>NC_141677.1:78608489-79971823 GCF_028749965.1 Puma concolor
ATTCTTGGTGGCATGGAAATAGGTCAAATCATTTTAAGATTTGTTCAGGCTATCTTTTTGAAATGCTGAAGCAAATTCTCCTCTCCGTACATCATGGGGAAGCCAGCCTAAGAGGTTTCAAGGTCCCTCCCCAGGGTCCCTATCTTCTGAATACGTCTTTCAGCACCTGTCATCCTTACAACACCACGTCCCTGTTTGCAAAGCTCTCACCCATGCCATCCCCCGTTTGCTCTTCTGGGAGAAACTAGGGCCCACAAAGCTACAAGGACATCTTTGGGGCCCTACGAAGCAACAGAGCCAGAACATAAACCAACTTCCCCTGATTTTCCACGGGATCCACCGGTCTCAGGGTCCCAGGTTCTGCTGGTCTCAGCCAACCCCTCTGATAATTCATCACCGCTTTGTAGCCAACAACGAGCCTTCCCGGCTCTGGCTTTCGTGCAATCCCACCGAACAGCACTGAGTCGACACCCCTCCAAGCACAGGAAACCATTTGGTGAGACAAGAGTATTAAAAAAATAAGCTGCGTGACATTTATTTTGTCTTGTTAACATTAATATCTGTAGAAACATTTTTATTGTCAGTATAAAAATTAACAGGCTTTATTAAATACTTTCTCCAATTCCGTAACAAATAGAATCAGTGTAATCTGCATTCATGTTGCATGGTTATAGCAAAGTGAGTAGGTGTTTCCAAAGCAAAACACGATACTTGAAGACAGAACCAACAACACGGCGACATCGTGTCTGACACGGGTATCAGGCTGGATCTTTCCGCGAGGTCCTGCCAGAACGACACGGAAGCAATCCCTTAAAAAGATGGAAGTATCCCCCAAACTATCAGCAGAACAACTCAATGTTCAATTTCTACGATGAGATGTTAAGACTCTAAAAGGCTGCTCTAACGCCAATGAATCTGGAAGCCATTATCAAAATTCACCGAAGAGAATACAGGCTAATCTGATTAACGTGCGACTCAGGCAGAAGTCCAGCTGCCGGAGAGAAGTACATTCTGCTATCAGCTCGACTAAGGTCCATCCTTGAGGGATGGATTAAGGCATCTTTTTAAGAGAGCGCTGGTACCATTTGTCTTGGGAAGTCCAGTTACATGATCCACGGGCCCAGTGACAGGGCTGCACAGCAAAACAAAATACTTTCCTATTGATGGGGTTCGCTTACTATCGGCATTTTGGTGGTTTAAGAACAATCATCTGACAGCAGAGTTTGAACAAATAAATCAAAACTTCACTTTCCCCAAATTAGTCATATTCGGTAAATATTTCTCTTGTCAGAGAATCTGACAACTAGTTAAGTCCAAGCAAGAGATTAACTAGTCCGATGCGCTGCCTGCATAGAAATGCCACTTAAATTACGAAGAAACAAAAACACAAAACTATAAATGATTAATTGTTTTGTATATTACCAATTCATTAATAAATTAATGCTATACCATTTTCCCTGAAAGCAAAAGTATCCTTCCACCTCTGCTCGGTGAAAATTAAGAAATTCTGTGTAAGAACAGCATTTATTTAGCAAATAGCTATTAAAAAAAGAGACCAATTTTTCTAGGTGCGTTGGGACATCCATTTAAAATCAATACAAAAAATAATTCCTTGTAAATATATAATATATATTTATACATAATTTGAATATATTTACATACACCCAGCACCTATATACTGCAATTGTGCTCTGTAAGTGTGTGCTGACATATATTTTCTCCAATTATTACAAAATTCACAAGGCAGGCAGAACATACGTTTGCCTTGAGTCCAACTGGTCCACAGCCAGTACCCACAGTGGGTCATGGGCGCGTGGTGGCCCACGGACAAGTCGATTGCCCCAGAAACATTCTTCTTCTCCTGGTGAAGGTTACAAGTTTCCAACTGTATACACTCTTTACACGTGTGCCGATTACTTTTCTAATTATTTACTCCTCTGATCCATATATACAAGTGGAGACAGCAAGCTCCCGGGGGCGTGGCCTCCCTGCTCAGCGTGGCTAGGTTCTCGGTGCCGTCCTGTCTGGGGACAGAAGGACAAGCCCGTTCATGTTTTAACACTGCCGTTTACATGTGGATACTGAGGAAGGCATGGTTCGTAAGGCATGGGGTCCGGAGAGAAAACAGAATCGTCTCCTGAAGAACAAGAACTCCTTGTGTCAGGGTAACTAGGTGAATACTGTTCGAGAGGCTGACTGAGGTCCAAGTATTCCTGAAAGAAGGGAAGAGAGACGTTTTATTTCATCTTGGGTCAGGATAACAAGGTGAATACGGTTCGAGAGGTTGACTGAGGTCCAAGTATTCCTGAAAGAAGGGAAGAGAAGACTTTTATTTCACACGCAGTCTCTCGAGACGCGATAGCGGGGACAGGACAGGGGCGCCCCTTGAAGATTCCAGAGATCCAGCCCCCACCCGGGTCCCACCAAGACCTCCTCGAGACCCCAACTAGGTTTACTCCAGGCTGCCCTCGACTTTTCTCTCACAACCCATCGTGACTGAACTATGGGCAAGCAGGGAACATCCAAACCCAGCTGATAAGAAGGAGGTGCCGACCGGTCAATTCCACTCGCACAGACCCCAGGCGAGCGGCTGGCTATGTGCCTCCTCGAGAGAGAGCACCCGGGTCAAATTCGAGCCCCGGCAAAATGACAAAAACATAATGTGCTGTGGACTCCTGGGACCCCTTTAAATAGCTGAGACCATGAATATTTATTTTACGAATTACATTTCACTACTGCAGTTTCTAGGATCATTTAAGGGGAATATGTCTCCCTTCAGCGGGTAATTTCACAGATGTAATCATCACTCTCAGAAGCCCTCTGAGTTGAAAATGTAAACAGGTTCAGAAAAGGCTCGGATAGACTCGTGCATGTTCAATCCATAATGGACTGTTAAAGAAAAGTTTGAAATTCAAAAAGGGCTCTTCTGAGCTCCCCGGGCGACCCAGGATAACATTTCCTCCGACTTATGGTAGGCTCTGAGTCCACTGCCTGGTCTTGTATGGCCCATGAGCGAAAAATGGCTTTTTAACATTTTTCAATGGTTGGGGGGGGGGGGGGGGGGCGGCGGTGGAAATCAAAAGACGAATAGTATCTCATAGCATTAAAATGATATAAAATGACATAAAATTTCAATGTTAGGGTCCATCAAGTTTTATCCGGAAGACAGACACTCATTTACGCATCGTCCGTAAGTGCTTTCTCACCCTGATGGTAGGACTGAATATTGCCAACAGAGACCGTCTGGCTCACAATGATGACAATATTTACTATCTGGCCCTTTACTGACGAGGTTTGCAGACCCCCATTCTACGAACTATGGGAAGATTTCTAAACGGGGAAACAGCCGGGCCTCGCTGCCCCCGCTGGGCTCACACACTGGGGCCGTTCTGCTCACACCCCCCAAGCCAGTGACATTCCAGGACAGGCGGTTTTGCTGAGGGGAGACAAAAAGTGCAGACCACAGCACAACCAGCCCCCGTGTTATCAGAAAAGAGCCCACAGAATGTTGGCGACCATACATTTTAAAAGACAAAAAAAATTTTTTTAAATTAAAAAAAAAAATAAACCGCTATAATTCATCACCAGGGTTGGCAAGAAAAGAACCCTCATCCGAGAGTGGGGGATGTGTAAGTTCCAACAGCATCAGCATTAACCGCACAACTGGAAACAAACACACCCACCACATCAAAAGAGAACTTTTTGCTTACAATGATAAAAATGAAATTTTGTCCTAAATGGAACCATTTTTCTCCAGCATATGGTAATGATTTTCAGAAGGAAAGAAACTTCGATTTTTATATCCGTTAGACAATATGGCATTCTGCTTTATTTTAGGATGCTAGATGTAAATTTCAGCATGAATGGGCCCGCTTTAAATATAAATATATAAATAAAGTAGCACGGAGCATGGACGCAGGACCATTAAAATGGAACATTAGTGCTGTCCCAGTTGCTACATGCAGCCATAAATGTTCAGATCTGATAGGGAAAAAAATAGGAATATCAGTGGAGTCCAAGTCTAGGGTTAAAGGAACTTACACTAGAAACAACAATTTTGGCAGGAGAAGAAAGTTGCTTTTTTTTCCCCCCCTTGAACTATTCCTTTCCTTTCAACTTCTGAAGGTCAGCTGTATTCATTTAAATGCAATCTCTCCTTTTATCAGCTACAGTTAGACGCACAAGATAATGTTGCTGGCTTAAGGCTTCGGATTATTTCTTTTTTGAAAAAATCATTCCCATACTATTAAATGTATTATTTAAAAATACGTTAAATGTATTATTTTTATTTAAGCAATTTTAAGCTTTCGTTGCTGTTGGTAAGACAACTGTGGGTTTGGGGGAGGTTTTTTTTCTCGTTCGGAGGGAAGACTGCTCTCTGTACCCTCACTGAATGTCTCCAATTCGTTCATGAACAGTTTTTTCGTGGGGGGTTTTCTGGCCTTGCTGGGTTTTATGCTCTCTCCTGCTCAGATCATACATTTTCCACAACCATACAGATCACTCTCTGTCTGCATGCTGAAGCAGGCACTGCCCGGACTGGATTCGGACAGTGAGGGGTGTTTCTTTTACTGGTACAGACTAGAAATATTTTATAGAAAAAATATTTTGACAAAAAATACAAGTTTTCACTTAAAAAAAATTGCAAACCGAAGGGGCGCCTGGGTGGCTCAGTCGGTTAAGCATCCGCCTTCGGCTCAGGTCATGATCTCACGGTCCGTGAGTTCGAGCCCTGCGTCCGGCTCTGTGCTGACGGCTCAGAGCCTGGAGCCTGCTTTGGGTTCTGTGTCTCTCCATCTCTCGGCCCCTCCCCTGCCCATGCTCTGTGTCTCTCTGTCTCTCAATAATAAATAAACGTTAAAAAAATTAAAAAAAAAAAAAATCACAAGTCGCCCGTTATAGGAAAACTGTGTGTGCATTCACACACCCGGGGATAGAGGCCACAGGCCGTTGGCGGACAGGGTCACGGCGGACAGGGACAGGGACGTGTGTTGTGCGGGAACTCAGATGGCAGTCCACTGCTTCCAAGGGAGCCCATCGGCGGCTCCTCCACTAACGACTAGGGTGTGGAGTCCAACTGGCCCACGCACCCTCCCATGCAAGCCCAAAGGCCGTCGCCGGACATTTCTCTCCCCTCCCCCCTCTCCTACCCACCACCCCAGAGCCAGAGAGGCGCAGCCTCGCGGAGGGTCCGGTTGCGTGAGTCCGCTCTGAGAAAACTCAGGACTCAGGAGGCGCAGAGATTTTGACTCTGTCTGAGCCCCGTGGGAAAACGATCGACCACAGCGCAGCCTCCTGCGGGCGAGGTTGCGTTGAAAGCGCCGCACCGGCCTCCCAAGAAAGGGCCGCGGGCTCCTGGAAGGGGGGGTTCTTACCTCATTGGTGGTGAGAGTGAGAATTCGGTCCAAGTCTTCCACCAACTGTTTGAACGTCGGCCTCTGTGAGGGCACGGCGTGCCAACAATCCCTCATCATCATATACCTGGGGAAACGGATTTCCTGGTGAATGCATTCTGTACGTACTAGGCGCCCGGCTAGAAGCCAGCTTTAAGAGGCGCTATGGAGACACGTCCGAAGTGATGACAATGGATCAGAACTTTCCAGATGAGAAGGCAGTTCTCTGCACTCCCCCCCCCCCCCGCCCCCACCAAATTCACCTCTTGGTTCCTCTGAAACCAAGCGCTCTGAGCTACAAAAACATCACTTTACCCAAAATGTCTCAGAACAGTATCTATGCCATGAAGACAGACATCTTCACTGCCGGGTTCTGTGCTCCTGTGACGGTGACACCCCATGGGCGTATCACACCTTCAAGGGCACTTTGGGACGTGGCAGGAAAAGCCTTATTATGGGACCAGGTCTCCAGTCTGTCCCCGGCAACCCCCTCCCGCCCCCACCCCCTGCCTGGACCAGAGCAACTACACGGAGAATCTTCTCTCTCACGCTTCGGGTTTTAATGACTGTCGAGGACAAAGCTTCCTCAGATTTTGTTTGTTTGTTTGTTTTAAATGAAGTCTGAAAACCACAACTTTAAGGTAAGGTTTTTATGAATTGATCTGCCATCACTGGGCTGCACGTTAACTTCCTGATTAACTCTTGGACAGGCCCAGGGTCCCAGGCCTTATCTTGATTATGGGTTTCGACAGACCCTCTATAGTAGAAAAAGCAATAGGAATGACAGGCAGCACAATAAATACCTTTATATAATATACTATAAAATGTGGCCATTCATCAGATGTCCACTGTGCAGTGAAAAGTACTCATGGGATTACGGATATAAAATCCCCATGAAACGATACACAATAGACCACAGTCTCTGGGACAATCACTCTTCTCAGTTAACCCTGGGGGGTTGGGAAGAGAGAGACTCCTTTTCAAAGCACTGATTCTACTGCACAGGACACATGTCACAAACACAACATAATTCCACTTGAAGTGTGGGCTAGGTTTTTCTAGAAACCAGCTCATGGTTTTCCAGTCAGACCTGGGGCTCCAAGGGTGGCACCTGGACAAATTTTTAATTCTCTGTGCTAAACCGTGGGTGGGACACAGGTCACCAGACACGAGTCTGCTCCAAGGAAATGGGGGCCCATGTCAATCGTAAGGGCAATCTCCAGCGGTCACAAAGCTGTGGAAACACCCATTCCCCCTGGCTGTGCTGGAGGCCGGCGCACGCAGTGAAGAAAAGCTATCCTGGCCTTTAATCCCCCACTCCATGTGGGCAGCCCCACGGCTTTCCAGCTTGTATATGAGAAAAGGCCAGGCGTATCTCTCCCTGTCTCTCTGAGAGACAACGACAGGACATAGCACAGTGGTCCAGGAAGATCACTCTACAAAGGTAGGAGCCCTCGGCCCGCAAGCCTGATGCCCTCTGTGATTTAAAGCTCACTCCATACACGTCAATGTGCTTTCTTTGGGACAGTCATGGCTGTCAGTGTGGTTATCTACTGCAGTTCTGGGGTTGAGCCCAGAAAGTTCCAGCAGTAACTCTTCTTAGAGTATGTACAGAAAACCAGGGGCCTTAGAAAACCTGAAGTAAGTCAGGAGAAGGGTTCCTGGCATGGAGGGGGGCGGGTCGACACAGCGTCAAGAGAGACAATGGCTCTTACAGTTCATTGGTGCAGTTTGCCGGCTTGTCCATCCTGTGTCCTTCCTTCAGCAGCTTAAAAAGTTCCTCCACCGGAATCCCTGGGTAGGGTGAACCTCCCAAAGTGAAGATCTCCCACATTAACACCCCGAAGGACCAACTGCAAAGGAGAGAGAAAACACAGTTATTACTAACCCACCTGAATCGCAAAAACCCTCAACGTGCCCGGTTAAGAAAATAAACACCCACTCACTTCTCATGTTCAAAGACAAATGACCCGAGCCCTCCTGAAGTTCATCCTACATGTTCCTTCCTGCCCCGAAGGAGCATCCCCAAGTGATGATGATGTGAGGGATGTTCTCAAGGAATTTTCCATCAACAGACAACACGCGAGTGATGGTAAACCATCACTTTTTTTTTTTTTCTTTTTGGTGGAGCTTTGGGGTGGTTGGGTTTTAATTCCATCCCTCTCAAGTGAAGTTGTTCATGTTAAATGCGGTGTTCGCATGTGAGGATCTCGACTCGGAAGCGGCAAAGCTCTTCATGCTGCCGTCCGGCTCTTCCGTCAGCCCATGTGCCTGACCCCCCAGCAGGAGCAGTTGACAGAATAAGGCCAGCAAACCAATGCTGGAGGTAACAGCTGCCCAGCGCAGCCAGTGGGGCATCTGAGGGCACAAACGGTTCCTGATTTACTAAGGTCATGAAAGGAAGTTAGCATCAGGCTGGGGTTAGGATGCAGGAATCCTGGGGTGTCTGGGTGGCTCAGGTGGTGAAGCGCCTGGTTCTTGATTTCAGCTCAGGTCATGATCTCGCAGTTCATGAGATCTAGCCCCCCATCAGGCTCCAGGCTGCCGGCTTGGAGACTGCTTGGGATTTTCGCTCTCTCTCTCTCTTTCTGCTCCTCCCCCTCTCTCTTGCTCGCTCTCAAAATACATAAACATTTAAAGAAAATAAAGGGGAGGGGGGCACCTGGGTGGCTCAGTCGGTTAAGCCTCTGACTTCAGCTCAGGTCACGATCTCACTGTTCCTGAGTTCGAGCCCCACATGGGGCTCTGTGCTGACAGCTCAGAGCCTGGAGGCTGCTTCAGATTCTGTGTCTCCCTCTCTCTCTGCCCCTCCCCTGCTTGTGCGCGCTCTCTCTCTCTCTCTCTCTCTCTCTCTCTCTCTCGCTCTCAAAAACTAAAGAAACATTAAAAAAAAAAAACTTGAAAAAAAAAAAAAAAAAGGTTGGAGGAATCCTAGGCCCGAGACGAGTTTCCCACAAGAGAATCTGAAAACAACTCGCAAGGTACCATGTGCACCTGACCTTGCGGAGACCCACGGCTGGACTTTCTGGGCCCCCTTCAGGATGTTGACAATTCCTGGCATAATCGAGCTGAGATTCCTGCATTTACCTTTGTCACTGTGGCTCTGGAAACACACCCCTACTGACTCTATCCGGAGGAGTTTCAGGTTTGGGGTGAGAAATGAAAACTCTCCCCGGTTCTGTGCAGAGCAAGAGTGGCACCCCCACGCAGGCAGCTGGCTCCTGCAAACACGGGCCCCGGCACCTTCTTTCTGGGACTGTGCTGGCAGGGAATCAACACCCACCCCGGGGGTCTTCCTGCTCCCACGAATAAAAAGAACTCCACTGATTCCAGCTTTTTATTTTGGACAAATTCTAGACTCACGGGACCTTGGGGAAAACAGTACCGAGAGATGCTCTGTAACCTTCCACCCAGCGTCCCACCACGGGAACATCGTGCGACCTCATTTCCAAACCTAAAAGTCGACAACATCAGTTGGGAGCCTGACCCTGACAGTACTTTTAGGTGTTACCATCACGGACATAGTATAGAATGTTCACTCTGTTTCTCTAACGTTCTCAAGGGTGCCAAGACAAGGTCTGATTTTTTTTCAAAGGGTACACAGAGCCATCAGGCCCCGTGGAAATCACCAGAGCAGACCGTGCCCCACTCAGCGTTTCTCTGTCGGGGCAAAGCTAGGATGTGGGGGGGGGGGGGAAGTATGGTAGATGACCATCGAGTAGGAAAAGTTTCAAAATTCCTTCTTTCAGGGAGCAAAGAACATGCCACCAGTTTGGCAAATTCGATAGCGGCTTTGAGGCCGCACATCCGTGAATAAGTTGGGGGGCGGGGGGCACTTCCGCTCTGGCCAGAGGTGGCTTTGCGGTGCGCCTCCCGTGTGCGCTTTGAAGCTGGGCAGATTAGTAACACGGCATTGGTCACCAGCCTACCATAAAATCCGTCCTTTCTAAGGCCGGCTCCTGCACCTTCCAGAAACGTGTGAGATACGGCAGGCACCAAAGACTCAAGAGAGGTGAACACGGTGTTTTTTGCAACGCAACCCAATGGCGAGAAGCCAGAGAAAAGGAGTTACTTACACGTCACTCTGGTGGGTGTACACTCGATCGAAAAGGGCTTCTGGAGCCATCCACTTGACTGGAAGTCGCCCCTGCAAGCGTGGGAAAAAAAATGTAAGAGCCACTCTCTTAAACCCAATTTACTTTAGCAAGCTCAGCAGGCTGTGCCTCACTGAAGAGCGGATGCTAATGATTTTCACTGGTCAGTCAGGAGAGCAGAAGGAATCCGCTCCAGCAGGGCCTGGATAGAACGTGCAAGGTGCAGATTTGGGCGCATGAATAAAATGCCATTTCTCTGGATTCTCATGACCATCTCTCTCCCTAGCACACAGACACATCCTGACCACCTTCTAGGCAAAAATTAACCTAGAAACTCCCAAGCTCTAGTCTTTGCTAGGGAAGTTCTTGACCCAAGAAGCTGCTGGTTATTCACCTTTACTAAAGGTATCTTAAATATAGCTTAAATTTACTTCTTGAGAAATTGGTCAAGAGTAAAGCAAAAGATGGGGTGCCTGAGTGGCTCGGTTGGTTAAGTGTCTGAGTTCAGCTCAGGTCATGATCCTGAGGTCTGTGAGTTCGAGCCCCACATCGGGCTCTGGGCTGACAGCTCAGAGTCTGGAGCCTGCTTCAGAATCTGTGTCTCCCTCTCTCTCTCTGCCATACCCCTGCTTGCTCACTCGCTCGCTCTCTCTCAAAAATAAATAAACATTAAAAAAAAAAAGAGTAAAGCAAAAGAACAGGGATAAAGGGCAGAGGAATGAGCATCTATCATCTTTCATCTAGAACATTCCGTGCCACCCCCACGCCCCCCCCCTTCCTTCCACCACATCATTGCCACTGACTTACGTTTGTGGTCTTTTTGTAATAGTCTATATTGTTGATATCTCTGGCCAGTCCAAAGTCTGCTATTTTCATCACATTGTTTTCTGTTACCAAAACATTTCTGGCGGCTAAATCTCGATGAATGCACTGAAACCAAGAAAGAACTCATTTCAAATGTTTCAAGAATAAAGAGAAAACATACTTCTTAGGATGCAGAGAGGAAATACATCATAAATCAAAAATTGGTTATTTCTTTTCTAATTAAAATAACTAGGGGCACCTGGGTGGCTCAGTCGGTTAAGCGTCTGACTTGGGCTCAGGTCACGATCTCGTGGTTCGTGGGTTCGAGCCCTGCGTCAGGCTCTGTGCGGACAGCCTGTTTCAGATTCTGTGTCTCCCTGTCTCTCCCCTGCTCGAGCTCTATCTCTCACAAATAAACAAACATTAAAAAAAATTTAAAAACAAAACTAAAAAACCAAGGCCCCAGTCATTTTGAAGAGTAAAGATACACCAAGGACCAACACTGGTGTCCTTCATACGAGATCTGTAACTAGATTATTCTAAAATCTTTTATCTCAACACTTGTTCTCCCTCCCTTTACAGACAAACTCAGAAGAGCTAGTTAACCTCCAAAACCACATCATCTTTACCTCCTGGTCAGTCCGCAAACATTGTTTCCATCCCCACACCTCTGAAAGCCGATGGAGGAACCTTTTGTCAGACCAAAGTGAGTTCTTCTAACCCCTCAATTCTTCCCTCTGCAGCTCTGGACACTGTTGATTTCATGCTCCTTTCAGAAACGCACCCCCACCCCCCTTGAGTGCGACCCCATCCCTCCCTTGGCTCACTCTCTTAACCTAGCTTCCTCTCTTCCCCAGGTCCCTGAAAACTGGGGAAATGTCCCATTAATTTTGTGTATTTCCACATACCCCAGGGCTTCTATTGTTAGATACATACAAAAGATTTGCAAATTCCTACCTCTTTCCTGACCTCTCTCTCCTGGGACCCTCCTTGTTATCTTCCACAGGCTATGCAACATTTCCGCACTAACATCTCTCTGGTACCTCCAATTCAAGGTCTCGGCTCTCTCTCAGCGATACACCCCAGAATTCTTTGCACCCTCCTCCCAAGTTCTATTGACATCGACCCCCAAATGCCCCTGCCCTTTGTCCATCCTGCTCTATCCCCACTACTAACCACTTAGCCCAGGACGTCACCACTGCTCCCTCCATCCCCATAGATGCCACACTGCCCCTAACGGGTCTCCAAGCTTCCAAACTCAGCCTTACACACCTGCTAAGCTTCCCACAAGTTGCATTTCTCAAAGTACTAACCACGTCCTTTCCCGGCATAGATCATGACTAACGCCTGTCTGTCCATGTCCCAGAAGACACCAGCCCACACAAAGGGTCCAACCTTATGCCTGTCACCTGCCTGGCGGCAGGGCGGAATGTTGAAATGCTCGCTACACGGGGCGGCTAATTTCTAGTTCTGAAACAAACTCGCTCTTCGCTCTTGGGTCTAGAGATAATTAATTCCCATTTTTCCTTTCTACAAATGATATACTTTTGCAACCTGTTCTAAACATTTCAATTACACTTCAGCATAGTAAGATTTCATCATGATACATGGTAATTAGAATCCCAAATCATCACCCCCTATTTTTTGGAAAAGGTAAGGTATAAAGAGGTGAACAAATATCCCTTTCAAACGCTTTTACACGGGCTCCTGGCAAAGTTAATGACCAGAAGAAGGAGAGTCCTATCAGGCCACTTGACAAAGGCGAAATGGGGCTCTTTGCAGACAGGCGCTCCGCGAAATGGCCAGTATAGAGAAGCCAGCCAAGCTCTCTCTGAAGAATAAATCGGGAATTCTCTTTTCCTGCCCACCGCCCAACAATTCCTGGTTTTTAGATGCTTCTGTGGCCCCCTAGATGCGCAAACACCAGAAAAGGGAAAGCAGAAAAACCCCACAAGTTAGTATGCCTCTGCCTGGCCAGAATGGAAGCAGGAAACGTGAGAGCTCGCAGAAGCCGTCTGGGGACCAGGCCGGGGTGGGAGCCATGTTCCTAGTTTGGAGGCCTCTTCAGATTGAACTTCCAAGCCCTTGGCCAAACTCTCCCGGCAGCGTGCTCCCCGCCGACACGAGCTCTGTGCATTTGGCAAGCCGTGCGGCCAGAAGAATCTGGATTCCCACACGCTGGGCTCCCACCACACATTAGGGCTCAACTCAGAGACGCCACGACAGTGGCCTCCATCATCATCTGGGCGAGAGCCAGAACCTAGCACCTATCTCCCACATCCCACGATGCTACCAAACACTCCCGGCCACCCTCTGGGCTGTAACGCCCACCCTCTGGGCTGAACAGTAAGAGACTTGGAACCAACACGCCAGGAAAAGAAAATAATTAACATCAAGCCAAATTCCCATCATCTGCAGACATCGGGAGTTGTTTTCCAGTGCAGTGCTGATCATTTACATAACTAGGGCCCTCAGACCATTTGGTATTCCATTTCCTAAGTAAGCAGAGATCAACGGGTCACTAAGGGAAGAAAGACTAACATCCTTATGACCCAGACTGTGTAATGGGTGCCTCTGCACGGCTGACCTAATTAAATGCCCATGGCAACCTAGGAGATGGGTATGATTACACCCATTTTACAGATGGGAAAGCTGGTGCTTGCTTTAAAAAAAACAAAACCGGGGCGTCTGGGTGGCTCAGTTGGTTCAGCGTCTGACTTTGGCTCACGTCACGATCTTGTGGTTCGTGGGTTCGAGCCCCACATCGGGCTCTGTGCTGACAGCTCAGAGCCTGTAGCCTGCTCCGGATTCTGTGTCTCCCCCTCTCTTTGCCCCTCCCCTGCTCATGCTCTGTCTCTCTCTGTCTCTCAAAAATAAATAAATGTTAAAAAAGAAAAAAATTTTTTAAAAATTAAAAAACCAAAAGCAAACAAACACCCACTCAGGCTTAACACATGGGAGTACGTTTAACTGCTTTGGGGATTTGGTAAGAAGAAAAGTTAGTGGCCTCTGAACTAGAAACAGCACAACTTTCATAATTTGTACAAGGCTCAAATACCCCATATTACCTAGTTGTAGTATTCCGTGTACATCACGGTGCTTCTTTACCTGCCAACTGCCTAGTTCCCCACCAACACACACACACACACACACACACACACACACACACACACACGCACACACATCGGAAAGCGGCTCAAGGACAGGCCCTACAAGTTCATCTCTGTATCCCCAGCACTGAGCACAGGGCCTGACCCAGTAAATGTTTACTGAGGCGAATTCATAATTGCATTCCATCAGTAATGAGCCAGAGAGCTCACGCAACAGTTCCTTAAGCTGGCCTCCAGTAAGCTCACTGCTAGCGGCCATGAGGCATGCGTATGGGCAGGCCAGGATCTGGCCCTTTCCCTGCTTCTTCTCCTCCACTGTCAGGAAAAAGCCCTCCATTTCTGGAAGCAGTCTCTGCTCAAGGGGACCATTCTTTTTTTTTTTTAACGTTTATTTATTTTTGAGACAGAGGGAGACAGAGCATGAGCAGGGGAGGGGCAGAGAGAGAGGGAGACACAGAATCTGAAGCAGGCTCCAGGCTCTGAGCTGTCAGCACAGAGCCCGACACGGGGCTCGAACTCACGCACCACGAGATCATGACCTGAGCCGAAGTCGGACGATTAACTGACTGAGCCACCCAGGCGCCCCTCAAGAGGACCATTCTTAAGATCTTCATTGACCACCAGCTTCATATCGGTTCTAGGGCTTTAACTGCAGAGGATCCTCAGCTAAGGGAACCCCGCAAGGCCCTATCAGGACACAGCTCTGTCCCTTCTAGCCCACCCTGTTCGAGTGGTCCTCCCCTCCATCCAGAGTGAAGCAGGGATTCCCTGAGAGAGCAGGGGAGTCTGGGGAGCGGGGTGGGTGAGGAATGAACCACAGGGCCAGGTCTGGGACCAGCCACTTTTCTCTGTGGACCTAGGCGTCCCCATGTTGGAAATACAGAAAATGACTTAGACATACCTGCCTGCCCAAAGGCTTCCTGGTACCTCCTAACAGTCCTCGCTTATCCTAAAATCACACCTATCCCAGAGCTGTTCTGAGGTTATGGATGATACTGTATGTAAAAGGCTTGTCCTGTGCCTGGCAGATGTTAAGTTCTCAAAAACAGGTAGTAATTAATCACGGCGAGAATCGCTATTATCACAACCCCATTGACAAGGGCATTTTCGGTCTTCATCCTAAAATGTATTCGCTTGCCCCCTTTCACAAAGTTCACCTGACCCTTGGTTCCTTCTCTACTACACTGAACAGAGGAGGAAGGATGTCCGAGTTCTCAGCTGGGAGCAGGGGCGGATCCCCGCGGGCTCCATGAGCCTGGTGCAAGGCGCATCCTCCTCTCCTGTTCCGAGCAGAAGAACACCCCACCTTTCTGAAACCCCTCCTGTGACCTCTGTACACCACACCCTGCCTTTCCTCCCGACCTCTGAGTCCCCTCAGCCTCTACTGCCATCGGGTGCTTTGAGCCAAGCTCCAGATTTGAGAGTTTTTTCTACTGCCCCTCTGCTCCGCCTCTCCCCGCCTAGATGCCCACCCGTGCCTTGAAACTACACTTCCTTTGCTGGCTGCCGAGGTCCCAGCCCAGCCCTCAGAGCTAAGCTCTGGCCTGCAGCTTCCTGCTTGACAGCGGCCCTTGAAGGGCGCCCGCGCATGTTCAAGGTACATCCTGGATGGCCCACCAGAATCTATTCCCACTCCCTAGTCCTCCTCGTCCCCATCAGCGGCACCGCCATCCAGTCTCTCCGACCGGAAATCTACTCAGTACCCCGACAGCAAAACAGATCCCACATCAGTGGTCTCCTCCAGTGCCTCCGGGAGCCAAGAAACCCTAACACAAAACCACCATCACCTTCCGCAGGACCCCGAGCTTCTAACCCAGCGGTCACGAGCAGCGCGAGAAGGAGCGAGCTTCGCAGCACAAACCCGACCCCGTCAGGCCCCTCCGTGGCTCGCCATGTGCCGGGAGCACCCGGCCCGGGTCTGGGAGGCCCTGAATCAGCAGGGCCCGCCCGTCTCCAACCGCATCTCACACCCTGCTCTCGACGTCCCTCCCCAGAAGCCGCACAGCTCTCCCTCCGCGTGAGCGCCCACACCCGGCCCCGGGCCCCCCACTGACCTCACACTGCCTGTTTCCTGCACAGCACGCTTCTCAGCCTTTTACATACTTACTTTTAGTCCCACATTTCTTGTTAATCTCTCCTGCTGCCGCCCGAGGTTCCTGCTCCAAGAGGTCCAGGCCTGGAGCCACTCCACCACCTGCTATGGGAATGCTTCCCCCTCTCCCACACAGGGAGGGTCCAGAGTGACCAAGACCTGAGGGTCACAACTAGCAGCCTGCGGGCAGGTCATACTCCCCAGGGTTTTAGTTAGGACTATCTGGAAGCTACAGCAAAGGTGAACTAGAACAACGGATACCGACGTTTGCCAGGTTCACCTGTCGCGCTGGTCTTCCTCTCCACACGCAATCCCCCCTGCGCGAACACACTATTTATGCCTGAACCATTCAAAAGTGAGTTGCATGGGCACCTGGGTGGCTCAGTTGGTTAAGCGGCTGACTTTGGCTCAGGTCACGATCTCGCGGTTTGTGGGCTCGAGCCCCGTGTCGGGCTCTGGGCCAGCAGCTCGGAGCCTGGAGCCTGCTTCGGATTCTGGGTCTCCCTCTCTCTCTGCCCCTCCCCTGCTTGCGCCGTCTCTCTCTCAAAAATAAACAAACGTTAAAAAACAAAAAACGAAAAGTGAGTTACAGACCCCACTGATACTTCACACCTTAATACCTGAGCAAAGATCTACCTTTAACACGAGGCCACTATCACCACCTCCAGATTTAACACGGATCCATCTGGCCATACTACCTAATACGGCCCACATTCAAATTTCAGTTCATAAATGTTCTTGATAAAGCTGCCCCTCCCCCCTCCCATCCTGAACAAGACCCAGTCCAAGGTCACGCGACTACATGGAGCTGTCCTGTCTCTTAAGTTGCCTTTAATCTGGAACCATCTCCCCAGTACTTTTTGTCTTTCGTGATGCTGACATTGTGAAGTGATGTCTTGTGAAATGTCCCACATTCCGGAACTGACCGTTTCCTCACGTCAAAGGCTTTTCAGGTGACAAACTCCCCTGGGTTCGTGCACCTGCACACAGAGGCAGGCACCAAACTGTCTCCTAAAACCTACACGGTGAGCACTTTTTTAGGGGGGAAGAAAAAGATCTGAAAAAGTCTTCAAGTCTGGACTCTCTTGAAACAACAACGACAACAACAACAACAGAACACGTGGTAGCTCTGGCCGGGTTCCAATGTGGCCACAGGAGCGGGGGCGGAGATGTGGCCACCCCTCCCCCAGACCCCTAACGCCATGGGGCCAGGCGCGGGCTGCCTCGCTCACTCACAGGACTTGGCACGGCCGTGACCCAGCCCAGGGCCCCACGGTGACAGTGGGCCCATGCCGAGAGAACCTCGCTTCTTTGGGGACCCGAAGATGGGCTTCAAGCTCCAGCACAGGTAGGCAGTGACCCCACCTCTGCCCAAGGACAAAGTCCTACAACCCTCCCTGCAAAGGGTGAGCTCAGGAAGGGTGTCTTGGGTTATCCAAAACGCCCCAGAGGACATCAGGGCACCTGTCTAACTGCTTTCAGAATAACTCAGATGTTTAAAGTTCCACTGCCAGGGGCATGCTTGGAATGCAGACGGTTCACCTCAGGGGACCTGGCCAACTTCTAACCAGAGGGTCACCCCGTGAGAGGAGACAAAATAAACCCAGATGACATCCAGGACTCAGTGTTACTAAAATATCCCTTCGCCTGATCTCTGTTCTTAGAATATTTAATGCCCTTTCAAACTTGCAACCATAAACCCAACACCCAAAGTCTCCGTCCACCAACTCGGCACAGAACGAATACAGCCAAAAACAATCACCCACGCCCCCTCGACGCCCGCAGCTCTCTACCGAGAGCTGAATCTCAGGAGAGGAGACACCTTTTCTGCTCATCTATGCAGTCCCTTGACGTTTCTGAGGCTGCTCTGGCTTTGAAAAGAGTTCACTAAGCCCCTGTGTGAATAATGCAGTAAGTATTTTCCAGGTTGTACAAGACATGCAAGGGCCTGACTCAGCAAACGAGCACGTCCAAAGAGCCTGTTTTCTTCACAGGCTTTTTCTTTCTTTCTTTTTTTTTTTTTTTTTTTTAAACTGGAATCTACCCAACTGAGGAGAATGTGAAGGACTCACTTTCTGGGAAGCCAGGTATTCCATGCCTCTCGCCAGCTGGTAGGTGCAGGACACCAAGTCCTTGAAGGTCATCTGCTCCTCGGGGACGCGGTTAATGTCATAGGAGTACTCCATCCCGGGGGGCCTGCGGGCTCGGAGGTATTCCCGGAGGTTGCCCTTCGAGGCGTACTCAACTATGACATAGAGCGGCCCTGCGGACGGAGTAGAGAAAGCAGCTCAGGAAGGCGACTACCCTTCCCAGATCTGCCCCCCCCGGGAACCTCAGCACAGTGTGAGCTCTCACAAGCCGGCGCTTTTTTTGTTGAATTTGAACACATGGAAAAGCACACGCAAAAACAGGACAGCGGCACCTCTCCTCTTCCCCAAAATGCCAATCGACACTTGGTCAAGAGAGCCCCCAAAGTCTTCCAGAAATAAACAGAGGTACGGCGAGTGCCCCCCTCCTGGCACTCCTGTGCCCTCCTGGAGAGCAATGGCTATCAGAGATCTCTCTCTGCCCGTTCATTTTAAGTCATTTTACCCACATATATGTACCGATAAACAATGCACTGGTTTCCAGCACATAAATGCGTCGTGAAGATACGGCTTTGCAACATTTTCCCCCTACGTATTATCCTTGAGGAAGAACCCAGTCGGGCTGATAAAAAAAAAAAATCTAGATCATTCCTTTCAATACCTATATATACATTCTACCATATAAATAGGCCACACTTTATTTATTTCTCTATACTTATAGGCATTTACGTTGCTTCCAGGTTGGTAATAAACAAACGCTTCTGGGTACGCCTCCTTACGCACACGTGAGATCCTTTCTCCGAGGCACAGATCGGAGGTTGGCAAATGACAGCCTGCAGGCCAAATCCTGCCCACTGCCTGTTTTTGCAATTAAATCGTATTGGCACGCAGCCAGGCCCATTCACATCTGCATCATCTGTGGCTGCTTTCTCGCTACCGGGCAAACACGAGTCGTGGCCACCGAGACCCACGCTAAAGGCCACCAAACCAAAAATATCTACCATCACCCTCCACAGAAAGTCTCCCGACTCCCGGTATCGACCTAAAAGAGAAGCTGCTGAGGCAAAGATAGGATTTTCAAGTCTATTAATTATCCTCAATCGGAGTCCCAAAGTGCTAGTCAGCTCCCCAATGGGAGAAGCCAGGGCTCTGTCTCCCCCGAGGCAGATAACGTGTCCCTTCCTTCTACTCTCTCCTCTTCTAAGCTAGTCTTGGGAGCTCAGCCATCCGCTGCCCATAGCAAGACATGGCTTCCTCAATCCCCATTTTAAGGCATTTGTCAACCCAAACATAGGGTCTTCTTTTGAGAAATCCCTCTTAGCACCATCAGACAAAACCACAAGGAGCCTGTCCTTTCCGAACACCCTCCAGGTGATGGCCTCAGAACAGCAGGACTCTATAAGGCCCTCCCATCCAAAGCCACCCAACGCCTACCATTCCCCAGTCCCCCAGTACGGTCACAAAGTCCCCTTTGTGTTCATGGCCAGGAACATCTTCCTAAGGGGATTTTTAAAGAGAACTTTCAACATGCACTTGAGGTGCCCGAGGAGCAAGATCCAAAAGTCCAACCGTTTCTAAAATGATGCTAACATTGAAGCGTAAATTATTTGGATGAAAGCATTTTTTCCTCCTACTCACCATCCTGAGTGCAGGCTCCAAGGAGATTTATGATATTTTTGTGTTTTCCAATCATCTTCATCATCTCCATCTCTGACACAAGATCAGAAAGATCCTTCTCTGTGGCATCATCTACAAACATTCGGTAAATTAAAAACCAGTTACTTTTCTCTTAACCCGTCAGCTGCTGCTGTAAGTCATTGCCAAAAACGTAGTTGAAACAGCATGAAATTGAATTTTAGAACCAGAAAAGACTTTCCAAATCATCTCCTTCATTTTACTGGGAAGGGGGCAAAGGCCCGGACGGGGAACTGCCCGGATCCGTGTCAAATAGCTAATTTGGGGTCAATGAGGTCAAAAGTCAGGACTAGAAATATAGACCTTCTTCTGCTAAAGGCCAATTCTTTTCCAGCAAACCTCACAAATTGCGGGGGCGGGGGGGGGGAGGTGTTTAAATTCATCATGAAATAATTCCATCCTCTGGCAGATCTAAGGGGCCTCAGAAAAAACCTTATCAAACTTCAAGATGTCTGAAAACAACTGTGAGCGCATCAGGGGTGGGGAGAGGGACCCGGATGAGGTATGTCAAATCACTACAGACTTTCTCTAGACCAAGTGCTGCTAATCCAAGCCCTTGTAGCCCTTAGAAAATTCACAGACAGGTTCAGGGGGCACCTCATAACTGTGTGTGTGTGTGTGTGTGTGTGTGTGTGTGTGTGTGTGTGTGTGTGTATGTGTGCGCATTCTGAGTGGGCAAAGGCCCATGCCTTCTATAATGGGTTTCTCAAAGGGGGCTGTGATTCTCAACATAAAAGAATTAAAGTTTTCTAAACTTCTGCTCTATAATTTCAAGAAAAGCGTCTTAGGTCCTACAGTCACAGGCTCACAGCTTCTAGAAAGTGGCAAGCCTCTTCCACGTGAACCTCTCTGAGCTAATTCAATATGGAACAATCTGCATTTACTAAAACAATGAGATAAGGAAATACGTAGCAGCCTCACTGCAAAAAGCTTTTCAGCTTCACAAAAGGAGGAGCAATGCAATTAACTGACTGGAGGGTAAGACAGACACACAGAGCACAGACAGGGCCGGGATGTTGCTGTGAGCCACCCACTGGCTGTAAAAAAAGGACGCCTGACAGGGCTCTGGGGCTAACGTCTTCCTCCATCCTGAAAGGGAGGACCAACCTGGGTACATCCAAAGAAATAATCCCCCCAGACCTCCACTTCTGAACTCCAGACGCCAAACAGAAGTTCTGCCAAAGGAGGCGGGAAGCCTGGGCCCTCCCCACACGTGCCCTGGCACGTGGCCAGGGGGTGCCAAGGTTGGCTGTTGTGGGGCATGCGGCCCACCACACCTGCCACGCAAGAGGGCCAGGGCCCACGAGGCAGGCCCCGGCCACACAAGACGAAAGCCAGAGGGCCACCTCTCTTGGTGGAGCTGAGACACGTGGGGTGGGGGAGCACAGTCCTCCCGGGCATCAAACTCCAACGTGAGGACCTCAAAACGCCCCAGTTTTCTTGGGAGCCATGCAGATCAACAACTTAAAAAAAAAAAATCATCTTTCTTACTCCTTCCACCTGCTACCTCCCCACACAGGGAGGGACAGGATCATCCCACGACAGCCCATGAAAGAAAGAAAGAGCCTAATTCAGGAAGCATCCACAAATGGGTCAGGCACCCATATTCAAGAACAGGTGTCTCTGCCCAGACACGTGGGAAAAACCATCCTTTCTAAGATCCCTACGACAGGATTTATAATGTAACCGTTCCCTATAACTCGTCTCATAAAAGAATACTGTGGAGGAAGAAGTTAATGTTTGAAACGCCGTAAGCTCCTTGGACATAGGCACGAAGCAGGGCTAGAAGGTCAGTGCACAACGACATGTGACGTTCACGTCCCGGGGTAACTGCTCACATGGCCCAGAAGGTTCTGCCCAGCCACCGATCCTGCTGGTGTCGTTTAGCTTTCTAAGGGATTCTCCCAGACCGGTGTCAATTCTGTTTTGTTTCTCTTACAAAACAGAAGGTGTGACCTCCTCTCCCTGCACCCCCTCACTCCCTCCAAAAGGGTCAACCTTCCTTTATTTGTAAGGGAAGGTTTGGGACCCAAATCCAAGAGGCCGATGCTCCTCTAAATTAATCAATCATACGTGAGTTGCTACTTTCTAAGCATCTACAAAAATAGAGGGAATAGGAAATCACGGTCATCACCTAGGAGCTGATGAAGAACAATCTGGGAGGCTACCACTTTCTAACAAAACTGGCTTTTCTTTCTTGTAAGTGCACACAGCTCAAGATAAATCGTCTGTCCGGGATGCTGATTTATATGGAAAACTTCTCAACCCCTAGGTCAACTATGTGCTCTCTGACCCCTGCCATGATAGAGTTCACATGCCACAAAAGGAACATTCTTGATAAGACTTTCCACCCCTTTCCCACCCCCACCCATCCCCCTCACCCCACTCACCTTTCAACATCTTCACTGCCACGGTGACTGCTTCCTTGGGCTTCTCTTTGTCAATCCCCACTGCTTCAGCCATGACCACTTGCCCAAAGCAACCTTCCCCCAGAGGTTTGCCCAGCGTCAGCCTAAATGTGTAAATAGGGGATTAGCACACGGCATCTGGTGAAGGGGTGTAGCGAGGGAAATTCCAGAACTAAATATAAAAATCTTTCAGCGGCTTGCAAAAGCATGGAGCATTTATCATATGGAACTAATGAGACCTGGGGTACACACGCGCTTGAGTATTTTCTTAGTGACGTTTTAGAGAATGTCAATTACGGGTGGAACAGCTATTAAATTTCACATTTGTGTTCACGATTTATTTTCTTTGTGGAAGGTATCCTCGCTAGTGAGGTGGTCAGCTTTCCTAAGTGCTAACAATGCGGAGCTTTTGATCTTGAGCCAATTGAATATTTGTAATTTAGAATGTCTCAAAGAAAAAATGTTAAAGCTGTTCTTATTTTTTTTTTTTGTCTCTGTGAAGTGAGGTCTTTAAAATCACTATTATTCAAATACCAATGGATTTTACGGTCACATTCCTGGCCAAGTTACATGATATGAATCTTAAACGCATTTCAAGGAATCTCTAATTTTTCCCTAAAGGAAAAAGAAAATTCTAGAAATTGAGGGGACTCTCTTTTGACCTCACAGTTTAGAAAATCCTTAACTACCCAAAATTAATAATGAAGAAAACCCAAAGTGAACACAAGGAACTGGATTTCTAAGCTCAGAAGCTCGGTGCACACCATACTAATAGCTATAGATTTGTCTCTGGGCATTCTCGAAGCCAAGAGAACAGAGAAATCTTTTGGATACTTATGAATGTGGTTTTTTCACTTAAGCACAACACAGTGAAGTATTAAGCTGCCTTTAGTAAATAAACACTGTTTATGATAAGCACACAATGGTTTGCAAAAGCTAAGCAAAGACTGAGGGAGGCGTATGCTATGCTGAGGTCATTCTGTTTCTATCCTGAACTAAAATTAAATTTAATATCTTGGCAAAAAATAAACATTTGCATTGGAAAAATGGCTAATTTATGTCCTATTGCCCCGCTACGACAAGCGTAACAATCCTTTCTTTGTATAACTTCTGCCTCCAATCTAATAAACTGCTTCTAAATAGCCTTCATTCACTGGAAGTCTGCTCCACCTACGTTTGTGCTAAACTCCGTTTTGAAATGCCTAGCGCTCAGATTTTCCGCACCGAGGGTCCTCCCCCAAGGTGGGAGCTAACGGTCAGGCACACACAGACTTCCACTGTTGGCTGCAGCGTCACAGGCGACAAAAACCGTGCACTGAACCTGAGAGCTGGGATTTCTTACGATACGATCGCAGCCCCCTAGTTCAGTCCTATTCGTGCAGGAATGTGCACGCCCTCCGACTGGTACACTCAAACGAGGGAGCGAAGTGGCTTGGTGAGAAACAACCCCGTTCTCATTCCACCTTCTCCGGGGAAGGGAACCACACCTTGTGTTTTCTCTGATGCCTCCCCGGTTATTGTTCAAGAAACAAGTCCCGAATGAAGAATGGTCCTTTCGCTACAGGACACAAACACACTGGAAATTACCTCCATTAGCTCTCTTGACAGAGTGACACCTGTATAATTATTTTTGGTCCTAGCTTATGGCACACATTAGTATCTCGAAATTGGCTGCTGGGAAACAAAACTGGTGTGGAGTTGGGTGAATCGAAATCATGGGTGCCACGTAAGCTACCTCTCTTCCCAAAGAGAGCTCGTCATACCCAGTCTCTAGAAAAGCTTATCTTGGTACCTCCAAGTTTGTGTAGGAGTTTCTTTGATTGTAATTAAACGCTTCTCTGACTTAACTTTAGGGAGATAACTGCAAATGCCAAGACAGACAGGGAGTGAAAGCTGTATCCAAGCCAGGCAAGAGGTTACGGCAGGTGAGGGAATGTAGACATATAGTCTGGGATGTCCACCTTCTACTATTCCCAATGTTCAGATTCGAACGACTACAACAAGTGAGCTGACGGTCTTCAAGGACTGTCATACTTCGTCTTCTGGGCAGGACCAGAAATAGAGGGCTGGGAGCACAAGATCTGCCTCACAGACTCTCTGCCAGGCCCCACCATCTTCTTGATGTTTGTGGTTCAGAGCTCTCAGCCTACCCGTACAGGAAGGGAAACACAAGGCAGGGAAACTCAGAAGCCAAGAATTGTGCTCAGTCCTGGGAGGTCAATACTATGATCTTTAGTTTATAAAAATGGAAGTTCAGAAAATCAAGGTTGCCTAGCCACTGGCTAGCTGAACCAGGATTCAGATCCGGTCCAAGAGAGCCCAAATACGTGGACATCAAGCCAGATCAAGAGATAAACAGCTCCCGGTAATGCCTTCCACAGAGCCCGGGTGGGCATGCTGATTAGAACAAACATCTGATCAGAACACCTCCACACCATCCACTAAGGAAAATACTATGGACCACGGGAAATTTGATGTCAGATACCATATTTGAACCATTTCAGCCCCATATTACATGAATAACCATTAAAAACAGCCAACACTGAGTGAAGACTCCTAGGGCAATTTGCATTTTACATCTAATTGCTCCGAAGAAATGGACTACAGAACAGTCATGTTCTAATCACCAGCGGCTGGAAGGTCACATGTGTTTTTATAAGTGGGATATTTAGTCCATGTGACTGGGTATGAATGATCTAAACAGCAAAAAAAAAAAAAAAATGCTAACAAGGTACCATCTTGTTTGGAGACCAGCCATGCCTAGTAGCTGTTTTTAAAGAATGATTAAAAGTGAGAGAATCAATTCTTTTCTTTTTCAGGAGGTGGTTAGAAATACAACCTCACTCACTCCTGTTGACATCGTCAGACATGACCTTTGCAGTTAAGGACCATAAAAAGAAAATGTCAATCCAACATCCCCATTTAGACCTAAGTCTCCATCTGGGGATGTGTCCAATGGAAATACTCACTTATCTCTTGGAAACTCCCACTTTGGGTCTTCTGGAAGTTCATACTCGGAGACCCCTGCCAGCATGGGGGTGTCTGCCGTTGAGGAGAGGCGTGTGGTTATCCTCACCAGCGGGGTGTTGGAGTTCATGGAGGAGCTGGACTCGGCAGAAACCTGGATACAAAATGCAAAGACACAGATGTAATCCTGGCTCCACCTGAGAAGGCTGGCAGCCAGCCAGGGCCCAGCCAGATGGCCGATTCTTAGGAAGAAAGGTGGGAGGGCCGGCCAAAGTCAAGAATCGGATTCCAGCTCCTCTGTCTTCCTATCTCGGCAGCACCACATCTCACCCACCTCCCATGCTCCCAAGACCGGGTTTGCAAACATCTTTAGACAGCACCCGGTCAAAATAGAAGTCATCTTTCTGTCCGAATTCCTCACGACAGCCACCTGAGGACACAACAACAACCCCATGAGCTTCATTACTGCCTTGTTACCTGTCCCGGAGCCCCACGTGACCAATCTCCCCATACACCAGCTCATATCATGAATCAATTCTGTGCCTGTGAAATTCCGTAAAAACTTTTTGTTAGACGATCAGCTCTCCGATATGGCGTCTGTCTTTTGGAACGAAAAGCCAAGCGTCTCAAGGAACTAGCTCTAGGATTTGAATGTGAAGGGCATCCCATAGCTCCAAGGGTCTTAATTCAAGGTAACCGGAGACCCAGGCACTGAGGGCCATTCTCTGCTTCCCTCCTAGTCCTTCTGGGAACCGGTGACGCCCAGGCCATTCGACGGAAATCAACTGCCTCTTTGTAGAGACTGATGGATTGAAAGCATGGGGCGAAGAGTCAAGGAGAAAAAAAAAAATGCATCCTTGTATTCATAATCATGTGGGAAATCTCCTCTTCCATCTGAAGACTGCAAGGGCTACACCGAGTTTTCTCATTCACCCCCCAACCATTTCAGTCTGCGTCTGACAAAACAGTTACTTCTTAAATACGGTGTCTTTCCTGGGCTAGTTTCTATAAGGAAAACACATGTGGAGCCCACTTGAAGGCCAATCCCGAGGATGACTACACCATCCCGGTACAACTGTGGGCTGCTTGACCACCACCTCACTCTAAACCATGAACACGACTTTGGCTCAAGAAAGTTGGAACATGAGGCTTAACGTGGTCCATCAAAGCAGCCCGCAGTTCCTCTCTGGTTCGGTCCCCTGCAAGACTGCCCAGGTCAACAGGACTCTCCAGCTACGCTTACAAACACACCTTTTCTTTTTTTTTTTTAAGTTGTATTTATTTATTTTTTGAGAGAGAGAATGAGCAGGGGAGGGGCAGAGAGAGGGGGACAGAAGATCCGAAGCAGGCTTTGTGCTGACAGCAGAGAGCCTGATGTGGGGCTCAAACTCACAAACTACGAGACCATGACCAGAGCTGAGGCCAGACACATAACCAACTGAACCACCCCGGCGCCCCCAAACATACCTTTGAAGTTAAGGTGGCAAAGACCGAGGGCAGATAAACATACTTAGTTGCGATGACCTTTCGCAAGGTAGAGTTTGAACCATTCCCGCCGGGAACAGGAAGACCCATACTTTCCTGAGACAAAAATCTTCATTCTCTCCTTTGTAAGCCCAAAGTGCCCTGAGAAATCCAAGAAGAGCCCAAGAATGGACTGGGGTGGGGGTTTGAGGTGGAGTCATTTTAGGAATAGGAAGTTGGTTTCGGTATTAAAATAAAGACGTATGGAGTGCCTGTTTGGCTCAGTCAGTTAAGCATCCGACTCTAGATTTCAGGTCATGATCTCACGGTTCTGGGGATCGATCCCCACATCGGGCTTTGTGCTAACAGCTCAGAGCTTCCTTGGGATTCTTTCACCCTCTCTCTCTGCCCCTCCCCTGCTCATGCTCACCCTCTCTCTCTCTCAAAAATAAATAAAATAAATAAAAAATAAAATCAAGACGTATGGGATTTTTAACCCAGAATTTCTATCATCTTTTAAAACGTACAAGAGAACACTTCTGAGCCCTTCTGAGCGGTCTTTTGACAGGGGCATTTACTCTTAAGCTTTACATGCAGAGTATGAGCAAAGTCATTCGCTGGAAGCAATTTAAAAATAACTTTTTAAAAAGGAGCTGAAGAATCGTAACTTTTGGAGCTGAGAAAGACCTCACGGATAGACTCGGCTCCAAGAGGCTGAGGCCTCACACCCAAGTGTCTAAGCACTCAAATGGCAGGAGGAGGAAAGGACAAAAGGTAACTGTGTGAACTCCCGTGGAATCCAGTCCTGCTCCCCACTAATGCCAGGGACTAGGCAGGGACGGCACCCTGGCCAGACAACCGGGAACACCCCCTCCAGACTCCACATGGGCCCCAACTCACTGCGCTACACGGCCTCAGTACAGCGCTCTCAGAAACCAGGGTCTCTCAAAAAACATCAAGATGTACACAGTTTTCAGCGACCACACAAACATCCTGAGCTCCATCCGCGGAGAAGGAATCAGAAAGATTCAGGACTGGCTTTGGCCAAAGATGCTTCCCCAAACCCTAGCACCCTGCACCAAGGCCATGTGCTATGGATACAGAAGGAGGCTGGGGTTGTCAAAGACAAAATGGTCTGCCGGAAAGTTCTCCCACACAAAGAGGCAAAGGTCACCATTCACGGCAATGGGAACTTGCCCCTGAGGGTCACAGGCAACAAGAACCAACCAGACTTGGAAAAGTCAGTCTCGGGACGAGACGGTACAGGCCCCCAGCGGCCGCGGTCTGGCAAATCCTGCAGCCAGGACTCTCTCTGCGAGGCCAGCCGTGTAGTCTGTCATCATCAGACCCGCAGGAATTCCACAATTCCACTATCGCTGTATCTGGTGTGCTGCCATCGATGACGCTGAGGAGGGGAAACCCCACGGAGAAGTAAGAGGGGGCACAGTTCTGGGTAAAGAGGCATGTCCTCAAAACTCTGCTCTTAGCAGCAGCAAGGAATATAGGGTATGGCATAGGAGAGCGGCCTCCCCATGTGGGGCCTGAGAACACAACCTTTTTTTTTTTTTTAACTTTCAGGAATGCTATAGAAGAGATTGAATAGTGGCTAACCTTCGGGGGGAGAGAGAGAGAGAGAGAGAGAGAGGACTCACAGTTGAGGGAAGGGGCAGAACTCATCTTACCTCAGAACTTTCCAAGTTGTTTGAGTTTTATCACCAGGCATATGTATTTCTTTTTATGTTTTAGAAAAAGCACTTTTTTTTTTTTTTAACGTTTATTCATTTTTGAGAGACAGAGAGAGACAGAGCATGAGCGGGGAAGGGGCAGAGAGAGAGGGAGACACAGGATCTGAAGCAGGTTCCAGGCTCTGAGCTGTCAGAGCACAGAGCCCGATGCGGGGCTCGGACCCACGAACGGTGAGATCGTGACCTGAGCCGAAGTCGGGACGCTCAACCGACTGAGCCACCCAGGCGCCCCCAGAAGAAGCACTTTCTTTAACAATAAAAATATTTTTTAGAATGGTAGGGATCTGAATTGAGGAAGGTAGAACTGTCCCAGGAGGGGGGAAAACAGCAGAGCACACGTGCTTGACACACAGTGACTTCTAAAGGAGTTAGAAATGACCAGATCACATGGGCCGCCTGGGTGGCTCGGTCAGTTGAGCAACTGACTCCTGATCTCGGCTCAGGTCATGATCTCATGGTCATAGGATCGAGTCCGTGTCAGGCTCTGTGCTGAGATTCTCTCCGCCCCTCCCCTGCTCGTGTTCTCTCTCTGTTTTTCCTTCTCTCAAAATAAATACACTTAAAAAACAAAACAAAACAAAAACCAAAACAACGAGAGCATTGCTTTTGCAACCTTTCCCAGCACTACCGGGCTGGGTTTTGTGGCATCTTTGCATCCTTCCATGTGGGCACCCCAGTGACCGGGCTTGGCCTAGCAGCCAGCCCTGGTTGGTACCCTTCCTCTGCTAACTGCTTACGACACGGGGCTCCACTCAGGTGGTGGCTTTCTGACCAACGGCACCCGGGGACTACGTGCCGGTTCCAACGTTGGCCAACTGTGAGCGCCTTGGAAGTCGTGTAACCTTCCTAGACTAGAGTTTCCTACCCGTTGAAAGGAAACCAGGAAAGTTCCCACCCCACAGACTTACCATGAGGGGAAAATGAGGTCACACCCATAAAGCATTTAGTGCTGAGCCTGGCACTGGCAAAGAGTTCGGTTGATATTTGCTACCAACGTCGCGACTGTTTCTCCTAGAGCCTTTTCAGAATCCTTGGCTGCCCAGACCCAAGGGAGCTCAGGACCGGCAGCCCCTCCAGGGAACCTGGAAGACCTGCAGCTTGCGGGCGTTTTGTGTGGGAGATGCTGTCACACTGTGTGCTCTGGGAAGACGGGAACCCCACCGGCAGGGAAGGCTGACTGCAGGACAGGACGTGCCTTCCTAGTTTGGAAGATGAGACCCTCTGCTCACAGCCGGGATGGGCCGGGGCTCCAGCAAGTCAAAGAGCAAACCCAAGAAATAAAGGATCCAGGAGTCAGGGGTCGGTCCCGGGGCAGGGGGAAAGCGTAAGAACATCCTAATGACAAATATGGCTTAGGGGCTGCTGAAGAAAAGAAAAACTTACCAGTCAGAAGTTAACTGCTCTGCGGCTAACCTATGACCCGTGAGGAATCTTTGCCCACAGACCCATGGCAAAAGTTCACGTACATATGCAGCTTCCTCCGAACGATCTCCACAAGGTTTTCGTGTCAAAGCTTTTAAAACCGAAGCCCTCTACGAACTTTGTTGCTATCACTACTGTTCAAACTTTAAAACTGTGTTTACAGAAAGGGTTACTTATGGAGGTTTTGTGCCGATTAAGGGTAGAGGTTCCCATTCAATGTGCAAATCTGGAAAATACTCTTGTAAAAAGCACAAGGGGGAAGAAAGGTAAGAAAATGCCAGAGGTATATAAGAAACTACAGAATCTGATCACTCTGTCTGTGAAGGTGTATCTTAATTTGACCTCCATGCGTTTTTTACTGAGCTTTTAAAATCCCCTCTGGGACTGTAAACTCGGGCTGGCTTTCTCTTCACTCTGCTTCTGCTGAGAGCGAATGTGTTTCCGGGGCTGGGTACAATCTTCTGCAGGCGACTGATTCCTCCACGAAATACTGCGTTTCGCTAGAGTGTCTTTCCTTCGGAACCCTCAAGTAATCCCCACTGTCCACCTGTGAATCCCTGGACTAATTCAGGACTAGGAGACTATCGCTTTTTTTTTTTTTTTTTTTTTTTTTGCACAAAATCATTATCTACCCCATTGGATATTCTATCTAATTTAAAAGTAGTCCACCAATGGCGATAATTAAGTTACTGGCGAACAATACACACTAACACTCTCAAATAAACCGCCTTCTCACTCCTCAATCCTGGCAGGCACGATTCTAGCATGTATGTTGTTTTCTGTCTCCATTCAGTTCCCCCCTTTCCGGACTCTCTATAACACGTGCCATAAATCAAACTTCTAAAAAAGGTGCGTTTCGCGTATTTCCCTGGTATATATGGGAAACTAAGCAAGGAAGTGGCTTTCTTCTTTTCCTTTTAAAGGGCCGCCAAGAAAGAGTCATTTCTGTACACCGGAGTAGACTGAACAAAGGGAGGGTAGGGGGACTCACAGAAAACAGGGCAGATAGAAGCAAGGAGGAGAGGGGTGACACACGGGTGTCACTAATTCCTGACTCTGAAGCTGGGGATCCCCTAAACCAGAACATTAAGGCCCCGAGTTAACATACTTGTGCTCTAAGCCCTGTCCACCCCTCCCCAATGGCCAAACAAAATGTTTTCACCACCTCAAACCAGGCGGCTGGGATAAAGGTTTGAGGGGTTTCTGGGGTTGGATTCTGTTTCCCTCCATAACAATATTTAAGTCATCAGGCAAGGCGGTTTATCAGTTTTCTCCCTCACCAGGTCTCTGCCTCCCCCGGGCGGCAGCCCGGGATTCCATGAGTAAACCCATCAAAGCAATGACTCACAGGTCCTGGATGGGCTGGTGCTTCTTAGAAGATCCCATCAGCCAAAATCCAAATCAGATCTCAAACTGTCCTATCTTTCAGAGGCTGAGAGGAGCTAACAGCCCAGTGGGAACCAGGGAGGGCGAGGCACCCACATGGAAGGGAAGGTTCCAGCTAGCCATCCATGACTACCCTAATAACCCAAGCGTTTTCTGGAACCAGGGAGATTTCATTAGACCATCTGACTAACCAAAAGGTGGAGAATCTTCCAATATCATGACATTTAGCTGCTAGACAATGAATGAGCTTCTAGAAGTGGAACCCTCCTTCACAGAGTTCAGCGTGTTTAATACCCACGAAGGCACAGCCCCCAAGAACTGGCTCCTGAATCACATGCACCCAGCCGGTCCCCCCACAGCTTCTGTCCCGTTCGTGAGGTCCCTGGGAACATGCCACTTATCTCAAAGATATTGTTAAAAAAAAAAAAAAAAAAAAAGATGACCTTGGGGCACGTGGGTGGTGCAGTTGGTTAATCGTCTGACTTCAGCTCAGGTCATGATCTCATGGCTCCTAAGTTCGAGCCCTGCATCAGGCTCTGTGCTGACAGCTCAGAGCCTGGAGACTACTGTTTTTTTTAATGTTTATTTATTTTTGAGATGGAGAGAGACAGAATGTGAGCAGGGGAGGGACAGGACAGAGAGGGAGACACGAGATCCGAAGCAGGCTCCAGGCTCCAAGCTGTCAACACAGAGCCCAGGGCGGGGCTCCAACCCACGAACTGCAAGATCATGACCTGAGCCGAAGTCGGATGCTCAACCGACTGAGCCACCCAGGCCCCCCTGGAGACTACTTTAGATTCTATGTCTCCCTCTCTCTCTGCCTCTCCCCTGCTTGTACTCTGTTTCCCTCTCAAAAATAAATAAAACATTAAAAACAAGATGACCTTGATCTACCCATATCAGCAACCAAGAGGGTGAAAGCAAAGCCTCAGAAAAAGACCCTGGGGGCCCTTCTCAGAGGTGAATAGTGGCGGGAGTGTGCCCTGCATGCACATGTGTGCCCCTACCCAGGAGACGGTTTTATCTGTTTACGGCAAAAGTGAAATGTCCATCCTGCCCTATGGAAACTTCTGGCTCCAGAGAAGGAAACTTACGTACTCACCGAAAAACTGATTCACCAAACCCAGCAATACCACATGCCTCCTGAACAAACACCCTCCGTTTCCTCTGCACCCCTCCCCACGAACGCCCCGCTGATGTGTGCAGCTCACAGAAAGGGAAGCCCTCTCTTGAACTCGTGGGTGTATAAAGGCTGCTTCACAATGACTGTGGCTGTCCCCTGGCAGCCTGGGCACCTGCTCGAGAGCTGACAAGCTCATGAGGACACCCCCTCTGGGCTGGCCCCCTTGATCACGCTGATGCCAAAGGGAACAGGAGCAGGTGAGCAAGTGGCCGGCCTGGTGTCCGAGCCCCGGCACTGAAAACAGCACGAGCCCCTGGTCAAGGGACACGGGGAGACGCCGGCTGCCACCTGCCTCCTCCGACTAAAAAGTTCTCTCTTTCCTCAAGCATCAAAATGCATAAAGAGCCTCAAAAAACTCACAATTACTGGGAAATGAACACAAGGAACTTCTTCTTAGCTACTGGAGCAAAGTATTTTTGACTCAAAAAAAATAACAAACGGAGACATCCTGTAACCGTTAAGTCCGGTCCAAATCAGTAAATGTCAAGAAGGAAACACTCACAGTAGGATTAGAAGAAGAAGAAGAAAAAGAAAGAGAAAAAAAGGAAAAGGAAAAACATGACCCCTCTCGTTCTAAAAGGAGGACAGTGATTGATGGGGTTGAGTGAGATGCGGTGTGTGTGTGTGTGTGTGTGTGTGTGTGTGTGTGTGTGTGCGTGTGCACGTGCGCGCTGGTGGAGGGGGGAGGGTCAGGGCCAAGAAGCAAATACTTGGTCTCCATCATGAAGACTCTCGGTGTTACCTGCGTCATAGAGGAGGCTGGGCTAATACAGCATGAAAAGTGGCCTCGCAAGTAACTAGGAACAGCCCATCCTTAAGACATCTGGTTACAGGCTCACCTGTCGCCAGGGGAAAGTATGCTTGGCATCTCCGTGGCATTTTCTCTGTCATCAACATCTCTGCCGGCCTTTATGGGGCCTTTCACTCCAGCTACACTCCAATAACCCTCTTGTACCCAGATACCTGACAGGCACCTCCTCCTCTACCAAAGGGGCCGTGCTTCCTGACGGCGCATTCTTCGTAAAGAATTGCACAACCCATTTCGACATCTATGAGGAGCTAAGGTGTGTCAGCATCCCCCCAAATAAATCAATCTCTCAGAGATTTGTGCGCTTTCCTCTGCTACGAAAACCCAAGATCACTACATATGATGGCCCCCAAATCACCTTGGAACCACTGGTGAAGGTGACAGGCCGTATCTTGCACAGAACCTGGGTCGGACCAAGCCCTCAGGAAATTATGATAAAGAAAGGAAGCAGGCGAGGGCGGGGGGAGAAAAAAGGAGACGACCTAGTGTTCCCTTCGATCACACAGGGACATGAAGGAAGCATGATCAACCGAGGTGGAGACAGACAAAGACGAAAGGCCAGTCAGCCGAAGAGAAATGAAAATACGATGACTAGGGTTGAGTCAAGGAGATTTTAAGGGCAGCTGCCTCTTTTATATGTAAGTGAAAAGAGCACTGTAACAGCTGCAGAGAAAAAGATGATGAAATCATTATGGGAGAATCGTCTAGCTACACCAAATTGCAGGTTTCCTCCAGAAGGTAGCATTTTCCCCTGGTAGGAAAAAACAACAAATCATAGAGATGGGAACACCACTCCCTTCTTCAACTCCCTGAGGTCAGGTTCTCAAGACGGTGGCTGTAAGAATGGCCCGGAGGTTAACTGGAAAGGAGGAGGGAGGGGAACGGGTGGTCACAGCACCTGAATGTCACTGAAGGCGCCACCTGGCCATGTGAGAGTCACCTTCCAACTGGCCTCTCCCAAAGTCGGACAAGCAGCCCCATCATTATTTCCCTAGCCCCAAGAATGACAGTGGTGTGGTTTCAGTAACAATAGCATTCTTGGTGGCAGGAGGGACCCAATGGGCACCTTGATTTCCCTTGCTCTTAACACAATTTGGGCAATCACCTGCACTTGACACACCCTCCAAATGCTATCCTCGGCCTCTAGGAAGAATAAAGAACTGCTTGATACGTGGCTTCCAACGAGTCAACAAGGACCCATTCAGCCCGGAGCCCGGAGCTGGGTCGAGAACAGCCGGTGCCATGCCAAAACCGCGGCTGGCCAACTGGTTCCTAATCCGTCCTAATGCCTGATCCAGAAAATGTCATCGCCACCTGAAGTCCCGGGCGGGGCAGAGCTGGGATTAACCCAGAGTTTCTCGGAGTGCAGTTCAAAATCACCGAAGGACCTGCTTACACGCAATACAGATCCCTGGCCCCATTCAAGACCTACCGAGCTCGAATCTCTGGGGCTGAGACGAAGGAATCTGCAATTTTAACAAATGCCCTGTAAATTCTACTAAAGCGTGCACTGAAACAGAGCCAGTGAGTTGGCCATTTTACTTGCTGTTTCAAAAGAAACAACACCGCCCCAAATGCTTTGCTTGTAGACACTTTCCGTTCACATCTGCCTTCCCCTTCTGTCTTCATGAACACAGAGGAAAGGGTCAAAGCGTATCCTGTCCCACTCGCCTTTAGAGCCTTGGTTTAAAGCAGAGGTGCAGGGGCTCTCTTGCCCCGTCTCCCCAAAGCAAAATTAAACCAATCAGGACGCACACAAGAGCAAAAGGTGACCGCCAAAGACCAGACACGAGGCTGAAGACAATCTGTTGCTCGTTCAATACAACAATCATTCTACCACCAAATCCACAGCCACACTTGTGAACGATTAACAATAACATAATATATGCATACATTTCTATTTTAAGAATCAGAGAGGTCGAGCCAAAACCCAGTCAAGACAGACATCGCAGTCTGGTTTAAATCAAGCGGTAGTTCACATTCATCTTTAGGGCGTAAGTTTCTGACCTTGATTTAAAAAAAAAAAATAAGTCAAAGAGAACTAATGCCCCTGTCTTTCTAACTCGTGGCATAAGCCGGTCTCAAAAAAAAGCATTAGATCGCAGGGGACACAAGTGGCCTGTGGTTCAAAAAGACCGCTACACCTGAGCCTCAAAGACACAAGGGCATTGCCTCCCTGCGTTATTTCCAGTTCTGCTGATTAGCTCCGAGAGTCTCCCACCATCATGCTCTCCTGCCCTTGGAACTTGACTCGACTGACCCCCCCACCCCCACCCCGCCCCGCCCCGGGGCACCAGGACTTGACGCTCCAAGCCCCAAATACTAACTGGACGGCCACTAAGAGGCATGTTGGGGCCACTCACACAGTGAAAGCTCACAGGAGCAGATGGCATCGAAGCAGAGAAAAAGACCCAAGGGCTGGCTGGGACACGGGGTTGGAGTAAATTTCTTCAAACTCTTTATCTACTTTCTGTTACCTGTCTCCGCAAGGGGATGCGCTTGGTCAGCTTGTGCACAGCGGGCTGGCTGCTGAAGTCCGGCTTCTTGGTCGTGGTCTTCATTCGGCACAGGATGACCGTCACCACCATACAGGCAATTAGGAAGACCCCTATGCAGTAAATGGCTATCTCCAGGTAGTCTGGGGAAGCCGTAATCTCCTTTTCTCTTACAGGAGCTGGAGTGCAGACCACAGGGGAGGAACAGATAAGCAGGCCACAGAGTTAGGACACGGGCTTGATGCGCCCTGGCACAGTTAAACGACACACAAGGTGACGACCATTCCCAAGGACAGGTTTCCCTAATGACTCGAGGCTGCAGAAAGGCCCGGGCTACGGGCCTGCCGTGCACCTCTCTCTCCCCGTGAAGGCGAGCAACCAAGGGCTCCTTGTTTTACCATCAGGGCCCCCACGGCCACTCTCTCCAGCCTCAAGGGGCCTCTGCAATGCAGAGATCACGGTGGACTAGCTCCCACCAAGGCACAAAGAGCAGGCTACAAGGCTACATTCTGTTAGGCATTCGGGCACAATGCGACAGTTAACCACACCTACGAAAAAACGGACTGTCTTCCACGGTGGTCTCGGAGGCCAATCAAATTTAGAATTCTTAAATACAAACAGTGCCCACTTTTGCATCTGAAGGGATCACTCTTCTTTGGATAAAGCTCTTCCAAAGGAAGATGTGACAGGGTAATTTACCCCAGACGAACACACTTTCATATGAAATGAAATAAATATTCATCTAGTAGGGCTGGCCCGGAAAAGTTTCAAATTTCTTAATACAGTCCAGCCTGGTATTCCACTCAACAAATAAATGCATTTCATTTAAAGACCAAATTGCTTTTAGTATAGGATCGCTATGCCCATACCATGAAAAGCTGGTAATATTCCCTCATCGATTACCATTTGAAATTTGTGTCTCTGGTTATACTGATGTCACTACAGTGTTTCTCTTGAACACAGAAATGGTGTTCCACGTGGGTAGCACGTTCGTCTACCAACTTCCAATAAATGATATCCGCTCCCTCCTTCGCCCTCAAGGCTCATCAAGCTACAGGCAGGGTGTTTCCGAACAGTACTTTTCTCAAACTGTGTTCTTACAGTTAATGTGCGAGTACCGTCGGGCAAATTGGTTAAGGGGGGCCAACTACGCACCTGCGGAATGCAGTACTACAGGTAAAAAAGCAAGCTCAATGTAAGAGGCATCTCATTGTTTCAAAGCAAATATTCACAGAGCAGACTCATGACAAAAGGCAGAATGGATACAAATGGTATTATTTAAAGCTTATGCATTGTAACCAGAAAAATACTTGCATGACAGTCAAAACCTCCAGCAACACAGCACAAAATGAAACGATCGACTTATTTTGACGGGATATACAATAAGCATGCAGGTAGGCACGGCACTCTAAACATAAGCGATTAATAACTGCCGTGGGACATCACGAGCTGGCAAACCAGTCAGTCTATGCAGTTTCACAAAGGCAATGACAAAGGCACAGAGGCAGTAGGTAGGGATTATCAGGAAAAGTTCGACCAGGACAGAGATGTCGGTTAAAGATCCAGGCAGCAGCAATATGTAGGCAACGGGGCTTCACCGATGTTGATTTCTCCGCAGGGCAGAAATAACATCAAGCCCGAGATGGCAAGAGCATGCTTTGCAGGAAAAGCAAGCCGAGGGTCCACTTTATTGTAACACACGGCAAGCCACCGATTCCCGAGGTAGGTAACACACTGCTTCTGTACAACCTCTGTGCAGAGGTGGGGCTCCCCCGGCACCTCGGCAGACATCCATCTATTTACATACCATTAAAAAAGAGAGAGTGGAGCAAAGTAACAAAAGTACACATGGGATTTCAGCGAAATGGAATCTGAGATGAGAAAAAACTACTTTGTATGTTACAAAGTAATTTCAACGTCTTCCTTAAGGGAAACAGGGACGGGTGAGAATTTGTACGTTGACTCCGTGACTCACGATAAATGTTAAGATCCCTTTGGGTTTTTTAAGGATGAAATTTTACCTGATCATTCACGTGAGGGTGGGATCTCATTGTGAGTGAAATTTCCAAAGGCAACTGTCTTATCCCTGGGGGATCATTTTAGACATTTTTAAAAAAATCTCTATGCCGGGATAAAAGGGGCCATTTTCTGCGAACAGAAGCGGTGTTAATTTTGTAGCAATCAACCAAGAAAAGGGCAACAACCGTGGAGAGAAAGAGCAGGATGTACCTGGCAGGACTGTCAACCATGCTGAGTGAAAGGATATCCCAATAGAATTACCCGCCAAGCACGTATACTCCCCAGCATCCTCAAAAGTTACATTCCGAATATAGAGAACCTCAATCTCTTTGTCCGTGGTATTAACACCGGCGGCCTAGAAAACAAGGGAAGCAAGAGAAAAGGCTAGACGACCCAGGAATGATTGTGGAGGGGGCCGTGGAACCATGAGGCATCACACCGGGGGCTCCGGCAGGTGCTGGCCACCAGAAGATTCCGACTGCAGCCCGTCCACAGAGCCCACAACCGAGAGACACGGAACGACACTGAGCAGCTCACCTCCACAGGCCCCGTCACCACACCGGCTTCACCACCTAGACATGCATGCAATCAAACGCATGGAAAAATCAACCCACAGAGATCCATTCTCTTAGCCTTTGTTTTGCTTTGGATTTAGGGATGGTTTTCCAGAAGTATGGCGCCCAAAAGTCCAAGCTGGGTTCTGGTCCTGTTGGCTGCAGACTCCCACCTTGACAAAGGGATGGTTCTGTCTCAGTGACCGTGTTATAAAACAAAACACTGGACACGAGCCCAGGTGGACACCTGGCCTACCCTTCCAGCCCGGTGGGAACCAACCAGGGTGGAACTGCATGTCAGCTACCAGACTCCAATTTTCACTCCTGCGTAACCATTTGACTTACGTCGCATGGAAAGCAACAGAAGTAGGATCTTGGTAGCAGAGAAACGGGGTGGGTTTTTTTTTTTTCATTAATATCAACATTCAAGTGTGGGTCGTGACAAACTAAGGAAGGCAACCTGTTGTTGCCTTTGACAGGGTCCAGCAGTGCACCGATTAAAATGGACTATGCTCGACGAGGGGACGGCGAGATCAAGGGCAGTATCTCACGAGCACCAGTCACGCCACCAAGAAGTAATATTCTGCTGGAAAAATCACACAGTGCCGATATTTCTCTACAAATCTGCGGCAGGAGAAGGTAGGAATTCGGCTGATATGCAAACGTCACAAATTCAACCAGGCATGCCGGTGTGTATTTAAAATGCAGAAGATGTACAGCGATGGGGAATGTGCACCCCGGACAAGGTTAACCAGAAGAAACGACTTAAAAACTGGGTGGGGGGGTGGGGAGTGGAAGGCAATCTTTGGAAGAAATTAGAGCAACATTTTGAACATTGTGGGCATTTTTCCATGGCTACTGGCATCATACCAGCTGCATCACCAGAGAAAGATTATTATGAATATACCAAGGCCACAGAGTATCCTATAAGCTGCCTGCAGTCTCTCAAAGCACCAAGTCTTTTCAGCTTCTATATCCAGCCTTCTTTAAAAAACAAAACAAAAAAACAAAAAAAAACAAAAAAACAAAAAAACACAGAACGTTGTTACCTTGCTGTTTGGGCAGGACAGTGAGCCAGGCAGACTGGTTGGCCTGCCCTATATAATTGGAGACCTTACATATATACTCCCCAGCATCCGCCTCCGTCACATTGAACAGAGCAAGCACTTCTGCATTGGAACTATTTATCCCCGAGTGCTGGAACAGACACAGGAGAACAATATAACGGCCAACCAGGAGGAACTTTGTACCGTCTAGGGTCCCACCACCAATGCACCACAAGAAAACAGCCTCCGTTAGGTCTAAACAGCTGCCTCGACGGGTTGTGGGTTCAGAAAGGTCAAAGTAAGCCAACGGGTGGACAAATGGAAGTGACCCCGTGGAGAGGGATGGAAGGGCGTGATGGATACCCAGCAGAATGGACTGGTAGTTCCGGGTTGGTCGTTTTCTAGTTCTTTTGAGCACTGGTATTCTCACTGGTTGGGAGGTCTTAGTGGAGCTACCTATGGTTCTACTGGAAGACTGTTCTTTTTAAGGACGTTCTCTTATGGGCACCCAAATGCGGGAGACACGGGAGGCAGTGGCTGAGAAGAGGGTGTACAGACTTAGCTGCCGCTGGCTATCACCATCCTGCAGAGTAAGACAGATCTAAAAAATAAAGAGGCTGATGCCATTAACATGGGGACTTGCAAGGAACCAAATTACGAAACACAAGGAGAAAGTTTCCTTGTTCAGCACCTCACTAATGCAAAACCACTTTCTGAAGGTTAGTGTCTAAACCACATTTGGATGGATTTCAAAGGGGAAGGAGTTTTCTTTTTAAAGCAAAATGTAAATGGTTTCTAAAAGATGGCTACTACCACCGGGCCCTAACCTTAACCCATCGTGTTAAGAGAGAACGACATCGGCGTTAACGATGCACACTGGTACAATGCCTAGAGGTTATAAAGCTCGTTCCGTGCACACCATGGCGTAGACCCTGCACAACCACCCTGTCAGGGACCTAGCAGCACAATCCCCGCTTTTATGGATGTGCGGCCGAGCCTAAACGTCTCGTCTGAGATCTCAGGGCTGATAAATAGATGAATTATTCTGACTCCAACTAGAATAGCCCTGCCAGCACCCCGTGGGGTCCCTTCTGCAATTTTACTAGCAAGTCTAATAATCTGCTCATTCCCGAAACACACTCTCTCCTGGCCGGTCCAATAAGAGCATCATTTTCTGACACCAACAAGAAATCAAAGAACCGGTCCCCGAGTCCACGACGGAGACCCCAGGAGTGGGGTCCCTTCAGATTCAGAAAGTCCTCACCTTCAGAACCTTGAGGTAGGGTAGCCCGTCGGGTCCGTATTTGCTGCCGTTCTTTTCCACGTGTTTGATCCACTGAATGTGGGGCTGGGCATCGCTGTAAACTTTGCAGACAAACTCCACGTCGCCTCCGACCACGGTGGAGGCATTGGCAGGCAGTCCAGCCTGGAGGATGGGCCGGTGTGGTGATCGCTCTGAGGGAGAGAGGGAGGGAAGGGGGAGCGGGGACGGGGCAGGGGGAGGTGGGGGAAGACGGATAAATGAGTTGTGTTGTCCAGAAGGCTGCTCGTGAACGCAAGCCAAAAAGGCCTCAAGTCTGCTGGCTGACTCCTTTGAAATAACACCGCGGCCCAATGCATAACAAAAACGACTTCAAAGGAGCCTGCTGGAGCACGACCCTTGTAAAAAGAATACTTATTTAGAAAACAGAGAGAAGAACTGCTTGTATCTCAAGTTATTGGTTGTCCGTGGCCACCTACCCAACAAGGGAGAAGGTTCTGACAATCGAAAGACAACGGCAGGGGAACGGGGGCCCCTTCGCGGGTCCCACTTGGGATCATATCGGAGACTCACGCTGACCATAAGCTTCATGTCGCAGGCAAGGGACAAGACAGAGGCGCCCTGAACACCCAAATGGCTCCCAGACACGGTAGCTCCTGAAACGTCTCTAAGATGCTCTGAGAAGACTTCATTTCTTGTTTTTTTTTTTTTAATTTTTTTTTTTTTTCAACGTTTATTTTTGGGACAGAGAGAGACAGAGCATGAACGGGGGAGGGGCAGAGAGAGAGGGAGACACAGAATCGGAAACAGGCTCCGGGCTCCGAGCCATCAGCCCAGAGCCTGACGCGGGGCTCGAACTCACGGACTGCGAGATCGTGACCTGGCTGAAGTCGGACGCTTAACCAACTGCGCCACCCAGGCGCCCCAATTTCTTGTTTTGAAAAGAAAAACTGAACGCTCAAGCTCCAAGTCATGAACTCCTGAATGAACAACCAGATTCATCTCTTTTCAATGGATTTACTCCATTTTACTCTTTATTCACCCATACGTGGGGGAGGGGCAGAGAGAGAGAGAGAGAGAGAGAGAGAGAGAGAGAGAGAGAGACAGAATCCGAAGCGAGCTCCAGGCTCCGAGCTGTCAGCACAGAGCCCAATGCGGGGCTCGAAACTCACGGACGGAACGCGAGATCACGACGTGAGCCGAAGTCGGACGCGTAACCGACTGAGCCGCCGAGACACCCCATAAATAGACATCCTTTATTCAGACGCGGCACCCAAAGAAACAGACAGACATCAGTTCCCCAATCCTGGTGATGTGCTTAGGCCACGTTCGAGAAAGCCCCATCGAGGGTATGCTTGCCACCCTCACGTGCCTTGCCTCTCTCTCTAGGAAAAGAGTTCTCAACAAAAGACATCCCTCGTCTTACACCTGGCAAAGTTCCTCTCCGGCTTAGAGGTGGTCTGTGCGGAAGTCCCACAGAGGCAACCGTGTCAAGGTTCGTGAGACGTTGTACACAAGAGTCCCCAAGAATCTGGTAGTAACAGAGCAGCCTGCTGTGTGATCCTGTCCACAAAGGCCCTAGGATCACAAAGTGGCTGGAATCCTCCTACGTGGCAGTTTGGGCAAGAGCCACACGTACCCAATCCCCCATCTGTCGACCCACAAACGTATTACCCCGTACACCTCACCACGTGTACATGCACGTGTGAGTCAGCCTCCTTATCTCTGTCCACACCGCAGATACCACCAGCTTAAAAAATGTTGAACCCCAGCTTAAAAAATGTCCAAGGGAAATAAGGAGATCCCAGCCGACCCGCCACCCCAAGGATGCCTCCACCCTGCACCTGGGTATCCCTGTGCACTGGGCTGGAAATAGCAAGTTAGAAGGATAGATATCTAAGTGCTTCTATATTTGGGCCTTTCAGATGAAAATATCATTTAGTGGAATTTGTTGGACACGAGCCAGACCATGTGCAAATTGATTTTACTGCACAAGCCTGTTGGTCTTTAAAAACGTAAGAAAAAGAAAAAGAATAGAGAAAGAAAAAATGCTAGTGGGTTACTCTTAGCACATTTCATTCCAGAGTCTCCCATCACTTCACAGACACCTACGTTTTCACATTAAAAAGATAAGGATTGCAGAGCCTCCAAAGAAGTCATTCATTTGCCTGACATTACCCTGTAGGCTACGCAAAGAACCCAGAAGTCCTAGTTTTGTGGGCAGAAAATCTCAAAGCTGGGATCCCTTCAATCACCAGAAACCCTCCCTCTTCGGCTGATATGTCATCCCAGGAATGGGCCACAGCAAGCCTCCCGGTCAGGTCTGGCGGCCAGCTGGATGCCACGGGGACCCGGCTTGCAGCTGGCAGGGACAGGTCTGGTTTAAATCCCGGCTAGCCCCATCCACGTGAGAAGAACAGAGTGAAGTCCACACGTGCACTGTCCTCGCCAGGCCTCCTCCCAAGAGACGCAGCGGGAGGGGATCTGTCCTCCGGGCCGGATGCTGCCAGCCAAGCTCACGAAATACGCTCCTTTTCTACATACCGAATGTTGAGGAGGTTTCCTCGTTCCCAGAGAGAAGTGACTTTTAGGTATCAATTCATGCTCTGGCTCGGCGTTCCAGTTTTGTGTACATGTGCTTGTGTGTTTTCAAGATAAATATTTACAGTGGACCGAAATATTTATTCTCGGAAACAAAGGTACTGTAAAATCTTAAATGTCATGAGCCAGATCAGCTGAATTTCAAACCGAGTTCTCCGTCTTAAACATACTTGTTTCTAATAAATCGTTTCACAAGCAAACATTGTGCACGTAATACCAAATAATGATGTCCTGTGAACAATGGTTGCTTTCAGACCGCCCGGCATCTCTGGCCTGCGCCAGCCTTCAGCAGGGAATGTAGTCACTGGGGCAACACTGGCAGGGCCCGCTACAGACCTGCAGCCTTGTTTTACTTGCGGTCGACGTGCCGCTGCGTTCCAGTTATTAAGTTATTCCATTGCTATCTTGACTATTTTCACCAAAAAAAAAAAAAAAAAAGCCTCTGCGATGCCTTAATGTTATTGCATTTGCAAATTACAACACGCCAAAGTTGCCGGCTTGCAGTCTCGAATTTATCCTCTCGAATTTTCTCACCTTATACAAAATAACCCCTTAACCACCCCCCCACCCCCCACCCCCCCGCGCCGGCTCCCTCCGCCCTTTCTCACTTTGGGTACAAAAACCGGCAAGCGGGATCGCTCTGTAATCGAAACCTTACACCGTCTTCCAAAACTTATTACAGCTGCCTTCGGTATAAAATGAAACCTTAGAGAATGTTATTTAAAATGTTTTTAAAAAGTCAGTAGGCCTCATGTTTCGTTTCTCCACATCAGGCTTTGATTTCCTTTGCAACCTCATTCTCTGCCCTTAAACAAGTCAGAGAGCAGGCCCCAAACATCTTGGAAAAGGTCCCGGGATGCCAGCATCTGCAAAGCACAGTACGGCTCATCTCAGATCCTGCAGCCATCACTCTTCCCTGGTGTCTGTCAGACCCGTCCGAGCGGTGGTCAGCAGTAGGGGGGAGGACAGAAATTAGAACAGGAGTTCTCACCCTGGGGTGAGAGCGGGACACGGGCAGTGGCTCCCGCAGAGGCGAGACCTCCGTGGCCAGGCCCCGGTGGGCACCTGGGAAATACCACAGGAACAGGACAGTGATGGTGGCATGAGGACCCTCCACAGCCAGTGTGCTCTCCCCCAACCTCAGCAGGCCCTGGGCAGAGCAAACTCCTCAGGTTCCCAGAGCTTTGCACAACAAGCCAATGTAAAAAAAAAATAATAATAAATAAGTCAATGAATTATCTCTGGATTAGGGAATAAAACTCAGAGCTGGCCCATCTGTTTTATTATATTTTTTAATGTTTACTTATTTTTGAGAAAGACAGACGGTGCACGAGCAGGGGAGGGGAAAAGAGAGAGGGAGAGACACAGAATCCGAAGCGGGCTCCAGGCTCCGAGCTGTCAGCACAGAGCCCGACACGGGGCTCGAACCCACGAACCGTTAGATCACAACCTGAGCCGAAGTCAGACGCTCAACCCCCTGAGCCACCCAGGCGCCCCTGGCCCATCTCTTGTTCTTCTACATGATAACAAAAATCACAGCTTCTCCACCAGGAAGGATTTACAGTTTGGGGCAAGGTTCTCTTACAGCATGTTTAACTCTCTGATCTTATAGAAAACAGATTCTTTTTTTTTCCCTCTCTTTGCAGGGGCAGTGAAATAAATATATGGTAAACAGAGAAGCTGATGAGCAGCTCACCCCTGTGCCCTTATGGAGGTTTTTAAAAAAATATCCATTCTGAGTTGAGCAGGTTGCACAAAGACAGTGCCCGGACCTGGAACGGGGTCGAGAACCTTCAAAAGAGCAACTCTAAGGCCCCTGCGTGAATTCCGACTTGAGACAGGATGGAAAGCACCCCACAGGGTGCCGAGAAGGCAGCTGGCTGCACTATTGGAACGAGGTCCCATCAAATCAGTGCATAGTAAACACAGGCTGATGCGCTTTAAAAAACACATTCTCTCCTCCGTGTTTTCGCTCATCCCCCCGTGTCAAGAGCTCCGAGTGAGTCCACTTTCCCAAAGCAGAAGGCCCAGCGGCTAGGAGTCTCCACTTCGAGACTGACCTTCTCAAGTCCTGCTCCAAAGCTCGGAGCCACAACCAGAAAGAGCGGGCAGAAAAACAGCCTGCTTCGCTCCACGAGGTAATTACGGTGAAAGAGAGAAAAATACCTGAGTGACAAAGAATAAATCTTTGTTAATTGACCACTGAAACTTTATAACATGCCAGTCCCTCCTCTGGACATAATAATATGTTGGCTCGTAAGAGATCTACAACTTTTGCTCTGACATAGCAAAGGCCATAAAAAACGTCCAGCGAGCATGTCTACAGGCTCAGTAAATACGCATCCCGGGGATCAGAAGGAGACCAGGTTCTTAAATTACACCTATAAATTAATCAAGCCCAGAGCTGCTGGTTTCCCAGCACACATTGGTCTCCTGAGCATTTCTCCCCAAAAGTGCAGCCGCGCTTGCCACAAAGAACCGTTTCGAAGCTGCTCTCTCAGCAGCAGAATGCCAAGAGGCTCAAATCACATGGAGTGCCCCGTATTGATCTGGAAATAGCACGTCTCCTGCTCTGGGGCACCCACTCACTCGCAGGGTGTGGAGAACCTTGCCTGCTCCGTCTTAAAATTGAAATCAAAACGTAGCTACCCTTCGTCTAAAATAGCAGTTTCTGAGCCACTCCAAGGGGTCTGGATGGGGAAAGAACGTTCTACAACTTGGAGGACAAGTGAAAACACCAGAGAATGCTTTTCCTAAAGCTCAGCCTCGCTTATTCTCTGACGAGTAGGCAGTGGTCGCTTTTGTTGCATAAAAACACACTAAACCAGTTGGCATGAGGTGATCAAAGCCCTCTGAAGTCTGAGGCGCCCATTAGCCTGCTAAAGACCTCGTGCCAATTACAATTAGCAGAAGGAGCGCATTGCCTTGTCAAGACTCTACCTGATGCACTCATCCCAGACGGGACAGATCTAGTAGGGTTCCGAGTTTTGTGTCCCCGAACTTTTCTCCAGCCTCTCGAAATCAGCACAAAGGGAGGTCAGAACTAAAACTGATCAGGAGGAAAAGGCCAGGTTTGGAGGCAAGGCAAGGCAAGGCAAGGCAAGGCAAGGCAACAGGAAGGAAGGAACACACTTTTAGAAACAGTCCAAGTACCTGTAGCTCTTCCGTCACCTTCCAGAACACAGGAGTGGCCTGGGAGACGGAGCACCCAGAATAACTTTTTAAAAAAGAAAAAAAAAAAAAAATGCACGTTTGTAGGAGGTCACCAGTTTGTTGCTCTTTCTCTGTCCTCAGCTTAGCTTAGCCTCATTTGCCTCTTGCCTGATTCTGGAAGTCTCGCAGAACTGGGCTGGGTGGGGATCTAGCTTCCTCCAAAACATACGCATTTCTCCTACAGAGACACCAAAGTCTGCAGACCAAGCTCGTCCAGGGAAAGCCCGAGTGTCTCCCCTCCAGAGCCGAAGTCCCTCGGTGACTTCTGGGGGCCGCACCACGTGAAATGCTAGAAGCAAAACACCACTAATTCCTTTGTGCTTGCTCGATGAGGTGGACGGCGGAGTGAAGTTCTGGCCGAGGCTGGGCGGCCTGGGAAGACCAAAGCAGGTGGAGGCAAAGCGCCTTCCCTAATTAATGTCACAGACGGTATTATGTGGCTGGGGGCTGAGTGGCTTCTACCAGCTGGGTGTCAATTTAGGTCTTCTTGGGCGAATTACAGGAGGAGGGCTGTGTGTCATTTACACCCCAAATGTTACCCTGAGCTCTGTGCCTTCCAGAGTGAAACCGGAACGGTAGACGCTCAGGTGACCATAAAGTTATGTCAAAGTTAGATTCAAAAGCGGCCTTCCTGGGCAGCTCAGTCGGTTAAGCGTCCGACTCTCGATTTCGACTCAGGTCCTTACCTCGCGGTTCGTGAGTTTGAGTCCCACACCAGGCTCTGCACCGCCTGCTTGGGATTCTCTCTCCCTCTCTCTCTGCCCCTCCCCTGCTCTCTCTCCCTCAAAATAAATAAACTAAACAAAATTCAAAAATGCCTTTTCTTTAGTTAAAAGGAGACGTGGCTCTGGGATGATGAAAAATTCTGGGGATTAGACGGTGGCGATGGTTGTATAACCACGTGACTGTATTTAATGCCACTCGACTGTACCTTCAAAAGTGGCTAAAATGGTCCATTTCATTGTTATGCACACCTTGCCACAATTTTTTTTAAAAAAGAGAGAAGCGGCAAAGGTGACGCGATCACAGAGTGAACAAGATCGATTTCTAGGGTCACGGAAAACCTACCTTCTCAGTTAGTTAAGTGTATTTATCTCGTCCCGTTTACTGACAGCTTTTCTCTGCCCTGACACAAAGGACTCCGCACAAGGCCCCTCCCCATCTTGTGCTTGGTTTTCACGCTGATGCAAAACTCAGACGTCAGTCTCCCCAGGCTCGCTCCAGTGGCGCTGGGGTAAACACAGCTGAGCGCGGTCACGCTGGGAGCCACATCACAGAGCCTCAGCACCACGCCACGAGCCACGGGGGGCAGGGGGCTGCGACATCTTTCAGGAATGCCAAGATTATCAGCCGGAGTCTGCATAGCTGGGTTTCCTCCCTGGGAAGAGTATGATGGCGATGTTTTTTCAAAGTCCCGGAATTAAACATACCTTTTGCTGAACTCCCAAAATCAGAGTATCTTCTCTCAAACAGTTTGCCAAGAAGCTAAAAATCAAATCACTGGGGAGTCCCCCAAATACAGCCGCGCTCACAGTGAAGCCTTTTATGTCGAAGGTATTTCTGTCGACACCAAAGAGGGCCCGGTTAGTCTACCTCTGGAAATCTGTCCCAGAAAAATGGTCACCCGGGTGGCCAACAAATGGATGTGTGCAAAGCTTGTCACGGTGGCCTCTTCTGTAACGGGGAAAACAGCCTAAGTCTCCACCCAGGGGGAAAATGATTAAGTAAATTACACTCTATCCAAGACAGAAGAGCATACGGGTCACTAATAATAATGAAATAATCGATATGTACAGACACGAGAAGATGTCTACAAAAGTAACGTTCGCAGGCTTCATCAACTCTCCTCATTCAAAAGGCCTTAATTTAATTCTAGAGGAAGTCAAGAAAACTCTACCACACTTACCTCTTAGATGTTTTATTTTGCTCCTGGGGTGGTTCAAACACAAGTAAAAGCTTTCAGCCCATCTGAGCAAACAAGAAATGCCTCCCTTTGGTACAAAGTACACGAAATGATAAAACCTCACTGGTCTTCTTAGAGGCAAACTCAGACACTGAAAATAGAAGGGATTCTGGATACTCCTTGCCGGAAGCATCACCAAAAGAGAAGCTTCCAAAGGGTCACCGAGCTCACGGAAGGCTCCACTTCTCACTTTCTGAGCCAGATGAGATGCCCCAAGGCAGCCTGCAACCCTCCCTACCAAACGTTCGGGGACAGTGTCATACATTCTGTTGGCCAGAAGGTAAAATGCAAAGGACTAAATCCTTGACTTTTCTGCCCCGGTCCAGAGCGTAGACTGAACCCGATAAAATGAGGAAGGACTTCCTTTTTCAGAGAAAGCACAACTGCCCAATGGTCCTTCCAGGATAACATCCGATGCCTGTCTGGCGAAACACCACTTTTTCTTTTTGAGGGGAACTATGTCCGGGGCACAATGTGGCCCATCGATTTGCATACTTCTTTGGGATAGAAGTTTGTGTGAGAGAACCCTAGAAGGAGGAGGCTCGGCGAGAAAGAAAGAAAAAGTGTTTCTATCGAGATCCAGGAATCTCCATCGATACCTACCACCTCACTGTGGCACTCTGGGATCTTCTGTGCTGTGACCGTCAACTGACTGTCACCCCGAAGGCCAGCCACAGGCTGCTTTCCCAGACAGGATTAACCAATCTAGAGGGCTCTGCTCAAACCCATGAGGTTCTCGCCTCCTCAACCTCTCTCTTCTCAGAAGGAGAAGCAGGAAATCTTCCCCCTCACAACACCAATACCCCCCCACCCAGCCATCTCTTCCCCACCTCCCACCTGCGTTTGATGTCACTAATGGTGGAAAGATGCGACAGGAGCTCTGGAAGCCGCCTGTCCCCGTGGAGCCTGCCCTCTAGGTTGGGAGCCCTTCTTCTTACAACACGGGGTCATTTCTGCCCTGCCCGCCCCTGACTGTGAAAACACACCAAACACAAACTCAGCACACACAGCAGTGGGCTCTTCTCAAGGAAGGGGAGTCCAGAGAGGCACTCGGTGGAGGCAGCATTTAAAACAGGAAGAAATCTGATATTGCCAGATTTACATTTTAATGAGAGTTGACTGTAATACTTCCCAACGGGGGTCTCCTGGTTTAAAAAGGTGACTGGAAATGGAGGCCGTACGGAGTTTGGAGAGAAACCCTGAAGAGGTCCTGCTTCAGAACTTGCTGCGTTGGGGCGCCTGGGTGGCTCCGTCGGTCAAGTGTCCAACTCTCGATTTCGGCTCAGGTCACGATCTGGCGGTTCGGGAGATCGAGCCCTGCGTCCGGATCTGCGCCGACAGCACGGAGCCTGCTTGGGATTCTCTCTCTCTGCCCCTCCCTCTCTTTCTCTCTCAAAATAAATTTTCAAAATTAAAATTAAAAAAGAAAAGAACCTGCCGTGTCAAGAACCACAAACTCCAAATGTTAAGTAACTCGACAAGCCGTTTTTTCCATTATTCTAATTCGGCACACACTGGCGGCACAGTTCGAGCTCATACTGGGCACCGTGACTGGCATCCGTGGACTTACGTCTTCGGGCCGGGACTCCTCGCTGACGCTGGGACAGCAGCAGCTTTCTCCCCACGCCCTGCCCTGCCCTACACTTCCCTCTGGGTACCGTCGAGAGATCCCTCTTCTCACAAAACTCTGTAAGACGGTAACTTGTCTGTAACGCTTTCACATCCTCTTTGCCCACACCGTAGACCCAACGCCAAAGGTGAGGCAGGAGATCAAATATTAACCTTCTCCCCCAGCCACCTCAGCCGGGACCCCTGCCAGAACCGAAAGCAATCCACAAGGCTTCCTTCCTCAACTATGGGGCAGAGGGCAACTGACGGCTTGCGAAGAGCATGGCGAAAACACTGACATCACCGCCCACGGTGCCTAGGACGAGCAACTTGTTTCCGGTAGTGGTGCGAGAGGAACGCACTTATTTGCTGGCCCGTATGTTGGGAGTGAGGCAGCTGCCCGCCGACCAGCTTTTGCCCCCTGAAATCCCGGTTGTGAAGCGGGTATAAACATCTGCTCCGTAGTAACCAAAAGCTCATTGAACAGTAGCTCAAAAGCAGTTTTGAAATCTCCGCCCTGGAGGAAAGGAGAGGGGAGGAGGGACCACTCCTTCAACCAGGGCTGCACTGAATACACCTGTCTCGGCCCAGAGATCCAAGAGGAGGTGTGGACCACCTCATGATTGTGACTAAGAGTCAAATCCTATGGTCCTATTCTTTAAAAGCACTGCCCCAGGGCGCCTGGGTGGTTCGGTCGGTGAAGCTTCTGACTCTTGAGCTCAGCTCAGGTCATGATCTCACAGTTTCTGGAGTCGAGCCCCACTCAACTCTGCGCTGACGGTGGGGACCCTGCCTGGGATTCTCTCTCCTTTCTCTCTGCCCCTCCCCACTCGCGCTGTGCTCTCCCCACCCCCCCACAAAGTAAATAAACATAAAAAAAATAAATAAATAAAGCACTGCCCCCTACTACCTCATCCCCCTCCAGGGGGGGCTAGGTTTCCACCCCCACTTTACAGACAATGGAACTGAGGCTCAGAGGCTCCTGGACTTCTGACGCCACAGAGCTACCGAAGCTGGAAACGAATGTGAACGTCTCCACCGTGTCATTCCCCGCCGAGGTGCGTCCAGCAAGGGCTGGAGCGTCATGAGGGCTGAGTGGCCAACGGGCAGGAAGAAGAGAAGGAAATGCGGCAAAAGGACTGTGCTTCCTACTCAACCCTGCTGGGCTCCATGATTCTACATTAACGAAACAAGCCTACTTATAAGCACAGAGCTCGCTGTGACGTATTACCTAGCATGGCACCCCAGCCCCCTGTCAACAGGGGGCTTTCTATCCCCCTCCGGCGAGATTTCACAACTCTAGAGCTGGCACGCAGGACCAAAGTCAGGGTAGACACCGCGTCTTAAACCCAGACAGAGCAAGAAAAGGAAAGAATCGGTTGGCGGCAAGATGAATACGGAAAATCAAATGAGGCCTGGCCAGGAAGCGTCTAGGTCAAGATGCTTCAAGTTCAGAACCCCCAGGGGCTCTGTGGGACTGAGGCTGGTGGACGCCAGGGAAATGCACACACGTGGCAACTCAGAAAGTGACAGCCCGGCGTTCAAGGCGCTAAAATCTCTGGGTGCGCTGTTTTGTGTGGTTAATGCCACCTAGGGTCGCCCCTCATCAAACAGAGAAACAAAAGCTTTCGTCTAGGAGCCACGGTGTGGCAGAAAACACGGACAGAGTGTGGTCTTCTGTCAGGAACGAGTGAGCAGGAACGATCCTAATTTTGACAGTTTCGGTAATAACACCAACCAGTTAATCAACGAGGCCACCATTTCATTTACGTAAACGCTACTTTGTTCCCAACCCGAGAAAGATTCCACAGTTCATCCCGGACAAGTGTAAGGGTCCCCTGAGGGACTCGAACCTGCCTCGGTCGCCCTTCTTCTGCTCAGGGATCACACTGGAGGCTTTGTCTTCCCAGGACAGAGGCTGCCCCAAGCAGTAAACAATTTACGCAATTTCTCCTTCTCCCACTGGGGATGGGCCGCCAAAGGCTCAGAGTGCCAGGTGTCAGCCTCAGAGCCAGGCTTATCAGTCAGTGCCTGGAATAACAGACTCTTCATTCCTCCCGAGTACACACCGGAGGGGGGAGGTTAGCACTGGGACAGATTCCTTCAGCTTTCAGGCCCCGTCCCATCACGCCCAGAGCCCAGTTACAGCAGATTTATGTCACGGACTAGTCGACAGCAGCCTTCTGGTCTCCCGCTGAGCAAGTCAGGGCTGGTGAGGTGGCCTCAGTGACCCTCCACCCAGCCAGAGGGATGCTTGGCCGCTGACTGGCTCCCAACTGTCTACTGAGACACTATCTAGCGGTTATAGTGCTCTTGTCCTAGGGGAGGAGAAATCTCTGGAAAGTCAGATAGAGGGTAATCAGCAAATCCAGAGGCACTCACTGTTTCCAACCTCTGCCCCCCAAATGCCCAATGCCAGGTGAAAAGCTCAAAACTTACGGTCTCTGGGATTGCAGAACTGGGACACCCAAAGGGAGAAAAAGTTCGTAACTCAAAGCCAAAGGGTGTCTGAGGAAAGACAAGCAACTCACCCATTTAATACCTTCATCTCTCTCTCTCTCTCTCTCTCTCTCTCTCTCTCTCTCTCTGTTATTTTGCAACAGAGCTGAATGTGGGGTGGGGATAACAGCAGTACCTTTTCAGAGTCCTGCAGTGGTCCCTGCTGGTCCACACCACAGGACACCAAAAACAGAGACCTCCATGTGTGGTGCTTGGAGCATTAACCTAGGCTTTGAGGACACCGGATGGAGACCCCAGATCTAGGGTTCAGTTCTCGGCAAATAAATGCCTCACCGCCCCCCCCCCACTCCCCAATTTGATGTTCCTCAACTGTAAGAGGGCTGACAGGTGAAGGCAGAGGCCAGCTTGAAGAACCCGGGGCTCTCAAACACCACGATCTTCCTCTGCATCCTGATCAGTCCTGGGACAGCCCTGACGACCATGTTAACCAAAGGTGTAACCCAGCAGGGGCCCCACCTGTTGGTCCCAGCACGGCATTCGGTTTATTTACCAGAAGGTCTGATGGGGTCTAATTAAACCTATTAAAAATGCCCTTTTTTTAAAGTTAACTTTGAAAGACAGAGAGGGAAGTGCAGAGAGAGGGGGAACAGAGACTCCCAAGCAGGCTCTGCCCTGACAGCAGAGAGCCGGATGCGGGGCTCGAACTCATGAGCTGCGAGATCACGGCCTGAGCTGAAGTCAGACGCTCAACTGACTGAGCCACCAGATGCCCCCAAAATGCCCTCTAACCCTCCAAAGAGTCCCGGTTTGAGGGGAGAAAACCAGCATTTGTTGTTGGCCCCAGGATGCCAATTCGGTGTTTTCATCTGTTAACCCAACTGATGCCTCATAACCACTGTCGTGGGTTGAACTATGCCCCACCCCCACCCCTCCAAAAAGAGGAGTCCGTGTCCTAACCCCTGGAGCCTGTGACTCTGACCCTACTTGGAAACAAGGTCCTTGTAATTAACTGAGGGATCTTGAGATGACACTACCCTGTTCCGAGGGCAAGGCCTGAAATCCAGTGACAGGTGACACCTGTGAGCCACAGAGAGGAAGGCCACCGGAAGGCAGAGGCAGACGCCGGAATGACAAGTCACAAGCGGAGAGCTGCTGACGGCCACCAGAAGGCCACCAGAAGCCGGGGAGAGGCGTGAAACAGATCCCCCCCACCCTGCCGCCCCCCCTGCACAGTCTCCAGAAGGACCCAACCCCGCTGAAACCAAAGGTTCAGGATGAGTCCGAGGCCACAGCTTCCTGGGGACAGAGGCCCCGCCAGAATCCAGGACTGCGGCGTCCTCCGAGGCGCGATGGCCAAGACCCGCCGGCTCTCTGAGGAGGGCCTGTTTTACTATCGGCACAATTACTCAGAAGCGGTGCTTCACGCTAATTTTCCCCTGCAAGTAAATGGCTGAAAAATAATGGTGTCAATTTTAGTGAGGATCAAGCAAGGCTCCCAAAAGAGCGCCCATAAACAAGAGCCCTTCCCTCACACACGACAATGGCTGGCCACTTCGTGCCCGAGCCACAAGAATGTCACTTAAATTACACGGCTTTTACGTGGAAGTCCTTATGGGGAATGCCGTTCCAAGGAAGGATTTCAATAAAAAGATCTCACCCATTTTGATGCTTAGTAATATCTGAACCGCAACCCTATGTAGCATAGCAACAAAAGTAAACCCTCGGAGGATGTGAACGAGAACAGGACTTGACTTTCGCTGGGAAAGAGGCTCCGGTTTTTCCGGGAGACGCGGACGTGACCGAGAAGCGGTGATCACGGGGTGGAATCCTGCACTTGGGCCGCGGGGCCACCAGAAACTCGTTGTTCGGGCCCGAATTCCCTTTTGTCGCCACTCGCGGAGACGTTCAGAACGACCGCCTGCCAACCCTGTAAGTCTACATGAGACTCTCGAGCTGACTCACTTCTTATTTTATGAGTGCTTCTCAAAGCAATTACTGGGGTTTTGAGCAAAGATGAGAGTATTTCACACCTCCGTCTTTCCTGAAAATGTCTTATACTCCACTGACTTTTGGCTTCTATTTATAAAGAAGGTTCAAGGCTTGGAAAATTATTAGGGGTTGAGCTTTAATGGATATTCCCAACCAGCATTGTGTCATTATTGGCCCACGTTTGGCTGGGCAATCTCCCAAATTTGTGACATAATCGGGCCTTTCTCTGCATTCATTACTCCATACGCTCTATGCTCCTCTCTACATCACACCACTGAATCATACGCTCTTTTCAACAAGACTGACTGCCAGGGGATTAACATTAGACAGCACAATTCCATTATTCAGCAGCCCAGTTCAAATCCAGCCCTAAAACTGTAAGAGAGATTTCAGGGCTTCACAGAGATGAGCTGCCAGAAAGCTCAAAGGAGAGGTGGGGGGAGAGGGGGCTTTTGAATGTTTTACATAACAACTCAACCTAAAACCTGCTAGGAGCCAGAGCCCGTGGCTGGGGTGGCCAAGCTGACGGGGGGGGGGGGGGGGGGGGGGATTCCTGGAATGGTCCCCGACCGATCCCAATGAACAATCTGTAGGCCTACACAGCCATGAGCCCCGCGGATTGCTACAGCACAATTATTTTATTCGCACAATAAACTGCTTGTTTCAAAATTAGGCATTGAGAACTTTTAGCCCCCGAACCTTCTTTCCTTAAATAGAAACACTTTCGTGTCAAATTCAGGAGATGTGAGGCCCGATGTGAATTCCACGTTGTGTGCTTAACCAACAGATTTACGGCACATCGATGCCAAAATAAATGTTCACCATTTTCGTCCCATATTTGAGCGTTACTTCTTTGTGTTTGATTTGTAAAATATCTGTACGTAGTAACTCCCACTAAGAAAGCTTCCACGAGTCTCTGCGTGAGAAAAGAGGGTTCTGGAACTCAGTCTTTTATGAATGCCCACAGGAGCAACATTATGTGAAAGCAACCAAATTTCACAGTAAGGCTTCTGAAGGACAAGAACTTTTTTCACTGAATCCTTACGTACACATGGAAATAAAGACGATCTCATGCTTTCCTAGGGGGAGTTCCTTCTGGATTTAATTTAACTTGATAGAAAATCTAAATGGCTTCTGTTTCATTTTCAGTTAACCTAAAACTTCCATTAGCCAAAATCTATGAAATGTGGTTAGTCAAGCTTTTGGAAGGTTTCTTAATGGTTCTTTGGGCAATTCAGGTATCTGTGGGGCCTCTCTTCAAAGAGTTTATAGTTTACTGAAGGAGAAGAAATGCCCACATATGAAATAATACTAGGGACACACGCCTAGAAAATGGTGGAGGAAAGCCTTCGTTCATAGACACGGTGGCGGGGTAGGAGTCTGTGGAGAAACAAAGGGTCACGTTAAGGCAAAAATCAATCAAGGTGAGCTTGGACCTGAGGCCTTGGGAGCTGGCAATCTGCAAGTGGAGAAGGGTGAACTGGTTAGCTGACCCCCAGCCAGGTCAGGTGGTGATGCCGTGAGTCAGGGTGGAGGACAAGGCAGAGCAAAAGATGATGGGTCGTGCCAAAGAAGGGATCTTAGCCCACCATCCCTGCAACAAGGAGACACATCCTAGGTATCTCCAGTCCTCCAACAAGACAGAGAAACACCCTTCCTTTATCAGTTACAACAAAACCCATCATAAAGGGCAAGATAGGAAGACATCTGAATTCCTGGACAACAGCCTATCGATCTTAAGACATCTAATTAAAGTAGCCTACCTATCTGAGCACTTAGATAAAAAGGAATTTACAAGCCCGTATACACAGTTCCCTTTCCACGGGAGCTGAACCCACAGTAGAGCACTGAATGACCTTCTTCTGATGGAAGTAAAGGGCCCCTGGACACTATCCTTCCTCCAGCCAGCTAGAAGTTCAGTCATCACAATACCTTTTCCTTTACTCTTTAGCCAGCATTGCCCAATTGCCCTTCGTTGGATAATGCTGCCTCCCTTTTGAAAACCAAGCTCTCCTAGCGCGTATCTGTACCCTTTCCCTGAACACACGAACGTTCTTAAGAGTAATGCCGGCTTTCAGAGTGTCAACACATTTCACACCACGTCCATTTCACCCAAAACGGTGCCAGGGAACCAAGAGGATCACACAAAATACGTAAAACATGGCTAATCGGGCAACAGGAACATCGTCAAATGATGGAAGAATCCTTCTCAAACAACAGCTTACATTCAGAAAGAAGGAAAACGAACCAACGGTTTCTCTCCTTAAACCATGGGGAGAAACCAGACTCACTTTCGCGGGGTTAAATGAGTCACGCTGTAGCAGGCGGGCGTAGAGCTGTCCCTCGGGGAGAAGCAAACTCACCGACAACATCAAGGTGGTACGTGTGATTGATAGAGCCGTACTCGTTCTCCACCACACAGGTATAATTGCCTTTGTCAGATGGGACCACGCTCTCCATAATAAGACTCCAGTGCTGGTTCCGCACCTGAGAAGATCAAAGGAAAGGTGGTTATTTAGCAATCTTAGCATAAATTACCAGGTACTCTGCCATCTTGATTTAAAAAGAAGTTGGAGGGGCGCCTGGGTGGCGCAGTCGGTTAAGCGTCCGACTTCAGCCAGGTCACGATCTCGCGGTCCGTGAGTTCGAGCCCCGCGTCGGGCTCCGGGCTGACGGCTCGGAGCCTGGAGCCTGTTTCCGATTCTGTGTCTCCCTCTCTCTCTGCCCCTCCCCCGTTCATGCTCTGTCTCTCTCTGTCCCAAAAATAAATAAACGTTGAAAAAAAAAATTAAAAAAAAAAAAATAAAAAGAAGTTGGAGGAGACAAGGAAGGTAGAGAAGAATCACCTGAATTGTCAATTTCCCGCGTACTAAGCACACAGAATGGAGCCAAACGAAAACAATCATTATCGTCATGGTGAATGTCGAGCAAGGGGGATACTGACATGTTCAGATATGCAAGTGTATGGAGCGAGGCTGTCAATGAAGGATGGGTTCCTCCAGGAGCTGCCAAATGGCCAGACCATTGGCCTGCAACAGTATCCAGTATCAGTGCCCCAGAGCAGGGGAGCCGAAAGGTCGCTCATCCACTAGGAAGCCTCAGGCCCCACAGCGCCAAGGAACCATTTAGAGCCAGCACCAATGAGCACCTGCTGTATGCCAGGATTACTGTGCACATTCTGTTCGGCCTCAGCTAATGTGAATTCTCCCAAGGAGCCCACAAGCTAGGTACTGTACTGCTCCTGGAGCCTTCCAGTCTGAAAACCTGCCATTTCTTCCCCCATCACCCCCAGATGCTGTCTGGAAGTCTCAAGAAGTTTCACCTGGGAACACAGGCCTGCCCCTCCCAGCTCTGGCAATGCCTAAATAGATGCTACATGTTCCCAAGAAATATACTCAGAATGCCAAATATGGGAGCAATGAATCCTTAGGAAACCTAAGTTGTATATCCGTCTGCTTACAAACTCCTTGAGACTTTTCAGAGAGATAAGCGGCACGTGTGAAAATAAGTTATTGTGATTCCCACCCACCGTTCTGTCAACATGCGAACAGACTAGACTCCAACATTCGCACCTGGCTTTTAAAATATTTTAATAGACTCAAACTTTCAAGCAAGCGTGACTTTTCCTTACAAAGAGCCAAAATGCAGATTTCACCTTGCAGGTTTAAGGCTTTAAGGTTTTCCCCCAAATCCAAATCATGTTTTAAAGGCATTTTGGACGAGGCACTCTAGAGAAACGGAGACGGGGGAAAGAAAAAAAAAAAAAAAAAAAAAAAAAAGCCAGGGCCCTCGTGGTCTTAACTATGATTTCAGGAATTCCAACTGACCTTCTGCATGATTCCCTGAGCGCTGCAAGTGTTTTCTGCCTTAATCACATAAAAACTGCTAATACCAGCCGAGCCTCTGCAAGCACATGAGTGAGTCAAGGAACTAGAGAATAAAGATCATCTCATGAATGCTCCATTACAAAAACGGGAGGGCAGAGCAGCTGTCCGCTTTGAAAAGCGGCGCCAACAGAGGTAAGGGGTTATCAGAGCCTGTTACGACTCGAGGCGTGTCATGTCAGATGTTCAGCTCTGTGCAGGCAGGCCAGCACCGCAAGAGCAGCCACCGATGCAGAGGTCACACACGAGACCACTGCTCATCACGGACGGTCTTATGCAGGATCACGGGGGTGAGGGCTGGACTCCTCTCCTCACCAAGCACAAGGGCTGAAGAGTGAGCTCTGGGCAGACGGTCCCTTTGCTCCAGCCGCGGCAGCCCACCAGCTCCCCCCTGTATCACCATCGAGACTGTCCCGGTCTTAATGTCGTGGAGCTGGCGGGGGGACCGTCATTCTCGCTGTCACAGGTGAAAAGTCTGGCGGTAAGAGGACGCTGCGGGCATCAGACCCCACAACGGAGAGAAATCTGTACTCTGCTTGGGAGAAGCCCCGCTTCCTGCTCCTGGCTGGGCCACGCACTTGTAGGAGAGCCAAACAAGAGGCCAGGGTCCTGCTAAGGAGGGGTAAGCACCTTAGGTGCACAGCCTATACAAGGAATGTTGTGAAGGAGCGGAGGCGGTTGCTAAATGTCCCAGGGCAGTGAGACTTCTCTACCCAAATCTCCCCGCCCCCTCCGGGTGCTACCCTGGAGCTGGGTGCTAACAAACTCCTTGATCCAACTTGAGGCAGGTGGGCCCATGCAGAGACCCGCCCTCCCCCCAAGCATGCAGGGGTTATCAGAAGCGGGACTTTCCTGGACTCTGAAAGAGCTAATCACACAGAGGGTAACTTAGGGATGAAGCCAGAGGCCCTAACGTCACCAAGCCACGTAATCCAGCATTTAGCCCTGCTGTAAATATTCAGTTCTTTGAGCCCCCGCTCAAATGTCATGCCCATAAGCCCTTAATCACGACTAGTGCCTGTCTCTGGACCCCATCCAAACTGTCAATGTCTTTCTCGCGCCTGGATCCAGATTTGGCACAGGGCGCAGTCCAAATGGGGCTGAACGTGAACTGCACGGGGAGGGCATCATCTGCTTCTGCCCAAGACATTAAATCTTGGCATACGCAGCTCAGCATACCGCTGCCGTTGGTAACCCTAGGGCAGCTCCAGTGTCTCGTTGGGGCCACGGCATTCCACGGGAGAGCCTCCTTCAAGAGCGCGTGCTCCCTGAATATTTACTTCCTGAAGATGCACTACAATTATTAATAAGTTACCACTTATCGAATGCTTTCACAATGGGAAACACAGTTACCAAACAAGGGGCTTCTGCCCCTTTGGAGACCTTGGTACTCAATCAATATCGCCCCATGCAGTGCTGTTAATATTTGTTTTCTTACACCATTGCCCTAGTATTTGATTCCTGGACATAACGACCAATCCCAAATGTTATGAGCTGTGGCAACGGTGGGAAGGCTTGACGCTTTTGCAGGGGATATCCTACCATTAATTAGTGGTCGCTTAATGACAAGCCGAGAGAGTACAGACAGCAGCAACTCTATCAAGATGAGGAAACAAAGGCACAAAGACTTCTTGTGTCTCTTTTCTGAACACTCCGTTTCCAAACCACGATTCAGTGTAAACCTACAGACACTACCCTTCCAACAAAAATGTAAGACGTCCTTTTCAGTGTGGTTTTTTGTTGTTGTTGTGTGTTTTTCTTTTTTAATTCCTCATCTTTTTAAGTGCTACAACTCCTCCGCCAGTTAGGTCAGAGTCCCATCTTTGCACTCGCCCCCGAAGAGAGAATGTAAATACCCAATAAACATATGAAAAGATGCTTAACCTCATTAACAATCAGGGAAATGCAAATTAAAACAATAATGAGACGCGGTTATTCACCGGCTGATTAACAAAAATTAGGAAGATCCATGCCATTGAGTACTTAAGAGTGTAAGGAAAAAGAGACTTCAATTGAGAATAGGAACATAGGGTAGGAAAAAACCTTTCTGTAGAATAATTTCGCAGGGTCTGTTAAAATTAGCAACACATTTTTTTTTAACCCAGTTAATTCCACTTCTAGAAATCTAGGCTACACAGAGAACCAGGAGGATTACTTCAAGGCACATGAACAAGATGACTGCTTCGAGCACTGCTTGTGACAGCAAAACCGAATCCATCAGGAAGAGAGCCATTAACAACACACAGCTCATCCTACAGGACTTAATTCATTCCAACAAAATAGCACACAGTCATTAAAAAGGAGGAGGTATTCTTAAGTTCAGACCTGGTAAGGTGTTCTTTATAGTTACCGATAAATGAGGGGCGCCTGGGTGGCTCAGTTGGTTAAGCGTCCGACTTGGGCTCAGGTCATGTTCTCACGTGGCTTGTGAAGTTCAAGCCCCGAGTCAGGCTCTATGCTGACCGCTCAGAGCCTGAAGCCTGCTTCGGATTCTGTGTCTCCATTTCTCTCTGCCCCTCCCCCACATGTGCTCTGTCCCTCTCTCTCTCCTCTCTCTCTCTCAAAAACACATAAGCATTAAAAACAATTTTTTTAAATAGTTATTGATAAATGAAAAAAAAGGAGGTTGGATAAAAATGTGCATTCAGGATGCCACTGTATAAACACACACACACACACACACACACACACACACACACACAACCCACAGATGCCTATAGCCCTGAACCTATAAGCCTGACTGTATAGTCAGAAGGAAAGCTAAAGTCGGAAAGGAAATGTACTAAATTATCAGCAGTACATTTTATATAATTTCGTGGTGTGATTGTGCATGTTGTTTGCTTGTTTCCTATTTTCACCCTTTCAAATTCAAACAGGAATCGCACACATTTGACCAAAAAGTCAAATAAAACCTCTCTGCTGGCGTCCCCTGCTGCAGGACCACCGCATCTGGAATTTGCTGGCAGCCTGAGCGCGAGAGCTGGGGGCGCAGAGACGTCCTGCACCCAGTGACACCTGTCCCATCCTTCCTTCTGACCCCTGTCCGTGGCCAAACCCCTGTAGAAAATTCACCATTAGTTTTCATCTGCCAATGAACAGAATTAGAGAGCGTGAGGCTTCAAGACGATGTTCGCTGAAGGCTTTTAAAAAACAACATTGCAATACTGAAACAAAGCAGACTGAAGGTCATGGCCTCAACTCTTTCCCTCCTAACACAAAAAGTGGATTCCCCGAACATTCCACACCGTCGTCACAAAGACGACGAAGAGGCGGGCCAGACGGGTTTTTTCAGAATTCCTCTGCTACCTAAATCTCCCGAGGTGCATGTTAAACACCCAGCTACCTTCAGGAGACAACTGGGAATGTAGATTTAGTTTGTATGATACCAAAACACCTAAGTGAAAGGTGAAGCCAGGTCAAAGACCCAGGCTGTCACCTGGATGTTTGGTTTCCACAGTGAAACCAAAAAAAAAAAAAAAAATCTGGACATTTCCAAATACCTAGGTGTTCAATAACAAGCAGAATAAACATCCAGAAGCTAGATAGAAAGTTTTGCTCCGTGCCAAGTCAAAGAATACTGTGTCCGTGTGACGGCAAATACTCCCGACACTTCCTTCCACCGGTATCAGGGTGCAATTTATGGAGAAAGGCAGCAATCCCTTGGACCGCTGGCCTTCATAAAGGCAGCCCATGACCTACAGCTCAACATCAACCAGGTGGCATTATGATGCATGAAGTCTTGCTGTCCCAGGCCAGACCCCCATCTTCAACAGGCTCCTGGGATCTCGAAACCACGTCTCTGGAGGTGTGCACAAACTGAGTACATGTGTCAAGGGCTGTGGCACTCCCTGGTGCTTATCACCAGGCAGATGTGGAGGCAAAAGCCCGATTAATGCTTAAGTTGCCCAAGTCTGCTTCTCAGGAGGTGTCCAGAGAGCAGGGCGAGGCGAGCTCTGATCCTCTAGGACACAACTGCAGAAACTCTTCCCCCCAGCTCACTACACAAAGCATGGATCTCCCAGAGAAGTGGGAAGAGAATTATACAAGGCAAGAAAAGCGAGTGGGAGTGGGAGGGCGGGCCAAGACTGCCAGCAGGGCACTTGCTGCCTTTTGAAATAACCTCTTTAACAATCTCACGACCTTCCTCAAAAAAGCTCAATGAAGAATCACCAGATGACCCAGCATAGCATTGCTACGTAGATACCAAAGGAACTGAAAGCAAGGACTCGAACAGGTACGTGCACAGCCACGTTCACACAGCTACACCAACCGCAAGAGTCAAGAGGTGGAAACGTCCCCAGTGCCTGTCAACAGATGAACGGATAAACAAACTGGGGTCTCATCCATATAATGGAGTATTATCCAGCCGTGAAAAAGGAATCGAGGTCTGATTGTTGCTACCACACACAGAAGGACAGATACACACAACAGATAGAAGGACAAATAGCCTATGATTCCACTTACCTGCATTACCTGCAACAGGCAAATTCAGACAGAAAGATTAGAGAAATGGAGAACTGCCTCTTAACGGATACAGAGTTTCTGTTTAGGGTGATGAAAAATACATAACAAGTTTTACGTTCCGTGTATTTCAGCACAATTTGTAAAAATCCCATACAGGTCAGGGAAGTGGGAACAGCAGCATCAGATGCCCGGCTTTGCTCTCAACAGAACACCTTTGGGCCAACGGATCCTCACATGTTCCTGGGATGCCAGCACTGTTTCCAGATTTCTAATTTACCACCAGTGTTTCTTACAAAAACATGGAACCACATCTGAAGAAAAGTTAAGCCAGAGCATCAACTGTGGAAGAAAACCACTTGGGTCCAAATGTCAGCCCTGCCACTGAGGAGTCACATGGCCAGCCTCATCTGGAAAAGGGGTAAAACAACAGCGCTCCCCGGTTTGGGCTGCGCAGGGGACCCAGCGCCATGGCAGACAGTGGGGGGCACCTTGCACGGTCAGGACACATGGGAGCGGTCAGCGCATGTTGGCCGATGGCAACATACACCTGCTTCCTCATCACAGACTGCCTGCTCTGGGATTAAAGCTGAAGTGTCTTGGCTGAGAAAGAGCTCAACAAAGTATAAATATATTAATAAGGGCAAGGGGAGTGATTTTTCCAAATAAACAGATTTTGGGATTAAGCATACCATTTAAGCAAAGGTCTCTAATGTGACTTCTAAGTAACCCAGAAAACGTAAATCTAATTAACCTACCCATCAAAACCATCAGGTTTTCATTGTGATTATAAGAAAAGAGGTGTTCCCCTGTCTTTTCTTGGATCTGAAATAGACTAGGAAATGGACAGTCCAAACTGTGTCATGCTTCACTCTGCTCAGGGGCTCCATGGGAGTTCCAGCCTCCAGATGCCTGAAGCCAATGCTCGTGTGCCAGTTTCACGGCCAGGTTGAGGGACGGCTTTGTCCTGTGACCTCTCTTGGTTCTTAGAGTTACTAGGTGGCATGAAATGCAATTTTTAAGAATACTCTTCCCCTCTATGTTTCAGTCATTACCTGGGCACGACTTGGGAACTGAGGTGGTCTATTAATTACCCCGGTGCTGTGGCTTTTCTGCATTAAATTGTAATTATTGTTCAGAGCCCTATGAAATATCTAGCCTTAAAGGTAACCTCTTTCTTAAAAAAAAAATTCTGTGCTATTGTGGATGATAAAAAATGGTTGATGGTTATGCTACTAAATCACAGTTGGGAGGGGGTTAGACGTTCAAGATCATCTGTCCAAACTTGTCATTTTAAGGACAGGTGGCCTTAAACACCAAGAGCTTAAACAACTTGCCCACCGTCAAGACTGATGAAAAAGCCCGGGCATAAGCACAATTAGGGAGATACAGTTATGCTTCAAATCGACCTCTACCACCATAAATAATAACATCCAACCAGCCTTTGCCCACATACTGAGAAAAACAATATGACTCTTAATCACCTAAGGAAGGCTCAGCATGAGTTCTTTGGTAAACAAGACTGAGCCATACCAAAGAGCTCTACTGGTCATTTTAATTAAAATGAGCTTCCTGTCCCATTTCATAATTCTCTTTGATTTTGTTTTGGCTTTTTGTGTTCCCTTCTGCCTTCACTGGCCACATAGGCAGACCACTTCAGAACAAGCTGGAACGCCATGGGTGAGGGCCAAGGTGCCGGATCCATAAACAGGTAGAAAGAACTCGACAGGCAGTTGAGCTAGACAGAGTCACCATGGTTTATAGAAGGAGATTTATGAAGAAGAAAAAAAAAAATCATAGAAATAACACACATTTGTTTGCGGAAACTTTCAGGTCTTGCTTTCTGGAAAAATACATCTTGGAAAACTTGACGCTTTGCTTCTTCGTTAACTAAAGTGGCAAAGGGATAGGAGTCAGAGGAGAAGGGCGTTCGGACATGGGGCTGTCCGTGTGTCAGTAAGGTCTCTGCTTTAGGGGGAGTGCATTGTATGCACGGGTTCCCTCGGGGCGAACGCTGGAGAAGCAGAATTCTTTAAAAGTGTCTGTAGACAGTGTTTGCAAACCTGGCGGGAACCCCATGCTCCTGCCTCTACCCTGTTGGAGCCCTGAAGACGCCAGCACCAGCCGGAGAGCTTGGACCGATGGGAGGTTGGGGCATGCCGGCCTCTGTGACCACCAAGGACTTCGTGACCTGGGGAACCTGGGTTGAGTCCATGGAATTTCTGAGAGAACCAGTATCCCCCAAATCAACGTCCAGTGCCACAACTGTTGTGAAAACTCCTTACTAAATCCAGATTGACCATCTTTGCGTTTGATGGGGTGATCCCCCCACCAACCCCCCCCCCCCCCACCAACCCCCCACAGCCCAGGGCGCTCAGGCATTGCCATGGACTCTTCTCCAGAGAAAGTCCAGCGGGGCCAGAAATGTGCCCGCATCACCTCCGGCCAGCACACCATGTTCCAAAGGTACAGTTCTCTCCCCTCCTTGCCTTTTTTTTTTAATAGCAAAATTTAAGTTTTTTAAGATTTTATTTCTTAAGTCATCTCTACACTCAATGTGGGGCTCGAACCCACAATACCAAGACCGAGAGTTGCACGCTCTGCCGACTGAGCCAGCCAGGCGTCCCTAGAGCAAAATATACTTTAGATTTTTGTTCCCATGCGCTCAAATTCCCATTATTTCGCTCCAGAAACGGCTCAAACATGAAACAACAAAAAAACTTTTGGTCATCTGTGCCTCCACGGGAACAGGTTAAAGGTATTCTGCTAAAGGTTCCCCACGTTGTTTTTAGGGTGCAGGTGCTCTCCAGTTAGTAGAATGTTGTCCTCAATAATTAAAACTGAACTACACCTGTTAAAAATCAAGCAGCATTTCCTCATCAGGCACCCTTAGCCTTCTGGCACATTTATAATCACTAATTCAGATTCGCAAAAACCTCCTTACCCAGAATAATGATGTTGGGCCTATTTATTTTGAGACCAGGAGTTTCTGGAGGCTCATTAATTCTTTTAACTTCTTTCCACGGCTGTCGTAAGTGAGGAGATTAGTTAACCACCAGGATTTTGACCACCAGCCTTATACTTTAGTCGTATTGAAATGTATCACTGGAACTGCATCAATTATGTTTCTGGAGAGCATTTGTGGTTAGAATGATCCCCAGGGGCCACGACTGTGGCGGTTTTAACTCTTTCTTTCCAAGCAGCACCACCCAATGAAATCTTTGTCAATTCGTCCTTTACAAAGAAAGCAAGCCGACCTTCCAATCTCGTTGTGCCTGGTGTGAGGACTGACCTAAGGGTGAAGAGAAAAACCACCCTCCTGCCTACTAGTCCCACCAACAAGCAGGAATCACGGAAGCTCAGCGAGGTGCGTCTGCTTCCAGAACTTCAGAGGCACCCACCTCCCAGCAGGTGTATCTCACATCTGTTTCACACACAAACTGCCCCACACATGCTAGGAATCTATTCATAGGCTTTTCCCTATTATCCTCTGGGATTGAGCATCTAGTTACTTTTTTTTTAAAATGTTTGTTTATATTTGAGAGAGAGAGAGAGAGAGAGAGAGTGCGTGAGCAGGGGAGGAGCAGAGACAGACGGGGCGCCGTAGGATCCAAAGCAGGCTCTGCACCGAGAGCAGAGAACCCGATGCGGAGCTCACACTCATGACTCATGAGATCATGACCCGAGCCACAGTTGGACACTCAACCAACTGAGCCGCCCAGGCTTCCAGCTATGTCTAAATGTTAAAAGTCACAAATTTTTGAAGAAGACAATCCTTTAAAGGTGAGAATTTCAGAAGAGGCCCCCAGAGCACTTTGTGGGGAGAGGAGGTCCACTTAACCACAGCAGTGACGGGTCAGGACTCAAGTACCCCCTCAAGTGACACTGGTGTGTTAGACACAGGTATACAGCAGAAAGTCCTGACTTTTCCCGGTATCTCACTCCTGCCACCAGGAAGTCCTCTTCTACCTGGTTCGTAACAAGCTGGGATGCAGGCTAGAGCATCCTCTGATTTATCCCCCTTGCAGGTTTCCAAGATGGCTCCCAGTGATTCCCCAGGTCTCCTGATATTCATGCCCTTGGGGATTTAATCTCCTCTCCTAATGATTTACTTAATAACAGAAAACAGCCAAAGTGGTAGGATGTCACTTCCATGATTAGGTTACAAAAGGCTGTGACTTCTATCTTCTTCACACGCTACCTCTTCCTTTCTGCTCTCCCTGAGGAAGAGCTGCCGTACTAAGAGGCCCATGGGGCGAGTGAGGAACTGAGGGCAGCCTCCAGCCCGCAGCCAGCAAGGAACTGAGGCTTTTGACCCAACAACCTGCAAAGAAGTGAATCCAAGAACCACGGGAATGAGTCTGGAAGCAGGTCCTTCCCCAGCTGACCCTACAAACCAGACTTCCAGACTCAAGCCTTAGTTGCAATCCTGTGAGAGGCCCTGAGGTGAAAGGCCCGGCTAAGCCACACCTGTATTCCTGACCCACAGAAACTGTGAAATAATACATGCTGTGTAGAGGTGCCTGGGTGGCTCAGTCGGTTAAGCGTCCGACTTTGGCTCAGGTCATGACTCGTGGTTCATGAGTCCAAGCCCTGCGTTGGGCTCTGTACTGGTGGCTCGGAGCCTGGAGCCTGCTTCGGATTCTGTGTCTCTCCCCGCCTCCCCTCAAAAATAAATATAACATTAAAAAAATTTTTTTAAATAGAAGTGTTGTTTAAAGTCACTGGTCTTGGGATAATTTGTTACACGGTAATAGGTAACTAATGCTTTCCAACACACACCAAAGAATGTCACAGTAAGGTTCCCCAAGTCTTCCTCATATACTAAATTAAATTCCTCCAGGCCTCCCCTTCCAGACTAAATAACTTAGACATCCCATGTCTCTCTTCCTGAGACACCCTTCCTTCAAACTCAGCCCAGAATCTTTTCCTGACCTCCATTATCCCTAGCCTCCCAAAGAGCCCACATCATCTCCCCCTGCACATCCACACGACAACATGCTCTTCTGACTTCAGCCCATCCAGGCTGTGGCTTTCTCATCCACCTTCCCTACCAGACGAGGAACCCCCGTGAGCTAGGGCCGTGCTCTGTCCAGCGCCTAGGACGGTGCCTGCCAAAGACTGTGCTCATCGGCGTCTGCTGAATGGACGAACAAAAGCCCAAATAGGCATCTACAGGCCTTTTCAGGGAGAGGGTGGTCGATTTCCACCTCCCCCTCCACCCCTCACCCCTGCCTGAGTGATGAGATTACTCATCACCACATTCTGTGATGGGCTCTCCAGGGCCGTGAAGACAGAGGATGGACAGATTGCCTCTGTCACCACGGAAGCATTCTCTCTTAATAAGCACTATTTCATACTCCAGCGTCTAAGCCAAGTCCACCCCCTATCCTACAATCCTGCCCAAACAGGGCAAGTACAAGTTTGCTTCTCCAATGCTGCTCCAGTTCTAGTGTTCCAGACAATAAAGCATATAGGAAACAGACTCTCAACTTCCCACCCTTCTGTTATTAAACTCTTCTCACAGGGGCGCCTGGGTGGCGCAGTCGGTTGAGCGTCCAACTTCAGCCAGGTCACGATCTTGCGGTCCGTGAGTTCGAGCCCCGCGTCGGGCTCTGGGCTGATGGCTCGGAGCCTGGAGCCTGTTTCCGATTCTGTGTCTCCCTCTCTCTCTGCCCCTCCCCCGTTCGTGCTCTGTCTCTCTCTGTCCCAAAAATAAATAAAAAACGTTGAAAAAAAATTAAAAAAAAAAAAAAACTCTTCTCACATAAAGAACAATGTAAAGGTGACTGGGTGGCTCAATCGGTTGAGTGTCCGACTCTTGATTTTGGCTCAGGTCATGATCTCACGGTTCATGAGATCGAGCCCTGCGTTGGGCTTTGTGCTGACAGCTCGGAGCCTGCTTGGGATGGTCACTCTCCCTCTCTGCCCCTCTTCCCCACTCATGCTCTCTCTCAAGATAAACATTAAAAAAAAAAAAAAAATGGGGCGCCTGGGTGGCTCAGTCGGTTGAGCTTCCGACTTCGGCTCAGGTCATGATCTCGCGGTCCTTGAGTTCTAGCCCCGCGTCGGGCTCTGTGCTGACAGCTCTGAGCCTGGAGCCTGCTTCCGATTCTGTGTCCCCCTCTCTCTCTGACCCTCCCCTGTTCATGCTCTGTCTCTCTCTGTCTCAAAAATAAATAAACATTAAAAAAAAAAGAACAATAGAAATGGGAATTATGCTTTGAAAGCACACGTGAGCCCAGGGACGCCTGGACGGCTCAGTCTTAAGGTTAAGTGTCCGACCTCAGTTCAGGTCATGATCTTGAGGTTCGTGGGTTTGAGCCCCGCGTCGGGCTCTGTGCGGACAGCTCAGAGCCTGGAGCCTGTTTCAGATTCTGTGTCTCCCTCTCTTTCTGCTCCTCCCCTGCTTGCGCTCTCTCTCTCTCTCAAAAATAAATAAACATTAAAAGATAGATAAATAAAGTAACCTGTAAGCCCAGGAAAACTTTTTTCAAATGTCAAGTGCGGAAATGACCGATTATGATAATTACTGATTTTTCATTTTTTTTTTTAAATATCCCTTCTGAAGGTTCCTACCTTTCAACTACTTAAAAATGGATTAACAAAAATGTAAGAAACAGAGCATTTTGGAAACCTGATTTTACCTTGTAGCCTCCGATGCGATGTTCCTGCTTAAATTCCCTTCCGTTTTTCAGCCACCTCATTGTTGGTGTTGGATTCCCCCCAGCTGGACAGCGAAACTTGACTGTGTTGGCTGCAGGGACCGCATGCAGTCGCTTTTCCATCTTTTCTGTGTTCGTCCAGTATGGCGCTCCTGTTGTGGAAAACAACGTTATAACGTATGGAAAGGGAGAGCTTCATTTCCGTGACACGGAAGAGAATTTTACTTTGTAGGTGGACGATCTGACATTTTCAAAATCTCTGGGTAATATGTCCATGAGGAGAAAACTGTTCCGAAGTCTAGCAGATGGCCTAGCAGAAGGTCCCTGCAGATGAACTTCTTGTTAGTTTCTCTTTCTTAATGGGGGGGGGAAAAGTGTTTGAGGTACCTTCTCTCCCTTGTTCTTAGTGCCGGGATATAAATTCATGTTGAATCATGCTTTTAAATGCTACTTTATATGGACAGCGACAACGCATACAGCCGCAGCAGCTGAGTCCTCCAGAATGGATCCTTTTAGATCACCGTACCTAGCAAACGATCGCATACACACACAAGCAAGTTGTGCTCGAAGCCACGTCAACTTACCCACCGAAGCTTTAAAGGCTCAGCAAGGAGATAACTTACCATCCTAATAGGGTAAATTTTTCAGGGACGCAGCATTAACTTCGCAGCGCTTTATGTGACAAATCAAAAAGCCCTCGCACTATGTTTTAATTTTTGTTTTTATTTTTTTATTAAAAATTTTTATTTATTTTTATATTTGAGAGAGAGAGAGAGAGAGAGAGTGCGCGCACAGGGGAGGGGCAGAGAGAGAAGGAGACACAGATTCGAAAGAGGCTCCAGGCCCCGAGCTGTCCGCACAGAGCCCGATGCGGTGCTCGAACTCACGAGCGGTGAGATCGTGACCTGAGTTGAAGGCGGACGCCTAACCGACTGAGCCACCCAGGCGCCCCTGTTGTTTTAATTTTTTAAATGGAGGAAAGAGTTTTTGGTGGTTGTGAATGCCATAATTCTACTACCATGTCTGAGCAGAAAAAAACTTACTAGGAGGCTACGGATTATATGCTATGTAAAATTAAGCCCTCTGAATGGCCCTCAAAGTCATGGATACAAACAAGCGACCCTTTAAACTCAAAAGAAGACACAACTTTTTAAGTTGCCAAATGAGGGGCATTTGATCTGAATCAGAACCACAGCATCAATCCAGGATACCGCCATAATTCTTCATGCCGGCCAACAACAACGGCTACCGAGCACTGACTGAGTGCTTTGTGTTTACCAAACAGAGCTCTAAAAGCTCTTCCGTGTTTAACCTATTAATCCTGACACCAATCCAACGAGAGAGGCATTATCACGATCCCTGTTTAGAGATGAAGAAACTGAGGCACAGAAAAGCTACAAAGCTAGAGAGAGATACAGGCCGATTTGAGCCGAGGCAGTCTGATTCCAGAATCTTTGCCCCTACTTCCATGGCTAGTTAAGAACCAGCTTCGGGGCGCCTGGGTGGCGCAGTCGGTTAAGCGTCCGACTTCAGCCAGGTCACGATCTCGCGGTCCGTGAGTTCGAGCCCCGCGTCGGGCTCTGGGCTGATGGCTCGGAGCCTGGAGCCTGTTTCCGATTCTGTGTCTCCCTCTCTCTCTGCCCCTCCCCCGTTCATGCTCTGTCTCTCTCTGTCCCAAAAATAAATAAATGTTGAAAAAAAAAATTTTTAAATAAAAAAAAAAAAAAAAAAAAGAAAAGAACCAGCTTCTCCAAGGGGTTGGAATCCATCCTTTTCAACCACTCTGATGTTGAAGACCAGAGTCCAGGATAGCCAGGCTGGCCCGAAGGCACACTGCCTTCTACGTCACTGCCCAAAAGTTCCACTGAAACCTTGTACAGCTATTTCACGTTTCACACGTAAGTTTCTGTCTTCGCAAACTGGTAGCCAAAATTCTCCCGAAGCATCCATCCGCGGGGCCTTGGACATTCTAGAACATCCTAGAACACTGACATTCTACAAGACTGATTCCTAACTGTGTTTACTGCTGCTGAGGGTTAGGCTGAGAAGGAGCACACCCACTCCACAAACCAGAGGCAGAAGGGCCCAGGCAGGGGGTTGGTCTCTGACACAGATTTACAAGCCCCCTCCCTCTATTCTGTGGATGACACAGCTCGCTCCTAAGGGGTGACAACAAACCCCTTCACTTAGCCGGATTTTCATGGCACAATTAGGAATTTGGGTAAACTACCTACCCCTGTTTGCCTCACCCTTGCTCTTGAAACCTGGCTATGAAAGGTGGAGCGGAGATTTCTTAACAAGGGCATGCTGTACCTTCTTTGTCCTTGTTTATCTAAGCGTCAAGGTGGTGGGATACAGACGGGAGTCTACACGATGTGCCAAGAAGATGGTGCAAGCAAGGCAAAGCTGAGGTGGTCAGTCCTGCATGCCAGGGAAAGAAAGGCCTGAGGGTTGGGGCGGGGGGGGGTGGGGGGTGGGCGGGGAGGGAGAGCCAAGGGTGAAAGAACGGGGCTCCACTCTTTCCTCTGAAATCAGCTGTATTTGCAATGAGTAGACAATTTGGTAGCCATGTGGCTTTGGGTGTCAAATGCCCCTAAACACACCCAGTCTTCTGAGGGTTCACCAGGGAGTGTCTGATTACCATTCATCACAAGACTCCCAGGGCCTGGCATACACTGGAACAATTTCAATAATCTTTCACTCTAAAAGCTTCTACTTAGAAAAATCCAGCCACAGCCACAGCCACTGAAAAGAAACCATTAAGAGCACAAAATAAATAATGAGCTTTGTTGCTACACAAAGACTTTTATAAATCTGACCTAAATGAAAAGCATACCTCATGCTGTCAGGTGTCCGTACTCATGTCATTTGTGTAAGTAAACACAATAGCCTATTCATACGAATTAGCTAAATATTAACGTAGTGACTCTTTCAGATAGCATCGATTACGGCTGAGCTGATCCTCTGGAATGTCTTTTCTTTTTTACAGAAAAGAAATCACCAGATACGTGCTTACATTCCATTAGGCATGATTTTTACGTTCCCTAAAATGTTAAAAAAAAAAAAAAAAAGGGGGGGGGAGGATTTAGTTTAAGGAACTAGGAATGTTGCCCTGTTCCTCTCTCACTGGGCTAAGCTGTCAGGGAGACCGTAACCCACGCAGGGATCACCCCAAACCACATGAGTCTGTACGGTCATGGCCTGTGGCAACAGCACACTGGCAACCAGCACCTTCGTCTTGGCACCTAAGGGATGATTTAAGGACAAGGGTGGAAGAATTTTGCTGGAATTTCTGGCAGGAAGCCACTTACTTCCCTGGGGTAAAATTTCAATCGTCAAAACTGCACCTATAAAACCTGCTCGTGCGAAATAGACACACAGCCATGAGGCAGGGTTATGGGCACCATACTGGTCACCTGAAGTCACTGGGATCCCAGGTGGGCGGGGCACCGTAAAATCTTATCAACAAAGCAGAAACAGATTGCCTATGTGGCTATCACTGGAAACCCACATTTGCAACTTTCCCTTTTCCTGAATACCTGTAAATAGTGACTCCACAGAAAGGCCATCGAGCCAAGTTTTCAAGGTCCTCTGTGTGGCTGCGATGGGCCACCCCAGTGCTCTGCCCAGTCCCACTCTGAGTGAGTGCTAACATCATACAGGACAACACCTTTCTGTGACTAGGCTTTTCTTTAAGATTTTGAGCTCATGAATTGTTTTAACGAGCATGACGCTAGAGGGGAGGGATTATTTTAGTATTTTATCATGGCTTCTCCTGAAAGAAACTAGTTTTACGTGAAGACGGGAGAACCTGGAAGGTCTAGAAAAATAATGGTACTGTAGGACTAGCCCCGTTGCGCTTCCTTCATCGGTGGCCTCATGTCTTCTGCAAACTCTATTTGTTATCTCCTGCCATTTTTGCAGTCTGGACACATGGAAATGCCAGCCACCATCCCCGCCCCCCACCCCAAGAACGACAATGCAGCTGGTGAGAGACCAGGACCAGGCTCCGAAGCAAGCTTTTCTACCTAAGGAGGCCTCTTTTCATACCATGGCTGGTGAACACGCAGAGGAGGAACTCACTTAACAAATTAACGATCTACAAAAGAGAACACATAGTAGGTGCTCCGTACAAATGTTTCCTCAACAACTTTATAAAAGAGGAAAACTATAAGCCAAGTCTCCATCATGTTGTTTCAAAGAAGGGTCTGAGTATCCACTTAATGTATCTTCCCTAGCATAATCTTAGGGAGGCAGGAGGAGTGAGTTTCAAGTCAATTAATAGAAAAGGAACTGTGGAAATCTTGGATGGCATAAAAAAAATGAAATATACTAAATTGGAAGTAAACAAGGTGACCTTCGTGACAGGTTCGTCCCGTCTGCTAGGACATTCTCAGACCTTCTGATGTAACATGTAGCTAAAGAATGATGCTGAGTCATTAAACGGTAAGAACAGTAAAACCCAGCCAAATTTAAAAAATAAGAAAAATCCATCGTAACGGGGTACCTACTCATTATCATTTTCTATACTGAGACAGTTATTATATACCAGTGATGGGTCTAAGTAAATAGAATTACACTTTTAATTCAGCAGTAGTCTCTTAAGATGTGCTGGTTAAAAAGAGATGTATAACCCCACAAAAACTTCCCTCAAAGTTCCTTCAACATACCACCTCCATCCCACAGCACAGACTGATCAAATTCCTTCACTGGGCTTGTCATTTACATATGTTTCCATCACCAAGGTGTCCCCATACTGAAATTTATTCCATTCGATGTCTGCTGACCAGTAAGAGTAGAGCATCTGAAGGGGACAGTGTAAGTCATCTTTAGCCTATGGAGTAGGCACTCAAGTGTTTATTACATGGATGGATGGATGGATGGATGGATGCATGGATGGAAGAATGTACCAGATGAACAAGTGTTAAAAGCTTGAGCTATAAAATGAGGGAGGTGAACTGAGTGTTCTGATAAGGGCCCTCCCTATTCTAACATTCTGTCCAGGTATTCCAGGCAGATATTGATTGTGTCAACAAATGGTAGGATTAGAGGGTTTCTATGATAACGTAATGAAAAAACATGGGCTGCCCCCACAGAAGCACTTCCATGCCCCACTATGTATCTCAATACAGATGGCTAAGGTCTATAGTCTCCTCTCTTTCTGAAATCAAAAAGAGAACACAGCCCAACAGTTTAAAGGAAAAACACGGAATCCTATTACCACTATACCAAAAGGCCTCGGTGACCATCTGGTCCAACGGCTGACGTGATCAATGTCATCCAGAAAGGTTAAGTGATCTGATCAAGGCTGCATGGCCAAGGCCAGGCTGAGGCTAGACCCAGGACTCCAGCTCCCTGGGCTGTGCTCTTTCAACCACTCCAGGCTGCCCTTTGAACTCTCCCATGGTAATTAAGTCAAAAGTTCAAGATTTATGTGAGCTGCGGACGCTAATGACTGCCAACTGTATTTTTATTGATGCAAAAATAAAAAAACAGAGCCTGTTTCAGCTCCTAGATTAAGTCTCACAAACTCCCTAAAGCCCCACTAAGGCCTCTGTCTTAAGTCTATAATTAGGGCCTTTAAAAATATCACTAATCAGGACATTTGAATGCTTTGACCCTGACTGGGTGGGGGTGGGAAGAGGTCTCTGAGCTCAACCATACAGTAGACTGAGGTTCGTGTTTTCAGTTTTGCATAAGCTAAGAGAAAACAAATCCAACAAAATATGGAGATGTGAGTGAATGTGTGATTATGGGGGCGGCGGGTTTTATTTGAGAATCTCATTAAAAACAACACCTTGCCGATCGGTTGAAGCACTGATAAGAAACCCATTAAAGCAAACAGACAAATGACCCACCTTTGAAATGCCTGAGTCCACTGGGCGACCAGCTGCCCCGTGGGAGCTCCTAGGATCTGCCTTCAAAAGAAAACTCTCCAGTTGTTGGTTATGCTGGTTGCCCACACGGGAGGCCAAGAAAGAGATAATTCAATCCAACCTTCCAGATAGAACACCATCCCTGGCTTTTGCGAAAAAAAAACACCCAAACCAATTTAGGATGAGGTTTCCATTACAAAGAAATGTCCAAAAAAAAAAAAAAAAGTTCAGGAAGCCTGTGTGCTTTGGGTTTTTATTATTATTATTATTATTATTATTATTATTGTTACTATAACTTTCAATTCCTGGAAACTGCGTAACCCAACTAAGAAACCAACACATTTACCAACATAGCTATAACCCCTACCAAGTAAAAGGCCCAATTAGACCAAAGGTGACTATAAACTGTTATTATCAGCAGGTTAAGCAACGAAAGGAGCGTGGAATCCCAGGCCAAGTCCCTTCATTTTCCCTAGTCAGTTCCAAAGAAAATTGCCAACTGCCTTTCTCCCTGACACAGGAGTATGGGCACCTGCAGGTCTCAACAGGAATGAAAACCAAAATGGAAAATTGCCTTGTCTCTCTCCTCCTCACTCAAGAGAAAGAACCACTCCTGAAGCACAGATCTTGATAAAGCTGCCTCGCTATCAATTCCTTCTAGTTCAGCAGTCAACCTGAACTTTGTCAATCATGGTTTCCCAAGAAACTCTTCAGAAACATGAATCGCTGAAACACAAGCTTGAGGTAATAAAAATCACCTGGGAAAAAAAGGGACACGCAGGTCTACTCATCTGCTGCCAGATAACCCGTAAAGGTACCTCGTACCGAGGGGAGGCAAGGGCTAATTAAGTTATGCTTTCCGATGCTGAAGTATAAACTCTGAAGCCTTCAAAACCTTCAACCTGGATGCATTTCAAAAATTAGCATTTGAAATTGCAACTTTCTGTCCGGAGAAAGTCTGTTTCACTAAAGGGCATATGTAAGAAGCATTATTTCCTGGCAGCTAGGCTTGTGATGACATCACAGAATTGTTCCGCTCAGGGAAACAGTCAGGCGCGGGTAAGGTGTGAGGTCATCAGTTAGTCAGCTGCTAAAATATGACCCGAGAATGCCCTTGACATCTGTGATGGAAGGGCTTGACTTAAAAGGCAAAAGCAAAGTCAGGTCAATCAAATCAGCCCATTGCAGGGATTTTCAAAGCATGTGCAACAGGATGTTAGTACAGTGCTGTATTTTAAAAAGGGTCTTACGGTCAATGCGTTTGGAAAACCCTGGGAAAAGCCAAAATTAAACAGATGTTTTACTACAGAACGTTGGAGAGAACGTATTCTGCTGGTGCACCGGGTAAGTCTCTAAGAAAGAGTCAGAGAGTAAGAGGTATTTTTCAAACTCATTTCAAAATACAACTCATTCTTGGCACAGAGCCCTTGGACTAGGGTTCCACGGGATATACTTTGAGAAGCACCAGCTTCTTCTCTTAAGGTACAGGCCAGACCTGAGCATTACTCTGTTTGTAAAGCGCCAGTAAAAGATGTAGAGGAGGACTGTAATTCCAAAAAACATTCGCTCAGCATCGAGGCCAGTCCTTGCCTCCAACAGTGGTCTACCAGGAAAGGCGGGTCTGAGATGCATCGTGATGCTGAGATGCGAGGGAATAGAACACGTGAAGCGATAAGGAAACCCCCTATGGGGGAACCCACCTTTGAGCTGGGTCGTGTACCAATGGTGTAAGCGTTAAGGTCAACCCGAATACGGCAAAACAGCCCTCTGAAAGTCAGACCAGACCTACTTTCATGGCCCATAGCCAACGATCCTGCCTTAATTTTGGACTTATTTTTGCCCCTGTATTGGACTGCCATGCTTTCTGTAGTCTGTACATATTTTCGGAACTCTACCAGGCAGATAAAAGCTTGCCTTCTCACAGCTAACCACCAAAATTAAAAAAAAAAAAAAAAAAAAAAAAAAAAACTTAGAAAAGTCCACAAATGTCACTGTCAGCACAGGGTCACCGGAGCATCATCTGTTAACTTCACCGAAGAGGAGCTTTCAAACACACCCCAGTGACGTCTCCAGACAATCAGAAGGCACCGAAGGAATCAATCTGGACCCACGGGTGTTTTCTAGGTGCCTGAAAACGCATGGAATTTGGCGCTTCTATAATTTTTCCTATTAATCAGGTCAGGCATTTGACACTGGAGGTGGCAAAAAATTGTTTTAATGGCAACATCCCCTTCCCCGCCTTGCCAATTACCCCGGCCGTGGCATTCCTCTGTCCACACAGGCCACAGCTGCTTAATCTCCACTGCCCCAGGCTGCACCTGTGAATCAGACCAGCCTAATCACACTAACAGATGGCAGAGGCCAAGTAGCCAGCTAAGAGCTGCTATCACTTTAAATCGTGTCTAATGTTTCACAGGCACCAAACAGAGGCAGCTCCCGACAGCAGTGTCTCCCTGGTACAGCTAACACCAGCCCTTAATCACCGCAGAGCACCCACTGCAGGGCAGACGTGGTGTCATTCGAGAGCTAATTACAAAGAACGCTGGCCACAGGGTGAAGGCATGGCATTCGTCAAGTGCGCTCCACTCCCTGGCCCGTCTGCGCAGGCACCGGGCGGTTGGGACCCGTGTTCGGGACGAAACCCTGGAGGTCCATGGCAGGTAATCCCTCGCAATCACCAGAAAGTTCACTCAGTTCACTCAGTCTACTTGTTACGTAACCCATACCTTGCTGTTACATTTTACGGCTTCCCAAGTATTCCTGGGAACAGGCTCTCAGACGTGGTTCTGTTCACCAGGACGAGGCAGGTTCCAGGCCGGCCAGCACAACCCGGGTGCTGCCAGATTTGGACATCCCACACGTGGGCCCCACCTGAGAGCCGTCAACAACAGTGCTGGCATCCTCCCTGCACCCCCACCCCCATATCGTCACCCTGGGGACTGGCGGGGGGGTGCCGTGATTCAACACGCCACAGGCCTGCAAGCGAATGGCGGCTTTGCCTTTTGCTCACCAAATCGTGAGTTTCCAATCAAGAAAACAGGAATAATAGCTCCCTCCACCTTATGGGGTCGTTGGGGGCACTGCCCGAGCCAGCAACCGGCACCGAACCTGCCCAAAGCCACACCTCCAAAGCAGGGTCATTCACTGCCTTCCCGGCCAGAGCCAAAGAACTAACAAGGAGTGATGTCTTCTGATGTCCCAGTGATGCGTTATTAAAAAAATAACCATAATAACTTCCCAAGAAGGTTGGTACAAATCACAGCAGAAGACAGTTTCACTCACCCACAGTTTTATAAACAAGAGCGCACACGGCTCAAGGCAGATCTCAAGGTGTGAATCCCTAAGTCGGTGCTTTTCATTCTTCAGCGCACATGAGAATCATCCCCGGAGTTTCCAGTCCGGGGTCTGGGGTGGGGCTTTGGCCTTTTCATTTCTAGTAAGTTCTTAGACGATGCTGATGCTCGTGGTCCAGAACCCAAGCCTCCTCTTGCCAAAACAATGAAAACTATAAATGTTTCCCTTTTTGCCTAAGCTGCTAGGAGACTGGAACAAATGCAACTCCCCATTTGAGACATTATCCCAGGTCCCTAACAGTATCCATTTTCTCTTCTTGTCTTCAAAAGCCCTGCCTATTTTCATAACTAACTTTCTTATTATTTAAGCCTTGTAAGAATTTATTAAACTAAGGTCCTTTTGAAAACACGCAGAACAGAACACCTAAGCAAAGAACGCCAGCAACTAATGTACAAGCACTTGGGGAACATTCAAGCCATGTTACTGGAAATATAACTAACGCTACATTTTATCTTTTGTACTGAACGTCGCGACCCACACTTTTCTGAGCGCCCTACAAACACAAACTTGTCTGATGCTCGTAACAACCCCACGGGATGTTATTATTCCCATTTTACAGTTGAAGAAGCCGAGGCAGAGAAGTGAAATTACTTGCCCAGGGTCACCCCCACTTAGAGGTGTCAGAGTAAGAGAGGCCGAGTTCTTCTTCACCCAGGTTCTCCCACGTGTCACTGCTCCGTGTTAACAGCCTTTGAAAAGCAAACAGTACTTGCTGGCTCCCTGCTCTGTCACTGTCTACAAAGCAAGGCCTCCTTCCCTTATTTCCTCTCAGCATGCAGCAATGTCCGAAAAGGTCACGGTTTCTCGAGGCGCCTGGGGGGCTCAGTGGGTTAAGCGTCCGACTTCGGCTTAGGTTGTGATCTCGTGGTCCGTGAGTTCGAGCCCCGCCTCGGGCTCTGTGCCGACAGCTCGGAGCCTGGAGCCTGCTTCGGATCCTGTGTCTCCCCCTCTCTGCCCCTCCTCCACTCACGCTCTGTCTCTCTATCTCTCAAAAATAAATAAATGTTAAAAAAAAAAAAAAAGGCCCCAGTTTCTCAACCTCAGCCCTACTGACATTTTAGACCAGATCCTTCTTTGTTAAGGGCTGTCCTGTACATTGCAGGATGTTTACTAGCAGTACCCCTCGCTTCTGCCCACTGGAGGTCACTGGCATTCTTCCTCCCCCTACTGAGACCACCAAGTGTTGCCCAATGTCCCCCAGGGGAGTCAGAAGCAGGAGAATCCCCCCGCCCCCCACCCCGGCTGAGAACCACGGAGTTAAGCCAAGCACCATCAAAGGTTACAAACAAGACCAGGGTGGTATGTGTTTTCTACTCGTATCACGCCTCCGAACAGTGAGAAACCGGAGAGAAAACGAAATTCGAGGACAGAAAACTAGGAACTGCTTTCGAGAAAGAGTGACTTGTGACACAATAAGAAAGGACAAACGGTAGAGAAGGGTACACAGGAACACTGGTTTATTCTCAGATTAGAAAGCCAGGAGAGGAGACACAGCGGAGAAAAGTCAAGGGCTGCAGGGCACAGTGTTCTGAAGAGTGGACAAGACGGCAGGTTAGAGTCCGGACTTCCCACCAGGCTCTGCTCTCTCGGGGACCTTCCGAGACGGCCATTACTTACTCTTGTTACTGTTCTCACTGACAAAATCCTCGGAGCCTTCCGTGTCGTCCTCATCATCTCCGGATGAGATGGCATCTGTATTCAAAAGAATATATCCATGGTTGTGTTTTTGCAAAGCAAAAGGCTGTAATCACGTACAACTTAGTCCTTCTGGACAGGGAATGCCACAACCCAGGAGCCCCCGCAAAAAGTCTGAGGTCTTGTTTAGTGAAGATGGCTTTAAGGGCTTCAATTTTCTCTCCGTGAGGACAGTTGGTCTGTATTAGGATTCCCAGTGCTTTCTGCTTTCACGTTTTTTAAACATACTGTCAAGTTGGATACATTAAAACTGGATTTTAAGCTTCCAACAGTATTCAAGGCCCCGGCAAATTTGCTGATTGCGTTATTATCCAAAGATTCTTTCCGACACCACCTTTCAGTTGTCAGGATCCCCTTCAAGAAGGGAATTAGTCCCCGGCAGAATTTACTAACTTCTGAAAGCAAATCTTTAAACTTGGCCAGAAAGGGGGCCTCCATCTAGTTCCCCCTCGCTGCATGGGAAAAAAATCAAGGAGAGAAACTCGAGTTTTAATAAAAGGAACCCGAAATCTTCCATATCAAACTGCAATCCTGTATTCTAACGGCCAAAGATGCAAACAGTGTGGGGGGGGGGGGGGTGAGGAGATGTGTTTTCTACTTCTATAAAAGCATGCTGTCTTAAAAGAAAAATGCTACCTTGCACATGAGAATCCTGTCATTTTTAACGACCAGCCCCTCTGGCAGAGCCAGTCCCCGTGGAAGAACTTCAAAAACAGATCAATAACAAATTAGGGAGCTCTGTGCGTGGCATCCAATTAGCAGATCCCACTAGGAGTTCCCTTGTCCAGTACAATTTCACCCAGAAAACGGCTACAGAGAAGAGAGAGCAGAGGGCGCGCAGGCCGACTCACCTGTGACATTGACCATGAAGTAGACAGCCTCGCTGTCTACCGGCCTAGCCGCCGTGCAAGCATAGAGGCCGGAGTCTCTAGGCGTGGCACCTTTTATCTGCAAGTACTCCCCAATAAGCACTGTCCTATTGTTGGGCCCCAAGTGTACCCCATCCTTAGTCCAACTGATCATGGTGGCATCTCTCAACGGACAGCGCAATTCTAGCGACTCCCCGGGCGCGGCCACGTAAACTTCAGGTTGGGAGATTTGGTATTTGGTTGGCGGCTCTGCAGAAAGGTGGGAGAGAGAAGATGGAGACAGATGGGAAGGAGGAAAAGGAGAGAACGTCCAACAAAGGTCAGTGGCGGCCCGTTTATTCCTGGGAGAGGCGGTTCTTGGTCTGCAAAGGGCCCCGGCAGGCGTCGGCTTCCGCCTGCACCCAGGAAGCCGTGCACAGAGCAGACGGAGTGTCTGAGACATCGACCAGAGGAAGTGCCCAATAGAAGCGGCCCCACTTTGTCTCCACAAGCTGTAGGGCCGTAAACACACACCCAAAACCCAGCGTGGAAGGATAATGTAAGAAAACTTTGCAGTCTGTTACCAATCCAAAGCCTGCTTGCAAGGGTCACACGTGGGGAATTCTATTCTTGTGGCATTTTTGATCTGTAAGGACGTGTGTTTTACAATTTTTTTATTCAATGCGACTGCATGGCCGTGTCTACACCTTTACACACACACACACACACACACCCCATTTGCGCTAGACTTTGCCTGTTGTCACAATGCCGAGCTTCTTAAGATGAAATGCCCAAACTCAAGGGACGCTAATGGGTCCTTGTACAAAACTCTCAGGCTCACATCGCTTTGCTGGCCTGGAGACTGAATACTGTGCTGGGTAAGCTGGAACACGCTGTTTTTCTTCACACCAAAAAGAACAAAATGCCCCAGAAAACCAAGAGGAGGTCTCCGTATCGTACCTAGACAGATCTGGAAATGAGGCAGCTGAGCACCTGACCCTCTGACACGTTCACAGCTGGGTCCCTCCCTGCCCACCAGCACCCACCGCACACCCTGCGCTCCAGCCTCCTCGGGGCCTTGGCCTTTAACTCCTTGAGAGGTACTCCTCACTCCCTCGCCTCCCCGTTAACCCAACTCATCCTTCAAGGCCCAAATCATCCAGCTGGATATGAGCTTGCCATCGGTCCCCCGGGCCTGGGGGTGGAGCGGATCTCCCCTCCTCGTTCACCTGTCCGCTGAGCCAGCTTCTGGGGAAGCAGCACGTAGCTCATGGACGTGTCCTGTCGCCCAGGGGAACAGCAAAGATGTAGATGGAGGGCTCAGGTCTCCTTGGGTGTCCCTCTTTTCCCAAGCAACACACACATGGCAGGGGCCCATGCTGAACGTTGACTGCAGTCCCCAAATCCTCAGGGCAAGAGAGGACTCAGGCAACCTGTACAAGCACAGCGAGAGGGAGCCACAGGCCTACAAGGGGAGCACCCGGAGCCGCTGGCCGGGACCCACGAGGACCCATGAATGGGCTTTCATCCATCACAATGGGAACTGTGAATGGTACCCAGAGTCCCAGGCCCAGGAAACATCAAGCTTCCCAGCGCTGGGATAGCTCCAAATCTGGGCAGCATCACAAGGCAACTGTTTTGTCCTTCTGAGTGTAGTCTGGACAAATCTCCCACATGACAATGGAATAAAGTCACTCCGTGCCTTAGTCCCACTGCTGAAGGAACAGTGAGGACCGTGTGCATCTGGTTCTAGAAATCCTCACCACCACCACCACCAGCCAACATGGGAGGGCCAGGGCTCCCCAAAGGGGCACCTTCAAAGGCATACATGCCAAGAAGAGCCCAGACGTTGAACGGGACACAGAGAACCACCACAACAACAGCAACAACAACAACAACAAAATAGACATGGACACACACACCCTGAAACGAGGGCAGAAAACCCCAATTCGCAGGCTACGCTTCCCGAGTAAGTTTTGTCTTTCTCATTCGACATCTACGAGACCTCTCCTACGGGCCATGCTTTGTTCTAGATGCTCAGGGAGCAACAGGGAACAGTAAAATCCCTGCCTCACTGGTGGAACTTTAATTACGGTGGAGATGACCGACAATAAACAAAAAGCCTACAAAAAATATATAAAGTACGGGAGGCGGTCTTGTCAGGAAGCCAAATACAGCAAGACAGCGGTACAAACAAGACAGAGGGGGAGGGCTCTCTCTAGAGCAGGAGCTGGCAAACCACGGCCCCCGGGCCAAACCCAGCCATTGCCCGTTTTTGTAAACACCGTGTTCCTGGCACGCAGCCACGTTTGCTCCTTAAGTGTTGTCTGGGGCTGCTGTTGTGTCACAATGGCCGGGCTGAGCGGCTGGAACGGACACCCTACGTCCTCTGCAAAGCCTCGCCCTTTACGAAAAGTTTGCCAACCCCCGTTGTACGGGATGTTCAGAGAAGGCTGCTCTGAGGAGTTGAAGGGCAAAGTGATGTCTGAAAGATGTCGCCGGGACCTCAGCTGGAAGGTTCCTCAGGCCACACGCCTCCTGAGCTTGCTGAGGCCCGAATGCACCTGAATTGAGGGACTCCTAGAAATATCTTGAACTCTGAAGCCTGAGCAGGACAGAGAAAAGGAAGAAAAATGTGGGAAAGAGGGGAAGGAAGAGAAAAAAGGAATTCAGCGCGACCCCGGATCGCGGACCTTGCCCCATTTCCAGCGGCTTGGAGTCCCATCGGAAGTGATGGTGCCCCACAGGACACCCGGCCGAGTCCCTTTCACAGCTGGTTAAAGCAAGGATCAGATGGCATTTGGGTCCCATATAACCAACCAGGAATTACCGAAACAGCACCCACAACATTAAGAGTGAATTTATCGTGGATTAGCCTGGGTCACAAAATAGTATTTATCGGGACCACACGGCATCGTCAGCAAGGTACCGAGAATACCACAGAATCTGCTTTCCTCTGAGCCAGGACCGGACATCAAGAGAGGTCTACGCAGGAGTGGCTGGACCCCGAACGGCGAATCTTCACCCTCTCGGGGAGACGCGTAGCCAGCCTGCCTCTGCCCTGGCCCCTCCCATCAGGAGAGCCATGTCCCTATTTCGTGCAGGCAGGAGAATGTAAGGAGACTGCTTTAAAAAAAAAAAAAAAAAAGATAAGCAAGATACTTGCAATTAGGACGCAGAAACCTCTCTCTCCCGACAAAGGTAGAGTTACGATTTCCCTGTTCTTAAAGGAACGCATTTTCGCTGAGACTATCTGGCTTCACCTCAAATAGGTAAACCACTGGGCCTCGCGGAAGCCAGGGGTGCCTGGACCAACGTCACAAAGACACCACCGCCTGCTGGTTGGTGGTAAAGGAGGAACGTGGCCCACTGAGGCCTCAAGGGCAGGGACCGCGTCTCGCGTGGGGCCGGACACACGGGAGCTGACAATAAATGTGCCGTCGTGCGCAAGAAAAGGATGGTCCCCTGAGCCCCACTCCACTCCGTTCCTGCTTCACCTCTCCACCCCGGTCCCTCCCCCACTGAGGAGCAGGAATGCCGAAATGACACGGCATTGGTTGTGAGGATCCGATGAGCCAACCAGCAGGAACCTCGGCGTCCAATCTATAACCTGTCAGGCCCGTGACCGTCACTTCCGCTGTCCTTCGAGGCTGACGACGCTCACCACGCCTCTGGTACCACTATCTTCAGAGGATGCTCAGAGAGCGTCTGGATCAGTATCTCCACAGATGCAGGTCAATGTTACGGACAGGCTCCCATCTCACCCGGCCCGTAAGAGGACTTCGGCTCAACGTGGTCCTTCTCTTTGGTAAAACCAGGTCAAAACTGTCACCCCGTTTTCCAGTTAGAGGATAAGCTTCAAGGACAGTAAAAGAACTCTCCAGAAGACATCACTAATGGTGTTCATCCATTACAATTAGGCCACCTGACTTCAAGCCTGAACGAACCCGCACCTGACGGATGGGTTCACAAAAGGCTCACCAGGTCACTGGGGGTTTGTGGCAACTTCAGCAAAGCCCAGCAATGCGGTGTTCACACTCAGACTGTAGGTGTGGCTCGGGGAGAAGGGCGAATGGGTCAACGAAAAGAAGGAGAGGGGGTGCCTCGGTGGCCCAGGGACTTAAGCACCTGACTCTTGATTTCGGCTCCAGTCATGATCACACAGTTGGAGAGTTCGAGCCCCGTGTCGAGCTCTACACTGACAGCATGGAGCCTGACTGGGATATTCTCTCTCTCTCTCTCTCTCTCTCTCTCTCTCTCTGTCTCTCTGTCTCTGCCCCTCCCTCGCTCATGCGCTCTCTCCCTCTTTCTCAAAAACAAATAGGGGCACCTGGGTGGCTCAGTGAGTTGAGCATCCGACTTCAGCTCAGGTCGCGGGTTCGCGGTTCATGGGTTCGAGCCCCACGTCCAGCTCGCTGCTGTCAGCCTGTCAGCACAGAGCCCTCTCTCTGCCCCTCCCCTGCTTGCACCCTCCAAGTAAACAAGCCTACGTTAAAATTTTTTTGAAAACAAGGAGAGGACTGAGGAAGCGTTTGGGGAAAAACAGTGCCTAGAGAAGGAAGACCGTTGGGGGCGGGGGGAAGGGATGCCACACGGTCCACTGCCACACCTCCCAGGCACACCCCCGCCCAGCCTGTGGGTTCCTGCATCAAACATACCTGGGCACAAGGTGCCAAGGACATGGGCGCTTTGCCTGGAACCCAAACAGCTGGCTCAGCGGAGGCCACCCTGTCCCCGCCCGTCCCCAGGAGGCCACTCCTGGCTTGGGTTTCTCTTCTGTGTCTGAATGCTACAGGTGACAGGTGACTGTCTTGCCCACGCCCTGCAAACATGCTCCGTGAGTGCCGCGCACTCACCTGCACAGGTATCTCCCTCACACCGTTCAGTGGGGAGCCAAGAAGATCTGCTAAGTCCTCTGACACCAGCGATGACGCACCGGCGATGCTCCCTGACGAGGATCTGCTTCCACTGACAGGGCCCGGTGCCTCCACCCCCTCCCCACCCCCACCCCTGCTCCAGCAGGCTGCGCGGCCCACTCTGTAAAGCAGGACCGTTGACACAGGGCAAAGTATTCCCCGGGAGATTTAAACAATACCTTTTATAGTCATATTAATGTTTCCTGGATTTGTTTTGTTTTTTTTTTTTTTCTGGTGCTACAGCTTACTTTTAACCTTTCTTACGTAGAGCGGGGGAGAAATCCACAGGGAGCGCCCAGTCCAACCTTGTCCCTCGTCTGATCCTGCCAAAACACAACGGGGGAAGGTTCCAGAAGCCACTCTGCTCCACACCAGATATTCTTTCAGAGACGTCCACACACAGACACAAAATTCCGTCCATCTTTCATAACAGTAATTCAAAGTGGGAAAACACACACACACACACACACACACACACACGCCAGCGTCCGACATTGTCACGGAGACCTAAAACGGCCAAGGGGAGAAGCGGGCGAGGTGACCCCGGTCCCCTGGAGGGCTCACCGTGCTGGTTTCTACGCGTCACATGCACACGGTGGGTGCATCAACTTCGACTTGCTCCCCGGAGGTTTCGAAGGCCGAGAAGTACCAGCAGAGAGTGATCACACAGCTTTTTTTCTTAATATCCAAGTGACTACGTGGATATTAAAAGAACGAGAGAACAGGCACTCCTGTAGCCCGTCCCCGGCATGCAGCCTGTGCGGTCCCCGCCGTGGGCAGCAGAGGGGCCTCATCTGGGAAGAGGAGGACACTGAGGCGGGGGGACAGCCCTCAGCAGGTGAGGGCGGGGATCATGACCTCTCAGAGTGACGTCATGCCAACGTCACTGGCTGCAAGCCGCAGGTGTTCACCTCCGGGTAAACAAGCACAGGGAAGCAAACCCTGGCCTGTATGCGCCCAGAGCCCGGGTAGGGGACAGCCTGTCAAAGTCCAGAAGGGCCGTGACTTATGCATCAAACATACCATGCATGTTGAACATATGTTCAACATACGTTGAACAAACGTGTGTTCAACGCACACGTCCCTGGGTCCCTCCCCCGTGTCACCAGCAGGGCCGTCCCGGGACAGCTGAAGCAGGGAGGGAGTTTGGAACAGTAAGCTATTTCAGGTAACGCTTTATGTTGCCAGACCAGCCATAGCAGCACTGCAGACTGTCACTTTTTATAATGTTTGCCTATAAACTTTCCCGTGTGGTTTTTGAAATGGCGCCCAAATGCAAACAGGGAACAGATGGGAAGCCCGCGGCTCACCCCGTCCGATCGCCTGCTGGAGGGTGGACGGCAGGTTGACACGGTCCGGGGCCAACAAAGCGGCGAAGGCCGGCGGGACGGTGACGTCGCACTTCACAAGGTAAAGCCTTTTCTGGGGTTTCCTCGGGACGGCGCCTTTCCAAATGTCAAGATGCTCGCAGCTAAGAGGCAGGAACCCCGGCTTCGAGGATGCAGTGTGGCGGGGCCCCTGCGACGCGGCCCCCGAAGATGCTCCCAGTCAGAAAGTCAGGGGCATCCGAGCCCCAAACGCATTCCTCCAGAAAGGATCAGAAAGGGAGAAAGAGAGAGAGAACTCGGGAAACAGATCGTCCCCCCACCCGGGGCCTGGAGCTGGAGGAGAGGCCGGGCGGGTGGCAGGGCGCGGGCTGCGGGGACACAAACGTGTGCCTCTTGTCGCAGCTCGGCGCTCCCACGGGAACCGTCACGCCAGCACTGGGAGCAGAGCAGTCAACCAGCCTCAGGCTTCCTGGTGCTGCCCTCCCTCCGCCACCCTGTACCAGAGGAACAGATATCACTGCTGTGGGCCTGCCAAGGTCCTGAGACAGCAGCGCACAAAATAAAGCTGCAAATGTCACTGCAATGTCACAGTGCGCGACACACACGGCGGTAAGTGGCGGCTGAGCCTGTCTGTTCCGGTTAGCCTCGACTCACCCTCCCGCTCTTTAAGATGGCCTGAAGCGGCCACGCCACGGTCCCAGTACGAAGTTTTAACTGGCCGATACCCAATTTTCTGTCCATGGGAATTGGAATACCAACCCCCCTCATACACACCGCTGTCCTGAAGCATTTTTACAAGCTGGACTTGGGGGAGGCTGGGCAGTCAAGACGTCGGGCATTACAGCACAGCTTTTCAGTAACCCGGAGGGGCCGAAGGCCCAGATCATTCTGCCCGGCACCAAATCTCACCAACAGAAAGACACAAAGGTACCGGGGTCCCCACAAGGAAGTCAGAAATGACCGCCCCCGCCCCGTGGGCCCTACCCACGGAGGGGGGCGGGGGGGGGGGGGTCCCGCAGACGCACAGACAGTGAAGGCAGGGGCGGCAGAGAGCGGGCTGTTCCATCTCAGACATCCTGAGAGCTTCCCCTTTGCAAGAAGGGACTTGCACAAGACAAAAATCCTGTCATGAAACGGAGGCCTTATAAGGCATAGGTACTACTTGTACTTTAAGAGGCAGGAGGGAGAGACAAACACTCTGTGCAATATAAAGATGAAAGTTCTCTGCCTCGAGAAATACGGCCAACCTAAAAACGGGGGACACAGAGAAGTCAGAGCAATGAGCCACAGATACGTAAACAGGCCGAGAGGCCGCAGTTCTCTTCCCGGCCAATTGTTGGGGTGTCTTACAGACACACGTCAGCACTTAAAACCTCCCCGTCAGTTCCACGGGGGCTGTAACAACCACTAATAGCTACCTCTGCCACAGTAGCCTGCCTGTTCCAGAAATTCTGGACTGGCTCACATTCCTCATGATCAGATGGGATAATGGCATATGTTTCCAATATGGCAACCATTAAAAATTATATATTTAGGCACACCCCTCATATAATTTAGGTCTATCTTTGAGATGCGTGGGGAACAGCTTTCCAAGTCTGGAAAGAAATGATGCAGCTGCCCATGAGAAAATAGTAACGTAGAAATCGTGACGTGCCTAAGAATGCCCTCGGGGAAGCAGGAGTCACCGTGATCACCCAAGATTTGGACCCCAAGTGGCAATATTCACTCCCTATTCTGCTGTTTCAGGCTGTCAGTGAATCATGTTCTCCAAAAGGGGGGGGGGGGAGGGGGCATAAAAAGGAAGGTTTTCTCCCTGGTCCCAACACCCGCACCAAACTCTTATGTTCACGACAGCAGAATTTCCACTGGACCACCGGGATGCAGGTACGGGATCAGTGCCAACTGCATAAAGTCCCTGGACATCAGCAGCTCTGCTTGAGCAAAAACTTCCACACCGGGCCCTCTGTTCAAAAGCATTTCCCAAACATGCCATCAGATTATCTAGTGTCCACGAATCTCCCAGAGGAAAGGTTTCGTACTCCCTGTATCGGGAAGGGAACTGGGAGGTGGGGAGGGCCTCCCAAGGAGGTCATGGAATGAAGGAATGAATGCGATTTGCCGGACCTGTATCACAGGACCTATATCACCATCGTTGAGATCACGAGTGACCCTGCTGAGGTGTCGCCTGTAAAACGAACGCGTCATCTCCGGTTCTGAACGTGGTAAAAAGCCACCTTCCTCATCAGAGGCTGCTTCAATTCCCACAGCTGGTCCCTGAGCTCTTCCTGGTACCCTAGCATTAAGGCTCTGGTCCTATCTCTGTCCCCTCACTGGGCGCTCTTCAGAAAAAGGCAAGAACAGGGGCGCCTGGGTGGCTCAGACGGTTACACGTCCACCTCTCTTGGTTTCAGCTCAGGTCACCATCTCACAGTTGGGGAGTTCGAGCCCGGCCATCGGGCTCCTCGCTGTAGGCGCAGAGCCTGCTTGGGATTCTCGCGCTCTCTGCCCCTCCCCCGCTCTCGTTCTCTCTCTCTCTCTCTCTCTCTCTCTCTCTCTCTCTCTCTCTCTCAAAACAAACACACGTTAAAAATAAAAAAAAGAAAAGGCAAGAACCGGCTGAGAACCGACCTAAGTTCCAACTCTGCCACTGACAAATGGTGTGATCGCTTCCTGTGTCTTCGCCTGCAAACCAGGACTGATGATAACGAGCACGCGCATGGAAAGCACCTAGCTCGGGGCCGCTGCCACTCGGCAGGACCTCGAATGTACCAGCGGGAAGACCTTCTAGCCGAAATCATTACTCCTCAGCTGCAGCAGACTACGCGTGAGAGACAGAAAAGCCACCTAACCAGGTGTTCTCAACACGGAAGCCTGGGGATGTAAGAAGACAAAGGGGAACCTTCTGTTCTGTTTCTAGAGCCCCTAACACATAGCTTAGTGTTAATCATCCGTCGTGTTGTTCTGTCTTCTGCTTGTGCACGTGGTGAGTGTTCCTAAGAACAGAGAGGTGTGGCGGAGGTCTTGCCTCTCTGGGACCTCCTCCTTCCGCACTCCCCCGTATCTGCGAATATGCTCAGAAGCCCGCCCCTGGCTCTTGTGGTCCCTTCCCTATACTCTGCTTGGCCCACCTCTGCAGCTTTCCCTGCCCCCTCCACGTCAACGTCAACGTCAACGCCGCTCAAGTCCCTGCTGGAAGGTTCCTCCTTCCACCTGCCTGAGGGAGCACATCACCTGACCTTGTCTTCGGAGGTGCCGCCCAAAACAAGCAAGTGCTCTTCCCCCTCTTCCCCTCCAGCAGCCCCTGGCTGACATCAACTCAGCTCCAACTCGGCCCTGAAGCCCCCCGCTTCTCCCTCCTGCCTCCCATCCCACCAGGCCCCACATCTGCACTCCTGTTAGTTCTCTCTGAAACAGCTCTGAAAAGAGAACAAGGGCAAGACCTCACCCCTGCAGGTCCCCACCTTCTCTCCAAAAGACCTCTGCCTTGCCCCCCCCCCCCCCGCCCAGTCCACCCCATGTATCCACCGCAGACCCCCAGAGCAACCTGGGAAACAAAACTGACCTTTAATTGAATGAATGAATGAATGAATGAATGAACGAATGAAATGAAATTAAATAAATAAATAAAAGACAGAGACCACTCCACACACTGACAGGGTAAAACCCAAAGAATATTCCCCACATTAAGGCCACGGTTGCGTGAGGCCCCACATCCCCCCTCCATCTTCTTCTCCCTCATGCCCTAGACTTGTCTGTTCTCGTGGGCACTGTTTCCTCTGCCCGTTACCTTGCCCCACTACTCTGCCCGGCAAGCTCCTATTCAGCCTTCAGAGCCCAGCTCAAATATCATCTCCTCTGCAAAAATCCCTGCTTCCCGTCAACACAGCCCACGCTGTTCTCATCTCCAAGACACTACAGCCTTTGTTTATTCACCTCGAACCTACAGAGCAAAATACAGCCGCCTCCCCCACCGACCCGACCCGACCAGCCCTCTCCGAATGACCTTCTTCGGTGGGGGGGATCAGCAGTGCTTCTCAGACTTTCTTCTGCATAAAGACCACCTGGACAGCCTATTAAAACACAGCTCCAACGTTTCTGGGTCAGTAGTTGTGGAGTAGGGTCTGAGCTTCTGAGCTTCCCACCAGCTCCCATATAATGCTAATGCTGCTGGTCCAAAGACCACACTGTGAGAAGTTCAGCACCAGTGTCCAAGGACGAGAGAGTCGGAGACCTGGTTTTGCAGGGATGAACCCACATCAACTTGGACAGCCCCTTCCCATCACCTGAGTCTGAGCCCCAGTTTACAGAACAGGGAAACACCTCCGGGCTAGCCTGCTGCTGGTCAAGGTCATCACAAGGACAAACCAAGAAGCTGCCTGGGAAGGTCTTTGTAACCCCTAAGGTGGGTGGTGGGGACTCATCTGAGAAAAAGCACCCCTCACCCCAGTTCCGGCCAGGGCGGGCCTGGGCGCCTGTGTGTGGGTTATAGCTTGACCCCTAAGTGATCAGCAGATTCTTTCCCCCCACCTCATGGTAAGGCTGATTTGCCTCACTCTGACTTTAAAACAAGGTTTTCTTTCAAATGCATAAATCTGTCAGGTTGTATCTATGTAAGTTACCTAAGTGTAGATTTCTGGCAAATGGAACTAAACATCCAAGGATCTTGGGAGAGAGTTGTTATCAATGCCAATGACACCTGTTTGATGACTTTAGTGAGGGAAGAGGCCTTGGCTTATTAAAACAGCATCTACGGTTCACCTATCCAACAAATCGGGGATACCAGATATTTACATGCGGACCACAGAAACCCCTGCAGAGTTCCCCGGACCAGATACCTTATCACAACCCCAGAGCATGCCGGGAGGAGCCCTGAACACCAAACCCCTCCGGCAAGGCGCCCACCTGTGCCCTGCATCGCACCCAAGCATCAGGAGCCTGTAACAGCACGGGGCTGATGGGCCTGCTTTCCAGACAGCATGCCCTAAGCCAGCACTGTGATGACATTCCAGAAGCAAGTTTTCAGGGACGGTCACCATTCCACACTTGGGGTTACTCCTGGCTCCTAGAACCTGCTTCCGGGACCCGCTCACCCCCCTGACACGGACATTAAACAGTCCACAGTGCATACTAAGTGGGTACATGTGGCCTGCAAGTCCCCCAAAGGTCAGATCGTGTCGAAATCCTAGGTGACATTTTCCCCCAGCCCTTCCCTCAATACGTACTTTCAGAATAAGTGAATATTTTTAAAGCGCCCCAGGGACCAAAGAAAAGGATAAGGGGGCGGGGTAAGAGTTACTCCAGGAAGGCAAGGGCACGCCTCTTGGCCTCCTGATCTTCAACTCCGGGCCTTGTGCAGTACCTTTGAGCAAGTTTACTTAAAGGGCTGGACCTTTCTCCTCTCAGCAGGACCCCAGTTCCAACACTTGTTCAGAGCCTGCAGCTGTGTCCCCAGACCGGTTTTTTCCCCCCCACCCCCCCCAGCAGCATCCCGGCCATTTACAAATGAAGGGCTAGCAGCTGGAAACTGGGAAACAGATGGCCCTCCTCCTTTGAATGGCTTGATCAGGCAACTCAGGCCTCAGCAAGTTCAGGCCAGCCTGGTGCAGAAATCTTGTTGAGGCTGAAGGCACAGATTCATAGCCCGAGGGGTCTTTAGCAAGCAGCTGGGTCGGAATGACCTCTTGGAGAGGTTTCCCCTAAAGTCAGCAGGGGCAGGGAGCCTCTGCGGCGGGTGGGGCACGTCCCCAGCTTTGCCCCTTGCCCGCTTTTCTCCAGTGACTTACAGAAAAGAAGGAAAACTCCCCCGTGGGGAATCCTGTGCCCCAGGACTGGAAGCACGTTCGTTCACTCAGGAAATTCCAAATCTAGAAGGGTGCCACCAGGGTTAGCCTTTCTCCTAGGCCCTAAGCCGTGTATCTGCAAAGAGGTCAAACCTTCTGGAAAGCAAACTTTGAAGAGTTTCCACTTCTCCACGCAGAGCCCAGCCCCTTTCAAAACCCATCAGAGCAAGTTCACCTCGGGAGGGGCTATGCTGGGCCCCCAAGCATCTTGGCACACCTGCCCCTTTTAAGCAAGACTGTGCCCCACCCTGCTCCGGGGAAAGGAGGGAGCCTTATTTAAATGCCCGGGTCCTCGGCTGAGGCCTCACTATCGGAGTTCACTACCCAGGCTCCCCTGCCTTCCACCACCTCCGGCCTCCATGTTAGCCTGGTAAGAAACTGCAGCGGCAGAAAAGAGACTTGTCAAGGACGTGGCTGAGAGCTACCCTTGACCACCTGTTCACAGGCCCTACCTGCAAAGACGGGCACCTCTCGGCAACAAGTGGAACCTGACGGGGGACAGCGGAGGAGCCAGGCCCTGGATGGTTCCCAAACTGGGCAGGGAAAGAGCTGGCAGGCACATGTGGCTGGGACTGACTGGGGCCGATGCAGGGGGGTCTGCTGAAGAATCAAGGTGGGTGCTCACCTCCCTGAGAAGTTCAGCCTCGGGAAGTCACATAGTTCGAGTACCCAGAAAAATCCTCACCGTGGCCCACAGGACCCCCGCCTGACCTGGCCTAACAACTCTAGTCTCCTTCAAGCGGCACCCCGGCTTCCTCAGGGTTCCTGCAACCCTTTGAGACCCACCATGCTTCTTCTTCAGAGCACCTGCACCCAGGATTGGAACCAGGGCCTCGTTTTGGCAGTTATTTGACAAAGATCTATGGCCCTCCCCCCGCCCCCCATTCATAGGACTTGAGACTGTTTTTGGCTTGCCATTCTATCCCCACAGAGCTCAACACATGGTAGGGTTTCAAAAAATGTATCTGGGGGGCACCTGGGTGGCTCAGCCGGTTAAGCACCTGACTTCCACTCAGGTCATGATCTCGCAGTCTGTGGGTTCGAGCCCCGCGTCAGGCTCTGTGCTGACAGCTCAGAGCCTGGAGCCTGCTTCAGATTCTGTGTCTCCCTCGTTCTCTGTCTGTCTGTCTCTCTCTCTCAAAAATAAACATTGAAAAAATTACGCCACAGTCTGCAAAGGGTTGATGACCTGTGTCTGCCAAGCTCTGGCAGTTGACCCCCACCAGGGCTGCAAGGCTAAGAGAGGAAGCTGCAGGTCTCCCCCCGCCAAGCATTCAACACCTTCTCTCCATCGCTGAGCCCCCCTTCTGAATACCTGCGACCCCGGACGCTCCGCATTCACCGTGCAAGTTCAGTGCAAGGTCCAGAGGACTAAACCAGGCCCAAGTCACCTCCAGGTCTAGCAAGCTCCCCTCAGAAGCCACCTTTTTTTAACCACCCAAAATGAACTTTTGTTTGCTTTAAAAATGGCTCTACTGCTCAGCCTCTTCCTCCCCTTGGGACGCCCCTCCTGGCCAAGAGGAGGCGTGGGGATTGCTGCTTCTGCCTTTCCATTCTTGGATGTTCTCTTTGTTCCCCACTTTTGCCCCGGCGTCGTCAAGGGCCAGGGAGGCCCTGCCATTTGTCGTTTCCATGACCATAGGTGGTAGGAGCCCCCGTCTGTGCAGGTGGGCCTTGACCCAACTGAGAATCGGACACGCCGGAGAGAAGTCTGACGTACTATTAAAGTGACAAGCAAAAAGGCAAATATTTAGCAGTGCCAGGGCAAACGGCCAGAAGCATCTGGGACAAGGAAAAACGGGATGGTCTGCTCCCACTCCGCTGAGTTGGCTTCTGAGCAAATGGGCAAATACCAGACCAGTCAGGCCTACCTGCCTGAGCTCCTGCTGGGTGACTGAGCCGGGGGTCACTAACTGAGCCTCAAGGCATCTCCCTCCAGTCTCCTGGGCAGGAAAAGGGTTGGCTTCTTACTAGTAAGCTGCATATCACCAGAGGCCGTTCTCGGAGAATCACAAAGTGGTAATTATTGCAGTGGTTTAATTGCCCAGGACTTTTCTTCAAACAGCTTTAGGAAAATAGGTGTGGGTATGTGGGGAAGAGACAGAATCACCCAGCAGCGTCCTTACATGTTTAACAGTCAAATGACATATTTCGGAAAGAATGACAAGGCCGTCCTACCATATGCCACAGAGGACCCTCCTGCTCGGGGAAAGGAAAGGAATCAATCGATAAACCTTCCTTATGCCAAGAAATTCACCCCAAGGCCGGGGCCCACGCCCGCTGTGGAGTCTTGGAGGAAACATTTCATCTCCAAGGGTATCAGTCAAGAGTCTCGTCCATAAAATGGGAACATGAATTACCCGGGGGTCAGCTGGATGATTAAGATTAGAGATGGGGGCAGAGGAACTGCAGGAAGGTGGTCAAAAAGTACAAACTTTTTTTTGTTGTGACATAAACAAGGACTAGGCCGGGGCACCCGGGGGGGCTCAGTCAGTTAAGCATCCGACTCTTGAATTCAGCTCAGGTCACAATCTCGTGGTGGTGAAATCAAGCCCCGCATCGGGCTCCACGCTAAACACCTGCTTGGGACTCCCTCTCTTCCCCTCTCTCTGCCCCTCCCCTGCTCACGCTCTCTGTGTCTCAAAATAAATAAATAAATAAACTTAAAAAAAAAAAAAGAACAGTTCTAGGGATGTAATGCACAACACAATGACTATCATCACCATGGCCGTGTGGCATATGTGAAAGTTTTCCAGGGAATAGATCCTGAGAGTTCTCATCACAAGGAAAAATATTCTTTTTTCTTTTTCTTTTTTCATCTGTAGGAGATCTTAAACTACTTACGATAATCACGAAATGATTTACGTAAGGCCAATCATCCTGCCGTATACCTTATACTTACGCCGTGCTGTGAGTCTATCGTATCTCAATAAAACAGGGGGAGAAAAGATTAGAGAGGATAGATGTCAAGGAACCTAGCACTGCGGCTGACACACAGCAGGCACTCAATAAATGGTCATGAGAGCTACCGTTATCATTGCCCTCCTCACCCTCTCAAGGAATGGGCTAAAAAAAAAATGACCCCATGCATGCATCCACACTGACCACTCCCCCTCACACCCCTGCTTGTCCAATCAAACGACCCCACAGGGGTATAACATGCAAATGATTGCTCAGCTCCTCCCCCTCAGTAGTGTAGGTCCCCTGACAATTTCCTTCCCTTCCATAAAGTCCGGAAGCCCAGCTACCTGCCCAGGTAGGAACACCCAGCAGGCTGCCCAGGGGAGTCGCTGCAGTTAAACTTGGCAGGAACGACAGTAACTTGCTCCGGCGCTCCCCTCAGTGGCCTGGACAAAAGCAGAGCACGCTACACCCCACCCCCACCCCCCACCCCCCAACCCTGTCTCCATCCTTGTTCACAGGGCCTAACGGCAATCCTTTGGAAGCCTCAAACAGAAAACTCATTCCTTGCCAAAATATATTGCTCTCCATGAAGAGCGTGTCCTACAATTATTACAAAGCGGCAAACACGTTTTTTTTTTTCTACGGGGAAAATAGGTCAACCCTGAACCATTTGGACTGCAAGCAGCAAGATGATCACATTGCTGAAGTCCAAACTTACAAAAAGGCCCAAGACGATACGGAGGGATGGATAAACGGCCTACAGCACGCTTTCTATTTTGATTAATGCAAACGCTTCCCATCAGAAGATCTAGTAAATATGCCTGAAATACTGGCTTTTTCTTTTTCCTTTTTAAAAAGGAGCCTTCACGCCCACACAGAGCCCAATGCAGGGCTTGAACTCACACCCCTGAGACCAAGAGCGGGGCTGAGATCAAGAGTCGGATACTTAACCAACTGAGTCGCCACCCAGGTGCCCCTGAAATCTTGGTTTTAAATCCTGTATCAGGTTTTTACATTGACAAGAAAGTGAGGATGGGGCTGGAGAGAGAGAGTTCTACACCCATTTGCCTCATATTCACATCCCCGCCCCCTCACATAGATATCATTGGCCAGTTTCAGATAAAGAAAGGCAGGCTCAAAGTGATTATCTACCTTATATGAAGTCACAGCAGCAGTAGATAGGGGAGTGATTCAAGTCAGTCTTGCCTAAGCCCAAGGCCAAGTTCCTTCTGCGCTTTTGTCCCCAGACAGCACATCGCATGCCACTCAAACTTATTTTATTCAGGGCGCCTGGGTGGCCCAGTGGGCTAAGCGTCGAACTCTGGCTCAGGTCATGATCTCCCAGTTTGTGGGTTTGAGCCCCACATCAGGCTCTCTGCTCTCAGCCCAGAGCCTGCTTCAAAGCCTGTCTCCCATTCTCTCTCTGCCCCTTGCCCGCTCATGCTTTCTCTCTCAAAAATAAATGAACATTAAAAACAGTATTTTATTCATCTTTATGGATTCAGATGAAGAATTTAAGTTAATTTTATAGGGGATATTTGGTCTTTTCAAGATGTGTTTTAAGTTTGAAACATTTATAATGTTTAGGATACAGATTCAATTGGGCATCCCCCCCCCCCCTTTTATCAGCTAAGAATGCAACACATTTGGTGGAAACCCAGGAAGCGTGGTGGACAAGGAGGGAGACCCTTAAAGGCAGCCACATGCCTTCCTATAGAGCAATCTCACTGTCAACTAAGAATCTGAAGTTTGAGGGCTTTCAAAAAAGTTTAAACCCTAAATTTGTCACCACAAAGATCTTTATTTTCATTTTATAGTCCCTCCCACCCTGCTCCCCACCCAACACACAAAACTGGCCTTTATGATGTCGATATATTTTTAAAACATTACAACTGGTCAGGTATGGACAACCTTAACAGTAAACAGTCATGTGTAAAAAGAGACCACACAGAATGACAAAGAAGGAGTTCTACAGTTAGGAAAGGACCATGACAATTTATGTAGAGTTGATCAGTGTCAGAGCCCAGAATGGAGTTCTTTCTCTTCCAGGAAAGGTGATATATAAATCACACAAATAAATATGTCCCATGTCCTCATTCCTGAACATATCAGAACTTTCCTTATAAGCTGGGTTTTGACCTCCTCATAAAACATGTTCACCATAACCTGAAATTCCATATACGTGCATTCCATCCATCCAGGACATGGAATTTACCATTCTCTAGTTGGACAAGGGGTTAAAGGAAAGAATATTCCACAGCTTAGCTCCCTGACTCAGTACAAGAAGAATCTGAAATTCTCAATATTCACATGAAGTGGCAAAAGTCCAGAACGGGGCGTAATTACTTACGTATTCCAAAGTGGAATAAATGACAACAGTTCACACCCAGAGTCTTACAACTCCATCATGGTGCAACTTTCCCAAAACCAAAATTACTGAAAACCTAAAGCATGACTTAAACCTAAAGCCTTTACAGGACGTACACTCTTCAAGGTCAACCACAGTCTGTCCTAATCACGAAATATCCTTCTGTATGAATACAGAAGCAGTAAAAATTTGAAATTCTATAAATGAAGCCCATAAGCACTGCATTTGCAGCTGCCATTTTGGATTTTCTATCATGCCCTTTTAAAAAGGCATTTTTAAGAAAATGTTTATTATTTACTTTGAGGAGGGGAACACAAGCAGGAGAGGGGCAGAGAGAGAGAAGGAGAGAGAGAGAATCCCAAGCAGGTTCCAGGCTGTCAACACAGAGACCGATGTGGGGCTTGATCCCACCCACTGTGAGATCTTGACCTGAGCCGAAATCGAGAATCAGAGGCTTAACCAACTGAGCCACCAGCCACACCTCTATCATGCCCTTTTAAAAAGGGATAGTCATAGATCGGGGGGGGGGGGGGGGGGGGGGGGATTGCAAGTGTAATCTTTGTTAATTGCAGAAGGCGACCTCTCCAACACACACAGAATCATTATAGTAACATGGCCAGCAGCTTGTTCAACCAGACTTATTTAAAGAGCCTGGCCTCAGGCTCCTTTCCCTACCTCCTCTTTACACATTCCCTAATTCGAGAAGGCCAGAGCTCAATCAGCTGGGTCACTGTAGGTCTACCTGGGTAAGCAGGAGGAAGTGGCCAGTTTGTGGAGACTCAAGGGCTGCCAGAAAGCCTTAAGGCTTTGTGTGAAGATAAACATTTTCCCCAAAATGGAACACGAGTTATGCATGGCTTTAAAATCTCAAGTCCAAGGCCCTTAGCTGGCTCAGTCTGTAGAGCAGGTGACTTTTGATCTCAGGGTCATGAGTTCAAGCCTCATGCTGGACGCAGAGCTTACTTTAGAAAAAATAATGTGGGGCGCCTGAGTGGCTCAGTCGGTTGAGCGTCTGACTTGGGCTCAGGTCATGATCCCAGGGTTTGTGGGTTCGAGCCCCACATTGGGCTCTGTGCTGACAGCTCAGAGCCTGGAGCCTGCTTTGGATCCTGTGCCTCCCTCTCTCTGACCCTCCCCCGTTCAGACTGTCTTTCTCTGTCTCAAAAGTAAATAAACATTAAAAAAAAATTTTTTTAATTTTTTTTAAATAATGAAATAAATAAAAATTAAAAAAACAAAATCTTGGGGTTCCTGGGTGGCTCAGTCAGTTGAGTATCCAACTCTTAATCTCAGCTCAGGTCATGATCTCACGGTTCATGAATTTGAGCCCCGCATCAGGCTCCACAGTGATGGCATGAGGCCTGGGTGGGATTCTGTCTCTACCTCTCTCCGCCCCTCCCCTGCTCGTGCGCTCGCTCGCTCTCTCTCCCTCAAAATGAACTAAAAAAAGAGGAAAAAAATTTTTTTAAATAATAAAATCTCAAGCCCAAGAGCCTCTAACAAGTCAAAGCTGAGTTCTTAGGGGTTTGTTCGTCTTGGATACAATGATGCTGAAACATCACTGCTCAGTAAACCCGCCCCCCCTTCAGCTAAGGCTGAAGGTTCAGCCCCCTACATCAGGCTCCCTCTTCAGCCCATACAGCCTTGAACACAGTCACCATCAGTTAAAAGAAACCACGCTAAGAAGGCAAGTCAGAAGCACGTGGGGCACAGGTGTGGCACAGTGACCGACATCAGGCGCAACCACGAAGGGAGAGCTGGAAACGCAGAGCCATCGCTCAGTCTCCCCAAGCGGATACAGCAAACGGATGAAAAGAACTCAAAACCTAAGGCTAGAGTCGTTCCTCGAGGCGCCCGAATGATAACGATCACAGGCATTTCTGCACGGTGGCAGTCAACCCACTGGTTTGGAATCATTGGTGGGACAGCCTGGAAAACTTTCAGAAAATAATCTCTGAATTGCCTGCCCACAGACAAGTCACCGTGCTAAGAATCCAATCGGGACAGCGAGTAGAGAGGGGCACACCAGCCGCGTTGCCTACCTGGCGCCCCAAAACCAATGTCCCCCCTTCCCCTCGAAAGAGTAAAATCAGACGGCTTCCATGGAAATGGGAAATTAAGCCAGACCCTGATGAAAAAGGGTGGGAGGTAGCCTTTTAACAATTACCCTGGAAAAAGCAAACACGGGAACAACAGACTGCACCACTAGATACATTTTCTGGAGAATGTGAACATTGAACAAGGCTCTTCCTGTTTAAACACTACCCTAGGTATTTCATAACCACGGAATTATTCATTAAGTCTGATACTGGAAACCTCTCATATTGGATTGCTCTGGTTATCTGAATTCTCACCCTCAAATGGGTCAGAAGGACTTGAAAAGAACCACTTATGGTTCCTAGTGAGGGGCTTGTCCCTGAGAAAGTCCTCAGTGTTTTGACTGGTTAAAATAAACAGGCAAAACACACACACACTGAATTCGGATCAGAGGGAGTGAGCATGGAGAGTTATACAAACACCAATTCTTTTGGCTTGCCCGATTTTTGCTCTCGGAGGTAATGTTTAGCCCAGTTCTTTGTCTATGAATTGTGAAATACTTTATATGCTAATAAAGAATGTGTACTTCATTGTGTATTTAACTGCATAAGCCTGCATTTCGTTTAACTGACCGGGAATAAGTCCTTGTTCCTAAGCTAACTCTCAAGTTCCAGTCAACTCTTAAATATTAACACTCGTACTGAGGAGCAAGGATGCAGATAATACAAAACAGAAGATTATTTGAAATCATTCACTCTTGGTATGCGGATATATTCTTTTTTCTCTTAACTTGCAATTAAATGCGTATGGCTGACATTACAGCATTTACAATACTCGTAACAAAGGACTTAAAACCATGCTGGAAAAATCTGACTTCCTTGTGCATTCTTCATTCACTGACTCTGCTTTTGAGTTTGGGACCAACTCACACATTGGTCCAGGACAGCACGACCTCTCAGAAGGTTGCCAAAAAAATTGGTTTGGAAAAAAAAAATGCAAACTACTTTCTTCTCAGGTTGTCGCTTTTCAGAATCACACTTTGTACAGGGTGGGAAAGTAATTAGGGGTTTGGGGTTGGAAAAGCCCTTTTATTTTAGCTCCTACTGGGCTGGTGTAAACAAAGATATCATTAATGTCAACAATGACTTAATTAACCAGAGTAGGTGACAAAACGTCAGAAAAAACTTGAAAGAGTCACCTCCTCCCCAGGATAATCAAGCTTGATTATACTTTAAATAATTAGAATATTAATCAACAGAACAGTACTTGGCTTTGAGGACTAACCCCCTTTGAGTCAATAACTGAGCTTATAGTCTTCAGCCATTCCCCTACAACAATGAATGACCAACGGAAAATATTCTTTTTTAAACTGGGATATTAACTAAAATCTCCTGGAGATTATTTTCTTCGTAAATCAGTTGGGTAGATCCAACCCTACTGTTACCATTTCATAGTGTCCAGAAGACAAATGATATATGATAGATGATACGATACAATGATATATGATAATATTGTACAGAGCCAAGAAGATTGGAAAGGATTCTCTAGTCTTAGGGCACAGGCCCCTCCCTGGAACTTAGTCACATTTTGCCCCAGACACATTCTCCTCTGGTCCAGCCCCATACACAGCGTCTACTCTGAGCCTCCAAATTAACAAACCAAGAACTCTTCCAAGATGAGGCCTTGTGCAACAGAAGGTTAAGGTTGAACCTATGCTAATCAAAGCTATAGTCAGACGAACCACAGAAGACACACTGGAACCAACAGACACCCACTCACCCACCAATCCTCCCTCTCTCCCCCCAGGTCGGCAGGACCATGCCCTAAACTGGAGCTGTCCCCAGTCGGTCAGTCTGCTTCCAGTTGCTAACCCCTTCTTCACCTACAATCAGACTACCTTGCTAATAACCTCTGACGCTAAAACAAAACTCTGGGAGTGGAAGAACGCAAATCGACGGCCAATACGGTACTTACCAGGACAGCACAGACCCTACAGAAAGCAAACACAACTGCCTGGAGCCACAAAGGGCCTTCTCCGTCGGAGAGCAATTTTCTTCCCCACTCTCTCCAAAAGCCTCCACGTTTCCTGACACTGTGGCAATGGGCACAGAACAGAGCAGACACATGCGCCCATCTCATCGGGAACGAGGATGAGAACAGATCCTGGGTGCTTATGAGATGCCAGGCCGTGTGCTCTACTGCTCTCTGCTCCCAGGGACCCTAAAATCTCCCGGCGACCTTTTGAGGCGAGTTGCCAGAAGGCTCCTGAGGACATCACCATTCATTTAGCATTAACGAAGAAGACCTTAAAGGTCATCTTATCAAACCGTCAGATGACAGGAAGGGAAACTGAGGCTGAGGGGGTTGAATGCTTTTCCAAAGCCACTTGTTTGCAGCTCTGCACTTCCCATTTAAACCTGTCACGATCCTGGACGCAAACCTCATGGAAGCTGTGAACCCCCAAAAATGCAGACAATGACATTTGCAAAGTATTGCCTACAACTTGGGGGGGAATTCGCAAACACCTCCCCAGCCCCCAAGTGCATCCACAGATCCCAGGTTAGAAAGACCTGCTCTCATTGTTGGATACAAATTGTTACACAACCATTGGGGGGAACCTCATCGCTGCCCTCTGTGTCTTCCCCTCTCAGCCCCCACCTCTTCCCGCATATTTTAAACTTTCTTTGATAATTAAATATGATAAAAAAAGAGGTCCTCCAGGACTGTTTACACTTTATATGTTGCGATAAACTCCCAATAAGGCTGCCCTGAAAGTCGAAATGAAAAATGCCAGTTTTTTCCTAACCTGGGCCGTTCCCGGTAGGGAACCCCCGGCTCAGCTGCGTGGGCAAGTGCTGAGCCACGCACTCCAGGGAAAAATCAGCAATTAGGAAGCACATCTATTGTAATTATCAGCACAATCAGAGAACAGGCATGACTTTCAGAAACCAGGAACCTTTTCTCTCGCATTAAGCCCTTTAAAAAGGCATCACCTCTGCAAATCGCACATGTGCTTCTGTCACAGCACGTAGCACAAGGAGGCAGTGCCATCATCACCCGGGCTGGAGCCCGTGAGTGTCGCAGACACAAACTCTCACCAGACTCCCCCCTCCCGGAGACGTGGAAACCCCTGTGACGTCACTGCACCTGTTTGCACAAAGCCCCCATGCCTCTGCGTGAGACGGGGCACCGACCGGCCTCACTGTTGCCAATGCCCGACTGCCTCCCAGTAAGGCCCGTTTTAGAAAAACAGTTGCCCTTACTTATCCTCTTATGACCCATGCGTGGGCCTCAGTGGGAGCCCCCTCCCTCGGTGCTCTCACCTCTGGCAGGAACACAGCCCTCCTTCCCGTGTCGTCCCGACCGGCTCTCCGCCCCTCTCCAGGGGTGCCCTCCCAGAACAGCTGAGCTGACCCCAGACCACTCGGGACCACGACCGCCCCCCAAAGCTTAGCAAGCACCAGGTGGGCTCTCAGCAAACAGGTTCATTAAGTGGCGATGAGTGCTGGGATCTGCCGTTTTATTCTCGGATTACCACTGGAAAACTAACTCAGCTCCCAATATTCCCTGCTGATGACAGATTTCAACGCCGCACCAAGTGGAGGCTTGGCTACTGTCGTCTCAGAAGGACCCGGGAAGGAGGTTCCAACCCTGTCCTGCTGAGTAATTCAGCCCCACTGAAGTGTTCACCAACTGGCTTCGTGCCTTTAAAATTAAATTTCCAAGGCTGAAACAGAGTGCATGGCCTGTTCGATCTGTAAATTCTCAGAGATGTGGGAGACAGCCAGGTACCTTCACTTCCAAATTTACCTAAAGCACAATCTGCAGTTTCTGCGACGTACTGCTCAGGTATTATGAATGACAAGGGCCAAAAAAAAGAAAAAACAAAAAAACACTAATACGTCTAGCATCTCTGGGCTGAACTTCAGAAGCTTCTTTTTCTCCTCAGACAATGAAAAAAAAATGTCAGCATTTCAGATGTTGGCAATTTCCCTTCGTGGCTCCTTTTGTCAGAAAACAGCAATTCTTTACATCAGAAGCAAGACTCTCCCTCCGGTAAGAAAGCTCCTGCAGGAAGCTATAGATGGCCTTCACCTCCACGCACCCCCTTCCCGCAGCACCGCCGGGCACCGGAGAAAGGTGAAGTGCAGGCTGGCTCCCTCACCCAGAGCAGGGAAGCGCACACACCCAGAAACCACCAAACTACCATCCGGCCTGCGGTGTTACAGCAAGGAACCTTCTCTGGCAACCTCGGGCTTGGGGGCAGCAGGGAGCCCACTCCTGGCTCTCAGAGCCTCACTGACAACGCAAGGGCAGCGGATTCTAAAAGAGGCCTTGACCTCAGTGCCACCTCCCCCGGACGAACGCCCCAAACAAACTTGGGTACCCTGAGAGTGAAACGAAGGAACTTACCTTCCGGCTCTAACGTGGTGTCCTCCACTAAATTGAAGGAGGGCCGGGCCAGGGCCAGGGTTGCCATGGTGACCACGACCAGGCAGAGGAAGCGACCCCAGCTGACCATGGGTGAGGTGGTGCCAGTCCCCCGAGCTCTTGCATATCTGCATGTGGACGTCACTCCCATCTGCACACCTCCTCTGCGCGCATGGACCGCCTGCGATGCTCAGGAGCCAAGGTGCTGCCGCAGCCGCTGCAGCCTCTAGAGGAGAGAGATTCGGCGAAGTCAGTGAAATCCTCCCCGATGCCAATTCGCTGAAACCCCAAGCGGGCTAAAACAGCTTCTCAGCTTCCCAAATATATGTGCCAACAGTTCCTTTTCATGATCTGCAAATGCCTTGCGTCCGCACCTCAGAGCCCCAGGTGTTTCCACCAGCCCGGTCCACGAAGCAGGGTGGGCTGATCTTTAAAAAGCACACTTTTGAGAAACAGAAGTAGAGGCGTAGCGACGGGACACAGATCAGGGCGGGGTGCGCTCTCTTCTGCTCTCCACCGTCACCCCTGCCGCCCTCAAAAAGCAGAAGCAACGTGACCTTTGTTTGAAGGGCAACTACAAAAGCAAGTTCACAATGCTCGGGTTGGCATCACCGGCCTTGTTAACTTCTCTTAGGCCAACTGGGCTTCAGACAGCTGGATCGTGGAGGCGTCTGTTTGCAGACTTATTTCTGGGGCTGCAGCTGAGAGGCTGGCTCCACCCTCACTGTTCTTAGGAAGAAAGGAGACCAGCAAAATAAAAGGGACCCCAGGAAGGCTACCAAAAATCCCCACCAGTTTACAGTTGTCAGGATTCATTTCCCAGTACAGAAATGTGTTTCAATCTTTCGCCAGGCAGCCACTTACGAAGAATGAACGGACCTGCAACACGTTCAAAGCAGCTGATCCAAGAAAACGAGATTCAAAGCCTGAAGAATCCCCTTCCGCTGTGACTACTGGCAGCCCCCAGCCTCGTAAATGTCTTCAACCCATACAGAGCGGGTGAAGGAACAGAGCAGACGCAAACTCGGAGGAATAAGGCAGGTGTGTTATGAACGACGATGGTGCCGTGGAAATTACTGTCATGGTATGCGATTGGGACAATGACTTTCAATAGGCTAATCTATTGGCTGAAACTTCACAGTAGAAGTTACGGGGGGGGGGGGGGGGGGGGAGGGAGGGGGGGCTCAACTGCCTGGTCTATTCACCCATTTGACCCAAAGGCAAAGAGAACTTCCCAAACTTAAATATTCCGAATGACTTTAAACGCGTTCATTATCCTCAATCACTACGTGTAGAACCGAAATGCACAAACTTGAGAAAATCTGAAACAATCACAGATTCCATAAACTCTATAAATGAACCAACCACATATTAAGGATTGGCGGGGGGAGACCTTTCACACAAAAATCTCTAAGCCCTGGGCTTTTTGCATGCCAACTTGAGGTTTCAAATTATACCATCAGATTTCAACACGGCGTGAGCCTCTCCAAAGCTACATCAGAAAAACTGTTCCTTTTAGCCTTGACTAAGGATTAAAATGGGAAAAGAGACTGCTGCACCATTTCCTGAGAAGGAAAAAAGAAATTCTCTGCTGCAGAGAAAGCACATGTGCAACGGTGTGATTCACAGCAAAAGCAAGAAAAGCGCGTGCATGCAAGCACACCCTCTATTTTCAGATCGCTTGAAGGATGTTTTTTTTTTCCCCCTGACTTTTCTTTCCTCTTGAAGTTAAGAGCCTCAAAAGATAACTCCGTATCTATTTCTACACACATGTGGGAGGAAAAGTACACAAGCATGCCCATTGATTTACTAAGCATTTCCAGAATGCATGGGAATTTTCTGCCTCTGACACAACTCCACAAACAACCTTAAATCCTAGCAGGTTTCCCCCCAGGCTGCTTCCCTGGCCTCCTCGCCCACCTGTCCCAGCCCAGGGGGCTTCCTCTGCTCCAGGCAGAGAAAGCTGGTCAGGGACCTCAGCTAAATCTCAGACCATTCATTCATACCGGTCAGCTTGCACCAGAAACTTGAATTTTAGCCATTACCGGGTCCAGGCCCCAGGCTGCCCCCTGCTCACATCTCTGGAAGGCGGAGGCCTAAGGCAGCAGGTCTGCACAACTCCTCACCAAAGGGGACAAAAGTGTGAAGGGACCTCCTAGGCAGGATAATTAGGTCCCGAGGCTCGGTGTTGGGAACACAGGCCCAGCATGCCGCTGGCGGCCACAATCCCGGCTTCCTGCCTTCAATACCATAATCCTTCCTGGAGTCTGAGCCTCAGTGAAAGCCCCGGCGTGTTTATTTTTCCCCTTGAAAGGGAACTCTCTTCTCAGCCCGGGCAGGGGAGGCGTTGTCACCCTCCCTGTGATGGACGGCTCTTCGTGGCCACCCGCTCCCCTGGTCCATTTTCACCTCAGCACAAACCTGCCCCCAAACACACGCAAAGTGACAAGCAAGAGAGCCTGGCTGGCAAGTGGTCCCTACGCCAGGTTTGTCCTGGACTCCTCAACTTACCAGAATATTCCCAACCCCCGCCCCCACGCTCCAAGAGGCAAACCAACACAGTGCCCGCCTTAATTGAGCTCCTAGGTTATCTGTCCTCTGCCGGCTCACCCATGGCCGAGCATTGGGGCGCTTTGTTCCCGGGAGATCTTACATCAGGAAAGTCAACAAGGCCACGTAAGGTTGGGATGCCCAGGTCCCCCCAGGGGGCAGACCTATCTCCCAGCTCAAAGCCTCCCTGCTGCTCCCCCTCGTCTTCCCAGCTGAGTAAGGGAGGGAGCTATCAAGGGGTCAGATCTGGGCGGGGGCTGCTCAACATTCTGAAATCTCAAAAAAATACAGGCTGACTCAGGACCGCAATCCACCCCTTGGTGAACGCCTGCAAGCCAGTGAGAACTTGCAGCAGCTTTGGGGAACTCCAAACCACCAGCAGCCCGGCTCATTGTGGCCACTTCTTTCATTTATCCAGAGTTTCTCCCCCTTCTTGGGGCGCTAAAGAGCTCAGAAAAATCTGCATTTTAATTGACATTCCAGGGAGAGGGAGAGGGAGAGGGGCGCCTGATTGCTTTTCTATTCAAACTAAACAGGCTTTTCAGATGAAAATGAGTCGTGGCCAGTGGAAGATTTACAGGGATTTGGGACCCAGGGGACAATGGGGTTTTAAATGTCGATAGCGTTTCACACCAAACACATAATGGGTGCCCCGAGTGTGAAAGCAGGTTTGCTTTTAAGGGTAGGTTTTATTGAATTGGGCCAGAGGAAGGCAGGCCCGAAGGAGGGTTTGGAGGGAGCGGGCTCGGAGGGGAGCGGCGGAGACTCGGCGCCCCGGGCCGGGACCCCCCGAGGCTGGCCCTGTGGCCGCGAGAGTGGGAGCCAGCGTCTCGCAGGGCCCTCGGCTGACTCCCCGGCGCGGCCCCGGCGCTGAAAGAACGAGCGCGCAAGTTAGAACTCGCTTGCGCTTTCGACATGCCCTAGCTGCTGCCGGCTGAACAGGCGGCGAGCGAGAAAAAAGTCGGTCCAGTTCGCCCCCTAGCCCCAGGCGCGCTGCGCTTCCTCCAGCACCGAGGGCGGCAGCGGGCTAGGGGCGCCCGTGCCTGAATCGGGGAACCGGAGCGGCCTCCTCCCCAAAGGTGCCACCCCCCTTCCCCCGAGCACAGCCAGCCCGACGGAAAGGTCGCGGGCCCCATTCAACGGCTCCGTCCCGGGAAAGGACGGATCCCCCCACCCTCGCCCGGCCTGGATGGGACCAGGGCGGGCGGGCGCTCCCCGGACCCCGGGATGAGCCACCCCGAAGATGCCCCTCCGAAGCCGGGACCTGCGGCGCCGAGCCACCAGCGAGGCAGCCCCGCCACTCGCCTGCCCGCTCTGGGGTCGGAGGATCGCGCCGGCCGGTGGGACGGCGCCGGCCGCAGTTTGACAGGGAGGGGGGTGTCAGTGCCAGAGGCAGATGTTAGCATCTGGATGGGGGGTAAGGAGTAAACGCAGACCTTCCCGAACGGCCGCCGTCAGCACGCATCCCGCTCCCCCATCACCTATGCAGCCAAAGACAGGGAGCAGGCTCCACCGTGCCAGTGCCCCCGCGCCCTCCGCTCGGGGGACAGTGCGCCCGGCGTCCCGGGCTCCCGCGGCCCCAGCTTTGCCGGCGGGCGAGGCTCCCCGAGGCACCCGACACGGCGATTACCTTGAATGGCAACGCTGCCCGGCGGCCGGTCTGTCCCCGCGCCCGGCGTGGGTTGGGATGGAGCAAGCGACGAGCTCGGGGGGAAGCTCCAAACAAGAGCGGTCCTCGGGTCCGCGCCGGCGCCAAGACTCCGAGGCTTCAGGCGCACCCCAGGCTGCGGAGGAGCGCGGGCATGACGCCCGCCGGCTGCCCTCGGGTTTGGGGAGCGAGAGGAAGAAAGGACTCCGGCTCGGCGTCTCCACCAAACTTTGCTCGCGACTCGCGAACGCTCGGAGCGCCCAGGAAAGCGGCGGCCTCGGGGCGCCCGGGCCCCGGCAGCCCGGGAAGGAGTCGCGGCGCCGGGCCGACTACGCCGCGCGCAGACCCCGCGGCGCCCTGAGCTTTGTGGCGGCCGCGCTCGCTCGCTCGCTCGCCCGCTCCGCACCCGCCGCCCGCCCGCTCGCTCGGCTCTCCGCGGCGCTCTCCGCCGCCGCCGCCGCCCGCGCCGCCGCCGCCCCCTCCCGACGGGTCACGCCCCCGCTGAAACCCGAGCCGTTTCCTGGACGGCGGCGCCCGCTCTGCCAATCAGCGCCGCGCGCCCGGCCGCCCGGACTCCGCGCGGCTCCCGACGCCCGCGAGCCGCCCGAGACCCCGGCCACCGCCGGGACCCGGAGGTGCGGCGACAGCCTCGACCCGCGCCACCGCCCCCTTCCTTCCCAGGGGACGCAGACCGACGGTTCGCCGGGTGATCGCGTTGCGTTTTGGTTCAAGTCAGAAAACAAATGACGGCCTGCCTGCCCTGCCCCTAGAGGGACCGCACGTTGCTAACAGGGGGGAGAAATTTAATGCAGCTGAAACTTTTGGAGGAGAGAGAGAGCAGCTTGGAAATATCTGCGGGACATTGCACTTTTCTGTCCTGCCAAACTACAGCAGGGAGAGAAGAAACCGATGCTTATGAAGCCCCCACCACGGGCGGGGCACACTGAACCGGTTATTTGTCATCGGTGCAACCACCTTGCAGAGTAATAATCCCAGTTGCCGATAAGGAGACAGGATGAGAGAGGTTAAGTAATTTGTCCAGGGCCACACAGCTGGTTATTGGCAGATCTGACTTTGGATCTGGCCTCTCATAGAAAAAGTGAAAAACTGTTACAGGGGCGCCTGGGTGGCTCAGTCGGTTAAGCGTCCGACTTTAGCTCAGGTCATGATCTCCTCGCGCGTGAGTTCGAGCCCCGCATCCGGCTCTATGCTGACCACCCTGAGCCTGGATCCTGCCTTGGATTCTGTGGCTCTCTCTTTCTCGCCTGTTCTCCTGCTCGTGCTGTCTCTCAAAAATAAATGCACATTAAAAAATTAAAAACCGCAACAACAAAAAAGGGTTGTTTAATAATATATATTTGGAGTAACAAAAAGAAATTGGAAAGATTCTAAAGGCACAACTCTGCTGTAAATAGGTATGACCTAGAGCAAAGCAATTCTTCTTTCTGAATCTTAGATTCTTATACTGCAAAATCAGATTGGCCAACTGAATGCCAGGCTGTAACTGGTTAAAGTTCATATTTTCCATTACTTTTCTCACTAGGCTGTGTCTACGGGGTAATTTATTTTTTTAATATACTTTCTCTCCTCCTCACTCATCCAGCTCCTAAGCTTTCCTGCTTAAGTACAAGACAATATAGATAAAAACCTTAATTATTTTTCCTTGGAAAAGGTCATTAAACCCAGAAGTGCTTTAGAATGCTTTTGAGGCCTGAAGATAGATGGAGCAGTGAGTACAAAACTGACCTGGAAAATCGACTTTTCCAGCATTTAGAAACGCAGTTAGTTCTTCATGGGTCACTGACATAGCACACTTCAATAACACGAAAAAATTTTTTGAAGGTGCCAGCCACATCATGAGAAAATCATTTTGCTTCACAATACACAATAGACAACTTTTTATGTAAATTACTTAAAACCCAGGACGAGCAACTCCACTGCAATGCTTCAGCAAATGGCTGTGAAATTATATTTTGGAAATTTGACAGCGAAGGTAATGGTCTGATTCTCAAGCAAAATGATCGGTCCGTTGGCTTGGGTACGTTTTCGGTCAAGTCTTTTTAACCCAGATCAGTCCTAAAGCCTTTTAATTAACTGACAGCTCAGCCAGGTGAGCCTCAGCCATCCACTCACAGCTGGGTTGTTCTGAACATACCTTTTCAAGTTCTCAGACCTGTGGGCACAAAAAGGCGGCAGAAGGTCCACCAGCGCGGCGACCGGCACTTATGTCTTTATACTCCCCATCAATGGGAAACTCAAGTGTCTCAGGACAGAGTCCCTTCCCATCCTGCAACATATCCATTAGCCATTGAAAATGCTGTTAACACATTCTCACATAAATTACTGGTGCAGGAAGCCATCATCCCTAACCCCATTCATCAATAGCTTTATGTACACTGAATAAAAAGGCAGGCTTCCGCTGAAAATGACAAATCAGAACACCTTCTTTCGTGTCCAGATGCAGTTTGCAGAATTTATTCTTCCTAGGGATGAAAAGACACCAATCCATCACAAGACCCTTATTCCCTTAAGAGTGTTCATTTTTAAGGGAGCGAGGCCACAGCCCACAACAGCAAACTCTTCAGTTTTGAGAAAAGCAAACGCATGTTTGGAATTAAAACACACACACACACACACACACACACAGAATTCTGTCATCATATTTAGGCTTCAAGTGACCTCAGAGGGTCTAGGAAAGCTTTCACACCAGTGAGGCTTCTGAATGAGAAAAATAATCTCTGTACTTTTTTTTTTTTTTTCTCTTCCCCCTTCAAGTGGCTGGAACCCCTTTTGTCACTGGTCTCCCGTGAATGGTGTTGCTAATAAGCCTATTAATGAGCTTTCCCGGCCGAGTGTGAATAGGTAAATAAGCCCCAATCTGTTGAGGTTCAGGGCCGAGGGCAGAAAAGCCAGCAAGAACTGAAGGTGACAGTTTGAACTGAAATACTAACGCCAGCACCAGGTTTCTGCTGAAAGAGCTGCCAGACAAGGCCACATTCACAACCCTCTGCCCCCCACTGGGGTTCCTTTTCTTCACAATTTTCCCCCCTTTACAAAATGTCTTGAGTAGCCACCCTTTTTTTTTTTCAAAAGCCCTCGAGACGCCCTTCTTTTTTTTTTTTTTTTTCACTCTAGTAATGATACATCAATGGAAGGAAGAAAAATGAGGACACCAGAACTCCGATGCCCCATGACTTTCAAGAAACAAAGTGCACTGCTAACCATTGCTTGCGGGAACGGACCAGGAAAGGGGTGAGAACCCTGGCTGCCACGGGCCATTCTCCTCTAAAGATGCAGAATTTTTTTTTTAATAATTTGTTTTCTACTAGGTGGCTGTTCCTTCACCCTGTAGAAAAGTTAGATGAATGCAGGCTGCTGACGTTTCAGCGCTAATGAGCCCGTCTGATGCCGTTCTGTCCTCCCTGCATAACTATGAATTTCATTCTTTAGGCTCCATCTCAGTAATGTCCGTGGCATAAAAGAAGCATTCGAGAGGAGAAATACAGAAGAGTCCAAGGACTGCGGTTAGTGTAGTTAACTCCTGGGATGAGGGGAGGGGTCTGATCCCCTGACAGCTCGGTCCCACCTTCAGGGAACTTAACCGCATTTCACCCAAGCGAAAGCATAAATCCCAGGGCTGAACGTCAGCGATGATGCTAAACTTAGGACAGAATCTCAAAGCCAAGACTTCCCTGGGGACAAAGTCCTTCCGGAATTCCTGTCTCGCTTTAAGGGTGAGGGGGCTTTGGTTCCCGCAGGCAAGGTGCGGCTGGCTCTCTTCACTCCATCGCTGTGTGACCTTGGGCAAGTTACTTAAGTTCTCTGAGCCTTCCATTGTTTTCAGGTAAAATGAAGACAATGGTGGTACCTGTCTTGTAGTTATTTAGTAGGGTCACTAAGAAGATTAAGTGAATGAAAGTGTGAAAAAACCTTTTTTTTAATTCAGATACTCCTCATGGTTCTGGAAATGCAATGTGTCTATGATTATTATTAGCCGTTCTGAATATTCCTACCTCCTGGGTCTATGGGAAAGATTAAAGTGTTTCGGTGAAGAGCCCAGAACCCACTGGCACCACCTGGATATTATTAGGGACCTGGTTTCAACAGAGTCTGGAGCCATAACTTCTGAATTCCCCATCCCTACCCTCTGCCCTAGCTGAAGGACCTGTTGGTGCCTACCCAAACCCACCTGGGATAGAATGTGGCCTGGGCGGGCAGCCTGAGTCATACAAATTATTATCCAAATGGAATAATAATTCCATTACAGTAATGCAATGCTTACTGGTACCCAGTGCTTCCCAGGAGCAGTCCCTGGAGGTTTCAAGAAAGGCGGGGGTCAGGTCACATAGAAGGCGTTTTAACACTGGTGAACAACGCAGCCCCAAAGAAAGAGCTTTTTTATAGACATGAGGAGCACCTGAATTAAAATTGCCACTATGTTCTGCTCTTGTGGTTTACTGGATTTCTAAGTGGCTTAAGTAACATGTGTAGGTTTTCCTAAGGAGACTAGAACCAAAGGTGAGAAAGTGTGTGTTAAACCATCATGTTGACAGAGGAGAAGAGCAGGGCAAAGAGAGGGAGTGATGGGCTCAAGGTCACCCCACTGGTCAACCAGAAGTCCAGTCTCTCCCGATCGGGCTGGGTTCACTCCAGTAGCTACCAGAGCAAGTCAACTGTTTTCACCTACCCGTGCCCATGATGGCTCCTTCCAGGTAGTTCAACTCAGTGCAGAGTTGGAATATTTTGAGTAGAATTCATTGCCTCCAAAATGTTAATATTTCAAGAGAACAGTTACCCATTTGCCATGGCTTCATCCTACTTCTTCAAGTGCTCCAGGAATTTGGTTAGGGTCAGTATTGCTGTTAATGTTTCCAAGAACCTTCATGCTCAGGTACGTAAGATTGTTAGACCTCTTTCACACACCTACAGCTCATCAGCTGAATTTGCAGTCTTCAAAATAGGGGAAGAGGTAAGGGCCAACATTTGTGGTCCATAAAATGAGTCCAATCGGCGATATTATGAAAACAAATACAAATGGAAAATAGGGGCGCCTGGGTGGCGCAGTCGGTTAAGTGTCCGACTTCAGCCAGGTCACGATCTCGCGGTCCGTGAGTTCGAGCCCCGCGTCGGGCTCTGAGCTGATGGCTCAGAGCCTGGAGCCTGTTTCCGATTCTGTGTCTCCCTCTCTCTCTGCCCCTTCCCCGTTCATGCTCTGTCTCTCTCTGTCCCAAAAATAAATAAACGTTGAAAAAAAAAAAGAAATGGAAAATAAATAGAAATGGAAAATTCTGAAGAAATGTGTTGGAGAAATTAAGGCTTAATAATCTGCCACACATCTGCTATTTACAACTGGGTAACCAGGTCCGTTACTCAAAAGAGAATGAAGAAGCAATTCGGGGACCCTGACTGCATTCTAGTTCAAGAAAAGCAAAAACTGCTATAAAGATAGTGTGTGTGTGTGTGGGGGGGTGGGTAATAATTGGGGAAATTTTACCCTGGCCTCAACACTGCCCCCAGGGACACATCACCACCGCCACCCCTGCCCCCAATGTTGCAAGTTCCTACCAGGCACCTGCCCATCTATAAAGAAAAAATGATTGGTCAGTTTGCTGGCTGGCCAAACTAGCCAGATGTAAAGTCCACAATGCCCGAAGTCACAGGGTATTTGACTGGGAATGCTGTGCAGTAGAAACAGCACCAGACCAGGGCAGGGCGCCCGAGATTGGGTGTCTGTCCCAACATTGCCCCAAACTGTACGATTCTGAGAAAGTCATTGAACGCGGCCCCCTCCCCTTGGCCTCACCCTCTTTTGGCATCAGTGAGGTCTTCCAGCTTTGAGCTTAAAATATAAATGTGTCTAAGACCTCCAGCCTCTCCAATCGTTGAACATTCACTGCCTCCAGAGAAACTGAAAAGTGGTCATTTACCCATCACTGAAGAGGAGCCCGTTTGCAGGAAGTCAACATCCTCTCTAAAGTATTTTGAAACCATAGTCCAGGAACCCTGCTGTTGACCCCTGTCTACTGGTAACGGTATCTACCGGAAAAGTCCTCTAATCCCCGGCCCGTTGCTGCTTAAGGGCAATTTATGACATGTCACTGCATGGCTGCAAGGCTGCCTTCCCGCCACCCTCAGCCTGCACTCAACCGCCACCTCCACCGTAACAATGGCTCCCAGCAGACTGGAGAGGAAACATGCAGGTGCATTTAGCCGGTGTGGGGCGATTCGGAAGAGATTAACAATGATGCCCACTTTCACTCCCTCCCCACCGCCGCCCACCATCACTGCCTAGACCTGCACCGCCCCGTCCAATACGGCAGCCACTAGCCAGTATGATTATTTCATGTTAAATTAAGTAAAACTGAGTAGAACGTACACTTCAGGAGTGCTCCCTTCAGGAGCGCCAACCACATTTCACATGCTTAATAGCCACATGTGGCTGGGGCCATCAAACTGGGTGGTGTTGCAGGTATTATAGGAAATTGTCACCGGAGAGTACCCCTGCCTCCTTTTCCTCCTCCAAGATCTCCTTAACCAGGGGAGTCCCCAGGAACTGCTTCTGCCTCCCCCCCCCCCCCCCCCCCCCCCCGCCAACTCCCATGTACTCTCAGTGGTCTCATGCCACCAGGGGGGTTTAAGGGCGGGAACTCCCTCCTCAGCCTGAGAAGAGTGCTGGAGTTTCCCAGGAAACATCTTCGTCGGACAACAGCAATATTACTGTTGACTGAATTTCAGTGGCATATCTGTAGCACGACCTCCCGATTCTGGGGCCCGCTTGGAACCGTCCCTGGTCTCAGTGGGAGTTTCTGTCAACCCTCAGCTCCTCTCTGGCAGGCCTCCTGTTCCCTCAAATCCTCAGGAACCCACAGCTGTGCACGCAGAGCCGTGAACCCACCAGAGGGAGAGAGGCTGGCTGCACCAAGATGGCAATGCCCTTGGACAAAGCCCCGTTGAAATTGACCTTGGACAAAGCTCGGTGGAAAGTGACCTTGGACATCAGTTTGGGGGGAGAGGGGTTAATTGGGGACCACTAAATTATAACACCCAGAAAGCTCAGCCTGCCTGTCCCCTCTCGCGGTTCCAGGGCTGGGCATGCTGCCTGGCTAGCCTCTGGCAGTTTATTAAGCTGCCTTTGTGCCTACAAGCCCTCAATAGATACTTGATTGATGGTGATTGTAACTTAGCCTCTTTTGGGGGTTCCCAATTAAGGCGTCCGGGCACACTAACACGGGGTTTTGCACCTCATCGATGAGGTATATTTCAAAGTTGGAGAATAAAAGCCATTTTAGGGCAAGGCTGACCAGCCGTGCAGTGGAAGTTTCCCTTCCTTGCAATGACCCGATTTCCAGGGTACTTTCCTCTTTCTTTTCCCTTTATTTCTGCCTTTAGTTTGTTGCCATTTCCCGAGAGTGTGTCTATTTGGTCCAAACGTGAAAAGAAGTTCACTTTAATATACCAAAGGGGAGAAAAATGATGCTGCCAGGATCCTGGTAAACTCCGGGAAGGAGACGGAGAATACAGAGCAGGACGCATCGTAAAACCACAAACCCAGTAACCCTTTTAGAGTCCCAAAGCTCTTATATTTTGTCCCCAAGCTGGGGAGAAAGGCCATCAAGGGAGGAGCGATTTCTTTAACAGATTTCTGAGAGCAGCGTCGAGCAAAAATTAACTCCTTCGCGGGGGCCAGATGCCGGCGGTGGCGCTCGGCCCCGCAGCCCGTGGAGCAGGTGGTTCCAGGTGAAGGAGGCCAAGGTCCCCGGGGCTCCTTTTGTTCTCCGGATTCTGCGCAGGTACGCGCGCAGCGGGCGCTAGCGCCCCCGTGTGGCCGCGGGCGTCCGGTGCGCGCACAGGGTGGATGCAGGGTCACAAGGCGCCCGGGAAGGGGGGCGGGACGGGGGGGGGGGGGGCTGCGCCCCGGGGGCTGGAGGAGCGATGGGGACGACGCGGCCGGGAGGAGGGGCGCGCGATCCGTCTGCACCCGGCCTCACCCGGAACTCAGTGTTCGGACTGGGCAGGTGATGAGCGAGCGACGTCAAGGCGTGTCTGCAGCAGATATCGTGGCGCTTGCTGAAGCGCATGAGAGACAGGATCCTGCAGGGACCCTGGGGTGGGAGCGGTCTCCACCTTCCCCCACCCCGGGCCTGGCCTGGAGCTGTCCCCTCCCCGGCTTCCTCTCTGTCCACAGCATGGCGCGGCATCTCTGCACCTGGATCCTCAACAAGCCAGAGAGCCACCTTTACCGTCTTCGACTTCCGGTGCCCTGTTGGAGCTTCTGGCCCCAGTGCCCACCTGGCCGCCACCCTCCAGCCTGAGGATTGCCAGCTCCCCTCCCACCAAGGCCGGCCCATGCCTAGATCTGGGCTGTCTTTTGAAAGCAATGCGCCCCCATCCTTTTTGGTGTGTTTATTTCCTAGTACGGTTGCAGCCGTCTTGGCTGCCCTATGGACATCTAGAATTCTAGGGCAGCTTCTGGCTCTGATCCCTCTTCCTCGTCAGCCCCGGGTGGGGACCCTGCACTGCTCCTCCATCAGGTCACTCAGAGCCTTGGTGGCTCTCCATTTGCAAGAGCCATGGCAACTGATCTGTCAGCACGGAGAGGGTGCGTGGTAGCTGACATTTATTAGGTACTTATTATGTTCCGACAGCTGTGATTATGGCCTTTAAGTGAATTATCACGTATTGATTACAAGGACCCTGTGAGGTAGATACCACGATGACCCCAATTTTACTAATTGCGCAGTGGACACACTGAGAGCCCGCCCACGGTCGTTGGGTGATGAGGGAGGGAGCCCGGCGTGGGAGTGCATGCTTTTCACTTATGCTGCCAGTATTCTGTGAGCAGGTGATGTGGGGCAGGGTGAGGCTCAGGGTGGCCCAGCGGCTTTAGCTGATGACTGGGAATATAGGCCAAGGCGGGGGGGGGGGGGGAGGGGGGGTGCATTTTTCTGATCCTTCCAGAGAAGTTGGCCATCCCATTCAGATTATGTCATTGTCTCAATTATTAGACATTAGCTCCTGTTTTTAGCTGGCCAGAGCGTCTGCAGGCTACATCCTCTGCTATCCTGTAGCGGCTAAGAACACAGGATCTGTAGCCCAGCTCTGCCTGCGGAGGCCTCATGTCCGCCCTCTCCTCCGTAGATTGGAGGAATACTAACACCTGCTTAACACGCTTACCAGAGTTTTTATGGATTGAATGGGAGGCTCAGGGTCAAGTGCTTGGTTCAGTGCACATTAGCTGATGTTACTATTTCTAGACTAGAGGCACTCAGACCTCCCTCTTTGTAGCCCTGTCCTAACCCTGGCCTTATTTCCTGGTACTTACCTTTGCTGTGTGACCATGGGCAAGTTACTCAGCGTTTCTGAGCCTCTGTGACCTTCCTCATAGGTTGTGAATATCGGCCGTAACCATATTCCAGACTCACCTCTCAGTCTTGGTTCTGGCAGAAGCTGGAGCTGTCTAGGGCAGAGCATTTGCTCACTCTCTTCCAAAGGCCTTCTCAGTATCATACAAATTCATTCCAGTGTTAGCTCATCATGACCACGAGCAGATTCTGCATTTATCCAACTGGTACCGGTACATTGTTTTGTCTTGTCCTCTGGGGACGAGGAAGGGATACATTCATTTTCTTTGTAAAAAAAAAAAAAAAAAAAAAAAAAATCCTCTGTGTGCTTCAAAACAGGAATCAAGACCGTTGTTAGCCTCGACTCCTCCATATAAGACAAGACACCACTTGAGAACATTGCTGGGTTGGGGTAGCAAATCCAGCTAATAAAATGCAGGCACCCAGTTGAATTAGAATTTCAGAGAAGCAACAGATATGTTTTTAATGTTTATTTGTTTTTGAGAGGGAGACAGCACAAGCAGGGAAGGGGCAGAGAGAGAGGGAGAGAGAGAGAGAATCCCCAAGCAGTCTCCACGCTCAGTGCCAAGCCTGATGCAGGGCTCGATCCCATGCCCCTGGGATCGTGACCTGAGCTGAAACCCAGAGTCAGGCACTTAACTGACTGAGCCACCCAGGGGCCCCAAGTATAAGTATCCCCCAATATTGTATGAACACATATTCCATGGGACGTATTTATAGTAAAAAGTATTGTTTTTCTGAAATCCAGATTGAACTTTGTGTTCTTTGTTTTATATGCAAGCCTACGCCATGTAGAAGCCACTCCCACAGGTTGACTGGATGGGACAAGTCCAAGAGAGGTGGGCATTCTTCCCAGAGACCACTGGGAATTACCTACCTTCTCCTTGTATCCTGGGCTTACCCTGGAAAAGCCCCCATTAAATATCGGGGGGTCAGTCAGGCCTGATCAGAAACTCTGCGATGCTTGCCCTCGGCTTGGTTTCTGGGGCCATTCTATGGCAGACTTGGGCCTATTTTGAAGTGATTAAGTTAAATATTGACAGAGCTATTTGAATATCTGGTGTTAATGATAATAACCTTATAGAGAGCCATGTTTCCATTTATTTGTTTAATTAAAGAGATTTTTTTTAAAAAGATTTTATTTTTAAGGGGCACCTGGGTGGCTCAGTTGGTTAAGCGTCTGACTCTTGGTTTCAGCTGAGGTCATGATCTTGCAATTTGTGAGTTCAAGCCCCGTATCAGGCTCTGCACGAATAGCATAGAGCCTGCTTGGGATTCTCTCTCCCTCTCTGCCTCTCCCCCCTTCATTCTCTCTCTCTCTCTGTCTCTGTCTCTCTCTCTCTTTCAAAAATAAATAAACTTTAAAAAAAGGAGCCTCTTAAATTTTTTTTTTTTTTTTTTTTTTGCTTTTAAGTACTCTCTACACCCAACGTAGGGCTCAAACTCACAACCCTGAGATCAAGAGGGCTTTCCTGCCTGGGCCAGCCAGGCACCCGCCATGTTTCCTTCTGAAAGAGTAACCAGGGTACTGACTGTGGTATGAGGGTGCTATTGTTTGGTCATCAGGCGTGTATATGAAATTGGTTACTTGCCTGATCTCAGTTCTCCTATGGGGAGTTAGTTTATGGGGAAAACAGAACTTCAGTCCAAGATGGAGGCAGATAAACCTCCTGCTACAAATGTGCCCTCGCACACTCAGTCCTTTTTTCTAGCTGCTTTCCAGCACACTCTACCTGGTTCCACCTGGCAGGGCCGGCTTTCTGCTCAAACCTGCTGGGCTCCCAGCAATTTCTCCCGACACCTTCAGTGTCAGCCACCTGCTGTGGGTACCACCCCCCTACTAGCATGGGGATCACAAGGCCCCCTGCCTCCCCACCGCCCCCCTCCACCAGCCCCTGTCATGTCACATCAGGTGACACTCTTTCTGTGCCTGGACTCACTCTACCTGTCCTCCACCTTTGCCACAGATTTCTCCGGCTTCCAACAACGTAAGTCATGGGCGTTGATTTCAGTCACACCCGGGTCCCCATGTCCGCTTCTCCGCTGAGCCTCAGTCTGAACTTGGGCAAAGTCGCTAACCTCCCTGGGCTATAGTTGCCACATCCGTGTTATAGATGGTGTGTGAGTTTCCCGCGCTGTTAGAACAAATGACCCCAAGCCTTGTGGCTTGAAACACACATTTCTTAGGTCACAGTTCTGTAAATCAGAGGTTGAGGCGGGACTCAGTCCAAATCCAGGCACTGGCAGAGACACGTTCCTTTCTGGAGACTCTGCAGGGCAGAATCTGCTCCGGGCACATTCGGGTCATTGGCAGAAGGCGGTTCCTTGTGGCCGCAGAGCTCGCGTGCTGTTTCCTGGCCTGGCCGGCAGCCGGGAGCCTCCCTCAGTCCCGGTGCTCCATTTTCAGAGCCAGCAGCCACACCTGAAGCCCCCATCACACCCCGGGTCTCGGTGACTTCACCCTCTGCTCCAGCTGGAGAGCGCTCTCTGCTTTCCGGGGCTTCTGTGATGGGGTTGGGGCCACCCAGGTCGTGGCCCTGTTTAAACCTCGGTAACTTTAATGTCATCTCCAAGCCCTTTCACCAGATTCTGGGAATTAGAGATTGGACATCTCAGGGCGGGGGGCCATTATTTGCTAACCACAGAGAAGGTAATGACATTGTCAGGTAAAACCAGGTGTATCGGTTTCCTAGGGCGCTCTATCCGAGTACCGCAAACCAGGTGACTTAAAACAGGAGCGATCTATTGTCTCGCGGCTCTGGTGTCTACAAGTCCCAAGTCAAGGCATCAGCAGGGCCATGCCCCCTCTGAAGCCTTGGAGGAGAATCCTTTCTCTTTTCTCCCGGCTCCTGACGGTGGCTGCTAGTCACTGGAGTCCTGGGCATGTGGCCGAAGCTCTCCGCCCACTCTCTGCCTCTGTCACGAGCCGTAACTCGTGCGTGTCTGGGTCCAAACTTCCCTCTTCTTCTGAGGACGCCAGTCGCACTGAATGAGTGTCGACCCTAACCACCTCATCTTAACTTGATCCCATCTGCAAAGATCCTACTTCCAAATAAAGTCACCTTCGTAGGTATCGGGGTCAGGACCTCAGCACGACATGATTCCACCCAAAACACAAGGTAAGGCCCGAAAGACACCTAGTGTGGGGCCCGACCTCTGGCCAGGGTTTAACCAGCAGGGGCAGCTGGCTTCGGGAACTCTATTCTCCCCCACTCTGGGTCCCAGCGGACGTGGACTGGCCTGGCTGGTACACATGCGGCAAGAGCGTGAGGAATCGTGCCCCTTCCGTCCTGCCTCCCGGACTGTCACTTTTCTACCATGTGTCCAGCTTTCCCTACGGCCCTTTATGCAGGCTGCCCCCTTGCCTGTGATGCCCCCTCCCGTCCCCCGGGGCTGTCCAAATCCACATTAGGGCCACTCTTTCCACGCCACCTGTTCTGGAAGGCCACCAGTCGTGTGCTGTGCCCACTGGCAGGTCGAGCTGATTAAAGACAGAGAATGAAGAGGCTGTACCGCCCTGGAAAGCCCACTGCTCAGCTTGGCTGGAAACAGAGCCTTCCCATTAGGAAATGCGGATAGAAAAAAAAAAAAAAAAACAACCCTCTAGCCTGGCAGGCAGAGACGAAGATAAAGCAAGGTGCTGACTCAGTGGCTGAAAGGTTCAAAAGACGAGCAATTTTCAGGCAAGAAATTACATCCTCTGCCTCTCCCGGCCCGATGATAATCCATCTTGTAAACGTGAACTGCTCTTCCTAGAAAGAAAAACAATAGCGTCCAAACACTCTTGCCAAGTTAGCCTTCCAGGAGCCATAATTCTTTGGGGATCTGTGCTACATAGGAGACTCTGGGTATTGGCTGATCACCACCCTTGAGCATTTATGGTGCGGGGCTGCCTTCGAACGCAAGGGGGGAAGGATTTGACGGATCTCATTAGCAGCCCAGGAATGTCACTCCACTGTTGAGCACCTCCGCATTTAATAAATCGGAACACGTGCAAACACGGAGCAGTCCCACAAGCAGAGTTTAGTGGCAAGCGAGGGCCTCAGCGGGCGTTCCCCGGGATGACTTCCAAACACTCCAGCATCCTGACCTCTCCTCATTTCCGGAAACGTCCTTAAGCTCACTTCCCCCGGCCCAGATGGGAACAGGGCCGGGAGGACGAGGGACAGCTGTCGCCGCTGGAGAAATACAGGAGGCGGGTGGGCTCGCTCAGGGTTGAAAGATGCTCACGAGGGAAGTCACCTTCCCCCCCACCACCAAGACCCTGCCCCTCGAGGCTCTCACCTTCAGGGTAAGGGTCTCCCAGGGGCCACGCTGACGGTCTTCATGTCCCCGGGGGTCGGCACAGGGCCTGGGAAAGATCGATATCAGTTTGTTGAATGAACAAGTAAGTACACGAAGACCTGGGAATGATTTGAGGCAACCAGAGAAGATTCTGGAAGCTGCCCCCACTTGCAGCTGAGACTTGGCCTCAGCCCCACCTGGGTCCCAGAACGTAGGCTCTCCAGCTCCCCCAGGCACCGCCCCAAGGCCTGGCCGAGGGCAGAGTGTGCAAGAAAACGCAACCACCTTTCGGCTGTACGGCAAGCAGCCCCGCAGGTCAGAGCTGAGAGCTGCAGCCACAGGGGGTGGAGGGAAGCCGTTTGCAGCTGTTTATGTGATGTGTATCTGGTAGATAAATAAACTTCATTTTCCAGGACTGCCAATCTCTAAACACGAAGAAGTAGACATTCGCTCAGAAAGTTAAAAAAAAAATAAACAAACGCGGTGATGTTGGAATCTTGCGACAAAGGCCTGGGTCCGAGCTACTCGCCTTTCAGCTGGTTAATAAACCTAGTTTATGGATCCCCCTCCTATGGGCCTGTGTGTGAAAGTTCCGCTCAGCGGAAATGTTCCCTGTTCGGTCGTGGCGGAGGGAGAGTCCAAGCAGAAGATCCTTCCAGCACATCTCGGGCGCCATCCAGGCAGGCCCACGGCACCAGCCAGGTGACTCTTCAAATGGTTCACGAGGTGGCCACCAGCACCCGCTGCTGACAGCCTCAGCCCAGCCTAAAGCAGGTGAGAGGCCACCTGGGGCTTTTGAGCCGGGACCTCCTCTTTGTCGTGTCTCTGAGGCGCCTTCGCCGGCTCTCGCCTGCCTCCCGGGCCTCTGTCCCCTCGTGGGACCCGCACACAGACAGAGGAGGAGGAGCGGGGAGATTCAGTCTTGGGTTTTACTCCTTCTCAATCTCAGGATGGAAGAAGGTACCTGGAGACGTCATCACCTTGACCTGAGCCGTCATGAAGACAGTGCTTTTATTCTTGCAGTTCACAAGGTACATTCCCACAGCGACCCCTGGGAGCCCTTTAAGGCAACCGTTTGTCCATTCATGATTCATTCATGGGTCCATCAGGTTACTGAGGACCCGTAAGAGCCCTGCTCTTGGCTGCTCTTGGCTGATGGCAGTGGCTGCCTTCAAGGGGCTTACAGTCCAGGGGATAGAGACTGCAGGTTTCAGGAAACAGAAACCCAGAGAAGTCCTGGGGGGTTTGGCCAAGGTCTCGCCTGGTAGGTGGTAGAAAGAGCCCAGAAAGGTCTATGTTTGACACCTGGACGGAGGGTCTTCCTCCCATTCTGTGGGGTTGTATCCTACCCTCATACTAACTTAGAGTTCAGGATTTTGTCTTAGGAAAGGGGGTTGGGGGAAAGAAAGGAGAGAGAAGAAAAAGGGGAGGGTGGGGAGGGGTGCGGAGAGGGTTTAAATGACACGGGCCCCATCCTCCGCCCTTCTAGGTGATGGGCCCGAAGGTGGGAAACAGGAAGTGCCGTTCCCTCCGTCAGTCTCCTGAGCCCCATCACGGCAGCTCACGGCCCTGAGAAGAACCTCACTCACATTTTTTGGGTTTTTAGACGGTGTGGGTCCAAAATGCCACGTGACCGCTGCAGGACTGGATGGAGATCAGCTCCAGCCAGAGGAAAGCCCGGCAGTGGAAGGCTGAGAAACCCTTCTCTAGAGATCCCCGACGGTCATTTTAACAAAGAGATTCTTGCCTCTGTGCTAACCGGGACCCTGACCCGCTCCCCTCCACACACGGCCACGGAAGGGGGCCACCAGCCCAGCTGCCACCGGCTCCTCGCACACAGTCAGGAGCACCTCGAGGCAGCAAATGGCCACGGCAGGCACTGCGGGGGCACCCAGGTTCTCCCTCGGGAGGTGTGAGTGCTGACAGCCATGACCCTCAGCCGGGCCCCTCGTGGCGCTGAAGACAGAGAGCCCTCCTCCTCCCAAAGCCATGCTACCTCCAGGCACCCGCAGCCAACGGCTGGTCTTTGGCAAGGGGAGCAACTCCTTTGGGGACCGAAAGGCCCACAGGCTGGGAGCCCCTCAGTCCCACGACAGTTGCCTGCCCTCGTTGTTGGGGTGGGGCCCCGGAAAGGTCTGGTCCCTCGCCCAGTGGGAAACACCTCTGAGGACCCACCCTCACTCCAGGGTCACCTGCACCATTGGCTGAAGGCTTTGCTGCGACCACATCACAACTTGCTCTCCTGGGTCCTGTTCCCTTTACTTCTCCATACGCGTGGGGCCCAAGGACGCCCCGACGACATAAGCTTCCTGTGCACCTCTGTGGCTATGTCACCAGGAACCCAACCTAGGACGATGGGCCAAGTTGCATTTTGGTTTGGCAGTCTAGGAAGGTTCCTAGCCTGCTGTTCCCCTTCTGAGGTGTCCTGCCCCCGTGCCTCCCATGCAGGCTTACTCCGTACAAAAGCGGGTTAATGTCCCTTTAGCGCTGAGGACCCTATGGCGTCCCTCAATTGGCAGGGCCATCTGGGCTGCTGCTGAAAGTTGACCACAAGACGTGAGACAGTGAGGAGACAGCACGGAGGTCCTGGGGACCCCAGCCCTCCCCCGACTCTCCCTTATGTCAAAGATGAACAAGACGACCTTGGGCATCTTGTGGCCACTGGCAGGCACCAAGTTTCCCCTGAGAAGGAGCATCCAGATGTTGCTGGCCGGTTGGAGGTAGGGGCGAGGAAGATGGGAAAACACCATACAATCCAATTACAAAAATAGCTTGAGAAGATCACCAAGTAAAAGACAGACTTCGTGATGCTGAAGTGAGGGCAGAGGTTGCCAAGTGACTCTGTGACCAGGAATGTCACTGCCTGTGAAATGAAAGATGGACGATGAGGTCTGCAAGGGCCCCCCCTGGCTCTCAGTTTGAAGAATTCACCAACCCGGTGTGGTTTTCATTGGAAGTCGATATCCTGGCCACCCGCTCCACTTTGTAAGAAATGGGCAACGCTTTCCCAGCCTTCAGAAATCCTCCTAGCAAGCCCATCTTCGGGTCTCTCAGTGATCTGTTGTTGTGTGTGACAGAAGTTCCCGGCACGTAGTGGCTGAAACAACAGCCAGCTGTGGTCCTCACGGCCGTGTGGGTTGGCTGGGCGCCGCTGGGGTCCTTCCAGTCTACGGTGGTGTCACCTGGGGTGCGCTCGTCCGGAAGCTTCGCTGGGTGGGAATGCCCCCTCTTGTCTGCTCACACAGCCAGCCATGTGTATCCGCTGTCATCCGGGAGCTCAGGTGGGCTGTCAACAAAGAGCCTCAGTTTCCCTCCCTACGGTTACTCCACAGGGCGTAGCGCTGGGCTCCGGGCGGGAGCTGCTGGCCTGTGAAGGCCCAGCCCCGGAAGTTCCATCCCATCCCTTCTGTCCAAGCGACTCAGGCCAGCCCAATTCCAAGGTGGGGGGGTGGAAAGGGACTTTGCCCCTTGATTGGAGGACGAAAAGATGGCAGAGAATTTGCACCCCAGGAGGCCACTGTTGGGGGATGGAGAATGACACTCCATGTTGGCCATGTTGCTATGGAACTAAAGACACCATCTGTGGCTAAGGACTCACAGCAGCCTGGGCAGAAGGACCAGTCACACTGCTGTCCTGGGCCAACTGTGAAATGGCAGAGAGACCAGCAGCTGCAGGTCCAAAGACCAGCAACTGGAGGCACGAAAACAAGGATACTTTACACCTTTCCCTCCACGGGTGAGAGATGGCAGGGGGAGCATAGCTTGGCTCTGAAGCCACAGTGTGTCGGCCTTGTCACTTTTTCTCTTCTCCTTTGGGGTTGGGCGATCCTGACGCAAACAGGGAGCCCTCACTGATTGGAAATGCCTACTTGGGTCTCCTGGGGACCACAAAGCCCACTCCTTCTCCACACCTCTCGATCCCAAGCTCCAAACACATTTTCCGCCGACCGTCCTCACGTGACGGTGACTGTGGTCTAAATAAAGTGGCGCTTAAGCCGAGGGCTGACTTCATGGGTAGTAAATTTAAGACACACGCTTGCTTTTTTTTTAAACCCCACGTCCCCCATCCCTGCCTGATTTCACACACACAGACTACAGATGCTACGTTAGCTCAGGGGGGATCTCTGAGCTGGGCCCCTGAGGACGGTCTGCATACCCAGAAGGCCAATCCAATCAATTCCTGCGAAAAGCAGGGGGGGTGGGGGAATGGGTGTGGGTGTCCAAAACAGCTTCAAATGACTCCTAAACCGTAAAGGGAAAACAGCACTAGATTTCTCGTCTGCGAGGCAATCCCAGAGCACGTAAAGACAAAGCTTCAGACTGCGGCCCAGAGGTACGGGGAGAGCTACGTTCATGCATCTATCTCCTCGCTCCGCAGCGACTAATGGTGTAGCCGGTCGGCCGTCTCGATATTTCCTTCTCCTTTCCTGTTCCAGGTGTTCCCCGAGCCAATCTAAAGGCAAACAAAATGAAACAAACAAAAAAAGATGGCCGGTCTCCGTGTCAAGGCATATCTGGGAGGTAATTGGAGCATTTGATAAAAGGCACGGACAATGGAGCACCCGGGGGGCTCAGTCAGTTAAGCGTCCGGCTTCGGCTCGGGTCGTGATCTCGCGGTTCGCAGGTTCGAGCCCCGCGTCGGGCGCTGCGCTGACAGCTCAGAGCCTGGAGCCTGCTTCGGATTCTGTGTCTCCCTCTCTCTCTCTGCCCCTCCCCCGCTTGCACTCTGTCTCTCTCTGTCTCTCAAAAATAAATACACGTTTAAAGAAAATTTTTTTTAAATAAAAAATAAATTAAAAAATGCACGGACAAAACCGCACAGTTGCATACCCCAGAAACTCCAGACAACTCCTACTGACAGCAGATTTGTTGATTCAGTCATTCGACCACCATTTATTGAGCAGCTGGGACGCTACAGCCAGAAGCAACTGGGAGTGAGATGCCCCCTTCGTCCCGGAGCTCAGGTGGGAACACAGGTGCTCGGTAAGGAATTCCGAGTCGGAAGAGGGCCACATGGCAGCTTCTCGCTGCAGACACGAATCACGCCCTTAGTCCTGTGCATCCATAAAAAGTCGCCACATATTCAGTTCTGCAGCCATAGGCCAAAGTCCTGCCTGAAAAAGTAATCCATTACGAGCAAATGATTTGAGACGTAATGCTGTCTGCTGCTGCGTTTCGATCGACGCAGTCCTACAACGTGATAAAATGACCCAACCCGCCAAACATCACACAAAGATTTGTCTAGATCTCTCACCCTTCAATGGACACTGGACGGTGGAGGAAAACAAGCCGCCCCTCTGCCACTCACCCCTACAGCCTCTCATTCTAGTGACCCCCTGTCTTAGTCCATTCAGGCTGCTGTAACCCAATACCTAGATGGGGACTTAGACAACAAATAGTAACCGCTCACAGTTCTGGAGGCTGGAAAGTCCAAGGTCGAGGTGCTGGCAGATTCGGGGTCCAGGGAGAGCCCACCCTCTGGTCCGTAAATGACCATCTTCTCACTGTGTCCTCACGTGGTGGCAGGAGGAGGGAGCTCTCAGGCTTCCTTAGTCAGGTCGCTAATCCCACTCATGAGGGCTCCACCCGAGCGACCTAATCCTCTCCCCAAAGCCCCACCTCCAGATATCATCACGTTGGGGATTCAGTTTCAGCAAATGAAGTTGGGGGCAGAGGAGATGCAAACCTTCAGTGCACGACATCCATTACTGCTTTGCCTTTTCTTTCTCTCTCTCTTTCCTTCCTTCCTTCCTTCCTTCCTTCCTTCCTTCCTTCCTTCCTTCCTTCCTTCCTTCCTTCCTTCCTTCCTTCCTTCCTTCCTTCCTTTCTTTCCTGCCAAAAGACAGGCCCAGGCTGGGGAGGTGGAAGAACTGGACCTATCCCAGGGGGTGGCAGTTCTCATCCCGGCCACTGGGGGGTCAAGGGCAGACCACTGCCCTTCTCTGGCTTGTTTTCTTATCTGCAAAAGTGGGTGGAAAGGACTGGGTGGCCATGCTCTTTCACTGAGCAGCATGGAGGCAAGAGGGGGGAGGGACTGGTCCCCAACTACACTGTTGTCCGGGGACCTTTCTGCTGTTCCCCGTCTAGCAGGATAAACGCCCACCCTGTGCCAGCCAGGGAGGATGGCTGGCTCCAGGGAGATGCTGGCTGCTGTCCCGACGGCTCTGTGCTGAGGAGCACGGTCAGCTTTGCCACGACTCTGCCAATCACTGAGCCCCGCTGTGAGAGGGGGCAAACGGGGAGCTCTGTGCTGCATTCTGAACACGCTGAGGGACGGAAGTGAGGACATGCCCAGGCCACCCACCCAGAATGGCCCAAGAGGAAGACCTGGCCCCCATGCAGGGCATGCCAGTGTCCCTGATCTGGACCCCATAAGCCCTGGTCATGTGTGTCATCTAAGCAGGGTTTCTGCAGCAGATTTCATCTGCGAAGGAGCTTCCCTGCTAAAATGAATGGGACAACCCCAGCGCTCGGTGATTGAAGAATCCCCCCTGACGACTCTGTACCCTTTACAATCAATCTGTAAATGTCACACGTCTCTACTAATGGCAGCTTTGTGACAAATCGTGACAAATAGTTCACAAGCAACAAGAGCTGCCTTTAGGAGATTCAAGAAAAAGATGGCCACTTGTCTGCCAATCCAGCTCCCTCCTTCCTTCCTTCCTCCTCTCGCCCTATTCGTTCGTTCATTCATTCATTCCTTCTCACCCAACCAACCAGCCAACCTACCAATATTTTTTGCACATCTGCCTTGTGCAGAGCTCTGGGCGAGCCACCAGGGATTCAGCATTGAATAAGACAATGTATTTGCTGGCCCCATAAAATTTATGCTCTGGAGGGGACAGACCATAAGTGAGCAAATAAGTAAACAAGACAATTCCAGATCACAAGAGTGAAAGAGGAAATAAAATGATGGACATCGAGAGTACCTGAGGGACTTCATCATCGTGGCTTGGAGCCTACCCGTCCGCAGGTGGGCAGCCATTTCTAAAGAGGGTCTCAAACTTGAGCGTGCACATCAAGTGCCTATGGACCCTATAAAAAAATATGCAGGATACCCTAATTCTGGCCGGGGCTTGAGATGCTGCCTGTCTTACTGGCTTTCGGATGATGCCAACGCTGCTGGTCCGGGGACACATTGCTGGCCCTGAGCAAGTGACTTGCCCTTAGCAGACACCCCAACACGCATCTCAGCACCCAGCCATTTTACTCTGCATGGACCTGCCTCTTTGCATTCCCGAGTCTCTGAAAGCTGTGCTCGGTCCCCAGGTGCCCCGGGTGCTGTGGGAAGAGCCCTAGGTTGGGCTCGACGGCACTCAAGCCCCAGAGACATTTTCTAACAAGCATGTAACGTCCTGGCCCTGGCGGCCCATCCGTGCACGAGGCCAACAACGCAGCCCTGCTTTCCTCGCAGTTTCATGGTGCGATCAGAGGAAACAGACGCCATTAATATAAGGAGAAGTCAGATCTAGAAGCCTGGCGTTTACCCAGCCTTGAAACAGACAAACGGACAGGGATTCTCAGTTAGGGATTTGAAGGAAGAAGTCAAGAGTCAGCCTCAGCACGCACTTGTAGGGATTCAGTGCGGGACAAATGAGTCTGCAGTAGTTAAGAGAAAAAGACAGCAGTCGGGAGTCACAGAGAAGCCTTCTCTAAACATCACATAAAACCAGTCTTACCTGAAAAGGCTATGCTCTCTCTTTAAGCCCCCGTTAGGTCTCCCTGATTGTGTTTGACATCAGGGTTGGGCATCTCTGGGAATCTGACCCACATCTGTGGACGATAAAGAACAATTATCAAGCAGACACATGCCCTGCACCAAACACACCTACATAATTGGTGCTTTACTTAAGCTAATGTTTCACATTATTCCGGCCTCCCCCAAGCATCAAGTTGAAGAGGCAAAGCTTGTTTACTCCAAGATTCCTTGAAGCCCAGCTGTGCTGTGTGTGTGCCCCACACGTACGCGAAAGCCTCCAGCATGTGCTGTGGGCACGGGCCTGATTAATGATGCTTTTCCTTATTAGCAATAACCAGCTTCGCATGCACAGCCTTTGGAACTTGTTTCTGGAAACCTCTTCCGAACCACAGGACTAGAATAGAATAACAGGCACTCTATAAATATTTGTTGAGTGACTGAATGACATTGAGGCAGTGAAGCATGGTGGCTAAAAAGGATAGAGACGTCGGCTTCAGAGAGAAGGCTCTGGGTCTATGTCTCAATTACGTCTGTCATTATCTGCATGACCTTCCATTCTCTAAGCTTAAATGATTAAATGAACGTAAAATCATTAAGTGAAATCAAGTTTATAAAGCATATTATCGGGCAAGTAGTAAATGCTTGAAACATGTTAGCTGTTGAAGGTGACCATATACACTGTCACCCAAAAAGGGACACATTTGGTAGCAAATAAGGTACTTTAATAACCACACCCGAACAGCAGGTGTCAGCCAGGATAGTCCCAGGTAAGTGAGGGCATGTGGTCACCCCAGCTCTTACGGTTTAATGCAAGAGATCCTTAGAGATGATCAAGTCCAACCTATTTATTTAGCACATAAAGTTAGTGATTCCTGGGGAGGTTAAGAGTGACCTGAAGTCACAATGCCAATTAGCAGAACATGGGTTCAGGGTCATGCTACAGGTGCTAGGATCCTTGCCCTCAACAACCTGAGCACTGTTGAGCGCCCCAGGGAGGAGGTGGCCTTTGTCACTGCTGATCGGCAAGGTCCCATTGTGCAAAGGACGACAGTAAACTCAGAGAAGTTAAGAAGCTTGCCTAAGGCCACACAGCAGTAAGTTCAAGGTGGTCTCCGGGACTCTCTTCCACTGAAGTATGGGATGTCACTGCGTGGCTTCTAACAGCTCCAGTGGCTTCTAATAGTTCCAGCATGTTGATGTCAGTTGTGATTCCAACTTCCTTTTTTCAAAAAAAAATTTTTAATGTTTTTTAAATTTATTTTTGAAAGGGAGAGAGAGAGAGAGCGAGGGAGGGGCAGAGAGAGAGGGAGACACAGAACCCGAAGCAGGCTCCAGGCTCTGAGCTGTCCACACAGAGCCCGACGCGGGGCTCGAACTCACAAGCTGTGAGATCGTGACCTGAGCCGAAGTCTGATGCTCAACCGACTGAGCCACCCAGGCGCCCCTCCAACTTACCTGTCGCATCTTCTTTCGGTGTGCTTGTTTTCGGGCTCACCGATTCGTCAAGATCGTCGGTGCAGGATGCAGACATCAGGTCAGAAGTCACTGCCCCTTCACCTTGCTGCCATACCCCTCCGTATCATAGCACAATTATGCTAACATACTAGTGCATAAGAGTACGTCTTATACAACAATATACCGATACATCATAGTATGTCTCTTTCTGGAATCTGCAGGAGAGGCTGGGGCCTGGCACAAAGGAAGTATCACGGCCTCTCCGCTGAAGTTTGCTGCAGGTAACAGTTCTCAGTATCGGTCTCACGGCTGACAATCCAACACAAACTGACAGCGATCCGACTGTCCCCTGTTAAGACAGGAACATTCTCGGAAAGGGCCTCAAGCCTCCCTGCTGACGCATCCTACCTCCAGTAAAAAGTGAGGGGTGATAGCCCTCCCCTTGAACCACTGAGCCTAGTTCACAGCCGGTGGGTTTTCCTTGGGGCCCATGTCTATCCCTCCCTTAAAATCCTGAAGAATCACTGTTTATCTTTTACGTGGGACAGCGCTGGCTCCTCGCTCACAGGAGCCCACTGAGGGCACCTCCTGTTGGGGCCGTGTCAGGAGAGTCCACGTGGATAGCTCGAACGTGGCCGTGGTGGGAGTTTGTATACCATGGAAATTGGCAAATGCTATAAATCAGGGCGTCCCCCCCTTGGAGAACCAGTTGGTAAACATTTACCAACCCGGCGCTGCTGCGTTCGTGGCACCGGACCCCACCTGGCTGTCCTTGATCCGTCTAGTCCTCCCACTGTCTACCCAATCTCTCAGTTCCGCCGCCTTTCGCGGCAACCGTGGGCAGTCAACACACCCCCCGGTGCAAAGGATCGAAACATCCTCTAGAAGAGAATCCTTTACAACCAACTTTCCCCCCCAAACGAGACCTTTTAGTATGCTGCTGGTGAAAACGTGTTCACAGGGGCACCTGGGAGGCTCAGTGGGTCAGGCAGGCAACTCTTAATCTCGGCTCAGATCATGATCTCATGGTTCACGGGTTTGAGCCCCGCGTCGGGCTCTGCACTGACGGAGGGGAGCCTGCTCGGAATTCTCTTGCTCGCTCGCTCGCTCTCTCTTTGCCCCTCCCCTACTTGCGCATTTCCCTTCTCTCCAAAATAAATAAGTATTTAAAAAAATTTTATAAGGATGTGTTTACAGAATTCCTTTCAGATCTCTTACCCACACTTTTAGTTTTTAAAAAAAATTATCCAGTTCCCCTCCACTCCCCCTCCCACAGCCCCAAGTGTGACGACCCTATTTTTTTGTATCTCCAGCGTGCCCTGGATCCTGTCAGGGGTCCACATATGGACTGAGTTTCTTTTAAAAAAAATTTTTTTTTTCCACGTTTATTTATTTTTGGGACAGAGAGAGACAGAGCATGAACGGGGGAGGGGCAGAGAGAGAGGGAGACACAGAATCGGAAACAGGCTCCAGGCTCTGAGCCATCAGCCCAGAGCCCGACGCGGGGCTCGAACTCACGGACCGCGAGATCGTGACCTGGCTGAAGTCGGACGCTTAACCGACTGCGCCACCCAGGCGCCCCTGAGTTTCTTTTAAAAGGGCTAAAGTTTCTCAGCTCTCAATTCCGTCTTTAAGGATCCGAGGAGAGGGAGAGGCACACACCATTTCCAAGTGAGGCCGCCAAGAAAAGGCTGGGCAGAGCCCCTCAGCTGGAAACGTCTCCTTCCGAGGAACGCCGATCTACAGCGTGAAGTTACGACCTGACCGTTTAAACGGACGGTCACACACTGTGGCAAACCTCTGAGACAGAAACCCGAGCTGCCGTTTCGCAAGCACAGACTGTGATTTCTAGCAAGCCTGCTCGAACTGGGAAACGCTGGTCTCAGCCCTCCCTTTCTCATTGTCTGTTTCCATGCGCGAGGGCGCTCTGGGTAACGACGCGGCGAGGCTGGGCTTCACCTTGGCTCTCACCGCGAACGTGTCTTTCTGATGGTTTTAAAAACCAGAGGTAAAGTTTTACCTGGAAGAGAAGCCTTGTTTAACTCGACGGCCCTCCCCACCTCTGTTCCGCGACTCTTGTTAGAAACGACTGTTCCAGGAGACGGTGCCGGCCTCTGGTTTCAACCCTTTCGTTGCATAGAGGGTTCGCATTTATCGAGTGCTTGCTGTATGCCAGGCACAATGCTAAACACTGCAATCCCCTCTTTTTTTATTATTGTGGTAAAATGTCTGTCACGGAAAATTTATTGTATGGGACATGTTAAGCGTGCAGCTCAGTGGCATTAAGTTCATTCATATTGTTGCGGGACCATCAGCATCACCTGTCTCCAGAACTTTCTCCTCATCCCAGACTACATGCGTCTACTCTTTCATCCTACGAGGCAGGTTATTATTATCCCCATTTACAGATGGGGAAACTGAGGCACGGAGTGGTACAATAACTAGTCCAACATCCCACAGCTCGGGAATGGCTCTGACTGGATTTAAATACACACACTGTGCATCTGGGGTGCACACGCACCCCCACACCTCTCAGTAGACTGTGGCCCCGAGAGGGAAAGGACCTGCCCAAAGTCACCCAGATGGTTTGGGGCAGAATCCCCCACTCACCATCTCTTTCTGTCTCACCCCCCTGCCTCCGTGTGGGGGTACAGTTTCTGAATCAGGGATCTGACATCCAGTTGTGCCCCCCTTGCAAAGAACAGTATTCTTTTTTGAGAGAGAGAGCGAGAGAGAGCGAGAGAGAGCACATCAGTGCATGAGCAGGGGAAGGGGAGATAGAGAGGGACAGAGAGAGAATCTCAAGCAGGCCCCATGCTGTCCTTGCAGAGCCTGATGCGGGGCTCAGACTCACCAACCGTGAGCTCATGACCTGGGCTGAGATCAAGAGTCGGACGCTTCACCGACTGAGCCACCCAGGCGTCCCAGCACACCCAGGCATGCGTTATGACTCAAGGGCTCAGCACACCTTTTCTTAGGTCAGACGGACATAATTTTGGCTTTGTGGGCCATCCGGTCTCTGTCACGACTCTTGAAGGGTGCCACTGTAGCAAAGGGAGCCCTAGATGATGTGTAAGTGGCTGGCCACTTTGTGTGCCCATAAAACGTGATGCACAGACACTGAAATTTGAATTTCACATAATGGTTTTATTGTGATAAAGCACACGTACCAGAAATGGACGATTTTGACCATTTTGAGTGTCCAGTCCAGCGGCATTAAGCACATTCACGTTGTTTTGCAACCACCACCATCCATCGCTGGGACTTTTTCACCTTCCCAAACTGAAACTCCATACAAATCAAACAACAAGTCCTCACTCCCCTCCCCCAGCTGCTGGCACCCACCATTCTATTTTCTGTCTCTATGAACTCATCTAGCCTGGGTACTTCATAGAAGCAGAATCATACGCTATCTCATCCTTTTGTGTCTGGCTTATTTCACTTAGCATGATGTGAATTTTACATGATTTTAGCATGTCACAAGACATTATTCTTCTTTTGGCTTTTCCAATGTTTCAAAAACGTAAAAACCTTGCTGACCTCACCAGCTATACAAAGCTAGATTTGACCCACGGACCATCGTCTGGCAAACTCTCATCCACAGAACGTTTTCGCAAACGCCAAGTCTGACACGCTGCTCTGTGCCAACGTTAGAACTAAGGCACAGAGAGGCCACGCGACCTTCCCGTGGTAACTCAGCCACAAAAGTGGCCTTACTCAAATGGGAAGCTGGGAATCTACACCTCGGAGCCGTTGGGGAACAAAGAGGTAAAGTTCGGATCCTTGAGTTTTTCGCCAGAAGTGGTTCCACGCTGGGTGACTCAGAAGCTGCATTGTGGCCGGTGAACACATGGAGGTTTCTACCAGCTTCCCATCCTGGAGACGGATTGGCAACGCATTAGACACTCTACTCGAGAAGAAATGTCAAGTACACACTCATCCTTCTGACTGTCATTCAAGTCAAACACACTGGGCCCAGACGGTGAATAGGCAGCTTTATCACTCAAACACTCCCTTCGCCGGAGAACATGCTTTACTTTATACCCAGTGACTTGCCAGATGCTTAGAAAGACACATCTTAAAGAATAACAAACACCCCTCTGTTCCTTCCTGGTGGCGGAGGGGATCTCGGGTTTACAGCACCGGGCTCTCAGCAAACCCACCCTTGCTCTGGCTTTCTTCTCCCCCACCGGCCAGAACGTTCACACGTGGGCTTTTCTTCGGGCCGCTGCTGCTGACGGGACCCCGTGTAGGGCAACCGGGAAGGGGGGGGGCCCCCGTGGAGGGTGGAGGGTGGCCCTACCCAGGCCTGCACGGCGTTGTTTGAGTTGAGTTGTGAGTGTATTTCGACACCCCACACTTCTAGGTCAATGCCGGTGAGAAGGGTGAGGGGAGCTTGTGTGCCAGAAAATAAATAGCTCGGGTTCATTTTCCTTAGTTCTCCTTCAAAAGCTGGAAACCGAGGCCACAGGGCAGGAGCAGAAGCATCGCTGTCTTCAACGGTTGTCTCTCTGATGGTCCCACCCCAGGAGTGGGGATGTCACCTCTCTAAACGCAGGGCGCTTCTTCCCATGAGGGTTGGCTTGGCTTCTGTGGTTCGGGGGTAACCTCCCCCCCTGCGACATGGTAAGCCGCTTCCCTGGAGTGCAGTGTCCCTCAGGCCTCCAGCCACGCAGGGCACAAGCCATCCTGCTTCCCACCGTCACGGAACTATTGCCATCTGTTTTGGTCCATGGTCTTGGCCAGTCCTGTGGAAACCGGTTAGGAACCATTGTCAGCTCCTGCCCGGAGTTCTCTCCTCAGGAAAGCCTGCAGATAAATGGAAATTTGGGTGTGTTTTTCATACTTGGTAACAAAGAAACCTTGTTTACGACAAAACTCATCTTTGAGACAAAGGAGAATGGCTGGGAAAACCGTCTTTCTTCAGCGATCCTGCTTGACTCTAATTCCCAAATCAGATGAACTACATGATCAACGCAGCCAACTTTGGGGAGGCAAATGCCACATCACCATCGCTGCCGTCATCATCATCATCGTCATCATCAAGAGAAGGCGGAGAAGCAGTTTCCTATTTTCACAGTGAAATGCGCATATGACCACACGACCCCATAAAAGCATTCATTCTGCAGGAAGGCGCATGCAAAAGCCAAGAGCTGTGTTGGGTTCCCAAGGGGATGCAAACACAAGGCATTGGAGGGGTGCAGTCCAGGAGGGAGATAACACCTGTGCATTAGCTGCCCGAACACAAAGCAAAGCAGGCTGCAGAGCAGGTGGGTAACGTGTTTTGGGGGCCGGGAGCAGGCAGAGATTGCCTGAAACGTGGGGTGGGGTGAGGGGTAAGTAGAGAGAGGTTAAAGCCTGCAGGTGTTAAAGTCTTCAGAGCCCCTTTCTGGCAGCTGCTGTGCCGTGACCACCCCTGGTTTCTGGTCCTGGCTTCGTTGTTCTTCATGACCCGGGTCCCTCAAACCTGTTACTGGTGGGGCTGTCAGCAGACTCCTCCATATTCTCCGTGGCTGGAGGAGCATCATCTCGCACAGAGGGAGTCCAGACCTAGAGCCATATCCCCCGGGGGCCCAAACCTACACCTTCCATCTGCAGAAATGTCGGCAGGCACCCACTTGGGAAAAGTCTGCCTATTCAGGACTGCTGTTGGTGCCTGGTGCCACCTCCACCAGCACAGAGACGGAACTCATCTCCCTGATCTTTCCATCCACACGACCTGGTGAGTAGCAGGTGCCCCAGAAGAGAGAAATGGATCATGTCGGGTCACCAGCATCCTGAGGAGAGGTGAAGGCAAACTGCAGTGGAACCAGGGGGATCAGTAAACCTCAGAAGAACGTGCAATGCCAGAGAGTCCATTTGCGAGGTCACGTGCTTGAGCATGTCCCCTACACTGAGATTAAATAGAAACTTCTGTATATTACACTCTACACACTCCCCTAATGTTTTTAAGGAGGATTTCGACAAACCTGGCGACAGAAACAAAACTTCTGCACAAAGATCATCATAAAAATTAAATGTCAAACCAGGAAACAGATTTATAAAATATATAATAAAGGGTTACTATCCTTGTGACATAAAGAACTATTCCAAAACAAGAAGAACTACATGCCCTTGTTTTTTTATATGGCAAAATTCATGAAGATGCAGTTCTTAAAGAAGAAATAGAAATGAACGATAAGAATTTAAAAGATCAGCCATCCCGGTAATCGAAATATTTCACATTAAAGCAACTTTCAGAAACCATTTTTCGCCTATGGGAAGGTTTAAGAAACCAACAGGATGCCTTTTTAGCAAGTTGTAGGGACAAAAACACTCATATACTTCTTGTGGCACTGAAATCGGGTCAATCTTCCTGGGTGGCAGTTTTTGATATGCGTCAAATATTCTTTAAAATGTGTTTAGGAGCACCCAGGGGGGCTCAGTCAGGTAAGTGTCTGATTCTTGGTTTTGGCTCAGGTCATGATCTTACATGAGCCCCGAGTCAGACTCTGTGCTGAGCATAGAGTCTGCTTAAGATTCTCTCTCTCCTTCTGCCCCTCCCCTGCTCACACACACACACACACACACTCTCTCTCTCTCTCTCTCTCTCTCTCTCAAAATAAATAAACATTTTTTAATTAAAAAAAATTTTAATGTGTATTTATTTTTGAGAGAGAGAAAGAGACAGAGAGACAGAGTTGGAGAGGGGAAGGGAGAGAGGGAGACACAGAATCTGAAGCAGGTTCCAGGCTCTGAGCTGTCAGCACAGAGCCCGATGTGGGGCTTGAACTCACGAACCACGAGATCATGACCTGAGCCGAAGTCGGATGCTCAACCGACTGAGCCACCCAGGCGCCCCAAACATTTTTTCAATTAAATAAATACATAAATAAATTTAGTTTTTGTCCCAGAAACTGTACATGGAAAGAAACATGGTTTACACAGAAATGTATTTACGAAGGGCATTTACTGCATTATGGATTATAATAGTGAAAGACAGGAAAACATCTAAAGAGCCAAGAGGGAATTAACTAAAAATAAGGAGCCACATAATAAAACAGTACAGTTTAATGATATGGAAAGATGTTCACAGCAAATTAAGTGAAGAAAAGCATATTGCAAAACAGTATGGTATTGTGACGTTTTTGTTCAAAAAATAAAAAAATCCCAACTGGTATTTATACAGAAAAGCATCTGGAAATATATACTCCAAGGTGCTAATGGAAGTTGTTTCTGAATAGATGGAATTGTGTGATTTGTCCCCCCTCTATTTATTTATATTATTTGATTTTTCTGCAATGCTCATTTATTTTTATAAAGAAAAATATATTATTTTAATAATTAAAACATGTACATAAACAAGACTAGGAATAATATCTACAGTAAAGAAGAAACATGTTGGAGATCGCAAAGGCCGAAACAACTTATTTATATACCAATGCGTAAAAATGGAACATTATATAACAGACGTTTCAACAAAGGTTGATATATTCCCAAGTTAACAAAGATATGGAAAAACATTCAACATCATTAACGATGAGGGAGCTGCAAAATTAACAAATGAAAGGGAATAATCCCCCCATTTCCAATTAACTATAGCATTTGAGTTTTTAAAAAACGTACCTGTTTTTAATTGAGAAGTGTCATACTTGTGCTTTATAAAGAGTTTAACCAACATGAAAGTTTCAAAGGCATACCTCAAATCCCACCAGCCAGAAACCACAGCATTAATATTTGATGAATGTCATTCTAGATTTCGGTAAGGAGAGACAGAAGCATGAGTAGAAATAATTCCATAGTGTTTATATATATAATAATGCTATTATATCACATATATATGACATATAGTACTAACATATTAATAATGCTATGTATGCTATGTTATATATAATAATGCTGTACATCACGTATATCATATATATATGATATATATTATTAATATATTAATAATGTTATATATTCTGTATTATAGATAATGCTATATATGATATTATAATATTAATATAATGTATATATATAACATTTTGTTCTTTTTTTCTCTCTTCAGTTTCCTCAGTGCCCAGAACAGTGTGCGGTACACAGAAGGCTCTAAGGAAATATTTGAGCTGAATAGTATCATATCATAATACCATATTAAAATAAAACGACTTTAAATTAATTTTATTATTTTTTTAGAAAGGTATCTTTTTTTAATGTTTCTTTTATTTATTTGGAGAGAGCGCACAAGTGGGGAGAGGCGTAGGGAGAGAGAAGAATCCCAAGCAGGCTCCATGGTCAGCACGAAGCCCGATGCAGGGCTCAGTCCCATCACCCTGGGACCATGACCTGAGCCAAAATCAAGAGTCAGACACTCAACCGACTGGACCACCCGGGCGCCGCTAATTAATTTTATTTTATTTTATGGTAGGTAAAAAAAAAAAAAACCTTCTGAACTTCAAATAAATGTTTGCAGTTGGCTGAATTTCCAAAGGAGATATTAATTCTTGTAGATTCCTCCAGTGTTTAAAAAAAACGGTGATTAAAATTCATGAAGCGATTGGAGTCACGACGCTTTTTTCCAAATTTTTATGTTTTCATATGGATTTCTTATTCTTGAGAGAGAATGTGGACTCGTTTCCTTCCACCTCCGAGTTTTTGTTGAGTGTTAACGACCCTCCAAGGCCTTCATTTGGACTCATGTCTTTGGTTGGTGGAGCTCCTTCCAGAAGCGCGTGCAGGTGCCAGAGGTCCTGCGTTTTCCCTGCTCAGGTGTCCGCCCACTTCTCTTTCGCTGGAGTGACAGCTTGCATCGATCTACTATCTTTTTGGATTTTGCTTTCTCTCCTTCAGAACACTCCAGACATTACTCCGTTGTCTTCTCTTACTGAGTCTGGGAAACCTGGCATTTTCCCCTTGTAGGTTTCTCCTGCATGAAGGTCTGAGAAGTCTTTGTGTGTCCTCCAAGTTCAATATTGTCACCAGGACACAGCTAAACCATTTTTTTTTTCCTGATGCCCTTTTGATCTAAAGGTTTGTACTTTCTTTCTGAGGATTCAGCTCTCTGGGCGTATTATAACCCCTCTCTCATTTGCTGGGTCCCTAATTCTGAGAGTTCATGACCGTGTTGGACCATCTTTGTCCTCTGTGGCTCCCAAGAGCTCTAACCTGCTTGGTCTTGTCTTCTTCCTGTGCGTTTACCACGAACAATTCCAGCAAGCCTTCCTTGTCAATAATTTGCTCTTTCAGTGGTGTCTTTCTTATTCCTGACTTCCAGTGTATTGATGAGGTCATCAATGCTGTTTTTTAAAACTTGGCCCTGTGTGTCCTTTCCTCCGAAATCTTTATTTTTTTTTAAATGTGTTTACGTTTATTCATTTCCTGAAAGAGAGAGACAGAGTGTGAGCAGGGGAGGGGCAGACAGAGAGAGAGAGAGAGAGAGAGGGAGACACCGAAGCCGCAGCCGGCTCCAGGCTCCGAGCTGTCAGCTTGACGCGGGGCTCGAACTCACAAGCCGCGAGATCGTGACCTGAGCCGAAGTCGGACGCTTCATCGACTGAGCCACCCAGGCAGCCTGCTCTGAAATTTTTTTAAATCTCATTCTATTATTTTATATCATCTCACTTGTGAGGCCTTGTTTTACTGGATTCATAGTCTTACTAAGTGCCTCTTATTCAACATGTTCATAGGTCATTCCCGGAATATGTTTTCATCCAGGGCAGGTTCCTTTTCTTTTGTTGTTGTTTTTTGCCAGCTATGTTCCCATTCTTTCCTGCGTTGCTGTTGCTATCATGTATTTGCAAGACTGTCACACCATGTCTTGTCTTATTCAAGTTGAACGAGTACAGCTCTTTATGTGCCTAATTTACTCTGAAATAGTGGGGGGATTTTCCCTGACCCCCTTTTCACCCTATTGAAGGCTCATTGTCTCATAGACCGCACCGTGGTGGCGATGTTACAAACTCTCCACACGAGAGTTAGGGAAACCAGATGGGGAAGGAGCAGGTCAGCGGGTAGGGAGCCGGGCCAGCAGCCTTCTCTCAGAGGCCCGGGCTCTGGTCTCTCCGGGGATGTCAATAGATGTCGTAAGTCAAGGGCCATCCCATCCAGCCAAGTCTGTGTCACACTTCTGCGGCTTTTGGCTTCCTGCGCACCGGCAAACCTCGGCTGAGGTTTCAAGGGGACATTTAGGGCCTTGCAAATTCAAGGGATCTTTTCACAGGGCTACCGCCTCTTGCCTTCGCTGCTAGAGATCCTGTTTCTTCTTAATTGAAGAGAATTTGTAAAAATGCTAAGTTTCACCAACCATCTTTCTTTTCTTGGAGAGAGAGGTTTGGGCTCCGAAGCTGCACGACATCAGGATTTTGTTTCTTTCCAAGGTCACGACTTTTCTAGACAAAGACCATTCCTTGCTTGGCTACTTTGGGTTTGTTTGTTTTGTTTTTGTTTTTGTTTCTGTAGGTTTTGGGGTTTTTTGTTTGTTTTTGCTTTCTTTGCTTTTTGGGGTTTTTTTTTTCTTTTTTTGCTTTCTTTGCTTTTTGGTTTTTGTTTTTGTTTTTTTTTTAATTGTTGCTGTCATTTACGAATCTGTTTCCTTCGTTGGGAGTTAGGAGGATGAATATCCTTCTACTTTCTTTGGGCAGAAATCCCTCCCAATCTTCTTAAGCAGAATGGACTAAACAAAACTTTTGTGATGACTCAGGGACCTCACCGAGACCCTAATAATTGAAATGTCCCTTAGATGCGGCTTCAGCTGCAGGTGGTGACGACGTTGCTACGGGAGGTCAGAGGGGTGGGGATCCTAGGAGAAGGTCGAGCCTTTGATGCTCGTAGTTTCTTGCTGCTTTTCCTCTGTCTCATAAACATGAGATTAAACCGGTAAGGCCACGTGCCCTTCTGACCAGTGGGGAAAACGTGTATTTCCCTAGAACCGAATTCATTGGAAAAACCAGGAGAAAGAAGCCTCATTTCAAGGGTCCTCCCGGTGCCCCAAATCTCCATCTTCACTCCTGTTCTCCGGGTGTATCCCACTATCAGAGAGTGACCCGTGCTGTCACATCACGGAGTCCAGGGACTAACGCCCTTCCTGCCAGCTTGCCCACTCTGTGCGGCCACAGCACCAGCAGGTGAGTCCCCAAGTTCTGAGACTCCGATGGAAGCTCTACCAGCTGTGGGTCTTGGTTCTGAGCCACAGACCGCAACTCAGGCTAACCGCAGCGGGAAGGAATTCATGTGGAATGATGGGATACCCCCCCTACTCAAAGAAGGACTGAGTATCCAGACTTAGAAAAGACAGGATCAGGGAAGCTCCAGGAACCTGGGAGGGAGGCCACAGAGGACAGTTTCTTCTCGGCACTGCTATTGAAATAAATCCACTTCAACCATCTTCTGTCCCAAGGTTGCCCTACTCAAGACTTAAATTCACAGAGAGAGGGTCCGCTTGCCGCCCCCCACCCCAACCTCCATCCCTCCCTGACTAAGCAAAAGCACCTTGGGGAGGTAGTTCACCAAGCGCCTGTTAAAAGAAGGGGTCCTGGGGGCGTCTGGGTGGCCCTGTCAGTTAAGCATCTGACTCTTGATTTCGGCTCAGGTCATAATCTCACGGTTGGTGAGACATCGCATCCTGCCCCGCATCCTGCTCTGTGCTGACAGTGGAGCCTGCTTGGGTTTCTCTCCCTCCCTCTCTCTCTGCCCCTCCCCTGCTCTCTTTCTCAAAAATAAATAAGCATTTAAACAAGAAAAAAATCTTGGCTTTTAACAAAATGTCTCTCACACACACACATGACTTCATATGATACTATCTGATGGGTCAATGTCTCAACAAATTCTAAGCTATAACAACACTTTATTGTCTGAATAACCCAGTCTGGAGCTTAGGTTAAAGCAGAGAGGCAGCTTTGATGGGAGGGATACATTTAAAAACCACTAGCCTTGGGGCGCCTGGGTGGCGCAGTCGGTTAAGCGTCCGACTTCAGCCAGGTCACGATCTCGCGGTCCGTGAGTTCGAGCCCCGCATCGGGCTCTGGGCTGATGGCTCAGAGCCTGGAGCCTGTTTCCGATTCTGTGTCTCCCTCTCTCTCTGCCCCTCCCCCGTTCATGCTCTGTCTCTCTCTGTCCCAAAAAAATAAATAAACGTTAAAAAAAAATAAAAACCACTAGCCTTGACTGTATGCAGGTAAATGTGAAGCCACAGTTTAGCATTCGAATAAGCCAATAATTCTGTAGGGCAAAGAACAAGTCAGAAAAATGTAATTGAGAGGCAAAACCAGGTGATTGGCTTTGCTACTCCAACTGTGGTTCACAGAACAGCAGGACCCAGCATCCATATCACCTGTGAGCTTATTACAAATACAGAATTTCAGGCCCCCTCCCAGATGTACTGAGTCAGAATCTACAACTTAACAAGACTCGCAGGTGATCTGTGCACCCATGAAGCTCTGAGAAGCACAGATTCAGAGCACAAACCTTCAAGTCCAACTGCCTAGCTTAGCAAGTGGTTGATGTGGGAGAACTTCAGAGAAGCAGCTCAGCTAAAGGGTACAGGTCAGGATGGCAGGATGAGAGAAATCTCCATTTGCCGACCGAAGGAACCTTGACAGTGCTCACGATGGCTGTGAAGACAGACAAAAGACCAATGGGGCGCTGTCTCATGAAGTGACCAGGCTGACACCTGGTCCCACAGGACCCACAGAACAATCGTTAAAAATGGAATCGCCAGACAGCTCGCATAAGACAGAGGAAGCGTGGGACCCATGAAGGATTCTTTCTGGAGAATGAACCCTGAACAGAATCCCACCTCTCATTCTAACTCCCACGTTGAAGGAAATATGGGGGACAGAGGAACACGTTAAATGACACTACCGAGGCATAAACAGCAAAATCTAGAACATTTTGCCCATGGGGAAAAGTGGGAAACTATTATAAAGAGAAGAGGCTAAAAGCATCACCCAAGTGCAGTGTCGGGTGGTTGTACCTTGATTCAAATGCACCAACTGCAAAAGGACATTTTGGGGGTGATCAGGGGAAACTGAACACGCACCAGGCGTTAGATGATATGAAGGAATAATGTGGGAGAGCAATTATCATGTTAAAATTATATAAAAAAGGAAAAGTCCTTATCTGTTACATAAACTTACTAAAGTATAGGTGAAACAATATGGTGTCCAGGATTAAAATGCTCCGGGAAACAACAACGAACGTGGGGAAGAAAGAAAAAACAAGATGGCAGAATGTTGACAGTCCTTGAGAAAGCAGGTGATGGAAACGTGGAGGTCCATTATGCAATTCTCTTTACTTTTGTAGATGTTTGCCATTTTCCAAAATGAAAAGTTTTTAAAAACAAACATGTCTGGCCTCGTATCTTGGTTCCAACACTCCCTGGCCGTGTGGCCAAGTGAACGTTACTGAACCTCTCTGGGCCTCACTGTCATCATCTATAAAATAAGAATAATGACAGTACCTGCGTCACAGGCTTGTAGTGAGGATTCAGGAGGCGATACCTGTAGGGTGCATTCTAAAACATCTGGCACATGGTAAACACTCAATGAACATCCACCACTGATTACATACTTATGTCCCGGCTCAGGTTCTGCCCAGAGACAAATCGAGACCGGCATCTTGGAAAGCCCTGAATCAATAAAACCTTTGCAAGACCAAGGCCTTACCTTATGGAAACATTGGCAAATACAAAACTGTCAAGCTTGTTTTGATTCTGCTGGAAGACAGCGGGGGCCTGAATCACCACCCTCTATCAAGCTCAGAACTTATTTGCCTGAAGAACCCACAGAATACTTCTAGAAGGGCATCTTGTGCTATTTTTCTCTCCTGAGGTTTCATAGACGTTATGTCTCCGGTTTTAAGAGGCCAAGTTTAAACGACTGCCTCCTTTAAAGGAGCCTCAGTCTTCCCATCTGTAAAAGGGGCACCCTTGTGCAATCCTTTGAGGATTAACTGAGGGAACATCCCTGTGGAGCACTCACTCCAAGGCAGACTCCTGGGGACAGCTAGTTCTTTCTCAGATGTGATTCCTCACGCTCCTCAGCCTTTCCCCAGCCCCCTCTCTTGCTCTGAAAAGAAACCCTTCCTTTGGCTCCCCATCGGCTGCGTGTCTGAGATTGTGGGGTGCTAGCTGCTCTTCAGAAGGGACCACTTGGCCTCTTAAGAACGGAGACATAACATCTATGAAATCTCGATAGAGAAAAATAGCACAAGATGCCCTTCTAGAAGTATTCTGCGGGTTCTTCTCTCTGGTGCCTCCTTTTCTATTTCCTACCAACCAGGAGGTATCTGTGGGACCCACATTGTGCCCCAGCACATCCGCTCTGCTGGGCCCCGAATCTCCATATCCCCGACTCTCTGGGCAGCCCCCTGGCCTTGACCTCTCTGCCCTGAATTTGAGGAACAGGAGTATTTAAAGATGCCTCAAACAGTTCTTTCCAGCACTGGCCACTTGCCTCACTCCCCCCCTTTAAAATTTCCAGCTGAGGCTCGGTCACATCTCTCCCTGCAAGGTGTGTCTGAAATTCATGGCACCCGGGTGGAGACGCACACTTGTTTCCTTTTCCAAGAACATTCCTATTCCCCTTGAAAGAAAGGGAAAGAACAAAATATGTGATTTCTGGCTCTCCATACCATTTCCTAGAGGAAACCGTGGCCCCATAAATTGTGAGGAAAATACTAAGTCCCCAGGCCGGGTGGCTGCTGATGGTCCCCAGGGGCAGAGTGATAGAGAGCAGAGCATGGGCACTGCTGGGCCCGCGGGAAGTGGGGTGCCCATTCCCTGCATTCTCTCAGGATTAGCGTGCATTCTCTTCTGTTTTTAGAACATTCCAGATGCTTTCGGGTACTCCGTAGCGTCGGCAATGTGACCACCCCTCCAGTAGACACTAGAGCACCAGCTGGGGGATCGGGTGGTTCAGGATCTGGCCCAGGGGACCCCAGGAAGGGGAGGTAGTCCCCCTCCCTGCCCTTTGCAGCATGGCGTGGCCCATGTGACAGTAACACGACGCCGCAAATCCCACCAACAGTTGACGTATGACTGAGAGCTGAAACTCCGGCAGGGTGAGAGGCTCAGATTCCCACCCTTCCCCTGGAGCCCCCTCCCCAACCCGATCCCCATGCCCTGGGGCTGAGCACCCCTGCAGCCTGGGCAGTGCCCGTGGGCAAGAAAGGCAACGTCGGGCCCAAACCAGCGGATCAAACAGACCACAGCTCTGCTCTAGGTCACCGGCCATTAACGTGGCTCCTCCCATCAACCCGGCTGGTCACAGCTTCCCGGATGCTCTCTCCTGATGTCATTAAGAAACTGCTTTCATAGCACAGCAGCGGCGGAGAAGCCCTGTCAGGGATTTCCTAAAAAGCCCCTGAGACGGCCGAGCATTGCACGCACGCGGCCCGGACAGGCAGATGTCCCCTGCTACCCCTGGGGCGCTCCAGGGACCAGCAACCCCAGTGTCACCTGGGAGCTCTTAGAAATGCAGAATCTCAGGCTCCGTCCAGATTGCCGCGCCACCTCCACATGTGACAAGGTCGCAGGTGGTTCGTAGGCACATTAGAGCTCAAGAAACACGTGTTCACGGAGATCGTGGCATTTCAGCCAAACCATCCGAGGTAGCAACCAGCTCCCGGCGTGGTATCATTTGCGAAGCTGGCTCTATCCTCAAAGCCACTTGGAAACAGGATGTGGGGAGGGGGGTGAGGAGGAAGTGCCGTCTTTGGTTTGAATCCTGTTAAATACGGACTACACACGGGTGGTGCCGAGCCCGACTCCTCTCCGTGTGCGGGGTGGGCAAGGAGGCTGGGAACGCTGTGGCTCCCGACAGGGCTCCGCGTAAGACAGGCCCACGGTTCCCACCTGAAACTCACAGGGAAACAGGAAGCTATCCAGCAGACAAGCCAGGCCAGCCCCATTTTTGTACTGCTTTTTCCAATGCACTCAATTATAATGGCAATTGTTATCATGGGGTTCACAGCTATACTTACTGAAAGTTGAAAAGCCCGCAAATGTATGCAGTTCACTCTTGTAACCGCCCCCACGAGCCCTCGTTCGTGAACCTGTGGCCCCACGGACGGTTTGTGCTGGAAGTTCGGTGATCAGAACCTGGGCAAGGTTCTAATGAGCTTCAGAAAGTTCCACGTGGCAGGTGGAGGGAAAACACAAGCAGGGAACCCAGAGCTGGACGCTAAGTCTGGAGCCGACCAGCACCGGGGATGAACAGACTGGAGCCTGGGGTGTGAAAGGCAGGAGGGGCTGGGGACCTACATCTAACCTGCACAGCCCAGCCAGGAGAGTCCTCCGGCAGGTTGCCAGTGAACTTGAGGCAGGGTTTGCAGAGCATGGTCGGCTGCCTCTCATTCCCAGGGCCATCCCCCCCATTGGTCTCTCTGTCCAGTTTCATTTGGGTTCACTGAGCATGCCCAGAACAGGCAAATCCATAGAGACAGAGCAGATTAGTGGTTGCAGGGCCTTGGGGGCGGCGGCAGGGGAGGCTAACAGGAAAGGGCTTTTCTTCTGGGATGATGAAAATATTCTGGAACACTACATAGGTGTGATAAAGCATAACACTGTGAATACAGTGAATGCTACCAAAATGTAAATTTTAAAACAATTATTCTTGTGTGTATTTTACTTCAATAAAGAAGTGAAAAAGTCTAAGGCCCCAGAGGTCACGCATTTAAATCTAAGAGGGGGGGCGCCTGAGTGGCTCGGCTGGTTAAGCGTCCGACTTAGGCTCAGGTCACGATCTCGCGGTTTGTGAGTTCGAGCCCCGCTGACAGCTCGGAGCCTGGAGCCTGTTTCGGATTCTGTGTCTCCCTCTCTCTGCCCCTCCCCCACTCATGCTCTGTCTCTGTCTCAAAAATAAATAAACATTAAATCTTAGAGGATATTTGTCCCCTTCGGGTGGAAAGATCTTCCCGGCTTTGGTTTGTAAGACCCTCTCAAGACCCTCCGGAGCCAGTCACGGCCTCAATGTTCACAGATGCCCCCAATGCAGGAAGGAAGGCAGAAGGCCACGGCTGGGCTTCTGAAGTCACTCACTGTTTCTGTCACTCTGGGAAAGACGTTTAATGTCCTCAAGCCTCAGTGTCCCCTCTCTAGAATGGCTGAGAATGGTTAGTTCTACCTGCTTCATAGGATATCGTAAAGAACAAACCCAACAGGGCCACGAAAGCCGCCCAAACACCCCGCGCCGTCACGAAAGTAGGTTTGCTGTCAGGCAAGGAGCTGGAAGCAGCCTGCTGATTGTAGGAGAAAACCCACACAAAGGAGATCCACGGGGAACCCCAAGAATCCATTCGGTCCAGCCCCCAGCCTCCTGGGGAGAATGGCTATGCCGGGCTATGGGGCTCTGATACATTCACTGATTCGAAAACTATTTTGAGGATGCCAGTTCTAGGCCAAACGCCCATGTAGGTGTTTGTTGTGGAAACAGAACAAGATGGATGAAAATCTCTGCCCATATGGAACGTTCCTTCTGACCCCAGGGACAAGCAGTGGGCACGCAGGTGCCAACGTGAGGCTCCATCACTCACTACCCTCGTGCACACCTTCACCAGGCAAACGTTCGGGAGCCACCCCTCTAGGCCGATGGAAGAAGACAGGGCCCCTCTGTGGGCAATGCAGGGTGATCATGAGGCCGTACACGAAGACTCATCTGAACAAGGCAGTCACCCGATCCACCTGCCCATCTGGCAGAAATGCCACTTTTCTGAGACCAGCGTTGTCCCGTGCGCTGTGCCATTTAAGTTATAGAAGCTCTGTGAAGCCAGAAGCCATAGGATTGGCGTGACTAGTTTGTCAGGCCACTGGTCAACCCAGGAAAGCAGAAAGGCAGTGGCAGCAAAGACAGAGGTATACACCAGGTGCCCAGAAGAGAAGGGGGCACAGAACAGGAGGTCTGGGCCAGAGTATAATGTCCATCCCTGGCCAACCTGGCTCGCGGGGCCAGAACACCTGCTGGGTCCCTAGGAGAGCAAGGGTGCTTAGGCTAGTGAGGAAGTGGGGGAGACAGAAAGTTGGGAACATCTTCTAGACTCACGACCACAAGATCAGAGCCAGGAAGAGCCCCGATAATGCCAGTTGTGACATGAGAGGGATAAGACATTAAGTCACTGACTCCAGTGGATCCATCAGCCCAGATGAGCTCAGATCAACCAGGGAACTCAGTTCACTAAACAAGGGTTTGGGCTCAAAGGAAGCCGCACACCCTGCAGGGTTCGGAGGGCGCTGGGACCCAGGACAGGTAAGTCTGGATGAAGAGAGGGGAGGCGTGCGGGAAGCGGACCAGGCAAGGACTAACCTGTAGATGAGGGGTGCAGGGTGCCGGGGTGGGAGCACAGGCCAGAGAGGGGCTAGCCCGGGGGAGCAGGGCTCCTCTTGGCAGTGGAGAGTAGACACGGCCTGCTGTCTATGAATAATGAATAAGGAGAGTGGGGGGGGGGGGAGGGGGAGAAGATGGAGGGAGAGAAAGGGAGAGGGAAGAGAGGGAAGGCGGGGGCAGCAGGGAAGGAAGGGGAGGCAAAGGAGGGTGGGACTGAGTACAGAGAAGGGGATGGGCCACTCACGGACCCGGGAGCGGCCTGTGCCAGCCCGCTGCAGTCCGGCTTGGCTCGCCGCCTCCCCAGCCTGCCCACAGCCCGTCAATGCCGCTTTTGTGACCCGTGACCCAGGTACAAGACCCGGCCCCTCCTCCGCCACCAACGGGGAGCTCAGCTCGAGGCCTCGCATCATCTGGTACCCCGCGCGGCGGGTCATAGGGCAGGGAGGCAGCCTCTCTCACTGGCACCAGAAGCTGCAAACAACCAGCTTATCACTGCCCCTTTGTGTGGGAACAATGGGGTCCCCAAGAGCTCTGCCGGCCAGAGAGAGGAAGTCTCAGGACAATGACCTCCCTTCCCCCATTTCCTAGTCTGTGTGAAAGTGTGGGGATGGAAGAGATCTCAGGGCTGCAGAGTCTCGGTGGCTCAGTGACCCTGGCAGGCCCAAGTTCCCACCTGTATATTGTCATCGCCTGCGACGCAGTGACTGTTGGGCCATCTTCTTAGCCTGCGTGTGGCCTCCAGAATGCCTCACACCTCAGCCTCACCTTCTGCTCTATTTTTATCACCGTTGGACACCACAGCATCCACTCACTTGTTTGTTGTCGGACTCTCTTTAGTGAAATGCAAGCTCGCTGGAAACAGAGAATTTGTCCCGTTCAGCGCAGAATTCCCTGGCATTTAGTAGGCCCTCAATAAATATTTGTGGAAGGAATCTGCCCCCCCCAACTTCCCACAATGCATTTTGCTGTCCCTCACCCCTAAAGACTCTGAGCTCCACTCATGCTGTTCCACTGGTCTAGAACGCACTTCCAGCCCCTCCTTCGTCTGGACAGGTGTCACTTATTCTCCAGCGTTCAGGTCAAGGGATTCACAGCCCCGCTGTGGGCTCAGCGCCTCCGTCCTGGCCAGATTTGCCACAGCGCATTGAAATGATCAGCTTGTGTAAAGCTGTTTCATCCAATGGGACTGGAAACTCCTCGCGGACAGGAGAAAAAAAAATGCTATCTTTAATTTCACTAACCTCAAATTAATCTTCAGCATTTCCAGCAATTAGAAACACAGGCCCCACACCACAGCAGCATTAGCAGTTACCTGTGACCCGTGGCACCAACCTGTCTTATAACTGCTGCAGACATTGTAACATTGTAAAACGGCATTTACCCTCCTCCTTACCTTGAAATGTAGTTAGTACTACATTTCCCCATATAGTCATATCCCCATATAGACTTTCATTAATACAGAAGCATATGCATTATTATACCACACACGCTTAATATTTTCATAGCCATGTAAATTGTATCTCAATACCTTCGGCGTCCTTTGTGATCTTGTGTATTTTATTTTATGCGTTTAAAACCATCATTCTGAGAAGGTCACTGGATGACCGAGGGGTGCCTGAACTCCCGGAGGTCAGCCCGCCTCTAGGATTTGGGTCTCCCGCGATGAATAAGAATAGGTAAATCTCCCCTAGAACCACGCTCCATGGAGTGAGACAGAGAGTGAACACGAGCACAAGTGAATAATAATGTAACTTCACATCGTGAGCATTACGGTAAGAAAATAGAGCAGGGTAAGGGATACAGACAGAGGAGGGACTGTCTGGATGGTGGGTCAGGAAAGGCTCTCAGAAGGCAGCATGTGTGAGCAGAGATCTGGAGGAGAAAACGTGAGCAGTACAAAGAACTGGACAGACGCCATGGCAAATGCAAAGGCCCTGAGGTAGGCCTGAGAGGGCTGTGCTGCAGTGTGGCTAGAGGAAGCTGGATGGGGGATGGAGATATGGAAGGGTAGCCGACTGGGCCAGGCCCATAGGACTCTACCGGCCTGGTACAGAGCTGGGGTTTCATCCCAAGTGTGATGGGGGCTACCCGGGGTGTGACAGTAAAAAAAAAAAACAACAACAACAACAGAGAATTTCCCAATCAAATTTACAGCTGAAAAGATCATTTGGAGGCTGCCTGGGTGGCTCAGTCGGTTAAGCGTCCAACTCTTGATTTCGGCTCAGGTCACGGTTCACAGTTCGTGAGATCAAGCCTGGCCAACAGGCTCTGTGCTGACAGCATGGGGCCTGCTTGGGATTCTCTCCCTCCCTCTCTCTCTCTGCCCCCCACTCACACTCTGTCTCTCTTTCAAAATAAATAAACATTTTTTTTTTTTAAACTAAAAACAAGAGAATATCATTTTGACTGCCCGAGGGAGATGGAAACAGAGGCTGGTGAAGAAGCCATTGTATTCACCCAGCCAAGAAACAATGGAGCCGTGGCCCAGCATGGGAGCTGGAGAGAGGATAAAAAGTGGCTGGGTCTGGAATATATTTTGAAAACACAGATGACAGGACTTCTGATGGCCTGGAGCAGGGAGGGCCCGGGAGGAGGGCTGAAAGAGAAGAGCCCAGCATCTCCCGGCTGGGGGCCTCGACAGAGGAGGGCAGCAATGCCAAGATGGAGAAGCCACAGAGAGGAGCGAGTGGGGGCAGTGCGGGCCTGGAGCTCTGCGCCCAGCCGCGTGGGTACCAAACGCAAGTCCCCACAACCTGGGCCAACCGACATGCCCATCCCCGTCCGGCTCTACCCGTAAGGCAAATCCTCTGCCCCGGCCGAGTCCCTCTGCCCCTTAATGCCCCCCGTCTCCCACTCCACTCTCGCCTGAGGACCCCAATCCTCTGCTCACACGTGAGGGCCCAGAGAAAGCCCCCTCTTCCATGCAGACTCCCTGCGGTCCCTCTTTCCTCCGAACCCCTGGTTCCTCCAGGTCCCTCCTTTTGACTCGGCGCGCCCTGCCTGCTTCTGCTCACTTTTCTTCCACCCTCTCTCCAAGTTCTATCAGTCCCTTCAGGGTGGGAGAGGCGTCCCCATGATGCTCAGAAGAGCATCGCGCCCAGGGAGGTGCTCCCGGGCTAGTCTCAACGCATCGCAGATGGTGTATGACAGATCAGAGGGTCCTTGGGTCTGCCCGCAGCTGAAGCCACTGGTTTTGACATCTTTGCTTGGTAGTCTCCCAATGTGAACACGGAGTGAAAAACAACTCACTGGGTTATCATCTAAAAACGCGACATTTCAGAGTGTCCGCGAAGTTCTGAAACTCTTTTAAGGATATTCCAGCGTCATCTCAAGCAGAAAACCCAGCATGGCGTTCGTTCTGTCAGTAGGCCAGATACCCATCTGGCCAACACCCAGCTTGTTTGGAATTTCTTCACTAGCTTTCAGATCACCTTGGCAAGGCAAAACGCGGGTGTTGCCTTTTAGAGGCAAGCCTCTGCATCTACCGTGTCCTCACGCTAAGGAGGGGAGAGATGATTTTCGGTGTCTCTAGACTGTCGGCTTTGTTTCTGCTACACAACCAGGGTACCGAACCTTGGAGGTTAGTTCCGTGTAACAGGGTGTAAGTCACACGTCCGCAAACACTGCAACGTGGCCTTCGTCCTCAGCATGGAGATCTCCTGTTGTCGGCCAGATTAGAAATGTACAGCTTGCTCTCAACGGCCCGCTGCTGTTTCATGATAAGACACAACCCTAAGAGCCAGTGCGCCGTTGAGACAACCTGTAAGTTCAAGAGCACGATCCGTTTTTATCATGAAAGCCACCTTCCTTCCCAAGCATCCACCAGACACACTCACCGCTGGCTACGTGCACCACAGATTTGGCAGGGAGATCCAGCAGCTTCCAAGGATTAAAGATGGGGTGATGTCACAGCAGCCCCACATCGTGGTGATCCGAGGAATGCTTTCACCTGGTGATCTCAATGCGTCTTTGACAGAGGGACGGGGTGACTGGACGCTGGGCTCGTTCAGGATTCCACAAACAACTAGGAAGCCTTTGAACATGAGGGCAGTGGGGCAGGTGCGGAAAACTCTGGCCTGCTCTCCTCCTTCCATGTACTTGAACTCTAGTCGAGGAGGTGAGAGAAATTCACCAGCCCCTGCTCCCATGTGCCACGTGGAGGTACAGACAGTCGCCAGCTTCTCGTCCAGCCACGGGGAAGGGCTTCAGGGGGAACCCGGACGTGAGAAGTGATCCCGGGGACGTGACAGGTGCCATGTTTCAGACTTCAGCCAGTGGTTCTGATTGGCTCTTCCAATTCTCTGCTTCTGGAAAGTGAAATTAGAGCAGGCTTCCAGAAAGACAGAGTCAAATTTGTATCCCAGCCCAGGCACCCAGCCACTTTTTCCCCTAGGCACATTCTGCACCTCTCTGACGCTCAGTTTCCTCCTTTGTAAAAGAGGGATAAGACTTTAAGGGGTGCTCGGAATAAAGAGGAGAGAGAGATGGTTCTGAAGTTCAGAGAAGCATGCCTGGCACACAGCATTTGCTCAGTAAATAGTAACTATTGATCTTAGGAAGCAAGACGCACATGGTAATTGGAAGACAGAGAACATTCTAGGGCAGGGTCTCAGGAAGGGCAGCCATGGGCACAAGCCGGCCTAGAAATATCCCTACGGAGATGCATCTGCTCAGCCTTTTTTGCCACTCTTCTGGTGTCATGACACAGGCCGGTGTTTGCAGCCGTGGACGGACCTGCCAGCCTCCCCGCCCCCCATCCCCAGGCCTGCCGTGCGCCCACCAAGCAGCACAGGGCGGAGGGAAGGCCGAATGCCAGGGAGAAGAAAGCCTTGATGAATGTGAAACAGACCAAGGAAAGCTTTGCAGGCCAAATAGATTTTTTGCAGCCTATTGATTTTGGAAGCCCATTTGCAGAACTCATCTAAGGCTCGTCCTGGAGGCCTGTCCGCAGCCCGGCGCCTGGAAAAACGAAGCAGAACACTTGTTAATTCCTTCTGTGGCTCTGCGGCCACCGCGCCGTGCCAGCCCCCCCTCTGCCGGCTGCAGGGCTCCCTCGTTCCACGCCTCTGCTCCTCTGGCCCTCCTGGGGACCTGCGTGAGACAGCCAATTCCCCGCCTGGGTTACAGAAAACCGCACGTTCGTGAGCAGCCCAGGGAGGCAGCTGAGGCCAGTGGGACATATTAATCCCCTTCTTTCTATCTGCACTTTTCTCTGAATAAAAATGCACTTCAGAATGGTAAGAGGTAAGTAGGACCTCATGAAAGTTTTAGCCTCAAAAATATGCGCCAGTCACGCACCCACTTTATCGGCTTGCGGTTAGAACAGTGACCCACCTGGCTGGTCACGCTGCAGGCACCCCAAATCCAGACCTGTATTTTGTTTCTTACAGGTTTCTTTAGTTAGTTAACCAGACCTGGGGTTGACTCTCGACTCTGACACCTACTAAGTGCTCGATCTTGGGGCAACAAAACCTCTACATGTTTTGTGGGCACCATCTGGGAATGTTACCTCCTCCGTACAATTGCTGAAAAACGTTTTTGAGGGAAGCCACAGTACCTCGTTATTGAACCATCAGTGAACTCAGAAAAAAGAAGCTGTCAATTAGGTCATTTATTTATTATTTAGTATTATTTATTTATTATTTTTAAGAGAGAGAGAGAGAGAGAGAGAGAGAGAGCACGAGCAGGGGAGGGGCAGAGAGAGAAGGAGACACAGGATCCGAAACAGGCTCCAGGCTCCGAGATGCCGGCACAGAGCCCGACGCGGGGCTCGAACTCACAAACCGCGAGATAGTGACCTGAGCCGAAGTCAGACGCGTAACCGACTGAGCCACCCAGGTGCCCCCGCCGTGCTTTCTTATCACTTAGGACAGGCCTATCAACCTGCCGTCTATTTTTGTATGGCCCACAAGCTAAGAATGGCTTTTATATTTGTAAATGTTTTTTTAAAAACACACAATAAAATAATACTTCATGACGCACAAATTGTATGAAATTTAAATTTCAGTGTCCATAGATGAATATTCTAGGGTATTTATACACATAGAAGAACACAGTCATGCCTCTCCCCTTATATGTTGTCTATGGTGCCACAACGGCAGAGCTGAGTGGTTGTGACAGAGACCGTCTGGCTCACAAAGCCTAAAACACTTACTATCCGGCCCTTTAGAGAAAAATGTTGCCAATCAATCCCTGACTTATAATACTTATTTTATACGTATCAAGAGAACTCTTTTAGATTTATTTACTTTTTTAATCATACACCATTCTATTGCATTCTTGATGAAATAAGATATATAAGCGAGTTTTATTTTTTATTTATTTATTTATTTATTTTTTTAAATTCTTTTTTTCAACGTTTTTATTTATTTCTGGGACAGAGAGAGACAGAGCATAAACGGGGGAGGGGCAGAGAGAGAGGGAGACACAGAATCGGAAACAGGCTCCAGGCTCTGAGCCATCAGCCCAGAGCCTGATGCAGGGCTCGAACTCACGGACCGCGAGATCGTGACCTGGCTGAAGTTGGACGCTTAACCGACTGCGCCACCCAGGCGCCCCTATAAGCGAGTTTTAAACAGGCTAGAACATTAAATCTTCTTGTTCAGAGCCCTATTCTCAATTATCTTTTTTTTTAAAGTTTTACTTATTTAAGTAATCTCTACACCCAACGTGGGGCTCAAACTCACGACCCCGAGATCAAGAGTCACACACTCTACCACTTGAGCTGGCCAGGTGCCCCCCTCAATTATCTTTTTATTTTATTAAAAATTTTTTTTTAATTTTTTTGATTTTTTAAAATTTACATCCAAATTAGTTAGCATATAGTGCAACAATGATTTCAGGGGTAGATTCCTTAATGTCCCTGACCCATTTAGCCCATCCCCCCTCCCACACTCCCTCCAGTAACCCTCTGTTTGTTCTCCATATTTATGAGTCTCTTATGTTTTGTTCCCCTCCCTTTTCTTACATTATTTTTGTTTCCCTTCCCTTATGTTCATCTGTTTTGTCTCTTTAAGTCCTCATATGAGTGAAGTCATATGATTTTTGTCTTTCTCTGATTGACTAATTTCACTTAGCATAATACCCTCCAGTTCCATCCAGTTGCAAATGGCAAGATTTCATTCTTTTTGATTGCCGAGTAATACTCCATTGTATGTATGTATATATATACATGTAGATATATACCACATCGTCTTTATCCATTCCTCCATCGATGGACATTTGGGCTCTTTCCATACTGTGGCTATTGTCGATAGTGCTGCTATAGACATGGGGGTGCATGTGTCCCTTTGAAACAGCACACCTGAATCCCGTGGATAAATGCCTAGTAGTGCCATTGCTGGGTCGTAGGGTGGTTCTATTTTTAGTTTTTTGAGGCACCTCGATACTGTTTTCCAGAGTGGCTGCACCAGCTTGCATTCCCATAAACAATTTTTTTTTCATGTTTATTTATTTTTGAGAGAGAGAGCATGAGCGGAGGAGTGGCAGAGAGAGAGACACAGAATCTGAAGCAGGCTTCTGGCTCCGAGCTGTCAGCACAGAGCCCGACGCAGGGCTCAAACCCATGAACCGTGAGATCGTGACCTGAGCCAAAGTCAGTAGCTCAACCCACTGAGCCACCCAGGCGCCCCTCTCAATTATCTTTTTAATCGACACTTGTCACCATCTATGTTTCTCCACACAACACTGTACTCTGTGCCTGTCGGAGACACAGCATTTTTAAAATCCTCATTCTGGCATAGGTAGCTTCTCTTAATTCTCCTCCTTATCTCCGGGATTTTTATCAAAGGCGCTGACTTGCAAGAACTGATGTTCACGCACAGGTAGCGACATCTACAGCTGGCTCTGTGACAGCCGGCTGGGATAAAACCACGCTGGTTTTCTCCCGTTAAAAAGTGCGAGCGTTGGGGGAATGTGCACTTTCGAATGTGTGAAATCCGAGGCTTGGCACGTTGCCTGGCCTGAAGGAACACTCAGTCCACGCGAGGTTCCCTCTCACCATACCCTCGCCCCTTTCCCCTTGCAACCCAAGAGAAGTCGATGAGATGCGTTGGTCGCAAGCAACAGAAACCGGCTTGCAGTGATTGAAGAGTTTCCTTGGAAGGGTGGAGGTGCTAATGGAACTGAAAGAACGGCTGACCACCTGCTTCCAGCTTTTAGAGCAGGGGAAGCACTTCAAGAAAGAACCTGGAGCAATCTTCCCATTGGAGCAGGGCTGGGTGTGGATCCTGGAGGGGCACTGGGATTCGGCGGGGGAGGGGGGGGTAGGAGGTGTCCGTCCGGCTGGCCGGGAGGCGTGCACTCACCATCTGTTGGGTGCCCACCACCTACTGGGCACTGTGCATACAGGACGTGTGGGGGGGAGGGGGCATCGCTCAGGAAGAGTGATGGGAGATACAGGCACAGGAGTAGAGGCCGGTTTCTGGAAGATCTTAGTGTATAAAAAGCCCCCAGTTTTTATAAACAGGATCCCGTCCAAAGCTCTAGAAGGTTTGTTTGGTTATCCCGGCCCTAGCTTTTCACGACCTGGGGGGCGGCCAGTTTAGTGGATGCACCGTGTGTCCTTGACTCTCCAGATGGTTCCCATCTTCAGACTCGACTGAGGAGCCCGGATGAGGGGTGTGTGGATGCCCACTCCCACCGAGGACGCTGAGAAAGCAAAGGCAAGGGCCTGGCGCCTGGGAAGGAGGGCTCCCTGGGCAGGAAGGTGCTGCACTGGGAGGCCCGGCGGGCAGCCAGCCGCTCGGTGGTATGAAACAGCCCAGAATTTCCGCGGGGAGAGCCAAGCGTGGAAGCAGCTCTTAAAGCGTCGCTTCCAACCGTCGGGGCGGCCAGGGAGCGCGGTGCCAAGTGCAAGACTGACAGAGTGACCCAGGGGAGCCTCGGAATCAACACTTGGCCCGGGGGGTCTGGCCGCAGGTCAGCAACAACACGGGCGGCAGCGATAGCAGGAAGGGAGCACCCGGGTTCCGGAGGGGAGAGTGGAAACCCACATCCGCCCGGCCGACCCCCTCCCTGGGAACAGCGCTACCTTTGTGCTCCTTCCAGAGCCACGCTGTGTGTCAGGGAGCGCAGGTACTCACCTCCTCCGGCGGGAGAAATACCTCCTCCGTCCGGGAGAAACTGCTTTGCAAGGGAAAAGTGCTGTGATGGTGCAAAACCCCACCCCTGCCGGTCTGACTCGGTTGAGTGGCTCCTTCCAAAACTCGCGACAGGAAAACGTTCCTGCCCTCATGGCCTTACTCTGAAGGACGTACTAGTTCGGGTCTCTCCGGGGAAGGCGGGGGCAACCCGAAGCCGGGGGAGCCGGGGCCTCCCACAGGCATAGAGCGGAGCGTGTTGGTCCTGGGAAGCCCCACAGAGCAGGGGAACGGGGCGGGGGCTGCTTTATAAACCAGGCCCTCTAGAAGGTTCTTCTCTTTGGCCTCATAAAACCTCCTCCCCGACCAGTTCCCCTGCCTGATCCCCCCACTCTGTTCATTCAACTCAGTTTAACCCATATTAATTGAGCAACTACTAGGAGGCAGGCCCTGTTGGGGCTTTGGGGGGCTAGATCAGTGAATGAAATAGAGAAACATCCCTGCTTTAACCGAGATCGCATTCTAGGTGAGGGGGGCTTGGGGGACAATAAAATAAATAATAAGCACAATATACAGGTAATTTATACAGCCTGGCACAGGGATCCTGTGGGCATTAGCAGAGTCGATAGATGGAAAAGCTCGAGAACCATGAGTTTTCACACCTAGCGCTCATCAGGCTAATGTTATCAGAGGCAGCGGAGTGGAAGGGCTGAGATCTGGCTCTCAAACTGGATGCCCGGCTTCCGACCCCGCCTCTGCTGTGACCCCCTGCAGGGCCTGGGCAGAGTAGCTCACTTCTCTGGGCTGAGGTCTCCCCTCTGGGCAGTGGGGAGAATGGTACTACTTAGGCTGGGGGCTGCCCCCCCGGGATTAACTGAGATGATAAAGCAAAGCCCTCAGTGTGGTTCAGCCACGGCTTCCTTGCCCTGTGCTTGTTGGCCGAGGTTGTTAACCCTCTTTTCTCCACACCCCCCTGCACCGGCTGCTGACTATTGAAACCAGAGCCTCCTTAAGGGCCAGCTGCGATGTCACCCCCTGTTTATAGCATAGAGTGTGCTGGGAAGCCCCACAGAGCAGAGGAATGGGGCAGGGGCTGCTTTATAAATCACGCCCTCTAGAAGGTTCTAGACTGCTTACTCTGCCCAAGGCACTGTGCCGCTTTGGTTTTAAACTCCTTATTTTGAAATAATTTCAAGCTCACAGTTGAAAGTTGCAGGAATAATACAGGGGGCCTCCATATACCCCTTAACCAGATTCATCATTTTTTAACGTTTTGCCACATGTGTTTTAGCACCATCTTTTTTTTTTTTTTTTTTTTTTTCCTGGATCGTCTCATAAAGACCGCAGACATCATGCTCCTTTGCCCTTTATACTTCTGTGTGTGATGCTTAAAAACGAGGACATTCTTTCGGGTAACCACAGCACAGTTCTCAAATTCTGGAATTTCACATTGAGAATAATACTTTAATCGAAAGTTCAAATTCCAGTTTTGTCCATTGTCCCAATTATGTCTCTCCCAGCATTTTTTCCTCTAGTTCAGCATCCCGTCCAGAATCATTACTGCATTAGTTGTCATGTGCGCTTGGGGACTTAGGATTCACTTCACAGCCATGGAGTTCTGTCCCTAACATTTAAAGGCCCCGGGCAGGAGCCCTAAAGGAGACACACGAGCCATAGGTCTAAATATCTAAAGGATATTTTTGTTCAAAATAACATTCACTAAAATACGTTCTCTCCTCCTGCTTTGACAGATAGGCTCTCATAACCACTGGGAGATCCATTTTCCAGCGTAGAATTCCTGAAGTCCCTGGGGTTCTCTGTGCCGGAATCCATGACTTGGGAAGAATGGCCCCCTCTCTCGGACCTGTAGCCTGCCCACTTTCTCTTGCCATCCGGACTCTGTCCACATCACTAGGAACTTTGTTTGCACACGAGTGGACACCCCACTCTGCCCTTCCGAGTTTCATCTGTGCCCACAAATGGCTGCCCTTTGGACCACCGCTTGGACTCAGGGGCATGCACACGAGTGACGTGACAGGGAAGAGGCCTCCTCAGGTCCACGTGGACCAAGAATTCTGGCCTTGGTTACCGTTGGCATTGGCCATCTGTGGCACGACTTGAAAGAGGAGAGGAGGCATGGGCTCCAGGTGAATATGTCCCTGGGGCCCCACAGATTCCTTATTCTGTGGAGATGGGTGACTCGTAGGACAGTCAGAACAGGGTCCTGAAATCGAACAGAGGTCCCTCTGTGTAGGTCAGGGGGTGGTGTCGAAAACACGGTCTCCATGTTCAAGAGCTTGGAGTCTAACAAAGAAGATGCACAGATAATCATAATCCTATGAAGTCAGTGCTCAGGGAGAGGTGAGCCCACACCATTACTACCCTCTCAGAGCCCTTTTCTTCCTCTAACCTGGCAATCCTTTATTTGTCCCTGTCATGGTAGCAGCTCGGTCACCTGTGTAGGCACCGTTACCCTCCTTGACTTGCCTTGGTGGTAAGAACTGGACTTTTTGGCTCTGCATTTCTTTCTTTTAAAAAATTTTTTTTGAAATGTTTATTCATTTTTGGGAGAGAGAAACAGAACGTGAGCAGGGGAGGGACAGAGGGATACAGAGACACAGAATCGGAAGCAGGCTCCAGGCTCTGAGCTGTCAGCACAGAGCCCGACATGGGGCTCGAACTCACAAGCCATGAGATCATGACCTGAACGGAAGTCAGACGCTCAACCGACAGAGCCACCCAGGTGCCCCTGGCTCTGCATTTCTTAGCGCTCAGTATAGTGTGTGTACCCGCATAGGCCTCCAGAAGACAAGGACTGGATGAATGAACAAAGGCACAGCTGATAAATGGATGGATAGGTGGGTGGGAAGATGGATGAATGGACTGCTTTATGGAGAGATGGATGATTAGATGGGCGGCTGGGTGAATGGATGGATGTTTGGATGGGTGAATGGGTAGTGGATGGACAGGCATGTGATTGGACGGGTGTAAGTACCTGTGGCTAGATGGATGGATAGATGAGTGAACAGATGTTTAGATGGGTGGCTGATGGATGAATGGTCAATGTCTGATCTTTCTTGAATGGCAGATCAAGGGAAGGGCAGTGACCAGAACCATCAGTCCTGTAAAGGTCCCGGAGGTGGTTATGTGACTGGCCAAAGTCACCAGAGGGTGTCAGCAGCAGAGCTGAAAAGACAACCTGAAGTTCTCGACTTCTGGAATCACCACTTCTGCCATGGAATGGAGCACCTTCCAACCTACAAGCATCGTCCAGCCTGACTCTCCCCCCAGACTCGCACAGAAGTCGAAGCACTCTATACTGCCACAAAACTGGGTCATCGACAATTAATCTCTCCAAGTTTCCATGTGAAATCTCCTGCTACATGCCTAAGAATTTTTAAAATTCTTTTAAAAATATATATTTCTCATTAGCCCTTCCTGCTGCCTCAGCTTTCAGCAAAAACTTAGAGCATAAAAGCCAATTTACCACATGCTCCCAAACGATTCACGGGTTTGAAACAGCAACAAAGACTAGGACTGGCCACATGCAGGAAAAAAAAAAAAAAGAGAGAGAGACGACAAAGAAGATTAATTGCCTTTGGAAATAGAAGATAATCATTGGGAGCACAGTGATAGTCTGTGCCAGTGGGAAAGCATTTTCAGAAATACCATATTAGTGTCACAGAGAGCTGGGCTCAAGCTCCCACTGTGACCTCAAAGGGCCAAGTCATGTGGCTGGTAACGGGATGGGTGGGGGGGAAGGGGGAAGGCCTAATGATAGTCCTGTCCTTGCTAGCTCTGCCCATTTTGGCATCAGAATGTCCCCTCCAGGGGTTGCCCCTGGAGGGGTTGACAAATGGCCAGGTGACTCTCACCTGGAGAACTGTTCAGCTTTTGGGGCTTCTTAAGGGCTGGGGAGGACCCTGAGGCAGGGTGGAGGGTGGTGGGCAGCAGTCAGCGGCTGCAGCATCTGACCCCAGGAGAGAACAAGAGAAAGAGAAGCAGAGCAAGTGGGAGAGAACTCACTCCGCGCGCTCTCCTGGACTTCTTCCAGACCCCCAGGTGCCCCCACCTTCCCCCTCTCCCCCCGTCCCTCCCACTGGCACGAGCAGCCAGCTCCCAAGGAGCCACCGGGACAGGAAGCAGCGGCAGGTCCACAGCTGGGTGCTGGGAAGCTGGCGCACGGGAGGCTGAGGATGGGAGGAAATTTGTTTCGGGTGTGGCACCCAGATGGTGGGGGTGCGGGGGGAGAGGAGCGGGGCGAGATAAGAAGACACAGCGATTTAACCAGAAAGAGGGGGGTTGCTCAGGGCCGGGAGTGTTAGATCCCTCTCATTACAGCCGCAGAAACAGCTTTCCTTCTGCCAGCTCTCCACGGCACATGGAGCATCATGATTCACTCGGCCCACAGTCTAATAACCACCTGTCCACGATGGCAGCCGCCAGCCACACGTGGCTATGGAGCACGTGAAAAGTGGCCCATCCCAACTGAGACGACCCAGAAGCGTGAAATACACTCAAAGAGCTAGTATGAAAAAAAAAAAAATGTACAGTAGCCCATTAATGAACTTTGTATTGATTACGTATTGAAACAATACTATGTGCACACACGGTTTAAACAAAAGAAATAAACGTTGATTTTGCTGTTTGGGGGCACCTGGGTGGCTCAGTTGGTTGAGCGTCTGACTCCTGGTTTTGGCTCAGGTCACGATCCTGGGACTGAGCCCCATATCAGGCTCCACACTGAGCACTGAGGGTGCAGCCTGCTTGAGCTTCTCTCTCAATCCGTCTGCCTCCCTCCCTTGCTTGTGCTCACTCTCTCTCTCTCTCTCTCTCTAAGTAAAAACAGAAAATCACTGTTTCCTTTTACTTTATTCAATGTGGTGATGAAAATATTGGAAATTACAGATGTGGCTCATATTCGTGGCTCACACTGTATCTCCACTGATCAGCGCTGGTCTGTGGCTTTATTTGCTAAGTCCGCCTCCAATAATTCCATCAAATTCAATCAATACTTGAGGTGAAGGATACCACCCAGGGTATAAAGATGTTCTCAAAGCATTGCTGCATATCAGAATCACTCGTTGAGCTCTTAAAACTGCCCCCACTTGGCTGTACACAGACTAACGATGTCAGAATCTCTAGGCGCGCGACCCTAGACCTTAGTGTTCTTTTAAAGCCCTCCACAGGGTTCCAACATGCGGTCAGATTGAGAACCAGAGCTTTAACATATGGGGCTCAATATTAAGTGAAACAGAAGGATCTGAAATACTACTGTGTAAAGCAGCCTGGGATAATTAGTCAACGTGGGAGATTCCAGAGCCATGGAGGAGAGGAGAGGAAGGTGCAGCTCCTTTTGGGAATCAGGGTGAAGGGGGATTTGGATAAGGCCTTGAGTTGGGGGCTTCCGGGTTGAAATGGGCTGAGGGTGCAGGTGAATTGCCAGGCAAAGAGGATGCCATGGACAAATCCCCGGACGAGGGAAGATCCCAGGGTGGGAAGGTGGCTGGGAGGCCAGAGAGTTTCGGGATCCTATGGAGCTCCAGGAAGAGGTGATTCTCCTCGAGAGATCAAGGTTGGCAAGGTAGTGGGCCAGAACCTACAGGTCATTGAAACCCAAGATTCAGGACCGAGGAAGCCTAGAACGGCTGAGTGAAGGAGTTGGGCACTCGGCTGGTGATTTGGAGGGTGACAGATTTGGTGGGGGGAGGAGGGAGGAGGGACAAGAGAGGCAGAGCCACGTGGCTTGGCTCTAAACTAAATGATCACCCTTCCAGGGGGGCCATGCCCTAGTCCAGTTCTGAGTAGGCTCACGGCAAGGGTTGGAATAAAGCAAATAGTCAAGAGTTTCAAAGAAACTGCCAGTAGTCTGCTCCCACCTGGTTGCTAGAAAGAGCAGGGAAACGTGAGAGTATTACCTTCAGTTTGCCCAAAGTTTCCGGTTTTGCCCTCCGTGAAGCAACCCTTCAAGGCACTGGTGTTTGCCCACAGTGATCCGCGGGGACAAGCTAAGGGCCCGTTGTGGTTCTCAAGAGCAGGCCTCACGTTGGCACCTGTGCCCTCCGGGCCATGGTCCCCGCTTGCTGCTGGAGAAACCCTGCAGGAGCAGGTGTATTTCCAAAGTCATGACTCCTTGTCCCCACGGGCGGCTAACCTGGGCCAGCCCACCCCACCCTCTCCCTCAATTCTGTGTGTCCTTGCTTACCAACCTGCAACAACATCTCATCCTGCCCAAAAATAGCCCCTTCACCCATGCACACTTTTTTTTTTTTAAGTTTATTGATTTATTTTGAGAGAGAGATGGCGGGGGGGGGGGGGGGCGGGGCGCAGAGAGAGAGGGAGAGAGAGGATCCTGATGCGGGGCTCGAACTCACGAACCATGAGATCACGGCCCGAGCCTCAACCGAGAGTCGGACACTTAACTGCCTGAGCCCCCCAGCGCCCCAACCCACGTGCAACTTCTAAGGCAGTAAATCATGAACCGCTGCTTTGAGTTGTCGAAATGTTTAGAATCACGTCTTCCAGGAAAAGACATCAGTGGGTGTCTGAAGGCTGTTGTCCGTCTACCTCAGGGCAAGTAATGCCCACTGCAAAATATTCAATGGGCTGCTCGGGCTGCCTCGGTGACCCGCAGGCTGACAGTTCTGGGCCAGCCCGGACAAGTTAATGCCATATACCAGGGTCAAGGTGATCTTTAAGGAAAGCTTGTTCTTGTAACCCATGGGACGGGTTCAAGGAAATATCTATTAATTGTGACTCCTTTGCTAAAACAGCCACTCCCCTTTGCAGCGGGCTTTCCGCCAAGGAGGCATTTATCGTACTTGAGTGGCAGAATTCCCCTGGGAACACCTGGTTTTCTTTCAGAAGGAAGCTCAGTCTTTCCCTCTGAAGCTGGCCCCTCTGCCAAGCTGACGGTAATCTGCTTTCCGGGTCCTCCGGTGTCGGAGCAGAGACCAGCTCGGGGAACGAAGTCCCAGGGCACGCTCACAGGACGAGGCCTGAAGAATACAGACCCGCTGCTGAGGATGCTAAGACCACCTTGCTCTCTGGTCTCAGCCAGTCAGGCCCTGGGCTTTCCTTTCTGCTTGTCTATTCTGTTAATGCATCAGTTGCTACAGCAGATAATAGTGCTCAGGGCTGCCGGAGGAATTGAACTTTAACCCACCAAACCGTGGATGAGAGTAAAGCACGCAGTGGGGGAGACGGGAACGGTCAGCTAGGACGTAGACAGGGTGGCCTACGTCCGGCCTGTCTGTGTTCCACCCACCCCAGAAGCCTGAGGGTGGGAGGAGCCAGCCAGGTTGTCCCAGCGCATGAGACACGACCTGAAAAATGACCAAATACACAGGTTCCTATGGCACTTGCCACGGGGACGGAATTGAAATGCAGACAGAATACAATTTAGTGGATTTTCCTCGAAGAGATTTTCGCCTACGGCTAATTCCGACTCTTACTTTACAGACAGGAAGGCAGCTCGGAGAGTTTTAAGTGGTTAACTGAATCCGCACAATACAAACAGGCCCCAGGCCATCCAAATTTGCACCTATTTGCAAGCGGACGCGGGGTGCAAAATTGTTGCCGCAGTTGCAGCTTGCTCACGGAGTCTTCTTCCTGCTCGACCGGTTCAGCCTATATCTCCGGAGCAACAGTCATGCTCACTGCTGCGGGATACAGTATCCGGCAGACAGTAGTTGCTCGATAAACGTTTTTGAAAACATGACAGAGAAGACAGAAGCGTTCTTCTTAAGGGACCCGCAGACCAGTGTGGACGGGGCTACAAACAAACCGTGGCAGTGCGGCGTGCAGGGTGCCGGAGTGCGTGGTGGCAGCTTGGCCTCCAAAGGAAGGCAGCGCAGGCTGTCCGGGAGAGGTGGCGGGACGTGGGTGTTGGAGGTGAGTTTGTTGGGTTTGCCCAGATGACAAGGGGGCAGGGCATTCCGCGGAAGGAAAGCCCACCGGGTTCGTTCAAGGAAAAGCAGCTGATTCCAGCCTGTGAGTATGGTGCCACCGTCACCGTCCTAGGGACCTAGCAGGTGGGCATGCACTATCGTGCAGCTCAGCACCAGACTTGTGAACAGTCAGTGTTGCACCCGAGCTGATGAGGCTGGTTACACACCCAGTCACTGACACCAGGGAAAAGTAACGAGCACCGCCTTTCTAAAGACCAGCTCTGATCCCAGCTGGCCTCAGTCTGCAGACTTGACGGGCTCCCTGCTGCCCAGGAAAATCCCCCCACCTGCCGTGTGAGACCTTATTAACCTGGCTGCCCTTCTGCCCTCACCTCAGGCCCCCTGCCTGGTCCTCTCTGACTCGGCCACATGGCCAGGTTGTGCACACTAACTCTGGCCAGTTACCCCACCTGCACAGTGTCCCTGCTTCGGGTCCACTCAGCTAGTCATTCTTCGAGAACCATGTGAATCTACTCTCTGGATCTTTCTTCAGTGCTCTACACCAGTGGTTCTCTATTCCGATTGGTCAGTAGGCTGCCTCCGGGCCCTTTAAAACATCACCAGATCTGACTGGCCCCAGACCATTGAATCAGACTCTCTGGGTGGGGCCTGGGTCTCACAGTTCTGGAGGCTTGAAGTCTAAGACCAACGTGTCAGTTGGATTGGTTCCTTCTGAGGCCTCACTCTTGGCACATAGATGGTGTCTTCTCCCTGTGCCTTTCTGTCATCTTCCCTCTGTGCCGAGCTCTTGGCCCAAATATCCCCCTTGATAAGGACACAAGTCATATTGGACTAGGACCTACCCTAATGACTTCGTTTTAATTCAATTACCTTTCTAAAGGCCCTGACTCCGAGCCAGGTCACATTCTGAGCTGCTGGGAGTTAGAACAGACAGCATATGAATTTTATGGATTGAGTTATGGAACACAGCTCAGCCCCATCAGGGACTGTAGTCACTTCTCAGGTGCTGCCAGCCTATAGCCAGGCTCAGGACCTTGTTCTAAGCTGACGGGGCGGCCAGCACCTGCTAATGCTCCTGATAACACACTGGGGCGTCAGGAATTCTGTTCCGCTCTGAGGAACAGCATTCTGAGCACTGTGGTTTAAACAAATTAAGAGTTCCTTTTTCCTGTGTTAAGGAAGCACAGAAGGGGCGCCTGGGTGGCCCTGTCGGTGAAGCGTCTGACTCTTAACTTCGGCTCAGGTCACGATCTCACAGTTCGCGAGTTCAACCCCTGCATCAGGCTCTGCGTGACACTAACAGCATAGAGCCTGCTTCCGATTCTCTCTCCCTCTCCTTCCGTCTCTCTCTGCCCTTCCCCCTGCCGCCACGTGCTACCTCTCTTACTCTCTCAAAATAAATGAACTTAAAAAAGCACAGCACAGATAGGAGTCCTGGCAGAGGTCCAGTTAAACTTTCAGACCCCTCCCAGGTTATATTTTGTATTCTTTTTCTCAAAAAAGGCCCCCCTCAACTGGAGAAGCCTCAGGCCTCACAAAAGCCGGCTCTGTCCCACAGAACGACTCCAGGGTGGGGAAGGCTTCCTCACAGAGTCCCCAGGGACCCCGGCTCCTTCCAGTTCGTCTTTGGCCGTCCCCAATATGTGACTTTGATCCTTAGGGTCGCAGCATCATGATTCTGTTCCCACTTAAGCAATTCTCCAAAAGGCCCAAGCTTCTGTTTACATCTTACTGGTCAGAACTGGGACGCATGGTCCCCTAGCTGCAAGGGAGCTGGGACTGTGGTTCTTCAGCTGGGCTCGTTGTCTCCCGGAACAAGAGGACAGACACGTAGCACCGCCTACTGTGGCTCCCCACATCTGCGGTGTCTGACCGGTCCCCTGTCTGTTTCCCACTTAGATCTGCTCATGCCCTCAGCCGTGTGGGAGCTGGCCCAGAGGAGGAGGTGGCCTGTGGCCGGGACCTGAAGGACAGATAAGGTAGCAACGTCGGAGACAAAAGGAAGGACATCCAGGGAGGAGGGAACAGCATGAGCAAAGTCGCGGGCATGGAAAAGAACGGGTCTGGGGGTAGCTGGTAAAGGGTTTGGCATGGTTCCAATACAGGGTAGTGAGACAGAAGGTGAAGACAAAGCGGGAGGGCCTCGAAGCCTCTATAACCCTGATTCACCAAATAGCCCTGATTCACTAGTCATAGAAATGGCACCTGGGGGCTTTCAGAGCTAGCTCGACTGAAGGACTACCTTTGGCTGCATGACTCAGCCTGACAACGTGTTCAACTCAGCCATTCACCATAAATCCCGGATGGAAAACAACCCTGGCCTCGTTTTCTATAAAATTCCCCCATGAGGCGCCTGGATGGCTCGGTCGGTTAAGCATTCGACTCTTGATTTCGGCTCAGGTCATGATCTCACAGTTCATGAGTTCAAGCCCTGCATCGGGCTCTGTGCTGAATGTGCAGAGCCTGCTTGGGAGTCTCTCTCTCTCCCCCTCTCTCGGCCCCCTCTCCCGCTTGTGCTCTCTCTCTCTCTCTCTCTCTCAAAATAGTCTTTAAAAAATACATAAATAAAATTCCTCCTGAAGATGCATATTTGGGAGAGAGGAAATATTCTATGCAGATAGTCTATTGCATTTATCACCCTTTACCCTTCCCTCTATCTCCGCATACACACTTTTGACAACTTCGAGGGCAAGGGTGCCTTTACTAGCCTGGGCATGCTCACTGCCCACACTTGCTGCTTTCCTGGAGCTGAGCCATCAGCGGCACTTTGTTACAGAAACTGTGGCAAGACAGACATAGGACACGGCCAGCAGGGCAGGTATGGGGCACTGCTCTGCTTCAGTGGGGGACAGACTCCTGACATCACTTCCCCATCCCAGCTCAGGGCTGGGTCAGAACAAGGTGGGTGCTGAGCCGGGCAGCGTCAGTTGGGGGAGCAAGGTGAAAGCTTCCGGCAATCTCCTTGTGGCTGATCCCGGCCCGGGGTGAACAGGGGAGGTAAGACACGCCTTGTCTCTGAAAGGGACAGAAGTGGCACCAGAAACTGACAGATCTGAGGCTCGTACCTGAGGTCATCTGTCTTTAGGTTCCCAGGTTGTCCCGGCATGCCAGGAGCCCCTGGGGGATACCTATGCACCCCCCCCCGCCCCCCTGCCCCCCAGCCCCCTGCCCCCATCCTGGGACGTGCCCTGGACGTGCCTTGAAGACTCACATAACTTGGGTGGGGTCGGAAAGTCCTCCAGGACCCAGCCAAAGGCAGAGCAGGTGCACAAGATTCTCTCCCTCCTCCCTGAGCACTGCGGTGAGTGGGGCTCCTCCCAGGAGGAGCCAGGGGGGCTTCCCTTCCCCAGCTGGCTGCCTGGAGAAGCTAGGGATTCATGCACTGCTTCGGAAGGACACAGGGCGTGGAGGGGCTGAAGGGGAAAACAAGTCCCTTCATAGGTGTTTCTTTCACTTACAGCACAACCACGCTCGTAGGCTGCTCCCACCAAAGCAGGTCTAAGGGAGTGGAGGCAAATCTGAGCCCCGAGCCAAGGAGCTTCTCACTATCCTTAATGCCATAGTTTTTTCGGTTGCTGAGTGAAGTAAAACTGCCCCTTTGATGAACACCACTAGCAAGGGTGACTGTAACCACGGAGAAGTCAGGAAGGTCTTCTTGGTTGAGTTCCTCAAAATGCCCGTATTCCAGGGCTACTCTTGTTTCATTTATTTTTTTAAAACATTTTTTTTTTCAACGTTTATTTATTTTTGGGACAGAGAGAGACAGAGCATGAACAGGCGAGGGGCAGAGAGAGAGGGAGACACAGAATCGGAAACAGGCTCCAGGCTCTGAGCCATCAGCCCAGAGCCCGACGCGGGGCTCGAACTCACAGACCGTGAGATCGTGACCTGGTTGAAGTCGGACGCTTAACCGACTGCGCCACCCAGGCGCCCCTTGTTTCATTTATTTTTTGAGAGAGAGAGAGGGAGAGGGAGGGAGTGGGGGAAGGGCACAGAGAGAGGGGGACAGAGGATCTGAAGCAGGCTCAGTGCTGACAGACTGACAGCAGCAAGCGTGACACGGGGCTCGAACCCACAAACTGCAAGATCACGACCTGAGTCAAAGTCAGACGCTCAACCGACTGAGCCACCCAGGGGGCTCCCGAGGTTACTCGTACACCCACCAGCTTGAGAAGCACTTGCCCATCCCCGGGGGAGGATGTGTAGCATGAAAGTTACAGCCTGGGTTCAAATCCTGACCACCATGGTGTGGCCCCAGACTACTTGCTTGACCCCTCCGTGCCTCGGTTTTCTCACCTGTAAGACAGGTGTAATAGTACTAACTTGACAGTGTGGCTCAAAGGAAATAAGGCATTTGATGTGCTTAGCACACTTCCTGGCACATGGTAGAGCCTCCAGAAAGAAAATCGGGGCGCCTGGGTGGCTCAGTCGGTGAAGCGTCCGACTTCGGCTCAGGTCACGATCTCGTGCCCCGTTGAGTTCGAGCCCCGTGTCGGGCTCTGTGCTGACAGCTCGGAGCCTGGAGCCTACTTCAGATTCTGTGTCTCCCTCTCTCTCTGCCCCTCCCCTGCTCATGCTCTGCCTCTCTCTCTCTCTCTCTCTCTCAAAAATAAATAAACCTTGAAAAAAGTTTTTAAAGAAAGAAAATTGGCTACTTTTGTTGACGGAATGTTAGAACATTTGAGAGATGCCTAGGTTAATGGAAATAGTTTTCTTCCTTGGAACGCAGGCTGCCAGCTTTCCTGTCCTGCCGGGGCTCACAACCCTCCCTGTTCCTCTGAGCACCATCTCCCAACTCAGAGGGGACTCCTCCAACACTCCCGCAAGCCGTCACTAATACACGCCCTGAGCGGCAAGTTTTTGGTGGTAAGGAGTGTGAATGGGCTTAAGCGCGTCTCCTTACCACGGAGACCCAAGGAGCTGAGAGCAAAGACTTACCCAGTACCTGCAGAGAAGACCCCATACAAACGACTTTGCTTAAACGTAAGGAGATGCTCAACCTTCGTCATGGAAAACAAAACTACGGCACAATTTACATCCCGTTAGATACCGTATTTCACCTCCCCGATGAGCAAGGCTCAAAAGGATTGCAAACAACCCACATGTCCATTTTTAGGAGGCTGATGAGGTCTGTTGCAGGTCATGCAGACCACGAAGAGGAATGGAGGAAACATTATCCGAGGTGTTTGCTCACATCGAGCAGCAGACAGCGAGTATAATGTGCTGCCGAGTAGGTAAGGAGGAGTCGCAGAGCATTTGTATGTGTGACGGAGTCTGTGCGGCCCATCTCTGGAATATTCCCACCAAATCAAGGGAAAGCAGTGGAGGCCTCTGGGGAAGGAACTAGGACCAGGTGGGGTCTGCACTCTCTTTGTTACCTCTTGACTTTCGGCTTTGAAGACTTTTATCCTATTTTGTGCGTGGCTGGAGACGAGCAATTTAAGTATTTTTTTTTTTTAATTTTTTTTTTCAACGTTTATTTATTTTTGGGACAGAGAGAGACAGAGCATGAATGGGGGAGGGGCAGAGAGAGAGGGAGACACAGAATCGGAAACAGGCTCCAGGCTCTGAGCCATCAGCCCAGAGCCCGACGCGGGGCTCGAACTCACGGACCGCGAGATCGTGACCTGGCTGAAGTCGGACGCTTAACCGACTGCGCCACCCAGGCGCCCCACAATTTAAGTATTTTAACCCACAGCAGCAGGGTGAAGGCAGGCCTAGATTTCAAAATAGGAAATTCCGAGTCTTTTCACAAAATACACATGACACAAAGCCTATGAGTGCGCATCGAAATCAAAGTCTGTGCCAAAACGCTGCTTGCTTAGGATGATGTCTGGCGGTGGGGGGTGAGGGTTTTGCAGGAGCCATTCGCCTGGGGACCAGATGGAAGTTGCTAGTTAAACTCTTGCCCAGTCATTGGGAGGCCAACCTCCTAACACAGTTGGGGCTGGAATGCGCAACAGAATCTCTCGAATTTTCTAGGCCCAAGCAGGATGTAACGTGGGGCCCTTAGGGAGGACAACCACCAAATCGTAAGTTCGTCCTGGGGAAGAACCGGGCCCCTCACACACACCGGAAGGCTGTTTTGTGTCGTCGTGACCACCAAGGGTAGCTCTAGCTTTGGTCAGAGCTGACAGAGGAAACCCTGTTGTCCCACTTCCTTGGGTCCCTCGGTCCCTCTCCTCCCCCGGCCCTCCGTGGCTAACAGAGTCAGACACTCCCTCAGCAGGGCCCCAGGAGCCCGCAGGGAGAGCTGCAGACCAGGGCCCTGAGGCCGCTCCCTGGCCTGATGCTGGCGCCGTTTCCCTTCATGGAGGTCCTGAGAGGCTGTGTCTTAGTGAGCTCGGGCTGCCGAAACAAGATTCCACAGAGTGGGGGGCTTAAACCCACACATTCATTGCTCAGTTCTGGAGGTGGAGGTCCGAGAGCAAGGTGCCAGAACATTCCAGTGCCTGGCGAGAGCAGATTTGGCGTCTGGCTGGCAAAAGGCCCCCTTCTCGCTGTGTCCTCACATTGTGATGAGAAAGAAAGCTGTTGTGTCCCTTTCCTCTTTGTATAAGACACGAATCCCCTCACGGCCTCACCTGAAGCTAATCCTCTCCCGAAGGTTCCATCTCCAAATACCACCACACGGGGGGTTGGGGCCTCGACACAAACATTGAGTCCATTAACGGTGGCACCCCAAAGCCCATGAAGGCTGGAGAGAGAGGTTCAAGGTTGATGTACCCTCAGAGCACAGTTTACCTTCAGTGCGTGAGGATTTGGGTTTATCAGATGATATTATGAGCCTGGGAAGAAAGATCCAGGGATCCAGGCTCTCATCTGGCCGCTCCAGGATTTTCCCCACTAGAACGTCACAAGTATGTCCCAAAGGTAATTGCTTTTCTCGGACTTGGTGACTGTTGGGGTTAAGGGAAGTGGGGAAAAAAGGAGCCAAAGATGACCCCAGAGTTTCAAGAGAATGGGGGTGGGTGACAGGAAGGGCAGCTGAAGAAGGTTCCGGTTTCCTGGTGATGCAGGGTGGGTGGGACGTCTGACATGGGGGTGGCGTTCAAGTCCGGCCGTGTTGGGTTCACGTACTGGGCAAGTCACGTACATCGGGGAAAGACAGTCGGTAAGAATCGCAAAAGCAGGAGGCAGATACCTGAAGGCACCTGACAGGCAGAGACCGAGCCCCTAAGAAGTTCACGTGCAGAAAGCACCTGGGACAGCACAGCTGGGGTTGCCTCCCCGGGCAGCACGTGACAGCCTCCCTTCCACTGATAACCCCCAAATAAGGAGTAGGAGACGGAAGCAGCACAGTCTGAGCCTGAGTCCTGTGCTGAACCGAGCCTCCGTTTTTACACGCATAAGACGGGCACAAACGCCTTCCCCAGAAGAGTGTGCGGTGATATGTTTCTTTTTTTTTTTTTTTTTTTTCAACGTTTATTTATTTTTGGGACAGAGAGAGACAGAGCATGAACGGGGGAAGGGCAGAGAGAGAGGGAGACACAGAATCGGAAACAGGCTCCAGGCTCTGAGCCATCAGCCCAGAGCCTGACGCGGGGCTCGAACTCCCGGACCGCGAGATCGTGACCTGGCTGAAGTCGGACGCTTAACCGACTGCGCCACCCAGGCGCCCCGCGGTGATATGTTTCAAAGCATGGTGCCTGGCATTTAAGAAGGACTTAGCAAATATCTTATTACTATTAAATTACCATGTTAATCATATTAAGTTATTCAAATATCAAAATTAATATTATTTAATGTAAAATTAAGTATAGTATACATATAATGACATATTTACTATATAGGTAATTATATATTATATATGACAATAGTATAATAACATTATATTATATATCATTGCATCTATTATATTAATATTATATAGTGTGGAATATAACATTTATATATTAAATATTTGATATTATTATTTATTATCTGATATATTATAATTATTATTATTAACTGCTGCATAGTGGTTAATAGCGAGGCCCCTGGAGTCAGACCATAGAGGTTCAAACCCCCTAGTCGTTAAATCTCAGTTTTCATTGATAAAATGAGGCTGTCGTGAGGGTTAGCTGAGCTCCCAGGTGACCAGCACTCAGGACAGTGCGGGTATAGAAGTGTTAGCTACTGTCACTCAGCTGGGTGCTGATGCTACTGGGCATGAAGCCAGACAAGGGTCTTAGCAAGCAGGGCATCTGTCTGTCCGTGATGGCGACCTTACTCTCTCAACATACAATACAGTATGGCATCTTTCTTCTCTCTTACCACTTCTTTTTTAAATTTTTTTTAACATTTATTTTTTATTGAGAGAGAGAGAGAGAGAGACAGAGCATGAACATGGGAGAGGCAGAGAGAGGGGGGAGACACAGAATCCGAAGCAGGCCCGGGCTCTGAGCTGTCAGCACAGAGCCTTAGGCGGGGCTCGAACCCACAAACCGCGAGATCATGACCTGAGCCGAAGTCCGACGCTTCACCGACTGAGCCACCCAGACGCCCTTTTCTCTCTCTCTCACCACTTCTTAAGTGAGGTTGTTAGATACAGGTCCTGCTTTTCCTCCTACTCACCTTCCTGGAGCTGGAGGCTGCTATCACTCAGAGGGCCCTCTGGCCCCAGGGGGGATGTGGCCGGCCATCCAGCAGCCTGTGTCTGCCAGGTGGGAAGCCCGGGCGCAGGATGGACACCCTCCTATTGGGAGACCCTGCCGCCCACCCAGGGAGCTTATGGCCAAGACGGGAGCCTCTTAGGGAGAAAATTAAAGTGCCAACTTCTATGCCCCAATGCAGCAGCCGGTCGGCTCAGACCGGAGGCCAAAATTCAGAAACAGCCTGTGAAAAGGGGCCTGGCCATCTGTGGGAGAAGGGTCACAAAAAACAGGCGAGGCTAGAGGTGGGGGTGGAGGAAGCAGCCTCCTTCTCACCCGTTCAAAGGACCAAGAGGAGACAAGGACAGAAACAGGCTCCGAGGGGAAGAAAGGTGGGCTGGGAAGGGTCCCCGTGGTCCTCTGGGGGGACAGCTATCCTGGCTCCTTGGGACAGCGCGGGGAGAGGGGTGTGCAGCCACAGAGCTCGGGTTGTCAGGCTCGTTTCCCGAAGCAATGGAAAACCCTCAACTCTGAAGCCGAACCCGGGTGAGATGGAGAGAAAATGCCTGGGGAGTGAACCCTGAACCTCCAAATCTGGGGCCTGAAGTTTTGGGTTTCCTGAAGCGCCTCTCGACCCCAAGGCCTTCTAGTCAAATCTAACCCACAGGGGTTGGCTGTTCTGCGGGTTTGGGGACTTCACTGTTGGTGCCGTTGTGTTTTGCCACCCCGAAGAGGTCCGGCCCCGAATGCCAGGACCTGGAGACAGAAGCGAACTGAGACCCAGGGTCCGGGGTCGTCTGAGGCTGTAAGGTAGGCCCCGGCGGCCTGGCCGCATGAATAGGAGACATTTCACAGGCTTTCCAGAACCTGCACAAGGTGACAGCCCCTTGTGTCCTGAGCCTGAAGGAAGACCAGACTGTCTCCCGGCTGCCCAAGAACCTCGTTTCCACACGTACCAGGAGGCTCGTTAACTCTGGGTCTCAGAACGGGTCACCGTGGGATGGTTCAACCCCAGGGTACCTCAGTCGTTCACCCTGGCCCACGGGGTCCTGCCTCCGTGCCTTCGCTTCTGCAGTTCCCGCCACCGGGGGTGTCCCTGCCCCTCCCCCACAGACACCCACACTTCCCTGGTCAGAGTCCTCCCTTGGCGTTGAGAGAGCTGAGTGACACAGCGAATGTGACGTGCCCAGCAGGGGACAGGAAGGGCAGGTCCACAGGATGCTGGGAGTCTCAGGGCTGAATGTGCCTGAGATTTATGGAGACAGTAGAGCGGGCTCCTGGTGGCACCCAAGGAATCATCTTAAAACGTCCCAACTCTAGAGCAGGAAAGAGAACCCCCAGTATTGGGAGAAGGGGACAAGTACCAAGATGGGGGGGTCAGCCTCTGACGGGGGCCAGCACAGCCCTGCCCAGCCCAGAAGTCAGCCGACAGGAAGCCCCTAGGCGCGGAGAAACACATAGCACGGCCAAAGAAGGGGCTACGGCTCCCTGGCCCCTTAAACAATGGCATTTGTAAGAAACTTTTTTATTTTGAAATAATTATAGATACACAGGAAGCTGCAAAAATAGGGCAGAGAGGGCCTTCGTACCCTTCACCCCCTTTCCCCCCCTTGATAACATCTTGTGTCACTAAAGTCCAACATCAAAACCAGGAAGCCGACAACGGGACAATTCACAGCCCTCATTCAGAGGGAAACAATGGCATTTCAGTCACCTCGCAAAATGGCTTTCAACAATGGCTATGTTACCGGCAACTTCCGCACTGCGCTTAAAATGACTTGGCCGGCACATTCATGGTATTCGTGCTGTGGATGTTCAGGAAACTCTGGGCTCCCCTCTGCCATCAGTTCCTGACAAGAGAGTCTGAGGCAGGTGGAAAAAGACATCGGCCCCTCCCTCTTTCCCTCAGTTTCACCAGAAGCCACGGACAGCAGGCTGACGAGGGAGATGAGGAGACAGAAGACAGAGGTGGCCGGCGAGCCGTCCTGTTCTTGCCTCGTCCTTCGGCGCCCTGTCCTGGGCTTCCTAGGAACGTAATGCTCAGGCGGACGCGGTGCCGAACCTCCACGTGAATGGTGGGTTGTCTAGCCTCTTGCCTGCCCTTCCTAGGAAATGTCCCTGCAGTCCGTGCCATCGCCTTTAGAGTGGCCCGTGCCTCAGTTTTCTCATCTGTACAATGGACGTAATAACAGAACCTACCTCATAGGAGCACCGGGAGGATTCAATGAGGTGATACTTGTAAAGAGTTTGGAACGCAGTGGGCACACAGTAAAGTGATACATGTGCCTGATAAACGGATAATAAAAATTAAAATAAAAGAGGGGCTGCTGGGTGGCTCAGTTAGTTGAGCATCCAACTCTTTGATTTCAGCCCAGGTCGTGACCTCAACGGTTTGTGAGGTGGGGCCCCGCGTCCTGCTCTGTGCAGGCTCCAAGCGGAGTCGGCTTGGGATTCTCTCCCTCCCTCTCTCTCTGCCCCTCCCCTGCTCGCTCTCTCTCTCTCTCTCTCTCTCTCTCAAAATAAAATAAACTTAAATATAAATATATCTGTAAGTGACTTTTCAGGAAAGCCAAGCTAGTGTTAAGGTTTTTCCAAACAGCCTGGAGTACATGAGGCTTTGGGAGAGCATATAATTCATATGGGGGACTTTTTTGCTTATCAAATCAATATGATATGCAAATAAACTGGAGATGATTGACGGTTATTAACCACATGCTCTGAATGTGGTTGTATTTGAGAACAACCATCAGCTCCCCCCCCGCCGCCCCCTGCCCCATGGGCCTTGTCTGTCAGTAACGTTTTTGACCTTTGTCCTGGTCCCTGTCCTCCTTCCTCCTGGGATTGGCAAGACCCAACTATGCCAGGTCTACAGAGTTGCCATCGGCATATCCACGAGGCTGGGGGTGAATCTGGAAATTTATTCAATACTTCGTTTCCTTGTTAGAAAGTCTGTGGGTCCGCCCTGAAAGGACACAGGCCAAATGCTATGGGGGAATTTCTAACAATAGAATGAGGATTCCGCTTAGTGGCCATTTCAGGACAACCAGAAATGATCCGATCCCAGAACGGGCCATGTCCTGGGGCACATCTGCTGACTGAGGCTTGCTGGAAAGGCCTGCTGCCCAGGGGTTGACCCTCAGCTGGACCACGCTCTCCCTGGTGCTGTTCAGAGAAATCCTTTTCAGGTCAGACCACGGCAGCTGGGATGGGGAAGGAGGAGGTTAAACAGATTATGTGCTCAACAGCGACGAGCTCCTAATAGAGCCTATTCAAAGAAGACCTAAGACCCACGGATTCCGCAGCAGAATCTGGCAAACCCACAGTTCTTTATTTCATTCGAGCGGTTGAAAAGGAAAGCTGAGATTTTTTTTTTCATTGTGGTAAACTGTAAATAACATGAAGTTTACCATGTTAACCATTTTTAAATGTACAATTCAGTGGCATTAATTACATCCACATTCATGATAATGCATGCTCGCATGCTCTCGTTCTCCCAAAATAAATAGACGTTAAAAACACTTTTTTTGAAGTACCTAGGACAGCGCCTGCACGTAAGTGAGTTTTGGGAACGAACATTATTCATGGGATACGAAGAGAAGCCTGGGCCCTGATTTCAGGTTGCTCGTAATCTAGAAGAAATGGTTTCTAGCCACAAGCTGAGGAAGGTGTCACCGATCACAGGGGATGTGGCATTTGAGCTGGGGTTCCGGTGGGTATAGACGGGGATGAAGCCCAGGCATTGGGATTAGACCAGGGCGTTAGAGAGGAGTGTGCACCAGCCCCGTGCCACAGCCCCGGTGCTCACACGTGCACGTCACCGTGCCCAGGGAGCTTGTTAGAAACACAGATTTTTCTGGCTCCCTCCCCAGAGACAGCGGCTTAGGAGGTGTGGAGTGGGGCTGGGAAGCTGCGGTTTTAGCCAGTCCTTCGGGGGTCCCTGGTGGGAGTGGTTCTCAGGTATGGTTTGGAGATTGCTGGCCAGATCGGAAGGACTCTAGTTAGGAGGGCTCAAGTTCAGACGAGTTAAGCCTCCGAAGGTCTTGAACTGGGGCACCTGGGTGGCCCAGTCAGTAAAGCATCCGATTCTTGATTTCTGCTCAGGTCATGATCTCACAGCTTGGGAGTTGGGGCCCTGTGTCAGGCTCTGCACGGACAGCAGGGCGCCTGCTTGGGATTCTCTCTCTCTGCCCCTCTCTCTGCCCCTACCCTGCTCGTACTCGCTTTCTCTCTCTCTCTCTCTCTCTCTCTCTCTCTCTCTCTCTCTCTCTCAAAATAAGTAAATAAACTTAAAAAAAAAGGTCTTGAGCCAGAGTGAAGGCGTGGGTGGAAACGGAAGTTCAAAGGAGAGAAAATAGGAAATAGAACAGGCATTCTGATGCACACCGCCATGGGGGTGAACCTGGAAGGTTGACACCGAGCGAAGGAAGCCAGGCAGGAAAGGCCCCTGTTGTCTGCTTCCACTTACATGAAATGTGCAGAATAGGGAAGTCTGTAGAGACAGAAATCAGACTAGCGGTAGCCAGGGTTTGGGGGAGGGGAGAGGGGGGTGATTGCCGATGGGGACAAGGCTTCTTTTAGGGGCGATACAAAGGTTCTGGAAGCAGACAGTGGTGACGAGCGCACAATGTTGTGAATACACCGCGTACCACGGGACTATCCCCCTTAGGCTTGTGAAGACGGTGCATTTTCTCATACGTGTATTTCACCACCATGAAACTAAAAGGTCACTGAGCATATATTCACACGGGTCCGTTTTTTTTTTGTTTGTTTGTTTGTTTTTGTTTTTTTTCAACGTTTTTATTTATTTTTGGGACAGAGAGAGACAGAGCATGAACGGGGGAGGGGCAGAGAGAGAGAGAGACACAGAATCGGAAACAGGCTCCAGGCTCTGAGCCATCAGCCCAGAGCCCGACGCGGGGCTCGAACTCACGCGAGATCACGCAAGACCTCGCGAGATCGTGACCTGGCTGAAGTCGGACGCTTAACCGACTGCGCCACCCAGGCGCCCCCACACGGGTCCGTTTTATAGAAAGTAAAAGGTGACTTTTCCCCCATTCCAGCATGGAGCACGTGGTCGGTGGTCCCAGCCAAAGAGCGTTTTGGTGTATTTTACCTAAATTACTTCGAAGGTGTTTACTCAGGACCTCTGCAGGGGACTTTTGCGAAAACAAAGTCAAGAGAAATAAAGCCTAGTAAAGATACGCTGAAATGCAGACACACAATCTCTCTCTCTCTGTGGGCACACGCCGCGTCATCTTGAGGGAGGTCCGCCATCAAAGCCGTTCCCCTCTCTTATTTTTACTGGCAGGGGAGAGCAGGAGGCGGAAAGGAATCAGCAGACTTTGGGGCCTTCTGAGCAGAACCGGTGCTCTGGCTTGCAGCAAAGAGGACAGAACCCTAGGTGATGGGGCCCAGGCCCCGGAGCCTCCGGGATGTGGCTTAGAGAGCTCGGGTTTGCCACGGCTCCTAAGTCTCAGGGGCTATATTTCCCCTTCTTTGAAGGAAGCAGAGCAGCAGAATCCGTCCCCAACCAAGAGGCAAGGCCTTGGAAACCAAGCTGACGGCCTGGCCAACTCTCGTGGCAAATATTCAAGTGCCCATGGAGCCAGCCAAGGCAAACACTCGGGGGCTTTCAAAGCAGTCTCTGAAAGCCATGTGCACGTAGCACCCACTTCCTGTGCCCACCTGAAGGTGGGCAGGGTCGACCCACCGCCTGCAAAGATGACCCCCGACCCCGTGCCCACAGGTGGGCTTCTTCAGGAAGGAACACCATCAGAAATATTAGTTTAGCTGCTGGCCCCGAGGGGCGAGAATGCTACAAAGCCCCGGTGGGTAGGAAGGACTGGTGTTTTCTTTTTCTCTCCTCACTGTTGGTTACGAGCTCTGATGAAAGGGTGGACTCTGGTCCCCCTCTTGCTCAGCCATCCCCAGGAAAGGGAAAGCCAAGGAGAGCCAGCAAAGCCAGGAACCTGCCACGCATGGTGCAGAGTCAGCAGAAAGTGGTCTCCCTTGATGTGGAAAGAAATTGTTGCTTGGGACTTACTGAGCCCTTCCAGAAGGTTACATTTTAGGAATCTCCACGCCTCAATGCTCTGCTTTGGCTCCACAGACCTAGAGAGACTCTGGCTGTATATTCTTTCCAGAGGTAGGCAAGCACGCCTGACATGGCTTGGTTTAACCCAAATCCATTCATTCATTCATTCATTCATTCATTCATTCATTCATTGTTCACTGAGTGTGTTCTCTGTATATAGAACTGGCCCAGGGGGCGCCTGGGTGGCTCAGCTGGTGAAGCGTCCGACTTCCACTGGGATCATGATCTCATAGTTCGTGGGTTCGAGCCCCGCATCAGGCTCTGTGCTGACACCTCAGAGCCTGGAACCTGCTTCAGATTCTCTCTCTCTCTCTCTGTGCCCCTCCCCCACTTGCACTCTGTCTCTGTCTCTCTCTGTCTCTCAAAAATAAATTAAAAAAAAAAATTTAAAAACCATGAGAACTGGCCCAGGTACAGTGAAGGCCCAAACTCAGCACCTGGGTCCAGTGCCCCATAAGTACAAGACAGTGAATACATACCTGCTGAACAATGAATGAATGAATGAAACCTGGGCTTCAAGAAATTCACAACCCAGTTTGGATGGCAAAACCTACACGGATAAGGTTGATCCCATGAAGTAAATAACATCATGAGGGGAGTCAGATTAGGCGTCAGAACGTGCATGGATGGTTCAAGCTCGTGGGAGGGAGGGAGGTTCTTTGTTGGTGCGAGAAAGTCATCACGGGAAAGTTAGATTTGAAAGGAGCTGAAGAGTGAGAACGTGGGGAAGGGATGAGAGAAGGCATGTGAGGATGCAAATAAGCATGGTGTGTCGGGGAGATGGTACATAGAACATTCTGGAAGAAGAGGTGCAGAGAGCCTCAGGACAGGGAACCAGGCAGGCCGCCAGAAGAGGGTGTGCTGTCTGCCCGCAAGGGGAGCCTTGGCAGGCTTTGGCTTGTGCTACGAGACCTAAAGGTAGATTTTGGATAGATTACGCCGTCAGATCCAGGATGAGCTGGAAAGAGAATGAAATTGGAGGCAGGAAACCAGCCCGAGTGATGGCCATGAACTTTTGCCAGGTCTCAGACTCCTCCTAGAATCCATCGGGGACCGACCACAAGCCCACTCCTCACCAAGACAAGTCTCCACACATAAAAACTGTGTATATGCTCTCAAGGAGTGGTCGCAACCCTAAAACCCATTCGTGGACTCTCTAGGGTCCAGGGACCTCCCAGGCTAAATATCCCTCTGTTAGGGAAACTAACCTACTCTGAATCCCTGTGTGCGCCAAGCTGGATTCTTTACAGAAGGTTGGAGAATGATTTTGCATGAGGGTTGAAGGGGAGGAGCAGATACTTTAAGGGTTAAGCACAAAGCTTAGAGAAGGGCAGCAGTGGCCGCTTGCCCAAACCATCAGTACGTGCTGGCCAGGGTGTGGACGAGTGGCAACGCCTCGTCTCGACACTGAAGACACTATGGGACCTTTGCCATATGGCTGTGTGTGTCACCTGCAACACAGAACTGAGCAGGTGTACTTTCTACGGGCAACTGAGCAAAAGCACGTTACGTCAGTGAAAAGAACATGATGAACTAGGCATTTGAAATGTAAACTATTGAACATGTTTTCTTCTTGTTATTAAACCCGTACCCCTCTAGCTAAATACTTTTTCTCAAATGTGACACATCCTTTGTGTGGGGGGCGTGTTTTGTTTTTCTGAAGAGCCAGAGACATCCCTATGGACGTTTGGTTGTTGCGGAACGTGTACTCCCATGATGCTGATGGGCTCTGGGGGGCTGGTATGGGGTGTGGTTTGCCAAGAGACAACGAGGGCATAAGGATCAATTCTAAGAGGAAGAGGGAAAGAATGTAAAGTTCTGTGATTCGTATGTAAACCTAAAACAAACGTGCTATGAGAAGGCCAATAAACTAGAATTTTACGCACACACACACACACACACACACATAGATTAAATGGATTATGCACTTGCAAGTTGTCATCGACAGTTTGGGGGTCATAGAAAACGAGCAAGCAAGAGAACGCGAAGGCCTCCAAACCTTTAGAAGAGGAGGCCGCCACCAGCTTTCCATCATGTCATGGGGAATCCAGGCGATACTTCAAGGGGAAGGTTTAAAGAATTTTTAAGAGAAAGTCCCCTTTGATAGAGTTTGCACCAAATGTGTTCTAACAGCTGCATTCACGGGAGACCCAGCTGCACTCTTTATACACAGTATTCAGCCCGCAAAGCATTGTATAGAAGGAACAAGAGGCCTTTGAAGTTGGTTGTGTTTCTTCGGGTGGCTTAGATTTTCCTGGGTGACTGGTTTTCACATATCCATCTTCTGGTTCTAACTTGGCCTCCACCAGGCCAGTGACTTCGGCTCTACCTTGTTGCTTATTAACTAGGAGCAATGCATGTGGGGCTTTTAGGTGCTTTCAAGAACTTTGCCATTGTAACGGGGCTGATTTATGGTTCTGCTTTTATAGATCCAGCTCTGCTCAATTTGCCCGGAGACGCGGAGGGCGCTCTCCCGGACAATGGGTCGATTACTCATGGATCCCAAGCGAGGCACAAAGGAAGGGGAAACCCAGCTGCCCCGGAGGCCGGTGCTGTCCCCTCCCAGGTCAGGAGTCCTAGATAGAACATGGCCAACAACCTGTGGGCGAGACGATAGAATTCCCCGCTGGAGGGCAACTGAGTCATGCAACACACAGGCGGGTAGCCGTTACCACTAGGATCGTTCGATGCTCTTCAAGAAAAACAAACATGCTTCTCACCAACAGGAGGAAGTCGCTTCACGCTTGCTCATCACTATTTTCTTCTCACCCTGCCTGACGGCCAACACTTCATCTGTTACGTTTCGCAACCAACGCGAAGGGAGAAGTAAGCAGCCCTCGCTTCCGAGAAGGGAGAAGAGCCAAGCCCTCTCATCAGCCAGACAGGTTTCTTCTGGGTGAAAGTAAAAAGTGCCAGCGTGGACACCCAGGGCGAATCCAGCCCGAAAGGCTCCCCGCAGCTCCGTGGAGGGTTGGCTGGGGTTGCAAAGGGAGGGTCTATGCTGACCTGTCCTACTTCCCACCACTGCTTAGGCTATTTCTTCCTCAACTAGAAGGCCTTTGGGATTTTTCAAAGGCATTTTAAAGGAATCTCGCCCACTCCTGTACTCCAAGGAGCCGAGAAGACAAACGTTTTCTGCTTCTCTTACTAACTACGACTACTTACCGTCTTCAGCTTCTTCTTCTTCTTATTACTAATATCCTTCTTATTATTATACAGCTAGGTTTTAAGTCTTTGCATGAATAGTGTGTGTGCCATTTCTTAGCTTTATTTACTGGCATTTATTGAGGATGGCCTCCTTCCCTTTTGCTTTTTAAAATTTACTTTTAATTTAAAAAATCTTTTTATTTGAAAAAAATGTTTCAGGGGCGCCTGGATGGCTCAGTCGGTTGAGCCTCCATCTTTGGCTCAGGTCATGATCTCACGGTTTGTGAGTTCGAGCCCCGCGTCGGGCTGTCTGCTGTCAGCACAGACACAGCTTCTGATCCTCTGTCCCCCTCTCTTTGCCCCTCTCCCGCTCGTGCTCTGTCTCTCTCTCTCTCTCGAAAACAAATAACATTAAAAAATTTTTAAGAGGGGCGCCTGGGTGGCTCAGTCGGTTGAGCCTCCAACTTTGGCTCAGGTCATGATCTCACGGTTTGTGAGTTCGAGCCCCACGTCGGGTTCTGTGCTGACCGCTCGGAGCCTGAAGCCTGCTTCGGATTCTGGGTCTCCCTGTCTCTCTCTGCCCCTCTCCCCGCTCTCAAAAATAAAGATTAAAAATTTTTTCATTAAAAAGAGAAAAAGAAAAAGAAAAAAAATGCTTAAGCACAACACCAATCCCAGCCTCGGACCCTGAAGGAAAAGTGACCGCGCACGAGGGCCAGAGTCTTCAACACCTACTCTGTCCCCCACCCCACCGTCTGATGGTGGCACGTCAGGGACAGCTCCCTTTATTGTAGCATTTGCCTCCAGGTATAAAAATCTTGAACAAATGCTCTTGTAGGCGAATCTGCAAACTGCCTGAGCTTGCCACATGTGGAAGGGGAAAGGGAGGCCCACACATTGCCAGGTTTCTGCTGGAGGGCATTACATCGCAAGGGCCAACACAAAGGAGGCTTTGCTCAGAGCACAGACCCCAATTTGCTTACGTTGCGGCATAGGCTGTGGACCCCATACTATTTTGGATTTTTAAAATAAATAGCCCTGAGGGGAAAGCTGGCTTTACATCAACACACAGAAATTTAATTTTAACTTCCATGAATACAGCTATTAACACACGGTCCCTTTCGGGTGAGAAGGACTCCTACCAGCAGAGACCTCGGCTAGGACTGGAGCTCATGTGTTTCCAGAATAGTCCGGCGGGTGCATCTGAGACTGTGGGTTTTAAAAAGTGAAAATAACACTGCACAACACAGTACCTTTTGCTTCTCTCTCTCTCATTCAGAAAATTCTTTCCAGATCCTATCATCTTGAGTGAGGGAACCACTGGAGAAGAAACCAGTGCTCCGAATGGAAAGTCGCATGACTACCAACTCTGAAGGGGACCATCCCAGACCATGGCGCTGAACGCTGAGTTCTGACGGAGGGCAAGCTCTCAAAGCAGATTGCAAAAAGACGGTGCGAAGGCAGCGCTGAGCATGTGGCCCAACACAGGATTCATCCAAAAGAAACAATCACTCTGCTCGGAGGGGAGTTTGGGTGGAGGCAGAGTTCATCAGGCTAACATGAGTGGATTTAGCAAAATAGTTTGTATGTCAGAAAGGGCACAAGACAATTTTAAAGAAGCCTGCACCGTGGAGAGACCTTCTTCCTCAACTGTATTTTTCTGCAATATTCCCACGTTTTTGATTTTTTTTTAACATTTTTAAATGTTTTTATTTATTGTTGAGAGAGAGACAGAGTGAGTGGGAGAGGGGCAGAGAGGGAGAAGGAGACACAGAATCTGAAGCAGGCTCCAAGATCTGAGCTGTCAGCACAGAGCCCGGCACGGGGCTCGAACTCACGAGCCATTGAGATCATGACCCAAGCCGAGGTCGGAAGCTCAACCGACTGAGCCACGCAGGCGCCCCTCCCTCGATTTTTAAGACATTTCCTGAGCAGCAAAAGGGAAATTTCCCGGTAACATCTTTAATTCATTTGCCCTGTGTCGAAAATATTATTTTCCTACTAAAGGCTGATCTTTTGTACTGTGTCCTTCCATATTATCACACATCTAAGAAATCAATTACCCCCATCTAAGAAATCAATAAGACATGCTTAGCTAGGGAGGCATATCTCTTCCATTATCAAAAGTCCTAGGGGCGCCTGGGAGGCTTAATCAGTTGAGCATCCGACTCTTGATTTTGGCTCAGGTCACGATCCCAGGGTCATGGGATCAAGCCCTGCATTGGGCTCTGTGTTGAGTGTGGAGCCTGCTTAAGATTCTCTCTCTCACTCTCCTTCTGTCCCTCCCTTGCTCGCATGCACACACGCAGGCACTCTCTCTCAAAATTAATTAATTTAATTTAATTAGCAAATTTAATTACTTATTAAAATAAGAGTTCTAGATTCAGTTTAAGCCTATATGCTGAATATATCCTGAATGGGTTTGAAATTGTGGCTCAACCCACAAAGTGTTTTCTATAGAATACCTGGATATGATAAACACATTGTCTACTAGGGCAGAAGAGGCCCCTTGGTTCATGTAGCTCATAACCACCACCTTGTCTTCTCCTCACACTAACCAGGATAGGCAGAAGGATTCAGTCGGTTAAGTCCTAGACTAGAAATATCACAACTTGTATTTTAATGTGTGATCTTTCTTTATGAGCTTGGACAAGTTAATTGACATCTTGTTTCCTGACTTCACTTCTCGGCAAAATGGAGGCTTTAGAAGTTTCAGTCGCAGAATGAAATGATTATAATTCGAATATAACACTTCTTTGTAAATCAAGGTCAAGTTTAGGAATTTATGAGAATTATTTGCTTGTTCCCCAAACTGCCCGGCCCCAGCCTCCCTCCATCTTAGCTGAAAACCCCAGCCTGGCCTCTGAGGCTCAGAATGGATCCCTTTTTTCCTTCGTCTCCTCCATCCCCAACCTTTGGGGACATTTTGCAAATGTTTCCACTAACTCCTCTATTGATGTCTACTTTGTACCCACACTGGCCCGCCCCCTGGCATGGCCATGGCATGACTGTAAGAAATGGATATCTAAGGGGTGCTTGGGTGGCTCAGTCGGTTAAGTGTCCAACTTCAGCTCAGGACATGATCTCACAGTTTATGAGTTCGAGCCCCGCAATGGGTTCTGTGCTGACAGCTCAGAGCCTGGAGCCTGCTTCGGATTCTGTGTCTCCGTCTCTCTCTGCCCCTCCCCTGCTCACACTCTGTCTCTCTGTCTGTCTCTCTTTCTCTGTCTCTCTCTCTCTCAAAAATAAATAAATGTTTAAAAAAATTAAAAAGAGAAAAGGATATCTAAGAAAGACTGATTTTCACAAAGATCGGCTGCCTCAGTTTCCCCGCCTCTGTAAGGATGTGTATCATAACCCTGTGTTGTGTGCAAGCATATGGACCCAGCCATTTGCACGTTGGCCTTGAATTCCTTACAAGATGCTGGGCTCTGGCTTATTTTTTTAATTTCTTATTACATGTGTCACTTCAGAAGAGGGGTAGCTATAATAAGAACAAAAAAAAGCTAGGGGTGAGTTTGTAAGGAAAATGACACCAATTACTGCACATCCAGATCACAGCTCTGAAAAAGTAGCTGAGGACAGGAATTAAGATGATGAAGCTTTTTAAGTCTTGTAAGTACAACTCTTTGAAACCCACTATCTTTCAAAGACATCGTAATGATCTTGCCATCATGACTTCAAACAGTCTTAATGAAACCCACAGAGAAAGGTATGCACAGCCTCTCAGTGGTGAGGGGGAAAGTTTCGTTTAGAAAATTAATAGAAAGTAGACAAGTCATTACACGTAGCCATCCTGTTGCTACAATAAATTATGGCATTGTTGGAGGCTTTTATAAAATGAGATACCGCGGCAGCAAGAAAAAAATGAAACCCTGCCTCATTTATCGGCAGGATCAGTGGGAACTGAAATAATTCCATCCTGAGAGAGGATTAGATTCTAACCTTTCCAAAAAAAATGTCATTGAAATGAAAAAGCCCATCTAACATGGGGCTTCGTGCTGGAGCCTGAGCCTGCCTCCGAGATGTGGACTGTGATGGGCTCCCGGCTTGCCTGTTCCTGCAGGTGCTAACGAGATGATGTCTTCCTTATCCACCTGCCTGTCTCGCATCCAGGCTAGGTGACAGCTAATAGCCAGCAGCTCAGAGCGGGGAGCAGCCTGGCTGGCTTGAACTAGTTTAAAACGACACAATGTAGCTTCCTTATCACACGTTTTGATAGGTTCGCGGCTCCCCTCACGGATCAGATACCCAGGGGATAGTATCTCTGGGATCATTTTAAATGCTCGGCTCCCTCTTTAAGGAGCATATATGAACCATCTTGATCTAATTAAACTGCAAAGAAAAATGTCTATTCCGGTGGCCTCCCAGACCACGGGTGACACCAGCTCAGGATTTGGTTTACATGCTGGCCTCGTCTGGACTAGAGGAATTGTATCTTCTGAAATTCTTTTCGCTAACTGATATTCCTCCTTCTTGGCTCAAAAGAGCCTTTGCTTGGGTACCCGCCTTTCACATCCTTTGCGTGCATATGTGTTCGATGCTGAGGCCCGGAAAACAGCCCGGAGACCAGGCTGAGGACCCCGTCATTACTGGGTGTCTCTCCTTATGAAGCATCCAGGAAGCCTTCCGCTTCTTCGCTGCTCTCCGGGTGAGAAAGTGCAGCAGCAAAGACCCAAATCCAGAAACTGCAGCCACCAAAGCGCTTCTGGGAAAATCAGCTGGAAGAAACCTTAGAAGCCGCTCGGTCACGTCTCCCACTTTGTGAATGAAAAAAACGGAGGGACAGAGATGTCTCGCCATTGTGGGATCCGATGGCACCCCTCCCTCCCCCGGACCCTGTGGTGGCTTCCCAGCTCTCTTGCCACTTTTCACCCTGGAATGCTTTCTCACCCACTTGGGCTGCTCCTCCGTGGGAGGCCCACCCGAGCCGTGAGGAGGCAACACGAGGAGGACTAAGGCCCCGGCCAACAGCCACCGGCCAATAGCCTGCAACAGCGAGCCAGCCAAGGGAGTGAGCCAGCTGATGCCACGTGGAGCAAAGACGAGCTGTCCCCACCAACCCCTGCCCCAATTGCAGAGTCCTGGGCGAAGAAACGGTGGTCTTAAGTCACCTCGTTTTAGGGTGGTTTACTGCACAGCAATGGATAACCAACCACTATCTGAAATAACCTCGGTCACACACTTGTTAACTTTCCATCACCTTCCTCCCCTTCCCCCGTGTCCCCCTTAGGAGGTAAGTTCCGTGATGTTACCCATGTTCATCCCGGGATCTCCAGCACTCAGACGGTGCCCGGCCCCCACTATACACTCAATAAATGTTAATTGTATGAATGAATGAATGACTCATACAAGTTGTTTTTTTTTTTTAATGTTTGTTTTTAAGCGAGAGAGTGAATGCCAGCTGGGGAGGGGCAGGGAGAGAGGGAGACAGAGGATCTGAAGCAGGCTCCACCCCGACGGCAGAGAGCCCGATGTGGGGCTCGAACTCGTGAACCGCGAGATCATGACCTGAGCTGAAGTCGGTCGCCCAACCGACTGAACCACCCAGGTGCCCCAAAGTATATGTCTTTAATTCCTAAGGAAACATGCTCAAGACTAAACACATCCCTAGCTAACCATTCAGGGACTGATTTCCTGTGGAGACAGAGGTAACCATAGTGGACTCTTACTGAGCTCATCAATGGCCCAAACGCTGCATTCAGCCCTTCATATGCTGAATGGGTCCTTGTCACTACCCTATGAGATGCCGAGACACAGAGATGGAGAGAGGGTCTCCAACGGGCCCAAGGTCACTCAGCTAAGTGACTGGTCAAGCTGGGGGGGCGGGACAGGCCAGCGCGGCCTTCGGAGAGTGGATAAAGGATCCTTCCTCCTGCCTTGAAGACTGAGTGGGCCCCCTGCTGGTCTTATCAGCATGGTCGCCCACATCTCCCTGCTCCTGGGAGCAGGCTGGAGGGTGCCGCTGTCGTCATTCTCCTAGAATGGGGACAGCCTCCCATCAAAGGCTGGGCAGGTATGGAAGCAAATAGCTCATCTTCTTCTGAAGCCAGAAGTTTCCAGTAGAAATCCAGCCCAACGATTAAGGCACGGGGTTGCCTTGGGGCAGAAGCTGGTGTCTGGGTGGAGGGGGAAATGTCTCCAGTTCCACACAGAGCAACTCATGGATTTGAGGTAGCTGGTCCAGCCGTGATGAGAGCCACCCAGCTGTCGTCCGTAGGGCATGGCCTCCTGTCAACCACTCTGTCTTCGGCTCAATGCCACACGCAGTTACCAGGCATCCAGCGTGACCTGGGCGTTGTGCTGAGTGAGACCTTCCCTCACGTTGTCAGAAAAGTCAAGGGGAGCTTGGGGGGCTCAGTCGGTTAAGCATCTGACTCTTGGTTTCAGCTCACGTCCTGATCTCGCGATTCGTGAGTCTGAGCCCCGCGTTGGGCTCTGTGCTGGCAGCTTGGAGCTTGCTTGGGATTGTCTGTCTCCCTCTCTCTGCCCCTCCCTTGCTCGTATGCTCTCTCTCTCTCTCTCTCTCTCTCTCTCTCTCTCTCTCTTTCTCTCTCTCAAATAAAGAAATAAATGAAAGTAGAGCCTAAGAGTAGGCAGCGATCAGAAGGAAGGGGTGCGGAGGGTCCCATACTCAGAAGCAAACAAAAATTCTTTTTCTTTTTTTTGGTCTTCTATTTCAGGACTCAGGCAGAAACCCATCCAAAGGCACCGGCTATGATGACCCTTCGTAGGAGCCCCGTGGCCAGTGGGGCACACAGAGGCTTCAAACAGAGGCAAAATAAGCAGCCATCCGGCCTGGCACAAGCCAACAGACTTTCTGCTTCCCAGGCTGGTTTGTGCCAACCTGGGTGCCTTTTATCTACACCCCCCGCCCCCACCAGCCACTGCCTAGAGCCCACATTCTCCCTCTACACCCAGCTTCCTGGGATTGGCAGGAATGACGTGCCCGGATGGAGGATGGGTGTGGGGAGAAATGCTTTCCTGGGCCTTCAGGTCATAGTAAGGTACCAGTGATCCGAGGGAGGACGGATTCCTTGACAGGCGCGGAGTTGGAGAAATAGCACCACGTGGAGGCTGAATCTACTCCAGTGCTCACCATGCAAGGGGCAGAGTGCAGGACAGCAGGCTCTGCGGACTGGGGCTGCTCATCGGGGCCCTGGGACAAAGGCTCTTTCAGGTGGCTTTCTGAGGGTCATGAGAAAAGCTGCCCTCCCTGAGTAATGTGAGCAAATCTCCAGTGGAGCGGAAAACAGTGGCTGCACCAGACTCAGGTTCTCTTTAAAAATGGTTCCACACAGGGGCGCCTGGGGGGCTCAGTCCGTGAAGCGTCCGACTTCGGCTCAGGTCACGATCTCGTGGTCTGAGTTCGAGCCCCGCGTCGGGCTCTGTGCTGACAGCTCAGAGCCTGGAGCCTGTTTCAGTTTCTGTGTCTCCCTCTCTCTCTGCCCCTCCCCTGCTCATGCTCCGTCTCTCTCTCTCCTCTCTCTCTCTCAAAAACTAATAAACATTAAAAAAATTGTTTTTAAAATGGTGCCATATCCTCAGTGTTTTAAGGCACAAACAAAAGGAAACGGTAATTATCCTTGCTTATTCCCCACGTCAAATTTATAAACACGCCATCCTGAACCATCAACAGGTACGGCCGTAAGCTCCAGAAGACGGTCTTTCTTCTTTAGTGCCTCTAGGTTAAACTTAGAAAATTGTCTAAGTTTGAAATTTTCACAGGGTTAAAAAGGGAGAGGGGGCTTTTTACCCACACTTGGTATTTTTAGCCCAGCAGAGAGCTTGAATTCTCAGGCTCCAGAAATCACAGGAACTGGACCGAGGTCCTGGCTGTCACTGCCCAGCTGGGTGACCCAGGCACATTTCTTAACCCCTCTCACCTGCAGGTTCCTTTTCTATCAAACATGGACCATCCCGTGGATGATATGGATGGCTTCCCCGGGAGCCTGCATGGAGATTCCAGCCTTTGCTACCTGTTCTGCGTGTGTCAGGTTGAGGGTGACTCAGAGCAAAGGACAGCCGCATTCACCAAGTACCTCTGAGGTTGGCACGACTGTGAACTTTTTATTCAAGAGGAAACTGAGGTGCAAATAGCACGGGCGGGCAGCCCAGAGCCGCAGTGCAAGGGAGGGGATACGGGTAAAATAGATGTCTTTTGATTGCTAGCCCACAGGACAGTGACAGGGACAGGGGTGGGGAGGGCAGCACAGAGGGCATCCAGTTCAAGGACATAGAAGGATATATTTCCAATCTTCCAAGTCATTCCCTCCGAGTAAGTAAAAATGGGTCAATTGCTAATATTGTTCTTCACTTCAAATTTTAATGAAATGAACTCTACTACGGCTGTAACTTACAGATAAAGTTCAGGAAAGTATTTCTCTCTCCTTAAGAATGGGTGTCCAGACTACCTCTTGTCTCTCTTTTTAAAAACAGAATTTCTAAAAAAAACAAAACAAAACAAAACAAAAAAAAAAAAAAACAAAAAAACAACAACAACAAAGCAGAACTTCTGATTTTTAGCTGGGCACGTGGTTACTCGGAATAGAAACCAGATCTCCCTGACTCACTTGCAACCAGATATAATGAAGCTATAATTTAACTTCTGGCAAGCAGGATGTTAGAGGAAGTGTAGTGTGCAGCTTTCCCCCTTTTCCTGCTGATCGGTAGGTTAATGGAATGGCTGGAGCTCAAGCAGCCATGTTGCACCATGAGTACAAGCTAAACCTGGCAGAGAAGCAAGACAGAAGAAGCCAAGTGGATCGTGAGGCCACCATCTCAACCTAGATTGTCTATCCTTGGACTGTTAAAGGAGAAAAAAATAAACTTCTCTCTCATATAAGCCCATATTACTTTGGGTTTTCTGTCACAGCCAGATCTAATCCTGACCATCCTTCCATATATTCTCCCATAGAACCATATCTAACCACTATGACCCTTTTCCCCCTATGTGATTGGTGATCTCTCTTTCTGACTTTATTTTTTAAATCTCTCTAATTACATGCCATTATTTCAAGATGTCAAACTTTGGAAACGGTATATAAATGATGAATCCACATCGTAGTAATATAGTCACTTACCCTGATGGCACCACAGAAAACTCCTACAGGGATTTTCGTGGCCTTAAAAGAAAGTAGCATTGGAGATACTGAAATGAACAGGGAGGTGGAGTCCATTTACCATGACTCTTGGGTACAAGAGCTTAAGTCCTGTTAGTTCAGACGCTTCCATGGTCCCTCCAGACTAAGTGAACAGACTAGAGCCTGTTAAGAATTCTCACTATGGGGGCGCCCGGGTGGCTTAGTGAGTTAAGTGTCCTCTCTTGAGTTCGGCTCATGGTTCATGAGTTTGAGCCCCGCACGAGGCTCTGTGCTGATGGTGTGGAGCCTGCTTGGGATTCTCTCTCTCCCTCTCTCTCTGAATCTCTCTCTGTCTCTCTTTCAAAATAAGTAAATAAACTTAAGAAAAGTTTTTTTTAAATAATCACTATGTCCCCACCCAGAACCAAATCACCTTCGCCAAGAAGTTTAGATACCTGGTGGATTCTGTGTTTGTGCTTTAAAGACCCTTGATGAGTTGAATGGGAAATCTTGATGTTTACCAAGATTTTTAGAACAATTTTATATACCCTACAGAAAACACTCGTTTGTGCTACTACCCGAGAACAAGATTTTACTGGTGGGACTGACACCCCAGCTTTCTCCCAGTCTCCACCTTCCTGAGACCTCTCGAAAAACAATCACGTATCCAGATGTACCTGCAAAAGGCTTAAAACTATTAGCATTTCACCGTGGTTTGGGGACGGCTGAACGAATTTCTATACTTCCAAACGTTCATGTAGACAGTGAGGTCATTTTTATTTTAGCAAACCATCTTACCCCTTCTCCTATCTCCCCTCCCCCCAAAAAAACAAAACTCACCCTGACCTCATCATCTCATTCACAGGAGCAGGCTCCTTGGCCCTCACCCTGACGTCTGCCTCGAGTTTTCCTCTAACGTATTACCAAGGAAGTGTTTGCAATTTTCCAAAATGCAACCCTGACGGAATTACCGAAAGACATTCAGCAAAGGAAAGTAAATAAAAAAATAAAATGCAGGAGCCTAAAATATTTCAAATGCCACGATCATCTATCATGAGCTGACTCTCCTTGGAAAAAAACAAGACATAAATAGCTCCTTGTGCACCGGCGATCTCTCTACGACGTCAAACATCCACGTGTGCGTGCGTGTGTGAGTGTGATGCTGGTTTTGATATTGATTTGAGCAAGTGCTTTAAGAAAAAACTTTCCTGGAAGCTATTACAAGTTGTACCTTGGACTCACAATTAACTTAGAATGCAGTCCTGAGGCTCGCACTTGCTCACCTGGAGACTGTGCTTGTGTCCCAGGGAGTGGGGTCCTTGGAGCAAGGCTGAGGAAGGCTGAGGAAGGCTGAGGAAGGCTGAGGAAGGCTGAGGAAGGCTGAGGAAGGGTATGACAACGGCCTACAAAGAAAGGCCTAAGGCGCACGGGATTGATTGGGACTGCGGAAGACAGAGTGGGGGAAGCCTTAGAAACAACCGGCAGGCAGAGGAAGCTCCTAGAAACCTTGTGTGTCCTCCATTTTGGAAGAAGACGTTCCCAGTAAGAGGCTTGGAGCAAAGAACGAAAGATTAAGGTACAATGACGGCATGATTTCTTAGCCAGTAGAATAATTCGTCAAGGGACAGGGCACCAGGAAAGGCAGTCGTCGCTTATTCTCCGCGTGTCTTTTTTTTTTTTTTTTTTTTTAATTTTTATTTTTTAATTTTTTTTTCAACGTTTTTTATTTATTTTTGGGACAGAGAGAGACAGAGCATGAACGGGGAAGGGGCAGAGAGAGAGGGAGACACAGAATGGGAAGCAGGCTCCAGGCTCTGAGCCATCAGCCCAGAGCCCGACGCGGGGCTCGAACTCACGGACCGCAAGATCGTGACCTGGCTGAAGTCGGACGCTTAACCGACTGCGCCACCCAGGCGCCCCTCCGCGTGTCTTTTAAAGGCCAGAGAGGCCACTCACCTGGGCCCAGAGCTGAGGGTCACAGAAGACATCTCTGCTTGCGGTGTGACCACGGAAAACCAGGTCACCTCCCAGCCCCAGATTTCATGTCCTCGGGGTAGGCAGCTTCGTGCAGAGGTGACAGTCGTGAAGTCTCTAGAAGCAGAGGGACAGGTGTTGCATGAGCACCGGGCAGAGCTTAAGGTCTGTGAAATCCCAGCTTCAGCAAGCCCGGAGCCTCCTGGGCTATGTGACTACATCAACAATAGTGCCTTGGTGATGAAGCCCTCGCCTGAAAGCATTATTTGTAATTTTTTTTCTTGTCTTTACTTCTTTTAAATCTTTTGAGAGAGAGAGATGGATTGCGAGCCGGGAGCCGGGGAGGGTTAGAGAAAGAAGGAGACACAGAATCCCAAGCAGGCTCCAGGCTCCGAGCGGTCAGCACAGAGCCCAACGCGGGGCTCGAACCCACGAACCTCGAGATGTGACTTGGGCTGAAGTCAGACGCTCAGCCGACGGAGCCACCCAGGCGCCCCTGAAAGTATTTATTTTAATGGAAAATAAACACCGTTCGGTAAACTCAAGCAAAAATGGGAAAATACCCCATTTATTCCAATATGGCTCTGAAAAAGGCCACTTGGAAAACCTGCCAGGAAACCCCAAGAGATGCAGGGCGGTTTCGGGGCCTCACAAAGAGTAACTTCTTTCCTCTTTATTCCCGTTGTAAATACAGTTTGGGCTCTGAGTGTAGACTGGCCCACCACGCACAGCCACGGCTGATGCTATTACCAAGGCTAAAAGGGAGGAAGTTCAAAGGTATGAACACCACTGCCACGGTAACACACAGCGTGCGATCCGTTTGCAAAGTGTGCTACTGAACATCGTGTTAACTTTTATGGTCTCTATTCCATATGTGTGATGTGAAAAGGTTATAGCAGGAGAGGGAGTCATAATTCTGAGTTTTCGGATAGTTATGACTTTCAAGTGAGTGTAAGATGTCCACTCTTTCTCCGCGGCTTGTTCTTGCCCTCCGATTGAGTCTGCCTTTCACTGTATCTTCGTATCTCAGACCTTTTCTGGCAGATTCTTTATTTCAATACAGAGATTATTTACTTCTGTCCCCCCAATATATTTATTTAAGCGTCTTTAGGACAAGAGGAGCTTCAGGAGATACAGAAGGGGCTGAATACCTTGCGGGGTCTCCATTTGATGGTAATCACAGAGCATAGCAATGTGCTAAGCAGCTTATGACCATTATATTTTATCCCCCACATTTTTTTTTTTAATTTTTTTTTTCAACGTTTATTTATTTTTGGGACAGAGAGAGACAGAGCATGAACGGGGGAGGGGCAGAGAGAGAGGGAGACACAGAATCGGGAACAGGCTCCAGGCTCCGAGCCATCAGCCCAGAGCCCGACGCGGGGCTCGAACTCAGGGACCGCGAGATCGTGACCTGGCTGAAGTCGGACGCTCAACCGACTGCGCCACCCAGGCGCCCCTATCTCCCACATTTTATGCAAAAGGCAGTATCCCATTTTCTAGATGTACGTACCGAGGCTCACACAGCTAATACTAGCCACGAAGTAGTGGGAGCTAGGTCTGAACTCGTTAAAAAAAAATTTTTTTTAATGTTTATTTATTTTTGAAAGAGAGAGACAGAGTGCGAGTGGGGGAGGGGCAGAGAGAGGCGGGGCCACAGACTCCGAAGCAGGCGGGCTCCGAACTGTTAGCACAGAGCCCAATGGGGGGCTCGAACTCACAAACTGTGAGATCATGACCTGAGCTGAAGTCAGACGCCTAACCGACTGAGCCACGCAGGTGCCCCTGAACCCACGTTTAAATAACCAAAAGCTCATTCTCTTTTCTATCATCCGAAAGCAGAATTTTCTGGCATCCCAAGCTAGGTCTTGAAAAATATGTAGGTTTTATTTTTGAAACCCTTTCTTTTGTTTTTTGCTTTCTTTTTTAAGGCAAAGTATATTTAATATTAAAAATTCAGGAAACGCAGAACGAAGAAAAAAAAAAAGGCATGCATGACTCCAGTACCCAGAAATTACCACTCGGCATATTTTAGTGTCTTTTCCTCAAAAGTTTTTTTTTTTTTTTTTTTGCCTGAATAAGAGCTTTTGTTTCTTGTTTATTACACAAGTGTCGTTCTTGTGCGTGAATGGTTTGATGATTTTCTTTTTTTAATGTATCATAAACGGGCCCAGGTGGGGAGAGCGCAGCAGGTGAGAGGCAGGTGAATGGAAAGGCGTGTGGGGAGGTGGACGCAGCAAAGACAGGGCACGGGGCATCCAGGACACCACAGAGCGTGGCGGACGCATCTGAGAGGCGGGGGTTTCTGAGCGGGAGCTCACCGATGCTTGGCTTCAGGGTTAGGACACTGTGCTGTAAGCCACATACGTGCGAACTCTTTAGCATATGGATGGCAGCTAACAACACGAAATACACCTGGATGGCTTCTGATCGGGGGACGGACGTAGGGCAAAGGTGCCATACGTATGTTATCCAAGCAGCAGTGCAAGGTGGGGCGGCAGGGGGCACAGAGGGTTCTTCTTACAACATCCACCCGCGGAAGCAAGGGCAATCTGAAGGCAGGCAGGTGCAGACTATGAAGAAGGAAGAATATGGACGCGTGACACATGGACATTTTCCGCGGAGCTGTACAGATATTGTGACCCCAAACTCCAAAAGCAGGAGACTAGCCCAAAGCTTCGGGTTGGAAGGGCTGAAAAGAACACCGAACCGTTTCCGGTTTGGTTTTTAGATTCTCATTTGGGACCAATTTCGGGCAAGAAAGAACCTCCACTACCCTCCTAAGACAAATGTGCATTATACTTAAATAATTTTGCACATTGTTACCACTTCTCATGCATGGGGCAATTTATCCACGTGACCACATCTTGGCACCGAAGTCTCGGCTTCCTCCTGAAAGCCGCGGACAGAGGTGGAGGCTGATCGCGACACGGGGAGGCTGGATTTCACAAGTGGCGGGTGTGAAAGCACTCAGGACTGTGGCCCTGGGAATAAGTGATTGCAAACATCACCATGTGGGTCGTGCCGCTGGTATTAGAATTATTTGTTTCCATGTCTCATTCCTCTTGTGAATTTCTTGAGCACAAACCATGTGTCGTCTGTCTTCTAAGCACCTGGTACAACAGGACACAGGTGAGCACTTGATAAATGGTTCTTGAATGAAGGCATAAATTGCAAGAAATTGGGTGTGTGTGTGTGTGTGTGTAACCACATGTACATGTATACGTGTATATATATAGTTGTCTACATATGGATAGATGGACATGTGTATATATATATTCATGTGTATATATATATGTGTATATGTGTGTGTATATATATATATATATATATATATATATATTCATCTATCAAGTTGTACTTGCCCCTCGTCTGGCTGTACTACCCCCATTCCTGACCTAAGCAGCTTAAGAAAGAGATCTTGGTTACTCATCAGTGCCTCATCCTACTAAACAGGAAGGCCTTGCTTCATGCAGGTGTTGTGAAAGAAATCCCCTGCAAATCGGAATTTCCACACTGAATCCAATTCTAAATGTACTGAAGGAGTCTGTGATTTAATGCATCACTCACCCATATGTTTGCAAGGTGCCTTGTAGAGAAATGGAAATCATCAACCTTAAATTTGTCTGTCCTCAGATCCAGGGTTGATGCTTAAAATTGGGGCACGCCTACCCCTTTCTGCCTCAAACTTCGCTCATCCCCCCGAGCAGTTGGAACAGGGGCTTCCCTTGCTCGCTTGCATAGGGCAGGGGTGGCTTGGTAGAACATAGCATAGGACCCATGTGGGGAGGCTCCTGGGCCCCCAAACATTGGGGTTCCTAGGGTGCATAATAAGAATGAGTGTATCGGGGCTCCTGGGTGGCTCTGTCATTTAGGCGTCCAACTTCGGCTCAGGTCATGATCTCACAGTTTGTGGTTCGAGCCCTGCATCGGGCTCTGTGCTGACAGCTCAGAGCCTGGAGCCTGCTTCGGATTCTGTGTCTCCCTCTCTCTCTGCCCCTCCCCGCCTCTTGCTCTCTCTCTCTCAAAAATAAACATAAAAAAAAAAAAAAAAGAATGAGCGTATCATCCGTATCGTATTTAGCACAGAAGTTTTACAAAATAATGCACTAGTTCAACATCTGCTCCATTAAATGTGCCAATAACGTGTAACATTGAAGTCGGATGTTAGTATGAAGGAAAAAGCTGGGCCGCTCAGAAGGGAGCCGACAACTTTGGGAGCCAATGTTGCTTCAGTGGCAGGATCTTCAGCTTGGGAATGTGACACATGTTTTTCTCCAGAGAGAGAGGAAAAGGGAGAGAGTTTGGTCCTCACGGGACCTTCTTACCTGCTTCTTCTGTCACGCGTCTGGCAGAGCTGAGAAATTGTCTGCCAGGGCCGCAATAACAAAATGCCTCAGACGGGGTGGGGGGGGCCTAACCAACGGAAATGTATTTTCTCACAGCTTTGGAGGCTGGAAGTCCAACACCAAAGTGCTGGTTGGTTTGGTTTCTTCTGAGGCCTCTCCTCCTTGGCTTGCAGACGGCCGCCTTCTTGCTGTGTCCTCACGTGGCCGTCTTCCTGTGCACGTGTACTTCTGGCGCCTCTTTGGGGCCCCTCCTCTTCGTAAGGACACCCATCACATTGGACTAGGGCTCACCCTGACAGCCTTATTGTAACTTAACGTCCTCAAAGATCCCGTCTCCAAAGGCAGTCGCATGCTAAGGGGTCTGGGGTTATAACTTCAGCATATGAATTTGTAGGGAGGACACGTTTTGGCTCGTAACGCAAGAACATTCTCCACAGCAATGCTGAACCCGGCATCCTCTCCAGCCAATCTAGAGTGTGAGGCCCAGGAGACAGAAACACCTGCCTGCCAGTTCCTTCCTCCCCCATAACAACAAACTGGGCCAATAAGAAAACCTCCTCTTTGCAAAGCCCTTACCCCAGGAGCGGTGCCTTGAGCCTGAAACCTGTCTCTAAGATACACAGTGTCCACCGGGGAGTAAAGCGGCTCCCCTCCCCCATGTAATTAACTCTCCATGCTGAAGCTACTCCCCAGGATGGGTCCCCATTGCCTTCTCCCCCCACCCACCTCTGGCCCAGTGAAAAGCAAGTTAGGCGATTATGCAGACCCATGAATTCATAATTCAAAATAAACCCATCAAAACATTTGCTCTTACTTTTAACCCCATTGTACCCCGAGTGGAAATGTTAACACACAACAGCAGAAGAGATAAATATGGCAAACAAAAGTTTTCCCACAGCCTTTAGCCCCTTAAACATTCTAATCCCATCGAGGATATTTATGCCTGGCCAAACACTGCCCCCGGGGGCTGGGCTCCTGCCGGTGGCCCCTCACAGCGCCCGCTGCCTTTGTAGAGACCAGCTGCCCGTTGCTATGGCGATTTGGTTACGGAAGGGCAACGCAGGGCACCTAACCCAAGTGCTTTTTTAACCAAACCGCATGCTTATTAAAAGAAAGGAGAAAGTTTCCATTAAAATATCTGGGCTGATTACATTTGGAAACTTAATAACATGTGTTGACTCAAATAACTCCCATTGAATTGAACCTCAGCAGGACTTAAGAGTTCACCGGGGGAACAAATATCTCTGATGAAACTTGGCATCTTAACCCTGTTTAACATTTTAATTAAGAAGGGAAAATTCGGTGTCATTTGCTTTTCTGCGGTCTCCAGGAGCGGCAGGGGACATGCTTGAGAATTCCTCCAAGAGGGAAGGCGGAAAGAAATACATTAGCTAATTAGGGATGAGGCAAACATCTATATACAAGATATATACGCCACTGCTCACTTTCCTCGCCCGACTTTTCCGCTGCCCCTCTCCTTCCAGACGGGCTCTCTCAGAAGAGGACGCATGAACGTGCTTCTTTTTAATACTGTTAATGGAGACTTAAAGTATTGCTTGAGTCTTATATTCTACGAAGCTAGAGAAAAGCCGGGACAGGGGCACGCATCTACAGACAGCCCCCGCTCTTGGGAAATGCCCAGAATTTGGTAGCTTCAGAAAAACTCTTCCCAAGCCCTCCTTTCATAACCATCAAAAACTCATCTTTTTTTTATGAGCATTTTTTTTTTTTCTAGCCAGGCAGGCACCCTGGGGAAAATTTGTTAGGATGGCCCAGTTAAGTAGAAAATATTATCTTCCCTGTTTTGCAAATGAGCCTGTGAAAGGGGGTTGATTGAAACGGCAGCCAGGCAAAGTTGGGGCGCGGGGACAGTGGTCGGTCTACACCCACCCCGCCTGGCTACTGGATCGCCCCGGTCCTGGAAAAAAAGCAAATTGAAATAAGCAAGAGTAGGAAAATCAGTTTGGCCAGAGGATGTAGAGAGAGATTTTCAGTGTATTTCCGACTCCCAAGAGTAGCAGGCAGAGACTTCGCTGTTTTATTTTGTGTCGCTTTCCTCCGCAACACGGAGTCAAACCCGCACCCTGAATTTTTGTTAATTTTAAGCTCCTTCCTCCTTTTGAGGTTGCAGCCTAGTGCTGTACCCCTGGGACTTTACTTCCTGGGAACCTGCCCTGCCCTGCCTGGTCCGATGTCTCCTGCGGGGCCCCCGGGGAAAGCAATCCCCCCCAACCCCCTCCATCGCGGGGCCCCAAAGGGATGGGGAACAACTGAACTATGTGTTAATTGCGTTAAGGCGCTTTCTCTAATGAAATAGTGGCTTTCTCCATAGCAACGGTGATTAAAAGATGCAGAATGGCGGGTCCTCCAGGGCCCGTCTGTCTGGGAAGTGATTGCCACTTTACAGAACAATTCAGTCCAGATAGAAGTTTATTGTGCACATTCCGCCTAAGCTGACTGCTCAGGTCACACTTCCCAAAGCCACTTTCTCTCCCTCTGAGCGCTATTTTCAGGCTGACTTGGGGGAGGGGACCACGGGATATTTGCCACCGGGCTGGGGGTGGGGAGTGGTAGTTGGGGGCTGTTTGGAGCTGGGGGTGGGGGAGAAAGAGATCTGACCTGCTCGGGCTCTCCTTCAGAGGATGGGGGAGAAACGAAACCCAAAGTCTGCACCTTGAATGTAAGTCCATGCTAAAGAAGCCCCATGCTTCATTAAGCACCTTAAAAAATGCTCATTGAAATGCCCAGAGGGGGTAAGGTGAATTCCCTTTCCATTTTTGTGCCCCTACTAAAGCACACAGCATTCCTATTTTATACACTAGAGGGTAAGTGATTCTCCAAGTTGGAGGGAGGGGGGCAAATAAACATTATCTGGACAGCAAATGCAGAAGAGGGTGACATAATGGTCCTAACAGATTGCAGGGTCTCAAACGGGCGGCGGGGGGCGGGGGCGGAGGCATCCTTCCCGCTGCTCTCTCTTGCTTCTTTTTTTTTTCAAGTTTTTTTTTTTTAATATTTATTTATTTCTGAGACAGATGGAGACAGAGCGTGAGCAGGGGAGGGGCAGGGAGAGCAGGAGACACAGAATCCGAAGCAGGCTCCAGGCTCTGAGCTGTCAGCACAGAGCCCGATGCGGGACTCGAACTCACAAACCGTGAGATCATGACCTGAGCCGACGTCGGTCGCTCAACCGACCGAGCCACCCAGGCGCCCCTCTCTTGCTTCTTTCACACCAGGTTCTGGGTCTCCTCTTGTAGGCAGACCTGAAATGTGAGGCTTAGATCCTCCACTTGTGCTGCTGCCTGAGACCCAGCTCGCACACGCCCGCACCGCCTCTGATGCCCGCATACAGAGGGACCATCAAGCCCGCACTTCAGGGGCCAGTGAACTAAAACTTGCCAGGAGGCCCTCCCGGTAGGAAGAGCACGTTTTGAAACATGAAAAGAAACTAAATAAAACCGTGATTTACAAATCCAGACTCAAGCCCGAACACAGCCCCAAATACGTTCTCAACGTACAGTGGAATCAGATTTCAATGTTTCCGAAAGAAGCGCATAGGTGCTGGAGTCCCCAGGTCGGGGTTAGATTCCCGGCTCTGCCTGACCTCGGCCAAATTACCGAATCCTCAAGTTTCTCCATTTGAGAAAAGGAGATGAGAATTACAGGAGAGAGCTATGTCGAACATTGACTTCTGGCATGCAGCGCGTGTTCAAAATTTATAAGTAATAATAATTATTATTATGCAGCGAAATGCCCTGTTACATTTGTATAGCACTCTATGGCTGACCACGTGCTTCTAGGACCTTTCCTCTTATCATCTCCCTAACGACCCTGGGCTGTTCCAGAAGCCAGGGTTGTGCCTAGCTGGAGTGAGATCAAAGCACTGCACTTTGAGACCGGGCACTGGCAGGTCAAGCAGAAAAGGCCGGTTGCTGGGGACAAAACAGGCAGAGAAATCCAAACTTCCAAACCCAGCCCTGGGAGCTGGGAATGTTCTAGGCTATGGGATACAGGGGTGAACAAGAACAAGGCAGTCCTGCCCTCCTGGGGCTGACAGTTCAGGGCCACGTTGGAGAGGTGGAGGACGCAGAGGGAGTGCACGCCAGAGGCAGCTGACCCCGGCCCAAGGAAGGCTTCATGACTCCGTTTTATTCACAAAATTTTAAAGATAACACACTTAAAGGGCCTTTAAGTGTTTAGATTTCTCTGGGAAATAAAAGTGCTATTTATACTGGCATCGAGTAGAATTATTCACACTTTCAAAAGTGTTTGAAGCAAATTGGAGGAAGGCCACAGATCTAAATATTTATAATGCCAAGAAATCTGTGTGCTTCTGTGATTTGTGTTCGACCTAGGAAATCACTCATTTTAAAAATTATGATTACCCAAACTTTCTAATCCTAAGGGAAAACTTCAAATTCTAAACAAAAGCTAATACACAATTTACTTTGGGCAAAAAGCCTTCTAAATGCACTTTGTACCCGGCCCATCATCTGGGTATTTAATACAAATACTCAACATTCCTCAAAGGTATTTACCCAAACAGCTGCAGGGTAATGACCCAAACAGCTCCCAAACAGGAGCATCAGTTACAGATCAGTTACAGAAGACTCCAGGGGTCTGTGGGACTGAGCCGCCCTGACAGCAGACAATCTGTCCTACCCTTGAAGTGTGGGACTTAAATGTGGTCCACGAATCAACAGTTTCTGCCTCACCTAGGAGCCTGTTAGAATGCAACACTCCAACATCCCCCCCACCCACCCACCCATGTCTACTCAATCAGAATTTCCATTTTAAAACAAGATCCTGGGGGATTCCTATGATACGAAATTTGGAGACTTTGGAATCACTGTGGCACATCTTTATTTCTCCATCTTCTAGGATACCACCTTCTACATGCAACCTGTATATACGTTATTTCTCATTAAAGACTGCAAGCTTCTTGTATATCTTGCCTACAATAGGTACACAAAACTCTCAGTTAAATGAATGAGCCAACGAACTAATAATGAATGAATGAATGAATGATTTATTACCAAGGCGTACTTGCTAACCTCCCACTGGCCAGAGATGGTATTTAGGAGCTTCAAGAGGGATAATAATCACAATGGATTAAAATTCATAAAATATGTTCAAATATGTTAAATATGCTAAAATCTACAAGTTCAGAATATATGTGTGTATTCACACATATACGTATCACGAGGACAGTACAGGAAGGACTTTTAGGGAAACTGTTATAAAGTTCTATTTCATGATCTGCATGGGATTTACAGAGGTATATGCTTTATTACAGCTTATTAAGTTATTTTTTTAAAAGATGCATGGGAATCATGCTGAGGTGCCATGATTGTGACTCTGTGGCTGTGCTACCAATGAAAAGGACACCAAATTGGCCACATCCCTTTAACCAGTCTCAACCCAGAATTAAGAAGAAAGTTTGGACACACTTATATATAAGCTATTTTTTTTTTTTAATTTTTTTTTTTTCAAACGTTTATTTATTTTTGGGACAGAGAGAGACAGAGCATGAACGGGGGAGGGGCAGAGAGAGAGGGAGACACAGAATCGGAAACAGGCTCCAGGCTCTGAGCCATCAGCCCAGAGCCTGACGCGGGGCTCGAACTCACGGACCGCGAGATCGTGACCTGGCTGAAGTCGGACGCTTAACCGACTGCGCCACCCAGGCGCCCCATAAGCTATTTTTTAATTTCCCCAGCTAAATTGTTGAAATAGTTCTATTTCCACTTCATTGGAATTAAGTATATTTATAACCTAAATTTTATATGGTGAGTCAAAAGTAGAGATTTCCCCCAAATTGTATAGATTGTCCTCATCAGTCTTGTCTCCCAGTGTTTGTTTATGAGACTTCTTTTTTTCTAAAACAGTACAAACCTTGGATGTCAAGGTTTTAATCTTTGACAGTGTGATACTACAAAGAAATTGCCTTTCTTCAGTTATTGTTCAGTTCAATCATCTTCATATGTCCTTAAACTGTACTAGTCATTTGTTATTTCATTGTAATCTGCGGTTTGTTTTTTTCTTTTTTTTTCATTTCCCTTGGAATATTAGTGTTTTTGTTACTGGTTCCTAAGAGATCTTTTATGACTAAGGATGTTAACCATTTGCCACGCATTGCAAATGAAATACCATGTTTTTTCCCCCAAAATTTTACGATGATATTTTACTTTTTGGTTGTACAGAAGCTGTGTATTGAAATATAACAATGTTGTGCTTCACACCTTTTGTGTTTTGTGTTTGTATTTAAGACACGTTTGGGGGCGCCTGGGTGGCTCAGTCGGTTGAGCGTCCGACTTCAGCTCAGGTCATGATCTCACACTCCATGAGTTCGAGCCCTGCATCGGGCTCTGTGCTGACAGCTCGGAACCTGGAGCCTGCTTCGGATTCTGTATCTCCTTCTCTCTCTGCCCCTCCCCTGCTCGTGCTCTGTCTCTCTCTCTCAAAAAATAAACATTAAAAAAAATTTTTTAAAGATAAATAAAGGCTATTTCCAGTTTCTGCAGCCTCAAACCACAATTATTGCAAATTCATGTGTGCACCTCCAGAAAATAATTTATGCAAATATGTATGTGTAGTATATCCATAAGTATATATGAATAGTCCTCAGAATATTTTTACATAAATTATATATTGTATACAGATCGGTCTTTATCTTGCATTTATCAATGATATATTTGGGGAAGATTTCTATTTTAGCACATATAGCTGTGCTTCATTCTTTTCTCTTTTTTTCTTTTTAAGTTTATTTATTTATTTTGAGAGAGAGCAAGTGGGGGAGGGGCAGAGAGAGAGGGAGAGAGAGAATCCCATGCAGGCTCCATGCTGTCACTACAGAGCCCGATGCGGGGCTTGAGCCCACGAACAGTGAGGGCATGACCTGAGCCGAAATCAAGAGGTGGACACTTACAAGGATGGGGCTGAGTTGAATAAGCGACTGACTCTTGATTTCGGCTCAGGGCACGATCTCCCGGTTCGTGAGTCTGAGCCCCGCCTCAGGCTCTGCGCTGACAGCCTGGAGCCTGCTTGGGATTCTGTCTCTCCTGACCATGCTGTCTCTCTAAATGAATAAATAAATAAACATTCAAAAATAAAAAGAGCTGGACACTTGACCGACTGAGCCACCCAGCCACCCCGGTACTTCATTCTTTTTAATGGTTGAGTATCTTATCATACCTCTGTTCCATGATTTATTTAACTACCCTTCATTGGTACCATTTAGGTTTCTGGCCGTGTTGTGCTACCACAGACATCTGAAGTGAGCATCCTGGCACGGAGACCGTTGTGGGCCTTCCAAGTATGTCCGTAGGGTGGATTTCTTAGCAACGAAATTGCTACGTGAAAGGATATGTGCTTTTTGCATTTTGAGAGACGTTGTCAAAATGGCCTCTCCGCTTTCACGAAGTTTTATGCTCCCCACAACAATGGACTTACTGCCTATTTCCCATATTATTCATAGCACAGGTTGTTACATACTTGCATTCTTGACAGCTTTGCAAGAGAAAACTCATGCATCGCTGATGGCTTGACTTGCGCTTCTTCCAGTGGGGGGTGAAGTTGTTTATTAACCACGTGCTTATTGGTAACTCTAATTTTCTTCTGTGACCTAAACATTCAAATTGTTTGTACGTTGTTTTTTTCTTGTGAGACTTATCACACTTCCTCTTAAGGGGATCAGAAACCTAGATTTCTGACCTCAAGGATGCCTTTCGTATTGCCAGAAGGATTAATTTCATATGGCGTACGATTAGCTTCTCTATTTCAAAATCTGATCACTCTGAAGGGTTTACCCTTATACAGTGTGGTCACATAACATAAGAGAGAACCGGTCACGATACTCCCTTACCATCTTTATTATTGTTTCTGACATCTATTTAGCCATGATAAAATTTAACCTAATTCCTAATAATTTTGTCATTATGCAAATTATTTGGATTTAAGCTCCCCCCTCCCCAATTCCAGCAAAAGGCAAACACACGAACACACCTCACCACCGTGCACATTAAATAAAAACATGAAAACATATCATAAGCATACCACACCAATTTCCCCATCTGTAATAGAAGAGGGTTGAACTAGATGTTCCCTGAATTTGCAGGTCTTTTTAGATCCAAAATCCCGTGAGGCTGTGCCCACAAACCAGGAGCTCAAACAGAATTAGTTTAGGCCTAAAACAAGGCCAGGTTATGCGGAAAGAGAATAATATCTAACATGAAAAGGTGACCAAAGATTCCTTTAACTAGTCTTTTGGCAACGGGACGTATAAAAATACTTGCAGACCAACCCTATCTAGACTTCACAGCTTCCAAAACCTTCTTCGCAACCGTGGACGAGGCTACTCAAACTCCACTGAATCCCTCCTTTGTTGGCTGAATCCTCAGTGAGATCCTAATTCCCTGTGCACATGCAATTAATTGTCCCAAATACAAACTGAGAGTCGAAGACAGTCAAGCAAATCCCTACATCGTGTGCTCTTCAACTGAAAACCCATTTCAGTAAGCATATTGCTGGCAAGAGTGTTAGCATTATTATTCTGAGACTGGCGGGGCTGTTGTGGGATAAAATCAATGAGTAATTATGTTGGTATCATTGGGAACCGGGATTCTTCGACATGGAGGAAAGAGATGTATGTAGGTAGATATGAGATTGGTCTGGTTAAATAAGATATTTCGAGTCCTAGGGGTGCCTGGGTGGCTCAATTGGTCAAGCGTCTGACTCTTGATTTCAGCTCAGGTCATGATCTTACAGTTCATGGGTTCAGCTAGGGATTCTCTCTCCCTTTCTCTCTGCCCTTCCCCCACTCACGCTATCTCTGTCTCTCTCAAAAATAAATTAATTAATTTTAAAAAAGATATACAGAATCCTAAATGTGGATTGGAAATATTAAGAACCCATCCAATTTTTTTTAATCATTTGTTAGGTTTGTCCCTTGAAAAGGCCGAAAGTGACTCCCGGCCCAGTAGCAGTGAATGTCCTTAGTACTAAGAAACCTCAGGACTCATAGTTAAGTGGCTTGATCCCAAAGTGCTCCCAGAAATCAGAACAACCTGTCATCCCAAAAGGCACAGAAGCTTTCAAAGACTTTTGGGATTCTGTCAAAAGGCCACAACAACAAATTTGAAAAGGCACCCATGGCACAAAGATAGGATAATTCATTGAGCAATCACTTAAGAACAATAACCATAATGGATTAAAACCCACCAACCCTGCTTAAACCCACAAATTCATATGATATTTTAAAACACACTGATTGGTTATCTTTGGAATATGCTAGGAAACCAACTCTTTATTTCAAAAGTTGCTAGATAGCAAGCATGAAGCACTTAGCCTAGCTTTTCTCTATGAACTGTGCTTTGGGGTCAAATAGTTGATGAGGTAAGTTATCTTTTTTTTTTTTTTAATTTTTTTTTTTTTCAAATTTTTTTTTTTCAACGTTTATTTATTTTTGGGACAGAGAGAGACAGAGCATGAACGGGGGAGGGGCAGAGAGAGAGGGAGACACAGAATCGGAAACAGGCTCCAGGCTCTGAGCCATCAGCCCAGAGCCCGACGCGGGGCTCGAACTCACGGACCGCGAGATCGTGACCTGGCTGAAGTCGGACGCTTAACCGACTGCGCCACCCAGGCGCCCCGAGGTAAGTTATCTTTATAGGTAAAAAATGAAGATGAAAAGATAAAATTAGACTAGCACCATTTTCAACCCCTAACCAAATAACGGATCTGGGCAATAATCACTAATGGCTGCTAATATCAAAAAAGAGAAACAACCAGATGTATTTTTTAAATGTTTATTTATTTATTTCTGAGAGAGAGCATGAGTGGGGTAGGGGCAGAGAGAGAGGGAGAGAGAATCCCAAGCAGGCTCAGTGTTGTCAGCACAGAACCCAATGTGGGGCTTGATCTCATGAACTGTGAGATCATGACCTGGCTGAAATCAAGAGTCAGATGCCTAACTGACTGAGCTACCCAGGTGCCCCCCAGTCATTTTTTTTTTTAACTCTTACTGGGAGAATACACCGTTACCTATGAAGGAGTCTTATTAAAAAACTCAAACCTGGATTTCATTAAGTCTTGAGATGGAATCAGCAATTGACAAAAGGTACAGGGGAAAGAGGAACATGTTCAGTGACACCACGGGGACATGCCCAACAAAATCTGGACTTTGAGAAACTCTGCGGGACAAGTAACCAAGTTTCTTCAACAATTAACTTCCAAGGTTGGTAGGGGGGTGTGCAGAGGGGACTCATAGATGAAAACAAACTTAAGAGATGTGATTAACTGATTGCAACGAGTGAACCTAATTTGGATCCCAATTTGAACAATTAGTAAAACATTTTATAAGATAATTGAGGAAGGGTTAACGTGGAACCCTTCCATGTCAGTCACTGACGTGGAAGAATTATTAATGGTTACAAAAATAGAGCTGTGATAAGGAATGCCAGTGGTTTGTGGTTAAATATAAACATACATCTTTTAAACATATACCCTGTACTGATGGAATGACATCAGAGTTTTATTCAGAATAATTCAGGATGTGGGACGCCTGGGTGGCTCAGTTGGTTAAGTGTCCGACTCTTGATTTTGGCTCAGGTCATGATCTCATGGTTTGTGGGATCGAGCTCCCAGTTGGACTCCATGCTGACTGCACAGAGCCTGCTTAGAATTCTTTCTCTTTCCCTCTCTCTGCTCCTCCCTGACCTGTGCAGGTGCACATACTCTCTCTCTCAAAATAAAGAGACTTTTAAAAAAATTCAGGATTGGGAGGGTAAGGGGGAATAGACAAAATACATGAGATGATTATTGTGGAGGCTGTATGGTAAGTATATGGAGGCTTATTATATTATTCTAATTTGTATATTTGAAATCTTCCACAATGAAAAATTTATCTTTTTTTTAGTAGAATTACCTGCAATTCCAAGGGTGCTGGTCTCTACTTTCTGATCTGACATTGGACACCCTGAATAAGCCCACTGGACCCTCTTAATAATCCCAGTAAATGAATAACATATGAAACATAACAACCTCATGAGATTGACATTCCTCATGAGGTCCATGGGAGGGACTATTGCTGTTCTTATACAATAGCCTCTTTGACCTAAAGAAATACATCCTGACCAAAGATACCCTGAAAAGGACCTCCCTATACACACACACACACACACACACACACACACACACACACACCCTTAAGACAGGGGTGGAGAAGTGTCATTATAATTAATGACAATTCTAGAAGTCCAACTCCCTCCTTTCCATCATTAAACTCTGAAAGCTCAACCTTTCCTCCTCTGGGAGTCTTCATTCCTGGAGAAATGAGTGTATGTTGCATAGGGGAAGAGCCCAGACAAAACTTTCAAGGGATTGAATCCAGCCTTCAACTGGGATATGAAGACAAGGTCGGGCAGCTCATGCAGCCAGCATCAGAGAGCATCCCCCGCTTGGCCTGTGGACTTTTCCTCTGACCGTTTCTCTACTCTCGCTTATTACCATTGGGTTACTTGTGAATTGCTTCGTTAACCCTATGGAGAGACGGTACAACAGTGACTTTAGTCCATAAACGAGACATGGCCCCTATTGCAAAATGTTTGCATCATAACCGTCCCATTCCGCAGAGGGACACCTTCTTGATGACTGTAGCCTGTGAAGCTGTACCTTTTAAATAACTTGCAACATAGAATCAAAAGGACGTTCTCTTTTGTTGCAGCCTCTTTTCAATTATAGGGTAGTATACCAGTAATATAAAGGCATATAAATTCATTTTGTTTTAAAGGGTAAATTATAATTGCCTCACATGGGCTGGAAACAAGTTAAGTGTTCTCCAGTTCCTTGTAATCGCCAACTTCGTTTTCTACTGGAAAGTGGGAAAGAGCATGGAAGGTTGACTTGTTTCCTTGGTGATCAAAAGTGAATGAGTCCCTGCTGCCTAAATGCACTCAGTGAGCAGTCCTAGACTGGAAGGAAAAAAAAAGATCTACAGAAGACATTATTGGAGAAATCCCCCACATTAGATCTACTGTAAATAATTCTTGTGCTAATGTTTAATTTCCTGAACGTGATCATTGTACTATGACCCTATGAGACAGAGAGAAAGAGAAAGAAAAAGAGAAAGGCAAAGTATTAATAATGAGGAATCTGCGTAAAAGATTTGCAATGGGGGGCGCCTGGGTGGCCCAGTCGGTTAAGCGTCTGACTTCAGCTCAGGTCATGATTTCACGGTTCGTGAGTTCGAGCCCCACGTGGGGCTCTGTGCTGACGGCTCAGAGCCTGGAACCTGCTTCAGATTCTGTGTCTCCCTCTCTCTGTTCCCTTCCCCTGCTCATGCTCGGTCTCTCAAAAATAAATAAACTTTAAAAAAAAAATTTTTTTAAAAGATTTGCAATGGTTCTTTGCACCGTTCTTACAAATTTTCCACCAGCTTGAAATTAAAAATACAACATTTTAAGTCATGATGAGGAATCTGAGACCCAGGCCCACTGGCACCAGAACCAGGACTTCCCATGGTGGCTCGGCGCTGTGCCGTGCCCGGTGAGCAAGGCGGTGTGTGATTCCAAGCAGAGAGGGGAACAGGCAGCCAAGGAAGAAGTGATTCCTTCTAAAGGGCAGGAGATGAACGGAGGCAAAAGCGAGAGCCGTCAGCACTCTCTTAGGCCAGATGGCTAGGGACCTTTATTACCAAAACAAAATAACAGCTATCAGAGCAAAACAAATATTCTGTATGGTTTAATCTTTATTTTTACAGGATTTGGCAGGAGCCATAAGGTCTGGAACGGTGGGCCATTTGGAGAACTCTGTATTTATTAAAATGATCTGGAAACTGCTACTTATTATTCTTTGTCTTCCTTTGAAACAGGAGTGGAAAATCTCCCGATAAATGGGCAGCCCGTGGTCCAGATTTGTGTCACTAACTACTCGCGTATCCTTTTATGCGCCAACACCAAAAGGTACTCCTATAATTCACCTTCTTGAGACCCTAGGTTCTCAGCTACCTAAACTTGCCAGAACTCTTGTGCCAAGTACAGCACATGGACCCTGGGGCATGTCAACGACAGGTTTCAACTGGAAAGCTTCATCTAAAAGAATCTTATAAATACTGTAAATTTACTACATGGGATCTAATTCATCCTTCTTAGAAGAGAGATGGAGTTTCTAACCTTAGAGTTCACGTTTTGTTATTCTACAAGTTCCACATAGTTTACAAAGTTAACTTCTTCTGCCAAATACTGAAATTCATCTTCGTGAAACACTGCGACAAACAACGAGGTTGCTATATCATAATGTAAACTGAATTTAAAATTGTTTTAGGGGCGCCCAGAGGGCTCAGTCGGTTGAGCATCCGACTTCGGCTCAGGTCATGATCTCACAGTTCATGAGTTCGAGCCCCACATCGGGCTCTGTGCTGACGGCTCAGAGCCTGGAACCTGCTTCGGATTCAGTGTCTCCCTCTCTCTCTGCCCCTCCCCCGCTCACACTCTGTCTGTGTCTCTCTCTCTCACAAGTAAATAAACATTAAAAATAAAATAAAATAAAATAAAATAAAATAAAATAAAATAAAATAAAATAAAATAAAATAAAATAAAATAAAATAGTTCTGGGACGCCTGGGTGGCTGAGTTGGTTGGGCATCTGAATTGTGATTTCAGCTCAGGTCATGATCTCAGGGTTGTGGGATCGAGCCCCATGTTTGAGCTAACAGCACGGAACCTGCTTGGGATTCTACCTCTCTGCCCCTCCTCTCCCTGTGCATGTACTCTCTCTCTCAAAATAAATAAATAAACATTAAAAAATATATTTAAAAAATTTAACTTTTAAAATACACATAACAAAACCTACTATCTTATCCATTTAAAATGTACAGTTCAGGGCGCCTGGGTGGCTCAGTCATTAAGCATCTGACTTTAGCTCAGGTCATGAGCTCACTTTTTTTTTCTTTAATATAATTTATTGCCTTTACCTCACAGTTATTGAGTCCGAGCCCCACATTGGGTGAGCTTGGGCCTCACATTGGGTGAACACAAGCCCTGCTTTGGATGAGCCCCACTTCTCTCTCTCTCTCTCTCTCTCTCTCTCTCTCTCTCTCCCTCCCTCCCTCCCTCCTGGGATTCTCTCTCTCTGCCCCTCACTCACTTGCGCCTTCTCTCTCTCTCAAAAATAAATACAATACAATACAATACAATAACATATACAGATCAGTAGTGTTACATATATTCACACTGTTAGACAACCAATATCCAGGACTTTTTCATCTTGCAAAACTGAAACTCTGTACCACGAAATAACAACTCCCCGTGCGCTTTCCCCAGCCCCTGGCAACCACCATTCTTCTCCCTGTCTCCATGAACTTGACTCCTCTCAATATAACTGTGGAGTCACTCAGTATTTGGCTTTTTGTGACTCCCTTGTTCCGCTTAGCATAATGTCCTCAAGTTCCATCTATGTTGCAGCAGGTGTCAGAACACACTTGCTTCTTAAGGCCGAATGGTACTCCATTGTATGTATTTACATTTTGCTCATCCATTCTTCCATGAACAGATGCCTGGGCTGTCCTCGCCCTCTGGCCATTGTGAATAACGTTACCGTGAACGCAGATGGACAAATCTCTCTGTGAGATCCTGTTTTCAATTCTTTTGTATATATACCCACAAGTGGAATTGTTAGATTATATGGCAACCCTCTTTCTAATTTTTTGAGGAATCACCTTATTTTCATAGAAGCTGCGCCATTGTTACATTCCCACCAACAGTGCGCAAGGGCTTGCAACTTCCCCACGTCCTCATCAACGCTTGTTCCGTTCTGATTTTTCTATAATTAGCCATCCTACGGAGGGTGAGGTTAAACTTTTACCTTTAGTATTCAATTATGCAATGAAAGCCTGGCCCAAAGAAATATCAGGAACCAGCCAAAAGGCATGGAACGCATTATCCTTTTTTTTTTTTTAAGAGTTTATGTAATTTCTACACCCAACGTGGGGCTTGAACTTACACCCCCAAGATCAAGAGTCACACGCTCCGCCAACTAAACCAGCCAGGTGCCCCTACCTTAGCTTATTTTAAGAAGGAATGTCCTTTGCCAGTTATCTAACAAGACATCGCTGCATTGGAGAAAAGACTGAAGCTAGCAAGCCCATGAGTAGCCTATTGGAGTAGCAGAGCTGCGAGCAAACAGGTGGGGGTCTTTGCCAGCCTCAGGGTAACAAAAGGATCAAGATGCTAGAACCACACTGGAGACGAGATGGATAGGGCTTTTCAGGTGACTCTAGGCTGGACACAAAAGAGAGGAGTCCATGATAGCACCAAGGCTGCAAGGTGGGTGACCTGGGGAATTAATGGCATTCCTAGACCAAGAGTAAAGGACCAGGAGCAGGTGGGGAGCACCCAGCTGCAGGGAAGCAGCTCAGGAATGAAGGTGTCAGCGAGAGGAAGTGCGAGCAGAGGGAAGGACGTGGCAGGTGACCCCACGAGGACACCCTTGGAGGAGGGAAGCCGAAATCACAGGGCGTTACTGGAACAAAGGAATTTTTATTAATCTGTCCCGTGTAGGGTTGTGCTGCCAACTATTTCACCTTGAGCAGAGCCAGAAACCCTCCCCAGCTTTGGCTGCAGCGGTCCAGCGAAGGCATCTGGAAGAACAGGCGGAGTGCTGGGCCTGCTGATAAGCAGCTCCCAGCCCCCTGGCTGCAGCCTGCATGGGGACCCTCAGCAAATCCTTTTTCGAAATGAAATCCATGGGGGGCGGGGGGGGGGGCAGTGCTCCTAAAAAAGCAAAGGGAGTCTCTTGCTACCGCCAGCAGGTCGGTGGTACCTCCTTACTGGGGGTGCGGGTGAGGCCCAGCGCTCTCTCCACCAGCAGGGCAATGAGGGCCAGTCATGGAGGGGAAAGGTAAGAACATCTGAAGTACATTCTTCAAGCTGGAAACGCACGCCACCTTACTGCGATACATACGTGTTGTCAACAGGATAAGGGGCCAGCCGATCCCCCAGGGAATGTAATTTGGCGGTACAGTCAGTGTTTTTCAGCCACCGCAGCAAGGAAAGAACATGGTGTGCAGAAATGGTTGATGTCCTAGCATTCTGCCTTCTATAGAAGGAGCAACAAGTTTACATTTCAACAACAGTAACTACCCTTGGCCTATCACACATAATGAATTTTTGCAGAATGTGGGCGCGCGTCTGCGGGTCTATGTGGGCTTGTGTGCAAGCTAGACACATTTGGTTTTCATTGTACTTGACGGACTCGAGGAGTGAAAGCTCTCTCTTCCCTGGGGAGCACGTGTGGGTCAGCCCATACATTTTTCCAAGCACAGCATGTGGTTTCCGTCACATGTCCCTTAGTAATGTCCGTGGGAGTGGTGTGGGGGTCTGGGAACGTGTGGCCCCACAACTCCCTGAGGAAAGGGGGCCTTAGTGCCAGATTTAGTAGCCGGGGCAACACGTAACAAGGTGTCTTATTCCAGAGCAGGTCCGCGTGGTTCTGATGTCAGTGGCTGACTAGATTACCCGTGCCCCCGGTATCAGGATCTTGCCTATAGATATGTGTTTAATGGCGACACCATAAAGAGGTGGGCTGAGGACAGGGGAGAGCAGATGGGCCCTCCTGGTGGGCAGAAAGCAGGGAGAGACTCAGAACGTCCAACATCAGCCTCTTCCAAACCAGCAAAGGGACAGTCAGGGCTCCAGCAGGACAAAAGTGAACGAACACCTAAGAAAGGGGTCAGTGGGGATTTTCCTGTTTTGTTCTTACCAAGGGGAGGAAAAAAACCAAAGCCACATTTAAATAAAATGAATATTTGCTTTTTTTAAAAAATCATCTGAGGGGCGCCTGGGTGGTTCAGTCGGTTGAGCATCCGACTTCGGCTCGGGTCATGATCTCGCGGTCTGTGGGTTCGAGCCCCGCGTCGGGCTCTGTGCTGACAGCTCAGAGCCTGGAGCCCGCTTCGGGTTCTGTGTCTCCCTCTCTCTCTGCCCCTCCCCTGCTCATATTCTGTCTCTCTCTCTCAAAAATAAACATTAAAAAAATTAAACATCATTTGAGACATGTCCCAGTCACCTTATGTTTCCATACTTCTAAAGAAAGAAAATATGGGCTACGATGGATATTCTCAAAGAAAAATATGGAGTGACCTTAGCTGAGAAGGCCTAGAATATTAAGGCCAGGGATATGTAGAATCTCACAATTTCCTTGGTCCTTCCTCATTTTTATCTTCTTTTTTCCTCTGGTAAAGCCTATTTAATCATTCAGAAAGTGTTCACCGAGAGCCCAGTAGGGGCTGTCCTGGGCCCGACAATGGAGCAGGGGGCAAGCCAGAGCCGACCTCTTCTCCCAGAGCTGCCAGTCCTCTGGGGAGACAGACAGACACACAGACAGACAGCAAGACGAACAGGAAATGTGTCGGTCGGGAGCAGGCCTAACACAAGAATGCAACAACGTTCTAACGGTTGTGTTGAAAGCCGATGGTTGGGTGCTAACTTTGAATAGAGGAGACAGAGGCCTCGAGGGGAAACAGGCGGAGCCAGATCAAGGAGAACAGCATTGTGGGCAGGAGGGGCCGCTGGGACCCAGCACAGCGAGGGGGGTGCCTTGTTCCTTCTCAGGCCAGGTCTGGAGAGGGTAGGACGCCTGGCCAAGTCCACAGGTGCTTGGCGTCAGAGGCAGGGTGAGGACTAGGTCTCCCCCTAGTCCCCTGCTCTCCTCCTCGGCCCCTCAGACACACGTTTTCCTTTTACCATCAAGTCAATTACCTTAGCCCTGCCTCCTTTCTTACCTCCGGGGACGCCCCACGCCGTCCTTCCAGCTACAGTTGCCATCTTTCCGGATCACACGTCCTGCTTGGGTCAACAACAGGTCCCTCTAGCCCCTCACAATCAAAAGGCGGCTCTCTCTTGTGGCCTCTTCACCCAAGAACACACGCGACGGCCCGCGGTCACGGTGGCCGCTCAACCCAGGAAGAGGAGGGCTGCAGGGAGCGTGGCTCCGGCCACACGGGAGGGGCAGTGGGGGCGGGGCGCAGAAGAAAGCTCTTCCCATCTCTCACGGCCACGGCTGACACCTGTTCATCGGTGGGCCCAGAACTCTGACCACGCGCCCCAGCAGCAAAGGTTTCTGAGTGTCGTAGCGGACGCTGCCCAGCGCCTGGACCCCAGCGGCTCACCCTACCGGGTTGCTGGGGCGCTGCCGCGGAAACCATCCGGCCCGCGAGGTGACGGTCCCCACGGTCCCCACCCGGCCTGGGCCCCCACCTCAGCTGAGCCCAGCCCTGCTCAGCCCCTTCCCGGGTGCATCTCTGCTTCCTCCCTCCCCTGCTCCTCAGAGAACACCCTGGATACACCCCCTATCCAACAGCCCCCTGTCGGGCTGTGTCCAGGGGAAATCTGACCCAAAACAATACACATGGTTATTTACCTCTCCAATACACCTGGTTATTTACTTACGGATTAAATCCACGTGCAACGCTCAGATTTTCCTCTTCTGGGGACATTCCTCTTCTGCTGTTTCTTTCTTCTTCCTCTTCTTCTTTTTTAATGTTTGTTTATTTTTGAGAGAATGCAAGCAGGGGAGGGGCAGAGAGAGAAGGAAACAGAGGATCCAAAGCAGGCTCTGTGCGGACAGCAGTGAGCTCTCTGTGGGGGTTCGAACTCATGAACCGCGAGATCATGACCTGAGCTGATGTTGGGCGCTCAACCGACTGAGCACCCCCCTCCTCCGCCAGGCGCCCTGGCCTTTCTGTGCAGCCTCCCCAGTGGGTGTTCCCTATGGGGGAGGCTTAGGATTCCAGAACGGTCCATCCCAGGTGTCCAGGTGAAAACAATAAACCAATTTAGCCGATGGTAAGAAATCAGCTGGCTTCTCAATTTTGCGGTGGGCGTGCTCTGCTTGTATCCTGGGAGATCAGGAGGTGGCCTCTCCTCTCTGGCTGGGACACTGTTCCTTCCAGCCACGGCTACTCCCCACTGCCATCCAGAGGGGTTCCCCGGTCGGGGAGGGGGGCGCCTGGGTGGCTCGGTCCATTAAGCGTCTGACGCTTGGTTCCGGTTGAAGTCACGATCTCACAGTTCTTGAGTTCAAGCCCCCCGTCGGGCTCTGTGCTGGCAGTGCGGAGCCTGCTTGGGAGTCTCCCTCTTTGCCCCTCCCCCACTCGCTCTCTCTTTCTCTCAGAATAAAGAAACTTTTAAAAAACCAAGCAAAGTGGTTCTGGGCTGCCGGAGAGGAGGAGCCCCGCACAGGCGGCCAGAGTCCACGCCCGCCCCCCAGGGGGTGCTGTACTAGGCCTTCCAGCTAAGCACCCACGATTTCCTTTCAGATTCTTTATATTTCAGCCAAATGAAACTGCACGCTGCCCCCAAAGTATTTCGGCCTCCACTTGGGGGCTTTATTCCATTCCTTCTGCCAGGAACCCTGACTCTCCTTTGTGAAAATCGACTGTAGGTCAAAGATCAACTCCCTCAAGAAACCGCTCTGACCGCCTTCAGCCACATGCAAGCTTTTCCTCCCCAGGGTGTCCATAGGATTTCATCTGTGCCCTCAGAGCGGTTCTCATCCCATCTCATGGGTTCGGGTCTCCCCTCCGGGACTGCGGCCTCCGAAAGGGCAAAGGCCACACCTGTTCCATCTCGGATCCTTAGTAACTCCGCGTGTCCTTGTGTTCGTGGTTTCATTCACTCAATACGCTGCTTCCAGAGGCCGTCCCCGAACACCCTATGCAAAGTGGTCTCTCGGGCTACCGAACACAACCCAGCGTTTTGCCTCTCTGCTTACTGTAGATTGTCTCTCCAGAGAAGGTGATTCCAAGAAGACAGGGGCTCGGAGTTGTTCACCTCTGTGGCTCACACTATACTCGGGACAGGACAGGCGCTCAGACAGCCGTCGGGTGAATAAATCAACCAAAAGATGAATGCATGAAGCCTGTGTGCGTGGCCTGGATGTTGCAGAGAGCTTTCTGAGAGCAGGCAGGTTGAGAGCCCCAGGCCTCCGGGAGAGATGTGGGTCTGCAGCCCTGGGTGTGCTGGGTCAACACGAGGGCTGTCTGCCCTGGAACCACCCCTCCCTGCCAGCCAGTTGTAACGGGCACGTTCTGCCAGTGGGCGATGCGGAGGTTCTCCGCGAATGTCCTGTGTCCTCATTGCTCGAAGCCGGTCACAATCCACATGCGCTGAGCAGCGCAGCTCACGGAACTGGGCCTGTTCTTGCGCCCTCGTGAGCCTCAAGGAGAAGCAGCGGCCGCAGGAAATTTAGGAGGAGTTAACAGAGGTTAAGACCAAGTGAAAGAAATGGCCGCGAAGTAGGCATCATTAAGGCTCAGCCTCACTTCGGCACCTCGGGCTCAAGGAATCCGCTGGCCTGGGAGGTCCCGAGGGAAAGGGAGGCTGTACCACCCGTGCACTTGGGGGCCGGGGAGGGCTCTCTTCTGCACTTGCAGTGGGTCATTTGCAAGGGTTTTCTCCTCCTTTCAGGACCTCAGTGGGTGCAGGAGGACTGATCCCCCGGAGCAGAGCGTGTCCACATGTGTAAGAGCGCCTTTGTGTCCCCTGTAAGAATGTCTTACCATATGCGAAATGAATTAAGAGGAAAAGTCCAAATTAAATAGGGATTACCCTGATCCCCTTTAAGAATTTTCAACTCATATTGGTGCTTTTTTTTTTTCTTTTTTTGGTATGAGAGCACTAAACCAAAACAGGCCTGCCCTCAAGTACCCGGGTCCACATACCCATTAGGCCAGGAATTCATTATGCGAAACAGCCAAATGTCCCCAGACGATGGCTCTCCGCATGCGTCCCCGCTTGCTGGCCGAGGCACGTCAGCCCTCACACACGGGGTCCTTTATTCCTTTCTCTCACTGTTCCTTTGGCAGCAGGTGACCATGAAGGTACCTGTCGAGGCACAAATATCCACACAAGCATAATCTTCACCTCTGGTAACATCCGAAGCGATTCACGAGCGTGTTCACCCCCCACCCATCTGTGAATATACAAGCAGCCGGAACAATGGATGCGTTTCCTACAGATAATCCTTGGCCCGTTAACAAGCAAGCCGACTGGCACCCTGCTAAGGTCACGAAGAAAAACTCCTCATTTATGTACATCAAATTTACAACTCTTCTTTATGGGCATTTCCGTTGTTCTTAATGTGTTAAGAGCCTGCGAAGTTCGATAGATCCCACTGTGGGCTCACTTCTCGGGAATGCTGTCTAAACATTTCCACCGAGTGCTGTGAAACTGACCCCGAGGAGTGGACCAGACCCATCCTGGCGTCCTGGGAGCTGGGTCTCAGCACCCACATGACCCAAAGCACACTTTCTCTAGGGAGGTTTCTCGAATGAACCCAGTCTCTGGCCGGCTTTCCGAGAGCAACGTGCATCATTTCCATGGCCTGCCTTGCGTTTAGTTTCTTGGTTGTCTCCAGCCTTAAGAAAGAACTGTCAAATGAGGAAGGACTTCGGATATTGTAGACCAGGCACTCATTGGGAGGCGGCATCTGGTCTGGACCTTGCAGATTTGAGTGTCAGCCGCTGGAGGAGATTGGGCAAGACGGATGAGGGGACAGACCCAATGGAGGTCAAGGAACAGGCAAAAAATTGCTGAGAGTAGGGTTTATGGAAGGCAGATGTAGCCAAAAAAAACAAGGTTGAAAAATATGTTGGGCATGCCAATGGGGCGCACATCAGTCAGATGTGTGTTGGGCCCATGAACTGGCTGGGAAGGCTGGCAGGCTATTGCAATGATCCTGGTAAAAGGGACCGGGGCCTGCAGTAGCCCACTGAGACTGCAGACACGGGGGAACATGCAGGTGAGACTGGGATGCTGAGTCAGGCCTGGCAATCACGTAGCTAAGTCACCAATCATACAAATGCTGAAGATGTGCGATTTCCCCTTCCTGATTGCTTTCGACACAGAAAGAAGACTTAATTCAAAGACCACCCAAACCTGAAAAAAAAAAAAAAATCAAGGATATGGGAAGTAGGAAATGCAATTTATATCAAAAACATTGGCCCAAATGAACCAAAGGAGAAGTTCACTTTCCCCTCTCTAGACAGGAGGGGAAAAAAAGGGCAAGGAAGTTTCTTTCTGCCCCCTGGTGGCTTTCGGGAAAATTGAACGGAAAGGGCAGAAAGAAGAGAGGGGACCAGTTTGTCCAACTCGTGTCCAATGTCAACTGAGCAAACAGCACTCCAACCACAGCGAAGGCGTTTCAGGCATCCTGACATCTCAGACCTTCTGCCTGAGGTTGGCGAGCGGAGGTCAGGCCACCGCCCGTGTCGTCTGCTGAGCGTGAGCGGGTGGCTGTGCGCAGTGCCCAGCGGGACAGGGGAGGCGGCCGCTGAGATTCCGACTCCGCTTCCATCGGGCTTCCCCTGAGCTGTTGCTAGAACGTGATCTGTGAGCAGAGCGGCTCTGACAATGCTCAGGAAACAGCTCCACTGGCCGCCGTGTCGAATCGCATTGGCCCAGGGGCTGGACACACAGCTCTGCACATAACAGAATGCACTTTTAATTAGATCAGGGATTTTCGGTTTGGGGTGGGTTTTGTTGTTGTTGTTGTTGTTGTTGTTGTTGTTGTTGTTGATGGTGGTGGTGGTAAAAGCTGCAAATCTATTTCCAACTTTCATCTTTCTAGATCGCCTTTTGTTCCCCGCGAAAGGCAGCATTCCACGGTCCTGCGTAACATCACTCCTTTTCCGCTCGAAAAAACGTGCTTTGGATCTCCTGACCTTTTTGATAATGCTCTTCAGCTAACGTGTGGCTCTGTGAAAAGCCACTTCTAAGAGGTAATGCCTCTTCCAGAATTTGCCTTCTGAGTGCAGCGGAATAATGCAGAAGGACCAAGAAAAGCAGGAGCAGTTGGGGGGCTGGCTGAAAACAGTCCAGTCATTACCAGGTCGGCTGTAACTGGATACGGCAGCCTGCTGTGCAGAGCAAACAGCACAGCCCACAAAATGCTGCTGGTTTTCCAGATATCCTGTTGTTCAGTTTTGTCTCCAACAAAACAAACAAAAATGCGCATAATTGTACCAGGCCTCAAAACCCATTTTATTCTCCCATTATACCAAGGAAATCCTGAATAGCGGCGCCACTGGAGCGAGGCTCTCCGTGGGTTCCTATGAAGAATTGTTTATCCACATTCTGTTAGGCAAAGGCCAGCCAATGGAAAGTGCTCCCCCTCCCAACATTTGAGTGTCCTTTGCGAACGGGCATTTAACATGGATTCTAATTCCATCGTCTTGAAGACCTGTTTCAATATGGTGAATTTTGCAGATAACTGTAATTTATCCACTAATAGATTCTTCTTGTTGCCTGAACGATTTCGAACAGAAATATGTGAATGCATTATACCATTTTTTTCCTGGGTTAGAGGATGCTGAATGTACTGTAACTGTTTCCTTGACAATTTTCAGCATTGTCATTACCAAAGTCAACCATGACGGACCGGACACTGTTGGTGCTCAGGGGCCGTTCAGATGTTTGGGGTCCTATGCCTCGGATTAGTGGGGTGTACTCTTTCTTTTTTCTTTAATATTTTGTTAAAACTTGGTGACCTTTCTTTTGGTCCACATCCGCTTTGGGCAAGGCGTCACGGGCCGCAGAGCCGTGGACCAGCGAGGCCGCGAGCTCAGCCTTCTACAAGGCAACTGCCCTCGACTCCTACCAGCGGGGCCCCCGCCTGCCCAACTCATCTCTCCTGATGAGGAAGCCGAGGTTTGCCCGCCTTCTGGTCCTTGCCTAAGGCCACACCATTAGTTAAGTGATCCTGGGACTTGAACCCAGTCCAGCTTGAAGGGTCCCCTCCCCCACCCCGTGTTTTGGTTTCTGGTTTTTGGTTTTAACTTATTAAGGTGGATACAAGGGTCTGTTTGCTAGTGGAATGTGGTCAGAAGGTTGCTTTAGGCCTAGTGTTGCTCACCGCCCGCCCCCCCGCTCCCCTGCAGTCCATCTGCCCTCCTCCAGAGCAGACTCCCAGCACCGCCGTCCACGGAGACCGTGTTGAATGTCAGCGTATATACAGCAAGAGCTGGCCAGGAGCTGATGCGCACCCTTCCATTAATACGTCATTTCCTGTTCACTTTATTCTTTTACTTTGGAACCAAAACTTTCTTCTCCTTATGCCACGTAGCCCGAGTGGCTTTCCCATGGGTAGGGATGCGCTTTAGTGCCTGGATTCGAGCCCATTTTGGCTTCCAAGAGGCAAGTTTCTTTCTTTCCTTCTTTTTTTTTTTTTTAACCTTACTTTTGGATACTCCCATTTATGTTCCAGATGGTGAAGTGGCTAGATAAGCAGCCTGCCGATAAGCCAGGCCCGAGATTCATCATCACTCACCGATAATGCTGACATATAACAGTCTCCGTATCTTAACAAAGGCAACAAAGGGGTAATGGAAATGGATAATGCGCCCGTTAGAGGAAGCTCAGAGTGTTCTCCAGACTTTTTCCTCTAAACGCGGATCCTTTATTTCTAAACTTTCTCGACAGCATCTTTGGTGACATTATCAGAAATATTAATTGCCTCAAGCATGAACCACCAGCTGCTGTAGATGCGAAGCTCGTCATTACACACAGTTGGCCACACACTGATGCTTCTCTGGCCTTCTTATAAACAGCGTGGGGAATGGACTTAAGTAAATCGCAACGTGGCTCCCAAGAATAGGCAGAAGGCCAGGGAGACCAGCGACGGTAATTCTTCATTCCTGCAGATACTGTCCCTCACCCTGTGCAGAGCCCTGGGGCCGCTGGCCGACACCGGGGTCTCCTTCAGCCCTCCCCACCGCCAGCTCTGCTCCTGGGTGGCCACACACGGTTTCATGAAGTGAATCCGGACGAATGTGTCTGGGTCTAAATAACACGCCTCTAGCGAAATTCCACGAAGACCCCCACGTTGAGAACACTGATATGCGGTTTTGGTCAGAAGTAGGCTGTACTAGGAAAAACAACAACAAAAGTAATCAAAATCACCCTTAAAAATGCAACACTAAATTGGGGTGCCTGGGTGGCTCAGTCAGTTAAGCCTCTGACTTATTCTCAGGTCGTGATCTTGCACTCCGTGAGTTCGAGCCCCGCGTCGGGCTCTGTGCTGACAGCTCAGAGCCTGGAGGCTGCTTTGGATTCTGTGTCTCCTTCTGTCTCTGCCCCTCTGCCCTCATGCTCTGTCTCTTTCTCTCTCTCTCTCTCTCTCTCTCTCTCTCTCTCAAAAATAAATAAACATTAAAAAAATGGAATAAAAAAAAATCTTTAAGGCAGACCTGCAAATCGATTGAATCTGTCCTCTGGTGAGGTAACCACCACCTGTGTATTAAACAGTACAAGAGAAATGTTGCAATGAGGATTTATCTTTCCCATTTCCTTCTTTTTTTTTTAAAGGTTTATTCATTTTTCAGAGACAGACAGTGTGTGAGCAAGGGAGGGAGGGGCAGAGAGAGGGAGACACAGAATCTGAAGCAGACTCCAGGCTCTGAGCTGACGCGGGGCTCGAACTCACAGACCGTGAGATCCTGACCTGAGTTGAAGTCGGATGCTTGACCGACTGAGCCACCCAGGCGCCCCTATTTTTCCCATTTTCTTTCGCACACAGGCCACTGCATACTTTTGGGTAGACTTCTTGTGAGCGATGCATTTAAATCCTTTTATTGGCATAGATTCAAAGATTTTTATTGATAAATTTATTTTAAAAATTTCTGCGTAATCAAAATAAATATGTAACTACAACAGTTTGAATTCTCTGAAAGAGAATTTGAGATGCCATCTAAAAATGGAAATAATGAAAGAGCAGGGGTGCCTGGGTGGCTCGGTCGGTTAAGTGTCCAACTTCAGCTCAGGTCATGATCTCACGGTTTGTGAGTTCGAGCCCCGTATCAGGCTCTGTGCTGACAGCTCAGAGCCTGGAGCCTGCTTCGGATTCTGTGTCTCCCTCTCTCTCTGCCCCTCCCCTGCTCTTGTTCTCTCTCTCAAAATAATTGACATTAAAAAAATTTAAAAAGAAAGAGCAGAAATACTTTAAATTTTTTTTTTCAACGTTTTTATTTATTTATGGGACAGACAGAGACAGAGCATGAACGGGGGAGGGGCAGAGAGAGAGGGAGACACAGAATCGGAAACAGGCTCCAGGCTCCGAGCCATCAGCCCAGAGCCTGACGCGGGGCTCGAACTCACAGACCGCGAGATCGTGACCTGGCTGAAGTCGGACGCTTAACCGACTGCGCCACCCAGGCGCCCCAAGCAGAAATACTTTAGAAATATTTCTGGATTAATATCTCAGTCATTCAAATTTTTAAACATGATCTCTGCACATAGTTGAACTTTATTTTTTTTTAATTTAATTTTTTATTTTTTAAAACTTACATCCAAATCAGTTAGCATACAGTGCAACAATGATTTCAGGAGTAGATTCCTTAATGCCCCTGACCCATGTAGCCCATCCCCCCTCCCACAACCCCTCCAGCAACCCTCAGTTTGTTCTCTGTATTTATGAGTCTCTTCTGTTTTGTTCCCCTCCCTGTTTTTATATTATTTTTGTTTCCCTTCCCTTATGTTCATCTGTTTTGTCTCTTAAAGTCCTCATATGAGTCAAATCATATGATTTTTGTCTTTCTCTAATTTCACTTAGCAGAATACCCTCCAGTTCCATCCACGTAGTTGCAAATGGCAAGATTTCATTCTTTTTGATTGCCGAGTAATACTCCATTGTATATATATATACCACATCTTCTTTATCCATTCATCCATCGATGGACATTTGGGCTCTTTCCATACTGTGGCTATTGTTGATAGTGCTGCTATAGACATGGGGGTACATGTGTCCCTTCGAAACAGCACACCTGTATCCTGTGGATAAATGCCTAGTAGTGCAATTGCTGGGTCGTAGGGTAGTTCTAGTTTTAGTTTTTTGAGGAACCTCCATACTGTTTTCCAGAGTGGCTGCACCAGCTTGCATTCTCACCAACAATGCAAAAGAGATCCTCTTTCTCCGCATCCTCGCCAACATCTGTTGTTGCCTGAGTGGTGAATGTGAGCCATTCTGACAGGTGTGAGGTGGTATTTCATTGTAGTTTTGATTTGTATTTCCCTGATGATGAGTGATGTTGAGCATTTCTTCATGTGTCGGTTGGCCATCTGGATGTCTTCTTTGGAGAAGTGTCTATTCATGTCTTTCGCCCATTTCTTCACTGGATTATTTGTTTTTTGGGTGTTGAGTTTGATAAGTTCTTTATAGATTTTGGATACTAACCCTTTATCCGATATGTCATTTGCAAATATCTTCTCCCATTCTGTCGGTTGCCTTTTAGTTTTGCTGATTGTTTCCTTCGCTGTGCAGAAGTTTTTATTTTGATGAGGCCCCAGTAGTTCATTTTTGCTTTTGTTTCCATTGCCTCCGGAGACGTGTTGAGTAAGAAGTTGCTGCGGGCAAGGTCAAAGACGTTTTTGCCTGCTTTCTCCTCGAGGATTTTGATAGCTTCCTGTCTTTCATCCATTTTGAGTTTATTTTTGTGTCTGGTGTAAGAAAGCGGTCCAGGTTCATTCTTCTGCATGTCGCTGTCCAGTTTTCCCAGCACCACTTGCTGAAGAGACTGTCTTTATTCCACTGGGATATTCTTTCCTGCTTTGTCAAAGATTAGTTGGTCATACGTTTGGGGGTCCCTTTCTGGGTTCTCTATTCTGTTCCATTGATCTGAGTGTCTATTCTTGTGCCACATGGTTGAACTTCAAATCACAATGACATGGCAGTTATCTTAGGAAACTGGGGCAGCCTCCTGGTAAGGAGATACTGCAAATTCATACATTATGTGTAGCTGTACTTTAATCAAAGATGGAACTAGATGGCACGATGTAAATTATAATGGGAGACCAGAAAGTGTCAAAATAAGTTGCCCTAAATGTTTGTTCTGCTGTGTTAGTTCCACGGTGTTTTGCTATGTAGACACGTAAAATAGATATCATCAAGCCATGACATTTTCATTTTGTAAGACGGCCTTTCTGCAGCACTGTCCAGGTGCACTTGCAACAGTAGAATGCTTCTGTATCTGCCCTGTCCAGTGTGGCAGGCTCTGGTGGGTTGAACTGTGTGCCCCACAGGGGCACCTGGCTGGCTCAGTAGGTAGAGCATGTGACTCTTGATCTCGGGGTCATGAGTCCAAGCCCCATGTTGGGCATGGTGTCTACTTAAAAAAAAAAAAAAAAGAATTGTGTCCCCCCACCCAAAACAGTATGTTGGAAGTCCTAACCCTAGGTGACTGTGAATATGACCTTATTTGGAATTAGGGTCTTTGCCGATGTATGAAGATAAAGTCATGCTAGATTGGGGTGGGCCCTAAACTCAATATGACTGGTGTTCTTATGAGAAGATGACCTAGAGAAATGCACAGACAGGAGACGGCCTTGGGAACCCGGAGGAAGTGGTAGTAAAGCAGCTGCCAGCCAAGGGACAGCAAGCGTTCCTGGTAATCACCAACAGTTGGAAGGTGCCAGGAAAGGTTCTCCCTGGATCCATCAGAGCGAGCATGGCCCTGCCTGTACCTTGATTTTGGACGTCCAGCCCCCAGAACGGTTACAGAACAAATACGTGTTGTTTTCAGCCACCCAGGTTGTGGTAAGCTGTTAGGGCAGCCCCTGGACCACACATGGCTAGCCACCGAGCCCCTGCAACGTAGCTAGTGAGGCTGAGGAACTGAATTTTAATTAAAACTTTTTTTTAATGTTTATTTTTGGCAGAGACGGGGGTTGGTGAGGAGGGGCAGAGAGTGAGGGAGACACAGAATCCGAAGCAGGCTCCAGCCTGTGAACTGCCAGCACAGAGCCCGACGCGGGGCTCGAACTCCCGGACCGCGGGATCACGACCTGAGCCGAAGTCAGGCAGGCACTTAACCGACGGAGCCACCCAGGCGCCCCTGAATTTTAATTTTAATTAAGTAAGTGGACATATGCAGCTATTGCGGACAGAAAAGCTCTATCAGTTTGTAGGACTCCTACAATAGTCTTACAAATCTAAACCCTTTCACGGCTGACCCTTGAATAAGACGGGCTTAGGGGCACCAACCGCCTGTGAGTCAAACATCTGCAGATAACTTTGACTTCCCCCAAACTTACCTTCTAACAGCCTACTGTTGACCAGAGGCTTACCAATAACATCAACAGTCAATGAACACATATTTTCCATGTTATACGTATTATATATTGTATTCCGACAATAAACTCTCTTAGAGAAAACAAAATGTCATTAAGAAAACCAAGGAAGATACATTTACAGTACCGTACTGTCTTTATTGAAAAAATCTGCATGTAAGTGGACGCATGTACCGTTCAAACCCATGCTGATCAAGAGTCAGATGTATTGATTCTTGGAATTAAAATAGAATAAATTACACTGTTACTAGTGAGCTTTAATCAAGCACACATTCTCTTTCACTGTATATGTATGTACATATAATCTCTGCTTTAATGGTCCATAAAATAACATCAGCAACAGCTTCTAATTCCAGTCTGGCCACCTCTGAACATTTTTAAATGTGCTTGAAAAGTGTTGGGAACCGTCCACATACAACTGAGCGAAGATCCTTGAGCTCTGAATTCACAAATCGAAATGCTTTTTATTTCATGATCCAAAAGCTCCATTAGTCAAGAGATGCTATTCAGACCCCCTGAATACTGAATTAACAAAGTGTGATGAATGGGACTTCATGAAGTATTCATGAGTCCTCATCTAACGTTAATTAAATAAAATTTTATAAAAGGCCAATGTTAAATGATTTCAAAACCCTGGCCCAGACTGACAAAAAGCATGAAAAATGCAGGGTCAGGAGAAAATATGATCCAAAATCACATAGTCGGACTGTGCGAGCCAGGAGCACAACATTTGTACCTTCTTGGTATAATGGCTTTAGCTTGCAGCATATAAATAATTTTAGAAACTACTTTTTGTCTATTGGTTCTAATCAAGCTGTAATGATCAGAGAAACAAAGCTATTTGCGCGAGTCACTCCTGGTCTGCTTTATGCATGCTAGACGTGGGAAGGAAAGTGTGTCTTTCTCTCCTCCTCCGAGGTGGCTGAAACATTGATTTTTGAATTCCAAATTAGAGAGTGATTATTAAAAATCACAAATGCCACATAACATTAAAACTTGCTGTGTACTACTAGCTATTTATCTGAGGGATACAGGTGTGCTGTTTCATAGGGGCACATGCACCCCTATATTTATAGCAGCACTATCAACAATAGCCAAAGGATGGAAAGAGCCCCAATGTCCATCGATGGATGAATGGATAAAGACGATGTGGTATATAGATATATAGATATAGATACAAGTATAGATATAGATATAGACAGATATAATGGAGTATTACTCAACAATCAAAAAGCATGAAATCTTGCCATCTGCAACTATGTGGATGGAACTGGAGGGTATTATTCTGCTAAGTGAAATTAGTCAGAGAAAGACAAAAATCACAGGACTTCACTCATATGAGGACTTTAAGAGACAAGACAGATGAACACAAGGGAAGGGAAGCAAAAATAATATAAAAACAGGGAGGGGGACAAAACATAAAAGACTCTTAAATACAGAGAACAAACTGAGGGTTGCTGGCGGGGTGATGGGTGGGGGGATGGGCTAAATGGGCAAGGGGGCATTAAGGAGGACACTTGCTGGGATGAGCACTGGGTGTTATATGGAGGGGAGGAATCACTGGAATCTACTCCTGAAACCATTATAGCACTATATGCTAACTTGGATGTAAATTTAAAAATAAATAAATAAATAAATAAATAAATAAAGAGACGTAGAGGGATATGTTGTTTAAAGGAAATAATAGTGAATTACTTTATAATATAAATTATTGCCCCTTAAAAAAACTAAATCTCAACGGAAGAAAAAAAGGTCATTATTTTTCTCATATTAAATTGCACATTTTCTGAAAAAAAAAAAAGGTTTACTGTGCATTTATGCACATCTATACTGCGCACAGAAAACTGCACATTTTCTAAAAAATAAAAATAAAAAAAAAAGAAAAACGCTTTCATTTTGTTTTCTAAGAGCGCACCCCTGTGGAACTGTTTCTTCACACCACAGGTGATGTGCTGAGGAAACCAATGGGTATAAATGTGCAAGCTATTTTGAAGCTCTGAAAGAATAAGAATTTGGCATGCAAACTATATTTAGCAACTTTAATTCTTGGTCTAATTGAAGCCGTCAATAGGAAACTATTTCCTGGACGGGGCTGGACTGAGGATACTGCCCGTGACAACCAACTGGACATAAACATACGATCGTACTGAGAATTCAATCTTAAGAAGCCAACATCTAAAAAGCTTAGCTAAATTAGCAACTGCCCACCGTCTCCACATACTAATTTTAAGGACCTCTGTTGTCTAAAGAATCAATGAATCAGAAACTTGTTTTAAATAACCTCAAGTTTTTAAGACATTTTCTAACTAGAAATTTTAGAGATGTGCAGACTGTAAAAATGGTATAATCTCCCAGAAAATATTTAGTTGAGAGATAACGAGAGAAAGGGACACTAAGTTTTATAAAAGCTACACATTTCTTGGGGCACCTGGGTGGCTCAGTCGGTTGAGTGTCTGACTCTTGATTTTGGCTCAGGTCGGGATCCCAGGGTCGTGGAATCACGTCCCACATCAGGTTCCGCGCTGAGTGTGGAGACTGCTTAAGATTCTCTCTTTCCCCCTCTGCCCCTCTCCCCTGCTCATGTGTGCTCTCCAAAAAAAAAAAAAAAAAAAAGGTGCATATTTCCTGAACCTTCAAGTTAAGAGAAAACCCCTGCTGTCCAGGGAAAGGCATAGATAGGGGCTGGGAAAAATGAGGAGTAAGAACCATGTGACCGAATGTTACAAGCAACTGATGAAAGATATTAATGTCGGTCAGTTACAACTCCGAGTGCCCATAAGGAGGGGCTGACGTCTTAAGACTCCTTTCTCAAAAGGTACTAGACACGGCAGAATATTATCGAACAGCCATTAAAATGATTATATTCTTCCTCATTTAGTTTCATGTTCACAGATTAAGATGTTCAAATATATTAAATAGACGAAAAAATTATAAAACCCTATACATGACATGATTCCATTTTTATTTAAAAATAAAAACACATACATACACGTAGACCGAACAAACTATGAACGGGTACACACATCAAAGTGTTAACCGTAGTGGTGGTGCTTGCTGATAGGATGCTAAGTGATTTTGTATCTTGTTTTGTGTACTTTTCTACACGGCCTAAGTGCTCCCTGGTGAACACCGTCCACTTCAGGTAAGAAAAACAACAACGCAAATTTCCATTCTGGAAAAAAAAAAATGTCAGTGGGAATCCTAACCAATATTTAAATCCCTTGGAAAATCGTACACCTACTAGGGTCCTTTTTACTGTAAAAAGACAAAACGTTTGTAAACATATTTCATAAATATACTGTGTACTATTATGGACCATTAAAGCGTACTTTGTTTTATGAGATATTAATGAAAACTTCTCTGTAAACTAAGCTTTTTAAGACAAATTATATTTGAGTTTGCTACTTAAATCCCACTTCTAATCCCTTTGGGTAAGAGAATGTCTATTCCCTAATTTATCTTGTGAAACCCAGATGTTTCGCTTAAAGTGAGATTTATTTTATTTTTATTTATTCCTAAGAAAGGAATCCATCATGCTTTGATTTAGGTAACCAAATGATCTAGAATTCCAATTACTGTAAATTAGATATTACGATTCATACAGCCAGTGTTTTATCTCTGTTTTCTGAATATTCACTACAGGTAAAATGTATTAAAAAATTTAAGAGTATGGAAACATAGGTCTTTTAAGTATTGACCAGCACGAGCCACTGCGGATAGAAACAGCTTTATTTTTTTCCACTTAAGCTTTATCAAATGGACTATTCAAAAAGCATACACAAGAGCAAAAAAAAAAATATGTATCACATGCAATCAAACTTGTTTTGCTTTACAGTCACTGGTTTTCTTTTGGAAAAGAATACACATTTGAATAACTTCTAATTCAAACATTTCCCATATATTTCCATTTCATTTCCTTCTTTAAAGTTAGCAACAAACAACACATTCTAGATAACTGGTCATCACATTCTTTCTCATTTTTATTCATACTGAAATAGTATAAAGACTATAAAATCAGACCATATACTGTTCAGAAATCTGAAAAGCTTCATTTACAGAATAGATTCCAATGTGTTAAGAAACCACACACAAGTGCTATTTTGTAAAATGGATAAAAAATAGGATAAGTTGTCTGAAAGCAAAGATAAACAGTAATAGTTCCTTATCTAAATAATTTTAATCAAATGAATAATATATTCATTTGGTAATAGCCTCTATCTTTCATAGAATATAAAAAAAGTGCTCAGATTACACTTAAAAAAATAACGAAAATCTCACAGAACTGAAAGAATTTAAATAAAGATGGTAGCATGGGGACATCTCGATTTCATTTCTGCTCCCAAGACAAGGAGGCAGCAGACGTGAATTCACCTGAATCCAGAAAGGGACGACAACTCTGAGACTAAACGTGCAGCTGCCAGCCTTGAAAAGATAAAGATAGAAACTGTCTTTGAAAGGTTCTCGAGTGTCCTTCTTTGGATGAAAGCCATTAACATAAAACCAGATTTCTCAGCTAGACTACATGTCGACTGACAAAGCTGGGTCGCTCTCCTTGTTGTCCTTGTCTAGCACTCTTAATACTCACTCAGCTAGGGCTCAAAAGAACAAACAATTAACTCATCAGGATCAATACACTATCTGTTCCCAGAACAGCACATGAACGCAGCAAGTGAGCAGAAGAATCTTTGCGCCCGGCTCTGGCAGTTCACTGCGGCCGACCTTGAACGTCCCCCTCAGGGGCAGCACCATAGTTCCCCGACAGGGGTGACTGATCGCTTTCCTCTGAAGGAACCTTAACTGAATTCTGCAGGAGGAAACCACGCTCGTGGCAAGATGTAAGAGTCCAGTTTTCTCTTCATGGGATACTCAAGAGTTGTGATCGTCAACAGTGCCCTTCCACCTGCCAATCGCTAAGATGTGATGCAGCACCTAACGACGAGGACATTCCAAGGCCAAGGGTACTATGGACCAAGCCTACCCTGCTGGCTTTACTGGTACTGAGATTACTCACAACACCTCTGAAATCCTATTCTGAAACTTCTTTCAAAATTCAGGTATGTCCACAAAACAGCAGGTGGAGCATAATTCTATTTATGTTGAAATTATACATGCATGCGTGTGGATATACAGAACAATTCTCTCTCTGGTACGGTAGAATTTCAGATTATTTTTACATTCTAATTTATAGTTTTATTAATGTTTTAATTGCTTACAGTGAGTACCATTTTGTCATCAGAAAACAACTAAGCTATCTTCATTTTATTACTATTTTCTAATGTTAATTTTTTTTGAGAGAGAGAGGGACAGAGCCTGAGCAGGGGAGGAGCAGAGAGAGAGGGAGACACAGAATCCCAAGCAGGCTCCAGGGTCTGAGCTGTCAGCACAGAGCCTGACGTGAGGCTCAAGCTCATGGATCGTGAGATCATGACCTGAACCGAAGTCAAGACAAGACGGTTAACCGACTGAGCCACCCAGGCGCCCCAAGCTGTCTTCATTTTAGAGGGAAAAATAAAAAAAAGTTCTATAGAGTCTGAAGGCAGTTCCAAATACGAGTCTATCAAATACTCTTGGGAGACTTATTTTGCGGAACAAAATTCCAGAAGAATGCTAAACCCACGCTATCAGAAAAAATGGCTTTTCTCACTACCCTATCTTCAGTTAGCCAGGTACCTGCCCATGGCAGGTGTTAACACAGACACAGACACACAGACACACACACACACACACACACACACACACACACACACACACCCTATCTGAATGAATAAATACACGGTTTATTTAGATGCTGAATTTCTAGACATGTGATTTTTAAAATCATTGTTTTAGGATCTTTCCCTTAGCTAACTGAAATTATTTCCTAATGTTTTATCTAAAATCAGTGCATTTAGGAGAAAAGTTTAAAATCAGTAGTGGGTTTCCAAGTACTAACTTTTATAATACGGGCGTTTTTTTTTTTTTAAAAGATCAATAGAAAAGAAGCAAAATGGGGTATGAAATGAACTAGTGGCCGAGCAGCTGGCTGCAGAAGACGGGGAGGAGCTGATACAGAGCACAAGAAACCAGAGCTGCTCTGTCGCTCATGGTCTCCAACACAACTCAGTTCTAACTACAAACTGAGACGTGCGAGTCTCCTCTTCCTTTCCGGCACAGTGCCTGTCACCTTGACGGTGGTGGATGAGGGACACTGTCTGACTGGGTGAGGGGCCAAACAAAAGCGAGTGAGAGGGGAAAAAAGAAGCCGGCCTCTGCCTCAAATTCCCGAGTGCAGCACCTGCTCCGTGACTCGCAAACCAGAGGGCAAGGCACGGATTGTTCACCTCTTGCCCCGGAACAGAGGTCAGAATGATTCCTGTGCTTCGTTACGTGTGACTTGTAGTACAGCTAGTAGTCCGATATTAACTAATTTTTAATCAGCAACCAAAGACAAGTGTCCTGAGTTCGAAGGAATGAAAAATTTAGTGTATGTTTACTTCTGGTGGGTCTTATTAGGCCAAGGCAGGAGCCAATATTTTACAAAAACAAGATGAAAAAACCGAAACAAACACAAAGAAAACTCCACTTCTTAGATTTTTAGAAATACGGCAAATCATCTACACAACTAGGGTAACCATATATTTTGCTGTCCAAACTGGGATACTCTTGTAGTAATCGTTCTAGGAAAAACTAATCCCGTCAAGACAACAGACACGATGCGGACTGTCCTGGGTAAATGAATATCTGATGTTCACATGACATCCTTTCTTCAATGTTTATATTCTTTTGAGTTTTCTATTAACTACATAACATTCAGCAGCAATTTAATACTGAACACCGAATAACAACACAGTCTCGTTCTCCTGAGAAGACGTTTTCTAAGTGGTGAGACAGACCCCCTCACTGTCCTCCCCACATGTAAGGTTTTGTAGCGTAAACTAATGTGTTGAATGGATCTGAGAAGTCTGTTGTAATTTCTTTGACAAAAAAAAGCACAACAGTGATTTAAATTAGTTAAGATCCACTTACTAATTTTACTTTCCAAAATAGTAACATGAGAAGTTTATACTGTATCTTGCTCATAAAACAAACTTCCAAAATGATAAGCCCCAATTATGAGGCTAGGTCATGACGTATTTTTAAAATCTTTGTATTAACCAGGAGATTCTCACAAATACATTGCCACAAAATATTTTAGAAAAGCCATATAATAGTCAAAATAAAAAAGTCTAATCTGTGGGCGGGTCCGGAACGTCCCCGGAGGGAAGGGCATGTACCGTGCGGCGCGCGTCACGGGCACAGGGTGGGTGCCCGGGCGGGAGCGGGGGCGGCGTGGGTTCAGTTCCGGAACAGCAGCATCCGCTCGGAGCACGTCTGCCCCACCAGCCTCGCGTACTGCAGCACAGCGGCCTCCTCGCCCGGGTCTTTCTGCTGTTTCTTGTAAACGCCGTAAGGCATTATGGCTTTCTTGTGGAACACCTGCAAACGGTCAGGGTCTTTACTGCGACCTTCATCCACTGCAATAAGAAAGAAAATATTCATTAGAAAGTCTCATGTCCACCTACTTCTCATTTCTGAATTTAAAAATGTTTAATTTCTGGGGCGCCTGGGAGGCTCGGTCGGTTAAGCGTCCGACTTCAGCTCAGGTCATGATCTCGCAGTTCGTGGGTTCGAGCCCCGCGTCTGTGCTGGCAGCTCAGAGCCTGGAGCCTGCTTCGGATTCTGCATCTCTCTCTCTCTCTCTCTGCCCCTCCCCTGCTCACGCTCTGTCTCTCTCTCAAAATATTAAAAACAAATGTTTAATTTGAGTAATAATTATGTGTTAAGATGTTCTCCTCGAGCCGTGTATGTTTAAACGAGGGCGTGCGGCATGAACATTAAGATGAACCTGAGTATGTTAATAAATGCCCTGACAAAAGGTGATAAATTCCCTCCCCTAAGAGAGCTGGAACATCCGGAAGAGAACTGCATGCAATTAAACAACCGGCCTTGAACACATTCCTTTCTCCTAACGGGAAAGTTTACAACTCTCTAGCATCTTTCCTGGGTCTGAACTGAACGGACCTTGCCTGTCCCCAAGCCAACGTGCTGAGGTTCTCATCACTGCAACAAAGCTTTCTGCAACCCAGCGGCTTGGCTGACTCGAGCCGAGCAGGTCAGCGCACTGAGCAGGCAGGGTCCGGGGGCAGCGGGCAGATTCTTCCGGCTTTCGTGGAGGATGCGGCAGGGATGGCCAGTGGCTGCTGCTCTCGCTTCTCCTCTTTTCTCACAGAAACAAATCCCTGGTTTCTGCAGGACATAATGGTCGCCTGGAGGAAAGCCTGATTCCCAGCTGCTCCTGCTGTCGGGTGTGGCCTCGTGACCAAGCTCTGGCCAACAGGATACGAGCAGGAGTGTCTCGTGGCAATTTCTAGGAATCCTTTAAAAGAACAGCTGGTCTTGTGCCCTCTCCCCCTTTTATTTTTCAACCCTTCCTTCACTGTGCTGCCTGCTTCATGAACGTCATGGCAGGGCTGCCCACCTGTCTCCTCCTGAGCCCGAGACTATGAGATTTCTCTTAGGTCAACAAAAACTAACGCAAGAAGGAACTCCGGTACCAGAGGACTCCGTGGGCTAAAGCTACCAGGGCAGCCCTGGACTGCCGATGTAAAGAATTTCATAGAAAAAAAGAAACTCCCTTGTTTCAGCCAATTTACTCTAGGTCTCAATTAATGGCAGCTGCTCCTAATTCCAGCAGATAGAGGGACCACCCCGACAGTATGTACTTCAATGTATAATGTCTTTTATCAGGGAGTTGGCCAGGCCACTTCCAAAAACCATCCTCCAGCTGCGGTTCTCAATCCTGAGTACATACTGGGTCTCTGATTGCCTGTACATCTCACCGATAGTTAACATCGGGCTGAATGATAAAGCACCAGAGAAATCTTGTGAAAGTGGTTTTATGAGTAGAAAGTTGAAGAGGACATTTATGATATAATACTCCCTGCATATCCCCCTCTCCCTTGAGCACTAGGCATATAACCACCAACTCCTCTTGCCCACAGGTCCTGTCCCTATGCTATAATAAAAGCACATTTTGGCACTGAAAACGTCTCAAAAGTTCTTTCTTGACCGTTCATTCGTGGCCCTACATAATGTCTATATTTATAAAATGACGTGTAACCATTTAAACATTTACCCTAAAATATTTTAGGACAAACACACTTTTAACATTCAAACTAATGGAACATTCTAGCAAATAAAAATGTAAAATCTGATGTGCCATCATCTTATTTTATCTCGAACGAATGCCACTCTTTTATTCTTTGCTAATATGACACATAAAAATAGAAAATTAGGAAAATCCCCACCATGCAGAATTTATATTAACTATTTTTTAATGTTTATTTTTTTATTAAAATTTTTTTTAATGTTTATTTTTTTGAAGAGATGGAGAGACAGAGCGTGAGTGGGGAAGGGGCATAGAGAGAGAGGGAGATACAGAATCCGAAGCAGACTTCAGGCTCTGAGCAGTCAGCACAGAGCCCAACGTGGGGCTTGAACCCACGTATCACAAGATCATGACCTGAGCCGAAGTCAGACACTCAACCAGCTGAGTCGTTGGCTCAGTAAATGGAATGCAGAGCCACAAGGCATCGGTAAGAGAAACAAAGGGAAAGATATTTTTATAAATTTTTAAAAACCTGATATTTCAGTAACTTGAACTAACTCAATGAATTCTCTGGGAATTAGTCATCAAAATTACCAAATATTCAATAAGCACATTAATTTTTAAATTAATCTTTTTTTAATCTTAAAAGTTATGCAAATTGCACTACTAGGTATTTACCCAGAGAATACAAAAATACAGATTCAAAGGAGGTACATGCACCCCGATGTTAACAGCAGCATTATCTACAGTAGCCAAATTATGGAAAGAGCCCAAATGTCCATCCACTGATAAAGGAATTGTGTATGTGTATATATGTCTATATATTAGAATACTACTCAGCTATCAAAAAGAATGACATCTTGCCATTTGCCACAACATGGATAGAGCTAAAGTGTATTATGCTAAGTGAAATAAGTCAGAGAAAGACAAATACCGTATGATTTCAACTCACGTGTGGAATTTAAGAAATAAAACAGATGAACACAGGAGAAGGGAAAAAAAAAAAAAAAGAGAGGGAGGCAAACCATAAAAGACTCTTAACAACAGAGAACCGAGGGTTGCTGGAGGCAAGGTGGGTGGGGGGGATGGGCATTAAGGAGGGTACTTGTGATGAGTACTGGGTGTTATATGTAACTGATGAATCACTAAATTCTACTCCTGAAACTAATTATTACAGTATATGTTAACTCGAATTTAAGCAAAAACTTAAAAAAAAAGTAACGCTTGTAAAAACTCAAATAATCCAGAAATAAAAAAATTGAACGATGTCAGCACACGGAACCCTTTCTCCCCCACTCCTCTTTTCCTCAGCAAACTTCCACCCACGTTATCAGTGTTCAACAATTTCAGAGGCTACATTTAAATATTAGGAGTTTCGGATCACATTCTATCCATACCTTAAATTAAGGCCAGAAAATCAAATCAATCACCCTTTCAGTGGATGTACTGTATTAAACTTCAGAAACCGCCGATTATCCTTATAGCGAAAATACGATGTGCTTTTCTCGGCTTAACGATCTGCAGTGTTACTGTCACTAGTTGCATCTGCAATGAAGGTTAATTCTGATTCGCGGCACATTTTATATTATTAGTATTAAAACCAATTTAAAACCTAAACAAGAAATATTCTGCCAGATTCTTCCATCCAAGTACTAACCAGGCCCGGCCCTGCTTAGCTTCCGAGATCAGACGAGATCGGGCGCGTTCAGGGTGGTATGGCCGTAGACACTGCCAGATTCTTAAGACACCAAAAATGTTGATTTATTTACTGAAGTAAAAACAACAACAACAACAAAAGCATTCCCGCGCCCTCACAAAATGCTTTGTGATCATCCTGAATCGCTCGCCTGGTAAGTGTCATCGGTGCTGGTAGACAAAACCCCACACAGCTAAATCCACGTGGCACAACAGGCCTCTTCTTGAGGGGACTCGAAATTGACTAGAAAAATAAGCCACTCTGAGATTAAAGACCATCTGCCATCTCATCCAAGGGACACTGCCAGCTTACTGACAAGTCTTAGAAAGGTGTGCCAACAAGGACCTCTTGCACCCTTTCTTTCTCTAATGTATCACAGTTTTGTAAGATAAAAACCAAAGGCAATCCCGCAAACTCTCTGAGTTGAGCATCTGATCACTTGCAATACAAATATGCTGTTAAATCCATGATGTTTTAATCTTCAAGGGAAACTTGTCACGATGGGCAACGACTGCTTGATTTTCCCCAGCTTTTTATTTGCAAGAGATGAACTGCACATCACAGGCGCTTTCCGACGAAAAGAATCTAGAGCTCACGGCTTTACTTCTTCTTATGGGGATTTACCTCATTCGTTATTCTCCTAACGTCTAGGCTTCCCAGAAAATGATGAAATGGTCTATTTTCTTACCTTCATTATTTATTGGTAGAGCATTATTTCATAAACATGAAAACAAGTTACATGCTTGACAGTTTCTCAGGACGATGGCCGTGCAGACGGCAAATGCGGCAACGCGAATGAAGCTGAAGTTGAGTGAAACTGTGATGCAACAGAATGTGGAATTGTGAGGAAGGCATGAAAGAACCCAACTCTGAAACCAAACTCAACTATGGAAAGTTCACTATCAAGTATGATTTAGAGTATCTTCATGTGACAAGAGGTATTAACAAACGTTTCGATCACTATGGGGAAGGGGGAGAATCCACGAAAGGCAGATTTCAGCGCGGGCAGCAAAGGGCCAGGCAAGGGAATGCGTGGCACGTGTGACAGAAATGAACTCCACTCGGCAGCTACTTGGTCAAGTTCACTTGGTGGGAGGCTCAAAAAATTGCTCTGGGAATCCAAAAGCAGTCGGGGAGAATTACACATTTTCATAATCTATAAGGAATAATGTTGCTAGTCATTTCTCTTGGAATATTCTTTTGGACAAAATGAAAACAAATCTAAACTTAGCTTATGTAAAATACCATGGAATAGTAGCTTTATTGACATATAATTCTCCTACAATTCATCCATTTAAAGCGTATGATTCAATGGTCTTTAGTGTATTCACAGACTCATGCAGCCATCAAAACAAGCAATTTTAGAGCATTTTCAGCATCCCAGAAAGTAACCCTACACCTACTAACAGTCGCTCCCCACCCCTCCTCAACTTCCCTAGCCCCAGGCAATACCAGTCTATTTTCAGTCTCCACATGCAATCTTTTGTGACTTACTTCTTTCACTTGGCACAGTTCGCCCACGCTGCAGCATATAATTGCACTTCGTTCCTTTTTATTGCCAAATAATATGCCATTGTACGGACACACTGCTTTTTACTTATCCAGTTGATGGGCACGTGGGTTACTTATACTTTTAAACTATTATGACTAATGCTATGAACATTCAGGTCAAAGTTTTTGCGTGCTTTCACTTCTCTTAGATATATACCAAGGACTGAAACTGCTGGGTCATAGGAGAACTCTACATTGAACCTACTGAAGAAAGGCTAGACTGTTGTCCAAAGTGGCTGCACCATTTTATATTCTATCAGCAGTGTATAAAGGTTCCAATTTCTTCACATCCTCATCAACACTGACATTACAGCCATCCCTAGGGTGAATGAAGTAATATCTTACCATGGTTTTGGTTTTCATTTCCCTGATGGCTAATGATGTTGAGTTTCTTTTTATGTGCTTGTTGGCCATTCACAGATCTTCTTTAGAGGAATGTACATTCATGTCATTTGCCCATTTTTAAACTGAGCTTTTTATGGAGTTCTAAGAGTTGTTTGTATATTCCGGATACTAGATCCTTACCAGATATATGATCTATGAAAACATCCTTCCATTCTATGGACTCTGTACTTTGTTGATGTGTCTCCTGAAGTATAAAAGTTTTAAAATTTTGATGAAGCCTAATTTATTTTTTTTTTCCTTTTGTTACTTGTGCTTTTGGGGTGATATTTAAGAAATCACTGCCTAATCCAAGGTTAGGAAAATTTACTCCTATTTTTTCTAAGAGTTTTATGGTTTAGCTCTTACATTTTGGTACAATCCATTTTGAGTTAATTTTTGCATATACTATGAAATAGGGAACAAGTTTCATTCTTTTGTATGTGGTTATCCAGTTCACCCAGGACCATTTGTTGAAAAGATTCTTTTTCTCTCACTGAAATGTCTTGGTATCATTTCTGGAAATCAGCTGATCATAAATATGAGAGCTAACTTCTGGACTCTCAATTCTAGTCCACGGATATATAGGTCTATGTGTCACAACCACACAATTCTAACCTTATTCTTCTTTTTCATGACCGTTTTGGTTATTCTGGATTCCTTTAATTTTCACATGAATTTTGGAATCACCTGTCAATTTCTGCACAGAAGCCAGCCGTTATTTTTTAAATTTATTTACTTCTGGGAGAGTGCAAGCAGGGGAGGGGCAGACAGAGGGGGACAGAGGATCCAAAGTGGGCTCTGGGCTGACAGGCTGACAGCAGCGAGCCCGATGTGGGGCTTGAACTCATGAACTGAAAGATTATGACCTGAGCCGAAGTTGGACACTCAACCAAGTGAGCCCTACCAGCTGTCACTTTAATTGGGATTGCATTTAGTCTGTAGATCAGTTTGAGGAGTACTGCCATCTTCCCAATATTAAGTCGTCCAATCCATAAACATTGGATGTTTTTCCATTTACTTAGGTCTTTTGTAATTTCTTTCAATATTTTGTATTTTTCAGATTATAAGTTTTATACTTCTCTGTTAAATTTATTCCTAATAGTAATTCTATCTTTTTACCCCTTTTGAGGCGGGGGTGGGGGAGGGGCAGAGAGAGAAGGAGACACAGAATCTGAAGCAGGATCCAAGTTCTGGGCTGTCAGCACAGAGCCTGACGTGGGGCTTGAACTCACAGACCACGAGATCATGGCCTGAGCCGAAGTCAGACACTTAACCAACTGAGCCACCCAGGTGCCCCAGGAAGTCATCATTTGGCAACCATCTCAGTAATAAATGATTCAAGCAAGAATCATCATTAATGGATATAAAAACTGGTAGAAGTCTGATAAAATAGGATATTTACAATGTCTCAAAGTATCTCCCTATAAAATATTAATTTTTTATTAACATATACAAAATGCTAATTTTACAGTGGAGACACTTGACATTATTTTACCAAGTGATATAAATTCAAGTCCCCAGCAGTGAGATGGATTGACAGTGCGATTGACTCCTCGGATGATGCAGTGAGAACGCAGCATCAGTTCTAGGGCGTTCTTGCCAAAACTAAGTAACCTGTGTCCAATTATGAAGAAACGTAACAGAAAGTGATGAACAGAAATTAAGGAACATTCTAGAAAGCAACTGGACTGTGTCTTCAAAAATGTCAAGGTAATGAAAGCCAGGGTGTACTAAGGAACTGTTCTAGATCAAAGGAGACTAAAGGGACACGACAATAAATGTAGCCCACAACACTGACTTTTACTCTGGTTTGGTCTGCCTGTGTGTACATGGATTTCTGTGTAATACATGGTGCTAACAGAACATTGCTACCGTGCTCGTCTGGATGGCTGCCTGCGTGGAAAAGTATCCTTGCTCTCAGGCAATATATACATTGAAATATTTAAGGATGACAGTGCAAGAGATCTTCAACTTATTCCCAAATGGTTCAGAAAAAAAATACAGAGTAGGGGAAAATGAGAAGGCAAATGTGGTAACACGTTCACAACTGGGGAATCTGAGTGAAGGGTGTGCAGTTCCTCGTATTAGTCTTAAAGTTTTTCTGTACATCTGAAATTATTTCAGAAAAAAAAATTAACATGCTAAACTATGTTCTTCAGCCTCTCATCATATTCTATGTGTATATTTTTAAACCCAAGCATTACATTTACACTTTTTAATTGTTAAATTTTGTTCTGACATACTCTCATCACTACAACCTACGGAGGTATTTTCAGATTCTGTTTCTTCTGTCAGACAGCAGAGTTATCAAGATGAAGAATAAAAATCTTAAGTAGAGTCCTGAGAAAAAGGAATTGTAAAAGGTAATACTGTATTTAATATAAGTCAATACATGGATATCTGACAATTTTTTTATTATCAAATATACTGAATTAGTTCCTTTTATGATCTATGATGTTCAGTTGATTTAACAAATTAGTTTTCATTTTATTTTTTAAAGTTTATTTATTTTGAGAGAGAGAGAGAGAGAGAGCGCACAAGTGCACAAATAGGGGAGAGGCAGAGAGAGAGGGAGAAAGAGAATCCCAAGCAGGTTCCATGCTGACGCGTGGCTCCAAATCACCAACTATAAGATCATGACTTGAGCCAAAATCAAGAGCTAGCTGCTTACAGACTGAGCCACCCAGGCACCCCTAGTTTTTTTTTTTTTAATCAACAGCTTTAAATTCCACATGTGACAGTTTGTTAAAGTTAATACAATAATAGGTAATCTCATCGGTAACCTCACTGATAGGTAACCCCATTGGGTCACAAACAAAGCCATTAAAAATGAAAGTTAGTCATAAAATAACTTCCAGTGACTGAACTTGACATTGAGTTAACTTTGCTTCTTTCCAAGGGAACCGAGCTAGACACGTCCAAAAGTACCTTCAAAGAGCAAAAACCTTTAAGAATTTCCAGGGGCAGGGGCGCCTGGGTGGCGCAGTCAGTTAAGCGTCCGACTTCAGCCAGGTCACGATCTCGCGGTCTGTGAGTTCGAGCCCCGCGCCGGGCTCTGGGCTGATGGCTCAGAGCCTGGAGCCTGTTTCCGATTCTGTGTCTCCCTCTCTCTCTGCCCTTCCCCCGTTCATGCTCTGTCTCTCTCTGTCCCAAAAAAAAATAAAAAAATAAAAAAATAAAAAAAAAAAAAACGTTGAAAAAAAGAATTTCCAGGGGCATAAAATTAAATTCAAAATTACAAAATTACAAAATTTTTACCTACGGGCAAATACAAATTCATTTTTCTTTGCCAAAGGCCTCATTCCAGGAATCTGTCCTCTTCCCCATTCTTGGCCTCAACCCAATCTGCAAACAATCTCTGTAAGTTATAGTACCTCCTTCTACTAGTTCCTTTTTACTAACTTTCATAAAAGCTTAAGACTGCCACCTGGCAGAAACAAACAAAACTCTCTGACCCCTGCTCACCCTCCAGTTAATCTTATTCTACTTTTCTCTCCTTCGTTAAAGGGTATTTAATGTCCATTTCCTCGTGTCCCACCCACTGCACAATCTGTCTCGCTGTGTGTCTCAGCCCTGTCCAGTCTACTCTATTCACTAAGGGCAAAGGTCTCACTGTTCGTGAATACGGCGAACACAGTTCCGTCCTCGTCTCCCTCAGCAAAGCGTAAACTCAGAAGACCACCTCCCTCCTCCCTGAAATCCACTCCAGCCTTTCTGATGCCACGCACCCTGCTTCTTCTCTTTCCACCAGGGCAATCCTTTGCCTGATCGTTCCATGTTAGGAGTTACACAGTATTCCGTTCTAGGTCATCCTCTCTTTTTGCTCTACACTTTCTCCCTAGGAAACCTTAACCATGTTCATGGATTCAATTTCCATCACTTAAGTCTGACCTCCCAATCCTCAGGTTCCAGCCTAAATCTTCCTTTTGAGCCCTAGGAGACTCGATAATACTAAGTGGAGCAGAGCTGGGAAGCTATAGTCTACAACTTGTCTTCTGCTGGGCAAATTCACATGCTCTTGGTCAGAGCAATTCTTATTTTAAGGATGTGTCCTGCAGAAATATTAGTATGTGTGCAAAAAGATGTATATTTAGGGGCGCCTGGGTGGCGCAGTCAGTTAAGCGTCCGACTTCAGCCAGGTCACGATCTCGCGGTCCGTGAGTTCGAGCCCCGCGTCGGGCTCTGGGCTGATGGCTCAGAGCCTGGAGCCTGTTTCCGATTCTGTGTCTCCCTCTCTCTCTGCCCCTCCCCCGTTCATGCTCTGTCTCTCTCTGCCCCCAAAAAAATAAATAAAAACGTTGGAAAAAAAAAATTAAAAAAAAAAAAGATGTATATTTAAAAGTATGTCGTAGCGTTATGTGTAATAGCAAAAAATTTACAACTTAAATATCCGTCAATGAGGTAATTATTATCAATAACGTGTATCATTGTCTGCAGCCATTAAAAAAGAACAAGTAAACACATGTATACCATATGGCCCCATAATTATGCTTCTCGGTATTTCCCCAAATGAGCTGAAAAATTTTTAAGTTTTTCTTTTAATGCTTATTTATTTTTGAGAGAAAGAGAGAGAGCGAGTGCACACAAGCAGGGGAGGGGCAGAGAGAGAGAAGAGACAGAATCTGAAGCAGGCTCTGGGCTCCGAGCTCCGAGCTGTCAGCACATAGCCTGATGTGGGGCTCAAACCCAGAAACTGTGAGATCATGACCTAAGCCGAAGTCAGATGCTCAACAGACTGAGACACCTAGGGGCCCCTAAGGTTTTTTTTTTTTTTTTAAGATATATTTTTTAAATAAGCTCTACACCCACTGTGGAGCTCAAACTTGTGACCCCAGATCAAGAGTCACATGTTCTACTGACTGAGCCAGTCAGGTGCCCCAAGGAACGGAAAACTATGTCCACACAAGAACCTACAAACAAATGTTTAGAGCAGTTTTATTCATAAGTGCCAAGATACAGAAGCAACCAAAATGTGCTGCGGTGAGTGAATGAACGAAAACCCTGTGTGATACATTCATACAATGGACTATCATTCAGTGATGAAAAGACAGCAATTTTCAAGCCATGAAAAAACACGGAGGAACTTCAAATGCATATTACTAAGTGAAAGAAGCCGATCTGACGAGGCTACGTACCATATGATTCCAACTATGTGACACTGTGGAAAAGGCAAAGCCATAGAGACAGTAAAAAAATCAGTGGTGGCCAAGGGTTGGTGGCTTTGAAGCGGGGATGAACAGGTGGAACACAGAGGGTATTTAGGGCAACGAAACTATTCTGCAGGCTCCTGTGATGGGGGATACATATCATTACACATCGTACATCATACAATGTACACCACGAAGAGCGGATCCCATTGTCAACCATGGACTTCAGTCAATAATAATGGATCGGTATTGGCTTATCAACTGTATCGAATATATCTCACTAATGCAAGATGTTAACAACAGGGGAAATGGGAGGTGGGCATTGGAGGACAGATGGAAACTCTCTGTACTTTCTGCTCGGTTTTTCTGTAGACTTAAAACTGATCAAAAAAAAGTCTAGTAAAAAAAACAACTACAAATGAGAAAAATGTAAGATATTGACAACAGGGGAAAGTGGGTGCGGGGGTACAGGAGAATGCTCTATACTATCTTTGCCCTTTTTCTGTAAAGTTTAAACTCTTCTAAAAAAGTTTACTTTTAAAAGGAATGAGGAAGTTCGTGATACAACATTTTCACGATAACCTAATTTTAATGTAAAAAACCAAGCCACAGGATATTTTAGAAGGATTTAATTTACACATATAAATTCTAGGTTTAAATAAATGATGTGATTAAAAATTAAAATGAGAAAATATACGCACAGGAAAAAAACCCAAACTTCCTACCAAACCTCAATAGTGCTTACCTCTGCAGAGCCTGGGGTGTGGATACATATGCTTATATTCACGTGCACTGGGATATGTTGTGGGATTTTAACTTTCCACACCATATTTTTAATAATAACAATCATATAATCAATCATGTTTCTAGTAAAGAAAATTTTCAACACAAAGAAGCCACCTAGGGCTAAAGTGCTGGTGAATAAATAAATATAAGCGTCCAGCACAAGATCGATGCTAAAAGCAGCAACAGAGCTACAATTACTGTTGATAGAATTCCCACTTCGGTCACTTCGCCCTTATTTAAAGAGAGTGCTCACATCTGTGCGGCTTTTAGCAGGTGAAGCTGTGAGTCAGAGCTGGGTAAGGAGAACACCTGCCTGCCGTGTTCTCGGGTACGGGGGGGGGGGGGGGAGCTTCTGAGTCAGCTGACTGGGCCTGCACACAGCACACGGACCTGCCTCAATGCAAAGTCACCCCTGAAGGCTCATCTAAACTTCGGGAGAAATGAATCGTCCAGCAGGCAGAAAAAAGCTCTGCCAGTCGCCCAAATAAAACACATATTACAAATAGTAAGCTAAATTCTAGCACGCTGGTTCTCAACTTTGGCTGCATACTAAATCATGGGGGACGTTTTAGGAAATTCTGACGCTCAGGATCTCTATGGACCATCGGAGTCCCTGGGAGTGGGGCCTACAGGCAACGGCACAGAAACACCCCATCATGTAGTCAGACATGTAGGAGATCTTAAAACCAAAACGGCGCATGAATCTAAGGGTGCGTTAACAATTTCTTGCAATTGCCTTTAAAAACAGTGCTCTAAGACAGGGAAATTACCAAAACAAACAAAAAGCAAACCCATGACAAAAACCAAAAACCAAGGCTACAGCAGGGAATTTCTCCACTGCCACATTCATGTGGCCATTTTTCATTTCTGCTCCTATTAAAGCTTCAGAATGGAGAGAGTGACCCTCAGGTGTGCCTTAGCTACAGTGCAAATAAGAACGTACAAAATAACCTCAGTTGTCCTTTCACATCTTCTATAATAATGCTGTGATCCACTGTTTTTGTGTTAGAAGTCAGGAGATTTCCATTTAATTTTATTCGTAATTTGATAAAGTGACTCTGTGGAGACTGAAAAAAAAAAAAAACCCAATATATTAACATAGATGAGAGAAGAGGAGACAGAGATGATTATTGATAGTTCCTTAAAAGTCAATTTAAGACCATCACAACATTAGGAGTAAGGGTCACAGTGGTGTCATCTATTGTAAGTGCCTTTTTATTGTCACAGCTTTATGATTTTGAAATCTGGTTTTCTTTTGGATTTTTAAACCTGAAACTAGGTGTTGTAATCTCTCTGGAAGTTAATCAAGTAAGTAGTATTAGCGATACAAATAAGCCTTTTTACAAAACTTGGATCAGATTTTATCATGTTTGATTTTTGCTAAATTTTCTCAATTACTCATTTGCTGCATATTAACTACCAGTAGCATGCGTTTAATGGTCTTCATAGTATAGCTGTAAATGCACAGCTGAAACAGGAATAATAGTTTACACGTTCCTAACCAGTTAAAAAAAAATACTTCTTAGGACTTTTTTTGAGAGAGAAGGAAGAGAACACGCATGAGTAGGGGAGAGGAGTAGAGGGAGAGAGAATCTTAAGCAGGCTCCACCCCCAGCACAGAGCCCCATGTGGGGCTTGATCTCACTACCATGAGATCATGACCTGAGTTGAAGTCAAGAGTCGGATGCTAAAGGTTAAAAAAAAAAAATTAAAAAAAAAGGGGGGGGGGGCGCGCCTGGGTGGCTCAGTCGGTTGAGTGTCTGACTTTGGCTCAGGTCATGATCTCACGGTTCATGAGTTTGAGCCCTGTGTCGGGCTCTGTGCTCACAGCTCGGAGCCTGGAGCCTGCTTCAGATTCTGTGACTCCCTCTCTCTCTGCCCCTCCCCTACTCATGCTCTGTCTCTCTCAAAAAATAAACATTAATTTTTTTTTTAAAGAGTTGGATGCTTAACCAACTGAGCCACCCAGGCACCCTGGCATTTTATTATTATTTTTTTCTAAGTAAGACAAGAAAAGACAGGGGCTTTCACTTCCAGCAAGATGAGGCGCACCTACTTTTCTCCACTGCCCCACTGAGGATGACAGAAAACCCTGGACATTATATATAAAACATAAGACACTGGAACAGGAGGGAAGGTGCAGCCCGGTAGGGACTCGGAGGCCTGAGGAATGATAAGGCGGTGAGCGTCCTGGGCTCTTTCTGCCTCATATATTCCAGAGGGGATCCTGGAAAAGCTGGTGACCCTGAAAAGCCAATACACAGAGACCAAAAAAATTGTAGCAAGAAAAAAAGCTTTCTGAGAATAATCTCAAAAAACATACTGCCCCAACTCACCCAATATGAAATAATATAAATGGCCCTATAACTAACTAGTAAAGAGATTGGATTTGTAATTAATTTCCAAAAAAGTAATCTCTAGGCCCCAATGGGCTCCCTGGAGAATTCTACCAAACATTTAAATAAGAATTAACACACCAATTCTACACAATCTCTTTCAGAAAATAAAAGCAGGAACCTAAATTAGACAAAGCACAAGTAAAGAAAATCGCAAACCAGTACTCCTTATGAATATGGATGCAAAAATCCTTTATGAGATGTTAGCAAAAAAGAATTCAGCAGTTGCATTTATCCCAGGTATGCAAGGCTGATGGAGTATTTGAAAGCTAACCAATATAATCTACCATATTAACAGTTTAGAGAAAACAATCACAGTCACATCAAATGAGGCAGAAAATACACCTGACGGATTCAACAACCAACCATGCACGTTAAAAAGTCTCAGAAAACTAGGATTGAAGGGGGATTTCCTCAACTCGATAAAGAATAAATGCTTTCCCCCTAAGATCAGAAACAAGGCAAGGATGTCTGCTCTATTTTTATTCAAGGTAGTGCTGGAAGTTGCCACTGCAATAAGGTAAAAAAAGGAACAAACAGGGGCGCCTGGGTGGCGCAGTCGGTTAAGCGTCCGACTTCAGTCAGGTCACGATCTCGCAGTCTGTGAGTTCGAGCCCCGCGTCGGGCTCTGGGCTGATGGCTCAGAGCCTGGAGCCTGTTTCCGATTCTGTGTCTCCCTGTCTCTCTGCCCCTCCCCCGTTCATGCTCTGTCTCTCTCTGTCCCAAAAATAAATAAACGTTCAAAAAAAAAAATTAAAAAAAAAAAAAAAAAAAAGGAACAAACATGCACCCAGATGGGAAAAGAAGAAATAAAATTGTCCCTATTTGCATGTAACATAGCTGTCTATGCACAAAACCTCAAAGATGCTGTAAAACAAATCCTCCTAGAAATCCAAGTGAGCCCAGCAAAGTCACACGATAAACATCAACATACACCAATCAAATGAACTACAAATCACATACCTGCTATGGTTATTAATATCTGGGATATAAAGAACTCCTAACGATCAACAACAAAAAACCCCAAATAACTTGATTCAAAAACAGGCAAAAGACATGAACAGACATTTCTCCAAAGAAGACATACAGGTGGCCAAAGAGCACATGGAAAGATGTTCAACATCAGTCATCATTAGAGAAATGCAAATAGAAACCACAATAAAATAACGCTGCCCACCCAGATGGCTATTGTCAAAAAAACAGAAAACAGCAAGCGTTGGAGAGGATGTGGAAAAACTGGAACACCTGCACGTGGCTGTGGGAATGTGAAATGGTGTGGCCACGGGGAAAAACAGTACGGTGGTTCCTCAAAAAAATAAAATTAGAATTACCATATAATCCAGCAATTCCATTTCTGGACATATATCCAAAAAACAGAAAGCAGGGTTTCAAAGAGATATTTGGAGACCCGTGTTCAGAGCAGCATTATTTGCAACAGCCGAAAGGTGGAAACAACCCAAGTGTCCATGAATGGATGAATGGATAAATAAAATATGGTGTATACATACAATGGGATATCAGTCAACCTTAAAGAGAAATGAAATGCTAACATCTGCTATGACATGAGTGAACCCTGAAGGCACTGTGCTAAGTGAAATATGCCAGTCACAGAAGGACAAATAATGTACAATATCACTCCTGTGAAAAACTTAATAATCAAGTTCATAGAGACAGCAATTAGAATTATGGTTGCCCGGAGCTGGGGGAGAAAGGAACAGAAGTTAGTGTTTAATGGGTACAGAGTTTCAATATGGGACGATGAAACGAATTCTGGAGAGGGATGGTGGTGATATTGTACAATGTGAATGTACTTAATGCCACTGAACTACACACTTAAAAATAGTTAAAATGGTGAATCTTATGTTGTGTATATTTTGCCACGATCGAAACAAATATTTTAAAAGGCCCACTGTATTTCAATAAACAATAAACATGTAGAAATTATTAAATATAAAAAACCATGCCATTTATAATTACTTGGAAAAAGAAATACCTGTAAACCTACAAGAACATGTGTGGGACTTGCATGCTGAAACCCACACAATGCTGCTGGAAGAAATCAAAGATCTAAATGAACGGACAGATGTTCCATTTTATGGACTGAAAAACTTGTGATAAAAATATTAATTCTCTCCCAGCTGATCTATAGATGTAACACAGTTCCTAACAAAATCCTTGCAAGTATTTTTATGGATATAGGCAAGATTATTCCCGAATGTATGCAGAAATACTAGGAGAGCTGAAACAATTCTGAAAAAGAATAAAGTTGAAAAAGAATCATTCGACTGAATTTTAAGACTTGTTACATAGCTACAGTAATCAAGACTGTAGGCGCACCTAGGTGGCTCAGCTGGCTGAGCGTCTGACTTCGACTCAGGTCATGATCTCATGGTTGATGGGTTCAAGCTCCATATTGGGCTTTGCACGGAGAGCATGGAGCCTGCTACGGATTCTCCGTCTCCCGCTCTCCGCCCCAACCCACTCATGTGCGTTCTTGCTCTCTCACAAAAATAAACATTAAAAAAAAAAAAGACTGTGTAATATTTACACATTACACAGGTAGACATATGGATCTGTGGGACACAACAGAGTATCCAGAAACAGCCCCACACAAGTATGGCCAACTGATTTTTGACAAAGACGCAAAAGCAATTCAGTGGAGGAAGAGCCTTCCCAACAAACAGTTTTGGAGCAACTCGATATGCACAGCCAAAAAACTAAATCTTGATCTAAACTGCACATCTCAAAAAAAATTAACTCGGAATGAATCACAGACTTAAATGTTACCTGTAAAAGTATAAAACTAACAGGAGAAAAATATTTGACACCTAGGGCTTACTGAAGAGTTCTTAGACATGAAACCAAAAGCATGATTCATAAAGGAGAAAAATGATAAGTTGGACAGTATTAAAAACTTTTGCTCTATGAAAATCTGTTAAAAGGATAAAAAGCTACTAAAGACTGATATTTAAAGTATATAAAGAAGGGCACCTGGGTGGCTCAGTGGATTAAGCAACTGACTCTTGGGTTTCTGCTCAGGTCATGATCTCATGGTTTGTGAGTTCAAGCCCACACAGTGGCCTTGGCTGCTGCCAGCGAAGAACCTGCTTGGGATTCTCTCTCTCTTTCTCCCTCTCTGCCCCTCCCCTGCTCATGCACGCACTCTCTCTCTCAAAATAAATAAATAAACCTTAAAAAAGTATATAAAGAGAGGCTGGCTGGCTCAGTTGGAAGAGTGTGCTACTCTCAATCTTAAGAGTCTTGAGTTCGAGCCCCATGTTCAGTGTAGAGATTACTTAAACTTTAAAAAAAATAAAGAACTCTTATAACCCAACAATATAAAAACAAACAATCCCTTTAGAAAAATGCACAAAAGACATGAGGATACATTTCACCGAAGGGAAAATATGGATGGCAAATAAGCACATGAAAAGATGTCCATCAGCCATTAGGGAAACACAAATTAAGACCATAGTGAGATACTGCTATCCACCTGTTAGAACAGCTAAAACAAAAACATAGAAACAAAACCAGTGCTGGCAAGAACGTGAAGGAACAGTGTCTTTCATACATGGTGGTGGTAATATAAAATGGCACAACAACTCTGGAAACCAACTTGGCAGCTTCTTAAGAAACTAAACCTACTTTTACCATACAACTTGGCAATTACACTCTTGGTCATTCATCCCAGAGAAGCGAAAATTAAGTTCACACAAAAACCTGTATAACAAATGTTTATGCAGGGTTTTTCTGGTGATAGTCATAAACTGGAAAAGCACAGAAATCCTTCAACAGGTAAATAATTAAACAAGCTGGGGCACAACGATCATCCACACCATGGACCACTACGCAACAGTAAGTAGGAATGGATTAATAGATTAAGAAAGACAGAGAGAAAGACACACACACACATACTCTACCCACCACTCTCCCCCGCACATACACAGGAGAAGAGAGGGAAATTACAAAGGAAATATAGTACAATATCTAAGACATTCCCACTGGGCCATGTCTTTGTACTTTAGCATGAAGATCCTTAATAACCTCTGAGATTAGTAGTCAAAGGTAGTATTTCAGGATTTTATTGATTTTCATAAGCTAAAACAAAACTATAGCATCTTAAGTGCAAATGTGAAATATTTTCAGGATTTATTATATATTGTGTTCTTTAAAACAATCTGCTTTTGAACCTTAAGATCAATTACTTCTCTGTGGCTTAAAGTTCAAACAATGCTATGAACCATATATACTCTGATCAATAAAGCCAAAATTCAATAAGTCTGATCTGACTTAAAGCAATAATTCATTGTGCTTAATTTTTAATAATTTGTTATTCAAGATGAGTGGAGGATTTATAAGCTTTTCCTTAACTGAAAAAAAAATCGTATCGGACCTTTCATTATCCACTGCAATTAAGATCAATCTCAAAATGAGACTCTACACATTCACTGTTTTAAAGTATCTTGATAGAATGAACAAACGTCTCAAGCATCTTAAACATAAAAAACTCCAGTCTTAAAGCAAACTAGGATATCTGAAAGGATGGCACCCACCTTGTTGAAGCTTGCAAAAATTCTGAAATAAAGAAACATTTAATACCCACAAATGAAACTAAGGCTATCAGGGGAAGAAAAAAAAAATGCAACCAAAAGAAAACATCAAAGCAGGTCCCTCAAAAATCTTCACAAAAAGCTGAGTGAGATAAGTGATGGAAAGTCAGACACAGCCATCTCTCTCTGCTGTAAATAGTGATTTTCTGAATATCAAAATGAAGACAGTCTGTGGGGGTTAGGTTACGAACCATGCTTAATGCAAACACAGGTGCTGGCTCCCTGGGAAGAAAGCTTAGAAGCAGCTCCTCCCCCAGCCCCAGGTTCAGCAGCCAGGACCATCCAGCTATCCTATAATCCTAAGGCTTTTTCATACTCAAAAACATACCTTAGATTTTATTTTTAATCCCAAACAATGGTGGGAATGCAAAGGCCAATGAACAGAGTTAATGGCTATCATGGCTATCATCAAAGTTTCCAAGATCTTTTAGGCAAATTAGAGAAAATGTAACTCTTACTTGGCTTAGAAAAATGCAGTTTCAAATCTCAGCAATTTTGTCCCTGTAAGGCATCTTATGTCCACTTAGTTTTTTCTTCTATTAAGACCATTTAAAAATGGTGCTACCCCTGGCAACCAGCTTTGTTCAGGTAAACCTGACAAATAAAAATTAGAATTGCATACACTTAAGGTGTACAGGATGCTATTTTGATATATGTACACACTGTGAAATGATTACCACAATCAACCTAATTAACACATCCATCAAAAATGTTCAAAAAAATTGTTTTAATGTTTGTTTATTTTTGAGAGAGAGACAGAGAGAGCACGCAAGCAGGAGACAGGCAGAGAGGGAGAGAAAGACACAGAGTCCAAAGCAGACTCCGGCTCTGAGATGTCACAAAGAGCCCGACGTGGGGCTTGAACCCACCAACTATGACATCATGACCTGAGCCGAAGTCGGACACTTAACCGACTGAGCCACCCAGATGTCCCTCGATAGTGCTTTTTAATGAAGAAAAAAACCCATTACAGGAACAATATTTTGATTGCTGTCATCTTCGATGTGGATGGTCTTCCCATCCTAACAGTAAACTCCTTGAGGATGGGAAGCAAATCTTGCACTTCTTTGTAGCCTCAAGGCCCAGGCACCACGCACCCTCGATCCTGGAGATACAAAGTGCTGAGGAGGCATCCACTAAATGCCTGTGGTTCGTGGTGCTGATCTCAGACTCCAGATGAGCAACACATCTTCAGAGCAACTATCCAGCTTTCATCAACTATCTTGTTAATTAGTACCTCATGTTTATTACTCAATGTCTGAGTTCCCAAATTAAATCATTCTTGGATTATTTTGTTTCTGAATATGTAATAAATATTGAAATTGATCAGGTCACAATTGCTTTGAATTGTGCTGTTTAATCTGTTTTTAGAACAAGAATGGTATCTGACATCTACATAAAACTCCTGTTAATTAGCCACAATAAAATGTAAAGAAATGATGCTAACTGTAAACAATCCATCAAACACAACCTAAGTCCATCTGGAATGAAAAGGCTGTGTCTCACGCTTCATGTCCTAGACCAGTATATGTCTGCTTCTCCAGAGGGACTAAGAATTTTAGAAACAGAGACACTGCATGGAGAATACCCATGTTCCAGATCTTTTATGAACTGGCAGGGCTCAACTGATGATTTATATGAAGAGAGGAATCTGGGCCCAAACCCAGCAGTGAACCACAGCCAAAGTCAACTGCTTAAGCAGCATTTACGGACACTTGTGAGGCAGCCGTGAGCTAGGGATTACTTAGATGCCGTTCAAAGGCCCCGTTGGTTACTGGTCCCCAATCCAGGGAGGATAATCGCTGAGTGTGTTTGGGTTCTATCTTTGGATGCGAGATTGGAGACTGCAACCCACTTCCACAGGGGAAACGCCCTTCTCCAAGGTGATAAACAAACTCAACCAAAGAAGCTTTGCCACATTTCCTTCCGGTATATTATCCTCCTGCTTGGAGGAAGAAAGGTTTTTTTCACCCTGCACAGCTATGCAGGTTTTGCTGTTTTTTGGGTTTTTTTTTAATTTTTTTTATGTTTATTCATTTTTGAAAGACAGAGAGAGACAGAGCACAAGCAGGAGTGGGGCAGAGAGAGAGGGGGACACAGAATCCGAAGGAGGTTCCAGGCTCTGAGCTGTCAGCACAGAGCCCAACGTAGGGCTTGAACTCACGAACCACAAGATCGTGACCTGAGCCGAAGTCGGACGCTCAACCAACTGAGCCACCGAGGTGCCCCAGCTGTTTTAGCTTTAATTATTAGATCCTTCTATGCCTTCCTTGAGTTGCCAGTCCAGTGGATTGTTCCATGTTCTTCCAGAGTTTCTGCTGTGCTTTCATTAGTCTACATTTGCGTGTGATGAAATCCATTTGTTACTTGCTGACTCCAATCTCCCCAAATGACTTGATGCTCTTGGTTTTCCTTTTTATTACAGTGCACTGAAAAGATCTACTCTGAAGTAAAATGTTTTAACAATGAGAAGGTGTGTGATGGAAACTCTAATAAGATTAAAACTCCTTTCTTGGCATTAAATAAGCTAACGGGTAACCAACTCAGGCAAAATCTTACCAGTGATACATAGAACCTCTGGACAACAACAGGAGCGTTCTCTTTTGTTCCACCAGGCCACTCCTGGGACTCTCCGGGTCCTTCATCAGCTCTGACAGGTCTGACACAGAAACTGAGTTTTTGTCTTCATGCTGCTCAGGTACACGATTTATTCATGAATCCCTAAAACTTGAGACTTTCTAAAGTAAATTCCAGTTTTTTTAAGTTTAAAATCAATCTTTAAGAATGCTTCCTACATCTCAAATACTTCTTCCTAAGACTTGAGCCTGTTACAGAACTTTTGGGCAACAACGTAAGAGGACAGAATCTGAGGCCTTTTATAGAACAGCGTTGCTCAGTCCTTTGAATCCAAGCATGTTTCTGTGACGTATTTTTTAAAAATCTCGACTATTCCTTTAAAGTATTTTGAAAAACAAAATAAAGTATTGTGACTAAAAACGAATAAAACAGGGGCGCCTGGGTGGCGCAGTCGGTTAAGCGTCCGACTTCAGCCAGGTCACGATCTCGCGGTCCGTGGGTTCGAGCCCCGCGTCGGGCTCTGGGCTGATGGCTCGGAGCCTGGAGCCTGTTTCCGATTCTGTGTCTCCCTCTCTCTCTGCCCCTCCCCCGTTCATGCTCTGTTTCTCTCTGTCCCACAAATAAATAAACGTTGAAAAAAAAATAAAAAAAAAAAAATAAAAACAAATAAAACAGGTGTTACAAAGCACTGTACTTACAGTTCGTACACACTCCTCTTTGGAAACCAATTTCTTTCAAAAATACAGCTGATCCTTGAACAATACAAGTTTGAGGTATGTGGATCTAGGTACATGCAGACTTTTTTTTTTTTTTTTTTTTTTTTGATAAATACAGTACAGGACTGTAAATGTATTTTCTCCTCCTTATGATTTTCTTAAAATTTTTTTCTGACTTTATTGTAAGAATACAGTATATAATACATATAACATACCAATTACACATTCACTGACCATTTATGTCACTGGTAAGGCTTCTGGTCAACAGGAGGCTCTTAGTAAAGTTTTAGCAGAGTCAACACTTACATGCTGATTTTCAGCTGGACGGAGGTGGGTACTCCCAACTCCTGTGTTATTTTCAGAAGTGTCAACTTCTGTATTTTCAGAAAGGTCAACTGTATTTTCAGAAGTGTGCAGTTACGAAAGAAATGGCTACAGTTTGTAGTTAAAGCCAGGTCTACGGTCCCAAAGCAAACACTGGACCACTGGCAAATTCAGAAAGTGCAAATAAACTAAATAGTCCCTTCTGATTTTCCTTGCTTTCTTGAATGCAGTTTGAGTGCTTTAAGAAAACATGTTCAAAAATCCTCATTTTAAAAATGAAAATATAACACAGATGATTAGCTGTACTGCAAGAGAGCCTTTGTTTTGTCAAAGAATTCGCAATAATGGATTTAACAACAGGGTATTTTTGTTTTTGTTTTGTTTTTTAGAGAGACAGAGAGCGTGTACACATGTGAGAGTATGAGTGGGGGAGGGGCAGAGAGAAAATCCCAAGCAGACTCCATGCTGTCAGTGCAGAGCCCGATGTGGGGCTCGAACTCCTGAACCTCAAGATCATGACCTGAGCCAAAATCAAGAGTTGGACACTTAACTGACTGAGCCACCCAGGCGCCCCAACAGGGTGTTTTTTAAAAGAGACATTAAGGGGCGCCTGGGTGGCGCAGTCGGTTAAGCGTCCGGCTTCAGCCAGGTCACGATCTCACGGTCCGTGAGTTCGAGCCCCGCGTCAGGCTCTGGGCTGATGGCTCGGAGCCTGGAGCCTATTTCCGATTCTGTGTCTCCCTCTCTCTCTGTCCCTCCCCCGTTCATGCTCTGTCTCTCTCTGTCCCAAAAATAAATAAAAACGTTGAAAAAAAAAAAAAAAAGAAAAGAAAAAAAAATTTAAAAGAGACATTAAAAGATAGAGCTCAATTTATAATCACTAGATCCCATTTGATTTTTCCAAAACCATTATTTTATAGAACAAAGATTATGCAAATTTAGTGAACCAGCTCAGATACACTTCTTTACATTTAGTCAGTAGATCACAGCACCTCACCCCTCCCTCCACACACCCTCTAACTGCATTAACCCGAAAGACCTTGTTTTTTGGTTTCATTCAGTTTTGAGGAATCACCTGGCATTACTTTAAGATGTGTATCAAAGCTCCCACATGAACAATAACTCGCTTCAGACTGAGAAGGCCTGTGCAGAAGACAGGTGGAGAAAGAGCTGAGGACAAAGTTCAAAGGGCATAGCGTTCCCGAGCTCTCCCTGGCACCTGCATCACGGGCTTCCATAGCCACTGTCATACTTACAACCGACTCCTTGGAAGAGAGGCATCTTTACGAAGGGAATGTAACTTAGATCTGAACGTGAAATTAGAACTCAGAGTTCCTGATGCCAAGGTTCAGACGACTGCAGTAAACTCTGCTGCTGTCTGCTCAAAGAAATGATCTATGCAACTTAACATTAAGTAAGCAAAAAATAAATTAAAAGAGGAAAACACACGTGGTATTGATTTAAATTTCCCCTAACATACTCAAATCGTGTTTACTTAGAGTAAAATATGTTTTAAAGGGCATCTGTGACTGCATCATAAAATCAACGGACATAGTATTTCAGTCCAGAGTTTGTCAAAAGAGGTAAGCCTCTAAGGTCGTATCTTTCTTCAAAGGCAGACACATCTGGAGAATCCAGACACTTGGTAGACAAAGACAGTTATGTAACAAACAAAAGTGAGGAGGTATTTTAAAAATTGGGCATACAACTGTGTAGTTTGCTAAGATACATGATAAACAATATTATTGTGTGATACCACAGAATACAATTTTGTTTAGTTTTATATACAGTTTTCAGTTAACTATCTAGTTAGGACATAATCTCTAGAATACCTGATCAGTAAAATTACAAGTTGAGGCCCCAGTAAAATCCTGACCAAGATGGACAGAAGACCACTTACGAGAACATAAAGGTCTGTGCGACCATCCTGAATCCAAATCTGCCACAGCAGAGGAGAGGAGGGGAACCATTCTGTCACCTCGCCAATGTACTAGTGACTTTTCTTACCCAAAGCCCATGTATGTGTGCATACACAAGGATAAAACACGAAATGAAAACCATGAGCAAAACTGCTATCTTAGTTACTAATATCACCGGAATTAAGAAACAGAGAGGCCTGTCAGCAACTGACCAAGAAAGCCTGGAGAGATAGAAGTGCTCTTAAATAGAAAGAAACCAGTTCAAACTTGCACCATTTTTTTCTTGCCTGTAGTCCAGTTTTTGCCTATGGCCCAAAACTTCCTCAGGCTTTTGACGAGTGGGCCCATTGTTTCAAACACGCAAACTACACCTGACAGGCTCAAAATATCCGATCTAGAGCCCCCACCCAAAGCTGTCTAGGGTAGTAACTGGTCATTCAAATATGGCCACTCAGGACGGTAACGTAGCTGTGTGGGGCACATTCCTCGGTCTGTCCTCAGCTCTCAGGGCCAGGGATCGCTGCATGTACATACCACATACACACAATATCCACCACTCGGCAAAGGACTCTCAACAACTACAACTGTGAGATGTTCAGAGAGTAATTTAAATAGGTCCTTCCAGGGACAGGAATACTCTTACTACACTCGCCCAACTCAACCTCTTTCTACTACTAATCAGTTGTTTGCCTCATGAATACTGATCGACAGGTAACAGCAATAGTCAGCGAGGTGAATGTGAGTCAGTGGAAGGATGAATTAAGATGATAAATGCTAAGTGATGAGCACAACAGGTGGACCAGCCAATATTCATCGTGGCAATCGCTGTTACCACGACTACGTCTATCAGAACAGAAGGAGAGCAAAGTTGGAGTGAGAATCCAGGGCTTTCCCCCCCATCCTCATCTCTCAATCCTAGAACCAACTCAAAAATACTGGAGTGTCTCCCATGAGTAAAGATGAGTAATGGTCAGCACAGCTTTGTTTCAGCTGTGTTTGCAAGAAACGCGGAAATGTGTACTGTCACACTGGAAAATCCCTTTTTTACAGTGGGCCATATTCAAGAGTTTGGAAAACACTTTCTTAAAGACTTGGCCTCATCTGAAACTGCAACTTGAATCTTCTGCTCCTAATAGAACAGAGAAGGCGGGTGAAAGGGTTCACTGTAGTGAAGTCCAGCACAACTATGGGAAATGCTACAAGGTTTATGTGATGCCTATCACTTGATGCTTCAGTATCGTATACCTTACCTTTATGTAATGCATTCTAGTTTCTTATTTTTTTTTATTTTTTTTTATTTTTCAACATTTATTTATTTTTGGGACAGAGAGAGACAGCATGAACGGGGGAGGGGCAGAGAGAGAGGGAGACACAGAATCGGAAACAGGCTCCAGGCTCTGAGCCATCAGCCCAGAGCCTGACGCAGGGCTCGAACTCCCGGACCGCGAGATCGTGACCTGGCTGAAGTCGGACGCTTAACCGACTGCGCCACCCAGGCGCCCCTCTAGTTTTTTAATAGTGTGATCCTCACAAAAAGTCCTAAACATCTGGAGGTCCCAAAACATACTCGAATCCTTTTCTTTGGCGTACTGAGTTTTAGTTCTTTACGTATTTTGGATGTTAACCCTTTATCAGATATGTCAATCTTCTCCCATTAAATAGGGTGCCTTTTAGTTTTGTTGTTTCCTTTGCTATAAAGAAGCTTTTAATTTGTATGAAGTCCCAATACCTTATTTTTGCTTTTGTTTCCCCTGCCTCAGGAGACCTGTCTAGAAGGAAGTTGCTGCAGCCAATGTCAAAGAGCTTACTGCCTATGTTCTCTTCTAGGATTTTTATGGTTGCAGGTCTCACATTTAGGTCCTTAATCCATTTTGAATTTATTTTTGTGTATGTTGGTGGGAATGCAAACTGGTGTGGACATTTTGGAAAACAATATGGAGGTTCCTCCAAAAGTGAAAACTACCCTATGATCCAACAGTTGCACTACTAGGTATTTACCCAAAGAATATAAAAATACTAATTCAAAGGCATACACGCACCCTGATGTTTACAGGAGCATTATCCACAACAGCCAAATTATGGAAATGACCCAAGTGTCCACCAACCGATGAATGGATCAAGAAGATGTGGTATATATGTATATATATATACGTATACACATACATATATATATACACATACGTATATACACACACACATATATATATACACACATACATACATACACATAATGGAATATTAGCCATAAAAGAGAATGAAATCTTGTCATGTGCAATGACATGGATGGAGCTAGAAAGTATTACATTAAGCAAAATAAGTCAGAGAAAGACAAATACTGTATGATTTCATTCGTAAGTGGAGTTTAAGAAACAAATGAGCAAAGGGGAAAAAAAGAGAGAGGCAAACCAAGAAACAGACTCTTAACATAGAGAACAAAGTGATGGTTACGAGAGGAGAGGTTGGTGGCAGGGGGTGGGGGGGTGGGTTAAACGGGTGATGGGGACTAAGGTCTGCACTTGTTATGATGAGCACTGGGTAAGGTACGGAAGTGCTGAATCACTGTATTGTACTCCTGAAACTAGTATTATGCTCTATGTTAACTAACTGGACTTTAAATAAAAACTTTAAAATTTTTTTTAAAAAATCCTTCATTTCATGTAGTCTGAATGCCCCACTTCACAGATAATGAAACTGAGGCTGAGAAACTCGTGACCCGCCTAAAGTCACAAAGCTAGCGTGTGGCAGAACTACTGTCTTCATACTTCTACTTTAAATACTGTCACTTGGCATTCATGCTCCAGTGACCTGCTATTATATGGGAGTAATGGTTAAGTATTAAATATAAATAAAGTTAATAGACTGGTTTTTGAAGTTGTGAATAAATAATCAGAAAATGCTACGAAAGATACTAAAAATTCAACTGAACGTAACTACCATTCAACTAGCGATTTGGACGACCCTAAGAACACAACAATGTGGTATGTTGGTCAACGTGACAATCCCATCAGCTCAAGGACCTTTAGAGTTAGTTAGGAATCAATGACCCATCTTAAGACCTAAACGCAATGCACATTCCAGTTAAGACATAACCTTTTGGGCTCAAGGAAGGCAAACTGTACTCAGTAGACCATGTAATCAGGTAAGAACACACTTGGTCATGGGCTACGTGTCCACCTCTTTGAGATATGAGGTCACTGAAGAGGCACTGTAAATAGGCTCTGGTTTTGTCTTTCAACCTGGAAAAAACCGAATTAAGAAGGAAAATGTCTGAGGGGCCCTTGGGTGACTTAGCCGGTTAAGCGTCCGACTTTAGCTCAGGTCATGATCTCGGGGTTCATGAGCTCAAGCCCTGGATCAGGCTGTGTGCTGACAGCTCAGAGCCTGGAGCCTGCTTTGGATTCTGTGTCTCCCTCTCTCTTTCTCTCTGCCCCTCCCTCATTCATGCTGTCTCTCTCTCAAAAATAAACATTAATTTTTCTTTTAAGAAAGACTCATTTTTTAAAATAAAATAGTAAAGAAGATGGAGTGTATCACATCTGCAGGAGGATAAGCACTATTTCATGAGACTCTGGCTTCAAATCTATATATACAGACATGACACTTGCACACACACAGAAGTACCGTGTACTAGCTGGAGATATAAACTATGTATTTTTCAATGAGCTGTAGTTAAAACTGTAAAAAAACAAAGATAGACAGGTGTTCTCAAGATCACTGTCTGTACAAAATGAGCTTTTTCTGGAAAACAGAACTCTATTTGTTCTCTATCCTATACTGACGAGCGGGAGGCCCTTGATCTTGTGTTTATGTTGCCGGGGGCTAGAAACATCAGAACTGTTTGATAAATAAGAAGGAGCTTCACTTAGGGACATCACCACTCTTACATCTAAATGGCACGAAGGAACGGAAATCTCCGGCCGGTCCACGTGGGCTGCCATCCTCGTTCCTTCAGTCTTCTTCAGTAACTCCACCTTAATGCGACTTAGGCTCCCCAAACCCCAGGCCAAAGCTTGTCATGCCTCCAAACTGTAAAATCAGACCCTCTTTCTTCTCTGGACACCATTTCCTATACTTGCAGGGAGTTGTCAGCCCATCATCCTGGTTTTGGGACCTCCAGTCCTTTGACCCCTTCTATGACATGTAGCTCCATTTGTCCCTTCAGTTCCTTTCTAACTGAACTCAGATGCCATCACCATATTCCCACCATTTCGTTGCCAACAGCCTTCAATTCTTGCCCTTCCACAGCAACGGCCTGACAAGCCCACACCCTGGAAACCAGACAACGGTCTGCCTTCCCCAGGCCGTCAGAGAAGCATCTCCTCTACATGATCTCACCCTCACGGACTCTGACAAGGACTGGCCATCAGCTCTGTCTCCCATTCTTCTTACCCTGCCATCTCCCCCCTTCACCAGCACCCATTCCAAATGGAAAAGAAAAGGCACCAAATGAGAAAGCATCCAACTTGCTGCCACCACACCAATCTATTTCTCTTCAGTGCACTGAGCCCTTCCTCACCCTCTCCTACAACAAAGGGTCCTTACGATCTAAGGCTGGTCTTCCTGTGTCCTTGATTTTCCTTGTGCTTCGTCCCAGAGACCTTGATACACTGATTTCCACCTCTCTCTTATTGTTCATCCTTCTCTTTGCTAACTCCCATCCGCTTTTGACAATGTTCAAGTCTCTCCCATTTTTTAAAAGTCTTCTGCCATCAGATTTACCTCTCTAGAGCTACTATCTTCAAAATTCGTATTTGATCATGGTTGCCTTCTTAACTTCCACTCAGTTTTTAAGCCTTGAAAACACTATTTTATCCTCGTCCAAATGAACACAGGTCTTGCCAGGATCCTCCAAAGATTCTTCCCAAGCCCTGTTGGCAGAATCGGACACTGCCATTGCTCCCCATTTCTTGAACATGCTTCACGTGGCTTCCATGACCCCACACTCCTTTGGCCTCTTCATCATCTACTCAGTCATTCCATAGTGGAGTTCCACAGTGGGGTTCCTCGGGCTTCTCGTCTAGGACTGTTGTTCTTCACTCTGAACTAGGGCATATTCACTCATAAGGCTTCCACACACGTACTAGTGCCTCCTTCCCAGGCTGTTCATCAGTTTAAGGTCTGTATGTCCACCTGCCTCCCCAACATCTCTGTCCATGTCTCCAAACACCCCCGATTCAACATGTCCAAGCCGAACTCACCATTCCTCTCCTCCCCCCCCCCAAATCTGCCCCTCTGTTCATGTGCTTCATGTCACAAATGAAGAGTAAGCATTAACTCAGTTCGTGTCAGAACCTAAACTCTCTTCCCTCACCCTCGCCATACACAATCAACCAGCCGGTTCCATGTACCCCACCTCCTGAATATCCTTAGCATCCATTTGCTCCCATCCCATTCCCAACAGTTACCACCCACGTCCAGGCCACCATCATCCTTTGCTTGGAGTACTGGGTGCAAAACCCTCCTGATTAGTCTTCCTACCTCCGGTCTGAGTCCTGGTCACTCTCCACATGACAGAACTTGACATGTTCTCTCCACATGACTCTCCACATGACAGTAGAAATGACAGAACTTCTGGATGCCATCGGGTGCCTAAACCCTCTCCTGGCCTTCTGGTGCTCTCAGGAGAAACATCGAAGTCCTTACAATGACCAGTCCTTCGCTAGCCAGCTAGATCTCCCCCACCCAGCCTGCCCCCCAAACTCTAGGTGTGCTCTCTGCCCCCTGGGCCTTCTGAACATGCTGTTGTCTCTCCCTGAAGCTCTTGCGTTCCCTTCCTCTAAAAATTCTGAGACGTCACCCAAGAAGCATTCCCTGCCCTCCCACACCCTGTGCAGATCTGAGCTGAGGACCCTCCTCTGTGAACTAACTGCACCTATCTCCCCCAATAGGCCGCTTATCACACGTTACGAAAACTGCTCGAGAGTTGTCTGCGTCCTCCGCAAGCCCTCTGAGGGCAGGAGGACTAATTTACCTCCCCGTCATAAAGCATAATACCCGGCTGAATAAATATTTGTTGAGTGAATGATTTTATGAATTCTTCACATTTATGATTCTAATTCTTGCCTGGCTCCTCCAACGACTTTTTAAGTCCACTACTTCCTCGCGCTCACAGTCTGGATGCGACCTGCGCCAGTGCGGCCGACACGGTCAGCTAACGCTAGGGACGTGCCACCTCGACCTGTACTTTTTCTGGATTAGACACTCCTTGGGCACTGCCCTGTATCCCCGAGCCTCATCTCTGACTCGCGGCATCCCTACTGTGCACGGTTCTGTGAAGAGTCCATCGGCCTGCCCTGCTTCCTTTCAGATGCAGCGGCCTGCTCTCCATTTGCACAGGTACAAAGGACAGGGCAGAGACACTAACCCCCCGTGAGATAATCAACAGCCAGTGGAGAACGAAGGCCAGGTGAGCACATACGTCTTCCTTTGGTCCCTCAGGCAGTCGATTCTGAAATAGGTTTCTCAAGGGACTGACGTCCAGTCATCAAAGTGCCGGACCGCACTGCGCGCGCACACACTTCCGTTATCTTCTCCTCCTCCCTTCGCTAGTTCACCCGCACCAGCCCCCACTCCTGCTCCCATCAACACAAGCCCGCGTTTCAGGATCTGCTTCTGCAAGGAAACCCGGCTGAGAGTCGCTTCGGCATCAGAATTTTTACTCTTGCTTTTTTATTTTGGTAGCAGTTAGCGGAGCAGGTGGCTTTACTTCTTTCCCGATTGTCAACAGGTCCTTCCTAATTTCGGACAAATTTCATCTTGTTATCAGTGAACACGCTACAGAAGCATGAACAAGTCAAGTCTCCCATAAATGATACCTATTTCAAATGAATGGCAGCTAGGAAAACACATTTCTTACAAGAACAGGAATTCTACCCCAGTTTCCATATTTATATTAAAAACATTTTGCTGGCATCACATAAAAGAACACTCCTAAAATAAACAGACCTTCTCATACCTTCATGTTATAGCTTGCTGATTCTCCTGCAGAGAGACTGAATATTAACGGACACAAAAGAGAATCTAAACAGTTTCAAAATACCTTGCAGACAAACGCAGTGACTTCATTCTTATATTGGAGCTGGGTGTGAATGATCTAAGAAACTTTTGGACTGTGGCTTGTCTTTGTCTTAGCTCCTCCAGTAGCCAGCAGACACTGCACTGAACAGCAAATGATGCAGGCTCCAAAATAGAGCATCAAACCCCCTTCCAGAATTTTTTCCCACTAAGCTAATGACTCACGTTCTGTTACTATGGAGCCACAAGTTAAACCAAGAATACTTACTGATAATTCACAAGTGTTCAATTAATGGCACGACTTAGGGTTGATGACAAGCTCGACGGCATCGAGGGATAGGATCTTTTGCCCCTTCTTTACTATTTCATCTTTAATCGTTATTCCATCAGGTGTCCGAGATCGCTGAATTTATGGGCTAAGCAAAGTTTAATTTAAATTCTCTATTTTTATCCTTGCCTTCCAAACATCTAAGTTTTTAAATTTTTAAAATTTGTTTAAGACCAGAATGCATTGAAATCATTAATGCTTACAGAATGTCACTGCTTTTTGAGTAGTAAAACATTTTTACTTGCATTACAATAAAGTATCCCTGTGAAGTAGTTACAGGTCTTCTCAAAATTTTCTGAAGTCTACGGGAGAGGGTATTAAAAGAACTCTGTTGTTGTCATACATCCATGACAGTAATCTTGTTTTTATCAAAAAGCAGGTGGAACTGATGCCTTCTAACTCGGACACATAGGTGTGCACCCCACTTATAATATATTTAATGCCTACAAGCGAGATGCCACAAAGCTCCCTAACAAATAAAAACAAGTCTCTTAGGTACTCCATGGCTTTGCCCAGTACTGCGGTGCACACACTGAACCACATTTCCTCTACGTCATGAAGATTCACATTTTCACACATTCTGGTATTTCTGAAACCCAGATGCGTCTTACAATTGACAGAGTCATAGTCTAACTGGCAACATTTTTTCTTTCTTAGTGGTACATAAGATAGAGGACTTAAAACTGACGGTGTCTTCCATTCAACGGCGTATTATCGTTCAGCCAGCACTTAAGCAGCTGTGGGCTTTATTTTTATTCTCTAAGTGACATTTTGGACAACCTCTTCGTTACATTCAAAAATGTCAGTTTTTTTATTCAAACAAACAAAGCACTACTCTAAGACGCCACACATTAAAGCCAGGCAGAACTAGCATTTTTTTAGACACGGTCTGAAGTGTATTGGTAGTTTCCAGCCTACTGGACTGATTTCAAAATGGATTAATTAATGATTTCAAAATCATAGGATTAATTCAATTTTAAAAACTGGGTGACTGTAAAAGGAATTGTTTATTTTTAAAAATTGATCTGTTCCATAAGAAAAGACAACAGGATCAGGGAAATCTTTCTTTAACAGCTAAATGGAAACCTCAAGTCTGCTTTTCAAAGTTTTTCAGAGCTATTTCAGTCTGCCTCTGGCCAGGGCTCCAGCCAGCTTCGGTCACTGGCTTACTGCTCGCGCGTGCTTTACTGAGCAAAGACTGCCTGGTAAAAATTTGCAAGGCAGTAGTTTTAAAATTTCTCTTGTGCGAGACTGGCTGTAAAACACTGAAAAAATGCACACAGTCTTTGCAACTGTTGGAAGTTTACCTTAAAAGTCCGTTTCAGGTTTTCTGGTAGAAAGCGCACACACTAAAATGTTACAATCCTTCAGTGTTACGCACAAGTATCGTAGGAAAGGCCTCTTTCCTTGCTCCTCTCTGTCCTCATTAGAAGACCATGTCACAAGGGGGGAAACCTCGTTTCTCACTTTTAAGCCAGCAGTTGTATTAGTGCTACACTAACATCTGGATTAGAAAGGGTACCTCTGAGAAACGGGTAAGCGGGAAAAGAGAGGAACGCTATAATGAAGAAGTATTTTTCAGCAGACAGAGAGTAAACTGAAAACTTACAAGGCTTTAACTTTCTATGTTTCTATGTTTGATGTTTTCCACGTCAAAAATACGTTCTCCAGGTTCACCAAATCCAAAAAAGCCAAATTTCCGAAAACATTTTGTCTCGACGCCGGGCTTCAACCGCTTCTGTCTCCACCCAGCTACGTCCTGGCACCACCATCTTTACCGGCAACAAAGAACTTATGTTTACTAAGCGTCCAGCAATCAAACATCATTCACTCTGCGACTTCAAGCGGGAAGTCATCCTCAAATCCAGCTTCACTGCACACCTACGGTAATTAAGAAAGACACTGTCCACTTAATTGTAACTTCTCACCGCAGCACATTTTTAGGGACCCTCGGAAGTTTTGGTTTATCTTTTTGTCATTCTGCATGACTTCCTAGTGACCAAGGCGACACTGTGGCTGAGGGTACACCCTTTGGAGGGACCATGAACACAGTATTCAGGAAGTGAGACCGGGCTTGGAGAAACCAGGCAAGCGAATACAGTCAGAATTCTTTCTGAACCTGATCATCCCACACGCGGTCAGAGTGGGACTTGCTTTCTCGATGGGCATTTACGACAGAAACTACGACACTATAGAAAAAGTGCCAGGGAACCATGCCAGCAAGAAAGAAGGCGGCAGCAAAGAGAAGAGACAAATGAGAGCATCAGGTAACACAGACTGGAGTCTCGGAAGTTCAGGGTTGAGCTCCTTACACTTAGATTTTCATTAACTGGCTGCAAAAGGTAAAACGTCTTAGAAATCCTCTAACTTGGGGAAATGCAGCAAGCACTAAGACAAAATTAGGTGCTGTCCTTTTTACAACAAACTTAAATTCAATATTCTGATATCATGACTTAGACAAATTAGGAAATTTCTTGCAATCATTTTCAAGTATGTATAGAAAAGAGGGAGTGAAATCTAGACTAATCTGTGGTAAAATGTCTATACTGCTGTAATTATCATAGAGACAGAAATAAAGATCATTCTACTTAGCTTCTTTGAAATAAATGCTAAAAGTAAGTACTTATAAAAATGAAAGAGCAATATCTGAATTAAAATTATTTTAAATCTCTGGTTAAAAAACAAGCATCCGCTGATATTTTCGCGGTAAATAATATCTGAGGAGGTCAATCACGAAACATTCCCTCACGTGCTGAGGATCAACGGGGGTAACGCAGGAGGAACCAGAGATGGTACTTGGGAACCAGCATATGCTCAGTGAGGTTATCCTTTTTCACAAGTCTGGAACCAAAGGGACTTTTTCTAAGTAGGCTCCACGCCCAGTGTGCGGCTTCAACTCCCGACCCCGAGATCAAGAGTCACATGCTCTACCGACTAAGCCAGCGAGACCCCCCAAAAGGATTCTACTACCAACGATAAATAGTATAACACCTGTACGACATTAAGAGTCAAATCAAATCATAATTTATCATGGTCCTCAAACCAGCTCCAAAACATCCGCTTTGCTTCCAACGCCTCTTATGAAGTATCGGTGGCAGACATTGCCTGTCACCTAAGTAGTGGCATTTGTCAGCTGAAGCCCCAAATCAGTGGCCCAGTAGGTTTTGCCTTACTAAAAGGAAGAAGAAACACAGAGTACTCAGAAAAAAAACAACACAAGTGTGAAGGATGATTCCTGCTCTGTTGTTTAACCAAGGTATGCAGAGAAAAAAGATCCGGATGAGAGCATAAAAATACTGACAGTGATTACTGCTGTAGAGAGAGATCGATGGGCCATTCCAATATTTCTTCTTGGCATGGTTTTATGCATTTGGATAAATCCTCTACTACTGTTCCCAGTAAACATTTTTTAAAGATAATTTAAACAAAAGAGGCAACATGTAACTGTAATGCAGGATTTTTGAATTCTACCCATATCCAACTATCAATTTAATAAGCAATCTGACAGACTTTTTACTTAAGAATGGTTTGAGAAACTTCTAAATTCCTTTCTTTGGAGTAGGCAGAGTTCCTGAATTCAAAAACAAAAGACCTATTTATGAACCAAGAGACGTCTTTAGAATTTTCCAAGTCGCTCCCTTTTGTCGGCCCCTCCCCCGCCACCATACATGAAAGCAGTAACAGGTTTTTACCCTTACGCACACTTCCTAGTTAAGCAAATAACCATATAACCCCAAACCTCCAAAATGCGGGAGGTAGGGGAGTAGGGGGTGGAGGGCAGGGAGGAGTAGGATTTCCAGAGGCTTACATCAATTCAGGATGGAGGGAAATGCAATTTTTCTTACAAGTGGCTCCTGATACACCTTGTAGCCGAACTGTTTTTACAGAGACCTGTGGCGATCAGCTGTGCCTTCTGCAGAGTAATTTAACTACTGAACAGCTGGGAGGAGAAACAGATTTAGTGGAAAAAAGCACCATGCCGACTAACAACGGTGTCCATATTAAACTCTGTATTTTGTCTGAGTCGGAGTTTGGGTCATGTAAAAGTGAAACTGACCCAAGAGAAGAGAACGGTTTCTCACAGATTGCCATTTAAATCTCAAAGGACCATGTTTCACAGCATGCTCAATACCTTTCAGCATGTAACTGCATTTTAATTTCCTAAAACCACAGGACATAAGTCTGATTTCAAATAGTGTCTGGACTGTGATACTCAATACTGATAAAACCGTACGGTGTTCTCTTGCAAGTTCCAAAGACTCGGCATACGGAAAAGGATCTTCCTTTTCTTTGAAGAAGAAAGCTTAGTCCTCTGACTTTTGTAAATGGATTCTGAACAATGAATATGTTAAGACCTAGAGCTTACGCCGTAAGAACTGGAATGTAACAGATTACAGGAGAAAAGCATGTCGTGCACACCCTCCACTCGCCATGGTGTAGTCCCGTCGAAATGAGACTTCAAATTTTCTTTGCCATGAAATGCTCCTCAGTGCTAACTTCAGAAAATGAGTTTGAAGTCTATTAACATGAATAAATCTTTACTTGAATGTTCAGTGCATGGAAATTATTCAGTTACCTTTTCAGCTTTCTACAACAGACAGAGCCTGTGGTTGGCTTAATCTCCAAATAGTATATAAGAGAAGCAACCTTTAAAATAGATCCAGGAAAGAAAAAGGGGACGGTGAAACTGCGTCTTACGTTTGGGAGTCAGAAACCAATTCGTGATCATTTTTATTTAGTTGGAAGGAACTTATCCACTTTTGTATGTGAACGTGAAATAAGGCAGTAAGACGGTTAGCTGTTCTCACCAGAAGGAAATGACTCTGAGCTGCCCTTGAGAAAAGCTAAAAAGGAAAAAACAATTTTTTTGAAGGGACAGCAGGTAAGTATTTGCTTTCCTCTGAACTACCACTGCCTTCGCTTTGAGCCTGACTCAAACGCTGACAAATTCAGTACGGCTGTCCGTAAGCAACGCATCTGTCTGTCTGATCAGTCAGGTGTAATTCTACTTAAAATGAAATAATGAAATGCTGACAATCGGAGGTGCAGAACTATAAAGCCCTGGGTGTTCTACGAACCCTAAATGTCTAGGAAGCCTGGGGTGACCTCGGGGTGTCTGGTGTAGGAGTCAGGTGGGTCCCTATGGCCACTTGTTCATCAGATTCTAAGGTATCACCATGTGTAAGAAGTGCCCACTCTTGACTGCATAACAGCTTTTCAAGGAGATGTCAAAATACAATGAAACATGAACCAATTTTCCTTTTTTGGAAATAAAAAACCTCATTTGTGGTGGGGGGGGGGCGGGGGGGTGGTAAAGAACACACATCCTAGAACAGAAGAAATTCCTGCATTTCTTTGCTTGTCCCTTTGTCTTCCTATTTGATCTTTCCATTTACTCCCTGCCCCTCCCCCGGCCTTTCCGTTTCCCTTTTCTGATTTTTCTCCAAGCTTAGACCACGGGTGACTAGACAGAAAAAATGTGATTGTTAACTGTGCACCGGGCGCCTCCTCTGGCAGACGTCAGTGAGGCACAGGGGGAACCCCCAGGAACTCCAGTCTGAGGAAAACACACATGGGGAGTCGATGCCCACCACGAGCACCACAACTCGCGCCTGATGGACGAAGCCACAGGGGAACGCAGGGAGGGTGAGAAAGGCTGCTGAAAACTGAGCGAGATCTAGACAAAAGGGAGGTGACTAGAACTGCGTCATTTTTCTGGAGACAGGAATCAGAGCAAATAAAGGCAAATGCAGATGAAAGCCCGTGGCACAGTCTACGGGACATCGCGTGCTCATTTGCCCAGCCATCGCCAACCCAGCAAGACGAGGGGGCTATCCTCAGTGTGCCTGTCTTACTCTAATCTTCATGACAGCTCGGCAAGGTAGGTTCTATTATTATCTTAATTCTGAAGGTCAGGAATCTGAGGCCAGGAAGATCATGAAATTGCCCAAGGGCACACGATTTACAGGCTGATGATGGAGCCAGGATCCACCTGCAGGGAGTCTGACCCCAGGCTGTATGTGCAAGTGTCTGTGCCTACCACCAGTGCACAGACTATCCAAATGGGGAGTACCAAGAGATAAGACATGGCTAGGGCTGGACTGCGTGTGCAGGAGGTGGAAGAAGGGATGCGAGAGGAGAAGCACCAAAGATGTAAGAAAAAGTCAAGAAAGTATTGTCAACAACAACAAAAGTATGGTCACAAAACCCATCCCAGCCTGTTGGCCTTCGGGAAACCATTCCCCGGCCTTGTTCAGTCAAACTGGTCAGTATTTCTATCTTCTTTACCTAAACTAAACAGTCTAGGGAAGAATTTTTATGCACTGTGACAGCTGTAGCAGAAACGGAAGGTGGTACCAACACTCAAAGTAGAAGGAGACGGGTTAGTAAGGAGCAGAAGCACATGAGGTTTCTGCACTTATTTCCAGAAGCGAGAGTGTTGTGTGTGTGTGCACATGTGGCATCTCCCGGTCTTACACAGACATGCGCGCGTGCACACACACCATATACATTCTACGATAGATGAAAAGCTACCTGGACCCTATTAAGAGCCAAAGCCACACACAAGGAACCTAAAAACAATGCCAAGGATTTCTGGCAGAGCTCTGCTCCAAACGTACCTGCTTCTGGGTCCCGGTTGAAACGGCAGTACTTTGAGTTCTCAAGTGAAGGCAGGCACTGTTCGATGGGCACCCAAACATACGTCTCAGGACACAACAAATCAGAAGGTCTATACTGACCCTAAAGAGAAGTGAAGGAACAAGAACACAGGCTTTACAAACACAGTAACTTCCTGGTTACAAGGCTCCAGAGTTCCAGGAAAGGTTTTAATCACAAATTTAAACAAAGTCAACCAGAAACAGCTTTACTGTAAATACTAGCTGTCTCTAGTAACTGCTTTCCTATCTCAAGAATGCACATTTGATTCAAAAGCTCTCTAAAAGCAATGCATCACTATTTGTGATGCCTGTATTGATGTGGAAGATTCGAGTTTCTACTTCCTTTTGGAAGAAATATTTAATATATGATTCTTGCTGAGCTGACTGCAAAGAATACCCAGTTTCAAAATCAAAGTGAAATGTCTTTTCATATATGAAAGCATAATTTATATATGGAGTGAACTCATTTTCAAAAATGAAATTTTAGAAGTTTTTAATTTGTAGATTTAGTTGATAACACTCATTCCATTCCAATGTACTAAAAACTACTGTTTTGTCAAGAAACTTTCATGAACAATCTAAACTGATATATGTAAATAAAGTTTAAAAAACATTACAGAAATTTTACAGAAATGTCTATAGTTCTCTAGCTTCTTCAAAAATGCCATTTTGCAAGAATGTTTTATATATTTATAACCCAATTATGTACCCCAAGTCTAAAACAAAGACTACACACGAGATGCTGAAGAAAAAAAAAATCATTTGCCCACAGGTACAAATTATGTGAAATTATTTAGTGAAAAACTTCAGGAGTACCAAAGTTAGTTAAAAATTCCAAATATCGGGGCGCCTGGGTGGCGCAGTCGGTTAAGCGTCCGACTTCAGCCAGGTCACGATCTCGCGGTCCGTGAGTTCGAGCCCCGCGTCAGGCTCTGGGCTGATGGCTCAGAGCCTGGAGCCTGTTTCCGATTCTGTGTCTCCCTCTCTCTCTGCCCCTCCCCCGTTCATGCTCTGTCTCTCTCTCTCCCAAAAATAAATAAACGTTGAAAAAAAAAATTCCAAATATCTCTTCTCTAAAACTGCAAACTTCAAAACTCATTATAGAGGTTAAAATCCAGTGCGGTGTCTCCCAATTCTGCTTGGTACAACCCATAGTAAGAAATACACTTCACGCCACAACCTAGTAAGCACAAACACAAATATAGAACTAGAAACAAACCTTTTACTATAGGACGCTTACCCGTGTTATGTAATCTTTTATTTCCTAACCTACTCCATTTTGGTTTTTTTAATGATGCTCCTGAGCCATAAAAAATGCTTTTATGAACGGCAAATGGGTCACAATTTCAGAGTTTGAAAAACACTATCGAATGCCAAACGCTCTACAAAGAATACCGCTGTTATGGGCTCCACACTGTCACATACCTTTATGTCAGACCGGCTCTCTGTAACTGGCCCGCTACGTGGTCACCGTATGAAGCCCCACTCAGATGTACAAGAAACACCACACCCCCCAGTATTCGAAGCAGTCAGAAGTCCGCAAGCTAACGGGGGAGACCGTACAGAGAGAGTGTGTGCAAACTAGTTTCTTCTTGAGAAGCCGGGAGAGAGTTCAAGAAGGATATGGAGTTTTATTGCGGATTTAACAGACTGACTGGAGTTAAGTCCAGGGCAGGATGAAAAGGAATGAGAACAGTCTAGATGAAGGGAACAGTAAAAACAGAGACGCAGAGTTGCAAGATCACCCTGAGGAACAGGAAATAGCGGGGCATTGCAGAAATGGAGACATAGGTTGGGACCAGATTCTGTGAAGCCTCAGAATTCAAGTTTTGAACTCTATTCTGGATGAAATGGGAATGCTTGCTGGACAGGAGGAAGACCAGAACTCAGGTCTATGACCCTGCTTTTTCCAGACTGTTCACTGCCCTGCTGATGCCTCACCGCCCTGGCACGGGCAAGGTCATCCATAGGGGCAGCTCACCAGGTGGTGCACATATTCGTCCAACATGAAAATTCACAACACAGGATTATTTGAGATGAATGAATAATTAGTAGGTGTAATAAAGCCCAATATTCAATGATACCTATCTTGTTAAAAGCAAGATTCATTCAGAAAGTGTTTTCTTGGTGGAAAGCAGCAGCATGATGTGACAATGTCCTTATCAACAAATCTGAAAAACTAGCAGTCTAAAAGCACTGGGTCTAAACCTTTTTTATTTTCCTTTTGGGTTATAGACCATTTTGAAAGCCTGATGAGGAGGAAAAAGCGGAGTTTAAAAAGCTAAGCATAGTTCTACAGAAAAAGAAAAAAGGAGTAAATTTTCTTCACCTTGCAGTATACAAAGATTTCTTAGTGCACAAAAAGCATTAACCATTAAAAACAACAACACTGGGGGCGCCTGGGTGGCGCAGTCGGTTAAGCGTCCGACTTCAGCCAGGTCACGATCTCGCGGTCCGTGAGTTCGAGCCCCGCGTCAGGCTCTGGGCTGATGGCTCGGAGCCTGGAGCCTGTTTCCGATGCTGTGTCTCCCTCTCTCTCTGCCCCTCCCCCCGTTCACGCTCTGTTTCTCTCTGTCCCAAAAATAAATAAAAAACGTTGGGAAAAAAAAAAAAAACAAACAACAACACTAATGAGCTGGACTTCATGACAATTATATACTGCATTAAAAAATTAAGAAAATAAATAGGGAGCAGGGCGCCTGGGTGGCTCAGTCAGTTGAGCGTCTGACTTTGGCTCACGTCATGATCTCACGGTCCGTGAGTTCATGCCCCGCGTCGGGCTCTGTGCTGACAGCTCGGGGCCTGGAGCCTGCATCGGATTCTGTGTCCCCCCCCCCCCCCCCCCGGTCTCTTCCCCTCCCTTGCTCACGCTCTCTCTCAAAAATAAACATTAGGGGCGCCTGGGTGGCTCAGTCGGTTAAGCGTCCAACTTCAGCTCAGGTCACGATCTCGCGGTCCGTGAGTTCGAGCCCCGCGTCAGGCTCTGGGCTGATGGCTCAGAGCCTGGAGCCTGCTTCCGATTCTGTGTCTCCCTCTCTCTCTGCCCCTCCCCCGTTCATGCTCTGTCTCTCTGTGTCTCAAAAATAAATAAACGTTAAAAATAAACATTAAAAAAAAAGAAGAAATAGGCAAGCGAAAGACTAAGAGAAAATATTAACAAAACATATATTAGAAAACATAGCTATATCTAAAACGTATCAAAAATTTAACAACTCAAGAATAAAAAAATCATTTTTAAAAAAGCACCAAATATACATGAATATAAATGAATGCTTAGTAAGTACCTGAAAATATATTCAATATCAGTTACCAGAAATGCCATTAAAACCATAATAACATACCACTGCATAACCACCAGAATGGCTAAAATTAAGCCATTAATTTTAAACTGAATAACAAGCTTTGGCAAGGATCTGGACTATGCAGAACTTGGATATTGTTGGTTTAAAACGGTAGAACCATTTGGGAAAATACATTCTTGGACATGTATCATCTGTGAATATGTCCAGGATAAATTCCTTGAATTGGAATTGATGGCTGTAAGGGTTTTTATGTTTTATTAGCCCAAAACTATTTTCCACTGAAGTTGTGCCATTTTACATTTCCATCAGCAACATATGTACACAGTGCTAACTTCCTCAAATCCTTACCAACACAGCCTATAATCAAAACTTTCAATCTCTGCCAATCTGAGAAATGGCATTTCATTGTGGTTTGAATTTGCATTACATAGCATTCCATACGTTGAAAGGATCTGCATTTCCTTTTCCATAAAGTTGGCCCCCTCTGTTGTTAGATTTCTGGTTTTGTTATTTGAAAAACTCTTTATATATTAAAGAAATTCACCCTTGGTTTGCAAAATATGTTGTACTTCCCTAGCTTATCTATCTTTTGACTCTGTATGGTATTTTCTTTCACCATGTGGAAATCTGATAAGTGGTTAAACATATCATTTGTTAAAACAGTGTCTAAGTTTTGCAATATAATTTTAAAAAGTCACTGTCACTCAAATATTATAAAAACATTTACATGTTCTTTTCAGTACTTTTATGGTTTCATAATTTTACATTCACATGTATGCTCCATCTGGAATTTATTTTGGTGTAAGGTATAAGAAAAGGATCTAACCTAATTTCTTTCAGATGTTTACCAAGTGGCCTCAACATCATTTTAGAACCGTTGTTTCCCCCGCTGATTTAAACGCCTTTTTGATAACTTACTAAATTTCCATATATATTTAGATCTCTTTCAGCACTTCCTATTTATTTAGACACTATCTGTCTATTCATGTACCAATGCCACACAGTTTTAACTATTAAAGCTTGATATTGTATTTTAATCTCTAGTAGATCTAACCATCCCCCTACGATTGCTCTTCACATGTGCAGAATTTCCCGGCTCTTCTTGGGTAATTTTTCTAAAATTCTGTACTTAGGGGGCAGGGCGCCTGACTGGCTCAGTCAGTAGAGTGTGTGACCCTTGATCTCAGGGTTTTGAGTTCAAGCCCCATGTCGGGTACCGTAGAGATTACTTAAAAGACAGAATCTTAAAAAATAAATAAAATAAAATAAAATTCTGTACTTAGTACAAAAATATTACCAATATGAACAAGGAAACAGTAATAAAAATGTTATGGTGTATCTTGTCTGTTGTGATGGAGGGACACAGAAGCAGAGAATCCCAAGAATGTCTAGTAACAAAATAGATGCAGATTCATCCACAGACACCTGAACCCAATGTCTGCCTTTAACGATGACAGTGACATTCAAAACCAGTCACTGACCACGAAATGGATCCTCACTGTGCGGCAGACGCTGGGCGGCTGGGAACAGAATGATGAACAAACAAGTGCCTCTAGGTAACTCACCATCTCCTGGTAGCGACAGACCAGGACAAAGACGAAGCGCATGCCAGGATATAGCAAGTATGATTGAGTACAGGGGGTCAGGGTTTCCAAAATGTCACGTTCTTTTCAGGCAATACTTGCTCACAACAGTGGGTCGGATATTTTCTTTTTAACTCTTTAAATACTTCATTTATCTCACTGAAGAGTCACAAATGAATACATTTTGACTTCTGCTCATCATCCGAAATCAAGTGTTTAGATTAGATTAAGACATCCTTTTTCTCCAAAGCATAGGCTTATCTCAGGGCTTTGCAGCAGCTATTCTCCTGAGCCACCAAAGAATACAAAGAGTTTTATGAAATAAACCACTTTGAAACATTATGCTTTCTAACATTTCTAACATTAGCTGGTTGAGAGTGAGGGGAGGGAAGTACTTAAAGCTCCACTGAAAGTCACCGTCACACAAATGAGAAACGCGAGGGCCTGGAATCTGCCCTGCCTTTGCAGCTAGTGTGAGAAAATGAGAAATGTCTGTGTTAAGAATGTAATTACTTAAGGATTTGGACATACTTTCCTGTAGTCGGAAGAAAAAATATTTAATCAGCCCCTAAGTATGTTCATTCATACTGGAACAACGAGGCGAAAGCAGATTAATCCTCTCCTAGGGTGCCGACTCTTTGCAAAGAAGAAGAAATCAGAGTTACCATAGATTTCTCAAGTACTCGAAATTCTGAAAACGTGATTGGTCTGACAGGGCTTATCTCACAATTTTTCTGAGCGTTCCTGCAATCTGATGTACAATTTCAGAAGAGGAGCTCCAGAATCACCACGTCCCATCTCACAACCGCCCCATCTCACGACCACCACCGTCTGACAAGGACAGGGCCCCAGGGGCCGGCAAAGGCACCAATTCCAGGAGGGGAGGCTCCGGATGACGCACTTCAAGAAGCCTGAGCAATGTAAAAGCTATCTTCTAAGAAGCCCAAATTTAGAGGAGGGAAGGCCTAGTCCTCATTATTAATTACACATTTCTGGGAGGGACAACCACTCCGGTCAAAGTCCTCAAAGGGAAGCAAGTTCAGCGACCTCTGACCTACAGCTTCACCAACAGAAATCACTTCTGCAGCTGGTTATAAACCATTTTAGGGCAGACAACAAAAAGGAACACGAAACAAACTAAGGGCCTCTACATTTTGAGTTATCACAGAAGAGTGAATGTTTTGCTTGGAGTGCTCAGCAATAATCAATGTTCCATGCCATGACTGTATTCAATGATTTCATTTCATTTAAAGAAAACCACTTAGACTACTGGTAAAACCCAAATTATGCTTATACAACCCCACCAAAAGAAGAGAAAAAAATTAGGATATGGTCATAATATTTCAGTCAACTTTACTAGGCTGTCATAGATTGAAATTCAAGGAAATTCCAAAGTTAAAGCTAAAACGGGGGTGGGAGTGGGGGCGGTAAATACATTTCCTGTTCTATTTCTATGAAAAATAACTGCTTCTTTTGGAATAAGAGGCATCCAATTTTGGGTTTTGGTCAATAGAATGAACAGGTATTCTTTTCACTTGCATGTTTTAGACCATAATTTGAAGAACATTATCATATTGATCTAATTTTTCTAGCCTGTAGATGACTCACAAAATAAACTGTATGGAGACTATCTTAGTGTAGCAAAATGTATTAATCAAAAGTCGACCTAAGAATTACATTCATTTTGCTAACCAGAGGTTAAAAACATCTTGCTATCATTTCTTACCAAATAAGAGCGACACAGGTATGTAAAGTGCATATAAAAAGGGTGTCTGGAATAGTCTGATTTCACAATCGTTAACAATTTCAGCAAGGATACTTTAAAACAGACGAACATCCTTTACTTCTAATGAAAACACAGTCAAGAACACTAAGACTTTCCCTTAAGGTGTAACTAGTTAAAAACCTATTTTTTTTTTAAAGAAATGTTTATTTATTTATTTATTTGAGAGAGAGAGAGAGAGAGAGAGAGAGAGAGCAAGCACATGTGTGCAAGAGCTGGGGAGAGGCAGAGAGAAAGAGAATCCGAAGCAGGCTCTGTGATGTCAGTGCAGAGCCCAATGTGGGACTCAAATTCACAAAATGCGAGGTCATGACCTGAGCTGAAATCAAGAGTCGGGCACTTAACTGACTGAGCCACCCAGGTGCCCCTAAAAACCTGGATCTTTATTTTTTTTAGTGTTTGCTTATTTTTGAGACCGAGAGAGAGGGAGACACAGAATCCAAAGCAGGCTCCAGGCTGTCAGCACAGAGACCGATGTGGGGCTCAAACTCATCAACCACAAGATCATGACCTGAGCCGAAGTCGGATGCTCAACCGAGCCACCCAGGCGCTCCCAAAACCTGCATCTTTAAAGGTAAAATCTACATTAGGTAGATGGAGGAAAAACAAAAACAAAAAAAACGGTTCTAGCAAGCCCTGGCAATCGACCGCTTTTTGAATTTTTTTTTTTTTTCAACATTTATTTATTTTTGGGACAGAGAGAGACAGAGCATGAACGGGCGAGGGGCAGAGAGAGAGGGAGACACAGAATCGGAAACAGGCTCCAGGCTCTGAGCCATCAGCCCAGAGCCCGACGCGGGGCTCGAACTCACGGAGCGCAAGATCGTGACCTGGCTGAAGTCGGACGCCTAACCGACTGCGCCACCCAGGCGCCCCAATCGACCGCTTTTTGTAAATTTTTGAGATGCAATGCACATACCATAAAATTCACCTTTTTAAGGTGTACAGTTCCTTGTGCTTCGTGTATTTTGCAAGGTTGTGCAATCAACACCACTACCTAATCCCATAACATTTTTATCATTCTTTAAAAAAAAAAAAAAGCTCTCTTCCCATCAGCAGTCCCTTCTCTCTCACTAAGGCCCTGGCAACCATTAACTCTACTGGCAATCCGTTTTAAAATGGGGAGTGTTTGTTTACGCTGCCACACTCCTGTTAGAGGCAGAGCAAAACCCAAAGCCACAGCACTGCCTACGAAGCCCTAAGTGATGTGACCCACGTTACCCTTCCGGCTTGTCTTCTACGCCTTTTCCCTTCCTTCGTCATTCCACTCTGGCTGCCCTGGCTTCCTGGTTGCTCCCAGCACACATCAAGCCTGATCCCACCCCAGGCTTCTGGCTGTTTTCTCTGCTGGTCTTACAGATATTCCCAAGACTGTCATCGACTTTAAGTTTTTGCTCCAGTGCCACCTTCTCAATGAAGGCCACCTCTCCCTCCTATATTCTTCCGTAGGACTTACCGCCTTTTAACACTCTTCCTCCTACTTACTTGTTAGATCCATAGGAAACTCCTTGCAGGGTCAGGAGTTTTAGTCTGATTTTTTCACTGATGTATCCCCAAACCTACTCATCAGCTGACTGCTGGCTGGATGAATGCAGGACACTCGGCCCGGAGGCCTTTTCTACTTCCTTCTCTGAACACAGACGTCACTTTAAATACGCCCTTCTTACACATAGGAATCGACCAGTGTCTGCTCAACTTGTATTTATGAGGCAGCTTCACTGCATTTTTACTGTACAGAAACAGTTCCCAACCTTTAGGAGTTCTGTGAATTACCACTGGATACTAAAAAGTACATGATCACGACAGGATCTAGAAGAGTCACTGAAATCTAAAAGGCGGTTGTCATACTTGAGAACGTCAGAAACTACTAGTTCGCGTCCATTTAGCTTTTTCCCCCTCAGAGCTGAAAATATTGCTTTCCTTCTTTTACTGGTATACACTGTCTTTTTAAAAAAATGCATAGCTTGTTAAGTTTCATTTTAGGAAAAAGGAGGGGGAGACATGACCTGAGAAAAGACCTCCTCGTCTGTGCAGAGTTCAGCAGTGTCACTCTGGTGACGACAAGAACATGAACAATGTCGGGGCACCTGGGTGGCTCAGTCGGTTGAGCGTCTGACTTCAGCTCAGGTCATGATCTCACAGCTCGTGAGTTCAAGCCCCGCGTCGGGCCCTGTGCTGACACCCTGGAGCCTGCTTCAGATTCTGTGTCTCCCTCTCTCTCTGCCCCTAACCCATTCGCATTCTGTCTCTGTCTCTCTCAAAAATAAAAATAAACATTAAAAAAAATTTTTTTTTAAAGAACATGAACAACAAGCTCCCCCAGCGTTTAAGCACAGTCTCTGTAATGACTCTGCACATCCCAGGAGCTAAATCTCCAAATAAATGACAAACGTAATGAAAACAGATGCTGTTTCTACTGTGCAGATGAAACAGGAAGGTCCTGTAATGGTAGCAATGAACTCAGACCTAGACTCCTGATCCCTTTTCTCCTTCTATACCTAAATGCTAAGATATTCACAATTGTTAAAAAGTATTTTCTCTCTTTTCATATTTACTTTTGAGAGAGACAGAGCATGAGTGGGGAAGGGGCAGGGAGCAAGGGAGACACAGAATCCAAAGCAGGCTCCAGGCTCTGAGCTGTCAGCACAGAGCCTGACATGGGATGGGGCTCGAATTCATGAACCATGAGATCGTGACCCGAGTCGAGGTCGGAGGCTTAACCGACTGAGCCACCCAGGCGCCCCAAAAGTATTTTCAAAATAACTTCCCAAAACCTTAAAATCACAACTGAGTCCAATATGAACAGGACTCTGCTTGTCATCAAGGATGGAAAGATGGAATGAGCCTCGCGAGGCACTCATGATCAGCTGGGGAAAAGGGAGGCATGGGATCCCGTGACCTGTGTAGCCAGGGGCAAACGCAGGGTGGTAGGTACAAGGTGCCATGGAAGGACAAAGAGCTGCAATGTGGCTGTGATACTTGGCACAGCAACAAGGACTATAAACAAGCTGCTGGTCAAACACAAGGCGGAGACAACCAGCTTTCTTGGGAGACTCCTCAGAAGAGGTCCCTTCTGTAGCATGTCCAAGTCTGAGTGGTACCATGTTTGAAAAAAAGTCAGGCACTTACCGAAAGCAAAAACAGACCCAAGACCCACATGGCTGTCTCCTTCCTGAGCTCCCAAATACATGTCCGTCAAAATTTCACCAGATAGGAAATGTGACGGGAAACCGTTTCGGTTCCACAGATTAGTATGTGGTCCTGTGTCTGTGGCTTGTGGATGCTTCAAAAATCAATGTCTCTTCAGCTTTACACTCAAAATGTTTGGTTAGTTATAAAGATCAATTCCATCTTTTCTCTGAACGAATGCCAGTTTCCATAAATTCAAATTTATTACCAGCGTGTATCTTTCTTAATATGGAATGACATATTCGAAGTAACTTTCAAGCTCATGCATGGATCCTAATGTAACTTAGTATTATCTAGAGAAATATTATGAAATTGACAGCTTCAAAATAACATTCGAGTTTATCTTATTACACCTTAGATTCCTACAGAAGGACTTCTTACAATTCAATGTACAACTGATCAAAAATAAAAGCTTATTACTAACCACCCCTTTTAAATAAATGTGGGGTATTAAAAGGTATACTCTTTGATTATAGCAAATCCAGAAATACATTATTTTCTTTTAAAGGGCTCCAACATCTTTTAGAAGCCTTTTCACTTCACCTTTATAAGACGACATATATGAACCTCTATGCATTCAGGACTACACGTTGCAAACCTGACATATAAGAATTCTCTTTGCATGTTACATTGTCTTTGTACGAATTTAAACAACATGCAAATGAGAAATTATTTCTTTAATTAAAGTTAAAGGAATCGAGACTGTTATTTTTCTCAGAAAAAAGATCAGAGAAAAGTAAAGAAATGCTTTCATATGATATTCACCCAAGTTAGCATTCTTGGCTTTTAATTGGAAACATCTGGGGATGGGCTTGGCAGATTGCAATAAAATTGAAGTTACCAATTCACACCCTGCCATTTTGAGGGTATTTTGTTTTTACAGTTTTCAAATTAAAACCAAACGGACTTTCCTTTGAACTCTGGTCCTGAAGCAAAGATCTTTATGAGATTTCACTCTCAAAAATACTTTATAAATATTTTGAAAAATACGAAGGATTTTGCAAGTATTTGAGGAGAGGATAAACCAGCAGAGTTTATTTTAAAAGTTCAAGTTAAATTAAAATGTAAGAACACTAAAAAGGCAGTATTACTTAAACACACACACACACACACACACACACACACACACACACACACACAGTAAACCCTAGTAGCACTGAACAAAGAAGAAATAAGTTACCAGACATTTAAGTCTTTTTATCAGGTAGAGGTGATATCAGTATCCTATGTTTCTACAATAAACCTATTTATTTTACTAAAACCAACTGCTTAAAGAGAAGCTCTAACACTACATAAACAAAAATAGCTCAAAATAATCCATTAGAGTGGGCTGTACCTACACAGAAAACGAGTAAGAACAAGGGCTTATTAAATCCAGTCTTTTCCCTGAAAGACAACACCAATGCAATCCCATCCACAAAGCACTACAGCAGACCCCTTGCTCCCTGATTTCATTACATAAACAGAGATTGACTTTATCAGTCCCCAAGAGAGTGCTTGAGAAGTAACTCTAGCTGCTCTGTTTTCAGAAACTGTGTTTGGATTGTGCCACGCTCAGTTGGCGAGCTGAGCGGAGACCAGTGAAGACAAAGGGCCTAAACATCTGAATCCATTTGTGTTCCCTGAGTTCTGAGAGCCAACAGATGTACTCCATGTGCTGCCGGGCTAAGCTTTGAAAATTTAAAAATACATATTTTTCCCACTGACAAACAGAAAGTGATGGTATTCTGTGTTTCTTTAATTAAAATCCAAGAGTTTGCAAAGGCTCCAGGACTTACTTTAAAGCTTCCTTAAGACCGGGCTATTTATTTTACTATTAGTGAATAATAGAGAATAAAGATTCTAATTCAGTTTTAATCACAATCTTTGCTTTTATTTTGGAAACCCTGGGTTAATCTTTTTTCTTCTAGAAAATACAAAGAAGGCTTGTGAAGAAAAGATTCAGGGAGTCAACTTACAGCCCAAATTTAATTTCAAACTGAAGGGTCATAAGTTGAAAAGGATGAAGAAAAAAAGAGAATGAAAGACGAAGACAGAGAAAATAACAGAAGAGAAAACGAAAAGGTGAAATCCAAAGCTGCTTTAATTTCTCTTAAAGATCAAACATTCATGTGAATATCGTGTATGTGTGTGTATATTAAATTTGGCCTTCACCATACTAGGAAGAACAATCAGGATAGACGTTTGCTCTGTCGGGTTTCAGGCTGTTGCGTGAGAAGCGGCACTGAGAGTCACTGGTTCTGTCCCTACCGTAGGCGGAGATGTCCTTACCTGGACCACAGCGAGAGGGACTGATTTCAAGTTCTCCTGCTCTGAATCCATCCTCCTACTGCCAACAGAGAGAACTGACTGTGTAAATGCCCCATTTAAAGCCCCTTACTGGAGCTCCAATATGTATAGCAAAGTAGGATAATCCTTTTTAAGGTAAAAAAAAAAAAAAAAAGTCACAGGCCTTTATAAGATAGTATTGTAATTTTAGTTAAAGCAGATGAGAAATAACATGAGATAAAAAGCCACTACAAATTCATGAATGCTTTTAAATGAGTATGGATTTTACCAATGACAACAGGTCCTAAATGTGTTTGCACAAGGACAGTACTACACTCACGGGTGTACCAAACTACACCCACAATGTGTATACGGATGCATAGACTTCTCGCTCCCTGGTTTAGCGACATCACGCACCCTGAGTGAATGGCCCAAGATGTGCTTTCAGCCTACTTCCTTATCTGGGCACACTCACCGCAGGGTACTCACATCTAGGCACCAGGAGGACTACTCACTTGGGTCTAAATGCCTCCAGTGGACCTAAGTGCTGTCTACTCTTTCTCTGCCAAGCTCTCCTCGGACTCTGCTTCACCTCACCACCAACTGCTCTCACCCCCGGACAGAATCATCCCCCATGCTCTCTTTCCTGCAAGTCAACGGATTATTATTAAATGCCTACCATCTGCCAGCCTCTACGGTAAGGTCTTGGGCATGCCATGGTGAATAACAACACTCACGAGTTTCAGTTCTCAGGGAACTCCTAGTCTACAAAGGGAGAGGACCTTAAGAAAATAATCACACAGAAACATATCATTACAAAGTGTGGCAAACACTGTGAAGAAAAAGCACTCAGAGTACAACAGGGAGACCTAATTTAGACTGGGAGTGTCAGGGCTGGTGTCTTTAGCGGGTATCTGGGTTTGTACAGAAGTTTTTTCTAGAACTTAATACGAAACTACTGGAGTGCTCTGTTTACGTGCTGTTTCTCTTACTTCTGCAACCTCCCACCTCCCTTCCCCAACCTCAACTTGGGAGTTTCCGGAGAGCTGGGAGTACATCATTTCTTTGCATTCCTTGTGCCCAGGCAGAATTCCTTATATGGACTGAGTTCTCAATAAATATATATTGAATATGTATTAAACTGAATGTGTCGAATTGTGTTTCTTAAAATAGGCAATCAGATCATTTTAAAACTAGAAGGGCTGTAGACCTCCCGAGTCAGTATCCAGTTTCATTTTAATATTTAAAAAGGGAAGGGGGACAGAGAAGTTAAGTGACTTAAGGCCAATGACTGGTAAAGGCAAGATCATAAGCTCAATCTTAATGTTCTTTTTTCTGTTAAAATTCCCAAGGTAAAGCCAGACAGAAGTATGAACACCTACGGTGTGTCAGCAAAGTCCTATGTTCCTGTTTATGAAGATTTGCCTAATCAGAATCATTTAGAATCTGGACCCATTAGAAACACACAACCAGCACTATTTTTTCAACATTCTTTAAGTTGATATGCCTTGAGTCAAACAAATGCTAACAGCAATTCACCACAAATACACAGCTTTAATAACGGCAGTAAGCTGTATCTGATTGATCGTGTCTCCAACTGAAGCTATTACTTTTTTCCAGTAAACATTTTTCAATGCCTGAAAACCTTAATCGTAAAAGTCTGTTTAATTACACCCCTGAGGGAAATAAGAAGTTAGCTATAACCTCATATTTATCCCCAGGGTGTGATCTTTGGTAATCATTCCTTTTTTTCTGCCTGATGGAAAATTCATCACAAATGACTTAAACGCCTCAAGTCTGAGGATAACCTTTCCCCTCCCCGCTGTAGCGGTAGGAGGGCTGGTAGAATTTACATCCTGTCCCCTTGGATGTCATCAGTATTCTGTGTGTCTGTGTAAGGAAGTACTTGGTAGAAGGTCAATGTGACAGCTGAAGTGCCCACACTTCAGCAAGCTCAGAACATGTCTGGTAGATTACTTCCTCCTTTTCTAAATGATCAGTTATAGAATTATGATGAACACAACGACTTTTAACTTAGTATTTGACGGGGTGAGCAAATCAAGTCCAGTCATAGAACTGTAGATAAGTTATTGTGAATAATTTCTTATGTCACAAACACCCAATAATCTCGGGTGCCAACTTGCGAACCCTCATGTCTGCATTTCTTCTAAGACATCCAGCCTAAAATATCACACTGGTCCAAACTCAACCATGTCACTAGAATAAAATTTAGAGTTATACAGCTCTCGAAGATCACAGCAATCATTAATGTCCTTATAAATGCTATAATTTTATCCATTTTTTTGCCCATTACAAAACCATCTATGCACCAAATACAAAAAAATCTTTATGACGTATTAAGAATTTTTCACATTTTCATGTACGGTCTGAAAGTGTTATTTAGAACTCAATTTTATTTTATTGTTATTTTTTAAATTTCTTTTGATGTTTATTCACTTTTGAGAGAGAGGAAGAGACAGAGCACGAGTGGGGGAGGGGCACAGAGAAGGGGAAACACAGAATCCGAAGCAAGTCCAGGCTCCGAGCTATCAGCACAGAGCCCGATGTGGAGTTCAAAACCACGAACTGTGAGATCATGACCTGAGCCGAAGTTGGACACTTAACCAACTGAGCCACCCAGGCACCCCTAGAATTCAATTTTAAAATATATGTATATAAAAGCAAAGTGTTCAATGGTTAAACCATTAAAAAAAAGTTCCCCTACTTTCACTTTATACAAGAAATACATTATCCTAAAAATTTTTTTTATTTTTTTTTTTTATATTTTTATTTTATTTTTGAGAGAGAGAGAGAAACAGAGTGTGAGGGAGGAGCAGAGAGAGAGGGCAACACAGAATCCGAAGCAGGCTCCAGGCTCTGAGCTGTCAGCACAGAGCCTGACGTGGGGCTCGAACTCACAAACTGGGAGATCATGACCTGAGCTGAAGTCAGATGCTCAACCGACTGAGCCACCCAGATGCCCCCATCCTAAAATTTTTAAGGAGCCAATCATCACCTCTCTACCAGGTAACAGTTTGGTGTAATCGAAACAGTATAATCATCTTGTCAGTTTACCATGTCAGAACTCTCTGGGAATAGAATAAAAATTAAAGCTGAAAATCTACAATTTCCAGATGTGGGAAAGTATTATTTTGACAAGTTACTATTCGACAGAGCCTGGGATTATGATATTGGTATGGTTTTGAGCCTGAAAGTGTGAAGCACTGAGGATTGTTCAGAAGCTGTCAATCCACAGGCAGAGGCTGTAGGCTTCTGGGGACGCAGCCTCTGGGTAATACAACGTGGACCACAGCACAAACTCCAGCAATGATTCTTCTGTATCGGTATGAGCTCACAGGTATAGAGATACTTAAGGTGTTTCAATCCACTACAGTTATCTTTTCTGATGTTCAAACTGGCCATAGTTTGTTTGGCCAGTGAGAGTCAATTTCAGTTGGCCCCTGAGAGCTTCGGATATAATTCTAGTTGCTAATGATAATGTCTATGCCCGCTAATTTCATTTCATCCTCATAGAGACTGTTTATTCTAAAGTTTTCACTATCCTCAGACATCACTGTGTATTTCTGGGCTATAGATTCGACAATCTATCACTAAATGAATTAAGCTTTCATCCAATTATTTAACTGTAGTTTTGGGGAACAGTATAGTCTCTAAGCTTCCTTCCCATAATAACAGCACGAGGCACTTACAAGATGAATGCAAAGAATCACATAAGACAGAATTAAATGTCATCTTTCCAAAGCACTTTTAGTAAAATATCTACCCTTAACTGAAAGGCATATTAAAAAAATGTCTAAAAACTAAATCAAATGCATTAGGAAAAAGGAAATTAATTATATTTTCAGATCAAATTTGGGTAAAAGAACTAAATAAAGAAATGTTTTTTCTTTGTATAACTTGAAGTCACCAGTTCTTAGTAAAAATTATGTCTGCATGTATAATTAAATAAATAATGTTGGTATTAGTAAAAATCATGACAATAAGCTAATCTTTACTGAATGGTGACTATGGGCTGGGCACTACACCAGGCACTACACATATTGCCTCATTAATCCTTACAATCATCCTATAAGGAGTAGTGATGATTATTCTCATTTTACAGATAGAGACACTGAGGCTTAGAAAGTCTGTACATACAATAAGGCATGTAACCAAGATTTGAACTCAGCTCTTTGTCTTTGGAAACTTGACCTTAACTGCTTTCTCCTAATGAAATGGTAATTAATGTTTAAATTCTATTTAAAAATATATTTGTAGTCCAACTTTCAACAGTATTTCATTAACAAAACGCATGCTTAAATTGAAGATGTTTACAAACAACTGGAATTATGGAATTATGTTTTAAAAATCCTACTGTTCAGGAGCACCTGAGTGGCTCAGATGGTTAAGCATCTGACCTCGGCTCAGGTCATGATCTCACGGTTTGTGAGTTCAAGCCCCGCATGGGGCTCTCTGCTGTTAACACAGACCCGCTTCAGAGCCTCTCTCCCCTCCCCACCCTGCCACTCCCCCACTCACGTGCACGTACACTCTCTCTCTCAAAAATAAACATTTTTTTTTTAATTAAAAAAACTGGGGCGCCTGGGTGGCTCAGTCGGTTAAGCGTCCGACTTCAGCTCAGGTCATGATCTTGTGGTTCATGAGTTCAAGCCCCGCATTGGGCTCTGTGCTGACAGCTCAGAGCTGGGAGCCTGTTTCAGATTCTGTGTCTCCCTCTCTCTGTCTGACCCTCCCCCGTTCATGCTCTGTCTCTCTCTGTGTCAAAAATAAATAAACATTAAAAAAATTTTTTTTTAATTAAAAAAACTAAATCCCGGCGTGCCTGGGTGGCTCAGTCAGCTGAGCATCTGACTTCAGCTCAGGGCATGATCTCACGGTTCATGAGTTCGAGCCCCGCGTCGGGCTCTGTGCTGACAGCTCGGAGCCTGGAGGCTGCTTCGGATTCTGTGTCTCCCTCTCTCTCTGCCCCTAGCCCACTCACATTCTGTCTCTGTCTGTCTCAAAAATAAGTAAACATTAAAAAAATTAAAAAAGAAAAAACTAAACTAAATCCTACTGATCATAAGAAATTGTGAAAAAGATTCTACCCCTGGGTAAAAGGTTGGGGGAACAGGATATCCATAGTCTCTATGACCCCACAGATTACTCACGAACTGCAAAGGGGAAAAAGCAGCTCTACAGACAGATGGACTTGTGATATCCTGAGACTGACACAGCATCACCTCAGTAGTATTCACACTAAAAAGTTTTACCTGAATAAAATTATGAAGAAATAATGACAAATCCAAATTATGAGACATTTACGAGACACTGAACTCTTCAAAAATGTCAATGTTGTAAAAGCAACAACAACAAAAAAAGCAAAGTTACAGTTCTAGAGTAAATGATACTTAAAAAAAACAAAAAACAAAAACAGGGACGCCTGGGGGGCTCAGTCAGTTAGCGTCTGACTCTTGGTTTTGGCTCAGGTCATGATCTCATGGTTTGGGAGTTCAAGCCAGGCATCGGGCTCTGTGGCTTTTAATTTTCTCCCTCTCTCTCCGCCCCTCCCCTGTTCACTCATGTGCTCTCTCTCTCAAAATACACTTAAAAAAAAAAAACAAAAAACCCATAAAATGAAATGAAATCTATAGTCTTTAATAAGATCCCTGATTGAGAGAAAGAAAGAGTATTATTGGGACAACCGGGAAATGTGAATATTAATTTCACATTTGATTGTATTGTTTCAAGAATATTAAATTTCTTGAGCATGATCACGGTACATGGTTTAGTACAAGAGTATCCTTGTCCTTAGGAAACCTGTGCTGAAACACTTAGGATAAATGTCATGATCTCTGAAACTAACTTTAACATAGCTTAACAGAAAAATACACACACATGGAAAATTATATATGTATACAAAGAGATGAAGTGGTAGGATGTTGATCACTGGTGGCTCCAGGTGACGGTGTCCAGGTGTTTACCGTACTGTTCTTTCAACTTTTCTGTAGGTGTGAAGTTTTCAAAATTTGGAGGGAAAATCAGATTCGATAAATACATACTTTTCTCTACCATGCATCTGTGCACACTCCACAGCATTCTGTCCCTTTCTTGTAGAACCAACCACATTTGATCTCGCAGGATCGTTGTGCAAGTGTTTACTCTGTCAAAAAGCTATGTGCAGACAGGGCCTAGATCTACCTCATCAGGACCAGCAGAGTGACTTACTCACTGAAGATCTTCAAAGTGCCTCATTCAAAGCAGGTCTAGTAAACGTGGGCTGAATTAAACACTTGTTTCTTCTGAGATACTACCATATGGGTGATGATAAATAGTTTTCTACAGTATTAAAAAGGACCCACAACAGAAGTATTTCATGACTGATAAACTATACTATATAATCCCTAAACTTAGAATCGTTTGAAAACTATTAAATAGCTGAAAAGTTAAATTAAAAAAAGTACACAAAGGTGATCAATCACCACTGTTTAGTCTGTAAACCACTCCGGAATAACTCATGGTTATTATGTCATATAGTGTTCTTTTAAAATTATATAGGTAAATTATGTAGGTATTTTAAAATTTGTATCCCAAACTGGGAATATGTGTTCTAGAGGCACCAGGGTAAATTGATCATTGAACTTCACACAGCAAACTGTCCTGACAAGTGGGTTTTGTGATGACAGGAGAACAGCTATCAGGTGCTAGACGATGAGGATGACCATGATGTTCACTTCAATGTGTACAGGCTGGATCATCAGGACCATAAAATAAAAGCAGGGCAGTGGCATACTGTAAAGTAGGGGTCAGCAAATCATGGCCATGGGCCCAAACTGGCCTGCTGCTCATTTACATATGGCCCACAACCTAAGAATGATTCTTACATTTTTAATGGTTGAAAATAAATCAAAAGAAAAATACTACTTTATGACAGATGAAAATTATATGACATCCGACTTTCAATGTCCATAAATTAAGTTTTACTAGAGCACAGCCATGCCCATTTGTTTATGTATTTTTTATGGCTGCTTTTGCTACAAAGGCAGACCATATGGCCTGTAAACCTAAAATATTTACTATCTGGCCCTTTATAGAATAAATGCCAGAGACAGAAATTTCAATATCCAGTAGACATCGAGGACCCATGGGTATGTTTATCCTGTGATATTCATGGAGTGCTATGCTTTTGTGTGCTTTTCTATATGTGTCGTATGCCTCAATAAAAAGGCTTCTTAAAAAAATCCTATTATAGCGAATTTAAGGGTGTATAACATTCCCATGTTTCCAAAATTAAACATATAAGACAGTGACTTTCTAAAGGTGCTGTCAGAACCAAGGTTTGATCTCCAGACTATGGATGGGCAGATATGGAAACTACAGAGATCAACCTGAACAAGTCATTTAAAGACAGTTCCAGAAACTAAAAGCAACCTAGGCAAGGAGGCAGTAACAGCAGGACCCAACTCAAGGAGCAGACACACGGACATAGGTTGGGGTTTAACAGTAAGACTCTAGGACCTAGCAGGACTAGAAGAGTGAGGAGAATTAATACGGTTTTAACACTTAAACGGCCACTATGAAAGTGCACAAGCCCAAAGCCATATCCAACTACTCTCTAATCTTACTCATTCGCCAAGATTGAAGGCTTGTGAACTCTATGGCAATACCCACTGGTTAGACCTACTTAATCACAATTTGCTTGAGTATCTTCAATTATAAATAGTACAGAATAATTTACAGTAAACGCCACCACACCCAAAGTGAGCAGGAGTAGTGGCAGATTAACTGAAAATGCCCTTACAGTGTGTATGGAGGAAAATGCACATAAACACGCATACCTTCAACACTTTACTGCACACATCAGCCATTCTTTGATTTAGGATCAAGCCCTTTCTTCGGGGAGGCATCACTGTGACTTTCAGTCACTGGTTCTTTAAAATACAGTGAGAACTTACAGGTTAGGAAGTGAGAATCTTTCCAGATTTTTATGGATTTTTTTTTTTTTTTTTTTACTGGAAACACTTTTAGTTATCTTATCCGCAACTAATTTGGCAGAATTTTTTTTTTTTTATGATTCATCTTTGAATCTATCTAAAGTGCTCAAATTAAGTTTAATGCAAATAACTACTTTTTAAAACACCGTTCAATGGTTTAATTAATATTCAATTGAGTTATATCATTACAATAACAAGTAAAATTGGCATTAAAAAACTGACGAAACGGACATGCACGTGTACCGAAGCGTAGCGTGCCAGCCATCAGCATTAGACCGCCACGGGCTTCACTGGGTAAGTTTTATGGAGGGAATGGAAGGCATCAACAGATAAAATGAACACATAAATCACAGATTCAAGGCACTGGCCAGGGAGAAGCAAGCCAGAGCCGGGGCTATTAAACCAGGGAACAACACTGCCCTAGACACACAGTGACAGTGTTCTTAGGTTCCGTGGGCAGAGGGAAAAAGCTGAAAAGGTGCGTCTGCAGGAAGATTCGGTGACCCTTCTTAGGGGTGGAAAGGAAAAAGCGGAACAAAGTCGGGACAGAGCCAATGCTTCACTGTTGATGGCCTGAGAGGAAATACAGCTAAAGAAGGAAAAAAAAAAAAAAGAACAAAAATGGCAAAAGACAATTATCTACTTTCATATTGTTTGACGTGTTCCTCATTTTCCTGTCAGAATGTCCTCTTAAGAGAAATAAATTTTAAAAGAGAACTTTTATTTGCCTTATTACAAAGAGGGCTGACATCACTGAGCTATTCCATTTTCCTTACAATCCTCTTGAGAACTTGCAAACTAAGGCTGGAAGTACTGAAGGAACAAAAGCCACCTGCAGCGCTTTAACTTGAAATTAAAGTAGCCGCAAGAGATCAGCACTACTGACTCCTAAAAGGTAGTACAGAACGTACCAGTGCCTAAATAGATCCAGAGAACGGTGGGAATGGGGAGACTAGCTTACATTTTATCAATTCACAAAAAGAACTGATGGCAATCAAGTCAAATTTTAACGTAACAACTTAAGAGGAACAGAAAAATTAAAATAGAAAATCAACTGGTTTATGTCTCCTGAAACAGAAGTATCCTTCGTTATATGCCAGCGTATGTTTACAAATCTGATTTTAAGCAGCTTCCGGTACATGGCCTTCTTCTACTCTCCACGGAAGAACATTTCCCCAAGGAAGAGACACACTGTGGATGGAATCCTTACTGAATGTGCACAAGAACTAACTCTGCGATAACGTCTCAAAAGGAAACATGCAAAAAGATGTCTGCCGTGCCTTACTTGTAACAAAACAAGTGGAATGAACTTAAACGTACGCTCAGTAAATTACGGCACATTATTATGACACTTGCAGTCACCTAAAATCGGGGGTATGCAAAAAAGGTTTAAGGAGAATGGGACAACACTTGTGAAACCAGGGAGAAAAAGGTGGAAAAGAAAATTGCGTGTACCACCTAATAACCATGCGGGAGAAACAGTCTGCGTAGTTACCAAAGCCTAAGGACACACAGCAAAATGTCACCAGCGATTAGCTCTGGGTGAGAGAACCACAAGCAACTTTTATTTTTAATACTCCCTTTATTCCCTTTTCCACAAGAGGAATTACTTTTAAAATTAAAAAAAAAAAAAAAAGGAAAGGAAAGAAAAGAAAGGAAAGGAAAAGAAAAGAGAAAAGAAAAAAGAATGAGAATGGAAAGGGGAAGAGCACATAGAAGAAAGCAGGAAATAATCATTTCAAGGAAGGGGATTCTGGAACTGCACAAGCCACTCCACTCAGTCACCTTTATAATCCTCGCGGCCCCAGAAGTGAGAACAAATGCCAGCAGTTAAGGAGAGCTGAGAGGTCTTCTCAGAAACGTTTACATATTTTACCTGGGAAAGCAGGTCTGGACTTCAAGCAAGTCCACAATATTCAATAAAATGCAGGAGCCCCTCCACCTCTTGGAGCTGGTAACCCACAACATCATTTTCCCTGCCAAGTGGGAAGCCGAAGACGCACACGCACAGCCCGGGGGCCACCACTGATACAGTGTCCAGAGGCTTCAACTGGCCAAGCACACCACCAAAAATAACCACTAAGTCCGCACACACCGGTCTATGATGACAGCTACGTCACCATCCACCGTAAGACACACACCCAAGACTTTAATATAAAAATGAGGGGAAGAAAAATGCAGGTCTTGGGAGGGTTGAGATACGGACTCAGAGGACCCGTGGCCACTCAGAGCGCTTTCAAAACCTACGCAGAAGCCTTCATATTGGAAATGCACCGCGAGGGCAGTCACAGAGGACAGCAGGCCGCGGCTCTGGCCTAGGTGTGCCCGCGTGCGAGTTCTCCGGCACTAGCTAGCTGTCCGCCCACCGGCCCTCTGTGTCCCGGGCTGCTCATCTATGAGACGGTGACAATGCAAACACCTGTGTCTAGGAATCAACCGTGTGAGTAACTACACAACACTTATTTATGTAGGGGGTGCCCGGGTGGCTCAGTCAGTTGAGCATCCGACCGGCTCAGGTCATGATCTCACAGTTCGCGGGTTTGAGCCCCATTATCAGGCTCTCTGTTGTCAGTACGGAGCCCACTTCAGATCCTCTGTCCCCCTCTCTCTCTGCCCCTCCCCCCCCAAAATAAAGAAACTTAAAATTCTTTAAACATGAAAAAAATCACATAATATAATCAACTTACTTTCAAGTAAAAAAAACAAAAGTTAAAAAAATAATATGTATTATGTTATGTACGTGTAAATTACATAACCACACACATTCAGGTATCTGTGTGTACATGGTGGGGGGGCGGGGAGAACAACAGGATAGCAGATGGAGTAAAATGTTACCAATAAGTGAATCTGAGAGAAGGGTATGAGGATATCCTTTGTATCACTTTTATTCTTGCACCTTTTCTCGAAGTTAGCAAATATTTCCAAATAATTAAATAAAAACAAGGTCTACCATTTGACTGTTAATTGTAACAATAAGGCGGTGGGCCCTCTGGTCTTCCTATCTCACCAAGAATACTACGTGAGGGCCTGGGGCGACATCTGCAAGTGGCAAGGTGTCCAGTGTGGAAGTGGATTAACAAAACTATGCTCCCAAAACAGGTAAAACTGCCTGAGTCTCATCTAAGGCTCACCAACTCTACTACTCGGACCTCAACAAAGGACTGAACAAAGCTTTTGGAATGAGTTTATCAGACTTCAGCTGAATGAAAGCAATAAAAAGGGGCGCCTGGGTGGCTCAGTCGGTTGAGTGTCCGACCTCGGCTCAGGTCATGATCTCGTGGTTGGTGAGTTCGAGCCCCGCACTGGGCTCGCTGCTGTCAGCGCAGAGCCTGCTTTGCATCCTCTGTCCCTCCGTCTCTGCCCCTCCCTCACTTACATTCTCTCTCTCTCAACAATAAATAAACATTTAAAAATAAAGTAATAAAAATACTTAGAATCTCTCTAGATCCTTCTTTCTAGGAATCAATATGAAAAAAAGTTGATCATTCTTATGCTGTTTTTTCTCCCTTGTGAGCCAAGAGCAGTGCAACTACAAGGTGCTGAACTAGGATACAGAACCCTGAATACAGAGAAGGCAGAAATGTCCCTTCTCGGAGCCTAATTCCAAATTCTTAACTTAAATATGTGGCTACAATCTATGTGACTCCATACTAATACCAGAGGCATTACAAGCACCCCCAGGACGTCCTTTGTAAGTTTTCCTCAGTTCACCCAAAAGTCATGGGAAATAAATCAAAAGATAAGAGAAAATAAACAGTAAGAAAAAAAGGGAAAAGGGATGCATTATTTTGCAGAGTCTCCTTCTAATACTTCTCATTACTTGGCTCACCACGGTGGTCATGAGGCCCTTTAAAACTTTTTCCACCTCCAATTCAAAGAAATGCAGCCGGTTAGTTTCAGTGAATTATACATTTCTAATTTTCATTATTTCAACTTCTTATTTTGTTCCCTAAGAATATTAGTGAAAAGCTTCACTGGGGAATTAGTGAAAAAAGAAAATACACATTCTCTACTGTTTGATTTTTTCTACACCAATGCCCTCTCCCTCGCTTCAATCCTTCACCCTAATTTGGTTTGAAAACCAAGTTGAAAATTTTGCCTGGCTTAGCCACACATGTGGTCAGCGGCAACAAGCCCTGGAAAAATGGCTATTCAAACTAAGTTACACTTGGTAGTTCCAGGTTCTAAAAGCAACTATTACATCACCCAGGAAAAACTATAAACTCATTAGCACCACCTCAGTCTCAGTGCTCATAGCGTTAGGCCAGGAGAGTTGAGACAGCCCTCTGTCTCTGAGGGATAAAGGTCCTTTATCTTCTGGGACAACAAAGATCTGTTTTGTCATCATTTTGTTTTTCAAAATTCTCAGGGAAAACAAAATCTCGACCTTAGCAATCTGTTCCAGTATTTTAAAACTTCAGATAACGTAATGTTCTCTACCATCTACTCACATTCGTTTTTAAGTCTTCCTTCCTTCCTTCCTTCCTTTCTCTTTCTTTTTCTTTCTTTCTCTCTTTCTTTCGTAGAATTTATCTCACTAAATACTACACCAAGCCCAGGCACAAACATGGTTAAATAACTACTCGTTTGAACTCCCCATCACAATCTTACCGACAACATCTCAGAAACAGAGGATAAAATGTTTCTCTGACCGGAAAGATTAAAGACTATTCATTGACATGGGTTTTATCTGGTCCTGTTCATACAGAATAATTTACCAGCTCTTTCCTGTCTTATTCTCCATCTCAAACTTGGCTGGGCACATGGTTTATGTGGACACACCTATTAGGTACTGACCACAACACGGAGCACCCAAGGAAACAGCACAGCTGTTGGCCTCTCTAAAGCATCCAGGCTGCTGGGAGACAAGTTTCTTAGTTTGGCACCTGGCCTTGAAGAAACAAAGAAATTCGCTCAGGTGATCCAGTAAGTGGCTGGTACTAATGGTGGAGGGGAACACAACATTTCAGGGAGGCACATAAGAAAATGAGGGCAGAAATCTTACCCATGTAGGGTCAGGCTCCAGACGATTCCAGGCTATCCAGGAAGAAGAGGAAATCCAGGCCAGATGAAGGCCTCATGGGTAACATCATAATTCAAGGACTGGCAAGCAGGTCCAAAAAGAGGTTATCTATGTCCCCTCAGCACCAGGAGGCCCCAATCTGTATTTTCATCTGCTATTTGCCGACTCTGCTTCTCCTCCCCCTAATCTCGCCGCCCTTTCATCTTGGTATCTGTTGATGCACAGACCCCTTTGAAAACCAGATGAAAGAAATCTCAGGACTCTATCCTCAACATAAATGTGCACGTAGACAAAAGTTTGCCCACAATCCAAACTTTATGGACCTGTGCTTATGAAGCCTTAAACTCACTCTGAGCTTTTGCCACGCTTTCTCTAGGTGGCACTGTGTGGGACTATCCCTACTGAGTACTGATCCTCCCTATAATCTCAACCGAAACTTCCTTCGAAGAGAGGATCTCACTGATTTGGTCCCCCACTACTCAGTGGGCAAAGCTTTACTGCCAAGTCCTACGTGACACTAATCCACCCTAGACTGACCACCTTGGCGTCAGGCACTCGTGCCCAGTCCAATAGTGAGTAAGATGGTAGTGTTTGATAGTCACTAGGCATGGCGGTCTAAATGCAAAGGCTGCATTTCTTTTGACAGAGTCTATAGGAATAGCAAGTTCCCTCAGAAAAGGGGTATGGGCATGGCGGACATCTGAGCGCAATGGACTTCTCCACGCAGAACATACTAGAAAAAAAAATGGAGGATATTAAGTGCAAACCACCACATGGGTCCCAGATTAAATCATAAAAATTACAGGCACATATATATGTACATATATACCCACGCACATATATATGACTAATGATTGAAGGGATGCCAATAAAGAATGGTTAAGGTGGGATAAGGCAGACCATTGGAGTTTTACATTTATACTGTATTTTACAAGAAAGAAATGAACTTGAAGAAAGAATGAAAGAAGCACACCCCGGTGGACAAAGGTGTGTCTAAAGGCCAATGGTGAGGAATCAGGAAGAAAAAGGGAACCCCTGAAGACCAAGCAGAAGAATCTAGATTTAAGAGAACTGTGTGCGACACCACAGATTTTCTAGCAACATGGACTCGTGCATAGTATAAATCATCCTTAAACGGCTCTGGGGTGACACCGGCACAGGATGGAAGGTGTGGAACAGTCCCCCAGCAGTGGTCATGGAGCTCCCTCTGCTTCTCAGTGAGGTCATTTTCTTTTCTTTTTTTTTTTTAATTAAAAAAAATTTTTTTGACATTTATTTTATTATTGAGAGACAGAGCATGAGCAGGGGAGGGGCAGAGAAAGGAGGAGACACAGAATCCGAAGGAGGTTCCAGGCTCTGAGCTGTCAGCACAGAGCCTAACGCGGGGCTCGAACTCACAAACCGCGAGATCGTGACCTGAGCCGAAGTCGGACGCTTAACCGACTGAGCCACCCAGGTGCCCCTTTTTAATTTTTTTAAAGGTTTATTTACTTTTGAGAGAGATACAGACAGAACCCAAGTGGGGGCGGAGCAGAGAGCGAGGAAGACACAGAATCCAAAACAGGCTCTAGGCTCCAAGCTGTCAGCACAGAGCCCGACGTGGGGCTCAAACTCACGAACTGTGAGATCATGACCTGAGCCGAAGTTGGATGCTTAACTGACTGAGTCACCCAGATGTCCCTCAGCATGGTCATTTTCAATGCACTGCTCTATATCCAAGATAATTATGCTACTCAAGATTGCTTCCCTTTGGCTAATACACAAACTCAGACTGCAAGGCTTTTGAAGTGTCACATACGAGAATCTTATCATTGCCTTATTTTTGCATATGAAGACCTAAGAACCAAGAGAACATCTGTAGGTACAAGAAGGAAAGAAGATCTGTGCCGTGATGTAAAGTCCTGGAGGGGTGGGAACTGGTTTCATTCTAGCATCAACACTGAGGTAGAATACCCAGCAAGATAAACAGTAGTTGAACACGTAAAACATATGTGCTTCTCTAAGACACCTTAGTTCCAAACACGCTAGGCTGAAGCACATCAACACAGAACGTGCCAAACCTCAATCCCAGTAAAGCTGAAAACGAGCATAACCTCCTCTCTGACTACGTCGATGGCAACATTGTGCTTCCGCACTAAAAAAGATGAACTGAATATAGCTGCTAGGGTAAGTTCACGTGGCTATTAGGCTGTCAAGTTGTTTTTTGTTTCCTACAAAGCAAGGAAAACAGAATGACTTATAAATACTAAAGACAGACCCTACCATGCATATAAGAACTAGGAAAAGAAAGCATCACATTTTGGAATCTTTGACCTTATTCGTTGTTGTTGACTGTTCCTCCTGAGAGACCTCAAGATTTGCCAGCTATATCTCATAGTACAGAAACATTAAATTACTTTTAAGTTGACATGAAGGCCACCCATAAACCCCCTAGAGAAAATTTAAGACAGTCCTGGAGCCATCAGTGAGTATATGGCTCCACAGGGTTAGGAATTAGAGACAAGAAACCTCTCTTTGGTGGGTCATACAGGATGGTTTGTTTCAAGACCGTTATGGTGAACCCCAAATTAATCCTTCTGACAGTTCCTTTCTGACAGCAACAGTCAAATTACCCGTGGTAATTCGGCAACAAGCGCTACAGACTTTAATGGCAAGTGGGTGGCCTTTAAACGGGGATTCCAAACCTTGGTAGGACGGAGAATTCTTTGGGCCAGAGGCTGTCATGTGTACAGCAGAACGTGTCGCAGCACCCCGGGCCTCTACTCACTACATGCCAGTAGCACACGCACCCCTCCCCCGCTGTCCTAATTAAAAGGGTCTCTAGATATGGGGCAGGGCTGGGTGCTCAACTGCTCAACTGAGAACCACTGTTTAAGGGCGAGCAGCAACTGGAACTCTGGGTGGGAAGCCTCTCACTGCCCCACTCTAGCTAATATGTTCGATCATGAAATGAGTGAATGTGAGTTAAAAATAGCGTTTAGACTATAAATTTACATAACACAATTATCAAGACTAGGAAAGACTATACCGTATCGTTATCTCAAGGGCTTTACACACAATGAACTTTTTTCAATTAGATACATTTCTAAATCAACCTGGTTAAAAATAAACCTTTTGGGGCGCCTGGGTGGCTCAGTCGGTTGAGCATCTGACTTTGGCTCAGGCCATGATCTCACGGCTTGTGAGTTCGAGCCCCGTGTCAGGCTCTGTGCTGACAGCTCAGAGCCTGGAGCCTGCCTCGGATTCTGTGTCTCCCTCTCTCTCTGCCCCTCCCCTGCTCGTGCTCTGTCTCTCTCTGTCTCAAAAATAAATAAAACATTAAAAAAATAAAAATAAAAAAATAAGTAAATAAACCTTTTAATTCAAATATAACCCATATATAATATAATACAGGACTGCCACTTCAGAATTACAAAGTACTTGCAATGCTTTTCCAGTCTGAGTAACCAACGCAAGAGTATCTTCACTGCTCACCTGACAGTTCAAACACAACTTTCTCATTACCTTAAAAGAAAACAATCTTTTAATAAACTTACCCTTAATGAATATTGCTGAAATCATAAAGAGATCTATCCTGTAGAAATGCCAAAGGATACCACTTTATTTGGCATAGATATGTACTTTCCCTCTAACCAATAATCCAATTAAGTCATCGTTCTCACATTGCCATCCGTCCATCTGTCCAAAGATTTACTGAACGTTTACTATAAATCAGGGATTGTTGCTAAAATTGAATAATACACGAGCTCAAACTCCACCCCCTGAGACGTGTAGAGGCTAAAGAAACAGACAGATGGGAACACAGGGATTTATAACACGATACAGTCCGGCGAGGTTTCAGAGCGGGAGCAAACCGGAGATGAATCTTGTAAAGTGAAAGGAGCAGAGCAGAGCATCACTGGGTTAATACGCTGGCACAGAGAAGGTATTTTAAAAGCATGACACAGAAACCAGAAGCCATAGAGGAAAAGGATGAATAAACTGGGTGACATAAAAAATATTAACTCCCGTATAATAAATTATATGGCATGAACAATGATATAAAGCAAATGACAAAATGGGATGCGACTGGCAAATGAGAAATGTTTGGGATGACAACTGCTAATACACAAAGAACTTTTCATCGTGGTTTGAATCATCCTTGTAACTGAATTTTCACAAAACCTATCATCCTGTTTCAATGAAAGAGGTTCTCTGCATCTCCACGACCTTTTATTTTTTAAGTTATTTGGAAGAAATGTACAAGAGCAAATGACTTACTTGCACAGACCTTGGTACTGAAATCAAACATTCCCTGTAGAATAGGCTGGCCAGTGTCACTCTATAGGGAGAAACCTAAAGTTAAATGAGGTATTTGCTCATTTAACAGAATCAAGATTAAGTCTCAAAAAGGGGAAGCCGAGACGTTTTATCACGATACAAATATAATGACACAGAAGTTATTTAATTGAATTCTTTATTGAACTGCTTATGTTTAGGGCAGTGCCCTTAAGAAACTAAGAGGAATTACTCATCTGGGAGAAAAAAATTCAGTCCTGGCATTTAGCACAACCATACACAAAAAATTGCAGATTACTGAAGAGTGAAAGGTAAAACTGAAATTCTTAGAAGGAAAGAAAACATTTCCATGGCCACAGAGAAGGCAAAATTTTCTTGAACCCAACACAAAAGCCCTAAAGATAAATTGGACTACATTAAAATTAGGAATTTATGCTCATCAAAAGACACCATTGAGAAAAAAAAAAAAAAGGCAAGAAGTAGAAGAAAGTATCTGTAAAACATGTATGCAACAAAGGATTCTCATCCAGAATGCTAGAAGGACCTCTACAAATAAGAGACCGACAACAGATAAACGGGCCAAAGACTTGAAGAGACAACTCACAAATGGCCAGGAGACACATGATAAAGCCTTCAACTTCGTCAGTCAATGTCAAAATGCAAATCAACACCACGGTGCACCCCCCACGTTCCACTATCAGGATGGGAAGCACCTGGACCTTTCCTCTGCTGGGAGTAAAAGTGTAAATGAATACAGTCACTTAAACGACGGGCAGTAGGAACTAAACCTATGATCTAGCAAGTCCATACCTAGGTCTAAGCCCATCAAAAATACCTACACATGTCCGACCAAAGACATGTCTTCACATTGCACTTCCGTTAGCCAAACCTAGAAACAGCCCATCCCTAGGAGAATGGGCATACAGGCAATGAGAATAAACCACCTACTGTTACACACAACCACATCAATAAACCTCACAAATACATTGCTGAGTGGAACAAGTCAGTCACAAAATAAAATACAATGAGTGATTCCACGTAAAATATAAAAACAGGCAAGATGAATCTGCTGTGGTTATCTTTGAGGTGGGATAATAATCAATGGGGGCATGAAACAGGCATGTGGGGGGCTGGCATATTCTGCTTCTTGATCTTGGTGTTGGTTGCACAGTTGGAGACTGAAAATTTATCAAGCTGTGCAATTAAGAACAGTGCACATTTCTGTAGACACATCACATTTCAATAACCAGTTTAAAAAAAAAAAAAAAACCCACAGAGAGGCAGCAGAAAGAATTCTTGGAAAATCTAAACCGGACCACTGAGAGAGGACTTCACATTTTTCCTAAGCTCAGTGCTCCAACTAGAGGACCCACGAAGAAGCCAGCTCCCTACACACTTCTATACAGCGCTTTTCCTTCACTTCCCAGTTTTATTCCTTCAGACAGATGCCTGCCTTCCACATGCAATGCACGTCAGTAAAGTCACTGAGCACCTTGTGTGTGCCAGTTAATGTGCTGGGCACTGAGGACAGCGACAGATCAGCCCTGGTTTGCTCGAGGACCTGACAAGCAGGAACCATGTCTGATCACATTCCTCTTGCCTTGGCATCCAGCACGACGTCTTCTACAGAGCAGGCCCTCCACAAACACTGACTGATCACGTACACCTACAAACAACTGGACCGCAAGGAGAGCTACAGGTGACACACTCGGAAATGACAAGAGTTCGCAGGATCCGAAAGGCTGCCCCCGGAGGAGAGCTGGTGGGGGCAGCCGGGAGGAGATACAGAGACTGGCTTCCCTGAAGAAGTGGCACAGGACTGTGGTCTGGAAAGGACGCTCCCAGCTGGGGACAAGAACACGGCGGGACAGGAACAGGAGGCAAGAGGCAGCACAAGGCCTGGCGGAAGGGAGGCTCCAGAGCATGTGAAGTCGTGCCTGACAGCTGGGGAAAGGGGTTGTGGGCAGGAGAAAAGCAAACTTTCTTTTTCAGGAGGTCAGGGCAGAGCTCGGTGGTAGTATTTTCCAAAAGCTCCAAAGACCATGGCTGTTTTTCAAGGATTAGAAATCGTGCACTGCACCAAGCTTATTATTTCACTGTGGACAGACGGGAAAAGGATGGGAAAAGACACACGATCAAATACACTCCTATTCCCCAGTTAACATTTACTTTTAGTTAATATGCAAGCATTTTAGGATACTTCAAAATTACAAGTTGTAACTCATAACTCTGATAAACAAAGCCATTTATACGAACTTCAATTCAAACTCCCCCTTATTTTACTAAAATTAAAATGTGAGGAGAGCCTGGCGGGCTCAGTCAGTAAAGCATGTGACTCTCGGTCTCGGGGTTGTAAGTTGAAGCCCCATGTTGGGTGTAGAATTTACTTTAAAAGATAAAATCTTTTTTGAAAAAATATGAGTTAATTCAAACTCTGGGCAAGCTAAGCATATTGAACTTCAATTTTCTCATTTGTAATGAGAAACTTAAAAACACATGACCCATAAGGAACTGCTTTTTGACTCTGATGTGGCAAATTTCCACCTGTGACAATTTTAGAAGCAAGAATTTGTGATGAGCATGTGAATTCTTTTACCTCCCACGGCCTGCAGGAGGCATCAAAAATCCCTTACTAAAATTATTCGGTGGTCATTTTTTCTACTGACTATGTCTAACTCACTGGACATTTAACATCCAAAAAAGAAATGCTGAGTCAAAAACCCCAGAGTTTTGTTCTGTGCTGTGGGTAGCTGATGAGATCATTTGTATTTCTTTCAGACCAACAGTAGCAAAGTCACTACCACGTGTACCCAAATGCATCACCCCGGGCTGCAATACTGTAGTAAAATAACACATGCTAATTTGTCTGGTCAGGAAACTGAAACGCGTGGGAGCTTGTGGGAGCTTGGGGATTTCAACAGCCCGTGATTCTGCAGATGCAGCTTTGTAAACCCCAAGTTTTTCCCGTAGCTGCTTTTGTAACAGTAATGCCAGCTACCTCCTTTCAGGCAAGCCCCTGCAGAACTCCAGAGGTGCTGTCTGACCACGATCGCGCTGAGGCACCGAGCTGAAGAATGATTAATCACAGATGAATTCGCTTTTTGTTTCTTTTCTGACATTTCCGAACCCTTTCTGATGTTTCAACTATCTGATGTCTGGCCATGTCATGCTACCAAAGCAGACTGCCTGAAGTCACTGTTTACTTTGGCCCCCATACAAGTCTGGATAAGAATTTAGTCAAAACACCTCTTTCACATCACAGAATGGCCTTATGGCAGAACTCCGAGAGACAACACGAAGGAGTTTTAAACATTACACCTACCGTCATTTCTATTTACTCCAATTTCTACTTTTAAGGAAATCAAACAGTTTTAAAACGTATGGGAAGGGGTCACACTGGAAGAGTATAAACTAAGCTTTACAGGTAAACATTAAACAGTTTGGAAGCACGGGAAAACTCATTTAAAAAGTGTTTAGAAAACAAACCAGACAGATTTAAACCAACAGCTCGATTTTTAAGAGCATATAAAATAATAATGTATGGCTGTATATGTATATAAACTATATAACATATCTATATAAGCTGTATAACGCACCTATAAAATAAACAAGCACAAAGCAGCAGCCGCGTTCCTGGTGGTTAGGCAGAGTGAAGAGAAAACCTGCTCAGGTGCTCACCCTCTGAGATTCCCTGCGCTCCAGAAAGTGACTCCTCCCATCACCAAGCAGAGTTGTGCTCAGTCAGTTCCCTGCCCCTCACCAGCGGCAGGCTCAGGAACAGACAAGAGGCACAACTCCAAGAGGTAAAGTGAGCGAAGTGGGCCAGGAGGCTTCTTGGCGAGAGATACAGACAACCGCACACACGCTGGGGGCACTGCTGTCAAAGAAAACCAGAAAATCACGAGCGTGGGTGAGAATGTGGGGAAATCAGAACCTGTGTGCACAGCCGCCACGGAAAACAGCATGGTGAGTCTTCAAAAAGTTACACATAAAATTGCCAGATCATCCAGCAATTCCACTTCTGGGAAGATACATAAAGGAACTGAAAGCAGAAACCCGAACAGGTATCTGCACACCCGTGTTTGTAGCAGCATTACTCACAATTGCCAAAAGGTGGGAACACCCCAAGCGTCCGTCAGCCAGTGAACGCATAAACATAATGTGGCATATGGGTACAATGGGGTGTTATTTGCCTTAAAAAGGAGGGAAATTCTTACACTTGCTACAACATGGAAGAACCGTGAGGACATCGTGCTAAGTTAAATAAGCCAGTCACGAAACGATAGACAGTGCAGGACTCCAGTCACAGGAGGCACCTAGCACAGTCAAATTCAGAGACGAAAGTAGAATGTGGTCACCAGGGGCTGTCAGGGAGAGAGCGGGGAGCTACTGTCTCACAGATACAGAGTGTCAGTTTTGCAAGCTGAGAAGAGTCCTGGAGATGGATGGTGGTGGTGGCTGCACAGCCACACGAACGTAACCTCTAGAACCTCTAGGACGTAACCTCTAAAACCGTACACTTCAGAATGGTTAAGATGGCCAATTTTGTTACATATATTTGACCACAATAAAAATATTTGTTAAGAAAAAGAGAGGCACAGGAGAAGACGTAGCTCTTTTCTGATTCTAGCCACTACGAATGGCCTGTGATGCCCAAATGGGCAGCCCAAATGTCCTTCTGGGCACCACGAGAGAAGCAGAGCTGGAAGACAGGCGTCACCGGGCTCGGCGGCCAGAAAGCTGCACCCTCCCCGCCTACTGTGGCAGGAGGACTCCTCCAGGGAGAGACTCTTCTAGGTTGAAAACACAATTTCTGTTCATGTCAGCCAGCTCCTGAGCCCCCAAACTGGCACTGATTTATGCTACAACTATACCGAATCCCATGAACATGGCCATGATTATTACAACAGTTAATGTGAACACTAATAACATATCAAGAAATTTCCTTTCATTAATGACTATTTTCAGCTCTCATTCAATTCATCTGTGACTATCCTATGCCTTACTTCTAAGACTATAGGCCCAGACAAAACACATCTTACTCTGGGGCGCCTAGGTGGCTCAGTCCATTGAGTGTCTGCCTTTAGCTCAGGTCATGATCTCGAAGTTCGCGAGTTTGAGCCTTGTGTCAGGCTCTGTGCTGACGGCTCGGAGCCTGGAGCCTGCTTCAGACTCTGTGTCTCCCTCTCTCTCTGCCCCTCCCCTGCTCACACTCTATCTCTCTCAAAAACAAAGAAACAGTAAAAAAAAAAAAAAAAAAAAAAAAAAAATTAAAAAAACATGATCTTACCATGCAGTGTTTTTGTAAATCAATCTTTTACACACACATACACACACACGGAAAATCATAAGAATTCATTAAAAATGCATGTCAGAGAATGTGATGCACAAAAATAATAGTGCTATAAGCTACCCAACCACGCACACTCCGAGAGGAGAATTTACGGCAACGTGCTCCACTTACGTAACTATGAAGACGGCCACGAGATGATTTTCATCTTGCAGTGTTCATCACTAGCAAGACAAGCAAAATCAAAACACATCATCATGTCAAGAAATGCGTTGTAGGCTCGAGTCAGGGTATTAAATGAAATGCCTTACAAAGATGAATTCACCTAAGCCAACTCGGCACATCTCTAGGTATGAACGCATATGGAAATGAAGTGACTTTGCCAAAACTCTCACATTGAGCCATCACAAACTTCTCAGATCAGTTCGGCTCAATTCAGGGTCAATTCTGAGCCTGCACAGCTCAACACAGAATGATTTCTATCTATATGGACATCTCCACCTCTAAGTGATCTCCATCCTACAACATGTGTTTCGGTCGTCTGCTACCGAGTACTAAACCACTCCAAATCTCAGTGGCTGAAAACCACACTAATTTATTATTCCTCGTGATTCTGTGAGTTGGCTACAGCTCAGTCAGGGGGTTCTCGCGTCGGTATCTCTTAGGCTCAATCAAGGTAGCGGCATGCAGCCAGAAGCTCGGCGGGGGCTGAAACTCCCAGGATGCTGCTGCCATCTCTGTCCAGCAGCAGTCGGCCCTTTTACATGATGACGGCTGGCTCCCCCGGCAGAGGAAGGGAAAGCTGCCAGCCCTCTTAAGGTGTGGGCCTCAAGCCCCCCGAGAGTTCGTTCCGTGGTATCCCGTTAGTGCAAGTCACAAGGCCAGTCCAATTGAGGGAAACAGAATCTACTTCTGATGGACGGAACAGCACGCACACACCAGGTGAGAGGAACTGACGACGACACCCTTGGAAACCAGCTACCGAGCCACGGTCCTCCCTACACATGACGAGAAACTTCAGCATGCCTTTGTGAAAACCCATTACTCAATAAAAAGAGAGCAGGTAAAACCCGCTCTTCTGCGTACCCTGGACCTGCCGTTACATGCTTTCACTTGCTCTACTTCATATAATCGGTGTACTAGACGGTAAAGGCTGTAACTAAACAGGCCCAAATCTACGCGAGAAAAATCCAAATGAAACATTGCTCTGGTCTCGGGTCTGGTTCGGTACCCCTGGGCGCCACTTCGCGCACTGTGCGATCTACGTGCCCCCTCGGCTGTAACCTCCATCAGGGCGGGGCATCCGCACCGTTTACAGCTGTATTCCCAGTGTCTGCAGGATCTACGACACTGCCCCTTCTCAGTGACCGAAAATACGCCTATTTGAAGATCTGCTCCTTCTTTCTTTAATACCCTATAGAAAACACTTCTGTCGATTTTTCAATGTGGCAAAAACATGCCGTTACTGATGCTTTAAACACTTAGCTATTCTCCAAGGAAGAAGATACACTTTTAACTACCATTGTAGTTATATGCTAAATTTACCCTCACTAAACCTTGAAAACGAGAGATTTTATAATAGTGTGCCATTCATTTTCTGTGAGTTATCTTTTGCTGGTGTCTAGTTCTGGGCCCTCAAATTGCAATGTGAACTATTCATGCCGGAACCGGCATCTACCTTGCAATTTTGAACAGCACATTTCTAATTGAGAATTCCTACTTTTATAAGCAGTTGTGCTATTCCTTCATAACTGAGAGTTCTCATTTGCTGAAAATATAATAAAATATCCTCTGGTGAAACGAAAATATCTATAAGTAGAACAAAATAGCCATTTGATTCTGCCCACAAACATCTGAGCTCAGACTTTTTCGGCCCTCAATGGACAAGGCCAAAATGAAGAGATACCCTGTGGCACAACACGGGACTGATTCCTGAGAGGTTCACCACTCTTAGCACCAACCCCAAGAGTTCAGTGCCACTTTCCTCCAAACAAAAGGCAAGTGTCCACAATTCCACAAATTTCCATAAAGGGAGGCAGAACTGGTGTGAACCAGCATAAGCCTCTGCTTCTCCCCAGCATCTGAACTAAACTAAGAAGTCTGGTTGATAGCACAAGCAGGCCACTTGGAAACTTGGGTGCCATTTATCAGCATATAAACACAGAACCTTGACAGGTCTCAACGAAAGCACAAGTAATGATTCTGTGCATGCTGCCCAACTGGGAAGGTGCTATCCTATCAGTGCAAGAAGATTCTACACTCAAGTTGAGATAAAAACACAATATATCCTGGGGTGCCTGGCTCGTTGTTGGTAGAACATACAACTCCTGACCTCAGGGTTGTGAGTTCAAGCCCCACACTGGGTGTAGAGCTTACTTAAAAACAACAACAACGATATATCTCATTTCTACATCATTCCCATTTTACAGTGCAAAAACCGAGACCAGCTATGGTTAAGCAACTTCTCCAAACTGTTGCACACTCCTGTACCGCCACCTCCCTTCGATGCCAGAGTACTTAGCGGTATTCCATGATATCCAGTCATAGTCCGTTAGAACTGCCTGCATGTCTTGGGGCGCCTGGGTGGCGCAGTCGGTTAAGCGTCCGACTTCAGCCAGGTCACGATCTCGCGGTCCGTGAGTTCGAGCCCCGCGTCAGGCTCTGGGCTGATGGCTCGGGAGCCTGGAGACTGTTTCCGATTCTGTGTCTCCCTCTCTCTCTGCCCCTCCCCCGTTCATGCTCTGTCTCTCTCTGTCCCAGAAATAAATAAATAAACGTTGAAAAAAAAAAAAATTTAAAAAAAAAAAAAAAGAACTGCCTGCATGTCTTAACGAAGTTCTAACCTATTTGCTAAGCAGAAGCTATCCTATTCACACTCAGTAAACACTTGTGAAACAAATGAGGGAGCTTCTCACTATTCTACATGCTTCTCAACTCTCAGCGCTAGTACTGCTTCTCATGAAGTCAGTAAATGTCTACTGAAAGTTAAACATCTCTTGTGTGGCAGGCACTGTTAGGTACTTGCATACGTGAGACGAAGATAAACATCACGAGGGTCTCACGAGCATATGCACAGGAGACAGACTTGAATTTTGGAAAGAATTGTAGACTGCTAAGGGAGGAGGGGGTGGGGTGGCTGGGTGGTCAAGTCTAGCCTTAGTGTCCAGTACAGGTTATTGGAGCAAGTGACCGCCAGGCTGCGGAACGATGAATGAGGAGTTTGCGAGCATGGAGGATGTATAGAGAGAGAGAGAGAAAGAGAAACAAGAGATCAGTAAGGGTAAAGGGAACACCCAGCTGAAAGATTCCAGTCACTCAGCCTTAGACGTTCCAGGACCCAGGTAACAAAGCGTAGATACGAACTTCTTCAATATGAGTGATTCTCACTTTAATAAACAGAAAAGAGCCAACTTTAAAATGAGAAGTAATCATTTTTCCAGTTCATTATTAGGCTCTGAGATGTGAAAAATTAATATGGTGTGGTGGTTCTCAAGCTTGCCTTCACATTAGAATCCTCTGAGCATTAAAAAAACAATTGATGCCCATGGTTGAGCCCCAAATCTTAGAAGATAGGGCCCAAGTATCAGTATCTTTTTAAAGTTCCCCAGGTCATCCTATGGGGCACCTGAGTGGCTCAGTTGGTTGAGTGTCCGACTCTTGATTTTGGTTCAACTTATGATCCCAGGGTCATGTGATCGAGCCCTGCATCAGGATGTGTGCTAAGTGTGGAGCCTGCTTGAGATTCTCTCTCTCCTCTCTCTCTCTCTCTCTGCCCCTCTCCCCCATTGGAAAGTGTGCACACGCTCTCTCTCAAAAAAAAAAAAAAAAAAAAAAAGTTCCACAGGTCACCCTAAAGTATAGCCAAATGGATGACAGCAACAACTCAAAAGCAAAGCAGCACTGAGCCTTGGTCTGGTCCTGAAATGACCCCTCACCTTCCCATGGGCTGACTTCCTGTCAATCAAATCTCAGCCTCAATATGACTCCTCAGAGTGGCCCGCCCTGACCCCGACTCTAAAGGAGCCACACCTAGTATGTGCCACATAACACAGTGCTTATTCCTGACGTCTGTCTTATTATCTTGCTGTAGGTGTTCCAACAGAATGGAAGTTCCTTGAGACTAGGGATCTTGCTGCATTTCCAGTAGGAGGTCAGGAAGTACTTTATGAATGAACGAATGAAGTAATAAGCCAGAGGACAGGTAGGCATGGGGGTATCTCTCATGGATATGGAATTTAAAAAATAATATCCTGAAGCTATAATTCTGAGAAATTTCGGTTGCGTATCATTAAGCCAGACTGACCGAACGGCACGGAGAACATTTTTTAATTCTTAGCTAAAAACTAGACAAGCCAGATGTCTATTTCCAAGCAGAGCTCTACCTAAGGAGACTGAAGAACACACAGCATTTACTCTGGACTGGAGTCAACAAAGGTGGGATTAAAAGTCTTCATGCAGAGGGAAGGGGGGATGAAAATATGGTCACCATTTCCATGAATAGCAAAAAAAGAAGAAATAGGTCAAAATACGGAGCAATTAAGATTTGAGCTTAGGCATGAGGAAAAACTCGCTGAGGGAAATCCTGCGACACTACAGCAAGCCATTACAGATAAGAAGTAAAAGTGAAATTTCTGCGGGTCCCTAAGACTGGCAAAAAAAATGCTTCCATTTAGAAGGGTCGCGCACAAGTACACAGAGGAAGATGAATATCCAAGATGGCTAGAATTTTCTTCTGATTGTTATTATTGTACTACAATATCTATAGTACCTGAGCTTCCTACCCGAGCTTCTTTAGATCTGGTACCACAAAAATGAGCCAGAAGGAAAAAATACCAGTAAGAACAGTACCAAGTAAGTATTTTTGGAAAGCAGAAATATGTCCGTGCTTTTCCTTCTTCATAGAATATATGTTTAGGGGCATGTGGGTAGCTCAGTCAGTTAAGCATCCGACTTCAGCTCAGGTCATGATCTCGCGGTTAGTGGGTTTGAGCCCCACGTCGAGCTCTGTGCTGATGGCTCGGAGCCTGAGGCTTGGAGCCTGCCTCGCATTCTATGTCTCCCTCTCTTTCTGCCCCTCCCCTGCTTGTGCTCTGTCTCTCTCTCAAAAAATAAATAAACATTTAAAAAATTTTAAAAAAGAATATATGTTTGGACCTATCAACTAAATTAATAATGCAGGCATAAAGGAAATATTCGAATATTAAATTCACAAGTTACCTACACTATACACTTAAATGAGATGAAATGCCAGCAGAGTGCCTTGACCAGACTACCCGGGCTGTCAGCATAAAACCAGCAAGGTAATGTGTATCACCCTTCTTTCAAAGCCAGTTCTGTTAGATCCACAGCTTCTAACAATGGAAACATCCCTTCCCCATACTTTCCGTACTTAACATCAACACTCTGGAACCACTTTTGTTCGTTCCCATATATAGTTAATCACCAAGTTTTACGGAGTATTCCTTTGTACGGGGGAGGGGGGGGGGGCGGGGGGAGAGGGAGGGGAAATTTACGGGTTAACAAGATTTAAGAGATCTACCAACCAAACTGTACAGGCCTCATCTGGGTTCAAAGTCAAACTGCAAAACAAACGGACACTGACTAGATACAGAAAGGTACTTAGAAATACCGTTAATACTTTTGAGGTGTGATGATGAGACTGCGTGTATTTTCAAAATGCTCTTGTCTTTTAGAAATACACACCATGAACAGATGAAATGATATTCTGGATTTGTTCCAAAATAATTCAAAAGATGATGGAGGAGGGAATGGGGAAGAAAGAACAGATGAAACAAGAGGCACTGATGGGCTGAAGCTGGATAATAGGTACACGGGGTTCAAGTACACTTTTCAATTTGGTTTGTTTTAAAAATTTCCCTACCTTAAAAAAGTCATAACTTATATATTCGAGTATGTTTTTTGATGTATAAATGCGGTGCACTTGGCCGGGAAAAGGGTTCCCAGCTGCCTAAATACCTCAGAGAAGCTTTCAAGTCATTCAGAATCCTCCGGTTACCCATTTTTTATAGGACTAGGCCCTGGGCAAATCCTTACTTCTCTGCTCCTTCTCTTTGCTATGTGCTTCCCCATCAGCCCTACTCTACATCAGGCCACTTACCAAACCACTGGCCTGACCTGTTTTCATGTAAAATGCTTCCCATCTTCACCTAGATTACAAATTGTCAGAGGAAGATTCATGTTTACATCTTTTTGCCTCTTCAGAGCTTACAGCAGTGTTCTAAGTAGAGCAAAGGTGTTCGGTTACTGCTTTTCAGGTGGGCAGGATATAGGGAGTCTGCTCCCTCACACTTCTCTGTACTTCCCAGAGTTTTTACACACAGTAGGCCACTAATCCTTAGGAAACATCAAAGAGTTTCATTAAAGAGAATATAAAAGGCAAAACTGTTTTAAAAGGGAAATTCTGAAATACAGTTAAATCTCACAATAGTATGATGAATTACAAAGTCAGAGCGGTAAATGCCGTGGTTCTCACTACAGAAAGCTTAATTTCTGAGGCAGCAAAGCGTTATCCTTAATTAACCCATGTTCAAAGCCCAAATCCTGTGCCCTGAGACAAAAATTATATTAAAGATTCATCTTTCTATAATGAAAACCTTATAAACATTTGCATTACTATTATTATTTTTATTATTGAAAATACCTCACTGCTTACATTGAGCTCCAATTTTTCTGGACTGTGACTGGGTCCAAAGGAAACAAAGCTAAAACAGAAAGGAGGGACAAAATAAATGGGGCGGGGGGGTGGGGGGGGGAGGGTCAGGATCCACCCGGAAATGGTGGATTCCTACTAGTGGGTATACCCCAAGTAAGCAGGGCCCTGCTGAATGTTCCAGAATACCTGGGATTTTTAAATATTTGGTTAATTTCTACAGATTAACCTGTATTAAGCAAATATTAAGCACCTATGTGTCCAGCAGTGTTCTAAGCCATGGACAAGCCAGATTTCATGCAAAGTTCATGGAATAATTCATGACATACATTCGAAATACGCAACCAAGTTAACCTCAAATGATGAGAACCCAGAAAAGCACTAATTTTCATGAAATGTATGTACAAGCAGACACGTGAAAATCAGCTTTACCTTATATTTCATCTTGGGACATGAATGAATGTAGAAACCCATATAATAATAGCTGAGTTGAGATGTTTTCTGATGAAGTTGCCTCGTAAAAGCAATTTCTCTGCCAAAAGAAGAATAAAGACGAAGGCACAGTGAAATCTAGCTCCGATATTCAAAGTACTGTGTAATCTGATGTCCAATATCTGATGAAATCTGGAATTGTGACATTAGGCTATGAAGAAACTCCAAGTGTTGAAAGAAAAACAATTTCAAAAGTACTGTAAGATAACTTTTACTAAAGAAAGATACAACAACACTACATTAGTTTGAGCAAATGCATCTAAGTTCATGCTTTACACTTTATTGAGCTAATTAGTTGATCAAAAATTCAAAGAGCATAAAAGCAGAGATCTATTTAGTACATTACTCATCATCCCCTGGAGTTCTCAAAAGATTAGGTTTATCAAGTTAAAAACAAATTTTATAAAACTCAAAAGCCAACACATTTCAGGAAAAAGGACTCTGATTATGACCATTTGCATGCACATCCTTGCAAGTGTGTCTGCTGTAGAACTCTCTCCTACATCGAGACGCTACTCTAATATTTATTTTCCCTAAAACTAAAGAGTGGAAAAAAACTATGCTATCTCACCACTTTTTCTGTTTGTTGGGCATAGGCAAGGATTAACCGAACAAAGAAGCTGTCAGCAATGTCCATGCTTGGAGTGGTTTTCATTTGTATCGGGATAAATCTGGGCACAGAACTTCATCCTACCCGCCCAAGTGAATGACTGGCTGTATTTAAGAGTTTTAAGCAAAGCTTCAGTACATTTCTAAAGTAAGAGAAAAGTTGTTTGTTTCGTTTTTACGTTTGTTTCTTGAAGATTTTCTTCTTTTCTTTCTTTCTCTTTTTCTCTTTTGTAGCAACAAATGCTTGAAATTCAAGTGAATAGCCTGTGCATTTTGCAAGTTCAAATTTAAATCACTGACAAGGTGTGACCCTACAAATTCATCTGTAAAATAAAAGTATCTCTAAATCCAAGCAGACTGAACGTTAGTGGTCTGTAACAGAATAAATCCTACCAACCCTGGAACGAATCCACTTGGAAGGTTCAAAGTGAGGAAGGACACCCGGCCACAACGGCACTCCGCTTGGTCCTGCGCTGCCGCTCCCTCCCTCAGCTGTCCGGGCCCAAACCTAGGAGCCATCCTCAACCATTCTTCTCCTCTCACTCCCATGTCCGACCCATGTCGACAAATCCAGGCGGCTCAACCTCCAAAATTTACGGGGGGTCTGACCGCTTGTCATTACCTCCACCGCAGCCACTATGGTCCAAGCCCGCATCCTGGCTCCCCTGGCTGACTATTGCAACTGACTGGCTTCCCAGTGTGCTCTCTTGCCCCTCTATAAATCCCGCAGAGTGGTAACCAGTCGTTGTTTTACAGTATTAATCAGATCAGGTAACCTCCCTATATCTTACCTTCAGATTTTTGCACAGCTGGCTCCTTTCCTTTTTTTCTGGGCTCCTCCAATGTCACCTGACCAAGAGGTCTTTCCTGACCACCCTATTCAAAAAGGACCTCACCCTGGCACTGTGACTACTTCTGTCACAGCATAACGGAGTATCTAAATTTATGTTGTTGGTATCCCCATTACGATCTGCTTTGACAAAGCTGGAAACCCTGTCTTATTCACTTCTATGAATCATGCCCAGGACACATAGATTCTTCTCAAATAAATATGTTAAACAAATTAACTCATTTCTAAAATCCACCTTGCTAACAAAACATAAGTTAATGCCATGTTCATGATCCCCAATTCAAACATTTTTTTAAATCTACAGACTATGTTATATAAAAATCTATACTGATTATACATTAAAATACAAAAACTAAATTCATTGTAAATTGCTTAAGAAATTGAAGGAATGGAGGGGAAACTAAATGAGTTTCACTGAAATACACTATAATCAATAATAGAATTGGCAATTTACAACCTACTCTCCCCAGTTTTGCTTGGAAATGTCAATCTCCTGGCTGCCTTTCCTCTTCCATAAACTCAGCCACTCAGAACCCCCAGGCCACTACAAACAAGTGGCGAGGCTGTAATCCAGTGGCAGCCTCCCCGCTCTCAACTGCAACAATGTTCGTGCTCTCAGTCTCCTTTGCTTCCTCCTCAAAGCTCTCCGGCTCTAGCCGGAGATCTACCAAATCTACCAAATCTCTATCTCTTAGAGATCTACCAAACAGTAAATAGAACTCTTTATAATTTTGCTAGGAATTGATTATTTACTATCTCAAATGCAGCAGGATTTCTATATCTCCTGGTTTATTGAGGCATGAAATGATATTTCATACATAGGCTGGGATTCACTATGTGGGAATAAATATTCATAATGTTTATCTGAGAAGTCTAAACAAATCCATAAGCTATATACTGTAAAGTGGAAAAGTAGGTACAAAAATAAAAGAAGAAGGAAAATAGCAATGATCACAAAGTGTTGGCTGATTCTGGTACAAAAAAAAAGTAGCTTTTCTGAAATAAATACACTCTTCTAAAGTTACAAAATGTAAATGCTTCAAATGATCAATTTCAATTTCATTGATGCCATCAGGAGTCACGAATATTCTTAATTAGCTTATACAAAAATGCAATTAAATACAAAGGAAAAATAAAGGAATATTACAGGGATCAGTTATAAACACTGTATAATTGTGAATCGCTATAACTTATCATTAAGAGATGGCTCAGGTTGAAAATACCAAGATGGAGAATTTTTCTTTGGCCCACTAAAACACACAAAATCTATTATGGACCAGATTTTTCACAAAAATCAAACAGTAATTAAAGAAAAATACCCACTTTTCCAATTTTATAATTCAGAAAAAAGTACATACAGAATTAATAAAAGAAATAATCTCAAAATGTATCTTCCTATGATGTGAGATTGTGACCATCAGACACAGAGACTGGGAAAAGTGAAAATACTGACACAATGAGAAACAGAGACTCAAGTTCCCACATAAGCAACAGAAAAATAATTTTCAATCTTCCTTCCCTTCTGTACCACACATATTCACAGATACAAAGGAATAAAAATAGACCCAGTATTTTCATGGAAAAAGACCCCAATCCTTTTACCATTAGGATAATGCAAAATATCCAAGCAATGCTGCATATATTTGCATCCATGGACATGCAAGGGAAATAATCTTTTGATGAGGGCCAGAGAATTAAGTGGACAGTCAGGGACTTGCCACTCCTATTCTATATACTTTCTATAATTGTATATTCCTTCCAACAGATTTACATTGCTTGAATTCATTTACATGAGATTCATTTAACCTTTAATTATGAAAAAATATCTATACTAATGATGACAAAAACATGTAAATACTGTAATATTTAAGGGACATTGAGTGGTTTTTGATAGGGGAGCTTAAATAAAAACATAAACAAAAACACCCCACAAATACAATGACCTCTCCTACACTAGATTACATGGATAGCTTAAAAAGCTAGGGAATTACCATCGGGCACTACCCTCAGTTCTAAAAGTGGTTATTTCTAAATACTGATATATGAGAGACTACTATAGCAACAAAATTATTATGAACTATCAAACAGGATTTCTGCTGTTATATGATGAAATATAATCAAGTGAGGAATTATCTGAAGTTCCGTATGACCCATTACAGCTGTCAAAAGTAATCTTACCGTAGTGCAGAGTAGACACCCAAAGACAGAAATGAATAATCAGGATCGTAGTACAAATATACAGATGACACACAGTATGGAAGGATGTCAATCACCCCCACAGCAATGATTCTCCCGTCAAGCCAATACTGCTGGTGAAAGGAGCCATAACCACAATCTGGTCCATTAGGGGGATTCTCCGCCTGTGAAAAAGCAGACATACATGTGAACAGTTTCTTTTCTTTTCTTTTTAACATTTATTTATTTGGGGGCAAGCACAAGTGGGGGAGGGGACAGAGGATCCAAAGAGGGCTCTGTGCTGACAGGCTGACAGCAGTGAGCTCAGTGTAGGGCTGGAACTCACAAACCACGAATCATGACCTGGGCCAAACTCGGACACTCGACTGACTGAGCCATCTAGGTGCCCCCCCCCTTTTTTTTTTTTAAAGATTTTTACTTTTAAGTAATCTCTACAACTCAATGTGGGGCTCAAACCCACAACCCCAGGATCAAGAGTCACAAGCTCCACTGACTGAGTCAGCCAGGTGCCCCTATCATCTTTTTCTTTATATTAAAAATCTTAATAATTGTCCTGTTATACTTCTACTTTGTAACTCCTAAAATTTCCTGCTGTCATCATCCTCTGCAATCACACCCTACAAAACGTTTTACTTGTAGAAACACTGACCAAACAAAAGAATGAGAAAAAGAAATAAACTTAAGGTTTTTTTTTTTAAACCTTGTTTAAAAATTTAACGGTAGGAAATACAAATTTTACAGGATAAGTAAATACTAAAGTCTATTTTTCAGTTCCACACAAAAGCTGAGACAGAAATGGTGCAGGAAAGAAAGACGGGGAACACAGAAGGAGAGGGGTGGGTGAGAACAGAACTGCCCCTATACCATCAGCCAAGCCTCATCTGTGACAACCCTCGCACTGACAAGGCATATGATCCCATTATCTTTTGTAGGTAAGAGTTCCTGTGTAAATAAAAACAGGGCTAGGACACTTCCCTTTATGAGCCAAAGGAAAATAATTTCCTTACCATTATCTTAATGTAACTATAATCCCACAAAAGAAACTTAGAGATTTCAGAGTATAACCTTTTACCTGTAAATAGTTGAGTGACACTTTTCATTTTAAGATTCAATGATTTTAAATATTTATTTATTTTGAGAGAGCGAGCAAGCGAGGGAGAGGCAGAGAGAGAGGGAGAGGCAGTCCCAAGCAGTTTCCATGCTATCAGCACAGAGCCCAGCGGGGGATGATCTCATAAACCGTCAGATCATGACCTGAGCCAAAATCAATAGTCAGACGCTTAATCGACTGAGCCACCCGGAAGCCCCAAAATTCAGTATGATTTTAAATGTAACTGTTGCTAAATGAAAATTATGATGCAACATGAAACAATGCTTTGGTAGAGACTAAATGGATGTTAGAGATTAACAATTTAAGTGAACAAATACAACATACACTATATATATACACACACATGTATATCACATACATCATTTTCACACAGCTAAAATCACAGATAACATATATACACAAAAGCCGGAAGAGAGGGGTGCCCAGGTGGCCCAGTCGGTTAAGCATCTGACTTGAGCTCAGGTCAGGACCTCACTGTTTGAGAGTCTGAGCCCTGCATCAGGCTCTCTGCTGTCAGCACGGAGCCCACTTTGGATCCTGTCCCCTTCTCTGCCATTCCCCTGCTCGCACACACACTCGCTCTCATCACTCTCAAAAATAAAAATAAACACTAAAAAAAAACCTAGAAGAGAATGAAGAAAAGTGAAAATTCAGTTTACTAATATTAAAACCAGAAAAAAGACATTACAAGACAGGAAATCTACAGATCAGAATCTCTCATAACACAGATGCAAAAATCCTCACCAAAATCTTAGCAAATTAAATCCAACAATGTATGAAACGAATTATACACCATGACAAAGTGGGATTTATTCCAGGTATGCAAAGCTGGTTCAACCTTAAAAAAGTAATTTAGGGGCGCCTGGGTGGCGCAGTCGGTTAAGCGTCCGACTTCAGCCAGGTCACGATCTCGCGGTCCGTGAGTTCGAGCCCCGCGTCAGGCTCTGGGCTGATGGCTCAGAGCCTGGAGCCTGTTTCCGATTCTGTGTCTCCCTCTCTCTCTGCCCCTCCCCCATTCATGCTCTGTCTCTCTCTGTCCCAAAAATAAATAAACATTGAAAAAAAAAAAATTAAAAAAAAAAAAAAAAGTAATTTAAAATAAAAAGCAGTTAATCATGGAAAGATGCTAAAGGAAAAAATCATATATCAATTGACGCAGAAAATACCTCTGACAAAATCCAGCATCCAGTTATGACTAAAACTCAACAAACTAGGAAGAGAAAGGAACTTCATCAGCTTAATAAAGAACATATACAACAAATCTACAGCTGACATCACACTTAATGATAAGAAAATTGATGCTTTCCCCAGTAAGATTCCCTTATTCAACATCATACTGAAAATGCTAGTTAGTGTAATAAAAAAAAAAAAAAAAAAAAAGGAAATAAAAGGTATTAAGATTGGGAAGGAAAAGAATAAAACTGTCTTTATTCACAAACGACATGATTTACTATGTAGAAAATCCCAAAGAGTCAATAACAACAAAAAATGGAAATAATAAGCCATCATAGCAAGGTCACAGGACACAAAGCTAAAATCAAAAGCCATTTGCTTTACTACATACCAGCTATAACTGGAATATGAAATTAACAACCCAGTGCCATTTTATAAAACCAAAAAAAAATTACATGCCTAAATATAAATCTAACAAAGTATGTACAGGATATATATGCAGAAAACTGACAAAATGAAACAAAGAGATGGTAAAGAAGTGTAAAAATATTATCTGTTAATAGACTGTAAGCCTCAATATTGTTAAGATGTCCATTTTCCCATGTTGGTTTATACATTTAATGCAATCCCAATCCAAATCTCAGCAAACTATTTTGTAGGTATAAACAAATTTGTTCTAATGTTCATATAAATAGGCAGAAGACCTAGAATAACTAACGTAATACTGAAGAAACAAGTTGAAGGTCTGACACTGCCTACGTCGAGACTTACTGTAAAGCTACAATGATCAAGATAGGGTCTATACTGGCCAAACAAGAGAAGAGTAGAACAATGTAACAGAACTAAAGCCCAGAAATAAGCCCACATAAACATGGCGGACTATCCTCTGACAAAGGAGCAAAGACAGTCCAAGAGAGAAAGGACAGTCTTTCTAACAAATGATGCCGGAACAATTAAACATCCAAATGCCAGAAAATCCAAATCTAGACAAAGACCTTACAGCTTTCAAAAATTCAGCTCAAAATGCACCACAGACCTAAATATAAAATGCAAAACTATAAAACTTCTAGATGATAACAATAGGAGAAAATCTGGGTGACCTTGGGTTTTGCGATGAGTTTTTAGATGCAATGCCAGAAGCACAAACCATGAAAGAAATAACTGATAAGCTGGACTTCATTACATTTCAAAAGTGCTCTCTCTACAAAGACACTGCTAGGAAAATAAAAAGTTAAACCACTGACTGGAGAAAATTGCAACACATGTATCGGATAAAGGACTGGTATTCAAAAATAGAAAGACTGTTAAAATTCAACAGTAAGAAAACAAACAGCCCAATTAAAAACTGGGCAAAGTATCTGAGCAAACACCTCACCAAAGAAGATGTACAGGTGGCAAATAAGCATATGAAAAGCTGCTCAACATCATCTGCTAGGAAACTGAAATTAAAACACACACACACACACACACACACACACACACACACACACACACACACACACCCCGAGCTAATACTACTCAACTATTAGAATGGCTGAAATCCAAAAACCTGAATCAAATGCTGGCGAGGACGCACAACAGTAGGAACTCGGATTCATTGATGATGATGGAATGTAAAACGGTACAGATACTTCAGAGGACAGTTTGGGACTTTCCAGTAAAGATAAACATAGCGTTACCATATAAAATAGTAATCACGCTCTTAGGTATTTATCCAATTTGTCTGACAACTTGGGTCACACAAAACCCAAAGGCCTGCATGCAAATGTTCATAACAATGTTATTCATAATTGCCCCAAACTGTAAGCAACCAAGATATCCTTCAATAGGTGATAAATAAACCATGACACATGGAATATTATTCATCAAAAGAGATAAACTATCAAGCCACAAATACACAAAATGAAGAAACCTTACATGCATATTGCTAAGTGAAAGAAGCCAGTCTGAAAATGCTCCATACATACATTCCAAATACATCCAGTAAAAGGCAAAACTACAGAGGCAGTAAAAAAAATCATTGGTTGCCAAGAATTTGGGGGATTTGGAGCAGGGGACTTTTAGGATAAAACTATTCTCTATAGTTCTGTGCTAGTGGATACTTGACATTATGCACTTACCAAAACTCAGAACTTTATAAACACAAAGTGAGCCTTAATGGATGCAAACTAAAAGAAAATCTTTTAGGAGATTAAGGGATCCCAGGAAGGAATGGAGACAGGACAGAGAATCTACCTGTATTACAAATGTATGAAACAACCTGACTGAAAGAGGTCGGTCAGGAGGGGAAAGGTGCTGACTTCAGTAACCTTTGGGGTCTGTAAGAATGAAGGCAAAAGGAAACCCGCACATAAGCATTGTATTCTACCTGATAAAGTTGTTTTCCACGAGACTACAGGTTAACAACTCTGACACTGATACACGTGCCTACTGTAAAGTGACGGAGGTGATGGGAACCAAGTTTCTCACTGTTGAAGTCGTAATTTACAGATAAGCAAGGGGAAGAGGCTAGAATGACCCACAGGGTGATGGATTAGTATTGGAGACATGTGTAAGAACTCACGTTTAGCTTAATACAGACAAGATGGTTACATACAGAAATATTTATAGGTCTGTATATATCATAGATATGTTCATACAAGGGTTAGTACGCACACATATGTTTCTTTACTCTGCCAGATGAGAAGGCCTAAATAAAGGAAACCCTAGTAGCAAGAAGCACATCTAGCACTCAGATCTTGGTTTCTCCATTCTGTAGTAAAAGGAACAAGGCTCTTTGGAAAAATGGCCAATTCCAGCACTGGGACAGGAAGAGCCTGTTTAAGATGAGCCTACTTCATCGTGTGGTGCCAAAAAAGAAAGAAAGTACTTAAAAAAACAAAAAGAAACACGCACTGATGGAGTTATATCAAAGAGGCACAGAAAGCGACTGAAAAAGCTCCCAATGGCCAAAGCTGGAACAATTTGAGCAAAAAAAAAAAAAATAGTGTTAGATTACAACCCAAAGTATAAAATTAATATCCGTAAGTCCATACTGACATACACGATTGAAAAAATTAATAAATGAGGAAGAAAGACGAATCTCCCATGCAGAAGAATTCCAAAGAGTTCAGGTAGACAGTCTGCCCTAAAGGTAAGGGAGCATTACTCCCTATGAAGTGTGGGCTACGCACAGGAACTCCCTTTCAGAGTACCTTCCAGAGGTATGGGAAGGAACTTCAAAGAGTAACTGCACAGGTGAGCAAGGTCTACAACAGCAAATGAGAGGACTGACTAAGGTGCTAGCACTATTCATGATTTCTAACCTTCCACTGCTACAGCTAAAAGTGTTGTTCAGACAATAAATGTATCTTGAAACTTTTAACAGCTTCCGCCAATAATAAATTACGTCAAACCCCAGTTTTAGCATTTACTATCATATAGGTTTAGTCTTCAGAAAGATATTATTATTTCCCTGGAAACAGGTACAGTTTAAAGAGCAGAACAGGCAACAAACAGAAGCATTAACAAAAAAAACAAAAAAAAGAAAAAAAAAAGGAAAGGATATTAACCCATTAAAACTACAACACCAGAACTGACACCCATATTCTAAATTGCTAATGGACTTGAAGTCAAATCACTTGTCTCAGAAGCTAGGCTGCTCCACATATGTAATAAGAAATACACAGATTCCTATACATCACTGAATTTTATGAAAACCATCTTTTAGATGTAAGTCAGCCCTGAGGCTCCTGGAAATGAAGCTCCCTGTCTTTAAAAGTAATCGTGTAGGAGAGCAATCCCACAGTGACAGGGAGACAAACTGTCAGTCCACGGCACATGAGGTGGGGAGCCTGTCCAACGTCGGGCAGTCAAAAGCTAACTAAATGACTTTGAAACGAACCCGAATTCTTCCACAATTTCAGTTGAGTACGTCATTCTAGGACTCACTAAATCCAATGTGTGCATTCATTCATTAAAAATGTATTTATCAAAGACATAATACATATGGACTTACTAATGGGCATGTTCTCAATAAGTAAACAACCAAAAGACCACGTTAACCCTAAATATAAATCAATCCTGCTTGTTGTACAAGCTTGAAATCTTTTTCCAAACTGCAGCTACCTTCTGAGTTTCCAATTTTAATCATGTCATCCATTCCTGGGACCTCCCATTTAATGACCTTCCATTTACTTCACTGTTTGTTCTTCTGTGAGTCCACCCACGACCAACATACCCTACCACAGGCATTATTCTCGTGTCTCAATGCCCGTGGAAGTTAACAGTCTTCTCCCTCTGTAAAACCCGCATCTATTTATACAGGTATGGGCTACCTTATAATTACTGAGGAAAAAAGAAGCCACAGGACCATCTACTCTGACCCCCTACTACATCCAGACAAAGAAACAAGAAACCCAGGAGTCAATTAAGTAATACAATCATCATGAAACTATGGAGTTATAAACTGATTCACAAACTATCTTCTCAGCCCCTACGTTGATGCTATTTTTATGCTATGATAAGAAAATCAGCTAATCATCTAATTCGTCGTTTAAATATCCTCACTTTCGAATATCTCTAGGATATACAAGTCACTAAATAAGGCAATATAAAAAATAAACTATTTAATGCATGGTTTTCAACAGCTTTTCTTAAAACCTATTTTGCTGCATTCTTTTTCTTTCCAACATGTTTTCTGACAATTAAAATATGAATGATTTCCTTTTCTCCCTTGTGGGAGCTTCAATGACCTAATTTTTTTTAAAAAAGCAGATTTGATAAATGGAAAACAATCTCAGTAAAGGCAGGTAAGAAGCTATTTTCCAAAAAGTACATCTGGTTGTTTCCGCAGTACTGATTAATAATGATTTACTATTCCCCAAATGGTAACTCAATCAATACTTTCAAGTTTTTCAACAGGTTAAGTGGCAGCTGTGGAAATGGGCTGATGGTGAACCTGAACTATTGATTCCCTTGGCTCTCTGTGAAGATGGGACAGCTGGAACCTCTAGATCACTCACTTCTGGCTAGGAAATCTGGAAAAAATTCTGGGCCAGGCACCTGGGTGGCTCAGTCGGTTAAGATCTGACTTGGGCTCAGGAGTCCCCAGCTGGGTGAGCTCGAGCCCCGCCTCAGGTGAGCCCTGCTTCTCTCTCTCTCTCTCTCTGCCCCTCGTGGGACTCTCTCTGTCTCTCGCTCCCTCTCTCTCCATCCTTGCTCACTTGCACCCTCTCTCACTCAAAACAAAACAAAACAAAAAGCAAATGAAAAAAAAATTCTGGGGGCGCCTGGGTGGCTCGGTCGGTTAAGCGTCCGACTTCGGCTCAGGTCATGATCTCATGGTCCGTGAGTTCGAGCCCCGCGTCGGGCTCTGTGCTGACAGCTCGGAGCCTGGAGCCTGTTTCAGATTCTGTGTCTCCCTCTCTCTCTGCCCCTCCCCTGTTCATGCTCTGTCTCTGTCTCAAAAATAAATAAACGTTAAAAAAAAAAAAATTCTGGGCCTACCATGTGTCCAATACCATAAACTGAACTGATTTAACTAAGATTCTTCATGCTTGTCTATGAACATACACACATTTGCTGAATCAGTTGACATAAAACCGTGGTAACAGGCTTCCCTCAAATGCGATCCCTTAGCTCAAACTTTTTTTTTAACACTAAAACATGGAAAGAATACAGGAATTTGAGTGTTAGAGTAAGGCAATAAAAACAAACAATGAGTAAGTTTGTGAAATGAGAAATCAGCAGAACTCCTGGTTATGTCTCCCTGGTCATTCAGCAACATCCCTGCAACCCAGACTCATGGGCTTATCATGCCATATGTTTCGATATGCTATTACCTGGACACCTGTTGGTTTTTATAAGTAGCAGCCAGAAATTACCTTTATTGCAAACGTATATATTTTCAGCAAATACAGACTTGTCACCCTCACCCCCACTAGGTCAGAAAGATCCACATCTTACAACAGCCCCTTCACTTAATTCTCCAAGAGGCTCAGTCCCCCAGCCTCGGAGAGGCCTCTCCAAGTCAGTGACCATTCTGTATTTTCACTTCCTTAAGAATCCTATTTCAATACTTGGGATTGTCGCATTTCTTCAACGTTTCACCTAAAGCCTATTAATTGTTAACACCCTTCAACTGCTACTTAAAAACACAGAAGGTGATACAATTACAGATTGTAAGTATGTAGGAAAGTACACTTCATTTGAGAACCAACAGAGGCACAATGACACAGGTATCATGTAAATTAACAGCTCTCAAATTTCTTGGTCTCGAAATCCCTTTAACTTACAAATCTTACTGAAGACCGGGAGATTTTGCTTCCTGGAGATAAGGAGTTTAGGAGATATTTATTACACTAGATGTTAAAACTAGTATTTTTAGGGGCGCCTGGGTGGCGCAGTCAGTTAAGCGTCCGACTTCAGCCAGGTCACGATCTCGCGGTCCGTGGGTTCGAGCCCCGCGTCGGGCTCTGGGCTGATGGCTCAGAGCCTGGAGCCTGTTTCCGATTCTGTGTCTCCCTCTCTCTCTGCCCCTCCCCCGTTCATGCTCTGTCTCTCTCTGTCCCAAAAATAAATAAACGTTGAAAAAAAAAATTAAAAAAAAAAAAAAAAACTAGTATTTTTAAAAATATGTATTTGTTATTCGCTTAAAAATACCAATGAATCCAGTACATGTTAACATTGTTAAAAAAACAACTACTATATTTTCCAAAAAAATTTAGTGAGAAAAACGGCACTGATTTACATTTCTGGAAATCTCTTTGAAGTCCAGCTTGGCAGAGGAGAGTGGAATCTTCTATCTGCTTCTGCATTTGCTGTCATCACGCAGCCTCTGGGAAACATCCCCACAAATTCATAAGAGGATGAGACAATACAGAAGAGAAAAACTCTAATAAAATGTAATTTTGACCTCGAGGATCCCTTGCTAAGGCTTCAGGGACCACCAGGGATTGCAGGATGTTTCTGAGAAGCACTCACATAAATGAATTTTTAAAATCTACAGGCAGTGGGGAAAGATATAAGCAGAAAGCAGTAAGCTACAACAGAAAGGGAGGAGGGCTGAGGGACTCGAGTCCAGGATTCTGAATCAAAGTATCTGGATTTGAGCCCTAACTCCACAGTACACTTTCTGGCTATGTAACCTCAGCAAGGCAATAACTACTTTCAAAAGTACCCATTTCTGCAATTGTTTTAAAGTAGGCTCCATGCCCAACGTGTGGCTTGAACTCACAACCCTGAGATCAAGAGTCGTGTGCTCCAGGGCCTGAGCCAGCCAGGTGCCCCGGTGTTTCTGCATTTTAAAAACAGGAATCATACTGCTCACCCTCAAAGGGCACTGTGAAAAACAAATGATAATGTAGAAATAAAAGCAGACTGTGAGCAAACTTGGGTCGGTTTTGCTTTTGGTTTTAAGGGGTCTGAATGGCACATCCTCAAAGACTATGTCTATGAAATTACATCAGTAGCTCATTTAACAGAAGTTACTTAAAACTAATAGCAGCGATCTTTAATTTCCTCATAAATAAGTCAGTGATGTGATTAACAGTATTTCATCATTTATCTTTCTCACGCCTGCAGTTTGCACAGTTCTGCATATGTGAGAGGGTAAGCAAAGTTGTTTTTCAGAAGCTCCTCCATTTCCAGGATTTAGCTGATAACAGGAAAAAATATAATAAAGCCCGCCATTAGCTACAGAAAAGAAAAGAATGTCTTAAACACTGGGGAAGAATGGCAAGGTTTATGGATAAATGAGCTACGCAGTACGATACCGAAGGCTCTACGTAGAAATGACATCAATATTAATAGGCCAATCCAGTCTCCTAGTTAAACTGCTCCCCAAATGGGTATATTTACTCTGATGAAGTACACCTGTCTCCTGGCCCACCTGCCCCCACATACTTCAGTTATGCTTAAAACAAACACTATTAAGACTCAAAGGAACAAAGAGGGAGTCATTCGTCAGGCACCAGAGGCAGCATCTGTTGGAGAGACTTCATCACAGGTTCAAAGACAGTAACAGGGAAAGTCTTCACAAGCTTTAGGAGAGCAGAACCTGAGTTGTCCTCACAAGGCATCCCCGAGTACCTCTCCCAAATCACACCTGTTCACACAAAAATCTATAATTAGACAATATGTGCCCTGAATTTTTTTTAAAACAAGTTTATGGAGGCCCCCACAGGTAATTACCTTAAGCACCTCATTAAAAGTCTGCACTGTTTTAAAATAATTTATTCTTCCAACTGCTTCGCCTTTGTGAAGTGTTTCATGAAACACTGCACTGAAGGTCAGATTCCTTTTAAAAATAAACACCCAAAAATGTGCTAAACCACTACGATATCAAAATCTACCTGATTTCTTAAAAAGAAAACCCAAAACTAAATTTGAAAATTTGAGATGATATGGTCTATAATTAAGAAATAAAGAAAATAAATCAAGTTAAGTTGGAAAATACAAACAGGAATACTCTTGGTTCCTACATATCACACAGTTGCATAAGCAAGTGATTTAAAAACCAGTAACCATGGGGCGCCTGGGTGGCGCAGTCGGTTAAGCGTCCGACTTCAGCCAGGTCACGATCTCGCGGTCCGGGAGTTCGAGCCCTGCGTCGGGCTCTGGGCTGATGGCTCAGAGCCTGGAGCCTGTTTCCGATTCTGTGTCTCCCTCTCTCTCTGCCCCTCCCCCGTTCATGCTCTGTCTCTCTCTGTCCCAAAAATAAATAAACGTTGAAAAAAAAAAATAAATAAAAAAATAATAAAATAATAAAAAAAATAAAATAAAATAAAAACCAGTAACCAGTACGTTTAAAAAACGTAACCAGTTCCTAGTCTGTTGGCAATCAGTACACTAAAGACGCCCAACCAATTAAGCACTTATATTGATCACCATCTATATTCCAGTTCAAAGACAATTACACTTAAATGATGCTAATAAAAAAGTGCATATAAAAGTAACTATTTTCTGTTATTCTATTCTTCTTGAGAGAGAGAAAGGGAATTCGAGAAAGGGAGAGGGACAGAGGCAGAAAGGGGGTGGAGAAGGATGGGAGGGGGAGGGGGAGGGAAAGGGAAAGGGAGAGAGAGAGAATATCTCAAGCAGGCTCCACGTTCAGCACAGAGTCCAATGCGGTGTTGGACCCCACCATTATGAGATCGTGACCTGAGCCAAAATCAAGAGTTGGACGCTTCACTGACTGAGCCACCCAAGTGCCCTGTTATTCTGTTTTAAGCAACACTTTCTCTGCTCATAAAGAAAGCCTATGAAAGTTAATTTTACTAAGTAACATAAATGACATAATTCCTATAGCTTTAAGCTGAGGAAGAATTCCTTTGATGTTCCTATTCACACAATTCTCTCGAGTTCTATACAGTACTTTATACTGGGTAATCCTCCAAATGCCTCAATTTCATCAGAATCCCTGAGTTAATAAAGATTATCTAGTCATTAGAAAGGAACAAACTATACCAACTGCTTCAATTTTTGTTGATAATCTCAATAAACAACTAAATAGAATCTAACTTAAAAATTTTAATCAGCTCAGACTGAATTAAGACCATGACAACCTCTGTTCACTTCCAAATTGGGAGAAGGAGCCAAATTAAACAAAACTGTAAAATAAAAGAAGTTAATTACAGTACATTCACATGAGGAACTATTATGTAGTAGTTAAAAACTATTCTTACCAAGAGTTTTTAATAACACTATAAACATTTCTCCAAGTAAAACCGTGACATAAGGTGGCATATATGATCCAAACCACATGAAAAATGTCTTTCTCCATACATGTACCTACAACCCCCACACAAACTTAAAAAGATGGAAAAAAAACATCGAGGGCTGTCACCACAGGGTTCATGAATGATACTTTTCTTAGTCTTCTCCACTTTCCACATTTTTTAATGAAAATGCACGAATGTAGAATCAAGAGCTTTAAAAACCAAGGTTGAAGAACTACTAGTAAGTGTTAAAAAGAAGTGTGGTGGCTGCAATCTGATAAAGGCCAAAGAAATTACCGGGCGTTCTTGAAGCACAGTTCTGGGCTTGATTTTCTATTGATGGAGTTATTTTACAATCTGTTTGGGGCAGAGGTTAACTTACAGATTTCTGTCCAGTGGAACAGATAACCCAAAAGGTTACAGTTTAATGCCCTGTAAGCCAGTAATCAGTTGTTTTTATCTAGCTTAGCAATCTCATCTCAATCTCTCATTCAATTAAATTGTGTGTGTGTCTATATATGTGTATCAGCATATTTTCACAAATGCTCCCTGCATCAGTTTTAATATGCTACTGGTTCTTGTGCTAATTAATGAGTCAAATAAAATATAACATGTGTTCGTGCTCTATCTGCATGAAGACCGTGATTTTACCTTTCTGAAAATTTACTTTAACAATTCTGGCAGTCAGCCACCGAGCAGCTCAAGTGAACTCACTTGGTGGACACAGAAGGGCCCTCAGGGTCTGTGAAGCCTCATCTTTTCGGGACTCTCAAAGACATTTCCCCGGAGCAACAGAGCTTCAGTTTGGCTGTGTTTCTCTTTTTCTCCCTCTCTACGAAGTTTGTGCTTTTGTTTTCGTTTCTGGTTCTTCTACTACCAGTGAGCATATCCCCCTTAGTGGCAGTAATATCTGGATTCGGTTTACGGTCTGTTGGATGGATGATGTAGATCTAGTCTCTGCTGGATGAGAGGAGACGGAGACTCTGGTTTGTTAGTCTGCGTCTATGTATTTGTTGAGTTCAATCCTTTAAGGCGAACAACAGCTCTTTGAGATCTGAATCCATGACTTTGTGTCCACTTAGGACCTGTAGCTCAAGTTGCAGAGCTGAAGCTCAGAGATCTACATGTTTGTGAATCTGTGATTCAAAAAAGTCTTTATTTCTCATTGTAGGTGAAATATTTTCCTACCTTCAGAGGGTATTAACGAATCACACTACCAGGTCTCCTTATTAGAGGAGCTCTGTTAAATTGATTTACAGACACGAGTACACACTTACATAAATCAAATATTCTCCAAATTCACAGAAAATAAACTCCTTACAGAAACTGCTAGCTCAGAAACATTTTTAAGATATATCAAACTGGCTTAATGATTTGGATTTAAGAAAGGAAAAAGGTAGGTCTTTTCTCAGATTAGTGTTAAGTATAATATAGGAATAGATTTTTAAAATAATCTTCAGAGTTTGTTTCCTAATGAAGAGGATAGTCTAAACTTTCCAAACTACTCTCTGGTTTGTTCATCAAAAAAGTTAACATCATTCCTACATAATGCTCGTGATTCCAAATTTTAAATTTGTGTTCAACTGAATTAAATTGCAATTCTGGGGGCGCCTGGGTGGCGCAGTCGGTTAAGCATCCGACTTCAGCCAGGTCACGATCTCGCGGTCCGTGAGTTCGAGCCCCGCGTCAGGCTCTGGGCTGATGGCTCGGAGCCTGGAGCCTGTTTCCGATTCTGTGTCTCCCTCTCTCTCTGCCCCTCCCCCGTTCATGCTCTGTCTCTCTCTGTCCCAAAAATAAATAAAAAAAAAAAAAGAAAAAAAAAGTTGAAAAAAAAATTGCAATTCTGACATTTAAAAATATTTCATAATTGTGGTGAAATATACATAACATTTACCATCTTAACCACTTTTAATGTACAATTCAGGGGCACCGAGTGTACATTCACGCTGTCGTGCAACCATCACCACCCACCCACAAAACTTTGTCATCATCCCAAACTGAAACCCCGTATCCACTAAGCAGTAACACCACCCCCTTCCCCCGGCCCCCCCCCCCCCAGACCTTGGTAAGCTCTCTTCTACTTTGTCTCTATGAATTTGCCTACTCTAGGTACTTAAGGTAAGTGGAATCACACAGTATTTGCCTTTTTGTGACTGGCTTACTTCACTTAGCATAATATCCTTAAGGTCCATCCATGATGCAGCCTGTGTCAGAATCTCCTTTTTAAAGGCTGAATATTATTCCATGTTATGCACATACCACGTTTTGTTTATCTCTCCATCGGTCCAGAGACACTTGGGTTGCTTCTACCTTCTGGCTATTGTGAATAATGCCTCTGTAAACAGTGGTTTATAATACCTGAGTCCCTATTTTTAATTTTTTGTGTATATACCTAGAAAACTGCTGGATCACGGGGTAAATCGATTTTCAATTTTTTAAGGAACTGCCTCTGGTTTCCCAGAGAGGCTGCACCATTTTACAAGCCTACCAGCAGTGCACGGGTTTCAATTTCTCCACATCCATGCCAACCTTTATTGTTTGCTGTATTTTTGATAAGAGCCATCCTAATGGGTGTGAAGGTGGTATCTTATCGTGGTTTTAATTTGTAGTTCCCTAATGATTAGTAATGTTGAGCAAATGACAAACATTTTTATGTGTTAGGTTTTGTGGCGGCTTAAATAGAACTTCTAAGATTCTTATAGAATTTTAAAATGTGGATTAATAGGGGTGCCTGGGTGGCTCAGTTGGTTAAGTGTCTGACTTCAGCTCAGGTCATGGTCTCACAGTTCATGAGCTCAAGTGCCCTGCACTGGGCACTGTGCCGACAGCTCAGAGCCTGGAACCTGCTTCAGATTCTGTGTCTCCCTCTCTGCTCCTCCCCCACTCATATGCGGTCTCTCTCTCTCTCTCTCTCTCTCTCTCACACACACACACACACACACACACACACACACACAAATTAATAAAATAAAAAACATTAAAATTTTTTTAATGTGGATTAATATAAATCAACAAATTTGACAGACAACCTTTGGATAACTAAGTAGTTTCTAAGTAAGAATCAATACTACAACATTGAGCATAATACTTATAAACTTGTCCTGCTTGACTTATACATGCTATAGAATGACTGTATCTTTGGGTCATGTCATTAAACATGCTCATCTTTGCTACTATGAGAAGATGTAAGAGGGATGCATAAGAAATTTGTGGTGTTTGTTTTTAGGTACTTTCCCAGTCTGCTCAGATGCTTCTAGATGACAGAGTTCTCAATGACCCACCTCTCAGTTTTGAGAACCCAAAGCTATTACTTTATTAAAAGATATAATTCATATGTACAGTCGAGACCATATTGAAGGCAAAAATAAGAAACATATTTGGGTAAACAAGAAAACAGGAAAACACTTGTTTTTAGAGAAGAAAGTGAGCAGAATTGTTCTAAGTGTCAGCTTGCTTCAGAACATAAAGCACCGTGAAAGACAAAGCTGGAGGGACTACAAGTTTTAAGTTGAGTAAAATGTGTATTATTTGCCTAATTTCTAATATTTGAGTCTGAAAAGCAGCTACAGTTGACCCTCGAACAACATGGGAGTTGGGACACCAACACATCCCCAGCACAGTTGGAAATTCACAAGTAACCTTTGACTCCCCCAAACTTAACTACTAGGAGCCTACTATTGACAGGAAGTCTGATAATAGAAACAGTCAATTATTTTATGTTATAGGTATTATACTGTATTCTTTATAATAAAGTAAGCTAGGGAAAATAAGATGTTATTAATAAAACCATAAGAAAGAGAAATACATTTACAGTACTGTAAAAAAAAAAAAAAGTCTGTGTATTAATGGATCCACACAGTTCAAACCTGTGTTGCTCAAGAGTTAACTGTATAAAATGTGTTAAAATGTTGGCTAAGTTCACTCAGTTTTGAAGGAGCTCTTTATTTGAGATACCCCTACTCTATAAGTGAGAAAGTGAGGCTCAGGGTAATGAAGGGGCTTGTCCAAGGTCACAAGACCCATTTACAGGAATGAGAAGGGCGGAAACCTGGAATTCTCAACCTCAGTTCGGTGTTTTTCTCACTGGCCACTGCTTCTGTGGTGTCCCATGTCAAAACAATCATAATATTTAACATGTTCTAGTCAATGCAATGAATTAAGGTATTTTCAGCAACTTACTAAGCCAAGGATGAATCAAGAAATGTATTTCTCAGTGACATAATTCATAGGAAATGAAATGCTTCAAAGCAAGCAAAAAAGTTTACCCTAACATTTATAACTTAAAACTAGAAGTACTGTAAAGACGAAAATTTGAACTTTACAAAGAGCTTAAATCATGGAGGAATGGTTTATAGCAAATGTGTTTTAGTAAGTGTGACAGGAATAAGAAAGGAATTTATTTTTGCATTTTCATCACAGCATACATAAAAATGAAGATGTTAATCTGTTAATCGTTTTCTTTACTTTGACATTTCCTTATATTTTAAAATCCTAGCTATCCAACAAAAAGACTTCTGGTGAGACACCACAAAACACTTACAAGGAAAAATAACAGAACTCCAAACTTCACAATTCTACAAATGAGTCCATATTTATTAAACTCTACAACAAACACCTTAGACTCGAGAGTCACGATCTTAATGAAGGGCCCCCTTCCTTCACACCAGTTCAGTCAAGAATCTTGCTTCTCTGGTCTTTCTTACAGAGGGGAAAAGCAGCCCCCAGTGACAACCCAAACCGATATTTTTACTTAGAAGTGAATGACTGCAAACATCAAACAAGACTGACATCCCCGTGGAAACTAATCCACCCCAGGATTTTCCATTCAAACATCTTCTGAAGCATTCACGCGCACTTAATGGGTAATGAAAATTGTCCAGGCAGATGACCCTAATTTTGAACACAGTTGGAAGATCCTCGGACCAATGATGAAAACCACTACCTGCTAAAGAAGACTGATCTGCCAAAACGGTATCTTGAATGGACTTCCGTTTTAAGATGCCTAAACTGATCTAAGTCCCATGCCAGAAAAATCTTCAACAAGGAAATTTATGGCATCTTTCTACTTAATGTCTGGTTTTCTATTCTGGTATGCTTTCTTTTATTCTCAGAATAAATTTATATATATATATATATATATACACACATATATATTTTTTTTATTTATGTATTTATTTTACTCACAGGAGGTTGGTTTCCCTAAAAAGACTTCCAGATAATATAACTTCACTATAAAATATAAGGTTTCAAATAACACTGGCTCAACTATCATGTGACGTCCAGAAACAAGTTGGAAGCAAGTTCGTCTACTCAACAGTTACTGAGTGCCCGCGTGAGCCCAGAGAACACTATTCTGACTGCCACATGAAAGACGTTCAAGCACTATCTACTGAGGCGAATAGAGTGCAAAAAGGAAGGTCTTCAGTTCAACAGATTCTCTGTCAGTGGCTTCACTAGCAGTCCCACCCCAGCCACAACTGCCCAATAGCCTCCAGACCTGACCAGATGGGAGAGTAATCAAATGATGATCCCAGTGCACTCGGGGATCTGGCTCCAGAATTCTCACTGGTGCTTCTGCCCAACACCACTCAACCTGATTCCACAGTATGTGGGACTCAGCCTGAAAATGACATGACTCTTTTCCAAGCCACGGAACTAGAAAAAAAACAGCACTTATATCTCACTTTCGCCCAGTGGATCAAGCCACAGCCTAGCTTTTGTCTTCTGATTGTTCAGTACCAAGAGCAGCCTGATGACCATTCTCCAAGATCTAGCCCCCGTTCAGACACCTCTGTCTGCCCTGGTCCTGGCCCTTGAAACACAACTGGTGCTCCCAGACACCCTACCAGACAGCAGGTGAAAGCTTCCCCCAGGTCACCAGCTCAACCCTCTCCCTAGCCCTCTCTCCACAGATCTCCAGTTCAAGCCAGCTCTCTGGATATCTCAGCATCCCCCTTATTCGGTAAAATTGTTTGAACTCCCTCCCTCCCCAAGTTTAGGGGATCAACGTTCTCCACCTCACCCTCCACGACCACCTCTATGAGGTCCCTTCAATGCCAGAGGACCCAGTTTGGGGAAGAGCCATCCCCTCTTCCGAGTTCTGGCCACTGGAGAGATCCTGACTTCTACCAGAGCCACCCCCAGCAGTGATATTTGATCTGCTGACAGACTGCAGAGATGGTTAGGTTCTCTTGGTCCTTTTTTTTCTCAACGGCAAAACAAATGCTCCCAGCCAGTGACTCAGGGGGCAGATCCCCACCCCTGCTACGTGCAGCTTGCAATCGGTGCATATCCACACACCTAACTGGACACACTGCCCCAGTTTACCACAGAGTTCCAAGTGAAAAGGAAAGGAGCTCTCAGCTTCAAAAAAAAAAGCTTGGAGAAAGGGGGCCGGGGGGTGCCTGGGTGGCCAAGTTGGTTAAGGGTCTGACTTCGGCTCAGGTCACAATCTCACGGTTAGTGAGTTCAAGCTCCCTGCTGGGCTCTGTGCTGACAGTTAAGAGCCTGGAGTCTGCTTCGGATTCTCTCTCTCTCTCTCTCTCTCTCTCTGACCCTCCCCCACTCATACTCTGTATAAGACGGTCTTATAAGCTATCAAAAAATACTAATGGCTAACATTTAAATTGAGAGTATTAACGACATAGTTAATATTTAAATATTAATTAAAACATATCTATTTCAATATAGAATACCAGCTTGCTGAATACTGAAAGTGTGCACCCGTCTACACCACAACTAGGGACACGGTAAAGATGCAAGATGTCAAGCTGAATCAGATCTTTTCTACACATTTTAGAAAACTAAAGGATGAAGAAATGATACATGCCTTTTCTCCCCAGCTTTATTTACACACGACAAAATTCACCCATTTTAAGTGTAGAGTTCGGTTATTTTTTAATTTTGTGAATTAAAAAAAATTTTTTTTTTCTTTTCAATGTTTTTATTTATTTTTGGGACAGAGAGAGACAAAGCATGAACGGGGGAGGGGCAGAGAGAGAGGGAGACACAGAATCGGAAACAGGCTCCAGGCTCCGAGCCATCAGCCCAGAGCCTGACGCGGGGCTCGAACTCACGGACCGCGAGATCGGGACTTGGCTGAAGTCGGACGCTTAACCGACTGCGCCACCCAGGCGCCCCAGTTTTGTGAATTTTAATATTCATTTATTTTTGGGAGACAGAGAGACAGAGTGCAAGCAGGAGAGGGGTAAAGACAGAGGGAGGCACAGAATCTGAAGCAGGCTCCGAGCTGTTAGCACAGAGCTGAACACGGGGCTCAAATCCATGAAGCATGGGATCATGACCTGGGCCGAAGTTGGGACGCTCAACTGACTGAGCCACCCAGATGCACCTGAATTCTGTGATTTTTAGCAAATTTATAGAATTGTGGAACCATCACCACAGTGAAATTTGGGACCATCTCTATCAACCCCCCCCCCCCCCCCCCCCCCGCCACAAAACTCCTGTGAGACCCGTTTGCAGCCAGTCCTCCAGTCCTACCTCTAATCCCATTGATCTGCTTTCTGATTCTCTGAATTTCCCTCTTTTGGGCAATTCATTTAAACGAAAACACACAATACGCAGCCTCCTGTGTCTGGCTTCTTTCACCTAGCATAATGTTTTTAAGGTTCAACCATGTTGTAGCCTGGATCAGAATTTGTGCCTGTTTATTGCTGAACAGTATTCCACTGGACGCGTGGACATTTAGCCATTCGCCATTTGATGGACGTTGGGAATTATTTCCAGGTTTGGCCATTATGAATAACGCTACTGTGAACTTTCACATCCAAGTCTTTGTTTGGATGTATACTTTCCTTCTGCTTGGGTATATTTCTGTATTTTGGGGTCATATAGTATCCCTATCTTTACTATTTTGAGGAAATGTGAAACCACAGCTACAGCATTTTAACAATCACGCCACAATGTATACAGTTGCCAATTTCTCCACATCTTGCTGACACCTGTTACTGTCTTCTGATTATCGCCATTCTAGTGGGTTTGTGGTGGTATCTCATTGTGGTTTTAATCTGCCTTTCCCTAATGGATGGTGAGCATCTTTTCATATGCTTATTAACTATTTGTATGTTTTCTCTGGTGAAATATATAATCAAGTTTTTGCCTATGTTTTCAAATGTTTATTTATTTTGAGAGAGAGTAAGAGTGAGTGGGGTAGGGGGAGAGAATCCCAAGCAGGCTCCACACTGTCAGCACAGACCTGATGTGGTGCTCAATCCCGCAAACAGTGAGATCATGACCTAAGCCAAAGTAAGAGTCGGATGCTTAACCAACTGAGCCATCCACGTGCCCCCCTTTTTTTTTAACTACACTGTTTACCTTATTATGAGTTCTTTCTGTTACTGAATCTAAGTTAATTCCGTTTAATTTTTTTTAATCTTTTTTTTTAAATGTTTATTTTTGAGAGTGAGAGACAGCACGAGGGGGGGAGTGGCAGAGAGAGTGGGAGTCACTGAGTCGGAAGCAGGCTCCAGGTTCTGAGTGCTCAGCATAGAGCCCGATGCAGGGCTCAAACTCACAAACTGTGAGATCATGACCTGAGCTGAAGTCGGACACTAAACCGACTGAGCCACCCAGCGCCCCTAATGTTTATTTATTTTTGAGAAGGTGGGGGGGTGGGGAGAATGAGAGAGAGAGAATGAGCACGAGTGCAGGAAGCAACAGAGTGAGGATAACACAGATTCCGAAGCAGGCTCCAGGCTCTGAGCTGTCAGCACAGAGCCCGATGCAGGGCCTGAACCCACGAACCATGAGATCATGACCTGAGCCAAAGTCAGACGCTTCATCAACTGAGCCACCTAGGTGCCCCAATTCCATTTTGACCAGAGATTATTTCAATCCTTTTCAATTACTAAAATTTGTATAATGGCACAAATTTGTATAATGGTATGGATTATAATCCATAATATATAATGGTCTCATCTTAGTGAATGTTCCCTGTATATCTGAAAAAATATGTAGTTTCTAATTCCTGGGTATGGTGTTCAATAGAACTTAATACCTACATATGACCCCTAGCTACATACACGCTTCGGACAGTGCAGATACAGAACATGTCCATATAGCAGAGTAATGGTTCAGATCGTTTCTATTTAGTGTCATCAACAGGGCTGGATTTAAGTGGACAACTTGCTATTTGTCTTCTGTTCATCTCACTTATTCTTTGTTCACCTTTCCTTCTTTTTCTGCCTTTCATGAGACCGAAAACATGTTCTCACAGCAATTATCTCCACTATCGGCTTATCACCTACATCTCCTCGTTTTTAAGGCTGCTCTAAGGCAGCAGTCTTCGACAAGGAGCCAATTTACCCCTCTGGGACATTTGGCAAAGTCTGGAGACATTTTGTTTCAACTCTGGGGGAGGGTGCTAATGGCACCTACCAGGTAGAAGCCAGAGATGTTGGTAAGAAAGACACAATGCCCAAGATAGCGCCCACAAAAGATTTAACCGATCCAAAATGCCAATAGTGCCAAGCGTGAGAAATCTTGCTCTTGGGTTTACAAAATACATCTCGAACTTATCACTGTCTTCCTTCAAATGTTGTATCACTTCAGGTAGTATAAGAATCTTATAGCATTACCACAGGAGCAGGGGATGGGTGAAATAGGTGATGGTGATTAAGGAGCGCACTTGTCATGATGAGCACCGAGTGATGTCTGGAACTGTCGAATCACTATATTGCACACCTGAAACTAATACAACACTGTACATTAACTAACTGGGATTAAAAACTTTTTAAAAAAGGATATTATGGCAGTATTCCATTTTCTCCTTTCTACCTTGTTACTGTTGCCACAAACCAACAGCTGTGACGTTGAGCTCAGCCAATCTACCTCTCTGGGCCCAATTTTTCTTAGAACAAAATTGGGAACACCTATGCCACAGACATCCTGTGAGAATTAAAACAATAGAAGCCAAGAGCTTAGCTTGGTACCCATCCGCTACATGGGCTAACATTTCGCTAAGTTATTATGATACCTGTTGAATGAAGACTTTAACTGATTTGAAATCAAGGAACAGAAGGACATACCTGAACAGAAACCTAAGCAACCTACGTGCACACAGGGTGAAGCGTCGGACAAACACCTCTCCTACAGCTCTCCGCCTCCAAAAGGCCAACGAGACTGCACCCTACCGGACTGGCTGGCCAACTCTGATTCGGAAGAGAATTTCAAGAATCTTTTAGCCTCTGATATATAATCCCTTTTATTTACCTACATTTAATTGAAGACATCTGTAGGTGGTGCCACACAAAACGTAATTCAGACTCAGAAATGTCAATAAAAATGTCTGTGAGGGAGAGGTCCGATGTAAACCTAGCAGGGGAGCGCACATCAGCAGCCACAGAGCCACATGAAATTAGAAATATAATGGAAATATGTTGCCTGACTTGACGAGGTGATAAAAGCTCTTTTCCCATAAAGCTTAATGAGCTCTATTAGTTTTCAGCTTACAGGAATGTAAAAGGGTCAGCCCCACAGAGGGAAGTAACTGACTCCCCACACATGGCTCCATTCAAATGACAGCAGATCAAATTACTGATGTAATTACTATAACCTGACAATTTCGTTAGATTCATGTGGCAGTTAACTGTTTAGGACTTACAACAAAGGGACATGGTTCATTCACAGTTCGGTGGACAAAGTGAAGTTTAAAGTCTCCTTCGTTTTCAACTGCAAGTCTCATGTATTTTACAATCTCCACCAGAATTATTTTTCTTTTGATCAAATTTACGGAAGGTGTTTGGGTATTTACCGCATGTGTAATTTTCCTTCTTCAGCTAAAACATAAGCCCAATGGCAAAATTAAACATTTAGGACTCCTAACACTCTCCAACTTTGGCTTGCTTTGGCTCTCAGGCTCTGTGTAGTGGCAAAGGGAACAGAATCCTGAGCTCAGTGCTGTTGGAAATTTGGGGGTAGCAGCCACTAACTCTGCCTACAGGCAGCCGCCCCGTGAAACTCCAGGCTAGCAAAATTTCAACAGAACGCTCTCCAAGTATTTCCCAAATACTTCAAGAAAAGTAAAGCACATTGGTCATCTCTAATTTTGATTTTTTTTTCCCCTTTCCCATGTCCATAAGTTTAGTACAAAAACAGATATTTAACCAAGTAAAACACAACTGTAGATTAAGCGGAAAAAGCAGATCAGTCAGAAAATGACAAAAACCATCACTAAAATTTCATCGTATCTTCCCTTGTTTTTCACCAAAAATTAAAGTTTCCGTACATAGGGATTCCCAATATTTAGCCAGATGTGATTTTAAAAAATATTTGTTCGGGGGCGCCTGGGTGGCGCAGTCGGTTAAGCGTCCGACTTCAGCCAGGTCACGATCTCGCGGTCCGTGAGTTCGAGCCCCGCGTCGGGCTCTGGGCTGATGGCTCAGAGCCTGGAGCCTGTTTCCGATTCTGTGTCTCCCTCTCTCTCTGCCCCTCCCCCGTTCATGCTCTGTCTCTCTCTGTCCCAAAAAATAAATAAACGTTGAAAAAAAAAAATTTAAAAAAAAATAAAAAAAATATTTGTTCGGTGCAACTCTAGGTGTATGGTTGGAAAACTCTAAACCCTATCCCTAAGAGCATCCAAAGATGGAAAAGACAAAGATCCTGATCTTCAACGGCTACAATCTTGCCAGGAAGACCGTTTACCATGTTGAAACACGAATATTAGGCCTCGTGTGTTTTTAGCTGACTCCTGCCAAGTTATGGATAAAAAGCCTGCTGCTTGCGGCCTCAGCCCCGCCTGGCTTATTCATTCATTCGTTCATCCATCCATTCAACAAATATTTATCCACTGCCTCCGATGTACTACTTACTATACTAAAATTAGAAACACAAGGAAGCAAGAAAAACAGGGTCCTCTTTCATCGGGCTTGCATTTGAGAGAAGTCTGTAAGTGAAATCTATTCAGAAGTCTCTTTGCCACTGTTTACTGATATTGCCCCAACGCAGTGGACATCAAGCCCCAGCCTCCTTATTCACTCCGTGTCCGGATCAGTCAGACCATTCTTCCTGGTTACTCCTCAGAAGCTCTTGCTGAAATCAAGAGTCCAGCCTTAAACCTCATTGGCATTCTCCTCACCTGAGCTCCTGCAATTTCCTCACCTGCCTTCCCCCCCCCACCCCACCGCAAGACTAGACCCTGTTTGCACATCAATCAGAGACTTCCCTGATGTACTTCCCAAACGCTGACTATAAGAGCCACCGCTAAAAACCTACCAAGGTATCTCTTCTCCCCACTGTGGCTTCTTCACGGAAAAGAAAAGGGTAAAACAATGTAACATGTTGTGTATCTCCTTCCTAACTAATTTCTGTATGCTTAAATTATTTTTCAATTGAGATCTGCATTATAATTTTGCACCCTACCTCTATCTCAACATAGCAAAAGCATCTTACGTAGTTTTGTTCATCGATATGTACTCACCAACACGTATATGCAGGATGCCCATCTTAATGGCTGTAGAATGTTCTATCAATAATATGGCTGCCTGTACCATTATTTACTTGACCTTCTCCTAATGCTCCTCATTTACAAATTTATAAATTTTTCACCATAATGCTGTAATAAACATTTATGCCAGTTTTGTCCCCATCTTTATTTCTCTGGCAGTGATTCTTAGACAAGAATTATTCAAGCACACAACTGCAAGGTATGAATTTATAGGTCTTAACGTAGATGCCCAAACCCATTTCTGTAAATGGTAAGTTTAAAAACATCCCATCTCCCCAAGCATTCATTTAAAAAAAAAAAAAAAAAGATATCTTGATAGGTAAAAAACCATTTATCACTATTGTTTTAAACTACATTTCTTTGGGGCGCCTGGGTGGCGCAGTCGGTTGAGCGTCCGACTTCAGCCAGGTCACGAACTCGCGGTCCGGGAGTTCGAGCCCCGCGTCAGGCTCTGGGCTGATGGCTCAGAGCCTGGAGCCTGTTTCTGATTCTGTGTCTCCCTCTCTCTCTGCCCTTCCCCCGTTCATGCTCTGTCTCTCTCTGTCCCAAAAATAAGTAAATGTTGAAAAAAAAAATTTTTTTTTAAAAAAATAAACTACATTTGATTACTTACAAGGTTAAACTTTTTTTTTTTTTTTTCAACATCTATCCATTTTTGGGACAGAGAGAGACAGAGCATGAATGGGGGAGGGGCAGAGAGAGAGGGAGACACAGAACCGGAAACAGGCTCCAGGCTCTGAGCCATCAGCCCAGAGCCCGACGCAGGGCTCGAACTCCCGGACCGCGAGATCGTGACCTGGCTGAAGTCGGACGCCCAACCGACTGCGCCACCCAGGCGCCCCAAGGTTAAACTTTTAAAACATTTATTACCATTTGTATTTCACATAAACTATCTCATCAAATCCAACCAAAAATTATGCAAAAAAATAGTACATTAAGTATAACCTTTTTATCACACTTTCCCCAAACTGCCTTTTAACTATACCTGTTTTCATGAAGAAAATTAAGGACTTTTAACAGAAGCAAATCTTATTTTTCTATCCTCTCCTTTGTGATACTTCTCATTCTGCTATGCTTTAAAAATGCCTCATCAACTAAAAAGATTATATAATTTATACTGTCAAGTTTCTTACAGTTTGGCTTTTTAATTTTTGCACTAAATTTTACTTAAAATTCTATGTGACAGGCATTGTGCTCAGTGTTTCCCATACTCTATTTCATTTCATTTTAATAACCATGAAGCCTTACCATTTCCACTTTTAGATTAACCAAAAAATGCAATGACTTGCTCATGGGCCAACCATGCCTCCATTACTCCCAAGTAAGAGAAGGGAAAGGCAGAAACAGAGTCTTACTGTGTGGGCTGCACTACAGCCCAAGAGGAAAATACAAAATATTACTAAGGTTTGAGTAGCACTTTCAAAACCGCTGCAATGTCCACAGCTTCACTGGTGAAGGAGGAATTATCATTTGCATTCAAAGATAAGGAAAGCCAGGCTCAGGGAAGTTGCGATTTGCCCAGTGTGGCTAGTGAGGGAAGGCAGGCTCTGAAATCAAGCTTTGGTTCTGAGTGCAAGCATCTCTCCACACTCTCCTCTGCCTTCTCTTTCCTCCTCCTTCCTCGAAGCCTCACCCAACTTCTACAAGTTATCCTACAAGTTATCTGGATAACCGGATATCCGGTTATCCGCATCAACTCACAGTACAGCTGCTGCCCTGAATACCTTTATCTCACAATGTTACCACTGCAGTCTCCGCTCTACACTGCAGAACCTTGATGATGGCTGAATGTGAAAGTGGGTGAAGCAATGAGAGAGGGAGGGGAGGGGCATGAAGGGGAGGGAGGGGAGGGAGAGGAGGTGGGGTAGGGAAGGGAGAAAGAGGGAGAGGGGAGAGAGGGAGGGAGGGAGGGAGGGAAGGGAGAAAGAAGGAGAGGGGAGAGAGGGAGGGAGGAGGGAAAGGGAGACAGAGGGAGAGAACATGCCTGTGTTTAAGAGAAGCTCAGTAAGTCCTTTGCTCTTCCCTTATCAATTTGGGGGCTTGAAATAGCACTCTTAAACCAACAGAAACTTCCCTGACAACGTCCCCTCCACCCATGACCCCTCTAGCTCTCTTTTAATGCCAGCACAGTTAAGACAGAGTAAGGCTAGTGTCAGTTACTAAGGAAGCAGATACAATAAGGCTTTTTACAATGAAAGACTGATTTCAGTTTGCTTAAAGAAAGAAAATGTACTTAAAAAGAAGCAACGACCTGTTATAAAGGTGAACAGTTCTGTAACTTACTGGAATTCATCTCATTCATCAACATTCATATGTGTTAAAACAAAATGATCACCTCTAAACTATCAAATAAATGCCTAACAAAACATACCAATAGTGACGTGCCCAATTAGCGATCCTAGTGTGAAGGTCAGTGAATAAACGCTTACCTCCAAAGGTGAGCTGCAAAGGAATCTTGTGAACTGCAGAGCCACATTTGAACCGAATCCGTTTCATCCAATAAATGGGCAGCAAAAGACAACAAAGAAGGAAAAATTATTATTACATGTTTTTTCAATAACAGCATCTAAAGTAAACCTTAAAGTCTCTAAAATTAATGGTTTTAATACATTGTGTAACTCATCCACAGGTAGAAAAAAGTTCAATCTACCCATAGCTGGTATTGAGCTACCTGAATTAAAGTAAACATTTTTAAAAACCTGTACAGAAACCAAATTAAAGCACAACAAATGAGTCTTAAAAGCTTTCATTTTTTAAAGTTTCATCTTACAACCCTTCCAAGGGAGGGATGAGCAACCTTCCTGATGATGAATGCCACTGGCAAAATTAAGTCAAGGTTGAGAGAAGGGAAAGACAGACACTAAAGGGGAACCAAGAAAAAAACTAACAAGTCAAGACCAGGAGAGGAGGCTGGGTGAGCAAGAGGGAAAGAAGGGGAGTCACCCCCACCCGGGGGCCTGGCTGCCGTGATACCCCTCCTGTCTTCCCTTCTCTTGTGCAGCCCACGTGCACCATTGGTCTCTCTACTGTCGCTTTCTTTGACACAGGGAGGCTTACGGAACTTCAGCTCAAATGTGAAACGTGCTAAGCGTTACACACTTGCTGGTTCTCAGCATTTAAAGAAAGAAACAAAAATCTTGGAGGGGCAGCAGGGAGCCACGGACAGACCACAAAGCAAGCTGCTGGTCAGCTCAAAAATGAGGACTGTCACACGACTTCATACATATTCATGATGGTAATTCATAATGTTTTTTAGATATTATTTATAAAATCAACATTTCAAATCCTCTGAGAGTTACTTGAGAGTTACTGTAATAATAAAATGCCCAAGTAGTATAAACTCTTGATCTTTCTAAATGCAAAATAACCACAATAAAATGCAATAGCAGGCCCGTTTCCAAGCACTCTTGAACTTCCTCTCCACAACAAAGCTAGCTAGTACTCATAGGGAATACAGATAATTTGATTCTCCTTTAGAGATACACACTGAAATATTTCTCAATGAAATTACATGATGTCTGGGATTTCCTTCAAAATCACTGGGGGTCGGAGGAAACTACTGTAGGGAAGCGTACAGATAAAACAAGACTGGCCATTATATTAAACCGGTAAGGACCGGAAATGAATATATGTAGATTCCTTATACGACTCCTACTTTGTGAATATTTCCATTTTTCTATAATAAAGTTTAAAAAAGTACTATCAGACGCTTCCTCCCCGCAAAACTAAAGCAACTACATTTGTAAAATGCGACCAACGCACACCAAAGCCATGTAATTAGTATCATCCAGGCCCTAGGTGACAGGGTGTAGTTAAGTATTTTCTTAATTTAAATACCAATATGCAATTAGATATTAACTGTTAAGAGAACTTTCTACTGAGGGTTGATGGGGGGTGGGAGGGAGGGGAGGGTGGGTGATGGGTACTGATTGAGGAGGGCACCTTTGGGGATGAGCACTAGGTGTTGTATGGAAACCAATTTGACAATAAACTTCATATATTGAAAAAAAATAAAAAAATTAAAATTAAAATTAAAATTAAAAAAAAAAAAAAGAGAGAACTTTCTGAAAGTGCAAGATATACCACAACTTTATTTTTTCTGAGTAAGCTCTATGCCCAATGTGGGGTCTGAACTCATGACCCCGAGATCAAAGTCACAAACTCTACCACTGAGCCACCCAGGTGCCCCTAAGATATACCAAAATTCTAAGTTTTCATAATGCTGGTAGGAAACAAATTAACTCTTTTGAAATGTGAAGTGCAACCTTGTGGTCTCAGATTCTTTTCACAGTCGCCCAACAAGAGACAAGCCCTCCTACCCTTCCTCCTAGGAGTAAAAAGTGTAACTGAAAGGCCAGCTAGTTGCAACAGTGGAGAAAAATGAGGTTCGGCGAATGTGTATTTCAGAATGAGAAATGTGCTATTTCACAGTGTCTGTGCTTTTTCTCCACCATGTGCGTGCTAACTACAGTTACACATTAAACTTTAGAACTTAGGAGTAGTTCTGTTTCAGAAGCAAGTGATGTATCAGTTGGGATGGAGGTTACTTTAAATAACAATAAACAGAAGCATATAAATTACTCTCCAAGAAAACTAAGGTCTCCTTGCCGTTCCAATAACTTACATACATCTTTGTCACAGGTGTATGTAATATTCCTGTCACAGCTTTTTCAAAACAGACCTAAAATTTCTCACCCTGTTGGAAGCTGCCAAAACATGAAGTACTAATAAGTAAAAGTTCTGAATTCCCAAAGCAGTAAAAACAGAATAAGAAATCACAAGGCGCACACTCTCCTATTCAAAGGACATGAGAAAGGTCCAAAAATGCTGCTTCTTGATTCGTGCCCCGGAAAACCCACTGCCAGAGCCCTTCATTTAATTAGTAAATTCTTTCATTGTGAAATTACACATGACATTCAAGACAAATGGTAATACTCTGAAAAGGAACTATAAAAAGAGCAAATATAACTGCAAAATCTGTTTCGTACACACACTGTACCTGACAACAGAAGTAGACACATGTTATCTAGAAACAGAGGCCTTCTAACAAATCCCAACACAGTGTCTGATCAGTATGAAAATGGCTCGGTGCTACTGTCACAACAAGAACAAAGATTACGGCCACCGTCAACAATCCACATTAACACCACTTTTCTAACACGGTTATACTAATGTGGCTATTTTAAAAATATTATGTTATGGGCACAGTTAGCTAGTAAGTTTAAGGAAAGATCCTATTTTAGATATTTAGGCAAAATGTTGAGAAAATAAAGAATTTACTATGTTTATAAAATATCTGACTTTACAGACAGGAACGTACTTCATCATTCTAGAAACAACTGGAGGTAAATATAGCCATAGTCTTTGTCTTCCTACGTGTCTATTTTAAAGACCACTTCTAAGAAATGTTGATTTAATATAGCTGGAAACAGAACAATCAGCCTGATATTTGGCTTTTCAAACGCAAACAGGTAAGATTTCCCATAACAACATTAATAACATTATTACTTGGGACTCACTTGCTAAAATTCACAAAAATTTTAATCATCAGTGATTCTGTCTACTCTCGCATTTTTTTTTTTAAATAAGGATTATGTTCTGTATTTAGCATCCATGCATAAAAAGCCTCAGTACTATTTCAAAAATCTCTCAGGCCTCTAAAAAAGGGAAAAGGATAGACCCAGAACAGTTCTCATGTTCCACAGCTACTTACTGACCTTGCTTCTCTTCCAAGTGTTCTCACCACTTCCAGCCACATCGGTAGCTATGTGGTAACACATCATTCCTTCCAGAGAAGCACTTAATGCTTACCAAAATTTTCTCAACAGTTTTCCAAGCACACAAAATTGTAGTTTAACTTCCTGTCAGTTATGATTAGCAAGTTCTTTCTTTTCCCAAGCCTTGCTGTTAACCCTGCCAGTTATGCTGGTGGACAGGGTGGGGGCAGCAGGGTAGGAAACAAAGGGAGCAAAGAACGTCCACTACCGGTTTTGTCAAAATATTCCTGTACAACGATAATCATCTATTGATCTTCGTAACATAAGACATTCAACACGTAAGAATTTAAGCTACTATGTTCCTCAAATGCCTTTCCTGTTTCATCAGGAACCATGTTAAATTCCTATATTTTAACAAAAAAGGAACACTAAACAGCAATTTTTACAAGATAAGCCAGTTTTTTTTCCTAAACTGAAGAGCATCAGTGAGTTATACCTATCTGTCAAAGTAGAACTGCTCTGCTTATAACTACTTGCTTATAACTACTCATGTAGAGTACTCATACAAAGTACTACTCTGTCTCTCTCTCTCTCTCTCTCCTTCAAAAATAAATAAACATTAAAAAAAACTTAAAAAAAAAAAGGTCCAACTCTTGATTTGGGTTCAGGCCCTGATCTCAAGGTCACAGGGTCGAGTCCCAGGTCGGTCTCCTTGCTGACAGCTTGCAGCCTGCTTGGGATTCTCTCTCTCCTGCTCCCTGCCCCTTCCCGACTTGTGCTCACTTTCTCTCTCTCAAAATAAACTTAAAAAAAAAAAAAGAAAAAAATACATTCACAAGTAACATAAATGAGGAGGACATCCCATGCTCTGTTCCTCAGCCTCACCAGTGTCCCTGACCCCGTGTGAGCATGTCCTGCCTCTCCTGTGGACTGAAACATACCGCCTGACAAAATACACAGGTGCATGCTCTTTATCCAGGCGTCTGCCAAGGAGCCCCTCCCCTCAGAGCCTCTTCCCCATCGCCTTAGGTAACTGTCACCATCACCAACTCTATCCCTCCCCTCTTCTTCATTAACTGTCAGCACATATTACCCTGACACTATACTTTTTATCTTTCTCACTAGCGTATAATCTGAGGGTAAGAAATTTTCTGTCTTGTTCACTATGTTGCATCCCTAGAGTCTAAAATAATGCCTGGCACAAAGTAGGAACTCAATAGTTGCTGCTTAAATGACTACATGCATTCATTCATTCATGACTTATTTCATAAACGAATAAACGAATATTCACGTTCTTTCCTTTCTCCCCTATGTTTCTTCATGGCCTCTGGCTACTTTGTAGAATTGGATCACATCTGGTCAAGGTGAGATGCCACAACCAGAGAGAAGCAGTCACCAGTAACCAAGAACTGCTATCACTGAAGAAACCACCTGTGCCCTTGTCATTTGATCTTCTCAGGAGGGCCAGTGTCCTCCAGGAACACCTTTAATTTCCTGCAGGGAAACTTCCAGTAAGATTTTTTCTTTTTTTAAGTTTATTTTTAGAGAGACAGAGTGCAAGCAGGGGAGGGGCAGAGGGAGAGAGAGAATCCCAAGCAGTCTCCCTGCCCAGCACAGAGCCCAACATGGGGCTCAATCCCATGACCCTGGGATCATGACCTGACCCAAAATCAAGAGCTGGACGCTTAACCGACTGAGCCCCTCCAGTAAGTATCTTTGAGGAACAACCACTCAAGAGACTGAAGGCAAAACCAGGGATCATTTTAAATGCCACTAAGTTGGGTAAAAGAATTCAAATTGCCCTTGAAAAACTGGATGTCTTCCAAAAATCTGTGTAAGAATTAGGGATAAGCAGAAAATACATAACCTAGAAATAAAAATCAGCAGGAAACAATAATCAAAACAAAATTTATTTTAAAAGCCCTCTGATTAGGGTTGCCTAGGTGGCTCAGTTGGTTAAGTGTCCGTCCGGCTCTTGGTATCAGCTCAGGTCATGATCTCACAGTTCTTGGGATCAAGCCCCACATCAGGCTCTGTGCTGACAGCACGGAGCCTGTTTGGGATTCTCTCTCTATCCCTCCCTCCCTCTGCCCCTCAGCCGTGCAAGCACACACTCTCTCTCACTCACTCTCACTCTCTCTCTCTCACTCTCACTCTAAATAAAAACAGGGGCATCTGGATGGCTCAGTCGGTTAAGCATCTGACTTCAGCTCAGGTCATGATCTCACAGTTCATGAGTTCAAGCCCCACATCGGGCTCTGTGCTGAATGCTCAGAGCCTGGAGCCTGCATCAGATTCTGGGTCTCCCTCTCTCTCTGTCCCTCCTCCGCTCGTGCTCTGTCTCTCTCTGTCACTCAAAAATAAATAAACATTAAAAATTGTTAAAAATAAAAAATAATAAAACTTTAAAGTAATAAAATAAAAGCTCTCTGGTCAAGATACTAAGAAATAGAATGTATTATCACTAATTTATCATTTAAGTATTCATTTTTATTTATAAGTATGTTTATTTGTAAGTATTTAAGTATTATTAAAAGCTAATAATTTTATTAACATATTAATAATGGTTATAGGTACTACTTGCACACTTATCAAATCACTTATTTCACGCAAGATCCAGTGTCTCCACATCACACTAGGTACATATATTTCCAATAGTTTTTATTATTAGTATTTTAACATTATGATATTAATGCAAACTTATGAAAAGATGTTTTTAAAAGAATTTTTAAATTCATTTTATTTAAGCTAAAATGAACAAAGGACCATGTCTTATTCACCTCTGCATCCCCAGAACCTACCACAGTGACTGGAACATGCTAAGAATTAAACGTTTATATGACTGAATAGAAAAATCACACTTCTCCACAGCCCAGAAGAAACGAACATGGAGCCATGCTAAGTATAAACTTTTGACCAATTTCTAGAATGACTGTCATAAAAACATATATATACACAAATACACACACACACCAATATTTACAGACCTATATAAATATATCTCCCCTATTTCCCTTAAAGGCGGAATTATGCTCTGGATAAATAGGTATACAATACATACTTTTTACTTTTACAACAACTGACTAAAATAAAGTCAACTACTTTTTAGTCGTGCAAGCAGTTGCCTAAAATTATTTGGCATATCAAATGAATTACCATAGCAAAAACACAAACTCTCCTTGTTTAGACTAGTTATCAATAGGCGGTATTGTTCGCTTGTTAGGTCATTACCAGGAGGTCATAAAACTTGAGGTTCCGCAGATTTAATGGAAAAAGCAGAGCTAACATACAAGAGCTAAAGACAAATTGTGCTCACGACAAGATTATTCCTATCACCTGAGCTTTGCACTCACTAACACGTGCTTAACTCATTGTAGGCAGATTTCTCAACACTCTCTTTCAGGAAATCCAAAACAGCTTTTACTTATTACAGAAGGACAACTGTCAAGGGCTTTTGACATCATTTGAATTCTCCTTTTGCTTCACGTCACGAGTTTCAAGAAGACGATTTTCCTTCTGAGTAGTTTTCCATTTGGCAAGAGGTGAGCTCCCTCTCCAGCTGTTTCTCAAGAACAAGCCACTCGGCTGCTCACTCCTGCAGCGCATGCTCACTGGGCCCCTACTCGGTGCCAGACGCTCTGCTGAGCCCTGCGTGTTTCTTTGGGTTCTGGCACCAGATTTTTAGAAGTAGGTGTAACAGCACAAAGTACGCTACACGTTACGACAGAATAATGAGCTAATTTTTCAGAAGGAGAGAGATATACTCTAAGAATAGGCAGGACGCTCTATTACAAGTGGAAAAAAAACAACAACACAGAAACATCCACAGTTCCTTTTTTCCCCTTGTAAGTAAAGCAATTCAGAAATAAATGTTTAGGGGCACCTGGGTGGCTCAGTCGGTTAAGTGTCTCACTTCAGCTCAGGTCATGATCTCAAAACTCATGAGTTCAAGCCCGCATCGGGCTCTGTGCTGACAGCTTAGAGACTGGAGCCTGCTTCAGATTCTGTGTCTCCCTCTCTCTCAGCCCCTCCCCTGCTCATGCTCAGTCTCTCTCTCTCTCTCTCTCTCTCTCTAAAAACTGAATAAACGGTAAAACAAACAAAACCATATGTATAAATCTTCACCAAGTAATACCTTTTATAAGTTTTATGTAGTATAACAGGCTTTAAAAGACTAAAATTACATACTGATGAACCAAACTGGTTTTGAATATTATTTTCCTTTGAACTAATTCTAATGAAACATAAAATTTCAAACGTATGTGATCTTTTCATTTGAACAAATATTTGAATTACAATGGAAAAACGAAACAAAGAAAAACAGAACTACATTTGCAAATGCCGGTGGGATGGGCCAACAGTATCCCTTACTTGCCCATGACCTCAGTGTCTCTGATGAGTCCTAGCCGTTTATCACCCGCATTCTAGCAACTGGGGTGTAGTCAATGACTCTTTGGCCGAGCACCTTCACCTCTATTTAATCCTCATGACAAACTCCTCTGCACTGTTTCCCCCCACGTTTACAAATGAGGAACCTGAACCGAATAAAGCGGAGCCATCAGAAAACTGGCCCAAAGCCACACAGACACAGGTAAGATTGAAAGCAGGAATGCAGCGTCAGGTTAATCAAGAGTCAACGTGCATTTGATGCGAAACACGCCATCCGACACCCACCATTCCATTTCACTGCTGCATCCCTCAGCTTTCAGGAAACAACGTGGGCATGTTTATGTTAACTAGGATAGCTGTTACATACCCGGCAGGCCATTATCACGCCACTCCAGAATTTCAGATACTGACACTTAAGACAAAACCCCCAGAAGAAAGCAGGAAAGGTCAAAGTGAGGATGGCAAACAACATTCTTATGTCCACAACCCACAGAAAAATCCCTGAAGTGCCTTTTCCCGTCTTCCTCCTCACAACTACCTTAGTAACGATACACCTGGCAATCCAGTTTCCAAGCCAATGATTAGTATTTCTACTCCTCCTTTACACCCACTCTGCTTTTCCTTAACGCTCCTCCCCTGCTAACCTACTGCATAATTTACTAATTTCTGATGCTTACTGTTTAAATGCCCATTTCTGACCACCTCCTCCCACCCCTGACCGTGAGCTCCACAAGGGCAAGGAATCTTTACATGACTTACTCACTCATCTGCCAACTGTGCTGAGTGCCTCACGAAGAGTACATGGCACACAGTTAAGTGCTCAATACATATTTTAAGGGAAACACTAAGAAGCCACAGATTAGAGAGGAAAAGAATGCTGAAACCAGACAAGCTACTACAGTTCAGGACTGACAGCAAGAAAATAAAGGAAAAAAAGATTAAAACAGAGAAACACTTTGGCGGAAAAACCAGTCGTCCGAGGGCACGTGTCACAGAAGAATCCAGCAAGGATAGAGCGCTCCCGAGGCACCAGGAGAGCCATCAGCAGCAGTCAAGTCCTGCACAGCACCCTGTGTGAGAAGACAGGGAACACCATACACTTGGGGAAAACGGTCATTTTAAACGAGCAGAGTACATAAAGCCTTAGCAACAAAAAGGTTCCAATTACTGGGGAATCTGCTAATGCTGAAGATTTCATTCACTAATGTCAGTTATCCCGTCTTAATTATTGAGGCCTGCTTTCACCTTTCTGGACTTGAGCACCGTGGTCTAGCGTAAATAACACGGAAATTTACAGACATCGTTCTGCCACTAACCATCACCTTATCTTGGACAACCTACTTTTAACTCTCTAAATAAGAAATTTACACAATGGCTAAGATCCTTTCATGTCTAATATCGTAGAATGCTGCGATCTTATGATCTGAGACAAGTTTTAGAAACTGCTGACAAAGGAAACGTTAAGGAAAAATGTTCTCATGGCTGTAACTCCTCCTTTGCATCTCCCCCCAAATTAACATTATGCTGGGGATACTATCTTGCCTCTGCTCTAATATATTTAGGTAAGTGACTCAAAAGCTTCAGTAACTGGAGTGCCTGGGTGGCTCAGTCAGTTAAGCGTCCAACTTTGGCTCAGGTCGTATCTCGCAGTTCATGGGTTCAAACCCTGCGTCCGGCTCTGTACTGACAGCTCAGGGCCTGGAGCCTCATCAGAGTCTGTATCCCTCTCTTTCCGCCCCTCCCCCATGTGCACATGCTTGCTCACTCGCGCTCTCTTGCTCTCTCAAAAACAAAAATTTTTTAAAAATTTTAAATAACGCTCTAGTAACTTAACTACTATCAGTGACAAATGTCTCACAACACACCTTAAGACATACTACAATACAAAAGTCCCTTGGCTCAGGGGCTGTTCAGAAGAGGCTTTTTTGACTGAATTGTACAAATGACTGTCGAAGCTACCTACTTCAGTCAAATACGTTATCCCTAGCCTTAAAAGTAAATAAAAAAAATATTTCAAAATGCTGAGAACTTGCCATCATACAAACTCTGTTAATTATATGACCTAGATATTTATCAAATAGTACATGCCTATACACGATTGCCTGATTTCTCTACATAACTGAAGAAAAATGTCAGTCTGATACAACGAATACTTTTGTAAATCTAAGTTATTGTTTTCACATATGTAGAGTAAGACTATCAAGATAAAAATGAAGCTAAAGAACATAAGCTTCTTTAAGTTCCAGAAAATATTTAAATCTTTAAGAAGCAAAGACTCATTTATAAAGATCATATTCAATGCCTCAATGCAAATTACCTCTAACAAACAGCAGAAGAAAAGCATTTATCCAGACTTCACGGGCTGTGAACACACAGCTTACACAGGGGGCTCGGGCAGAGCAGAGCCAGGGTGGAGGCGAGCGCGTGTTCTAGAGCTGGAGCACCACCTAGTGTCGGGAGTGAGAAAACAACCCAGGAGTCTACCACTTCCGGTCACAATGGACTCACAGCAACCGTCTCCCCTTTCCTTCACCATTCTGTCAAATCCTATATGCCTGAATGCAAGATAACTTTCCCCAAAACAAGTATTCTTCAGAAGAGGAGGACTCCTTATGCTCGAGACTCTCTTAGGAAGTTCTGTGAACTAATAATTTAGAAAACTTCCTGAGAAAGCACAGTAGTGTTAAGTTTTGAATTAATACAAGAGCTGATGGAATCAGCCAACAAAAAAATTATTTACAGGTAAAAGGGCACCGTTTCAGGGGCCTGTTTCTGGAAAACCCAACAAACAAAAAGCGGCAAGGGGAAGGAAGGCTGGGTTGACAATGCCGAAGTTCAGAGATGAGCACACAGGGGTTCCCTATACTATCTTTAGCCTACAAACGCTTGAGATTTTCAACTTTAAAGTCTTTTATTCTTTTTAACTTAATTTTATTTATTTATTTTGAGACAGAGAGCAAGTGGGGAAGGGAAAGAGAAAGAGGGAGAGAGAGAGTCCCAAGCAGGCTCCAGGCTGCCAGCACAGAACCCGATGCAGGGCTCGATCCCACAAAACGCGAGATCATGACCTGAGCTGAAAACGAGAGTCGGTCGCTTAACGGACTAAGCCACCCAGGCACCCCGATTTTAAAGTTTTTTTTAATTAAAAATACTCAGATTTACTTACTAATCCTAGGAGATAGGACTGTCAAGTAATATGTGAACTTCTTTTCAAAAAAAAAAAAAAAAGCCTTTTAAACTAAAACTCCAAGAACAGAATAATAAAGTTTATTAATCTTTTTTTTTAAATCTTGTAAAGATACCCTTAAGGGGCACCTGGGTGGCTCAGTTGGTTAAGCATCCGACTCTCGGTTTCTGCTCAGGTCATGATCTCATGATTCGTTGAGATCAACCCCACGACTGGGCTCTGCACTGCTTGGGATTCTCCCTCCCTCTCTCTCTGCCCCTCCCTTGCTTGTGAGCAACTGTGCACGCTGTCCCTCAAAATAAAGAAACTTTCTAAAATAAATAAATTTAACAATAAATATTGTTTTGCTTAAAAAACAACAAATGGTAACAACGTCATGATTATCTACAACCAAATAGAAAAAAACTCTTCTCATGTTATTAAATCGAGTACTTGCGGCCTAACATAACATATCCATTAGTTTCATCCATGGATTCAGATTTAAACAATCTGAACAGCAGCAAAGATTATGTGCTGTGTAATCTGTGCCAAAGGGGTGGCTCTAGTGCTGACAAAGACACCTGGCAGGTGATAAACCATTTTCACCCTCCCCTGTACCTTCTTGTTACTAATTTGTGAATGTGTAACATAGGAGGGAGAATGAAAATGTGGAACAGCGAGGACCACGAAGCCTGAGAACCTACCTTTGTTTAATCATATAGAGAATGGCATGCTCACAAAAGGAAATATTTTTGGAATACAGATCTCTAACAGGACCTTATTAAAAGCAGGTAGGGGTCCACTTGCAAACCATGAAGCCAGGGGAAAAAAAACAGTTCAGGAAGGGTTCTAGTCAATATCATGGAAGGAGAATAAAGTCAGAGGAGTCGCACAGCAGCTCCCCAATCCGTTACCACGGCCCCAGGGATCGTAGGCAATGAAGAGAGGTGAACGATAATGATGCCACCAGAAGGCCCTTTGTGCTGGACACTGGGTTTGCTCCAATATGTGACCAACCCCCCCAAATCACTCAAGCCAGGCTTACTTTCTATCCTCCCTAACTATACCTCAGGTAAAAGCCTCAACCTTACCAAAAAAAGGGAGCGATAGGAATATTTCTCTTAAAATTTAAAAATTCCTTTAATCCCATAAAAATGCAACTATGAGATGACGTACACACATACACAACAAAATCACACATTTATTCCACGGTGAGGGAAAAAGGGCAAAAGATAAGCCTACCTGTTTATTGCAAACAGAACATTTCTTATGGACCAGTTAGACTAGGTGCTTAAATAAGTATTTTCTTAAGGCAATAAGCTGGATTCAGTCACTAAATCTAACAGAGCAGATTCATATTCTCACTGAGAAAAATGTTATGAGTCATTCAAGATGCTGTCTGTTAGCAAGACAATTTTTCCACCTTATCATTTACATTGTTAAGAACATTCCTAGTACTTCAGGACGGTCACAGTGCTGCCGTTTCTGTCACCCCCTCAAATGCTCACCCCCCCTTTCCTTTTCCTGTTGCCATCGGCATCAGTCTGTCACTTGTTTCTCAAAATTGTATAGAGCAGGGGCACCTGGGTGGCTCAGTCGGTTGGGCGTCCGACTTTGGCTTGGGTCATGATCTCGCAGTTGGTGGGTTCAAGCCCCTTGCTGGGGTCTGTGCTGACAGCTCAGAGCCTGGAGCCTGCCTCAAATTGTCTCCTCTGTCCGCCCCTCCCATGCTCATGCTCTGTCTCATTCTGTCTCTCAATAATAAACTTTAAAAAAATGTTTTTTTAATTGTATAGAGCAGAAATACTAAACACAACTCTCTCTAAAGAAGTTAACCAAAATAAGACACTTCCTCTAACATCTTCCTAATAATTTAAAAATTAATCAGGGATAGGTTTCTCACCCATTGTCAAAAAACCAAAAGTTTGCTACCACTCTCTGCAGGGCATGCTGTGGACGAGGGCACTCCCACCAACTTGAGTACCTCTGGGAAGGGAATTTGGCAAGATCTAGCAACATTATATGAACTTCTGCCCTTTGATGCACCATGTGAAATCAACCATAAAAGTATACTTTTACCTAAAAGTATACTTTCACACGCGCACAATGACAAAATGTTACTACCGGTGGCAGTACAAGATTAGAAATAATCCAAATAACCTGCAGTAGCAAAAGGCCGCTTCAATAAGCTACGGCCCGTCCTTTCCAAACAGCATGGGACTGAAATAACAAAGAATTAGGGTTCTCTATGATATGCTAGGGCTGTGACCTTGCTTGGATAGGTTTCTAGGGAAAGAAGAAAGGTACCAAAAAGTATACACAGGATGTTTCTCTTAGTGAAAGGAGGAAAAATAAGGTTATGCAGATGTATTTGTTTATTTTTGTAAAACCAAACAAAACACCAGAAGAATGTTAACAGATACTAATCGAGATGGTTATTACCACAGGGCAGGGAACAGGCTGGAGCTGTGAAAAGAAGGCTCCTCTAAGTGGATCTCCCTGGTTGACTTTGGAATCACATAAATGTATCACCTATTAAAAAACTACAATTAAGAAGTAAACCCTCAAATTCAAAGCCAACAGAAATAAATGAACATTAAGTCAATCTGGTAACATAACCACGTAAGAGAAGAAAATTACTCCATGTGATTTCTGAACACAGTATTCTGATGGAACTTCTGATGTTCCAAAAAAGAATCACAAAAGAATCATAAACTTCACTTATTAGCTGTCATTACTATGGCTACTGATACCGTAATGTTGAATCTACTTTAGGTATATCATAATACAAAGCGAGTTCAGAAATATGCTAATGTAATCAAGAAACAAAAAAGAGAAACAAATACAAAATCAGAGAAGTTAAGACAACACCACATGTTAAATTTGAATTGAAACTATCAACATAAACTCAGGCTACCCAATTCTTCTTGGTCTCTAAATTCAATCTCCATTAAAAGGAACCACAGCTTCTTGGAAGAATGGCTGGCAGTTTCAAAGACTGGGTTGGGAAATGTGTAAGATGACACTGGGGTATCTTTCTGTTCTAGAAAGCAGGAAGGCTCTCAACACTAAAAGGAGCCTATCAAAAGGACAGAGGCGATATCCTGATGGGAGTGTGCCCTGAGCAAACTTGGGACAGGTTTAGCATCAAAAAGAATAATGACTGTGATTATAAAGTACTGAATAAAAAAATATCCAGGAGTTCTGCAGTGATTAAAAAAAAAAAAAAAAGAGGGAGAGAAACTAATTTGTCACCAGCTCCTTTCTCTAAAATTTGTACCTAAGGTGAAAGCATTCAGCATTTACCTTGCTTTCTTAGGAGAAACTATAGGTTAACCTCAGTGGATTATGAAAATCTCCCCCAGCCTTTTTAACAAAGAATGGCTACTAATGCACGTATTAATAAAGAAAAAGGAAAACTATTCTACAAAAAAGAAAAGAAAATCCCTATTCTACAAACAGTGAAATGATTGATCCAAAGATCATCGAAGGACATTAACACCATTACATGAAAGGCTGTTGAGGAAAAAGCATTTATTCATCTGTGCTGAAATACCTCTCTACAGATTACTTGCTCGTTTACAACAAAGAAATCTGGAGGTCGCCACCTTAACACGGTGTTCCAAAGCAGCAGCATCAACTCCCAGACAACCCATCATTATGCATCTTCTGACATCAAATGATGTATGCAAAATCACCTAATGAAGTACATATGCCAAAAGTGTTTAACCTGAACCTAATCAAGATTTAGACTTAATTTTCAGTCTACAGGAAATTGGGGCCACAAAGGAATAAGTTAAATTCGACCAAGAAGAAAGATTCAGATAAATACAGAACGTGGGGCATCACGTAAGACAACTGGCCTGGACTTGTCATGTACCACTGCAGTAATGAACAAAACTGGCACCCTGATTTAAGCACAACAGTACGATTCTCCGCTAAAAGGAACTGGAGTTCCTTGGGAAAAAGGCAGATTCCAAATCTGGAAGGAAAAAATACAACATTGGTCTGGAACATCTTGTTGTGCCAGACAAAAAGGAAACTCTTGACTAACGGGATCATAACAGAAGGTCATAGGAGCTTAAGGGGAATCCTAGTGGCCCAATTTGGGACAATTTAAACATTAAAAAATGATAGCAAAGAATTATAATATTCCAAAAAAATTTTAAATCCATAAGCCCACAGTGATGTCATAAGGAAAAAAGATGGTGGGTGGGGTGAATGGAGAATTAATATTCCTCTTCACAGTGAATATGCGGTTTCAAGGTCATAAATGTGGAAGAAAGTAATACAATTTGATAAATCACCATTCTGCAGCCTGTCCTACCTTCCTATAACTGATTCAGGCAAGGAATAACAAAGGACATTAAAACGACTGGCTGATACGCTGTTGGGAAAGAGGTTATTCAAAATATCTGAAAAAACATCACCCCACAGCTTACTTTAGGGTATAAGGTGCGCTGCAATGGAAAGATCTAATTACAAAGGTGAAAACGGCTCTCGGCGATAAAGAGATCTGATGGCTTTCATCCAACCAAGTGAGCAGACCTAGCATCACAAATAAGGGACAACCTGACATTGTGTGCCACCAGGTATAATGCTGCAGAGCAAAAACACCAGCACAACCTCGAGAGAAAACCGGCGATACCCGAAAGCTGAACATCTGCAGAGCCTAGGACATGGCTGCTCTGTTCCGGGTATACACCCAACAGAAGCATGCCCCTGTTCACGAGAAGACACGTACAAGGATGTCCATGTGCAGCACTATTCATGGTAGCTCCGATCCGGGAACTACTCAAATTCCCATCAACAGCAGAAATGGTAAACCACGGTATATTCACAAGGAGAACACTATCCAATGAGCCTGGACATCCTACAACACACAGTAACACAGATGAATCGCACCAACAAAATGCTGAGCAAAAGAAACCACGAGCGAAAGACTACACGTGTAGACCTCTACTTACATAAAAGCACAAAACAGGCAAAAATGAATCAGAGGTCTTACAAGTCAAGAGTGTATCGGTAGTAACAGCAAAAGGGGGAAAGGAAACTTAGGAGGGGCTGCGAGTAGTCAATTTCTTGATCGGAGAATTATTACACAAATAAGTTCAATTCACAAAAATTCATCTATCTGAACACTTACATGCGTTTTTTTCCATTCTACGTTATTCCCCAATAAACAGGTTTTTTTCAAGTACACATCACCTACACCTAAAAACACTTAAAACTGAATCTAATCACTAGAAAACACTCAAATCCTGAATATAGGACATTCTATAGACAATTAGCCTAAGATCTTTAAAAATGTCAGTCATAAGAAAGACAAAAAACAAAAAAGACTAAAGAAATAACAGCCACTTTATAAACATAGTGTAGACACAACAGTTCATGAAATGCATGAGCCTTGACTGGATCCTGTATTTAAAAAAAGAAGCTATAAAAGGTATTTTTGGCATAACTGGGAACATTAAACATAGATTGTGACGTTACAAAATTTAGGAATGATAAATATTATGGTTATGTAGGAGAATATACTTATTCTCAGCAGGAGCATGTTTAGTATTTCCAGGTGAAGTGTTATCGTAGCCACAGCTTATGCTCAAACAGTTCAGGTGAAAAAGGAGAAGAAGAAAGATAAAGCAAATCTGACAAAGTTATTAACCGTGAGCCCTGGTGCACAGTGTGAGTGTTCACTGCAATCTCTGTTCATAAATTTCACAATTTCAAAGTAAAAAGTTGGGCAAAAACCCCAGCAATATCACCAAAAATATTTAAAAGACAGCTGTCCTGGAATAAAAAATAGAATACAAAAATAATATAAAAACCTAGCTTGGATGCTTAGGTTTAAAAAACTGGGAAAATGTAAATGAATACAGGACCAGATATTAGACGGCATTTGTAAATAAATCATTGTTAATTTTCCCACGTGTGACAATGATGTTGCATTTTGAACAAGCGCATCTTATTTTTCAGAGATGCATGCTAAAGAACCTAGGAGTGAAACGTCATGGAACACAATGGAAGTTAAAATGATTCTCACACACACAAGAGAAGAAGCAAACATGGAAAAAATTACTGTTGTTGAATCCAGGTGATGAGTATACAGGCGGTTGGTATACCATTCTTCCAATTTTCCTTTCTGTTTGAAAGTCCGTAATAAAATTTAAAATTTAGTCAATGCCTCAGAAATGTGAAGAGACCACTGGGACTAAGAGTACAGTCTGTTTTTCAAATAGTTTAGAAGAGTTGAGATCAATTTTAATTATTCTAAGGAACCAGTGGTACTTAATAAATACTATTAGATAATGGTAGTTTCTATAATACGATATCAATAGAATTCCAGCTAAGATCCCATGTTTATAGGATTTGGAATTAGTGGTATTCTGACAAACAATGATTCATAAATGCCGGTTTCATATCGTACTATACAAAAGATAGGTCACAAAATACACCCATTTTATTTTATATATATTATATTATTTTCGGAAAATCTGGTATCTACCTCAGTGATTGAAAACAGGAATGGAAGCAAAGCCTTCTGGAAGAATTCATCAAGTCCTTTACAATCTCACTATCTACAATTACGTGCTACTTCTCTAATGATGTTTCTAAAGAGAGCTGACTTGCTCTTCTATATATCAAAGCAATCTATATCTATTTAACTTCTCATCAAATCTCTGAAAAAACAAATCTACTTTTCTGGGGTGCTGAAATGATTATTTTACGGTTACCAATAATGGATTTTATGCGCTGATATGGTTGATTGAAGTCTCCTAGTAGGCTGACTTTTATTTACTTTAATGCTTTACAACCATAAGAGCAAAAAAAAGTATTTTCTTGAACACAAGTAAATTAGTTTCACCTATTATATTAACAAAACCACGCCACAGTGAGCTGCTGCATAGAGGCCCTAAAACAAGTCGGGAGAACACTTAAACTTTTCAGAGAACTTTTTTGGCTTCTCTTCCTGCATCCCAGCATAGGAACACTGGCCAGGCAATCAGACTGAAAACTGTAGTCGTGTACAAGGGGGAATTACTTCTGCGCTCTAGAATGAGTGAAACGGGTTCCTTCAAAATGAAACGCCACTCTTGGCTTTTTTGGGAAGCAAAGTACTATGTCCAGATCAGTTTCTCGAGACAGCCAACCTACTGACAGGGTGAGCTTACTCTCCACCCATAAGCGAGGGTTTTGCCAAGTGAGGTAAGAATTTCTAGGATGAAAACAGTCTGCAGCAGGGACCCTCTCCTTACATGGAACCATCTTCAAGCCAGTTCACAGGCTTGAAATTCCCTAATTTTCTCCGAATTTAATTATCTTACCTAGAGGAGACCAGAGATACTGCTCCTGACCACCACCCTGCTTCTAAACAGGGGTGTCACTCAAAGAGAAAGGACCGTTTTCGCCCCCAACTCCAGAGCAGTGGAGCAATGAGGCCACGGGAACAGAGAATGCCTCACGAATTCTCAAGGGAAATAACTATATTTGGAACAGTGCATGGGAAAGTTCAAGCCTAAGGGTGCTCTTAAAAGTTGAGGTTCTGGTGATAAGCAAGTAAGAGGGCGCTAGTAATTTCATGAGGGCAACAAGCTAAACCACAAGCTCAGATGATATATCACAGAGAAACAGGAAGAGACTGCTAAGAAGGGCCCTTTTGGGGTCAGAGCAAACTGTAAAAGACTGGCCTCAAAAACTGCCCCAGCAAAGGGGCCCAGATTTCACTGAAGCAGACAAGGAAGCAACATTTGCCCTGGGACACTGCTGCAAAACCACACCGCAATCAGCCAGCAATTAGTGAGCCTAAGAGCTGGGTGTGATACCAAAAGACACAAAACATCAAAGACCTGGGTGAGAGACGAAACAGAACACTGGGAAGACCACTGGCATCCCAGCGTGACTGCACTGCTCAAGGCTGAGCCCCCTAGGGAGTGACATCGGAGACTTCTCATATTTTATATAAATGCGTATTATTTCTCCTAATGATTTTAAACCAACTGTATAAAAGCATAATTATATTATTAGAACTAAGACATAAAGGAAAGTAATATGTTTGACAACAACATCATAAAGAAGGTGGATGGGAACAAAACTGTAATATAGTAAGGAAATTATACTAGATGGTAACTCAAATCCACTCCTACATATATTCCAAAATGAATGAGTATGCCCGCATAAAACCTGTACATGAATGTACACAGAATTTTTCACAAAAGCCAAAAAATGAAAACCACCCAAAAGTCCATCGATGGATAGGAAAACAAAACTATGGTATATCCATACAATGAAATATTATTCAGCCATAAAAAATGAAGTGCTGATACATGCTACAACATGGACGAACCCTGAAAACATTATGCCTGTCAACAAGAGACCGCATACCATATAATTCCATTTACATGAAATGTCCGGATTAGGTAACTACAGAGACAGAAAGTGGGAGAGTCGTTGCCTAGAGCTGGGGCATTCAGGAAAAAGTGAGGAGTGACTGCTGATGGATATGTGGTTTCTTTTCGGGATGAAGAAATGTTCTGGCGTTAGTGGTGATGGTTGCATAACTATAAACATACTAAAAATCACTGAATCATATGCTTTAAATGGGCAAATTATATTATATGGTATGTGAATTATATGTCAGTAAAGCTGTTATTTAAAAAAAAAAAAAAAAAGCACAGTGCAGGGGGGCACCTGGGTAGCTCAGTTGGTTACATGTCCAACTCTTGATTTTGGCTCAGGTCATGATCTCATGGTTCGTGAGACAGAGCCCTGCGTCAGGCTCTGCACTGACAGCACAAGGCCTGCTTGGGATTCTCTCTCTCCCGCTCTCTCTGCCCCTCCCCAGCTTGCTCGCCAGCTCTCTCTCTCTCTCTCCATCAAACAGGTAAACTTTAAAAAGAAAAAAAAAAGGCAAAAAAAAAAAACTTTTAAAAAAGTACAGTGCAAAGTCTTGACTTGCAACATATTATTTCATGTTATTCCTTAGACACTATATTCAGAGAGATAACAGTTCAGCTCATAAGAAAAAAAAAATACCATTTCATAGGTCTCTGAAAACTCTGCATGAATTCAGTTAGATGTCAGATAAATAAAATGCTATGGGTGATCTCAAAGTCAAAGGATTCATCAAACCCAATATATTAGTATTAATCAAACCATGTTTACTTGTGAAATCAAAAAGTACTATACCGTCAAAGACATTTTCACCAGTACAAACTTGCTGTAAGCATGTGACCTACAAGATAGATTGTGAAGGCAAAACTATCTGGCCATAATAAAGAAATCCATTACATATTTCTATTTAAACACAGGTCAAATCACATACCCAGAGTTCAGACTACTAATGGCAGTGAATGTAAATTAAAAATGTACAAAAACTGCATACAAAAGGAAATACAGATCTAAATGACTCAAATTAAAATGTACTATAAAAGGATTTTAATTAAATGTCATGTTCATCTTTCTTAAATATATACGACTTTCAGAGTATGGGTTACTACCCTATAATATGCATCACTTATATTATACATTAGAGCTATCCCATAATATATAACACAATTGAGAAAGCATAATCTACCACTCAAAAAATACAAAGCCTTTTTCTAAAAGCCTGGATCACACCTTAAGTTTAAACACAGAACACCACCTTGGAGTCTCTCCGGATGGTAAGTGCCAGGTGCTCATTTCTGATTAGTATCTTGCCACAGTTAGTTGCTTCTCAAACTCACCCTGGAACTCATTTTCTGTCCCAAAGCGCACAAATTCTTCTTCCTCCTGTATTTCTGATCTCAGATAAGGTCACCACGATCTACCCAATCATGCAAGCCGGAAACCTGAAAGATCAATCTGGACTTGTCCCTCTCCTCCACTTCCAACTCCCAAACATCCTTCAAGTCAAACACCAAATCCTCATCAGCTCTCCCTCCGAAGGGTCTACTGTACCCGCACCGTCCGCTTCCTACCAGTGCATATTTCAAGCCCGGCATATCTCGCTGGCTCTGTCTCGAGTCTCACCACTCTGGAAGAAAACCTCCTGCACAAGCCTGCCACCAAAGGGACCTTCAGTACCAGACAGGATTTTGGAACGTCCAACATTATTTTGGGAAACATTCCTTCACTCTCTTTTAAACGTGTTCAAATAAGGACCCTCCTCCATCTCCGCTCTTGGGTACAGTGTGCACGTGATCCCACACACGACCACGGTTATCCATCCCCCAGTCACAGTGACTGATCCCGGGATAAGGACGCATCTCAAGTTGGGCCAATGAGCACCTTCCTCAGGACTTCTTACTGAAATAAGTTAAAAAGTGCACGTTTTTGCTGCGATCACTCGCTGTGAGAACAACATACCTTAAACTGGCAGTATTCATCTCTGCCACCATGTGCCTGAGGGTCAACCCTTAAAAAGAAAGGGAGCCGGGAGACCACGAGCAGGAGACACTGATGGTATTTTCCCAAAACTTCTTTGTTTCATATGCAAATACAGGAAAATTTTGGACTGCGAGGAACTTGCTCTGCGAGTGTTCCGCAAGACAAGCAAACATTTCTAATAAATTTTAACTTGATAAATGAGTGATGTCTCGTAATACGAGTAGTATGTGACGCTGAATGTCACAAGATCACAAGTGAGCCAACGGTTCCTCTCTTTCTCACTGCGGGATTGTGGGTGATCGTCTCCCATGCTCAGAGCTCGGGTCTCAGGACGCAGTGTTTGGCAGAAATCACTGATTTTTCAGAACACTGGAAGGTACTCACAACTGGCATTACTGGATTTTTTGTCACTTCAAAGCACCTATGGACAGTCTTTCCAGACAAGAGTAAGCTCAGAAATGCTCTGCTTCATTCTAGGTCAGGCTGCCTTCAGACACAGACCCTCTCCTCTGCTGCCTTGTCGCCAGTTACATTAAGTACAGTATATGACAAGAGTTTATTAATACCGTGCTGTGATTAACATCCACACGAGCGTATACAACAGCCCCCATGCAGAAAAAGATTCCACTGAACCAACCGATAGCAGTGATTCGTTGGTGGCAGTGAAAGTCGTCCTACACAATAACCCTCCTCTCTTGTCTCCCTCACACCAGCCACAAAGGTTTTCAAAGGTAAGTGCAGGTTCACTTGTTCGTTTTTCTTTGTATTTTGTATTTTATTATTTTGTTTTCTATTACAGTATTGTAATCATTTTTATAGGAATATTTTTGGGTTGTAGAACAAATCACCTGAGTTTCCATTATTTCTCATGGGGAAATTCACTTTCATACACAAATGCTTTAGATTACAAGCATGTTTCCAGAACAAATTATGCTTGCAAACTAAGGTTTTACTGTAAATCTTTTCTTAAAAAAAAAAAATCAATTCAACTTTGGTTTTTGTTGCCTATCAAGTCTTACCACATTTCTCAACAATGAAATGGAATTCTCTAGCTCCACTATACCTGTGCGTGTACTGGTATGTTGTAAAAACATGCATACAGAGATATGTGTATATACACACACACACACACACACACACACACACCCCATACATAAAGATCTCACACACACAGATAACACATATATATTTGCTTACATTTTCAAAAAGTATCAATAGAAGAAAGCAAAATTAGTTCTAAGATAAACAACACAGTTTCAGGGGGTGCCTGGGTGTCTCAGTCAGTTAAGCATTCAACTTTGGCTCAAGTCATCATCTCATAGTTTGTGGGTTCGAGCCCCTCATCGGGCTCTGTGCTGGCAGTGCAGAGCCTGCTTGGGATTCTCTCACTCCTTCTCTTTCTGTCCTTCTTCCCACTTGCACGGCAGTGCACGCTCTCTCAAAATAAATAAACTTAAAAAAAAAGAATAAAAATATATATTTATAAAAATGCTATTAAAAACAAGAGGTTGTTTTCAATTAAAAGATGTTACAAGAGTATCAACCAAATGTGATGTATAGACCTTACATGGATCCTGAGCCAAACAAACCAACTATAAAGACACTTTTGAGACAACTAAAGAACAGTGAACATCCACTGGGCATTAGATGATCTGACTATTAATTCTGTTAGGTGATGATGACATTATATTATGTATTTTTACATACGTATTGTTATGTATTTTTTAAAGCTTATAACTTTTAATCTAGAGATTTCCCTCTTTTTTTTAAGTTTATTTATTTTGGGGGGGGGGGGGAGGAAATCCCAAGCAGGCTCCATGCTGCCAGCACAGAGCCCAATGCAGGGCTTGAACCCATGAACTTCAAGACCATGACTTGAGCTGAAATCAAGAGTTGGACACTCAAACAACTGAGCTACCCAGGCATCCCACTCCCTCTTTTTCTGAAACACTGTCTGTTATGTATCGGTCTCATAGAAGTGCCCAGGTGTCATTTTAAATAATCCTTTATCCCTCATTTTTTTGTGAACTGGTTATTACAATTAGAAACTTGTAATTCAAGGGGCTCCTGGGTGGCTCAGTCAGTTAAGCATCTGACTTTGGCTCAGGTCATGATCTCATAGTTTGTGAGTTCAAGCCCCACATCAGGCTCTGTGCTGACAGCTCGGAGACTGGAGCCTGCTTCTGATTCTGTGTCTCCTTATCTCTCTGCTCCTCCCCTATTCACGCTGTCTCTCTCTCTCTCTCTCTCTCAAAAATAAATAAACATTAAAAAATTAAAAAAAAAAAAAAGAAGCCTGTAATTCAGGATCAATATCTTTAGCAAGAATATTCCATAGGTGGCACTTTGTATTTCTTATATATAGTTCTGTTGCCAAGAACACCCTTCTCCCTTTTGTCCTGAAAAACATTTACTATCTTTTAAGACTTGGCTCAGATGTCACCTCCTTCAGAAAAACCTCTTTACCCTCCAGTCCCCACTAAGCCAGCTTTCTCTACTAATCCAATAGCTAACCCTAATGGCACTGGACCTGCTTACCCACCTGTTGCCCCAATCAGGCTGTGAACGCCTTTAACAATGGACTAGTCTGCACGACTGGACTCCACAGAGACCTAAAGCCTAAGTGGGTGAAGTTCCAGGAAAGTAATCTTCACCAAGTAAACACATCAGATCACGTCCTTGTGTTACGGCCCATCCATCTGTACCTGGTAAGCAAGCAGGCACAAAGCCAGGGTCTCCAAGGTAATAGGAAGGAATAATGTTCAGAAGGAATAATGTTCAGAAGGAATAAGACGCCCTGGGAATATCAAAGGGAGTGTCCTGGCACCTGGCAGATTTCCTTACTGTTTGTAAACACAATCATAGGCAGCTACAGGTCTCAACAGGGAACTTACAGAAGCGCTGCTCTAACCGGAAGGTGCATACAAATCACCTGGAGACCCGATTCAAAATGCAGATTCTAGGGGCGCCTGGGTGGCTCAGTCGGTTAAGCGTCCGACTTCGGCTCAGGTCATGATCTCGCGGTCTGTGGGTTCGAGCCCCGCGTCGGGCTCTGTGCTGACAGCTCGGAGCCTGGAGCCTGCTTCAGATTCTGTGTCTCCCTCTTCCTCTGACCCTTCCCTGTTCATGCTCTCTCTCTCTCTGTCTCAAAAATAAATAAATGTTAAAAAAAAAAATGCAGATTCTAATTCAGCAGGGCTGCAGGGAGACCCCAGATTCTGCATTCCAGGTGGATTCTGTTGGTTTGCAGACCACTCTTCAACTAGGTAAGGTTCTAAGAGACCTGGCAGTCAGCCCTCTCTCAGGGAAATTACAGCATTAACTCCTGTCTTACTAATCCTCTCTTTTAAGCTAAAACAGTCTGTGTCATTAAAAAGCAAACGAAAAAAAAAAATCAAAATTTAATTCTTCCACATCTGTTGGCATCTTTCTTCTAATATATCCACTCCTCTTTGACAATTATGCAATTTCTCATTCATCTAAGTATCTCCAGCCTGGAAACTATAAGCCCTCAATAAATGCTTTAAATGATGTTCCATATAATCTCAATGTATTTCGTTGTTTTCCACTGGCTTGTTTACATAGGTTTGTTCACTGGCCCATCTTTCCCATTTGATTATCAACTCCTCAAAGGCACAGACTCTCCCCTTTGTGCCATGGCACACAGTCTGTCACCTAACCAGCACTCAGTGATGTTTGCTGACTTAGCCAGATGACTGGGAACATGTTACATTAGGTTCTTAGAGACAACACTGAATAAGAACCTATCCTTCTTCCTGGGGGACTTACATACTCACAGATAGAACCTGTTTTCACAAAAGTTTAGTGACATACACTGAAAAGGATGATCGGCTCTACTTAACAAATAAGAAAACAGCAAAACAAAGTTCGATGTTATGCTTCTTCAGACAGCCTCATCAAGATAGGAAAAAACGTTTAACAAAAGGTACCTCAGTCTTCCCACACTCATCGGGCGGGTCCTGGTGTATGGCCATTTGATACTTGACATATAGAGAAAATGACCGGCTGAAGGACGACTTGAACTCTGGGTCCTCAAAGGAGACAGGTACTAACCTCACCTTCAGAGCAAGGAAGATACAAGCAAATGCTATTGAAACATCTCTACCTGATGATATGCTTCTGAAGGTGAGGCTAGAGTAAGATCTCCGCAAATCCACTTCCAAAGCTCAGCGCTGTTATTTCTCATGAAATGAACGAACCCTGGAGCGTGCTGATTGGCACAGAGCCTCAAGCACTAACTTTACACTAACACTTAGGAAATTTTTAACTCATATGGACCAGGACAAATTTTTTTTTTTTTTATTTTTTTTTATTTTTTTTACTTTTTCACTCTTTCCACCTGTTGTGGTTCTCTGCATAGAGTCACAATGTTGCTCATAAGGGTCACTACTTTTGTCTCCTCTATTTGTATTAAGTGTTTTAAGATTCTTCCCCTTCCAGATTTTTCTTGGGTAAGTAGATTTATAAAATGATAAGCATATGTGAACTTCTATTAAAATATTCTATTATCTCAAAAAAAATTCTACTATCTTACTTTCTAATTCCACTCTGTCCTGTATGGGTAGTACATCAATAAAGAATAATTTAGCTGTTATGAACTCTGTTTATACGTGACTTTTACATGCAGATAAAGCATATTAACCGTGTTGTTCAAAGTATGCCTATCATAAAAATTAGAGTTCTATTTATTACTAATTTTTAGATAAATACATCTAGACATCGTTATTTCAAATAAAGATAACTCATTTTACGTGTTACTTTCCACTTTGAAATTACACATGACGGGCACTCAACACGTGCTAGGTAAAATTTGCACTTTCAGAATGTCCATTAATCCACAGTCCTATCATACTGCAGATATGCTGCAAATTGAATACAAATAAAATGTACCACAAATAAACCAAGTTTTCATACAATGATATCGAATGGAGGGGAAAGTTCCATTTGCACAAAAAAATTGCACTTGGCCTGCTGACCTGGCTCACAGTTGGCTTATCAGGTGGATCCTTGTGAATAACCATCTGGTAACGTTTATAGACCTGGTAAGACTCCTGAAATGTGGCTTTGAACTGAGAACTTGGTGGAGATGATCTCACCACCCTCACCTTCAGAAGGAGTTAAAAAACAGTGTTCATTAATTATTTATTCCACAGAACATGCATTAGAACAGTTACTCCCGCCCAAAAAGAACCAAATATTTCCACACAAATATTAAAGCATAAACAATGATAGTATTTTAACACTGAAAATCAACCAGATAGTAAATTTTTTTTAAAAGCGATTTCTCCAACTTACAGACTCATTAAAAAGGCAGAGGATTCGAAGACTAAGGTCTATGACCGAATCACAGAAGATGGACTCTATGGTAAAATGGCAGAATGCTTCTGGCACTCCAGAAACAAACACAAATAAATACTTTTTTCGCTGCATGCAACCCACCTTCAGTAAACCAGTCAGAAAGACAAAAATATGTGAACACATTTTTTAGACGCTCTTCATGCATCACTGCTAACTCTAAATTTACAAATTTTTTTGTAAGGGTGAAAGACAACCCTCACAAAGCATTCGTACTTCATGGCAGAGTTAAGAATGAAGATTCTAGGGGCGCCTGGGTGGCGCAGTCGGTTAAGCGTCCGACTTCAGCCAGGTCACGATCTCGCGGTCCGTGAGTTCGAGCCCCGCGTCAGGCTCTGGGCTGATGGCTCGGAGCCTGGAGCCTGTTTCCAATTCTGTGTCTCCCTCTCTCTCTGCCCCTCCCCCGTTCATGCTCTGTCTCTCTCTGTCCCAAAAATAAAAATAAAAAACATTAAAAAAAAAAAAAAAAAAGAATGAAGATTCTAAAGTTAAATTTCTTCTACTCAAATTTTAACGTCACCATCTTGGGTCAAGTAAATAAATGTATTCTCTGTGCCTTAGTTTCCTCATACGTAAAATGAGGAGGAATTAAAAACCGTAATTATAGGGGCGCCTGGGTGGCACAGTCGGTTGGCGTCCGACTTCAGCCAGGTCACGATCTCGCGGTCCGTGAGTTCGAGCCCCGCGTCGGGCTCTGGGCTGATGGCCCAGAGCCTGGAGCCTGTTTCCGATTCTGTGTCTCCCTCTCTCTCTGCCCCTCCCCCGTTCATGCTCTGTCTCTCTCTGTCCCAAAAATAGATAAACGTTGAAAAAAAAAAAAAATTAAAAAAAAAACCGTAATTATACAGTAAAGTTGATTTATTTTAACATCAACCATTTACTAACCAGTTAAAATGTGTTAGCAAAACAGAATAATAAAACAGAAAATCGAGTGCAATAAAAAAGGCTAAGTAGAAAATTTTCATGTGTGCCATGAGAAGTAATTCTTCTCCAAAAAAAGAGGGTCATCCAGTGGACAAAAAAATCTCTGCCCATCCTAGCTATCATTACATTAAAAAATTAAAAAGCCTCCTACTGTACAACATGCTAGATGGGCCTGGTGCCCTGAACACATTACTATTTATGATCACAAGAGAAAAGACTCCTCTTAAAATACGTTAAGTAGTGGGTTCAATTCTTTTTAATTTGGGAAGGAGAAAGTGTCAATACCAAAATCAGAACAGCTAAGGAATTATAACATAGTTAAGACTTAAGTCTAATAATATATAGCATCCTAAGGCTTAGATTGCATTAAAGCTAATTTCTTAATAGCAGGTCCTTAGTGATACACTTAGACAATATTAAGCTATAAATTCAAAGGCTACCCAGTTACTGATGAGAATAAAATTATTATCGTTAATGTTTTAGGGGAAAAAAATGAATACCAAATACCGAAAAATGTACACTTAATCTGAAATGTAAGTCAAAAATAATAGGAATACTCTAAAAGTATTCGTATTATGCCTATATTGGTTTGAGAGAATTACTGAGAAAGGACTGTAGTAGTACAACTTAGTACTATTTAGTTAATTCCTAACTGCTGGCTTGCATATGTAATACAATTTGTTGCCTTGGTCAAGATCAGAATATTAGAATGGATAAAAAACAAAGATGTGCCTACTGTGATTTCCTTCACTATCTAACCAAAACTGCCAAAAAATGAAATTTACATAGTATATTTTATCTCTTTCACTACTAAATTTCAATCAAGGGATACAAAAAGCCAGAGTCCCCTGCATAGTAACATGCTAAAACTGGAACTGTTTTCCCAACTTTAGTAGCCAAATTGCCTAAAATATTTATTTTAAATCTTAAAAAAAGGGGGGGGTTTCTCAAGTAGCAATTAACTTAGCAAACACAAATGCTACTCCATCCCAATTCACTTTAATTTCCCATTATTTAAACAGCAAAATATCACCTGGTGAGTATAACCTCAAATGAAAATAAATAAAGTACCCACCAACAACAAAATAAAATAAAACACCCTCCAAAGTACCTCCAACTTGTGTGATGCATTCTCTGGTAAAGATTCAAAAATTAAATCTTCGAGCGATTTGGGCTGGTTGGATTTATTAGCCTTTGGTGGGAGCAAAGACGGTGGTTCACCCTGAGCCTGGAAACCCTCAAGTTCTCCAGCCGGGTTCTGCTGCATCAGTTTTAACCTTTTCCTTTCTTTCCGGATTTCCTTTGCTTTTCGACAGGGAGGCTTACTCAAATCTGCTCCTTTGCCTACAAACAATTTCAAAATATTAGACCACTCACATTTGACTCAAGAAATGTTTTTTTCAAGTCTCAAAGATTCTACAGAATTAGGCCCAAAGCATTTCAACAGTTAGGTTAGCTTTGTAGGTGGATTCTCCAGAAGATTCTGGTGTAGAGCTCTAAGTTATCTTACAATCTTATCTTAGAAGCAGGAACTGTCAAAGAAAATAAACAGTCACAGAAACTTTTCAGGCAGCTTTTACTGGTGAAAATTCAAAAACATTTTTTTTTTAATATTCATCCACTTCTCTGTCTTTATAAGTAGAAAAAAACATAATCAATTATCTTCTGCTTCAGGACATGAATGTTTCCAGCACATTTCTGAGGGACATTTCTCTCAAAGCACTTGTGACATAAACAAACGCTTAGGACCTGGGTGTAAATGAATACTGATCCCAGAAAACACTCTGGCAGGTTTTTTAATGAAAAAATACTCTTGCTTAGTTGAAGGGATCTGTGTCTCTCCATCTAACTGAGGGGCCTCATTAGCTCAGCTCAGTTAATGACAGTTTTTGTTTGAATTAAAAGAGCAAGTATCAGACTGAAAGGCCTTAAAGATATAAAATTTTTTTAACTAAAATAGGGGCGCCTGGGTGGCTTAGTCGGTTAAGCATCTGACTCTTGATTTCGGCTCCGGTCATGATCTCACGGTTCATGGGATTGAGCCCCGGGATTGAGCCAGCAGTACAGAGCCTACCTGGGATTCTCTCTCTTTCCTCTCTCTCTGTCCCTCCCTTGCTTGTGCACTCTCTCTCAAAATAAGTAAACTTAAATAAATAAATAAATAAATAAATAAATAAATAAATAAATAAATAAATAAATATTTTAACTACAATAAACCACAAATTTTAGTGAGTGCCTTTTCATCCAGTAAGTTGTCTTTAAGGACTCTGTGCTGAGAAAATCAAGAGCTAGAGGCAAATAATGAACACACCTGAAAACTTCAGTATCATTTAAATGCCCAATAGAATAATTATATAATTTTCATTTTATTTTCACTTTCCTAAGTAGACTCCACACCCAACATGGGGCTTGAACTCATGACCCTGAGATCAAGAGTCACGTGCTCTACTGACTGCCCCCCCCCTACAAATTTTTAAAACAGCTAAGCAACAGAATATCAAAAAGTCATTAGAAATGCTTCAGAAATTTTCAGGGATTTGTCATTACACAAGGTTAAAAAAGATTTCCAATTATTTACAAATAGATACACAAAAAATATTTATTAAAATGCCTGAAAAGAAATATACCACCATGTTAACAGTCAAAGAAAGGACTTTTCTTGCTCTTTTCCTTGCAGTGTTCTCTTTTCTTCAAATTCTCTAACGATGAACATACCATTGTAAATTTTTCAGCTATTAACAAAATAAAGAAAAATGCTACTTTAAGTTCCTAAAACACACATTTACAAATCATATAAAAGTAAGCAATAGGAAGTTTTACAAGACCAGCAAGTTTAATTTTATAGAAAAGAAAATTAAGACCCAGTGTGTTAAGAGACTTGCTAGAGACCAAGAGCTGGTCAAAAAAAATTAATCTGATGAGAAAATAGTTCATTCATAGTGAAACCATATTACGACTTCACTAACATGTTTTCCAAATAAAAACAAAATCGACCCATAAAAGAAGACTCTGAATAAGTTTAACAACCAGGCAACAAAAGACTTGACTCTATAATTAACCATTACTGCCTTAGAGAATTAATTTTCTTTGGCCAGGGAATGTGTCTTCCTCAAATTTGTTCACAGAGGCACAACAGCATTTGGTTAAGAGCATACACTCTGACATGGGCCGCAAGAGGTCATCCCTGTCTCTCAGCTAGCTGACTTTAGGCAACATTACTTGTCTATACAAGGAAGACAATAACCAGTCTTACCTTTGGAGTTCCATGAGAATTAAATGAGTTAATACATGTGTAGCTCTTAGAACAATACCTACTATTTAACTGGGGTCTTCTATTATTATTAGCTATTATATGCATCACCAATTCCTACAATGGTTCACCTATTTAGGCATTTCCATAAATGGTAATAAGGCAGAAAAGAATCCTGCATTTTCTAATAGTTACTCAAAATGACATTCTCTAGAGTGAACTGAGAAACAAGTTTTCACCATTTTTATGAAAGATCACCTATGTCGGCTTTGCATCAACTGATTCATTGGACTAAGCAATCCTTCTTGTGGTTGTTTTACTCTACACGTATGTACTATCATGATATGAACGCAGAGGATAGTAAATTAGGATTTCAGCTTATTTATGGGACTAAAGATCTCCCCAAAGCAAGAAGTTCCTTCAATGGAACAGAAACAGATCAATATAAAATCACTGCACCGTACCAACCCAGCACCCACAGATGTTCAAACCACTCAAGGATCCTAAATTAGTCCCAAGAGTTTTGAAAAGAGTTCAGTAGACCCGCATAATTCCTAATTAAGTTTCAGGAAATATACCTCTAATATTTTGTAAATAAAATGGAAATGTGTGTTTCTAGACAAAATCCAAAGCCTCCTACATTTTAAAATAAGCTCACATTTTTATTGAAAAATATAAAAGGAAAATAAGTGCAAACTTTTTTTAATGTTCCAGTAATCATACTGCTGAAGAAGTTAGTTTTGTTATTATAAAACTGTTGTGTAATGTAGGGTAAAGCAAATGGGTAACTGTGATATTCTAATTCTACTCTTCTCCGTGTCCTTGAGAGCAAGGTTTCTAAGTGTGGAAGAAAGAAGATCCAATGTCAAACAAGCAAACAAACACGTAAAAATACTAACAGTCCTGAATTTGAATTGGAAATATCAATATGACCACACGACCTATTAAGTCTGTTCATGGAAAAAGCCTAGAAAACAATAACCAAGCCAGTAACAATAGTGGTCACCTCTGGTCTAGTCGGTGATCTCCAAATGCCATTTTCCACTAAAAGAAACCAGGGCTTCTTGGGGAAATGGCTGTACAAGACGATCCAGGAGCATCATGTCATAGAAAGCTGCTAAGACTACCAACATTTTATCAAACAAACCAGAAGCCAACTTAGAGAAACTCCCACAGGAGCAAAGAACTAAAACATGGCAAATGTGTTTAAAACTCACTGTTAGAAGAGGTTATTTTGTAAAATGGATGACACAAAATGAAAGAATCAAGAATTCCTCTTGCCTTTGCTGGGAGTTCTTATGGGAGACAAGTAGATGAGGAGAAGGTTCTGTTTATGGAAGTATCCAGTTAGTAAATGAAAAATGAATTACAGACTTAAAATATCTAATGGATAAACGGATTTAGGCATTGAGCATTGGTCCACAGCTACTAGCATTAACAGAAAGAGAGGCACCCGGACATTATGTGTCTCCTGAAAGAACATCCCACCACCCGTGAACTAACCTTACCCATCCTCAAATAAATAACTGGAACTCCAATCTGATGAAGACTTCTCCCTCTCCAAAAAGGCAAAAGAAAACCAAAATGCCAAAAGACAAAAAAAAAAACAAAACAAAACAAAACAAAAAAAACAATTTAATCTTGAATCTGATCAAGGCTCTACATCCAACTATCAATTTACAGGTAGGTACGGCAACATGTTAAACTGCACTGTAGATTAACTGTCGGTCAAATAACCCAGGTCAAACAACCCAGTTTCTTCAACAAATAAAGTGCAAATAAAAAGGTTGGAGTAATGAAAGATCTACTGAGATTTTTTAACTATAGCAACCAACTGCAATATGTGGCCATATTTGGATCCTGATGCAAACAAATACTTAAAAACTGGAAACTTTAACACTGAATATTCAGTATCATTACGGAATTTTACTTAGGTGTAATAATGCTATTGTGAGTATGTATCTGAAAGTTCTAATCTTATAGAGATGCAAAATGAAGTTTTTAAAAATGTAATAAACTGTAATTTTTATAATAAACAACTGAAATAATAAAAGAACTGGCCCTATCACCTAAGACAGTAAGAGATGTAAGAAATTTATCTAAACCATTCAGAATATTTTATTGGACTATTCTTACTAGTTAGGATGAAATCTCAGGTTGACATCCAATGAAATGCCATGAAAGCCTTGCGTGAAAATACCTATTCAAAAAAAATGCAAAATGGGGCACCTGGGTGGCTCAGTTGGATAAGCATCCAACTTCGGCTCAGGTCATGATCTCATGTTTCATGAGTTCAAGCCCTGCATCAGGCTCTCTGATGTCTATGCAGAGCCTGCGTCAGATCCTCGGTCTCCATCTCTGCCCCACTTGCACTCTCTCTACCCCTGCCAAAATAAATAGAGGTCTAAAAAAAATCCAAAACAAAGTTTTCTGTGCATTAATATGATTTAGACAAGAAAAACTGTAATAGTAATAAAAATCTCTCCTTTGGATCATTCTGTATAAATAAATATAAGAATTCAGGAACTGAAACATAAACATCTAAATTGACATTTTATGAAATAATTTTTTTTTTTAAATCATACAGGGGGTGGGGTGCCTGGGTAGCTCAGTCAGTTAAGCATCCGACTTCAGCTCAGGTCATGATCTCACAGTTTGTGGGTTCGAGCCCCACATGGGGCTCTGTGCTGACAGCTTGCTCAGAGCCTGGAGCCTGCTTTGGATTCTATGTCTCCTCTCTCTGTCCCTTCCCTGCTGGCACCCTATCTCTTTCTGTCTCTCAAAAATAAATAAATGTTAAAAAAAAATTTTTTTAATCACACAGGGGTGCCTGGGTGGCTCAGTTGGTTAAGCATCTGAGTCCTGATTTCAGCTCAGGTCATGATCTCACAGTTTGTGAGACTGAGCCCCGCATGGGGCTCTGCACTGACAGTGCGGAGCCTGCTTGGGATTCTCTTTCTCTTTCTGCCCCTACCCCGACAAATTAAAAAAATAAATGAACATTTAAAAAAATAAACATTTTTAAAAGTAAATACAGAAAAAAGAAAAATTTAAAAATCATACAAACACATGCACACACACACAAATAAACCCACTTAAAGTTGGATAAAATTTTAAAACCTAAGTATTTTACAAGTGAAAATATAGAAAAAAATCTGACCTTACTGAAGGTGAAGTAAAATATCAAAATCTGGAAATTTTTAAACTAAAATTCATTATGATTACATAAAGAAATCTAATAATAAACTAAAGACCTTTATAATGTCTGTACTTTGAACAGAATACCTAAAATTTACTTTGTCTTACTTCACACCAAAAATAAAAATGTTTAGCACCACATCCTTGCACAGATAAAAATGCGATTCTCAAACTCTAAGTTCCTAGGGTAGTAAGAAATGACACTCTTTAAAAATATGTGTATTGGGAGATAATGAAACTATTATTTCAGGCTTTTTAAAAATAGCAGTTTTTAAAATATGTGATTTGTCCATCTAAATCCAGGCAATAATAAGTTGTACAAAACAGGGATTTTACAGATTTCATATAACTCATATTTTTAGCTGATGAGAGAGCCCAAGGGCTACAATGTTCCAAGCACAAAGAAAATCACCAGGACTTTAAAAAGGCCACAGAGCAAACTTGCCCTACCTGGCTTAGGAGCCATGGGCATTTTAACCGGATGTGATGGCTCACCAGAGCCCAACTTCTCCTCTATATCTTGTGACTGAATGAATTCATTAGATTCTCCCTTCTTTGGGCTTTTTCCTTTCTTCTTTTCTTCACTGTCAAAGCTCTCTGTGAGGTCACCGCTGAGCGTTTTAAGGTCACACTGTATATCCAATTTATTTATTAATCCAAAGTCACCAGCAACGGTGTCCTCCATGGTGGGCTCCATAGGATCATCTACAAATCAGAAAAAATCAAAGTCTATCAGCCATGCCATCTGACGCAATTAAGATACACGTAGTAAAAACAAAACGCCCCTTTTTTCTGATGTGGTCGAGACTACGGTGTGTGCATCAGGTCCATTCTCCCACCTTCCAAAGTAACAGGGCTGTAGTTAAGACTGTGGCACCCAAGCAAGGGAATGCACCCCAGTCCGTCTGCAAGTTGTGACCAAGTTCCCACCAGTGGAACAGAACCAAAACTGATAGGTTCAACTTGGCCTCACTTGTTTCTAAAGATAATTTGTAACCCTGAACTTCTACCCCTCCTCTCCCCACTGACTGGATTAGTAAAAACCAGCGTGAGCTTGGAAACTACATGTTGAAGGGAGTCCCAGAATGGCTGGGGAGGGGCAGAGCAGACTGTAGGCTAATGTGAAACACCCACAATGGGCTGTCACACTAGGAAACAAACAGACTTCTAGCATTTGTTAGTCATTGCATGCTGGTGTCTTTTTCTTATAGCTATTTACCCTTCTACTCTAATGAGTACATCGCTCCTCTAAGTTACAAACATAAATAATTTAGAAGTCTGTAACAAGTCAAATAAAGAACCAAATGTAAAAGCTATGTATAAAGACAGGCAATCATCAATTTATAAATGGAAGGCACCTCAAGGCTTATCTGAATATTAATTTTTGAAACTCAGAACATGATTTTCAGCCACTGAAATACTTTTTGACCAACCAACAAAATGTATTTAGTTTTTAAGACCATGTACAGACAATACTAATCAGAGCTCTACCAAAGTTCTGATGTCCCCAATGCCCAATTGTCCCTGAACCTCTAGACCCTGTAAGCCTTCCAGGCTTTTTTGTTGCCCACAGCTCTGCCAAGTCTGCTCCATGATGTCCTGAGTTTTAATCCGTTAAGGACAGTGCCCAAGGGCGAAGAACTTCCCTGGCCTGCTGGCCACTGTATCGCCAGTGCTTAAAACAGGGACTGGCACATTGTGGGCACTGAAAACATACTTGGGGATGTATTAACAAGCTAAAAGTGTTAACAAGTTAACAAGTTAAAAGTTAACAAGTTAAAAGTGAGGAAGGCTCCCAGGGTTGGACACTTCCTAGGGCAGATGTGAGAAAGAGCTCTAACAACAGCTGGCATTCCCAATTATTATGCTCATCGATTAGGCATGGGCTAGAGGAAAACTTTTAAAAAAGAAAAGACAAGATACTGAAACAACTGAAAAAGGAAGTATCTGTAAACCAAAGTTAATTTCTTTCAGGAAACGGACTCACAATTCAAAGTTTATCATACAAAAAAGAAAATTTCAGGCAATATAATGATTTACTGAAGGGCTTCCTCAAAGAAAACCTGGGCTTCACTCAACAATCAAAGTGGTTGTGTAGTCTTGTGCAAGGGGTACCTAAGCATCTGTTTCTCAGACATTCTACCACTTTCTCTGTACTTCACAAGGTATTATTAGGACCAAGTTGTCAAAGTACTGTGAAAGCTTAAGCTCTAATAAACTCCAGGAAATCACAAGAGCTGTAAAACTTTCCTACATTTTCCCTTTCCCTGACAGGCATTCCTCATACCCTTGACCTTCAGGCCAATGGCAACAGTACCAGCAGCACTATCCCTACTTCAGAAAGAGCCAGAAGGGAGAACCTTGGAAATCAACATCAATATAAAGAGTTTTTAGACCCAATCTCATCTTACCCTCATAATTTCCTTTGGAAATTTCCCCTTTGGCCAGAAATTTCAACATTTTTTTCAAAACCTTCTTGTGTGATTTTGATGGCTGAAACTGTAAAGGTCGGCACCTAGGAAAGCAAAACAAATATTTAAAAAGTGAACTCAAACCATGAAGAAATAAAATGAGTTCTGGATAGTATCTAGTACAGTGAGGCAAACTTCATGCCTGGGATTTCTGGGTAAAGACAGGGCTTGATGTAGCCTCTAATCCCACCCCAAATCTCACTAAAAAACTATGTTAAGGAATTAGAAAAAAAGAAAAAGACATGAATCACTGGGGAAAAAAAAAGAGAAATGTTGGAAGCTGGATAGCACAGGTATAAGTAGTAACTGACTTCGTAGACCAAAGAATGTTAAATCCTAAGCCAAGAGTGTTGAAAAGCCAGAAAGACAACCAATTCTCTCTACATTACCCCTAAAAGTTTTAGATACCTGATACCTCAGGAGATAAGTGTGAAGGCGGGTCTAAAAATAGAAAATCTCTTGAAAGTCTGTTTTGGAAGCAGTTAGATGTCTGATGCCCTCCCCACTCCTCCCTACACAACTCCCTACACAACCCAGAAGAAAGTTGCAAACTTAGAAAAGAAAAAAACAAAAACAAAAAAACAAAAAAACAGGGCCTCCTACATGAGGATACAAGCACAGTGGAAAGCAATGGAACTGGACTAGAAAAAGGAAGTCTAAAGTCTACATCCTGAATGTTGAGACTTCCAAGCCACTTCCCCAACCCAGCCACAAAACCTGGCACTTTCTCTCCAGAATGTGATCAGACCCCAAGATACTGTCCTCAGGCACTCTCCACTGTAAAGTGAGAATCACCAGATACTTGGAGAGAAACTCTACAAAGACACGTTGCCAAAAACACTGGAGAAGGTAACTAGGAAGACACAGAGTACAGAGGAAGGAGAGAGCCCCAAAAATAAAAATATCCTCAGAACACTCTCTTATTTCTCTTTGGCCATTACAGCCACACAACAATGGGAGGTTACAAAACAATAGAGAGTGTCCAAAAAGAAAAATCTCCCAGAAGAAAAAGTATAACAGAAAAAGTTAAAATTTAAACAAGACTTGGAAAATAAAGTTGAGGAAATCTTCCAAAAGATACAGCAAAAGGGATGGAAAACTGAAGAGAAAAAAAATTAGAGGATCACTCTAATTTTTAATTATTTTGAAATTAATGTTTAAGTTCAATAACTGAATAAAAACATTATCAGCAGTTATAATGGAATAGAAGAAAGAAAATGGAGGGAAGAAGACCAACAAAATAAAGAAAATGTCCGTGAAGTGAACAATAATGGTGGGAGGAGGTCCCAGGTAAGAAGAGCCACATAAGTCCATGTGTAATGGATGCAAACAGACACTGCCAAACAGGAAACATCAGAACACAGGGAACAAAAAATCCTTCCCCAAAGAAAGAACATTCTGCACAAAGGAACAGGGATCAGAAGACTACCTGACTTAATAGCAGTAAGACAATGGAGCAAAGCCTTCAAAATTTTAAAGCAAAATTATTTCCCATCTACACTTCTATATCCCAGCCAAACTATAAGTTCGAGTAGAGAATTAAAACATTTTCAAATGTACAATGTCTAAAAAGTACTTCTCGTGCACGCTTCCTCAGAAAGCTATTAAACGTGCTTCACGAAAATGAGGAAATAATCCAAGAAAGAGAGGTCAGGAAATAGGAGACACGGGATCCAACAAGAAATCCAAAGAGAATCCCCACGATGGCAGTAAAAAGAGATCCCAGGGTGACAGTGATGCAGGAGTTGTAGAGACAACCTGTCCAGATCAGAGCACGTCAGAAGACAACACAGAGATATTCATCGAGAACATAAAAGCAATAGAGTACCTGAAGCATCTGGAAGTACCAAGACGACATTTACACTACTGTGGAAGCATTTCTAAATCAACTGGTGATGGGTACGTAAAAGGCGATGTGAACACAGAAGACAATTATCAATTCCACGGAAAGCAAAAACTCGTACAGGAAAGAAAAATCATAGCACGCTACATGACTCAACTGTAAAGCGTATTTATAGGTCATAACAAAGGGATTACGCCTATTTAAAATTACACTACTTCTAGGCTGGGAAGTTGACAATGAGGACAAAAAGGAGCTTGAATGTGACAAGGGAACAGGGATGAAATAAAGTTAAGTCCTTATCTTTCAGAGACAGAAACCCAGAGATAGTGAGAAAAAATAAAGTTGAATCCTTATTTCTGAAAGAGAGAAACACAGAGATAATGAGAAAAACCCAAAGATGAGGATATATAGTTATATAAGCATGTCAAGTAAAGGTAGAAAGAAGGAAAAACAAAAGAATCCGTTAAAAAATTTGAGTGTGCACTGTACTGGGAAAGAGGAAACAAGAAGGCTCAGGGGACTGCAATTCTGCAAAATACATTTTATGGAATGTTTGATTTTTTAATTATTAGCATATAATTCTACATAAAAATAAAAACTAAAAAAAAAAAAATCATAGTCAAGGAAGCTCATCCTCATTTAAACTCACATACTGGGCAGCCCCTGACCTCTATCTAACAAGAAGTTACGTTGTAGGTTATAAACACCTTGCCTTTACATTAGGTCTTATTGTAACTATTGTAGCCAACAAAGTAAAAAAAAAAAAAAAAAAAAAACCCAGAAGAGTAAATATGCAAAATGACTCCATAGTGTCATCATATATAACGAAGTTGTATAGAGGATAACAATTCAGGAAATGTTTGATTTCATGCAAAAAATCACATTTTATAATTATTCTGTTTTGCAATGTTAATTGAATCCCTTTTCATAAAAGCAATCAATGTACCTGGAACAGTGCTTGGCACTGAGAGGCACCCAATAAATTATAGAAGTTTCTTCTTTTTTCTTTAACCCACTGAAATTGACCTTTTCTGATTAGAGAGTATCAGGATTCAAGCCGATCAGCTCCAGACTTAATTTAAACAGAATCCTGGCCATAATCCAGTAACAAATTGCTATTTGAAGGAAAAGGACTTCTGCCTCTGACGATGTGACTGCTTCATAACCACTAAAACTGAAAGAGGACAGCACAATTCTGTCATTTTATTCTTTGTATAAGTGAGACGGTGTCACCAAACCAGACAGCCACCTCTTCTCTCTATTGCCCAGTCCTATGACCAGTTAGATAAGAGAATGGATTCTTAACCAGGAATCAGTGGAACTTCGGGAGTCTATGGTCATCCTAAAATTAATATGCAAAATGTTACGTATTCTTGCCTCCAGGCCCCTCTCCCTTTTGTTCTGTTGCAGAGAGGATCTAGAACTTTTCATCAGATTGTCAAAACAGTCTTCAACCCCAAAACAAATTAAGAGATGGGACAGAAATGTGAAGACCAGCCAAAACACGATGGATACAACTATGTTTGCTTTTTTTATCTAGAGAATATATTTACATTGAAACCGTACTCAAATGCTTAACAACGATAACATGCTTTCTCTTTTTTCTACCAGAAGAAGAGGAAGGCAAGGAGGACAACAAGGGAGAAGAGGAGGACCTTTAGAACCTGAGAAGGTTAAATCCTTCCATGTTATGCTGGGGTTTTCTGGTTAAGCAAACACTCTGCAGGAAAACAGACTTTCTAGCTTAAGTTTTACAATGAAGAAAACAACTCTCGGGGCGCCTGGGTGGCGCAGTCGGTTAAGCGTCCGACTTCAGCCAGGTCACGATCTCGCGGTCCGTGAGTTCGAGCCCCGCGTCAGGCTCTGGGCTGATGGCTCGGAGCCTGGAGCCTGTTTCCGATTCTGTGTCTCCCTCTCTCTCTGCCCCTCCCCCGTTCATGCTCTGTCTCTCTCTGTCCCAAAAATAAATAAAAACGTTGAAAAAAAAAAATTAAAAAAAAAAAAAGAAAACAACTCTGAATACATGTGGCAGATTAAATGTCAGCCCCCGCCCCTTTCTACAGATCCTATAGTACTGTTTGAATATGAGCACAACGTCTGGTAATACACTAGAATGTGGAAAGCCCTAAGCTAAATTTTATAAAGAATTTGATACCTAAAAGTAATCAGAGTATTTGCTGGTATTTTCATACTATGTCATAGAATCATTGATTAGACTACTAAATAGTATACTTTTTTATATCATACTTACACCCAAACCATTAAACGGTATTATTAATAGCTACTGATGACGTATAAATGTAGCATCGGTATGTAAAAAAGATACAATCCATTTGCTTCTCTTTATAAAGGAGGTGTACCTAGCACAAAAGTTAACATGTAAAAAAAAAGCAAGGTGCCACTAAAAAAATTATACGAGACAGATCCTCTTTCTTACCTTATCGTGTACTGGGGACAACATGTTTGATTCATGACAGGCTTGTACACATATTTTCCACTTCTAAAATTGAAAAATGTTGTTAATGTCTCATACGTTTCTCACATGTACCAAAGCAGACTAGTACAGAGGCACAAAATTAATTATGGTAAAAATCTGACCGATAACATAAAAACACATAGATGTAGTTACTCCTTAGAACTAAGCAATCTTGCAACACTGGCACAGCAAGGACAGAGCCCAGCCTTTCCTTTCCTAAACCTTTACGTACATACTCCAAGCCTCTTCACCTCAGTTACCCTCTTAGCATCACCTGCCATCCTTCCAGGCCTCAACCCACCACCAATCCTCAATACCACAAAGGCAATCAGAGAAAACTGCTCAGGATGTGGGGACCCTGCCGTGTGTCATAGCCTAGGATATCCACACTTGAGGGTTCCACGTGCACTAGGGCCACGAAGCCCAAAATTAACCCGATCCTTTCAAGGCCTTCTGGATCTTGGTTAATGGCAGAACCATGACATTATGGACTGAATTCTGTCCCCTCAAAATTCATATTTTGAAGCCCTACCCCCACTACCTCAGAATGGGACTATATTTGGAGAGAAGGCCTTTAAAGAGGTGATTAAGTTAAAATGACAGTTAACATAAGCCCTAATCCAATCTGAATGGTGTGCATATCAGAAAAAGAAACTGGGCACACAAAGAGACACCAGGCACCAGGGACATACAGGCAAAGAGAAAGGGCCCCATGAGGCCACAGCAAGAAGGCAGCAATGTACAAGCCAAGGAAGGGTCTCCAGAAAAGAAAGAAAGCCGAAGACACCTGGGTTTTGGAAATTTCAGCCTCCAGTACTGTGAGAATACGGATTCCTGTTGTTTAAGACACCCAGTCAGCGGTATTTTGTTACAGCCATCCAAGCAAACATACATGGGTTCGGTTCCTGAGCCAGAAACCTGGGAGTCATCTCCAGTTCCTCCCTTTAAGGCACCTCTATATCCCGTCAGTAAGCTTTCTACTTCTAAACTGTACCTTGTATCCATCCCCTTTTGTCTATCTTCTAACCTACAGCCACTGATGATGACGGCATCATCGTGAGATGACGATTTCCTATCTGGACCCTACAGTGATCTTTAGAACCGGTCTTTCTGCCTTCAAGAACCACCCCCTCAAATACCTCTCTACGATCTGAATGGTCGTTTCCCAAAGCACAAATTCCATCACACTTCTGACATAAAAGCTTTCAATGGCTCCCCTTCCACCTTAAAAAAAAAGAGAAGTGCTTCATCATGGCATACAAAATCCTTCAACATCTGACCCAGATCTTCTTTCTGGGTCTCATGATTAAGTTTAAAGAAAGCTATGAAGTTTCATTTGTTGCACTCAATCCCATATCTTTTGGGTAGTATTGGCACAAGGCCCTTAACACTGCTTATATTTACACAAAAAACTTTATATACTCTAAAATTATCTATATAAAAATAATTACCAAAAAATCTTAGCCGTCAAAGGCAATGTGTAAACCTTAATGGAATTCTGATTCAAATAAACCAACTATAAAAAAGGGGCATTTTTGAGACTAGTAAAAACCTAATCAAAACTAAGTAACAGATGACATCAAGGAATTATTAATTTTGTGAAGTATGATAACGGTATTATAAATACATTAAAAAGGAAACAAGAATCCTCTCTTAGAAACGTGTCTATTATAGGTGTATTGACAGGATACCTAAATTGCTTTAAATTATTTTGTGGAGGAGGAGGGAGCACCTTAGCTGGTTCAAGCTGCTATAACAATATACCACAGAGGGAGTTGCTTAAAAACACAACAACGTATTCCTCATAGTTCTGGAGGTTGGGAAGTCCAAGATCAAGGGTGTTGGCATATTTAATGTCTGATGAAGACAAGCTTCCCGGTTCATATATTTGTTGTAACCTCACATGGCAGAAGGGGCAAGAAAGGGAACTCTCTGGGGTCTCTTTTACAAGGGCACAAATCCCATTTGTGAGGGTCCCACCCTCTGACCTAATCACCTCCCAAAGGCCCACTTCCCAATACCATCATATCGGGGGTTAGGATTGAAAAGATGTACTTGGGGGTTGTGAGGGATGACACACGAACATTCACACCACCACAGGGAGCAAGGAGAGTTGACGAAACAAGACTGGCAAAACAAACGTTAACAACTGCCGAAGCCTGCTGATAGCTACATCAAGTTCATTAGAACATACTCTCTACATTTATGTAGGCTTGAAGTTCTCCTAATGAACATCTTTCTTTAATGTTTGTTTATTTTGGAGAGAAAGAGAGCACGTGCACCAGGGGGAGGGGCAGAAAGAGGGAGAGAGAGAATTCCAAGGAGGCTCCTCGCTGACTGTGCAAAGCCTGACACAGGACTCAATCCCACAACTGTAAGATCATGACCTGAGCCAAAATCAAGAGTCGGATGCTTAATGGACTGAGCTACCCAGGTGCTCCTAATAAATGCCTTTAAAAGAAGAGACAGCGGAATCACTACATAAAGAAATATAATTTAAAAACGTCTTGGGGCACCTGGGTGGCTCAGTTGGTTAAGCGTCCGACTTCGGCTCGGGTCATGATCTCACGGCTCGTGAGTTGGAGCCCCACATCGGGCCCTGTGCTGACAGCTCAGAGCCCAGAGCCCGCTTTGGATTCTGTGTCTCCCTCGCTCTCTGCTCCTCCCCCACTCACACTCTGTCTTTCCCTCTCTCAAAAACGAATAAACATTTAAAAAAAAATGTCTTAAATCTTTTTCCAACAACAGGAAAACATTTCACAGGCAAACAACATTTTCTAGTTATAAGAAGAACCTGAGTAATAAGAGAAGCATTTTTGTATGAAGGAGCTTTACCTCCGCCATCCTCGGTCTATGAGATCCTGATAATCCTGTACGGTCATGGAGTGTGCCCACATGCCTGAAAAAGTAAGTGCCATGTACCAAGTTAATCATAGCAGGTTGAACTTTTTTTTTTAATTCAAAGCATTTTCTAAATGTGAATACTGAAGCAAAAAAAAAAAATCTAGCTCACACTGAAAAAATGAAAGTTTGCACATACTTCACACTATGTGACATCACACACAACAAATGAAAAAAATTATTTACCTTAATCTTAAAAATCAAACAAATCAAAGTGATTACATTTAATTCCGAATTACTCTATAGTCTCTTTGACATCGTAATTTAAGGTCCTCCCTGAGATCAGATTACACAACACCTTTAACCATAATAATATCCCCGATAATTTAATAAGCTGGTCCCCTCCAAAGAATTGGAAAGCAAATGTTTTCTTATGCATTTAATTCTCATTGTTATGTTTTTAGCATAGTCTTGGATGTTGAAAATAGAACAAAAGTATACAGCAGTATTCCTTTTAAGTATAAAAACTGAAAGCAATCGAAATGCCCAGGAACAAAAAAGTGATTACAGAGGACATTATCAGTATGATGGAATAATTAATGATGCAACCATGAAAAAACATTAAAAGGTATATCTGAATTAATGTTAATAGAAAAATAAATGTTTCTCTCGTAAACAGCAAACTGCATCAGAAGTATGTAAAGACAGGGGTGCCTGGGTGGCTCAGTTGGTTGAGCGTCCGACTTTGGCTCAGGTCACGATCTCACGATTCGTGGGTTTGAGCCCCACATCGGGCTCTGTGCTGACAGCCTGGAGCCTGCTTCAGAATCTGTGTTGTCCACCCCCCCTCCTCCCCTGCTTGCACTCTGTCTCTGTCGCTCTCAAAAATAATATTAAAAAAATATTTTAAAAAGAAGTATGCAAAGACAGAGGTACGCTTGATAGCACAGGTTGTATTAAGAAACAGAAATGTCCAGAAGCCTTGCAGGTGCTCATTAACACTGAATTACTTTATGAGCCCCAATTTCATCATCTATAAAAATAGGAATAACAAAACCTACTTAATAGGTGCTATGCCCTATAGTAAAGATTATCATCAGAACTAAAATAAATACGATGGAAATTTACAGGTGTCTCTTTAGGTGAAAAGGCTGAAAACTGATTTCTTCCACAGAACTTTAAACAAAGGACATGTATATTAATCAACTTCCTCTTATTAAAGTTACTGGGAAAATAATGAATAATCTATGAATATGTTAATTTTAAACACACAATATAAAGTGCTTATTACACACATAGTATAGTCAGAATACCAAATTCTGAAAAAGATGAGGAGGAAATCTCTAAAACCCGAAAGCAATCACTGCCACCATTTGGTGTGTTTCTCCCTGTGTTTTCATCCTCACAGAGATCCTGTCACACATGTCATTTGCATCCTGTTTTTCTCCGTCTAACCCTACGTTCTAAACATTTTTCTGCTTAGCTCTTCATAACCATCACTCCAAATGATTGCATTATATTACATTCTACTTCCTCTTACCCACAAGCATCTAATGAACAATTTCAACTAATGAGTAAACGGACACACCATAATCGTCCACATCATTGCCCTGCTGTAGGACATTTATACATATTTTTAACGGAAACTACCTAAATGTATATCTTCATAGCTATCCCATTTCCCACCATGACGCACTATTTCTTAAAATAAAAGATCCTATGTTTGCCAATGCACGACACAGCAGGTAATATAAGCATATTGTTTTTGTTTACAAACAAATCTTCCGGAAGAAACCTGAACCATGATGGGGAAAAAAGAAAAAACAAAACAAAACTGTGAGCTGGCTTTGTTGTTCTGGGGGTGGGTGGAGGAACGATAAGGCATATGAACAAGCACCTGGTAAAATTTTCAAACGCATTAACACAAACAGGCTCCCTTGCCAGCAGCGTCTACGGTCCGTCACCGGCGTCTCCAGACGCATTTTATCCAGATGCCCCCGCCCACGTATGCACACACGTCTCCCTGTACACAAACAGCCCACCCGACACGCCGCATTCTGCACTTCAAACCGGGGATGATCCCACAGCAGCATCAGCACTCAGAGGCCCGCCCCGGCGGAACTGACCACTCGGCAACGCTCCCCGGCATGGCTTGCTTGCTGTCACATATTTAACCCTGTCCTACTGGTGGATGACGGACACCTGTTTCCACACTTTGGACTGCGGCGAGACCATCATCATCCCGCACTTCCGACCACCTGTGTGAAGGCTAAGCACCCAGATGCTTCCCTGATGAATCAGAGCGGAGATTCGTTTTTAATTGTGACAGCTACGGCCCTCCCCGGCGAGCAGCGTTCCGCAACACCCTCCTCGAGACAGGATCTGGCCGGGGGCTCCCGCCGCCGCGCGTCCCTGGGGGCCGAGAGCGCCGAGACCCCCCACCCCCGAGGCCGCCAGCCGGTCGGCCGGCCGCGGAAACCCGAGGCCGCGACGCCCTCCCCCACCCGCCGGCCCGCTCACCGTTGGAGCGACTGCCCGACTCATTCTTGCAATAGCCGCAGCGGTAGGAGTCCTCGCCCTCGAAATACTCCACGATGCTGGGCGAAAGAGCTGCCCAGGAAGCCATGGCCCCGGCCCTCCAAGCGCGACGCCGCTCGACCCAGCCCCGCCGCCGCCACCCCACAATGCCGCGCGCCGCTCGGGAGTCCCCGAGGCGCGCGCGAAGCTGCTCGGGCGCCCGCAGGCCAGGTTCCCCGGGAACCCCGCACGCTGACGCCGCCCGCGCCATCTTGACCGAGGGCAGCCGTCCGCTATTTCCGTTCCTTCTCCGACCTGGACCGCCATCTTCGGTGAGGGTGAGGAGGAGAGAGGAGCGCGAAGGGAAACAGTCTGGGAAAAAACGAGTGGGAGAGGGACGCGGGAATTGGGGCGCCGGGCCTGTGCGCTCCCGGGCCGGGGACTGGCGCGGGGCGCGGCGGGCGGTGCGGGGATTGGACGCCAGGCGGCCACGCCAGCCCCGTCCGTGGGGACACTCACCGCAGGACACCTTGCCCTCCTCGGAGCCGCAGTAGCCGCAGTGGTAGCCGGCCTTGAGCCCCTTGTACTCCACCACCGAGGCCATGGCCGCCTCCAGGGTCCGCCGAGGCCGGCCACGCCTCTCGGCGCCCCGGGGCCGACCTCGGCGGAGCGCGGGGGCCCGCGGCGGGGAGGAGTGGAGGACGAGGTCTGGCGGTTGCGTCCCAGCGCCCCGACCCGCGCCCCTAACGCCTCTTCGGGGTCCCGGTCCGTGTTGGGGCCGGGGTCTCCGGAGATGTTAGCGAAAGTGGTAGTCGTGCCCCTCGAGCCCCGACTTAGGGCCGGATCTTTGCATAATTCCTCGCCAAGCATTCCTACAACCGCGCATCTTCAGCTCCGTTTTACAGATGGGGAAACTGAGGGCCGGAGGTTGTGACTCAGTCATTTCCTGCAGGTCTCAGTTTAAAAGTTACCGTCTCGGGCCGCCCTGACCACCATATGGGTAGCCAACTCCAGCTTCCAAACGAGCACGTACTCACTTAAGTGCCAAAATAGAACAAGTATACTCGCAGGTGTTCTGTGAATAGCTGTCGTGGGTGAATTGAAGACACTTAATGTTTTTAAAGCAAACAACTGCCAGAGCCAGTATGTGCCTTGTGCTGCTATCAGCCCATTGCCTATAACTTTTAAAGAGAAACTGACAAATCTAGATTTTTTTAGGTATTATTTTAAAAGCTTTTCTTAACTGTGCAGGGCAACCAAAACATTTATGTAGATTGAATTCAGCCCGTGGACTTCCAATTTGCAACCCCTATTTTAAGAGGATGCTGTAACAGTCTGGGGCAAAGTATAAAAATGAGTACCTCCAACAAGGTAATTTTCCATAATATTTATGTGCACAGATAATTTAAGCCTGTCTGTACAGTTTTCCTAGTCAACAATAAAACATTATCTTTTTGTAGTGTTTTGAAAAGTGAAATCGTGGGGCGCCTGGGTGTATCCGTAGGGCTTAAGCGGCCAACTTGCATTCAGGTCGTGATCTCCCGGTTCTTGACCTGTGAGCTGGACCCAGGTGATTGGAGGTGCCTCACCTGTTCTCCTCCTTGGTTCCCACTTGCCTTTCACACGTCCAGGGGCTGCTTCGAGGTTATAGCCTTGAGATAATGATGAGAGCACCTGCACAGTATTCTCGGCTGAACCCAATTAAGGCCTCTCTCTATACAGACTTTTTAGATATGGTAGGTGGGTGTGTGGATCCATTCTTCCTGCTGCTGCCCAAGCAAGCCTCATATGTAAGTTCCCTTTACTTATTAAAACTGCCACCTACCAACCTGGAATGGCCTACCTCTTCCTTTGGTCTGTCCCTGCCCTCCACGTATACCCTCTTATGTCTGTTACTAGTTGTAAGATCTTGAGAGGTTATTTACTCTGGTCTTCATTTCCTATGTTGTGAAGTTACTGGAAGGATTAAATGAGTTATCACATATACCTAGGACATTGGCATTGTAGCTCGAGGCTGGCATTCCCTGCTTGGGATGAGGTTGGGACAAAGGGACAGAAGTCAATTGGTAGAGGGCTATAAGAAAAGCAGGAAGCCTCCTGGCTTCCTGCTCTCTGTCTGAGCATGGCATTCTGCTCTCTGTTTTGTCCACCGGACTTTACTTCAAAATGAGAGCCCGGCTGGAAAAGGCCCGTGAATAGAGCCAAATCTGCTGTAATAGACAAAATGAATGAGGTCTGTCTTAATGGTGCTGATAGGTAGCAAGGGACCTTCAAGTTTAAGGAGTTGGAGGAACTAGAGAAACTCAGAGGGGCCCTAAGAACCTCCTATATGCTACACCGCTATCCCTTGGGTTTTTTCCCGTTGTGTAGGCACAAGTGATGCTTAGTAATGTAGTAGGTCACTGGGCTACCAAGAAACATCTTCACCTTAAGCAAGTGTGTATCCAGCACAGTAGACGTTGGGTTCAAGAATGTGGAAACTGACCTTCAAAGTTTACCTGTTTCTCCAAGCTTCATAATTTCACTTTATTTTAACGTTTATCTCTGAGAGTGAGAGAGATCGCAATCAGGGGAGGGGCCAAGAGAGAGGGAGACACAGAACCTGAAGCAATTCTGGGTTTTCGATGTCTTTTCGATGAACTTCCGCAACAGAGGGAGGAAGGTGATAAAAATAAAATTGTGAAAAAGAGATCAACAAAGACTCAAGGGCAGTGGTTCCTAGATGTCTTTATTTTGCTGAAAGAGAAAATGAGTTTTCATCTTCCAGGCCCAAGTGAGAAAAATAACTTCAGCTTCAGTCCCCCCCCCCTTTTTTTAATGTTTATTTATTTTGAGAGAGAGAAAGAGCACCAGTGAGTGAGAGAGGAGCGGGGGGAATCCCAACGAGGCTCCATGATGACCACGCAGAGCCCAACAAGGGGCTTGATCTCATGAATCATGAGATCATGACCTGAGCTGAAATCAAGAGTTGGATGCTTAACCAACTGAGCCACCCAGGTGCCCCCAGCTCCCCCTTTTTGTGGGGAGACATGGGAAGAAGACATTATTGGAATGTTCCCTTACGTATGAAATTGCAAGCAATAGGTAGTTGTCTTTTAATTTTCTTGTTTAATGGAATGAAATGCTGGCAACACTAGCTGTGAGCCCATTAATGTTTTTTTTTATGTCACCAAGTTTTTTATGTCACTAAGTGAGCCTGCAGAGTGGAAGAGGGAGGCCCTGATGATGTCAAGGAATCTGCATGGGCTAGGCCCAATTCATGTTTCTTGAATTGTGGAACACATTCCTCTTTCTTCTAAAAAAAGTGAGTTGATGGGGCCTAAGTAAAGTCAGGGAAAAAAGAGTAAAATACAGATAACCGGAGGCAGAGAAGAGGGGCACTCTAGGAGGAGGTGGCTAGGAACACCAGGGGTCTCAGGTGCTGGCATGGTAGCCACCTAGAAGATGCTTTCCTCTGTGGGCCACTCACTGTCAAGAGGCCTCAGATTGGACATTTCCCTCCACTGTACAGACATGTACTCTCCAATGTACTTTCCAATTTGGTAGTGTGAAAATTAATAAAAGAAACTGTTTAGAATAGGGGTGGGGGAGGGGCACCTGGGTGGCTCAGTCAGTTAAGCATCTGACTTTGACTCAGGTCATGATCCCACCGTTCAGGAGTTCAAGCCCCGCATCAGGCTCTATGCAGACAGCTGAGCCTGGAGCCTGCTTCGGATTCTGTCTCCCTCTCTCTCTGCCCTTCCCCCGCTTGTGCTAGACTCTCTCTTTCAAAAATAAACTTGAAAAAAGAAGGGGCGCCTGAGTGGCTCAGTCAGTTAAGCGTCTGACTTCAGCTCAGGTCATGATCTCGCAGTTTGTGAGTTCAAGCCCCCTATTGGGCTCCGTGCTGACAGTTTGAAGCCTGGAGCCTGCTTTGGATTCTGTGTCTCCCTCCCTCTCTGCCCCTCCCCCACCCACACTCTGTCTCTCTCTCACTCTCAAAAATAAATAAACACTAAAAAAAATTTATTTTAATGCAGAAAATCAAAGACCAACAAAACTCTTGAAAAAGCCAGAGGAAAGAAAACCCTTGCTAATAGAAGAGCAAAATAAGATTTACATCAGACTTTTCTTTAGAAAGCATGTAATAAGAGAGGGAAGTGAAACACTTAAAGTGTTGGGGTGGGGGGGAAACGCCAACCTACAGTTCTATGCGCAGTGAAATTATTCTGCAAAAGTGAAATAGAAGTACAGGCATACCTTGGAGATGCTGTGGTTCAGTTCCAGACCACTGCAGTAAAGCAAGTACCATGATAAAGCAAGCCAAATGGATGTTTTGGCACGTAAAAGTTAAAGTGCAATGGCATCATGTCTAAAAAAAGTACACTAATTTAAAATACTTTATTACTAAAAATGCTAACCGTCATCAGAGCTCTCAGCCAGTCATAATCACTGATCATGGACCACCATAATAAGTATCATAATGAAAAATTTGAAACACCACAAGATTTACCAAAATGTGACACACAGACATGAAGTGAGAAAATATCATTGGAAAAGTATTGCCAACAAATTTGCACGATGCAGGATTGCCACAAATCTTCCGTTGGTAAAACACAGTATCTGCAAAGCACAGTAAGGTGAAGTGTAATAAAATGAAGTATTCCTGTAAAGGCTCCTCAAACAAAAATGGAGGGTGTCTGTCACCAGTAAACCTGATTGGCAAGAAATGTTAAAGAAGATTCTTAAGGAAAATAATTCAGAAACCAATCCACATAAAAAAAGCATTTGGAGAAGGAATAAATGGAGATAAAATCAAATGTTTCATTTTTAAAAATTTAATTGCTTGTGGGCTGCTGGGTGGCTCTGTTGGTTGAGCATCTGACTTCAGCATAGGTCATGATCTCACGGTTTGTGGGTTCAAGGCCCGCGTCAGGCTCTGTGCTGATAGCTCAGAGCCTGGAGCCTGCCTCTGATTCTGTGTCTCCCTCTCTCTCTGCCCCTCCCCTTCTTGCATTCTGTCACTCTCTCAAAAATAAATAAACATTAAAAAATTTTTTTAATTTAATTGCTCTAACAGATAATAGGCAATTCAAAATAATAATAACTTGTATAGGGTAATTTTACAAGTTTATGGGTAAGTTGAGTGAGTGACAGCAATGTTAGAATGGATGGGAGGGAGGAATTGGAAATACTCGTATAAGGTACTTGCACTGCCTGTGAAGTGGTGTAGTATTCTTTGAAAGAGAAGTTGGATTAGTTGTAAGTGTATAATGCAAATTCAAGGACAACCACTTAGAAAAGAAAAAAAAAGTGCTATGCTGAGAGAGGAGAAAAACATAGAATCATGAAATGAATAATTTAAACCAGAGAAGGCAGGAAAAGACTGGAGGACAGAAAGAAAAAGACAGAAAGATGGGGCGCCTGGGTGGTGCAGTCGGTTAAGCGTCCGACTTCAGCCAGGTCACGATCTCGCAGTCCGTGAGTTCGAGCCCCGCGTCAGGCTCTGTGCTGATGGCTCAGAGCCTGGAGCCTGTTTCCGATTCTGTGTCTCCCTCTCTCTCTGCCCCTCCCCCGTTCATGCTCTGTCTCTCTCTGTCCCAAAAATAAATAAACGTTGAAAAAAAAAAAAAAAACTTTAAAAAAATTTAAAAAAAAAGAAAAAGACAGAAAGAAAGAAACAAAGAAACCAAGAACAAGAGCAATGAATAGAAAACAATAACAAATATAGTAGATATTAATCCAGTCGTATCAATAATTACTTTAAATGTCAATGGTCTAAATACACCAATTAAAAGACTGTCAGACTGCATAAAAAAAATAAGACCCAACTATATGTTATCTACCGAAAAAAACACTTGAAATGTGAAAGCAAAGATAGATTAAAAGTAAAGGGATGAATAAAGATATACTATTGTTAACACTAGTCAAAAACTGGAGTAGCTACATTAATTTCAGCAAAGTAAATTTCAGAGCAAGGAAAGTCAGGGATAAAGAGGACCATTACATAATGATAAACTGGGCAATTCTCCAAGAAGACAATTTTTAACATGTATACAATTAGCACAGAGGGGCAAACTATGTGAAGTAAAAACAGAATTGCAAGAACTAGATGAATCCACTATGATAGAGACTTCAGCACCCTATATCAGTAACTGACAGATCCAACAAGCAGAAGATCAATAAGGACATGATTGAACTCAACAACTCCATCAATCAACTGGATCTAACTGACATCTATAGAATACTTAATCCAACAGCAGCAGAATACACACTCAAGCTCACAAGGAACAGTCACCAAAATAGACTACCTGCTATGCCACAAATTTCAAAGAATAGAAATCATACAAAGTATGCTTTCAGACCAAAGTGGAATTAAGGTAGAAATCAACAACAGAAAAGTAGTTGGCGAATTCCAAAATATTCAAAGATTAAACAACATGCTTCTAAACAACACTTGGGTCAAAGAAGTTTGAAAAGAAATTTAGAAATATTTTGAACCAAATGAAAATACAAATGACCCTTGAACAATGCTGGGGTTAGGGGTGCCAAACCCCACATAGTCAACAATCCACATGTAAATTTTGACTTCCCAAAAACATAGCTACTAATAGCCTACTCTTGACCAGAAGCCTTATCAGTAACCTAAGCAGCTGATTAGCACGTATTTTTTGTGTTATATGTATTATTTACTATATTCTTACAAATGAAGTAAGCTAAAGATGTTATTAAGAAAGTCATAAAGAAGAGAAAATACATTTACAGTACATATTTCTCAAAATCCACAAATAAGTGGGTGTGTATTCAAGAATCAACTGTACAACTTACTAGGTTTGTGAGAGCAGAAGCAGTGCTTAGAGGATATTTATAACATTGGATATATATACTAGAAAAAAATCTAAGCTATCTCAGGAAACTAGAAAAAGAAGAGACAAATCCAAAATAAGCAGAAAAACAAAAAGCAAAAGTAAATGAAAATACAAGAAATCAATAGAGAAATTTCAACAAAACCAAAAACTAGTTCTTTTAAAACGTTGGTAAAATTGACACACCTCTAGTAAGACAGACAAAATGAGAATACAAATTACCAATATCAGAAATGAAAGAAGGACCATCACTACTTATCCCATGGACATTAAAAGTATTAACAAAGGAATATGCTGAACAACTCTATGTCCATACATATGATAACCTAAAGGAAATGAATCAATTCTTTGAAAGGTGCAATCTACCAAATCTCACACAAAAATAAATAGATAATCTGATTAGGCCTATAGCAAAAGTAATGGAATACTAATTAAAAACCTTTGAAAACAGAAAACCCCAGGGTTGGGTTGGGTTCATTGGTGAATTCTACAAAACATTTAAGGAAGAAATTATATCACCTCTCCATAGTCTCTTCCAGAAAATAGAAGCAATTCATTTTATGAGACCAGCATTTATTAATTCATTCTATGAGGCCAGCATTATCTTAATAACAAAATGAGACAAAGACATTACAAGAAAACTACAGACCATGTCTGTAATGAACATACATGTGAAAATCCTCAACAAAATGTTAGTAAATCAAATTCAACTATATAGAGAATTATACACTCTTATACCTTTCAAAAACAATGTAATCCATGTCATTAACATGTTAAACAAAATCATATCATATCAATAGATGCAGAAAAGGTATCTGACAAAACTCAACATTTATTCATGATAAAAATTCTCAGCACTAGGAATAAAGAGAAACTTCTTCAACTTGAGGAAGAACATCTACAAAAAAAACCCATACAACTATATTTAATATTTTTATATTTCATATTCAATGGTGAAAAACTAGATGGTTTCTCAATAAGATCAGGAATAAGGTAAGGATATCCCCACTCACTACAGCTCTTCAACATTATGCTGGAAGTCCTAGCTAATGAAATAAACAAAGAAAGGAATAAAAGGTACAGATTGGGAAGAAAGGAATAAAACTGCCTTTGTGCACAGATGACATGATTGGCCAAATGGAAAATTCCAACGAATCAACAACAATAAAAATCCCCTGGAACTAATAACCGATTATAGTAAGGTTGCAGGATTCAGGATTAATATATAAGAACCAATCTCTTTTCTACATACCGGAAAGGAATAATTGGAATTTGAAATTAAAAACACAACACCATAAAATAAATAAATTAATTGAGTGATTATTTAATTTTAAAAAGGAGTGCCTGGGTCACTCAGTCATTTGATCATCCGACTCTTGATTTCAGCTCAGGTCACAATTCCAGGATCATGAGATTGAGCCTTGGGTTGGGCTTCATGCTGAGTGTGAAGCCTAGTTGAGATTCTCTGTCTCTCTCCCTCTGCCCCTCTCAGCAGCTCATATGCTGTCTCACTCTCTCTCTCTCTCTCTCTCTCTTTAAAATAAAATAAAAAATAAATACACAACACCATTTATATTAGCACCACAAAAAAAAAGGTATAAATCTAACGAAATATGTGTAAGATCTATAAGAGGAAAATTACAAAACGTCAGAACAAATCGAAGATCTAAGTAAACAGAGAGATGATCCATGTTCATTGACAGGAAAATGAATATTGTTAAGATGTCGTTTCTTCCCAACTCGATCTTTAGGTTCAATGTAATCTCAACAAAAGTCCCAGGAAGTTATTTTGAGGATATCAACCATCTGACTCCAAAATTCATATGGAGAGGCAAAACACTTAAAATAACCCAAATAATGTTAAAGGAGAAAACAAAATCAGAGAGCTGACTCTACCAGACTTAAGATTTATTATAAAGCTACAGTAATCAAGACAGTGTGATATTGGTGAAAGAACACACAAATCAATCAGAGTAGAAAGCCCAGAAATAGACCCACACACAAATACCATTAACTGATCTTTGACAAAGGAGCAAAGGCAACTCCATGAAGAAATGATAGTCTTTTCAACAAATGGTGCTGGAACTGGGCATCCACATGCAAAAATAAATAATCTAGACACAGACCTTATGCTTTCAACAAAAATTAACTCAAAATGGATCATAAGCCTAAATGTAAAACATGAAACTAAAAACCCCTAGAAAATAACATAGGAGAAAATCAAGGCAACCTTGGTTTTAATGATGACTCTTTAGATAGGACCCTAAAACATGGCCCATGAAAAAAATTAAGTTGCACTTAATTAGAATTAAAAACTTGTACTCAGCAAAAGACACTGGTAAAAGAATGAAAAGACAAGCCATGGACTGGGAGAAAATCATAGTCTCTGCCAAAAGACTGGTATTTAAACACACACACACACACACACACACACACACACACACACACACACACACAATTTTAAAATTCTCAGCAAGAAAACAAACAACCGAATAAAAAATGGGCAAAAGATCTGAACAGATACCTCCCAAAGATAAACAGATGGCAAATAAGCTCATAAGACTCTCAGCATCATACGTTGTCAGCAAATTGCAAATTAAAATAATAACAAGATAGCATTCACACCTCCTAGAATGGCTAAAATTCATAACACTGACAACACTAAATAATAGCAAGGATGTGGGGCAACAGGAACTCTCATTCATTGCTGGTGGGGACACAGAATGTACGGCTACTTTGGAAGATGCTTTGGCAGTTTCTTTTTTTCTTTTTTTTTTTTAACGTTTATTTATTATTGAGAGACAGAGAAACACAGAGCGTGAGCAGGAGAGGGGTACAGAGAGGGGGAGACACAGAATCTGAAGTAGGCTCCAGGCTCTGAGCTGTCGGCACCAGAGCCCGACGTGGGGCTCGAACTCACAAACGGCAAGATCATGACCTGAGCTGAAGTCGGTCACCCAACCAACTGAGCCACCCGGGCACCCCATTGCTTTGCAGTTTCTTATAAAACTAAACATACTCTTACCATATGATCCAGTAATCACTGGTATATAACTAAATGAGTTGAGAGCTTATATCCACACAAAAACCTGCACATAAAGGTTTATAGTAGCTTTATTCATAATAGTCAAAACCTGAAGCCAGCAAGATGTCCTTGATTAGGTGAATAGATGAACCAATGGTGGACTATTGTTTAGCAATAAGAAGAAATGAACTATTGAGCCATGAAAAGACATGGTGGAACATTTAAAGTATATTGCTAAGTGAAATAAGCCAAACTGAAAAAGCCTTTTCAGCATGAAAAAGCCATACTGTATGATGCCAACTCTACAGCATTCTGGAAATGGGAACACCATGAAACAGTACAAAGATCAGTGGTTGCTGGAGTTTAGGGTGCAAGGTGGGGGGGGGGGCAAATAGCTAGGAACATATGGGATTTTTAGGGCAATGACCCAATTCTGTATGATGCAGTGATGATGACACCTGTCATTATACATTTGTTAAAATCCATGGAATGCACAACACAAAGAGTGAAACTCAGCATAAGCTATGGACTTTAACAATAATAATGAGGCAATATTGGTTCATCAATTGTACCAAGTGTACCACACTAATATAAAATATAAATAACGGGGGCAACTTGAAGACAGTAATTTTTAATCGATATCTCTGTAAACCTATAGGTGCTTTTAAAAAATGTTTATTAATGAAAAACAGAAGAGCAGTGTAAAAAATTTTTAATTGACATGTTGAGATGATAATATTTTGGATCTCATGGATAATATTTTGGATATCACTAAAATTAATCTCCCTTGCTTCTTTTTACTTTTTTTATTTTTAAAAAAATTGTTTAAAGTTTATTTTGAGAGAGAGAAAGAGAGAACAAGCAGGGGAGGGGCAGAGAGAGAGAGAGGGGGACAGAGGATCTGAAGCAGGCTTTTGTGCTGACAGCAGAGAGCTCTGTGTGGGGCTTGAATTCATAAACCGTGAGATCATGACCTGAGCCAAAGTCAGATGCTTAACCAACTGAGCCACCCAGGCGCCCCTCTTTTTATTTTTATTTTTTAACATAGCTCCTAGAAAAGTTGTGACTCACATTCTATTTTTGTAGAACAATGCTGGTCTAGAACCAAGTTCTTACCGCTCTACTGGCCCAACCCAATTCTCGACTTGCCTGCTTCTAGGCCCTATGGTTTGGGGATCTTTTCTCTGGTGCCACATCTTTTTAATCATTTTCCTATTAACCACATTTCATAGTTGTCTATTTGTTTTGGGAAGTCAGCGTAATTCCTCTACACCATATTCCGGCTCTAGCTGCTACCCACGTGTGGTATCCTGCCTGTGCAACTTCCTCTAACAACCACTGACAGTCACTCTTGCTTGGTTGGTCTCAGGAGTATCCCCCACGTTTCTGCCACTCTACTTAGAACATGCTCCCCTCCAGGTCCCCTGTATTCAGTCCCACCTCATATGAATGCCTCCTGCTCTGTTTTTGCTCCACACCGATGCATCCCGTTTGTATTGCTACACCATACATGTGCACCTATGTACATTTCTTGCCTCCCTCATTGGGTTGTGAGCTCCACAAAGGTGAGGGCTGTGTTTCCACTCCTTCCATTTTCCAAGGTCAGGTGGCATGGCGTGTGCTAAGACCACAAGTTTGCTTGTAGACATCCATGTTCAAGTTTCAGTCCCCCTCTGGGCAACCGTGTGGCCTCAAACACATCACGTTAACTCTCTTAGCCACGTTTCCTCGTATAGAAAATGGGCAGAATAATAATGTTACCGAATAGGGTGGTTGGAATATCAGTGTTATGTTAGGTACTAGAAGGGACACTTTTATTTTTTATTTGAGTCTGTTTTCAAACTCCTGCAAAATAGAGTCAGTGGGCGGGGTGCGGTTTCTGATGCTCGAAGTTAGTCTGTGATGACACTCTGAAGTTTGTTTCAAGGTCAGTGTCATGAGAAGTGGTTAACAGTAATTTCAGGTCAGGAACCACTATCGTCTCCTTCCCCAGCGAGGACTTCTCATAACTATTCAAACACATTTCACGATTTTTGACAAAGGATTAAAATTTAGGTATATGATAAAATACTTCTTTGCAAAACGTCCGTTTCTTTTGGTATTTCTCAGAGATAAGACACAACTCAGGCTACCTTTTGTTTATGTCAGGACCAAGTGTAGTGGTGCTGACGGTTTGTTCCAAACCAATCTGCTGTTTCAAAAAGGTTCTTTAGCTCCCTGGTTGGTCGTCTTCGTCCCGTTTCTCTTATCAGGAAAGAGAAACAATTCACAACATAATACTTAAATGAAGAGTACTTTTAGGTCCACATGGTTGTCTTTATAGAAGTTTTAATTAAGCTGATTCCGTAGTTAACAAGAGGCTGATATTGGGGATTGCATATTTTTCTTTCTCATTAAAGAGGCTATATTGTTTCCACAGGAGGGTAAATAAGGTATTAGCGTTTAGCAATTCACACACAGCCTGGCTCATCATGAATACCGGGAACTTGTGGAATATGCAAAGCTGTCAGGGCACAGGCATATACAAATTTTGGCTGAATTAATATCACATGAGTTTGACATCCGAGGGACATGACACTTTATCAGTGTTAAGATGGTATCTGGTGAATATTAAAATGCAGATTGAAATTGAGTTCAGGGTTTTGGCATGAAGAGAAATCACAGTCATGACTTGCTGTTTGAAATTCTTTTATTTTTTTAAGCATAAAATACCCACATTTACTTTCCTAAGTGTTTAATTTCTTTAAAAAAAAAGTTTTTTTAATGTTTATTTATTTTTGAGAGAGAGAGAAAAACAGAGGCAGAGCACAAGCAGAGGTGGGGCAGAGAGAGAGGGAGACACAGAATCCGAAGCAGGATCCAGGCTCTGAGCTGTCAGACACGGGGCTCGAACCCACAAACGTGAGATCATGACCTGAGCCAAAGGCGGAAGCATATCCGACTGAGCCACCCAGGCGCCCCATAACCGTTTCATTTCTGAATGAGTTCGGGGCTGCGGTTTCAAGCACATCTCTATAAACAGCACATTGGGGAAGGCACAGATTTTATTCTTACTAAGTCAGAAGACAGGTTGTAGTTATTCACTATATTTTCTCCTTTCACGTTTTGAGTAGAGACATCTCAATTGTAAAAGTATAAAAAACGAGGACGGTATTTGGCCATCTGCAGCTTAAATATATGGTGAAAAGCATCTTGAAGTGAATATGCAGAATCATTTCATTAGTTTTTATTTTAACATTTGTGTATTTCCTGCTAGCCTTTAAGAATGACCAGTTATAAACACAAATAATATGTGATTACAAGTAGATGAAAGAGTATTACAGCTTGGGGCGCACGGGTGGCTCAGTCGTGGTTGCGTGTTGGTTCACCGTCTGGCTCAATGTTGGTTGAGCATCTGACTCTTGATTTTGGCTCAGGTCGTGATCCCAGGGTCGTGGGATCAAGCCTCCCATTGGGATCCGTGCTGGGCATGGAGCCTGCTTAAGATTCTGTCTCTCTCTCCCTCTGCCCCTAACCCCCCGTGTGTGGGCCCTCTCTCTCACTAAAAAAAAAAAAAAAAAAAAGTATGAGAACGCAAAACCTCCACAGCAGCAGCAACGTTTAGCCAAGTGACATACCTGCTAAGGGATGGTGAGACCATATGACCAGGCCACCCGCACAGTCCAGCCTCTGCCAGCTACAACTGTGCATGCAGGATCTGCCCCGAGGCCCTCCGCCTCCCTGGGGGATACATATTCACCACCCCCGCAAAACACCAGCCAAACAAAAACGACAAAGACGCTCCCCTGGCCTTGGAAGGGGCTTCCTCCAGCAGCAAGGCTGCCTGTGTCTCTGAAGCCCAGCCCCTTCCACTTTGTGGCCATTCAGCCCAGCTCGCGCAGAAGTTCATTCCCTGCCAGCCGGACAGTGTCCCCACGTACCACTTCACAGTAGCCTCAATCTAGGATGGTGATGACACATACAAAAGCTTGTGACTGCCTCTGGTTGCCCTAGAAATCCACCCCCGGCATCCTGAGGGATCAACAATAAGGGGCTGAGGGTCTGAAAGAGCTGGAAAATAGTACTTTGCAGACTAGAGAATAAGAGATTGGAGACCAGGAAAGGGAGTGAAGGGCAAGCATGTTGTTCCTAAAGCTGGGGATAGATCGGGCTCTGGCGAAAACAAAGGACACGGCAGATAAACGGCACGAGGCTTCTGGAGGGGTAACCACAGGCGCCGGGCGGGGAGGGTCCCTGCGGAACCTAAGGGAGGACCAAGTGTCAGCGCAGACCCCACCCTCACGCCCTCCTCTGGTTACAGACTCAGAATGGTTGGATCTGAGTGCGGAAAACAGTAGGTATTCCTTCCTTCCCCTCTGAGCAAACGCCAGGAGAGTGTTCATTGATCTGGGAATGAGAGTGGCGCAGGAACGAAAATGATGCGCTCTGGAGTCGTGCAGGCATGCTTGCTGCCTCTGAAACCGACCCGGGACCTGTGACAAGTCACTGGACCTCTCTCGGCCTCAGAGGTCTTTGCAGTGAGACGTGATGAGTGCCTCCCACACATACTGTTTGGGAGGCAAGTGAAAGGACCCATTTAAGGTCCCAGCACATCACCCGGTATACAGTGAGCCCAGTATATGCTGCTTTGGAAATAATGCATAAGAACCTCTTAGGAAAGAAAAACACGAAAGCAGAAATAGGAGTCTGTTTAAGAAATTAGCTTTACTTACACAGTAATTAGTTTGGTTTTTTACCGGTCAATGTTATAAAATCCTTCTTTTGCTACAAAGAGAAGTCAGAGAAACAGAATATTCACAACCCAGGTTGCTAAAGACAACCTATTCACTAAGCAGGTTAAGAAACAAGAGTTCTCAGGCGCCTGGGTGGCTCAGTCGGTTAAGCGTCGGTCTTTGGCTCGGGTCACAATCTCGCAGTTTCTGAGCTCAAGCCCCCATGGGGCTCTGTGCTGACAGGTCAGAGCCTATAGCCTGCTTTGGATTCTGTGTCTCTCTCTGCCCCTCCCCTGCTCACACGCTGTCTCTCTCTCTCTCTCTCTTTCTCAAAAATAAACATAAAAAAAAAAGTTCTCCAGAATATCTCAATGTGACTGTGCAGATTTCTCAGCTGTATTCTTCTTTTTTTTTCAATTTTTTTAAATGTTTATTTATTTTTGAGAGAGAGAAAGAGAGCGAACAGGGGAAGGGCAGAGAGAGGGGAAGAGAGAGAGAAACCCCAAGCAGGTCCCACACTGTCAGTGCGGAACCCGATGCAGGGCTTGAACCCACGAACTGGGAGATCATGACCTGAGCCGAAATCAAGAGTTGGACGCTCAACCGACACTTAAGGCGCCCTGTCTCGCCTGTATTTTTCTGCATTAAATTAAAAAACCAACTTTCTCGCCATCCAATTGTTTTATTATCTATCTAAAATAAAAGCCTTTGACAAGAATCCTGAAACATGTTACAGTTAGCTGCTGCTGGGAATTAATGATAGCTTCTAAATTACACTATTTATAATTTTATGCGTAACTGAAAAGGGACTTACAGCTTTGAAAACTTATTTTCTGATCAAAGCTAAGTTCTTTGTTCTACCAACAATTGTACCAACAGTGGTTTGTGGAATGTGAAATCGCAACTGAGCCTCCCCTCTTCAGTGTTAAAGGTATTTGTTAGTCTGAACCTCAAACTCAGTATGGATCTCTGTTCATACTTCTATCAGAGAGCACTCCTTCCTTGCTTCGAGGAAAGACAGAAGTTAGCCAGAGTCCTGCCTATCGGCACCAAGAAACGCCTCTTGCTACGTGTGAAAGCGAGTCCCAAATCCTCCGTACCTCAGTGCACACCTGGGCCGTGGTTCCTGACGCCTTTCTCCAAATCCTAGTGTGATCTCTCTTTTTAATCTTCCAGATTGGCCTGGGCCCAAAACACTCAGGACCCTCGGATTGCAGGGGGTTCCCAGTCCCCACTAGAAAAGAAGATAAAGGTGAGGAAGTACGTTTACCGTGAACTTTGGAGCCAGAAATACCATCACAAAAAGTTCTTCTTCAAGGTAGAAAGGGCCTGAGTGTTGCAAGCAAGAGTGCTTTGTCAGTTAGGTTCGATTCACTCAGTACCCGCAGTGCTGAACAAAGCAAACATCGCTTGGGCCCTTGAGGGGCCTCAGCAAGTGAGGGACCTCGACATTAAACAGATAGCCACAGATTGTGATAACGGGTCATGAAAGATGGGATTTTATCTGAAAGAATTACATGCAAAGTGAGGAAGTGACATTTAAGCTAAAACCTAAACGTTACGTACGTTAAGTACCATAGTCAGAGCTGCTGTATTGTGTGTTTGGGAGTATAAGAGAATATATGAAAATACCAGATGGCAAAGAGAATAGGGTTTGAGGAACAGAGAAGCCAGTGCGGCTACATGTAGCAGAGCAAGCAAGCAGTCGAGCTAAGAGGGAGTCAGGAGCCAGATTATGAATGGGATTTTCTCCTAAAATCGATAGGACGCTATCCTAGGTTTCTGTGCAGAAAAGTGACGTGCTGAGATTTATGTGATACAAAGATCAATCCGGTTGCCGTGTGAGTGGTCTGATGGGGCTGGGGACAGAGGGAGAGAGTGTGGATTCAGGAACTCTAGTCAGGCTAACACCCTAGGATGGGGGCATCCTGAAGCTACCGGGGACAGGACTGGAAAGGTGGAAAATGAAGGGAGCACTTTGCAGTTAGAGCCAAGTGGAGGTGTTAAGTAGACAGTATCTAGGTCTGGAGATTCGAGTGCAAGGCCGTGTCGTGTGGGACTGTCTTGCTCATCCCTTACTGGCCCCGCCTAGAGCAGTCTCTGGCCCGTGGTAGGTCACCTTGTTGAGTGATTGAGACTGTCCACATCCAAAAAAGCCTAGATGAGACTATGCTCATCTTAAGTGACAATTTCTCTTATATTTTCTTGCATTACCTCTAAAAGACAGAGCCAGCAAAGCGGTGGAAGGCACGGCCATGAGGTAGGAGGAGAATGAAGGGCTATTCGGTCACCTGGGGATATTCAGCTAATGGCTGGAATTCTCTAGCAGGTCCAGGATAGCCTTGGTCACATGCCCTTGGCCACAGCCGGGAAGCCAGAGAAAAGTAAAGTATTTCAAAGAGGAAAGAGTGGTCCACTCTGTGAAATGCTGCTGAAGTCACAGATGACCGGGACAGAGACGAGGCCGCTGAATTTGTCACTGTGGAGATCCCTCATGAGCTAGACGACAACAGTCTGGGAAGGGCGGAGGGATGGAAACCCAAGTGAAAAGCGTCAAGGGCAAACTGTGGGGTGGGGCAGTGGAGAGGGGGGATAGGTTTCCGCTTCATGGCACACTAGGAAGGGGAGCCAAGGTGGGACGCGTTGCAGAGTCTTCCCTTTCTGTCGAAAAATGATGTCAACACTGGAACCTTTTTTTATGCGGAGTGATCCAGTACAGGGGAACATTTGATGAAGCAGGGAAGGGAATTTGGTGATTGCAAACTGAAGTTCTGGAAGCTTCACAAGGGCATGCAGAAGACTTGGCTTTTGATAGACAAAGGGGCAATGTTTCCATTACGAAAGCAGAGTCAGGATGGACACACGGTGGTTGTTCCGGCAACAAGAAGAGGAAGGTGTTTCTGACTGCCTGCTGCTGTTTCCTCAAGGTCGTCTAAGGCAAAATCTTCAACCGGGAGGGGGCTCGGGGGCAGGGGTGTGTGGGAGGTTTGGCGAGAAAGCCAGGGAACACAGCTAAGAGACCCCGACAGGGACACGGTGTCAGGAATGCCAGGCAGAAATGCTAGCCACTTGTGAGCCTGTGACAAAGGGCATCCGACTTAAAAAACTTCTAATGCTTCCCTCTGACAAGAGCCTAGGTGGCGTCCACTCTTCCCAAGTGAGGAAACTGTTACTCCAAAAGCTTCGACAGGAGAACGAAACACTTCATCCACCCAAAGCCATGTCTTTTGACTTCCGGTTTGCCAAAGCAGAGGCATATTACTATCGACGACATCAAGAAATAGTGCTGGGAGAGGCGTGGAAATACAAAATGGTTCCGGGGTGGGAAATTAAAATAGAGAGAGAGAGACCGCACAGTGAAAACACAGGAGATGCTAAAAAATGGGACTGTTTAGTGCCTGAGAGGGAGCTGGGCCAGATAGAGAGGTACATATATACCGAGCCGAACGGGCCAGAGGCCTCGGAGAAGGCAAGCGTCAGCCCCTCTCTCAAAGGATGCGCAGCCTAACGGTCTTCCCCAAGACATTAACCCTAGGGAAGGATGAAAAGACGGACACTCTCCAGAGAACACACAAAATGAAGACCAAAAAGCCCAGGGCGTCCTGGGCCAAGGAACAGATCAAGGGGTATCAAGACCGAATGACTCGAGGGAGACAGCTCATGGAGCAGAGAAGTGAAAGCCGAGCTCGGGGGCTCTCTGCCCCGGCTCCCCCTCTCCGCAGGCCTCCGGTGCACAGGGAGGAAGTGAAGGAATTCGAGCGGGTCACAGCCTATCCGATCGCCCAGCCTTACCAGGAAACGCTCCTAGAAGTGACCATCCTCACGGAAAAGGCCAAAAAGGAGGAGGAGGTCAAGAAGCCGCTCCACAGAGAGCTCTTGAGCATGCCACCGTTTTTGAGAAGTCAGCTAGAAAAAATTAAAGTTTAAGTTATTTTCTGGATTGTTGTATTTCTTTTTCAGGTGAGCATACGTTCAGAATCAGTGCGATAAAATCCCATACCCCTGAATCTTGTTTCTAAGTGTATCAAACTTTGGGGGCGGGGAGGGTAGATCAAGCATTTCAGCTGTCTGCAGAACTATCCCCCAAAATTTGTGACTTAAAACCCCCACCATCTTATAATAGCTCGTAATTCTGTGTCAGGAATTCAGGCAGAGCCTGCCAGTGCGATCTGCCCTACACATCCCCATTAGAGCAGCTTGGGGATATTCAGGTGACAGCTGGACTAGTCCGGAGGGTACAGGCGACACGCCCTTGAGGATGGCTGGAAGGCTGGGCTCACCTGGTCCCGGTCCGGGCCTCCCTTCTTCATGTAGTTTCTGGCCACCGGGTAGCTGGCCTTATTACAGGTGACTCGACTCTGGTAACTCGTCAGACACCACAAGGCTTCTTTTGAGGTAGCTTCTGAGGTCCCAGAACGTCACTTCTGCCGTCTGCTGTTGCTCCACCAAATCACCAAGACCAGCCCAGATTCAAGGGGGGAGGAAACAGATTTTCCTCTCAAATTTGCCACCATCTTTTCATCTACCACTCCAAGGCTCTGAAAACTCCATCACCCACAGAGGAAGGCAACTCTAGACATGTGTGCTTGAAAGATTGTAATGTTAAGACCACGTATGTGATTCCATTTATGTGAAATGGCCAGAATAGGCAAATTTTGACAGAAAATAGGCTATCGGTTGGGGCTCAGGGGTGAGGAGGTGGGCGAGGAAGGGTGATGGCCACCGGGTATGGGGTTGGGGGCGAGAATGTTCTACATCAGACCGTGGTGATGGTTACAGAGCCCTGTGAAGAGACTGATGAGTTGTTTGCCAGGAATGGGTGAATGACAAAGAGTATGAAGTAAACCTCTGCAAAGCCGTTCAATGAAACGGAAGAGAGAGCTGGAGTCTGGAGCGGGAGGTGAGCCAGGGTGTAGGCGAGGAGCCAGATCATGTGAGGCCTCGGACGGTTCTGAAAGCTCAGGTTGTTCAAGGGTCAGAGGCGGTGGGGAGTCACTGAGGCTGACGACCGGTTCTGAAGATGTGCAGGAGATGTGAAGGGCAGGAAGTAAGCAGGGACAGCAGATGGGAGGCTTCTGTGGCAGAAACCTGGGCAGGATGGAGAATCAGGACACCAGATGGGGAGTCGTGACCGATCAAGGTAGAGGGGAAGGAGAAGAGAAATCCTGGGTTTCTTTTGAGGAAATAAAGGAGTAGAGGGACCAGCACAGGGATTACAGGGAAGACAGACTTGGGAGCTGTTTTATACCTATGTTTAAAACAGCCCCTATGCTGGCAATAAGCCATTGCACATACATCTGTAGCTTTTCGGAGTTGAGTCAAAGTCGGAAGAATGTTTAGGATTAATTCATGAGAGTAAGATGGGGGGAGGGGAAGCAGGGAAAGCAACAGAATTTTAAGTGCCAAATGCACAGCATTTAACCCAGGGATCTATTTGGGTAGGAATCACCAGTTTGGTCTAAAATAGCCCCTAGAGGATGCTGAGAAAGGGGGTGCCACTCCACGCGGATCCAGGACGGCCAGGAGGGGAGAATAGAAGAGATTCTTGTTCAAAGAGGAGACAGGACAGTAACTGAGGGTTCTGGTAGTGGTTTTAAGGTGAGAGATAAACAGGCATGGTTGAAGGGAAAGTGCTCGGTATGGAGAGTGGCTGACAAGCCCGAGGACCAGGAAGGGCTGGGACCCAGAGCCTGCCAGAGCAGCGACACTCGGACACTTGACTCGGTCACCAGATGGGAGGAGGGAGAGAGGGAGGATGTAGCAAGCTGTGGAACGGGAAAGGGAACCAACAAGGGGCTAAAAAAACATCAAGAACAGGCCTGAAGGCCCAGCCAAGATCAGAAGCTTGGGAGTCGCGCCTGTCTGGTTGTCCTCTGTGTGCACACAGGGGACCGCTGATGGGAGCTGTGGGGATGGTCGTTCAGGCTGGCCTGGCAGAGGACTGAATAGTTTCTTGTGTGTAAATCACAGGCTGAATCATAGAAAATGGCTGATATTTGACCATGTTTTACCTACACAAACAATTTCATACAGTTCAATCCAATATTGGTTGACTTGACCAGCTAACTTTACATTTAGCTAAAGAGATATAAAAAGAACCATAATGATCTGTAGGCCATTGACATCCTAACTAAAAAGGTTTCAGTGGAACAGGACTAGAGAAAGGCCAAACTCTGGCATAATCAGAAAATAAAGAGTAACTACAAATATTTGTGAATATGGCAGTGAATTTCCTTTAATCAAAGACAACCAGGACCAATTCATTAACTATCAAAAGCTACATTTTACTAAAAACAATCTGTCTTTAAAAATGTTTAATCATACAATATATACAATACATGCTGCTTTCCTGTTTGGATTTCACTATCCAGTTGAGTCCTAAGAAAGAGGAAAAAAATAGCTGGTTAACAGTTTATAAATAACATGAATCCGAAGTTTACTAGATATACATAAATAGACTCCGACAACCAGTGCTTTCTCAGTGAGGAGGGCCCCGGTCCACCCACATTATATATCTTACATCTGCTCTCTTTCCCTCAGTTATCTTGGAACCAAAGCAGATTAAGTATTCAAAGTTCATTTTAACTCTCAAAATTACAGAAAATTTGAGTTAGAAAAATAAAACCTTAACAATGTTCTAATTCAAAATCTCCCCCCCCCCATTTTACAGATTGGATTTATAGACAAAATGAAGCTGAGTGAGATGAAGTCATCTCAGTGATTTTAATGTTTATTTTTGAGAGAGAGACAAAGTGTGAGCAGAGGAGGAACAGAGAGAGAAGAAGACACAGAATCCAATCCGAAGCCGGCTTCAGGCTCTGAGCTGTCAGCACAGAGCCCGACTCGGGGGCTTGAACTCACGAATTGTGAGATCATGACCTGAGCCGAAGTCGGACGTTTAACCGACTGAGCCATCCAGGTGCCCCCTCCGTGATTTTAAAGTCAGGGGCAGAGCCAACAGAATCCAGGTCTCCTGACTCCCACCCACAGCAAATGCCCGATCGTCACTAAGATTTCCTTCTAGCATGTTCTCCTTCATAAAAATTGAAGAAGTGTTTCACAGCATAACTCGAATTTAAGAAACGCCCATTTACTGACATCATTCCAAGGTAAATCTGTCCTAATCCTCCCTTTCTACTTCGTAGCTATAAAATAACCAAAACAAATCGGACACTGAACACGACTGATGGGAGGGTTCAGTATTCAATTTATCTAGTTTATCAACTTGTTGGGGCGGGCGGGCGGGGGGGGGGGGGGGTAGGAGGAGCCAAGCCAGGAACACACTCCTGCTCCGCCCCTTCAGAACCCCGAAGTAATCCAAAGAAGGGGACTTGCAGCCACTAGGTGGCACGCTGCCTTTCCCATCAGCACGCACAGTTCTAGGACTGGGGCACTAGAGGGAGGCAAATCCCAATTTCACCAGAATGCGAAAAAGGAAGGTGGTTTGGAATGCTAAGTAACGTTTCATAACATAGGAAATGTTACCTTTGCTGGCGTCAGGCGCTTAGCCTCTGCTGGCTCTGGCCTGAAGCAATCACAGGTTCTGAGATCTCAAAGGTCTTCACGATCTCCTGGTGGAGAACAGAGAACATTTTGGGCACTGGGTTAACGGCAAATGCCGTTTGGGAGACAGGACTACCCCGGGGAAAGGGGCAAGGGGCAAGGCTTTACCTCCCAGTCTCGGTAACTCAAAGCTATGATTCCTTGATTCCTAATTTGGGTGTTTTGGTCAATTCCCTCACTTTCTTCATTAATATTAACGGGCTCTGTTGGAAAGACAAGTTTTCAAAGGTTATCGAATCACAGGAGGTAGGCTGAACGTAAACTGTGGAACAGGAACGAAGCCTGTATCGAAAAGACACTTATAATATTACATACTTATTAGGATCCCACGCATCGTTGACTTGTTATAGTGTTGTAGCAAGTAATCCATTTGCTTCCATTTTTAAAAAACCCCACAAGATGGAGTGACACGTTGCAATCATTTAACAACCTCTGCAGATCTAAGTACTAACCACAGAGCTGAGCCCCAGTGAGTCCGAGAGAAATTAAGAGCTTTTAAAGTAACAATAAAGGCAATGGATGTACTTGATTCTCTGCAGGAGACCTTAGGAAACAAAGGACTCATGGAGCCCGGTGAAATTATTTGAGAAAGATTCTCCCAAGGAGAGGAGGGAGGTGGCTTCAGGGAAACATAGAAGGAAGGAAAGTACAATAGTAACTGCAATTACAAACATTCTAGATAAAAACTGGAGGGACTTTCTTGTCAATCTTTAAGGCAGTAAGTGTTGAGTCAACGATACAGATGAACCCTCTGGCTTTAAATGATGGCGATATTTTCAGTAAAGATACAGCAACGTAAAAGTTTGATACCTAAAATGCAAACTCATTTACATTTAGAAAGCTGCATTTCATGAACTCTAATAACACATATGTTTTCTCAAAAACTAATCTTAACATAGTATCCTTTACCTATTATTGGCAGTCGGTCTTGGTCAAGCTTTATTCTTGCAAAACCATCCTAAAACACAAACATGATTTTAGATTTGGATTCAAAAACCGATTTAAAAAATTAGATCCAAAACCTGTAACCACTGGATGAAAAGCATTATTCCTTAATTAGAAAGCTCCATATCCCAGACACTCAAAATGTACCATAACAATAATGAGATTACGTAGACAAGATACATGGGGCTTCCCTCGGGTTTCTGATCAGCCTCTATCCTGAGGATCTGCTAAATAAAACCGAAACTGGCTTATCTCTTTAACTGATTCATGCGTATTTTTGAACACTCCATATTTTATCAGGTGTTAGCTCATCATCTACCGTTGACAAAATACGCCTTTGTTATCATCTCTGGGAAGATACTCTGGTCAATACAAGATTTTTGTTTAAGGTTAAAATCAAATTCATCTTACATATGCAGCAGTGCAACCTGTTACAAGACTAAAGATAGGTCTAAAGTATACTTCTTTTCTTATATTTCAGTATATTTTTGAGTAGGGTTTTTTTTGAACCTTCTATTTTGAAATAATTTCAAACTGAAAGAGCTACAAGGCTACTATAAAGAACCTTTATAGTGTATGTATTTTTTAAGTTTATTTATTTTGAGAGAGAGCGAGCGTGTGCCCACATATGTGACGGGAATGGCAGAAAGAGAGAATCCCAAGCAGGTTCCACAGTTAGCACAGAGCCTGATGTGGGGCTCAAATCCACAAACCGTGAGATTATGACCTGAATGGAGATCAAGAGTGGATGCTTAACCAACTGAGCCACCCAGGCACCCCTCCCTTCCTATATTCTTTACCGAGCTTCACGAAGTTTTTCACCAAGTTTTTTTCACCAAACTTCACTGTTAAAGTTTTGCCACATCATTTCACTCTCTCTACATATTCATTTGTAATTGTTTTTTAAGTTTATTTATGTTGGAAAAGAGACAGCAAGTGGGAGAGGGCCAGAGAGAGAGAGAGAGAGAGAGCGAGCGAGAGAATCCCAAGCAGGCTACACACTGTAAACACAGAGCCTGATGCAGAACCCACGAACCTTGAGATCATAACCTGAGCTGAAGTTGGGACACTTAACTGACTGACCCACCCAGACACCACTGTACTAGTAATTTTTAAAAAAAATTTTTTTAATGTTTATTTACTTTTGAGAGAGAGAGAGAGAAAGAGAGAGACCGTGCACATGAATGGGGGAGTGGCAGAAAGAGAGGGAGACACAGAATCCGAAGCAGGCTCCAGGCTCTGAGCTGTGAGCACAGAGCCCAATGAGGGGCTTGAACCCACAAACCATGAGATCATGACCTGAGCTAAAGTCAGACGCTTAACCAACTGAGCTACCCAGGCACCCCAAATTTTTTTAAGTTTATTTCTTTATTTTTGAGACAGAGACAGTGCAACTGGGAGAGGGGCAGAGAGAGAGAGAGAGAGAGAGAGAGAGAGAGAGAGAATTCCAAGCAGGCTCTGTGCTGCCAACACAGAGGCCGATATAGGGCCTGAACTCACAAAACCAGGAGGTCATGACTTGAGCCAAAACTAAGAGTCCTATGCTTAACAGGCTGGGCCACCCATGCACCCCTCCCGTATTAGTAATTTTTATGAGATAATAAATGATAGCCTGCTCCCTTTCCTTAGTACTTTCAGTATAGGATTCTTGAGGAGAACAAGATCTTTTCTTACCTAACACGGCAACTATCAGATGTGGGCAATTTAAATTTGGGAAATTGAACATTTATACCACACTGTTCTCTAATTTATAGTTCCATACTCAAACTCTGCGAATCCTTTTTATAAATAATTTCCAAAATGTAAAAGCAAGCTCACAACTTCTTTTTTTAAGATTACTTATTATGTTGAGTAATCTCTACACCCAACGTGGGGCTCGAACTCATGACCCTGAGATCAAGAGTCATATGCTCCATCGACGGAGCCGGCCAGGCGCCCTTCGCGCACAAATTTTCAGCTAGTTTCTTCTGCCTGTGTGCCAATGTTTTGCTACAACGCAAATACATACATACATACTAGTTAGTACAAACACCTCTGCCAGCTCCCACCCATAGCTTTTACTATGTACCCTCTTAAAAGCTGTAAAAGATAAAAAAGAGAAATAATCTTAAATCTTACCCTTATAATGAAGGAAACATGAAAGATGTTTTCCACTGTTCGGGGAAAAGAATGTGGATCAACCACAAAGTCAAAGAAGGACATAGGAGTATCAGCTGCAGACGAAAAAGAAAAAAAAAAATTCTTCAAAACGGGAAAGATGCATTTTGCTATCAGTAAGACCAATATTCTCTTGTGTGCACAGAGGAAGGAAATGGGCCCTCAACCTGCTGTTGGGAGTATAAAGGGATACGGCCCTTCTGGAGGCCAATTTGGCCTATTATAAAATACATATGCCCACTGATCTGGCAACCCTCCTCCTACACAAATGTCGGCAGGTGCGTGCAAAGCTGTGTGCCAGGATTCTCTGCTACACCGGCTTTCACGAGAGTAAGATGCTACAAAGAACTTCCACTCGTCCACTCACGGGGGACTTGTTCAATGTATTTATGACACAGCCCTACAACGGGAATCACTGGAGAGAAGGGCGATCTACCCGTATCGACGTAGAAGAATGTCGACGTGGAAAACTCAGGTTGCGGAAGAACGTGTATATTAGGATTAGCTTTGAAAAAAGCAAAACCAGCAAAGATGCCCAACTTACTTATGTGCATAGTTACGTAACTGACATAAAGCTAAGACGATCTGAGCACGCAAGGCACGCCATACAAGGGGCTGCCTCTAGGGAGCGAGAAATGGAACAGGTACTTGACTCTACCGCTCTCACTTCTATGGCACCTTTTGTTTTGTAACAGAAAAAATACCCCATCTTTTAAAAACAAAAATGAAAAGTTACTTTGCCAACAACCTCACATGGGATATCTAAAGGAGAGAAGCTGCGTTACATATATAGGCCGAAAAGCAATCAAAATGATTCAAACATTGTACAGAACCGAAAATGCGTTTTGAAAACTAACTTCTCATCGAAAGGGACATGTGTCTAACTGATAAATACAAATTGCTCTACTTGAACTTGGTATCATACTTACGATCCTCTCGGAAATAGGTCTGCAATAATCCCAAAATTCTTTCCACTTCCTTTTCTGTTGCTTCTTGATGAGATTCTTCCATTTCACTTAACTGAAAACACAAAGTCGTTACCAGACTGTTTGCGTTTTCTGCCCTCTTCCGCGCCCATATTCGTCTAAATGTCTTTTATTAGGGATCACTACCAGTTTTGACCCCCATCTTCAAATTTACAGTTAAAAAAAAAACAAAACTTTGTTTCAGTTAACATTTTTCTATTAATTTTTTAACAGAGGAGTTAACATGACCAAATCGACCATGTTCAGGTTGAACATAAATAAAATAGCACAACACAAAAAGTGGTTCAGAACCGTGGTTCTCAACTGGGAGTGATTTTTGCCTCTTGGGGACATTTGCCAATACCTGGAGATGTTTTTGGTTGTCACAACTGGGGATGGGGGAGGAGGCGGCTACTGGCATCTAGTGGAAAGAGGCCAAGGATTGCTATGGGGCCTCCTGCATCGCACAGGACAGCCAATCATGACGGACAATGTTCCTGCCCCCAGGGCTAACTGTGCTGAGGCTGAGAGCCCCTGATCCACTACAGAAAGGAATTAAAACTAAGACAAGGGTTAACCCGGTAAAACGTTTAAAAGCTTAAATTATTTAAGTGATTATTTAAGTAACCAAACCTGACTCCAGACCCTAAAGCTTAGAAAAGATGGCCAAATTGCATGTATGTTATATTAACAGCTACTTTAACCGTAGGCATTTTCAGAAGACAAACCTGGTCAGGCATGGTCTTCTTCTCTTCTGTCGTGGGACCTTTTCTCGGACGATCGCTTCGTGGCTTTGGCACAGGGAACTCTCCTTGTATTGAACCCAACCTAATGAAAAATATGCTTTCATGTCCTTTTTTGTTTGTTTTCTAAACCAATTCCACTAACTGGAAGCAGCTCCCACGGAATGGTCAGATTCAGACCAGGCTTCAGTGCTGTATGAGCTGACATCACACCGAAACTCTGGTCGGGTCTGTGACATCCTTTCTGCTCCCTCTGTGTTTCTCAAAGAACTCCTAGGAGCTTCTCTCAATTACAGATACCTCCTCAAACACCTTCATATTTTGCTTTCGACAGCAGACCGGTCAACATGCCTGTGGTCTTCCCAGCTAGCCTACTGTGTTCTTGGCAAAGCCAACTTCAGATCAGGGAAGAAGAACATGTGGGGAAGAGGAGAAAACAGCTCCCCTGGGGGTTAAAAGCCTCTGGACTAGGGGTGCCAGTGCCGAGGCTCACAGCCTCGGACTACGGAACATACCTGTCTCGGGAGAACAGTTCAAACAGAAGCCATGGGATTCTTTTCCCCTCTGGACTCCCCGTACCCCCTAAAAAAGGCCCAAAGGCAGACTTAAGCTACAGTAATAGATGTACCACGCAGCGATCACGGCCCCGAAAACATAGACCCGTGTGGTCCCTCCGCCTGAGGAGATCAAAGGGTGCAGTGTAGATGGACAGATCCAAATCCACACACACGTGTCCATTTCAGCGCAATGGGGTGGATCCCACAGCATCATACTAGAATAATACTGTGGTGCCGGGAGCGCATGTGGGCAGAGGTCTACCCAGACGTGGGAGTGATCTGGTTGCGATCTCTGATCTTGCCTTCTATCTGTCCGGAGAAGTTACTGGAGGCTTCCAAGTTAGGGTCTGGGACATCGGCAAACATTCCCAGGTGGAAAAGATGGGGGAAGACATTGTAGGCCAAAGACACAGCAAGTGCAAGGGCACACAGCTGTAAGCACTTCACTGTGGGTGCAACTTCGGCAGGATGAGGAGACAAAGTTTAAGGCACAGCACCAAAGGCTCCCTTTAGATCTTGGGATTTAGGACAGAGCCAAGAACTCAACAGCAAAAAACAGAGATTTGGACTTTATCCTGTAACGAAGAAGTGTGACCTTTATGCTGTAATGGAGGCAGTGCTAACTGCCTGTGCTAACTGAAGGCTTTTTAAAAACCTAGGCCTCGCCCCACACCTGTGCATCTCCAGAGCCTTCTAACTGAGGCGCTACCACTCTCGGGAGGTTTGCAAGGGTAAATCAGAACAGACAAACCTCCCAGGAGCTATATAGCACTTAAGAAGAAACAACATCAGAAAGAATCTGCTGGGGGACACAGCCAGGGCATTTGAAGATGGTCTTAGAGAAGAACCAGTGAGCACCATTCTTAGTTTCTCCAAAAGGACTGAACTAGGAAATGAAGACAGAAGCTAATGTGAGTATAAAAAAAAAACAAAAAAAAACTTTTCAAAACTAGACCTGTATCCAAAAACTCAACCAGGCACTTATGTGACCATGACTCAAGCAGGCTTCAAGTATAGGTCAGTTGATCATCCGACAGGAAATTACAGTAAGTGGCACTTTACATACATTGGTAGGATCTGAAGATACTCTCCATAAGAGGTATCGTCCTCCTACATGGTAAGGATTAAAGGTGACAAAACAAAGCCAGACGTTTTGCCCCAGACCGGAAGTCTCACATACTAGGAAACAAAGGAGCCGGCAGGGCACCTAGTAAGAGGTCCTGGCCCACAGCCTTCCCTGCTTAAATTAAGCAGGATGGGGCGCCTGGGTGGCGCAGTCGGTTAAGCGTCCGACTTCAGCCAGGTCACGATCTCGCGGTCCGTGAGTTCGAGCCCCGCGTCGGGCTCTGGGCTGACGGCTCAGAGCCTGGAGCCTGCTTCCCATTCTGTGTCTCCCTCTCTCTCTGCCCCTTCCCCGTTCATGCTCTGTCTCTCTCTGTCCCAAAAATAAATAAAAAACGTTGAATAAATTAAGCAGGATGAGGATCCATCCACATCGAGATTGTATGGGCTTTTCAATCAAAGTTTACAAAGTCTCCAAACAATGGCATCATGACTGTCACCTCCACAATACCAAATAATGTTTGTTTCCTACAACGAAAAAACAACTTAAGGTTTACAAATGACTGGTCTGTCAGATTTTTAAAATAATCTTACAGAAAGTGGAATGTATGGGTTTTATTAAAGGTGTTTTCTGCTGTTTTGCCTGATATTTTCCAGGAGTCATAGACTATGAATTCAAAATCAGAACTATCTTCATCACGGATGAGTTCTTCAGCTTCTAGCGGATTTACACCCATATGTGTCAGCTACAAAAATGAAGGGAAACAAAAAACCCCAGTTAAGCCACAAGCAATCATTCACCACATCAAATAATCTGCATCAGTAAACTTTAAGAGGCCAGAGGCAAAGCCTGTTTTCAAGGCCCTAACACGCTGGCTAAATTTCTTTCGATACAGATAATTTCATACATAAATTCCAACTTTCAAAGGCAGAAACACGAGAATGAATGAACTTAGTCCATCAAAGTATTAGGAAAGCAGTTCCGGCATACGAATCCGAAATCACATCCCAAATCAAAGCCTCCAACACAGAACAGGCCAGGTTTAGCTGGCTTTCGGATTTTCATTTTAGCCAACCTCCCAGAGACCACTACTCAGCTTGCGCCTCAGTATATCCAGAGAGCAGTGGCCTAGCGTCAGAGAATCACTCATCCTAAAACTGCCTTCCTGCGAAGAGTTGCCAGAAGTTTAGTAATTCTCTCATCCCCAACTATCTTACAGAAAATGACAGCGCTTTGATTACATTATAGAATTATAAAATGCCTCCAAGTTATCAAATTAAAACAGTAATATCAAATATGAACAATCACAACGCTCTCAAGGAGCTGACCCCTATTAAAGGCAATCAAGTTGTAAAGAAAAAGGCTGCAAGAACCAGATCAGGGACATAAGGTCGGCATCCATCACCCCCGCCCTCTGCCACCTTGTCTCCCCCCCCACACGTGGGAGGACGGGTCCGTTTCTGTCTGGTCCAGTCTACCGGTCTTTTTTTTATAGAACCTATATTTGATGTACTCAGAAGGATCTTCCCCACCCAGCCATCACAGAGCTATTAATTTAGGGTTTTACTCTGAATGCCTTAAAGACTTCCGGAATTTATTGTGATTTGTTCAAGTACGCAGCTCACTTGGATAAATACCAGTAATTTTAAAAAAGACAACCCAGTATATATGGTCATTTTATTTGTTCAGCTGTATGTTAGTGTGCATTTTCCAAATGCATTATGCCTCACAATAAAAAAGTTAAAAAAGAAGATTTTACGGTTTTCAATGTAAGTTAAATTTCAGTTTTAAACCATTTAAGGTTTTAAAAACAACAGAAAACTCATCTGCCCCCTGCCTTTACAAAAGAATGAATGTATCTGGTCCGATCTCACAGTACTAAATCATTTTAATAGCCATTTGACAAACATTCAGTCAGAAATTCAAAGGTCTAGCAGAAATGCTAGGACAGAGCTTCGCTCAGAGTAAAACCAAAAAAAAAAGAAAAAAAAAATCAACAACAGGGTAAAATGCACGGTCAGCTTCATTGTGCCTTTTTTGGTAAATCCACCAAGGAAAAAATTTTTAATTTTGGGTAACAACCATCCAAAAGAAAGGTAAATAAAACAACCACAAAAAGACCCACAAAATAGCAAAACCCTAAGCATATTCATGTGGTTCCCATTTATTCTCAAAGACAGAGGAGAGGGGCACCTGGGTGGCTCAGTCGGTTAAGCGTCCGACTTCGGCTCAGGTCATGATCTCATGGCTCGTGGGTTCGAGCCCCGCATCGGGCTCTGTGCTGACTGCTCAGAGCCTGGAGCCTGCTTCGGATTCTGTGTCTCCTCCTCTCTCTGTCCCTCCCCTGCTCTTGCTCTGTCTCTGTCTCTCAATAATACATAAATGTTAAAAAAAAAAAAAAAAAGACAGAGGAGAACTTGCCCCCAGGCCTAACTCATCTCCAGCTGAGCTCTGCCACCTGCTGCGTGGGTTTTGTCCAGCCAGGACAAAGGGTCCCCAGTCACTGAGAATGAGCTAGAATACTTTTTTTTTTTTTTTGAGCTAGAATACTTATGAACTGATAGTTCAGGGGAAAAATGGCCATTTGTAAATAAACATAGCACCCAGAATCTTTACTTCGAATGCTAAGAGATTTCGAAACCTCTAGGCTGCCGCCCTGTATTCCTCGACATGGCTATCCTGTCATCGTTTAACTTGGTGAGATGAGATCTCTTTGGGGGAATCTGAGACTTGTGCCCCACCACCCCCCCAAGAAAAGGAAAAAGGAAGTGAAAGCCATTGGCATACAGATCTAATCAAAGCAGATAATTAATCTGTGACCTGGGACACATTTTTTGTTTAAGATTCCACAGCTTTGAACTTACTAGAGTTTCAACGTAGCGCAACATATCGAACGAGTTCAGATCAGAACGCAGCTGCTTTGCCTTCTCTTTGCCCAAATCTGAAGCCAAAACAAGAAACTGGGCATCCAGGACTGCTTCTCTTGCCCGGGACACTGTTCAAAAAGAGAAGGAAAATACACATGATTCACAGGGATTTTCCCGAAATTTCCACCTACTTACTTGCCATTTCCCACTGGACCAACCAAAAAAAAAAAAAAAAAAAAAAGGAAACATACCCATCTCCCTCTAAAACCTGGCTCTCATGCCCAACCCACCAAAATCTGGAGTCAAAGCTGACCAGTCCTCCGGGCTCTGTGCAGACAGTTCAGAGCCTGGAGCCTGCTTCAGATTCTGTGTCTTCCTCTCTCTCTCTCTCTCTGCCCCTCTCCCACTCATGCTCTGTCTCTTTCTCTCTCTCTCTCAAAAATAAATAAACATTAAAAAAAAAAAGCTGACCAGCCCTCCTAAAAGCCCCTCTCCCTCCAGGGTCCTTCTCCTCCTGTGAACTGAACTACCATCTCTTTATAGCTTGGGTTCAACAAAGCCTGTCTCCTCTCTTAACACCCAGCTTCTCCCCCCCCCACCCCCAACGCCAGCAGCCCCACCTCTGCGTCCCTCCTCGACGCGAGCGGAGGTAAGTCAAAAGGAAGGCCTGCTCCGTGTAAGGCCTGGTGGCTTGTTGAGCGGCCACCACAAACCGTCAGGGGACATCAACAGAAATAATGGCACCGTCTGGGCAGTCAGCCTAAGACTCACGCCCCGGGTGCCAGCCCGGGCCACCATGTGGACAGAGGCCACGCAGCAGGGCGGCGACCCTGAGGATGGAGGGCCCGAAGGCGTTTGACAGAGGACCCCGGATTTAAGACAAGCTATACCGAGAAAAAGATTTAAACAGGAGTCAAGAAGGGAACAGGACGACAAAGTGTGCAGAGGCGAGGGACCGGCCCTTTGGAGGAGACGGCGGGGCTGGCGGGACTGGGAGGGTGAAGAGGGCCCTGGGAACACCTGGAAAGGCAAACCGGAAAGGGAGCCAAGAAGAGGCGAAGGCGGCAAAGTTCAAGTACAGAAACACCTGTGCCGGGTGTGCTCCCGGAGGCCTTGTGGGTGTCGCGCTTACTGAACACACACCTCCAGCGGCTGAACTTGGCTGACTCCCGTTTTTGCTTTTATACATCATTCTTCTCCCTTTTTATTTCGGGGGTGCTGCTGCGGAGCGACCATGCGTAAGAGAGGGAAGCAGAGGCCAGGCTGCTCCGGGTGCCTTGCCTGCTGGCCTCACAGCACGGTCGGCGAGAAAAGCACAGACTTCTCGGTCACAGCTGGCTTTGAGGCTCCCACCGAGGGAAAACCATGAGTGCCAAGGATCTAGAATTCTGTGTTTGCTGAGCAAGCAAGTAATTTTGCCTTAAAGAGGTGACCCAGTCAGCACAGGGGCATTAGCCGAGGAGGGAGTGATGTGTGGCCCAAGAACTAATAAGATGCATAGTATAGTACAAAGGGGTGAATGAGTCACAGACAGCGCTAACAAGGGGTGAGGAGGGATTTAACCAGGTGAAAGGGAAACGCTCAGTTCTGGAAGGTTTTAACGAGATTTAGCAAATGTGGGACACCAAGATGGGGAACAGTGCAGACGCTGTGACCAGGGCTAGAAAGACACTCATTTGAGAACATGCAGACGTGGCAATGTTAAAAGTGAGCAACAGTTAAGCCATTAGTCGGACTGGGAAATTACTAGAAAGAAAGGGTCTGGTCCTCAAAGAACATGAAGAATTGTCTGGGCAGCACAAGTTGTTGACTCTTCCTTACCACCGAATTTGTCTGCATTCTGCCATTCTGCTGCCACAGAACTGTTAGGAGGACGGTGGGGAAAGTGGTCTGGGGACTTGCTCTAGGGTTCGGGGCCCCAGTGCCTACATCAGGGGGTGCCCGACCTGCCTTCTGTCTTTGAACAGACTACTGCTGCCACAAACCCTTTTAATTCAAACCAAGATTTTTTTTTTCATTTTCAGAGAAAGAGAGAGAGAGAGAGAGAGAGAGAGAGAGCACGCGCACATGCACGCGCACATGCACGCCCATCGGGGAGGGGCAGAGAGAGAATCCCAAGCAGGCTCCACGCTGCCAGTGAGGAGTCCTACATGGGGCTCGAACTCACCGAACTGTGAGACCATGACCTGAGCCAAAATCAAGGGTCGGATGCTTAACCGACTGAGCCACCCAAACCATGATTGTTTTTTAAACTCCCCTCTCCCCGTGGAGGGTGCTCAGTGCTCTGACATATCTCTTTATCTCTCTCTCACCACCCCCCTACTAGAGACCAACAGCTCCACTAGTGGACAAGGCCACTACACCCCTGCCCCCCACCATAGGCGGACCAATAGCAAGGAGCTGGGAGGAGGGCAGGACTAGAAATAGGATGTCACAGCCCAGCTCAGTTCTCCTTTAATTCATCCATTCAACAAACTCACCCTGGGGATACAGCAGTCAATACCACAGAAAGATAAATTCATGCAAGTATAATACAAGTTCTCAACCTTGAACGAGCAACAGAACCACCTGGGGGGCTTGCTAAAACAGGCTGCTGGCTGCGCCCCCAGAATTTCACATAAAGCCTTCAATACACCTTAGGGAATGGTAAGCACAACACAAGCAGTATAACCACTCCAACGAGAAAGCTTCCAAAACTAGTAAAGAAAACACTACTATATTATGTGGGAATTGTTTAATGTCAATAATATGGCTCTTATATAAAACTAATAAAAAATTATCCTAAAACTTACAATAAAAAGCTCCCATATATAAAATAATGAATTACCTCCATTAAACAGAGTGTTGGCCTCTTCAAGGACTTCAGTTAGTTTGTCGCTGGCATTCAGTATATCCTCTCGGTTTTCTACGTAAAGAAATACAAGGTTTGGCAAATGTGCTCATCATTCACCAAGTCCTTAATAAAGTGGTCACCTGGGGTGCTGAGGAGTCCTGCCCCTGCTCCCTGGGGTGATTATTTCACACATCTCTATCTTTTTAACCAAAGCGTCTCCGAAAGAGAAAGGTGACTGTACCTTTAAGGAGCATGAACTTTAAAAGGGGCCTTGCTGCCTTTAACCTTCACCCAAAGGGCTCCACTGCTTCTGCAGCCTCCGAGGAGCGCTCCTAACAGTGGTTCCCAAACTCTGCAAGCCACAGGGACCCCTGGTGGGCCACCCGACAGATGGACGCGCCACCCCGAGTTTCGGAGTGGGTAGGTCCGGGGTGCGGTCCTGGTGCGGGCCATTTCTGACAGCTCCCTGGTGGCGCCGCCCGCGCTGGGCGGGCGACCCCTCGCGGGACCCACCGACTGCCAGATACGACACCCGGGGCCCGAGCCCCGCCGCCACTCCTTCCCGGCCGTCTGGGTTCGGGCGGCGCCGTCCGGCCCCCTCGGGGCCCGCGCGCCACCGCCAAGGTCGCGCGGCTCGCTCCACGCGACGGCGCGGGGCCACCCGGCGAGCCAATCGAGGCGCGGCCGGGCGGCGCGGGGTGGGCGCGGGCTCCGTTGACCAGCCGGGCCGCCCGGGCCTGCGTCCCGCACCTGCCCCCGCCCGCGCCCCGCCTTACGTTGGACCGAGTTGATGAGCGCCCGGTACTGATGGCGGATCTGGCGGCACAGGCCGTGGTCGGTCTCCGCCTCCAAGCTCGCGGGGTCCACCATCTCGTCCCCGGAATCCGACGGCTCTGCCTCCTCCAGGCTCGGGCGCTCCGGGGCCTCCCTGCGCTCGGGCGCGGCGCTGCGGCGGGACACGGGCGACAGCGGAGACCGCGAGCGGGAGCGGGAGCGGGTGCGATCCCGGTGCGGGTCGCGGCCCCGGCCCCGGCCCTCGGACCGGCGGCCGCTGCTGTCCCCGGACATCGCGCCAATTCGCCGTGCAACTTCGGAACGGCGGAAGTTCGCGCCAGAAACTGAAACCCCTGCTCGGCGCGAGCGCCCGCTCCCCGCGGAACGCGGCTCCCGGGCTGGCGCCAGCGCACAGCGACGCCTCTGGCGGGAGGCCGGCGGCGGGCGCGGTGCTGGGCGCTCCCGAGGCGCCGCGGGGCCCCGGCCCCGGCCCTCCGCTCGCTGGCCGTTTGCCGCACCCGGGGCCCGCTTACTCCTCGCTGCGCGGGGGTCACGGCCTTGGCCCGCCGGGCCCCCCACCCGGCCCGCATCTTCCCGGGTCTCTTTGGTTCCCCAGGACACCGCCACGGCCTGGCGACGTCAGGGCGCGCAGGGCACGTGTGTCATGGAGGCTGCCGCGGATGACGCCGGGCTCGGAGGCAGAGATGTGGCTCTGTGACCTGAGTTTCTCCGAGCCATCACGGGGCGGATCCACTGAGGTTCACGTGCAGCCGGCAGTCCCACTCCTGGTGAAGCCAGAAGGACAACAAAAATGAACAACAAAAAATTGACTTTCTCCTAGTAAACTGTTAACCGTCCCTTCTAAATAGCTACAGCATGGCAGCTTATGTTCACAATTGGTTCTCAAGCTAAAATATTCTGAAGTATCTTCAAAAAGGGTCCAAGACAGATGGAATTATATTCAGAAAAACCTATGACTTTCATGCTACGTATTTGGGGTTGTACTGCAAATGTTGTTTCTCAAAAGTTCTCTTTGGTGCTGAGAATGCATTCGATTTTCTCAAGGAAACAATAATATAAGTTGCGTTTCTACGTAAGGCTACAAAAATACTTCTGTGCGTCTTGTACAGTCAGCTGGAGGTAAACGCTGTTTGCAGCTGCCCCACAGCCGGTACAGCACCGCAGCCCTACTTACCTGGGTTTCAGAAAAGGTAAAAGCTGGTGCCTGCTTCATTGGATGCGTTATAATTGGCCTAAATGAGTCGTGGCAATCTTATCCTCCTTCCTCAATGACTGGACTAGGGACGGGCATGTAATCCAGCTCTGGTCAGTGATATGGGAGGGGGCGTCCCATCTGCATGAAACACAAAGCCTCCAGAAAAGAGAGGCTTTATCCCCACCCTCACTCCTTCTTTAAGATGCTGATGTGATAAACTGGTACCCGACACGACAGCAGCCATCTATGACGAAGTGACAAGCATGAGGAAAAGACCAGGATGCTAAGGGACGGAGGAGAAGGACGGACATAGCTGAGTTGCTGAGTAACTGCCTGTCTCCAGACTGCTTGTTAAGTGAGCTGTAAATATCCTGTGCTAATTGTTTTGCGGTTATCACTTGCAGCTCAGCGCGTCGGGACCGAAACAAGTAGTTAGCATTCTTCTAGGTGGAAATTCATTCCGAGCTCCCGATACAAATACCTGGAGCATTTCATTCAGTTCCATGAGGTTTTGGTGTGTTCTAATGAGCCAGACACCCTACAAACACAGTAGATCACGAGGATGGCTCAGAGACTTGTCTTTGCCTTCCATGGTCTCACGAGGAGACAGACATGAAACTGATCCTAAAATTCATATGGAAATACAAGGGATCCAGAAGCCAAAACGATCTTGAAAAAGAAGAACAGAGTTGGCAGGACTTGCATTCCTCCATTCCAAGACTTACTACAGAGCTGTAGCAATTAAGACTGTGTGGTGTTGGCGTAAGGATAGACAGATTGATCGATGGGATAAAATCAAAACTCCGCAAATAAACCTTTTCATCCACGGTCAATTGATTTTTTACAAAGGTGCCAAGACAATTCAAGGGGGAAAGAACAGTCCTTGCTACAAATTGTGCTAGGACAATAGGATATCAACATGCAAAAGAATGAAGTTGGACCTCTCCCTCATGCTATATATAAGAATTAACTCAAAATGGATCTGATCTAAATAAATGTAAGAGCTAACAGGATAAAAATCTTAGAAGAAAACACAGGTACAAATCTCTGTGGCCTTGGATTAGGTGATGGTTTCTTAGATATACCCCAAAAGCACAAGCAACCAAAGGAAAAAAAAAAAGATAAATTGGAGACCAGGTTAATGGTCATTTGTTAAAGCAGTAAGAAGAAACTAATACCGGTACCTAGGATGAGCACCTGTGATAAAAATTATCATAATTTTTTTAAGTTTATTTATTTATTTTGAGAGAGATCACAAGCAGGAGAGGGGCAGAGAGAGGAGGAGAGATAAAGAATCCTAAGCAGGCTCCACGCCGTCAGCATAAAGCCTGACGTGGGGCTCGAACTCACGAACCGTGACATCATGACGTGAGCCAAAATCAAGAGTCAGAGGCCTAACTGACCGAGCCCCAAGAAAGGTGGAGGTTAATTTGAGGTAAGGGTGGGGACAAATGGAGAATAACCCACATGATGGGTAAAAGGTTTATCAGGGTTTCTTCAGCTAGGTATAATAGAAACTCCAGTACAGGACCTTCGCCAAAATTGTTACAATGTTCCTTGTGACACTGGAAAACTAGAAGCAGGCAGTCCAGAATTAGTGTGTTGGCTTAATTGCCTCAACCCAAATGGGCACATGTCACTGCTGCTCACATCTGGTCACATGGCCTCAACACAACTGCAGGGAGGCTGGGAGACGTGTCTTCTCTTTCTCTGTTTCCCCATCCCTTCTTCTTTACTGTCAAAGCCCGCTTTCCAACATAGAAGCCAAAAACAAAGCAAAACAAACAAAAACCCCCAGATACTCACCTTTCCTCCCCTCCTTGGACCTAGGGCGTGGAATATGGTCATTCTTGACCAATGGGACTAAGGAGAAGTCTATGGAAGGTCTACTCAGAAATGTTTTCTCCACAATAAAAATAGACACTGAGAGGAAATGTTCCGCTTTAGTCAAACGTCGTTCTGTCCACATGTGCTGCTCAAAGTGAGGCAGCGATCTTGGGGCCACGTGGGGACAGATTAACAAATGAACATTACGAGTCAGAAAGAGATGATGGAGCAGAGACCAGAGAGCGGGGGAAGACGTTGACTGAGTGTACTCCCTCCTCCTTTCCTGGGAGATGAGCCTCTGGATCACCCTCCCGATTAACATGACATGACCATGAAGAACTGGCAAGGAGTAACCCAGAGGGGGACATCTGGCAAGCAGGCCTTCACGAACAGCGGGCAGAGAGGAGAGAGGCAGGAGAGTTTCGGGTGGGGCGGAGGTGGAGGGGCTGAATCCCTCGGTGCGTAGGGTGTCCATCAGGCTGTGGCTGGGTACCAGCTCTCCCGCAGATCAAATGGGAAAACGTGTTCGCTCTCGGGTGGGAAACCAAGTTTCTAATAGTTCCGGCATTGAGGAAGACAGCCAGCCACTGGGGGATCCTTCTGGTCAGAGCTGATCTGGTGCTAAGAATGCTGGATGTGGGGTCTGTGTATGTCCAGCCAGGGCCGAGTTAGATCATCCACGATGCGTTTATAGTGGCTAGTGTCATAAACATGTCGCTTGGTGTGATTTGGTATTCAGTATATCTCTCAGGGAGATCCTGGCGCTCCTCGTCAGCCAGGCTGCCAGGAGAAGGCAGTAGTTAGTAAAAACTCGATGCCCTCTTTCTCCAGTAGCCCCTGCTGTGCTGGCGATTGCGTGCGTCTGTGCTGAAACCCTGCCCCATTTTCTGGGTGCTTCATTTATTAATGCATGTTTACTGAGGGGCCACTATGTGCTAAGCCACAGGCTGGACGCTCGAGATGCAATATTAAAGACTGCGAGCAAGGCCCTGCACGCATGGAGCTTACGGATTTTGGAGAGAGACAGACATCAAACAAGCGAAACAAAGATGAATGTATATTACCTGCCGTGTTAGACGCTTGGAAGGAAAGGATTTGGAGCTAGGCAAGAATCTGACCTGGATAGCAGAGTCAAGGCCGTTAAGCTGAGGTGAGAAGGAGCCCAGGACGGAAGTCGGGGCGCAGGCGGGGAGGAGAGCAGAGCAGGAGGCAGCCGGGGCCGTGGCTTGGTGTTTAGGAACTGCTTTGTTCCAAGGTGGGAAATAATCAGAAATGTGTCAGGGTAGACTCTCCGAAGAGTCTCCTGCTATAACACAACTCAGTCCTGTATATGCCATAATTTGTATGACACTCCTGGGCTCGTGGAAAATAAAGGAAGTGTCTACAGGAACGGAAAGGCGACCCCAGGACTCATGGGAGCTCTTGACACGTGGAAAACTGTCCACCATGGTTGCAGGTGCACTCGGGGGGCGGCGGGGGCATAGGGCCTGAGCATCCACAGCCCTGCTACACACATTGTTCGGCTTAAGGCTATCAAGGGCCCATGAGACGCCAGGCTCTGTGAGCAAGACACACAAGATCGCTGCTGTCACAGGCGGATGCCAGCTGGCAGTCTTATCAGGGAGAAAGACAACAAACAGGGAATAGATAAATAATTTCAGATGGTGACAATATGAGGAAATTCAAAGGCAGCATATTGTGGGAAGGAGTTACCTACCAGGTGGTGAGCAGTGTGGGTGGGTAACTTTAGCTGGGGTGGTCTGGGAAGCCCCCGCCAAAAAGCTGACATTTCAGTTAAGAACGGGAGTCCGCCATGTGAATTGGGGGGGCAGGGGGGACGCGAGTGTAGAACTTTCCAGATCTAGAGACTTCTCTTTTCCCAAGCATCTGCCCTAAGTCTAGACACTGATCCAAAAGCTTCTGAGAGAAAACAAAGCCCAGGACTGGGACGTGCCTGCCTTCACTGTCAAGACCTCCAGGCCGGGGTGCCCAAAGCAACCCAAGTATGAGAGGGAAGCGTATGTACAACCCCGAGCCCGTCTCACCTGGACGTGGACAGGAGAGGAATCACCTGCCGTGCGGTTTGGCCAGAGAGCAGAGGGGCTGTTTGTCGTCAGATATACAGCATGAAGCCAGAGAAAGGCATACACACCGTGCATGCTGGTCACCTGGGGTGCGACTGGGGCGCAGAGACAGCGAGAGATTATTAAATCTGTGCTGTTTCAGTGAGGTGTTAATTGTATCATTTCGGGAGAGAAATGTAATAAATATTAATTTTTAATTTGTACAGTGAAACAATGAGTGCAAATTCTCAATCAAAACATGCAAATAAATATTTCCCAGGCTCTCGAGGCCGAAGGGTCGAAATGGTCAAAAAAGGATCATTAGCCTTCGCACCACGGCCGCCTCCCTATTTTTATGGAACAGAACTACAGCCATCTTAGTAACCAGCAGCGGATCGGTGAGACTTCTGCTCCTGGAGAGATTTCCAGCTGGCAAAACGAACAGCTGGTATTAGCCTGGGGACATTTTGGAACACGCTTAAGCGCAGTGTCTCATGCCATCTTCCAGGATGCCGCCTCCGTTTGCTTTTCTTTTGTTTTGTTAATGTTGAAGAGGATCTGTAAATAAAGAAATCAAAAGGGCCAGTAAATTCAAAACACTTTTTATTTATTTTTTTCTTTATTTTTTTTAATTTTTTTTTTATTGCTTATTATTTTTGAGAGAGAGAGAGACAGAAAGCAAGCAGGGAAGGGGCAGAGAGAGAGGGAGACACAGAATCGGAAGCAGGCTCCAGGCTCTGAGCGCCCAGGACAGAGCCTGACGTGCGGCTCAAACCCACAGACCGTGAGATCATGACCTGGGCCGTAGTCAGCCGCCCAACCAACTGAGCCACCCAGACGCCCCTCAAAACATTTTTTAAATGTCATGTCATGTCATTGAAATGGTGTCTTAATGTGACCACGCCTGCTATGTATTTGTCATCGCAAAAGTCAAGTCCATGGCCTCAATAATGCTTTAGACCAGTGCTTTCCAAATGTTAGTGTGCATTTGAATCACAGGGGATGGTTATTAAAAACACAGATTCTGGGGGCACCTGGGTGGCTGAGTCGGTTGAGCGTCCGACTCTTGATTTTGGCTCAGGTCACGATCCCAGGGTCGTGGGATCCGGCCCCTCATCAGGCTCCGTGATGAGCGTAGAGCCTGCCTAAGATTCTCTCTCCCTCTGTCCCTCCCCCACCCACACTCTCGCTCTCTCGTAAATAAATGAATAAATAAAATTAATCTTAAAAATACAGATTCTGATACAGTAGGTTTTGGGAGGGGGCCTCTGATTGTCCACTTCTGATTCCCAGGCGATGCCCGTGCTGCTGTTCAGGGATCGTACTTAGACCCACCAGATGAATGGAGAGGCAGAACAATTTACTCACCTCTGAAGGCCAGGGTGAGATACTTTTTGTCATTGAGGTATAATTCACCTACTGTAAGATTCACACTTTTAAGGTATACGATCCAATGGTTTTTATTATATTCACAAGAGTTGCACAACCATCACCAGAGTGAACTCTAGAACATTTCATCACCTCGCCGGGGGGGGGGGGGGGCCCAACCCATACCCATATCCGTTCGGAGTTATTCCCCATTCCCCCGGTGCTCTCGCAGCCCCTAGCAAACACTAGCCTATTCTCTGTATGCACAGACTTGTCTATTCTGGATGTTTCGTGTAAGTTGAATCATCAACATGTTGTCTTTTGTGTTGGCTTCTTTCATTTAGCATCATGTTTTCAAGGTGTATCCATGTTGTAACATCATCTGAATAATATTCCCTGTATGGATATGCTACAGTTTATCCACTGGTGGACATTTGGGTGGCTTTCACCTTTTTGCTGTCATTTATGATACCTTGGCATTCTTCAGTCATTCGAATATTCTTATTTTTTTTAAGTTGATTTATTTAGAGAGACAGAGACAGCATGAGCAGGGGAGGGGCAGAAGGAGAGGGAGAGAGAGAATCCCAAGCAGGCTCCGCACTGTCAGCACAGAGCCCAACACAGGGTACAATCTCACGAACCGTGAGATCATGACCTGAGCTGAAGTCGGACCCTCCGACTGAGCCCCCCCAGGTACCCCAGTCATGTGAATATTCTGGTGCCACACTCCCTGGTTCATCCAAGAGGAGTTACTGTTGTCCAGCCTAGAGTGCTTTCAGCAGAGTTGAGGGCTGTAGCGGGGCAGGGTGGTGGGGGTCTCAGAAGAGGCCCAGCGAAGCCATTAGCCTTTAGGGGGGTTAGTACAATTTGGTCAGGTGGTCTGAGAGCACAGATATCACCATTTAAAAAAATAATTTATTTTGAAAATTGAAATTTATAGAAGTTGCAACAAGAAAGACCTTGGGGCGCCTGGGTGGCTTAGTCGATTAAACGTCCGACTTCAGCTCAGGTCACGATCTTACGGTTTGTGAGTTCGAGACCCGCGCCGGGCTCCATGCTGACAGCTCAGAGCCTGGAGCCTGCTCCAGTTTCTGTGTCTCCCTTGCTCTCTGCCCCTTCCCTACTTGCGCTCCATCTCTCTCTCAAAAATAAACATTTAAAAATATTTTTAAAAAAGAATACAAAGGTCTCCCGTATCCCCAGTCGTTAGTTGTATTTATGCCCCCCCCCCCACCCCATGTGGATACTCACTGTTACTATTCTTTATTTGGGGTCAAGTTGTAGACTTGATGCCCCTCTTTCCTCAGCGTGACCCCGCCACCCTGGACTCTTCCCTGCGTAACCACAACACAACAACCCCTATCAGGAAATCAACATTTTACAACACTGGCATCCCGTCATTACACCCCATTCCGACTTCTCCTTTTGTCCCAACGGGGTCCTGACATTTCTGGTCCAAGATGTCATCCAGGATCACACGATGTCTCTCTTTTTCATCTCCTGCAGGAGCAGCTCCTTGGTCTCTTGTTACTTTCACTCTTGACAGCTGTAAAGAATCTCCCTTCTGTAGATTCTCCTCAACTTGGGTCTTCTCAATGTTTCCTCATATCCAGACTCAGGCCGCGTATCCTTGGCAGGCGTAGCACCAGAACGGAGCGATGTTCTCGGTGCTTCACCCCAGGGGCACGCGAGGTCTACCTGCCCCACTGGTGATGTGAATCCTGATCACCTGGTCATGCCAGTGTCTGGCAGGTTTCTTCACCATAAAGGAATCCTTTCTCCCTTTGTAGCTGATAAATATTTTGTGGGGGGATAACCCAGGACTATGGCACTATCTCCTACTTTTGTATGCCGGGGTATCATGGCTTGTAGACCCCCTCAAGAAATAGAGATGGGGCACCTGGGTGGCTCAGTCAGTTAAGCGTCCGATTTCAGTTCGGGTCATGATCTCGCAGTTCACGAGTTCAAGCCCCACTGTCAGCTCAGAGCCTGGAGCCTGCTTCAGATTCTGTGTCTCCCTCTCTCTCTGCCCCTCCTCTGCTTGCACTCTGTCTCTCTCTGCCTCTCAAAAATAAATATTGAAAAAAAACAAAAGCACCTTCTCCATGAAATCTGTTCTGGTCATTGAACGTGAAGGTGACCTCTGGAAAAAACAACAACAACAAAGAAACAGAGCTGGAAAATATATGTTCGTATTTACCTACTCACACATGATAAACACATCCTATTTATCTTTTATCTTTATCTCTAGATAGATACATAGATAAATTTAAAACGTGTTCAAATAAGAAAGGGGGGAAAAAAACCCCACACATTTACACCAACCTCTAATTCCAGTACAGCACCTCTAGGTTTTTTTTTTCCTAGCCTTCTCTTTCCATATTACAAATCCCTTCTCAACTGTGGGAAACCTTGGTCACCATTATCATCAGTTAGCATATTTACTTATTTGCCTCGTCCTTCTGTTTGTAACCAACCTTCACATGCGCTGGCTGCATGCTTGGGCCTCCAGCCTTCACATTAGCTATCGTTGCTGATGAATCCCTCTCACCGATATGCTCTCTTGTCCCAAAACGGTCATCTTGGCAATGGCCTTATGGCCACTACTCCTTTCGTGTCACTAACACCTGATACATCGCAGCAGCGAATACATTTCTTTCATTGAGGTACCATCTGAGCTCACCGCCAGCAACAATTTTAACAATAGTACTGCCACATTGTACCAGGGACAATTGGTGTGCCACCGGGCATCAGTGACGGTGTCGTCCTTGCCAGTCAGGTAGCAGGTGAAACCACTCCCAGATCCTATCCTGCCGTCCATTTTCTTGGACCACCCTGCTTCTGGCACCAGCTGTCACTCTCTGTGACACCCATTGGCCTGCAGGAATTTTGTTAGGGGTGCAGTCATGGAAGGGAAGGAAGCAGGATTGGGCAGAAGGGGAGGGATGCCCTAGAGGGGCATCTGGACAGCACAGCACAAGGTCAGCCACAAAATCATCCAGGCTGTTCTGTAACGACCTGTAGGCACTTTGTGCTTTGTCTATAGGTCGATTCTCAAATCTGAAAATCAACGAGCATGTTTTTATTATTGGATTTCTGTGAATAGCATTTCTTGCAGAGCTAGAGGTCAAGAGGATTACTGACTACATTTTCTTTCTTAAACTTTTGCTTCCCTCTGTCGTTTCTAGTTGCTTTGAGTGCATCTTTGAAGAAATATACTGTCCACTGTGTCCAACCTCTTCACCCAGTCCACTATCTACTTTTTCTGGAGATCTCTGTCCCAGGACCCTGTCTACACCCTTGATTTGGATGAGCTGTAAGCCCAGTCTTGCTGGACATTTGTCCCCGTGGGGCTTCCCTCTCCTGCTTTCTTCTGCTACATTCTGTGTTTAAAACCTTTCTTAGTTTGGGGGCGCCTGGGTGGCTTGGGGCGGTTGAGCGTCTGACTTCAGCTCAGGTCATGAGCTCATGGTTCGTGAGTTCCAACCCCCACATCAGGCTTGCTTCTGTCAGCATGGAGACCACTTCAGATCCTCTGTCCCCCTCTCTCTGCCCCTCCCCTGCCTGTGCGCGTCCTGTCTCTCTCTCAAAAGTACATAAACATTAGAAAAAAAAAAAACACCTTTCTTAGTTTATGCCCTGGTTTTACTGAGGCAAGTTTTTTGAATCTGAAAAATGTCTCATTCCACCCTTCCATTTGCTTCATAGTTTGACTGGATATAGAATTTTGGGGGCGCCTGGGTGGCGCAGTCGGTTAAGCGTCCGACTTCAGCCAGGTCACGATCTCGCGGTCCGGGAGTTCGAGCCCCGCGTCAGGCTCTGGGCTGATGGCTCAGAGCCTGGAGCCTGTTTCCGATTCTGTGTCTCCCTCTCTCTCTGCCCCTCCCCCGTTCATGCTCTGTCTCTCTCTGTCCCAAAAATAAATAAAAAACGTTTGGAAAAAAAAAAAAAATTAAAAAAAAAAAAAGAATTTTGAATGGAAAATATATATATTTTTTTTTCATCAGGAATTTAGAGACATTGTTTCTTTGTCTGCTTGAAACGGATTCTGAAACACTCAACACCCGTTCCAGGTACTGGTCTTCGTGCTGGAGATACCATGCAGAATGAGACAAACTCCCTGCTCTTAGAGAGGAGATAGATAATAAACAAAAGCAAGACCAAAAATAACATTTTGGTAATGATTAGTGCTATGAAGGATGTAGCCAAGGCTAAGGGTGTAAATGCTGATCGTGACTTATTTTAGATATGCTGGGCAAGGACATCTTCTCTGAGGTGACATTTGAGATGAGACTTGAATCGTGAGAAGGACTGAGTCACGTGAAGATACAGGGAAATTGTATTCTGGTCAGAGGCAACGGCAAAGAGAAGTCTGTGAGGATTCAAGGAGTCTGGCATATTGGAAACTTCAGGAAACTTCAGCACAGGTAGCTGGAGTGTGGTATCCAAGGGAGACAGTTCTGGAAAAATGAGTTTGGTTCTGATTCTCATTACTGATAAGTGACCTGTGATCTGTTTCTAGAAATACTTGAGACTGGTGGTGGTTCGGAGATGGCCATGAATTCTTTGAAGCTCCTCCCACTGAGAGAGGGGATTTATGTCTTTCTCCCCTTTAATGTGGGCCCCACGACCATCCGACCAATAGGATACAGGAGTGACACAGTGCCAGTTTCTGGATCCAAGCCTTAAGAGATTGGCAGCTTCCACATTCTGTTTAGCGGAACATTTACTCTTGGAACCTATCCTCTGTACTATGAGGAAGCCCAAGACACATGGAGAGGCCATGTGTAGGTCACGGGCGAGCTACCAGCCAAAGCTTGTGTCACCTGTCAGCCATGTGAGTGAGTCTTTTGGGCGTCCAACCCCCCGAGCCTTCAGATGGCTCCAGTTCTAGCTCTTGTTTGACGACAGTTTCGTGAGAGCCCTCCCTCAACATAAGAACCACTTAGCAGAGCCCAAGAAACACGCAGACCCATGAGGGATTTGTAAGATACTGTGCCAGGCACCTACTGGGCCCTTTCTATCTGGACATTCACCTGCTTCAACTGTGGGAAATAGTCTTACATTCATTCCTTGATAATTTCTTCTTTCCACTTTTTTGTTTCATGTCTGCATCTCCGTTACTGAGATGCGGGACCTCGTGGACTGATTCTGTAAGCCTGTCACATTTTTTTCCTATTTTAAATCTTTCTTTCATTCTATTTCGGGACATGTTTTTTTGTTTGTTTGTTTGTTTGTTTGTCTGCCTTCGTCCTGCTATTCAATTTTTTATTTCGGACTATGTGGGAGGTTTGGGTTTTGTTTGATTTTGCTTTCGTCTGGTCGATGGGCATCAGGGGGATAGGACACGGTGAAAACCCAGGCTCTGCTTATACCAACTTTTAATTTTCAAATTTTGAACCCCAGTCCCTTTCCCTCCATTGTTCCTGGTGTTTCAGAGCCTCTCCTGGGTCTACAGTGCAGCCTGGGTCTTGTTCGGGTCGAAGCCCCACCACTCTCTCTTACCCCAACTCTAGGCGGTGGCCTGATAACCTCCATTACCAGACCTCAGTCCTCTTCCTGATGTCCACAAGCATGGAGCAGTCTCTTGACTGATGTTCTGTCCCAGTTTGCTTCATTAGGGTCCCAACAAAAAAAAATTCCTTTGCTATCACTTCAATGAATTCTAGAAGGAGAGGAACTCTGTCTGCTTCATTAATGAGAATTTCTTTTTCACTGCGTAGGGAGATAATGGGCCGTAAACATTATCTTCTTATTTTCATAAATCCACCTGTTTACTGTCATAACATAACTTTGAATTATTTTCCCCTCGGAATTTTAAAAGAACCAGCAGCTCTAAGCATTGCCTGCAAAATGTTTTGTTCTTCTCGTGTTCTCTGCCATCTGCCAGTCATTTTCAGTAGGGCTGCATTTATTTGAATTTGAATTGGGCAAGATAGGAATGTAGCAGTAAAAATATTAATGAGGGGCGCTTGGGTGGCTCAGTAGGTTAAGCCCCCAACTTGGGCTCGGGTCATGATCTCGAGGTTCATGGGTTCCAGCCCCGCATCTGGCTCTACGCTGACAGCTCAGAGCCTGGAGCCTGCTTGGGATTCGGTGTCTCCTTCTCCCTCTCTGCTCCTCCCCGGCTCGCACTTGGTCTGTCTCTCTCTCTCTCTCTCTCTCTCAAAAATGAATGAAAATTTAAAAAAATATTGATGAGACCTCGCTTTATGAGCAAATTTGAAAAGATTTCAAATCTCGCCAAATTCAAACCATTATTTGCTTTTTGTTAATGAATTAGTGTCTTGGTGGAGAAGCCTTTCAAAGCTGACGGGTCAAACGGACGATAGAAGCTGCACTGGCAAAGTCGCCACACGGTGGCGCCACGTCAGCCGGCCAGCAGTTGTCTGCGGTTTGTCCTGGGATTGTGGGAACCACCCTCCACCCTGTTCCTAGGCACCGGGACTTGACTAGTGATTTCAGTGTAATAAAAAAAAAATTAAAAAAACAAAACAAAACTTTTTTACATCTCAAAGCATTTTCAACCAGGCGTTCTGCGTTGGTACTCAGGCAAGGACTAAAAAATGCTCCTGGTTTAATAAAGTGGGAACAGAAGGTAGACGTAGAAGAAAACCCTGAACACAGCCCCCCGCCCCGCCCACCCCGCCCCGGGACATGCCAGGAGGTCACCTACAAGAAGGCGCCCTGCACAGGGTAAGAAAATAAAAGCCGGCCCTAAGGAGTGAAGGTAGATACAGGCCCTCTGGAAGTATCCCCTTTTCCTTGATGCTTATTCTCAGGGGGAATTTGCCTTCCACGATCTGAGCGTTGAATTACACAAGAACTTCAGAAAAATCTTACAAGATGTGATCACCGTGAACGACTCTGTTCCTGAATAAAGGCTTTCTGTTTTCAGAGGCTTTTATGTACATCGTCTTGCTTAGGACACGCTGGGCCCACGGAGAGCAGGGGCTGTGGGGCTGTTTTACACACGATGAGGCACCTGGGCACCTGCTCTAAGTCATGGCTACAGAGGAGATGCATCGGGGCCAGACGTCCAGCCCTCTGACTCCTCGATCGGAACTCACAGATGGGTCCTGCGTAGGCCAGGATTTTTGTTATTTCAAAACTCTGTCTTCTTAAGGAATTTCAACCTAATCAAAGACGTTAAATACGTAAAAAAAAAAAAAAAAAAAAAAAAAATGCGCACGTGTGTGTGTGTGTGTGTGTGTGTGCGCCCGCGTTATGGTTAATTGAATTCAGTGCCCTGAATCGCAATTTTGAAAATTAAGTATTTCTAATGGAAATGAGATTACTTTAAAATTTTTCTTTGACAAACGACTATACACATGAGGTCACATTCCTAGAATAGGAAAAGAAATACGTGAGGAGACAATCTTCCCCCTTTCCCTGTTCCCTGGTTTCTGCCCCTTCCTGGCGGCAACTGCTCCCCCCTTCACTAGTCGCTTGTGTGAATTTTTTTTTTAATTTTTTTTTTCAACGTTTATTTATTTTTGGGACAGAGAGAGACAGAGCATGAACGGGGGAGGGGCAGAGAGAGAGGGAGACACAGAATCGGAAACAGGCTCCAGGCTCCGAGCCATCAGCCCAGAGCCTGACGCGGGGTTCGAACTCACGGACCGCGAGATCGTGACCTGGCTGAAGTCGGACGCTTAACCGACTGCGCCACCCAGGCGCCCCTTGTGTGAATTTTTAGAGTCACTAATTTATTTATTATAAGCGTGTGGTATGATTCTTTCAGAGCATAGAATTCACATACCACACATAAGATAGGATGTATGCATACACGTATACCTTGTCTTATACAAATGATAGCATATTATACATACTGTCCCGTACCTTACTTTTTTCTCCCACTTACCTACGTATCTTGGGGAGTTCTCAGGGTCGGTACATAAAGACCTCCACACTCTTTCTGATGGTTGCTGTGTTTTCGTTGTATGGTTGTGCATTTGACCCACGAAATACTGACGGAATTTTAGGTAGCTTTGCCATTTAGAAATGGCCTAAGAGCGATTGTTCATTCTCCCTGTCTCAAGGGAGCACCGTGACATTTCCAAAAAGGACAACTGGATTTTATGAGGTCTGTGGGAGCTGAACCGGAAGCACTTCTCATTTTATAGGGGTTTTTTTTTGGTGTGTTTTGTTTTTATTATTATTAAGGCTGCTGAGTCTTGAAAAGTGGCTGGTCCTCGCCAAAACATAGAACGGCCCCCAAGTAAATTAAATTGCAACCCAAGGCAGTGGAGACTGGATTCGGATCCCAAATAAACTCAGAGTGAGGAGAACGGAGTTGCAGGCTCTCGATACCTGCAACCGCCCTGGCCCTTGTTATCCTCCCTCAGGGCTGCAGAGGCTTCTGGAAAGCTGCCGCCTGGCCTGGGTCAGATTGCTTACACGCTGCTGCTTCCCAGGCCAGCGTTCCCAACCTTAAGCCAATGCACATTTATAGAACACTTCCATGTGATCCTGGGGGAAGACAGACCACGGGCGGAGGGCAGTGCCGAGAAGTCCTGACATCAGGAAGAGAGGGCCTTTTCCCGGCTCTCTGCTCCTCATGCTGAGAGGATACTGGGTAAGTAAGTCTCAGCCTGACGGCTTTATTCCTTTGAACGACGTGTGGCTTTAAACTGGTTTGGCTACTGAGATTAGAGGGATAAATGCATTTCTTTCTTTTCTTTCCTTATAAAGGGAAACTAAAGGCACATTTGTGCTTATTTCCACGCCCTTCACCCCCTTGTCCCCGAAGCTGCATGAACTGTATTTTTTCTTTCCCGTAAATTACTGTTTCCTTTTGGTAGGATAAGTCCCCATTGATCTGGACCTTGGTCTCCTCGTTCATAAAATAAGGGTTTGGCTGGATGAAATTTCATTCTTCTGGCCTCTGTTATGATTCTGCCCCTTGCAAATTGGATTTTCAAGTATTTACGGTTCTGTGGAATGACGATTTAAGAGGCCCCTGAGGCTCCGACGCACCACGACTTTATGGGGGGGAAAGTTATTTTAAAACTCCTGACGGTGTTGACTCAGTCACGTCTGCCAGTGTTTCTCTGGACCCACACAAGTACCTTTTCAGGCCGGTTTCGATGCTGTGGCTGCCAACTCGGAGTTGCATGTGATTTCAACAAAAATCGTGTGTTTCCGAGCCTGACCTTGTGTCAGTTATAACTGGATCATCAGGCCACACTCAGGTTATGCAGAATGCTAAGCCTTATTCGAAAATCCTACAGTTGAGTAAAACACAGTGGAGCGTGAGCGTGTACGTGCGCCTGTGGGTCCTATTTCATAGCATGTTCCATGAAACAGGAACGCACAGACTTCCACCCCTCATCCCACGCACACCGCGTACGCACTGGTGTGGACTGTCCTCATGTGCGTGTGTAGAGGGGGCAAAGCCCCTCCGGTTTTAGCTGCTGCTTCCAAATCGGCACACTGTCCTTCCCAGTGAATGCCCGTTGGCGACTTCGGGATTGTCCTGCTCTGGGGTCCAGCTGGCCGTGCCCCGTTGCTTCCCTCCACGTCCTCCTGCACGGACACCAACACCAGGTGGGTCTCGTGGCCGTTGGGGGTTGATGTTCAGGAAAAGCCTTATGCTCCAGTTTTGTTTTCGAAGTCCCTAGGTTTGGGGTTTCCTAGCTTGGTGCTCTGTTTGCACGGGGAGATTTGGGAAGAGCTGAAACCCCTGCTGCCTCCATCTTCCTAGGATGCCACGGGTCAGTTTTGTCATCACAACCTGGAGACCCGCTTGCTCCTGCAGTAGCTCTAATGGGTAGTGATGAGGGGCCGACCCAGAAGCAAAGGGAATGGGGAGGAAGGGGACCGTGAATGACACACTGGGAAGGAAGAACCCAGAGTTCTTGGTGGATGCGCATTGGAGAGACAAGTGGAATGAAATTGAGGGAAAATCAAAACACGGTCTATCACGCATTCGTCCCCTGGGCTCTTTCCGCAAACACTCAAGTGACCCCCCTGTACCAGGTGCTGGGAATGAGGATATAGTTGTAAGCTACACTCGCACAACCACAGCACCTGGGCTGGAGGGGGGGGGGGGGCAGATCCCAAGGAGCAATCATGGTGCAGAATTGCCGCGAGGGTCCCTGGGAATGTGACAGGAAGAGCGTAGTCCTGTCGGTGGAAATGGGAAAGTCAAGACAGAGTTTGGCCTGACCAAGAGAGAAGTAAATTTACATTTCAAGAGGTTAAGTGACAGTGAGTCATCTAAGAAGAAAGTGCCACCAGAGTTAAAAACGCAGTGGGTGCGGGAGGAAGTGAGCGCCGGTGGCCTGGATTTGGAGGCTCCCGCCTGGACTCGGCCAGGGGAGGCTATGGAAACCGGTGGAATCTTCTGAGGACACCCGGCTTTAAGACCAAATCGTGGATCTTATGTTTTTCTTAATGTTTATTTAATTATTTTCAAAGAGCGAGAGAGAGCGGAGGAAGGGCAGAGAGAGAGAGGGAATCCCAAGCAGGCTCTGTACTGTCGACACAGAGCCCGACGTGGGGCTCAGTCTCACAAACTGTGACATCATGGCCTAAGCCGAAGCCAAGAGTCGGATGCTTAACCAACTGAGCCACCCGGCTGCCCCAAACCCTGGATCTTGTTAAATGGCTTCCCTGAGAGCAGGGAAGAGAAACTGGAGAAGGCCAAGGAGAATCGGGTTTTGGAGCACCTGTGTAAATGGACAGACCCACTGGGGGAAGGCGGGGGTGACAATGTCAGATGCCGCGGAGCTGCTGAAGCAGGATGGGGACTGGGCGGGGAGGGGGGTCACGGGCAACTTCTGAGTGTGGTGTCAGTCAGGGAACACTGGTTGCCAGGAACAGAAACTCCCTGGAAACGAGCTGGGGGATCAGTTGAGAAGACGTAGCTGTGGGCTGTAGCAACTCCTTGTGTCCCGGCTTCTCAGCCAGCACCTACGTCCTTCTGGCCTGAGGGTGGGCTGGTGTCTGCTGGGCTCCTAACCTTGCTCGCCCCTCACATGATCAAGCGCAGTCTCCGGGTCTCTCTGGCACGGATTCCATCCTCCATTCCTCGTTGCCTTGTGACTCACGCAGCCCCCGCCCCTTGATTGACTTCCAGGGCCCCTATTACATGTCAAGAGAGAAAATCTGATTGGCCCACCTTAAGCCAGAATCAACCCCTCATGCCATCAGCAGTGTCTAGGAGGTGGGTTGGTGGGGGGTAGGGAACGGGGGAGAATGAGAAACGAGCCATTTTCAGAGCAAAGGCCAATGGCGGGCCTTTGAAATTTCCTCGCTCGAGTGTATGATTCTATGGGAGTGGATTTTTTAAAAAATTTTTTCATGTTTATTTTTTATTTTATTTTTGAGAGAGAGAGAGACAGAATCTGAAGCAGGCTCCAGGTTCCGAGCTGTCAGCCCAGAGCCCAACGCGGGGCTTGAACTCGCGAACTGCGAGATCATGACCAGAGCCGATGTCGGAGGCTCAGCCGACTGAGCCACCCAGGCGCCCCAATGGGAGTGGACGTTATTGCAGATTGCAATGATGAGACCCGCCAGCTGCATGCAAGAGTGTGTGCTGAATGGGCCAGGGTGTGCGGGGTGTAAGGCATAACACTGGGGGGCCCGGACAGGTGCAATTCACCAGACTGTGAGATATCGGCCAGTAGAGAACAAAACTCACTATGATGCAACCTTGCTCCAAATCTCCAATTCCCGAGAGTGGAAGCCGAGGTGAGGTGGTCCAACCCCACACAGGAGGTGGGGCAGGGGGTCGGATGCTCCAGGGTGGCAAGACTACAAGGAAGCAGCCATCCCTGCCCAAGGAACGAACACAGGAAGACAACTCTTTGCGGGCTCGTCTGAATGCTTTGAGAGTCACCGGAGGGTCCACAGCCTCAGTCCTATGGCCCTTAATTCAGCCGTGTTTAGAAGAGATGGACGTCGATGTGTTTCCATACCCCTGGCCTGCTGTGGCTGGTTGGTGAGCGTGTTTCAGTCCCGTGAAATGATGTGGAGAGCAGGAACGGGTCAACCCAGCGGCCACCTTGCCAGCGTTTCATAAATGCCGTCAAGGAGGGTGTTGAAAATTGACCCGGGGCAGAGAGTTGCTGGGACGAGGGAGCGCTCTGAGTTTGTGACCTAAAAAGGGGAAATTCTGCTCCACACGCAAGTCAGGGAACAGCCTCGGCAGAGCCCGGTGCCAGAATTGGTGCCGAAGAATTAGAAAGAGATTAAACCCAGCGACACGGGCCCATGTTGTTCTAGCAAAGGGAGCTAACTTTCTGTAGTCGAGCTGCTCACGTCGGTTCAGGAATGACTAAAGCTGGTTTGTGGGTCGGTTTTCCGGGGCCCCAGAGAAATTCCCAGCCCCTACCAAAGGATGGCTTCTCCTCAGAGTAGTTGCCTTTCAGGCTTATCAAATCCAGGGTTGCAAGGCTTAGACCATGGAAGATTCTTTCTCTCTGGTTGTGCTCATTATGTGTGAAGGGGCAGTAAAGGGTATGGATGTGGGTGCAGCTGGAGTGATCTTTGTTCTTTAAGTTTATTTATTTTGAGAGAGAGAGAGTAGGGGAGGGGCAGAGAGAGTGAGAGAGAGAGGGAGAGAGAATCCCAATCAGGCCGCGCGCTGTCCCCAGAGTCCGATATGGGGCTCGAAGCCACAGACCCTGAGATCATGGTCTGAGCCGAAGTCAAGAGTCGGACGCTTAACCGACTGAGCCACCCAGGCGCCCCTGGAGTGATCACTTTTAAGTGGGGCCAAGGTTGCTCATTTTCAGGGGACATAATTTTGTTGGTCACTCCGGGGGCTCACAAACCATGCGTTCGTATTTAGTCTGGGTGGTTCAGAAAACAGCTCCGGTGACCATGCTTCTGCTAGAAGCTGATAATGAGTCTCAAGTTAGGATCTGACGGACTCATTTTGTGGCTCATATTTCATAGCAAACAGATGAGACGACCAAGCCCCGAGTCCTGGTCAGTCACAAGACCATCCTCTCGTGTGTTCCAGTTCTTTGGAGAACATTCGGTGATGTTATTGTCTGCATCACCTGGTGGCAGTTGCGCTCTCCGGCCTTTGGTGGGTGTGCTTCCCTCGCCCCCAGCGCCAGCCTGTCTTCCCGCCCCGGGACTGGTGATGCTTTTGCCAACACCTCTCCCTTGGTTAACAGGTGGGGGGGGGGGGGGTGCAGGGAATGACCTAATCACAGACGTCAACCTTGGAGAAGCAACTAGACAGAGAAGGAACGGTGCCCATGGGCAGTCAGTCATTAGTACCAGACCTTCTTATCAAATGGGCAGATCCTCCTGGGAGGGAATTCAGGAAGTTATCTTTTGGGAGCTGTGTTCATACATGGCAAGATCCGTCCTCAGGCCCACGTTCTGGAAGCCGGGTAGTGCTCACACTATACGTAGTCCTAGAAACCAAACCAACAGGGGTGAGAGAGAGGGGCTGAGCTGGGGCTTGGGAAGCAACACTTGGACTGAGGTCCACTGGAGGCGTGGCGCCCCTCATCTGAAGTCCAACGAGGAAACTTAATCATTCCGAGAATAGTTGTAGATCAATGAAGGTATCATTCGTTAGCTTCCTTCCAACTTCTCCATTTTTCTTTTTTTTTTTTTTAACTTATTTATTGAGAGAGAGAGAGAGAGAGAGAGACAATCCCAAGCAGGCTTTGCACTGTAAGCACAGAGCCCAGCTCGGGGTTCTGAACTCATAGTGAGATCGTGACCTGAGCTGAAATAATGAGTAGGGCACTTAACCGACAGAGCCATCCAGGTGCCCCAGCCACTGTTTTTCTACATTAGGCAGTCTACCTGCACTTTCCACAAAGATTCGTGGAGGGCAGAGGATGGGCGCATGAGAAATCACGCCCCTGGATCGTCTCACTTTCCTCTTGTTATTCACTTTACTCTGAAGAGTGCTGTTTAACTGTCTCTGCTTTCTTCCTGCCTTCAAGTTATCCTGAGGGTCTGGTTGTTGCACACATTTACTTTCTCTATCTCATTGTTTTATATCTTTTGGGGAGGAAACATGGAGAGACAGGTCGCTACCTCAAAAGTTAATTAAGGGGCGCCTGGGTGGCGCAGTCGGTTAAGCGTCCGACTTCAGCCAGGTCACGATCTCACGGTCCGTGAGTTCGAGCCCCGCGTCAGGCTCTGGGCTGATGGCTCGGAACCTGGAGCCTGTTTCTGATTCTGTGTCTCCCTCTCTCTCTGCCCGTCCCCCGTTCATGCTCTGTCTCTCTCTGTCCCAAAATAAATTAAAAAAAAAAAAAAAAAGTTGAAAAAAAAAAAGTTAATTAAAAAAAAAACACAGGGGGGCGCTTGGGTGGCTCAGTCGGTTCAGCAGCCGACTTCAGCTGAGGTTATGATCTCACTGTTCATGAGTTCAGGCCCCACATTAGGCTCTCTGTGCTGACAGCTCAGAGCCTGGAGCCTGCTTCGGATTCCGTGTCTCCCTCTCTCCGCTCACGCTTTCTCTCTCTCTCTCTCTCTCTCTCAAAAAGTAAGTAAACATTAAAAAATTTTTAAAAAACACACACACACAGGAAAATTTGCTTAAGATGTCCTTTTTGTTCTTGCTGAAAAGAAATATAGTTGGAACAAATGGGACTTAACAAAGCCTCGTTTGTAAGAATTTTTAAATTATATAGTGATTATTCTCTCCTTAAATTTTTTTTTTTTTTAAATTTTTTTTTTTTTTCAACGTTTATTTATTTTTGGGACAGAGAGAGACAGAGCATGAACGGGCGAGGGGCAGAGAGAGAGGGAGACACAGAATCGGAAACAGGCTCCAGGCTCTGAGCCATCAGCCCAGAGCCCGACGCGGGGCTCGAACTCACGGACTGTGAGATCGTGACCTGGTTGAAGTCGGACGCTCAACCGACTGCGCCACCCAGGCGCCCCCTCTCCTTAAATTTTTAAAGAGAAGTCTACAATAAACTTGTCTGAAGGACAAATGGCTTAAAAAGTGATTCTCTATTTTACATAATAAAATTCCCTGATGGTAGCTGAAACCCTCTCCAAGGCCTAGTAATTGCATTTGCAAAGACTTATTACGTCCTGCAGAAGGCAAATATCTTCAGCTTCTTAGTTCAGCTCTAACATGTAGCTCATCAGTATAACATTTTGGCCCTGCCGTAATTGGCACTGATATCTCATCCACACTCAAGATTTTTGTCCTGTCTCATCCCGTCTCCCCCCACCCCCCAACCCTCCCCTGGGCCTGCAGTTCTCAATTATGTTCATACTGGATTTGCTTTCCAAAAATGACAGCACACTTTAGCTTTGGGATTCGACTGATGTCTGAACGTTTGTGGGTTTCAACAGCTTGCTTTTCTAAGCAATATGGTTTTGCCAACACCCAGCCTGCAAAGGACTGTATAAAGATCACGAAGAAGGGGAACCTTATATTTAAAGGTGTCATCAAATATCTGTTTTAGCAGGAAGAAAAGAGAAAGAAAAGAGACCTCTTACTGCAAACCAATATATGGCCTCATGGTTCCATTTTAGGCTAAGGGGCCAGGCACTGTTTATAATGTAAACTCAGAGCTTCATCCTCAGAGTGCAGGGATAGTCTGGCATCAGCCACGATGACCCTAGGGGCCACTAGTCAAGGGGCCATGCTTGTAAACTGTCATCTTACCACGGGAGAGGAATATGATCCATCTATCGGTCGTCTGTCACGTGACATCCTTTGTGCTTCACTGCACAGATCTTCAGGATGGATAGTCACAGTTGGGTGTAGGCTGGTATGAAGGCAAGTTAAATGGGCCCTCTGGGGGGAGATCTTATCAGTTAGCTTTTGCCATGAACAAATCACCCCAAAATTTAGGGGTTTAAAACACGAACTCTTTAGGATCTGATCCCGTGGATTGGCGTTTGGGCTGGGCTCGGCGGCTCCTCTGGGTTTTTTTCTCTTGGTCTCTCTCGGCTGGGATCCTTCACGGGGCTGTGGCCATCTGTGGGCTGGCTAGTTCTCAGCAACTACTTCTCAGCCATGCAGCTGAAAGTGTGCAGATTCGGTGTGGTTCCAGAAGAAGCTAAATTTAGGGTGGTCCTTGAGGACCGTCTAAGAAGGCGGTCCGTAAGATCAGCCAGGTTGCCCCTGTTGGTGATCGTGGGTTGCCAGAGCTGGTGGGGAATCCTCACCACATCTTAACTAAAGTCAGAACTGATGAATGGGGGGAACTCACCTTGTTCATTCATGGAATGGAACACACGTTTATCGGGTTCCAGAGCAGGGAATCCTGAACCAGGAGAAAGAAGGTCTGGGTTGGAATCCCAACTCTGCCAGCGTAGCAGCCAGTCAAGTCAGAAGACAGAAATGTCCCAGTTATTCTATCAAAGAGAATCTGACATAAAGAATGGCTGTCTAAGTAAATGCCAAGGCAGAAAAGCAAACTCAGAGTTGCGACAGAAGGTGGTAGCTACAGGAGGCAGATATCACACTTAGGGCTTATGGGGCACAAAGAAGCTGGAATTATTAAAAAGTAGAAGCTTGGAGGGAACCCCGGACCCCTGTGGAGGGAGGCCCAGCCATGAGGCGAGCTCTGTGGGCATCAGGACAACCGGAGACAGGATCCCTGCCCCCCAGGGGTGAAGGCTGCAGGCTGGGTGCTGCTCCCAGGACCGGGGAAACAGACAGGGATGGAACGCGATCTCTCCTTCCTCCTTCCACCTCTGGCCTCTGCCTCCTCCCGCAGGGCCTCCCAGGAGCAGCTGGCAAAGAAGTGGCTTTGCAGAGTCCCCAGCACCGGGAAACAGTAGGTTTGAGGCTGAGAAGCAACAGCTGAATACTGGCCCAGCCTCTCCCCAGGAGCAGGGCTGGGGACGTGGCCTCTGGTCTCGGGGGCGTGAGAGGAGATGTCTGATTAACTCTCAGTCCTCACGTGCGTCGAGGCTGTCTTTTCCCATCGAAATTTCTCGGTGCCCTCAGAGATGGGCGAGGGAGAACATAGGAGGCTGGGGGAGAGCGGCAAGGAAGAGCCACACGTCCCTCAAACCCCACAGAGCAGCCAGGTCCCTGCCGGAGCAGAAAGCTGGCCAGCGAGGTCTCGCAACAAATCCCCTTCCCAGGCTACGGCGGTTTGTTTGTATTCAAACAGGAACATGATAACAGAGCTATAAGTAGCGCCACGCTCAGCTGTGCAAAGGAGGGAGTTAGAACAACTGAACTCAGCCACGGGTGGGGGGGGGGGGGAAGATGAGGTCTCCCGCCTGCTGGGGCCATCTGTGGGAACAAGCAGCTGGCTGGGGTCACCGGGTGTGGCAAGCGGCCCAAGTCGCTGCTGGTCAGGTGCAGCTGAGCTCACCTTCAATAAGCAAGCCTAACCCGGACTCCTCCGGTCGGTCGATGCCTCCCACATCCCCAGCTGGCACAGGACCTGACTGGGCTGGATGCCACCTCGGCCGGAGGGCAATCAATGCCACAGCAGGGAAGGCGGGTCCTATCTGACCTTGCTGGTCTGGTCGGGAGGTGACTGCAGAGCCTGCAGAGGCCTGCTGGGGAGGGGGCGGGGTTCTGCCTGCTAGAAGCGTGCCTGTCTATATCTGGTCCCAGCCCCTGCTTGCTGGGAGACGAGGGCCGATCCTTTCCTACCCTCTCAGCCTCAGCTTCCCCGTCTGCGAAGGGGGTGTTGAAGATGATCCCGAGGTTTCCTCCAGCACTCACAACCCAGCATGCTCGGTGCAAAAGAAAAATCAAAACTTCTTAAGCCTTTAAAACAGATACATTTCTTTTTTTTTTTTTTTAAGGTTTATTTATTTTATTTTATTTTTTTTTTAAATTTTTTTTTCAACGTTTATTTATTTTTGGGACAGAGAGAGACAGAGCATGAACGGGGGAGGAGCAGAGAGAGAGGGAGACACAGAATCGGAAACAGGCTCCAGGCTCTGAGCCATCAGCCCAGAGCCTGACGCGGGGCTCGAACTCCCGGACCGCGAGATCGTGACCTGGCTGAAGTCGGACGCTCAACCGACTGCGCCACCCAGGCGCCCCAAGGTTTATTTATTTTTGAGACAGAGAGAGACAGAGCATGAACGGGGGAAGAGCAGAGAGAGAGAGGGAGACACAGAATCTGAAACAGGCTCCAGGCTCTGAGCTGTCAGCACAGAGCCCGACTCGGGGCTCGAACTCACAGACTGTGAGATAGATCATGACCTGAGCCGAAGTCGGACGCTTAACCGACTGAGCCACCCAGGCGCCCCAAAACAGATACATTTCTATCACATACAAAAAAGAATTTTTTTTTTTTTTTTAAACAAGAGAAGAGAAAACCCCAAATAGAAAACTCGGTACGATGGTGGGATGGATCAGCAGATTCCAAGAGGCTGTTCTCACAGGACAGTGGAGGTTAGTTGCAAAACCTCTCTGAGTCTCCGCGTCGTCACCGAGGCTGGCACGATCTTGTCTCTGATTTCCCAGCTCCCTGCACCTCCCCACCCTGCACACAGCATATGAAATGGGACATCGGCCTGACCTGGACATCGCAATCTCATTCTGAGCTGCGGCCTCCGCCCACAGGCTGCTTCTGCACCCATCAGCTGCTGTGCTGGTTCTCACGTTTCCGTCTCCCCTCCTCCACACTTGGCCCCAGGCTCCATTTCCCCGGTGGTGATCTTGGCTCCTCCCAGCAATGCTCCGCCTACCCAGCCCTGCTAGGCTATCTCAGCCACAGCAGTAAATCACCTTCCCAAACCTGGCCCTGTCCGCAGATCAGGGAGAAGGTGGCCCAATCAGCCGGGACCCTCCTAACCGGCTCCAGTTGAAAACAGCTAAAAACTCCATGATCTACCAAAAGTAAATGAGCAGAAAAAGACACAAGAGAAAAAGGCCGTCAACTACCTTTGAACGGCATTGAAGAATCTTCCAAGGTAGTAGCATCACTTCCTTCATGAACGCAGGGTCTGGGGCCATCCGTCCTTCCTTTTGCTCTCTGCCGGTCTTTGACCCTGTGACTCGATCCCTCTGGGTTTCGGGTGTTCATCCATAAGAAAAGAAAATACCTACCCCATAGCTCCACTGTAAGTATCAAAGAGAACTCGAACACCTAGTGCTTGGTACACAAAAAAGCTCCGTATTTATAGAATGCGTGAAGAAACAAACGAATGACTCAAAGACTGTCCCATCGTGTTCGGGGTCTTTTGCGGTTGTGATGATGGGACACCAATATGCCAGCTGAAAAACGAAAATCCTCCCAAACAATTATCTTTTAAAAATGAATTTTAGGGGCGCCTGGGTGGCTCAGTCAGTTTAAGTGTCTGACTTCAGCTCAGGTCATGATCCTGTGGTCTGTGGGTTCGAGCCCTGCGTCGGGCTCTGGGCTGATGGCTCGGAGCCTGGAGCCTGCTTCCGATTCTGTGTCTCCCTCTCTCTCTGCCCCTCCCCCACTCACAATCTGTCTCTCTCTCTCAAAAATAAATAAACATTATTTGCCACCATTTGTTTCTTCTAGTGCACAAGTCAGTTCAGCTGAGCTTTTATTGCAGATGTCCCGATTTCTATTGAAAACATTTTTCTATTGAAAAAAAATCTATTGATTTTTATTGAAGGGATAAGAAGAAGGCAATACAAACCTTGTGCCACTGAGGGATTTGCCTACTGGGACTCCAAAGAAACCCACTGCCAATAATAATGTAATAGGCAGAAGTTTCGTGCTTAATCTAGTCTAAGAGCTTTGCTGAAATTAACTCATCACAGCCATGTGAGGTAGGTATTGTTAGGAGTCCCATTTTAGAGATGACAAAACTGAGGTTATAGAAGTTAACTAACTCACTAGCGTTTATACATCAAGTGAGTGGTGAAGCTAGTATTCACAGTGCAACAGTCTGGCGGCAAGGTCTGGTCCATAATCCCAACCCCCTGCCTCCAAAGGGAGGTTATCCTGGAGATTGATGAGTGAACGTGCACACACCTGTGTTTAGCCATGCGTGGCAGGAAATGGAAATCTGGTTGGTTGCTTAGTGTCCGGGTTGGAAGAAGACAAGCACAAAGAGGGAAGCTGGTCAGCCATGGACCCATGTGGACAGTGGTAAGGCAAGGAGACTGATATTGAGGTCCCATTAGAGTACTGCCTTGGGGAGAGGTAGTCACAGCTAAGGAATGTGGACAGTCGGGATTCCATAGTGCCTGACATCTCAACACGTCCTCTGTGCCTGGGCAATTTATTATAAGAGATACTTATAAGACATTATAAGAGCACCAGCTTCTGGGGCAAAAGCTGAAATGTTGGTGTATTGATTTGTTCTCTTTCCCACTGACGGTGGCGGCCCCTGGAGCTCAGAGGCGGCCAGGGCAAGTGGTGGTGGGACAGGCATCAGTGATTCTGCCCAGGATCCAGCAGTCATGATGGCGGTGGCCCAGGGACCAATGGTGGCAGCAATAGTGATAGCAGCAGCCACCCATGAAGCCCCAGAGTTGACAGAGGTGATGGTTCATGGAAGCATGGTTCATGGTTCATGGATGGTTCAGCAATTTGCACTGCTGAATGTACACGAGTGAAAATTGAATACTGAACATTCCCCACCTTCAACTCGGGTTCAGTGACTCGGCTATTTTGGTCGGCCGTCCTCTCTCCCTCCTCCTCCCCTCCTCTTTCACTGCGTTTGCCCCCCTGTTGAAGAGACTTCTCTTCCTTTCTAATTGGTTCCTCCAAGGCATCTCACTTAAAAAGATTTTCCTCCCTAGAAAAATTCTCCTGTGATTTGAGTGGGGATGAGGAAGAAGAAGGCAAACATTCTTGTTTCTCATCCCACCGATGCTTAATTGGACAGAAACCTGGTGTTTGTCAACGTAAAAGTGACAGTTTTCAAGTGCCACCTCCCTCCAGGTGGAACGCTTTTTTCAAACAATAGTTTATGCGGAACCCCAAGCTGTGAAAGACCTACGCTTTTAAAACGTGAGCTGAAATGTATACAAGGTAAAACGAACCATTTTCAAGTGAACTGTTGTATTTAACACACTCACAATGCTGTGCAACCACCACTACTATCTGGTTCCAAAATATTTTCATCACAACAAAATCAAACCCTGAACCCATCAAGGAGTTACTCACCCTTCCCCCAGCCCTTGCGAACCATCAGTCTGGTTTCTGTCCCTCTGGACTTGGCTGTTCTAGACTTTTCGTATCAGTGGGATCACACAACGTGGGACCTTTTGTGTCTGACTTTTTTCACTTAGTAAATTTCTGAAGTTCATCCGAGTGGTTACCTGAGTCAGAACTTCGTTCCTTTTTATGGCTGATTAATATTCCGATGAATGGGTGTACCACAATTTGAGTATCCATTCGTTTGTTGAAACAGACACACTTCTGCTCTGTTCGAACCAGAAGTGGGGGCACAGAGATCCCCTCCACATGCGACTTTCCCCTCTGGGAAGCTCCTGACACCCTTACGAGCTTAATAAGACACCTGGTCCCAGGGAAGCCTTTGAGGAAATGCCAACTTGTCTCCCGGGAGGGGTCGCACCTGTGGCAGGGATAAGGGGCTTCTGCAGAAGGAAAGGCTTCCGGGCGAGAAAAAACAAAACCAAAACCGGCTGCATTCATACAAAAGAATGGCTGCCTGGTCATAACTGGCCAATCCTGGGAGCTGGGAGGCTGCTGGGCAAAAGGGTCCCTGGGCGGCTGCCCCTTGGTCCCACCCAAGGGCCCGGGGGCCTCCTCCGCCCCGATGGGCAGGTCTGCCTATCAGGGATCCGGCCAAGCCGGCGGCCTTTTATGACTTCGCTTGTTGAAACTCAAGCCACGCCTCGGTAAATACATTCTCCACGCCACACACTATAAACAGGTGCCAGACTGCTGGCGTCATCGTTTTCCACAAGTTTTCTCTGTGTTTCCACATTATTTAGGATGGAAAATTTCCAGGTATAAACAGGAAGCCCTTTGAGCATTTTACTCCTTTCTCCAACGAAAGGTTTGTCCCTGCTCCATTGCGTAAAGGGCGAGCGAGTGATCCGTGGCTCCCTGCTTGCCGGGCAAGGCAGTTCTGATCGCTTAGGTGCAGCCAATCCGGCCACGGGCCCAGTTTTAGTCTGGATAAGCCTTCTCTGAAAGGAGCCCAGCTAACGTAATCACGGGGAAAATCCTCTACGTGAAAGGCCGTGGCCGCGATGGGCGCAGAAACGCTGATTCCACGTTTGTGTGATCACAGAGGCTCCGCACAGCCGCCGCTCAGGTATGAGGCGCAGCTGGTTTGTGTCAGTGTCGGGGTGGAGACGGGTTGTTTGTCCAACTGCGTGAAGGTGGGCGGATGCCTCGGCTTGGGCCTCACCTGCTTCTGAATGGAGGAGGAGAAAGTCCGATTGCTGAACAGCAGACTTTCCGTGGGCCCGCAGCCTCCCAAGTCGCACAGACCCTCCCCGAATGTAAGTAGCCGGCAAAGCTGTACCCGCCTTCCTTTCTGGTCCTGGGGGAGCCCGAGGGGCTGGCAGTTCTGCAGCTCACGGAGGAGAGAGTTCCAGAAACGGCCAAGCCTTCGCTCTGTGGCTTTGAAATTCGCACTGGGCCAGAAGTAGTTGTGCCATTGTCTTTAGTCTGTTTACCTGTGTAAAAAGCTAGTTCAAGGGCTCTGATCTGTCATACAATTATTCAACTGAATCCTCCGAATGAGTTTCACAAACTAATATGACATTGGACCGTATGACATTCCGCCTGTGTCTGGGTTAAACTGGTCGGCACGAGGATGTGACGGTGATAGATAAGGGCGTAATGATTGTAGCATTCAATGGTGTTTGCTAATGAAGCGTCATCATTTTCCAAATGAACATCCAAAACACCCTGAAGCGATCAATTTGAAGCACATGACGATTTTTACATTCTGTGAGTGAGCATTTTATTTTTGGCCCATCTTATAAACAGTGAAGGTCAAGAAAGGGTTAAGGACTTGTATCCTTTTGGCTCAAGGGTTAGGAGTGAGAGAATTGATCGCTACAGTGACGTCACTCACAATTTTCTCAGTTTGGGGGGCATTTTATTTGTGCTGCTCAAAATACTTCAGTTTGATTTTCCAGTGACGGTTCAGTACGCACAGCGTATGGTAGCCACCCGGTCAGTGTTGGTTGAATGGATGAGCAGATCAATGGACAAATTTTATTTGTAAGTCAATCACTGAGGTTTTCTGAGCAAATACTAATGATACCACACTGCTGTGGAAGGAATCTTGAATTCGAAGGCAGGAGACTGAGTTCTATTACCAGCTTTGACTTGTCCCAGCTGGGTCTTTGGCAAGTCCCCTTGCCTTCTCCCATTTCGGTACCCGCCCCCCATGGAACAGACTGGTAATCTCTAAGGTTCCAGTTCTGAAAGTCTGATACGTTTTACAAGCTTTGTGTGACTTAGTTTCTCCATCTAGAAAAAGGAAGGTAAGAGTCCCCGTCCTGCTGATGTTAGGGGGTCTCCTGGAACTCAGCCGATGTCGGCGCTGACCTGGGCTTCGCTGTGTATGGGAAGCATCCTCAGGAAGACGGGGATGAACAGTGTTGCTAAGTGAGCCCGACGGGATGGGTCAGAGTCCTCCCCGTGGCCGGCCGCTTTACATGATTCTTTATTCCTTGTCTGGGCCCTGCTACCCATCCTCCTCCCCAAGAAAACCATTCTGCCATCGTAAAAACATGTGCAGAAGCAAAGCCGATTTGATGAAACAAGTGCTTTGAGCCAAAAAGACAGAAACCACGTGTTATTGGGGCGCCTGGGTGGCTCAGTCTAGTAAGTGTCCAACTTCCTCTTGGGTCCGGATCTCACACTTCGTGAGATCGAGCCCCGCACTGGCTGTCTGCTGTCAGAGCAGAGCCCGCTTTGGATGCCAAGTCCACCTCTCTCTCTGCCCTCCCCCCCCCCCAAAAAAATAAATAAACACTGGAAAATAAATAAATAAATAAATAAAAACCATACGTTATCGGACAAGGTGGATTTCACGCCTCCTAATGTTCGACACCGGGCTCTGCGGTCACCTGATGGGGGAACCGCCATACTCTGGATTTCCAGAGTGAGCGCAATTAGAAACAGAAAACACCTCGACAGTGACACTTCTCAAGCTCTCCTTGGCAACTGGGCCCCTTCTGTCACTTCATTTGTAGATACACCTCTGCGTGTACATTGACGTTAAGTCGGAGACTCAGGAACAAACTTATTTTTCTGAGCTGTCTGCCAGCCCCTGGGGTGGGGAGTGAGAACAGCAGCCCGGACAGGGGAAAGAAGTCTGGGTGGCGTATAACAAAAGAAAACCCTTCAAAGGCAAGTTTCCGTGATGTGGCTGCAGAGATCAACATTTCCCATCACCTGGCTTTTGAGTCTGAGTTGATGGGCAGACCAAAAAAGCCTGAGGTCTTGTTCAATTTTATGGATGTGTATACCCTTTTATTTCTTCCAGTTGCTTCTGGTAAAATCCAGAGGGTCGCTGGCACCCTGAATCACCATGGGCAATGAGAACAGCACCTCGGAAAACCAGGTGGGTGTCAGGGAGCTTCCCTCTCAACCTACCCGGATCGCTTGATTGACCTTGACTAGGTTTTTTTTTCCCCCTGAGCATCTCCTCTCCATCCAGGAAGGAGCAAGCTAAAACACAGATTGGGGCACGTGGGTGGCTCGGTCGGTTAAGCATCCGACTCTTGATTTTGGCTCAGGTCATGATCTCAGGGTTCGTGGGATCGAGCCCCGCGTCGGGCTCTCCGCTGACAGTCTGCTTGGGATTCTCTCTCTCCCTCTCTCTCTCTGCCCCTTCCCCGCTCTCTCTCTCTCTCTCTCATTCTCAAAATAAATAAATAAACATTTAAAAAACACAGATTATACCTGGATCCATATGGCACATGTATCTGCATAAGTATTTCTTATTCCCATTTTCAGAATTGTTGCATTCAAGCTAGCCCCGATTTTATAAACTGTAAAAAACTACTTTAACGGTTAATTTCTTGCTTTTAACATTGACATAATAAGAGTTTGGCATATTTTTTTCTGGATTGTGTCCACCCATCTGTTCCCTTGTGTGGATGCATCACAGGAGGATGAAATAAAACCTTATCCACACTCCTCCCCAAAATAGTTGTGGCCCTCAAAAAGCGATCTTAAACTCTATCACTGTTGAGCAGATTAAACGCGAACTGTCATTTCCACGTTAGGTCGGGTTTTCACTTTTGAGGAATGAGTCTTAAGTGCTCAATCGTGCATAAGGCTGGCGTTGTTGAAGTATGTTCAAATTTTACAGCTATCCATTTTAAGTTTGAGAGATTCAATTCAGTGTCCTGGTGAACAAAACCAGGGGGACACTTTCCTATCCATCTCGCACACAGTGGGAATTTTGGATCGATGGTGGTGAGCCTTCCGAACGAGGTAACGGGATCTGAAAGCCAGCGCAAAGCAATCTGTTTTCTCTCTGCTTTTTTCCTCCCTGCAATCTTCTTTTCCCAAGGAGGAACACGGGAATCATCGAGGGCAAAGGCAGCAAACTCCAGTCTTTAGGAGCAGACCAGAAACAGTAATTGTAGTAAATGGCAGGTTAGGAGACAGTAGAGAGAAGGAGGTGCTGTGGCAAACAGGAGGGATCCTGTCCTGTTGTCTGGAGGGGGCACCACCATCACCTCCAGCTGATGGCTGCCATGGCAGGCCCAGTGTTCCAAGACCTTGCAACTTCTTCAACAGAAGTAAAAAACGCGTGTTTTTCTATGAAATCGCAAAATATTTTTAATCAAAGTTTTTCTTTTGAGATAATGGTAGATATGGTAAACAATAGCATGCTATTGCAAGACGTCGTACAGAGAGATCCCTGCACCCTTCACCTAGTCCCCCCCAGGGTACCATCTTGCAAAACATCAGCGCACGTGCAGACTGACATTGATGCAGTCAAGATACAGAGCATTCCCCCCGCCTGAAGGATTCCTTTCATTTTCCTTAGATCCACACCCACCGCCCTCCTGTTCCCTTCTCCTAATCCCTGGCGACTCCTAATTTGTTCTCTCTGTCTGTGTCTGGCTTTCTGAGAATGTTATATAAATGGAACCACACGATACGGGACCATTTGGAATTGGCTTTTTTCACTCAACACGGCTTCCTTGAGATTCATCCAGGCTGTTGTGTTAGTTGTTCACTCCTTTTGCTGGCTGAGTGGTGCTCCACGGTATAGAAACATTTGCTGTTGTTTCCAGTTTGGGGTGATTACAAATAGAGCTCTCAGGAACATTTGCATATAGGTTTGTGTGTGTGTGTGTGTGTGTGTGTGTGTGTGTGTGTGTGTGAACATAAATTTTCATTTCTCTGACACAATTGCCCAAGAGCACAATGGCTGGGTCATGTGTGGTTGTATGATTAGTTTTTTGTTTTTGTTTTAAGTTTATTTATTTATTTCTGAGAGAGACAGAGACAACGCAAGTGGGGGAGAGGCAGAGAGAGAGGGAGAGAGAGAATCCGAAGCAGGCTCTGCACTGCCAGCACAGAGCCTAATGTGGGGCTCGAACCAGCAAAGCCTTGAGATCATGACCTGAGCGGAAACCAAGAGTCATATGCTTCAACAACTCAGCCACCCAGATGCCCCATTTTTTTTTTAAATTAATATTTATTTATTTACATTTTTGAGAAAGAGAGAGCGCGAGTGGGGGGAGGGGCAGAGAACGAGGGAGACACAGAATCTAAAGCAGGCTCCAGGCTCCAAGCTGTCAGCGCAGAGCCCCAAGCAGGACTTGAACTCACAAACTGTGAGATCATGACCTGAGCCAAAGTTGGACCCTTAACGGACTGAGCCACCCCGCATGTTTCGTTTTATAAAGAACAGCCAGTCAGATAGAATCTCTGCACCATTTTACATTCCCACCAGCAATGAGTAATGTATGAGTGATCTAGTTTTTCTGCAGCCTGGCCATCATTTGGTGTTGTCACTGTTAGGTGACACCGTTCTGATATGTGTTGTGATATGTCACTAATGTCACTATGGTTTGAACTTGCCTTTCCCTGATGATCGGCCATGCTGACCGTCTTTCATGAGCTTGTTGCTGTCCATGGGTTCTCTTTGGTGAGATAGGTGTTCATGTCTTCTACCCACTTTCTAGTTGGAGTTTTAAGAAACTATTGAGTGTTGAGTCTTGGTGTAGCCTAGATACTAATCTTTGTCAGATTGTGATTTGGCAATATTTTCTCCCATTCATGGCTTGTCTTTTCATCACCTCAACAGGCTCTTTTACAGAACAAAAGTTTTTATGAGGTACAATCGATCCGTTTTTCCTTTTCCTTTTCTGCCAATTCTAGTGCTTCTGGTGCCAAATCTAAGAATTCTTTTTCTACCCCTACATCCTGAAAATTTTCTCCTATTATATTATCTTTTCCAAAAGTGTTATAGTTTTACATTTTATATTCAAATCCGTGATCCATTTTGCATCCATTTTTGCGTAAGGCTTGAGACTCAGGTTGAAGTTCATTTTCTGTTTTTGTCCTGTTTTGTTTCGCCATTGAATGTCCATCTCTCCGGTACCTACCATGTGTTGAAAACACTATTCTTGGTCCATTAAACTGCTTTTGCACCTTTGTCGAAAACCAGTTGGTCGTATTTGTGTGGGTCTGTTTCTGGGTTCTCTTTTCTATTCCACTGATCTACATGTCTACTCTTCTGCTGATACCACAGTCTTGATTACTGCTGCTGTATAATAAGTCCCATCCCCCTTTACTATTTTTCAAACTTGTTTTAGCTGTTCTAGGGCGTAAAGCTTTCCATGTATATTTTAGAATAAGCTTGTCTAGGTCTAAGAATACCTTACTAGGATTTTGATATGGATAATATTAAACCTATAGATATACTGGAGAAATTGACATCTTTAATATGATGAATCTTCCAGTCTGTGAACACACCCAGTGCTTCTCTATTTATATAGGTCCTATTGATTTCTTTATCATCATTTCATAAATTTCAGTATATAGATCCTGTATATGTTTTCAGTTTATGCCTAAGTATTTCATTTTATTTGCAGTGATTATAAATAGTATTTTCATTTTGGTTTCCACACGTTCATTGTCAGTGTATTGATTTTTTTGTGTGTTGATTTTGTATCCTGTGACTTTGCTGAATTCACTTATTATTTCCAAAAGTTTTTTTGTAGATTCCTTGGGATTTTCTATGTAGACAATTTGCAAAAAGGGGGGGTTGCATTTCTTTTTTTTCAATTCTGTATGTTTTTTATTTATTTTTCTTGCCTTATTACTGTGGCTAGGAATTCCAATACTATGTTAATTGGAAATGGTCTGAGTGGACATTCTCACCTGCTTTCCAATTGTGAGGGGAAAGCATTCAGTCTTTCCCTGTTAAGTAAGATATTAGCTGCGGGTTTTTATAAATTTTCTCTTTTAAAAACACTCTATCTATCTATCTACCCATCTATCTTGTGAGTAAGCTCTAGGCCCAATGTGGGGCTTGAACTCATGACGTTGAGGGCAAGAATTGCATGCTATACTGACTAAGCTATAAATTCTCTTTATCAAGTTAAGGAAGATGCTCCTCTATTCCTAGTTTGCTGAGGATTTTTTATCATGAATAGGTATTGGATTTTTTCAGATGCTTTTTTTTCTGTACGAATTGATGTAGCCATATGATCTTTCTTCTTTGGGCTGTTGACATATTAGATTACGCTGTTAATTTTCAAATGTTGAACTAGTCTTGGATACCGGAATTAATCCTACTTGGTCGTAGTGTATAATTATCTGTAAAGACTGTTAGACTTGATTTGCTAACATTTTGTTGAAGATTTTTGTATCTAAATTCATGTTAAATATTGCTTGGTAGTTTTCCTTTTTTAACTGGTTTTGGTATCACGCTAAAGCTAATGTCATAAAATGAGTTGGGGAGTGCTTTCTCCTCTTCTACTTTCTAGAAGAGATTGTTTAAAGAAACTTTACAATTTTTCAAGTGTTGGCAACTAATTTAAATTATTTTTGAACATTCTGTGAGTCAAAAGGATGCTCCTGGTGGCTGGAGTTGGCTCATGTCCTACCTCTTTGTAGTCTCTAACTTAAAGAAATGTTCTATCTTGCATTTTATTTATTTATTTATTTATTTATTTCTAAATGTTTATTTATTTATAAATGTTTGTTTGTTTGTTTATTTTTGAGAGAGAGAGAGAGAAAATGGGCATGAAATTGGGGGAAGGGCAGAGAGAGAGGGAGAGAGAGAATCCCAAGCAGGCTCTGCACTACCAGTGCAGAACCTGATGTGGGGCTTGATCCCACAAACTGTGAGATCATGACCTGAGCCGAAATGAAGAGTCAGATGCTCAACTGAGGCATCCACCCAGGCACCCCAACGCCCAGCACATTTGTCAATGTCTGAAGGCAGGGTTGGTATCACGTCTCCAGAGTGGAGGCGCGAGTAGAGGTCAGGGATGCCACTAAATATTCTCAATGCACGGGGACAACCCCCACAACGAAGAATTATTCTTCTCAAAATGTCAAAGGTGCCAAGGTTGAGAAAACCTAGAATAGAGGAATATTTGTCTTACCGCTTTGAGAACTCCTTGGGGCAGTGGCTGAACTCCTCTAATCCGAGATGAATTTCTACACAAATAGAGGCACATTAAAGTGGCTTATAGTTTTCTTTCATTACCTTTACTAAACTACACTGTTTAGAATTGAAGCCTGGTTTACTGGGCATAGACCCATAGAAATGGAATTTCTAGGTCAAATAAAGGGTGACTTCAAAACTCTTGCTCTAGATCTAGATCTATCTATAGCTATATTCAAAATACTTTCCAGAAAGGTGATGCCAATTTATACGTTTCTCATCAGGCTATGGGGTTGGGGGGGGGTCCATCTCATTATATCCTTGCAAGCGATGAATATATATATTTCAGTGTTTCAGATCTTCTCACCTCCTGCCAGCCCCAAACCCTGTTCTCCCTCCTCAGTTCCCTTCTGGTTCACATCTCCAACCTCAGCCCCACATGACCCAGCGGGACATGATGGAGTTGCCTTCAGGCTTCCAGGGTCAGAACAAGGTTTGCCTTCCACAGAGAAACAAGTGGAAAGAAAGCACAAGTATATTTGGCTACAGGAATCAGGGCTCCCCCGTGGGGCTGGTGTTCCAGACTTATCTTTCCACTGTCTCCTGGGTGTCTGTACCTGAATGATCCATGGTCACTTCCTGTTCCTCAAGCCTGAATTAAACTCCCCCACCCCAATCATCTTCTCCTTCTGAATCCCCCCTCCTGGGTACCACGATCTACCCTACCATCCAAGACAGAAATCTGGGGATCACCTCTGACTCCACTCACCCCCCTTGTCCACATTTCATAAATCACTCTATGATTAATAATTAATAAATCAATGGCCTGGCCATTTAACCTTTTAAATTTCTGTTCAATGAGGACTGTTTTTGGTTGCGAGAGACAGAAACCTGTCTCCAACGACTATAGGCCGAGAAGGATTGTTTGGCTCGTAGGATTAGGAAGTCCAGAGAGAGTCTAGCTGCAGCAGTCACTGAGTCCAGAGGTTCAAAAGAAGATGCTGGAGATCTCCTGTCTCTGGATTTTGCTCTGCTTTCCTCCGTGATGCCCGAGTGCTTAGGGATGTCCCCTCGGCCTGCAGAAACAACAAAACAAAACAAAACAAAACAAAACAAAACAAAACAAAACAAAACATGCCACCAGCTACTCTAGGCATCCAGGCTTCTTCTTGTTGGCGATCCAGCCTCTGATTAGCACCGTCCAAGGACTGGCCCTGATGGGGTCATGTGCTCTGTCTGGGATCAATCCATGTGCCACTGGATGTGGACACTCTGATTAGCCCGCCTGAGTCATGCACCCACCCCTGCAGGGGAAAGGTGAGCCTCGGTTGATGACGTCTCCATCAATGCCACTTAGAGCACTTCCTCAAAAGACAAAGAGGTGCCACGTGTCCAAGATGTAGTTTTAGTTTTCCCTCTCCACCCCCACCATCACACCCTCTTACCTCACACCTGGATCAGTCCAGACAGCTCCAAACTAGTTTCTCTGCCTCCACCCTCCCCTCCTCCCATCCCACCCAGGGCCCCCGGCCTCTCCCAGAGGCTCTTTCTCTGTGAAGAGACACTTGGGCGTCCCAGGTTTCTGCTTACAAGTGACCTTTTAGAAGGCAAGACCCAGGTCTGAAGGAAGGTCCGGTTCACAGATTAAAGACCTGGCATTGAGGATCAGCCACGTCACCGGGGCAAAGGAGGAGAATAGTCCTGCCCAGTCCCAACCCTTGCCTGCTCGCTATACCCTCCGGTTGCAGGTGCCTTTCCCTCTGGGACAAATGTCCCCTGGTAGCCACGGGCAGGGCGGGAGTACACCCAGCAGGTCAGACCCGGGAGTAGAGACCAGCCAAGACTGTCCCTGTGGTAGTGTGGGGGGTCTTGTTCCCTGCGGCCCATCCTAATGGCGGGACTCCTTTGCTTCCAGCAAGAGAACTCCGGCTTGCATAACGTCATCCTGTGGCCTCCAAACCCCGAGCCTGCGCAGGTACCCGAAGTGTGCTGTGCGTGGTCCGCATCTCAGCCCCCTTCCTAACACCTAGATGTTTGCAGCCTTTGCGTGTGGCACGTTCCTTTACACTTTTAGGTTTGCTGCTCCTCCTCCCATCGCTTCCTTTCATCTACCTCAAGTGAGTTGTAAAACAGTAGAATCTGCAATACATGCTTAAATTTTTTCTAATGTTTATTGATTTTAGAAAGAGAGAGACAGAGAGAGAGAGAATGAGCGGGGGGAGAGGCAGAGAGAGAGGAAGACACAGAATCGGAAGCAGGCTCCGACCGTCAGCACAGAGCCTGATGCAGGGCTCGAACCCACAAACCTCGAGATCATGACCTGAGCTGAAATTGGATGCTTAATCGATTGAGCCACCCGGGTGCCCCGGCAATATGGGTTTAGATTTTTTAAGATGACATTTTGGTGCGCTATGCTGTGAGATGCTGAATGAGGCTTATGCTTTCCACGTAACGCAGATGCTGGGAGCCAACACTAACCTTCCACACTCATCAGCTTTGCGTTCCCTTGTCCTGGAGTGCGGCTTTTATGGAGTGGGGGTCCCGTCTACACCACCAGTGGGCAAAACTGATGTGTCGTAAAAAAACAAAAAACAGATTGCATTCTGAGTCCATTGTCAGCGTCGTTGTGCAGCTGGCTGAGTCTCAGAATTTAAGCTCGGGCTGAAGTGTTTGACACCTGCTGGGGAAGAGGGCAAGTTCGGGGCCCTGCATCCATTTCAAGGAGATTTTTCCTGGTGAGAATGTCAGGCAAGGTTGGTGTGTGCTTGTGGGCGTGGTCAGTGTGAAGCAATAAAATGCCACCTGCTCTGAAAGCCCATTACACCTAGGGAAGAGGGTTAGGCTCCTAGGGGACAGGTTCCTGGCTTTAAGGAAACAGCAGCTGCACCCTCGAGGGTGGCTGGATGTCCCATCAAACAGGGATGTCGTTGTCGCAAACCGACCTCTGTGCTCCAGAGCCAAAATATAACATGAAGACAGAGTTTGGGGATAAAAAGGAATGAGAGTTTTAAACTGATAAGAACAGATACTACACTTGATCTCAGCCAAAAGGCCGAGAAGCGATGGGAAACGAAAGTTTTTATTACTGTGCCAGGTGAAAGAGGCTGTGGCAGGTTAATGCCTTCAAGACTGCAGACCCGCCTGGAATAAAGGACTGAGGGGGTTTGTAGGAAAATAGAGGATCTGGGCAGTTTCGATAGGAACGTGGTATGTGCTGCCCGTCCCGTTGGCCACGTCCTTGAGGTGGCACCGGCCACCAGAGTCTCGTTACTGAGCATACACTGAGGTCGCCAGATGCCAATATGGATACTGAGTTCCTGGAGCAAAGGATTCTACACAAAAACAAGTGAAGGAGATGGGTGGGGGTGGGGGGGGGCTTCAAGAATGAGAAAGGGGAAGATTTGTTGAGTTTAAAGTCAAGCCTTGCTGGAGCCCTAGTGTGTCCATCTTAATTTCCATTCATCTTTATGTTTCTAGAGCAGTTTCAGTGTCTGAGGTTGTGACATAATGCGATCATGTGCGTAGAGCACAGTGGAGCCTTGCCCACATGTGATTTCACCGGGTTCTCATCAAAATCCCGTGAGGTGGGCAGACCAGGCTGCTCACTCTTGCTTTATGGACAAAGGAGCAGGCTCCAAGGTTAATCATTGTGGGTCATCGGGGTGAGTGCAGAGCAGGGATTAGAACCCCGGTCTCCCGGGCATCACAGAGAATGGCAGGTCAGAGTTTTTTGCACTGGGTTCTTCCGTCCAGCTCGGGACTTTCCACAGCACCTTGCTACCGAGCTCAGGATCCCACGGACAGGCTCCCTGATGTGGACATGATTTTTTATTCACTCACGGGACAATTTTGAAGCCTCTGCTGGGTGGCTGGTACTGGTGTAGGTGCTGTGCACTGGACAAACCATGTCCCTGCCTCCTGGGACTGACATCCAGCTGGGAGTTCGAAAATAAGCAAGTGGGGGGGCGCCTGGGTAGCTCAGTCAGTTAAGCATCCGACTTGGGCTCAGGTTCATGAGTTCGAGCCCCATCTCACAGTTCATGAGTTTGAGCCCCATGTCGGGCTCCGTGCTGACAGCTCAGAGCCTAGAGCCTGCTTCGGATTCTGGGTCTCCCTCTCTCTCTGCCCCTCCCCTGCTCACGCTCCGTCTCTCCCTCTCAAAGATAAATAAACATTAAAAATTAAAAAAAAAAAAGAAAGAAAGAAAGAAGCAAGCGAGCAAACAGACAAACCAACAAGTAAACAAAATACAATGTTTTTTAAAAAGACTTTATCAAGTGCCTATTGTTTCCCAGGCACTATTCTAGCACTTGCGATCAGCAGTGAATAGTTCAGCCATAATGGACTCTGGCACGGCTTCCCCTTCCACAGGGAAAAACAGACAATGAGCCAGCAGGCAAATACACTCATAATAAATGTTCCAGGGGTAACTGGAATCAGGCGCTAATTTTTAAAAAAATTTTTTTTAACGTTTATTCATTTTTGAGAGACAGAGTACAAGTGGGGGAGGAGCAGAGAGAGAGGGAGACCCAGAATCCGAAGCAGGCTCCAGGCTCTGAGCGGTCAGCACAGAGACCGACGCTGGGCTTGAACCCACAAACTGGGAGATCTTGACCTGAGCTGAAGTCGGCCGCTCAACCGACTAAGCCACCCAAGTGCCCCATCCAACCCAACCATGTTTAAGTGGACGGTGGACAGTTCAGTGGTATTAAGCACATCACATTGCTGGGCAAGCATCCCCGCCATCCGTGTCCAGAAAGTTTTCATCTTCCCAAACCGAAATTCTGTGTCCATTAAACAAGAATCCACATTGCCCTCCCCACTCCCAGCCCTTGGCAACCACCATCTTACTCTCTGTCTCTATCAACTTGACTACACTCGGTACCTCATATAAGTGGAATCATACAGTATCTGTCCTTTAATGACGGATTTATTTCACTGAAACATAATGCCTTCTAAGTTCATCATGTTGCAGCTTTTCTCTTTAGGGCCGAATAGGATTCCATTATACATATTCTACATTTTATTTATCCATACGTCTGTTGATGGACGCTTGGATGCTGCTGCTACAAACGTGGGCGTACAAATGTGTGGGATTCCATGCTCTCAATGATTTGGAATATATATCCAAAAGTTGAATGGCTGGATCATATGTTAATGCTATGTTTAATTCTTTGAAAACCACCAAGTTTTGCCACGATGGCTGCACCATTTTACATTCCCATCAACAGTGCACATGGGTTCGAATTTCCCCACAGCCTTGCCACCTCTTGTTATTCTTTTTGGTTTTTGCTTTCGTAGTGGCCATCCTGGGGGGGGGGGGCGGTGGGGAGGGGTGTCTCACTGTGGTTAGAGGCTCTTTTTGATAAGTGGCCAGAGGAGCCCTCTCTGCAGAGACCTGATGTGCCGGAAGGAGGCAGCCACATAAAATTCTGGAAAAGGAACGTTCTGGAAAAGGGAAGAGCAACTGTGACATGTCTGGGAGGGATGAGCTTGTGGTATTTCGAGATCAGCAAAGAAGGCCAGTGTGGCTGGAGGAGAGTGGGTGAGATGATGGCGGGATGTGAGACCAGGGAGGTGGGTGAGGGTAAATCTTGCAGATTTACCACCAGATTTCAACAGAGAAGTCACAGGACGTGGTTTGAGATTTTTTTTTTAATATTTATTTATTCATTTACTTATTTGTTTATTTTGAGAGAGAGAGAGAGAGAGAGCAAGCACATGAGTGGGGGGAGGGGCAGAGAGAGGGGGAGAGAGAATCCCGGGCAGGCTCCACGCTGACAGCACAGAACCATGAGATCATGACCTGAGCTGAAATCAAGAGTCAGATGTTTCACTGACTGACCCACCCAGACGCCCCTGATTTGAAGTTTTAAAAAAGAGCTTTGTGGTTGTTATGTGGAGAATGGTCTTTAAGGGGCAGAGGGCGGAAATGGAGGAGAAACAGTAGTTAGGAGGCCACTGGGAAAGGGACTCAGGACTAATCCCTGAGATGTCCTTTAATATTTAGATGTGAGCCCAAGGGGAAACGGAGGAGTCTGTGAAGGAGTCGTAGCCAAAGACATAGGATAATGAGGGACCTGGGAGGCCATCAGATACTCCTGAGAAATCAAGGCAGACACCTGCCCAATGACTTGGCGATGTGGGGTCCATAGATGTGAGGGAAACCTCATGTTGCCCTCAAGATCCTTGGTAAGCACTCCCAGTGGAATGACAGGGATGCGGTGTGCGGGGGGAGAGGGCTGAAGCGGAAACTGAAGATAAGGAAGAGGGAGTAGAGAGAGGGGTATCCACAATGCAATAAATTTTTCTAGGAAAGGGATCAGAGTATTGGGACAGTAGCTAGTGGAGAGCGTTGTATGAAGGTTTAAAGACTGAAGATCCCAGATGCCTGCATGCTGGTGGGAAGGAGGGAGAGAGGCAGAGGTGGACAGAGGACAGGTGACAGATGGGTGGACCAAAGGAAGGCTGGCCTTGACCGTTGACAGGCAATGGGATTGGAGCGGTTGTGGGCTTACATCAGGGTTCCCTCCGCCGTTGTGGATGGTGGGGAGAAGATGGAAACAGATACACCTGGGAATCGTGAGGATGCGGGAGGGGGAGCAGCTCTCCTCTGATGGCTGATTGGGGTGCACACGCGGTGGAGAGTGGGGTAAGATGCGGCAGGGGATGTACTGAACTGCACAGGAGCTGGGGGATGGCAGGTGCTTGGGGGGACCGGACCTTCACGCGGTCACGGAGAGAAGCAGGGATGTGAAGCATGAAAGGACCTCTCGTCATAGTCTCTTGGCAGTGAGCCAGCAAATTAGCTTAATGATTTTTGCTTTTGAAATTTTTTGGCAACAACTGATCGTTGAATTTGTTGGTGACCTTTTAATCTTAACTCACAAGTCAAGTTTAATAGCATCACAGTGGTCCTATATCTGGATCCCGCTGACCAGTCAGTTATTTCCTCTTTGATTCACACAAACTCTGCTTAAACTCTGAAATTTAGGAATATGGCCTGGATTTTTTTTCCCCCTGTGGTCTCAAGAGAGGAGAAGCCATTGGTGGGCAAAGTTCACACAAACAGGCTGGACTGATTCTACCCCTTTATTGAATGAGCTAAGGCCTCTCAGCTCCAGGCCGGCCCCTGGTGGCTGCCCGCTGCTGCCTCCTGGGTTCTAGTTGTCACTCCTGCTCCCTCCCTCCCGTGACTGACTCACTGAAGCCTTGGGGCAGGCAGGGTGATCTCAGGGAGCACAGAGCAGCCCGGTCCCCAACATGCACGGCTGTGACCCACACCCAGACCCCAGGCCTCTCTCTCCTGCAGACGTGTTGGTTGGGAATGAAGAGAAACCACATACAGAACCACAGCTATGGAGGGTGACTCACATGAGGCGGAAGGCACGATCCGGCCAGAGGTCAGCAGAATGTCTAACACCGAGCCAAGCGGAGCCTGCGCTGTCCCTGGGAGTGCCCGGGTCCTAGTCTGCGTGTCCCTCTTTGGGACAGAGGTGGAGATGGCATTGTGACAAGAGTAGCCTTGCTGGGGTTTCCTGCATCAGGACCTGCATGGGGGGATTGATGGTGAAATAAGTCGCTGTGAAAGGTGACCAGCATAGTCATTCAGCATTCTGTACTCAAGTGTTCACTTTGGGAAGCCCCACAGAAGACCTCTGAGCTCCGGGCATGTGGATTCCAGAGCAGAAGGGCAGCATTCAACCCACCTGCATTACCACTTTCTGGATTCTTCTTGGGCTCATCATGATAGCCATTAATGGCTCTGACACTGTGGGGGGGGGAGAGAAGAACACACAATTCCATTATTGTAATGGCCTCGCTTAAAAATATATGATCATTTAAAAAAACTCTTTCTTTTGCGAGAGAGAGACAGAGATGGGGGGGGGGGGCAGAGAGAGAAGGACAGAGAGAATCCCAAGCAGGCTCTGCACCATAAGCACAGAGCCCAGTGCGGGGCTCAAACTCACGAACCACGAGACCATGACCTGAGCCGAAACCAAGAGTCAGACACTTAACTGACTGAGCCTCCCAGGCGCCCCTAAAAAACCCTTTTAAAAGCAATGTCACCCTCTGGATGTTTCTGTAGTTTGAGTCTCAGAGAAAAACGATTTTCAACTATAGAAGCTGAGATCAATGCTATGAAGCCAGAAGACAGGTGCAGAGCCGCCTGACCTGACCCTGGGTTCAGGGAAGGCCTCCTGGGGGAGCTGCTGTTTGAGCTAAGAGCTGAGGGAGGAGCAGGAAACAAACAGGATTCAGAGGGCACAGAGCAGGTCGCGGCCCCCAGCCCCCTCTAGTTCGTGGCTCAGCATCCAAGAGGCAGCCTGGGCCTGAAGTTTGTTCCTGAAGGCGACCTCAGCCGCGTGGCCTCGCGTTCTGGAATTCCCCCACATCCAAGAAGCAGAGGACCAGGAGGACAGGGGACCCCGTGCTACGTGAGCTGACCCCGGGGTCTGGGACCACCCACCAACGTGACTGAGCATGTCTCTGCAGGCTGAGGTTAGCTGTGGCTCAGGCACCACGTGATGATTATTCTGCTTAATAGATAAACGACCCATATGTATGCGCACGTATTGTTTGAAGCGACAAATGCTTGGGGCCCCGGTTTTACTTGGGGAGGGAGTTTCTCTCTTTCCTGCGGGACCCAAGGAGCCCAACACCCAGACAGCATTAAACTAGCCCTAGAAGGAGCCGCGTCTTCTAATATTCTACCGGCAGCAGGTGGGTATTTGGGACGATTTCGCTGCACTTAATGAGAAAGAAATTGAAGGAAGGGACAGTGAACCAGGATGAACTCAAGCTCGTAACAGTGGATTGCTCCTTCAGTGTGACTTGTCTGCTGCCACTGTCTCTTCTCCCAGGGATCCGTTAGGCTTGGTGCTAATGGTGGCTCTGGGTTTGGGCCAGATGCATCTTCTGAAGAATCGGATTAACTGCTTTAGCTCCATGCTGTGATAGCCCCTGGGGCTCTTAGTTAATGAGGTTTGAGTCAGTTTCTTCTTTGTAATGGTAATAACTAGCATATAGGAGTATCTTCCATGGTCTAGCCTTATGTTAAGTGCTTCTCATGTATTATGCTATTTAACCTTGAAAACCCTGTAATTATGACCCCCATTTTCTAGATATGGTCCCAGAGGCATAGAGCCCAAAGGCTTACAGCCAAATAAACGGTAAAGCTTGGCTTTTAACCACCGGTAACCACCTTACTCTGGAGCCCGGCTTCATGCTGCTCTCCCTCGAAAATGAGCAAATGGAGGAATCCTAGAGGGGCGAAACAGGGTTTCTGCCTACATTTGAAGTTCAGTTGAGTAAATGTTACAGGACTCGATAGGCTATTCTGACATACCCCACTCTTTGAATGCAGAGCCTCCCCTCCATTTGTGCAGCCCTCTGTCGTATCCACAAGGTTCTCCCATCAACCACTGGGGCAGGCAGCCCGGGTTCGTGGCCCCCATTTTATAGATAGAGCAACAGCCTCCAAGAAGTGCAACGATTTGGGTTTTCTAAACCGGTCTAGGCTTCTTTAAATTACATCGCTCATGAAGTATTAAACCCACACAAGACATCAATATTGGGCAATGTTTTTGACATCTCAAAGGTTTTCTTTCTCTACAGACTAAAGATGTCCCGTAACATGTCAACTCGGGCATCTTGGAGGCTCCTAGGTTCTTTTTGTGTTTTTGTTTGTTTTGTTTTGTTTCGTTGGTGACTCTTAGCATTTTGACCCAGTTGCTTTTGGGGAAAGGAAGACAAACATTGTTCACAGAGTGTGCATCTCCCATTCATTCGCTGTGAGGATAGGGACCCCGTCGTTTTTTGTTTGTTTGTTCCTAATTAAACCTTTTATGTGGGAAATTTTCAGGTCCGCAGAAAAGTTGCAAAGATAGCACAGAATTCGCACCGACTCCTCCCCCAGCTTCCGCTAAAATTAACATCTCGCACCATATCATGGTTTTTGATCTTCGTGTGCACCTAGAACCTAGATTCGACCCTGCCGGACACAAAGGAGAAGCGTCAAAATGCAAACACGACCCTCGTTTAGCCCATCTTTTGAGGGAAGAGTGGGGCTTCAAAGCCAGCCCTCTCAGACCCCCAAGCTTGTTCGTGTTTGCTGCCCTCTCATGTTGAAAGACATTCCACCTGGGGAGGCCTAAAAGGCCACTCCTGGGGCCTCCCCGCTCTCGGCCTGACCAAGTGCCTGCCAGGCGAGGCCGGAGGCCCGGGTGACCTCGGCTGCCGGGGTGGGGGAGCCACTTCTATCTTGTGTTTTTGCCCTGAGGTGAAGAAAACGTTTGGGGTGACCCAGCAGAAGTGGCCTGAGCATCCGCCTTCCCTTGACGGGGCAGATGGGCGGCGGCCGGGCCCGCACAGAACCGTGTTCCTCCATATTTGGCAGCCTGGCCATTGTTTCTGAAATCCGATTCCTAGTGCCATGGGGATGACCTTTGGTCTACTTCCCAGCATTCACCTGCAGTCACGCTGCTCCCAAGAAGCTTGCTCAAAGAGGGGGTGAGTTGGCAAGACACTCTGGTCATGATCTAACTGGCTTAATGAAGCCTCCTTGTTGGCATGACCAGTAAAGCCAGAAGGGAGAACATTTAAGAGGTAAGGTCAGGGGATTTTTTGTTTTGTTGTTTTTTTTTTTTAATCATAAGACACTTGAGCTCTCGATAAAGCGTCGTTTTTAGAACTGGAAAGTTGCTGTGCCCGCTTGGAGATTGCTTTAAAATAGACCCGGGGCTCTGGAGCATTCTGGGGCCAAAGAAAGGCTGTTTGTTTACTCGAGCAGTGGCAGCAAAGGAGAGATTTGAAGACGCAGCTTGACCAGGCAGTTTGTCATGCGGACGACTGCCAGTTTTTCCGTCCAGCCTGCCGTTTGGAAGTGGGAGGGAAACTTTAGACATGCGTGCCGTTCTGCAGTGACGTCCGTTGACCCCGCGCAGCCCGTGTAGTCCCGTAAGCAGCAGGACTTGGCGTGGGTGGCGGGTGGGGGTGGGGGGCACTGGAAGCGGGGCTCAAAGACGCTGAAGGAAATGTGGCAGACGAGTGAGCTCCAAGGGCGGAGTGTGCCTCCCCCGGTCTTGCAGAAGGGCCTGCCAGACGAGACGGGAATCGTCTATTTTTCGTACACTCAACAAATATTTATGAGGTGCCTCTCTGGGCCAGGTGCTATTCTGGGCAATGAATCGAGCCTGGTACAGACCACCTTATTCATAAATGTCTGGTTGTTTTAGTTACTTGGCGCGTGGCAGGAAGTTGGCAGGGATCAGAGGCAACTGCTTCCGTGTCTGGTGAGGCAACATAAGGTAGGGTTCGAGAGCAGAGGCTGGGGCTGAGTCCTGGCTCCATCACTTTCAAGCTGTGTGACCCGGTGCAAGTGGCTGAACCTCTCTGTGCTTGGTGTTCTTATCTGGAAAATAGGGTTGTGAGGATTGAATGAGTTGGAATAGGTAAAGCACGTAGAAGAGCGGAACTTGGCACACGGAAAGTGTTTGTAGTAATAAGTTTGCTGTTACTGTTACAGCAGAAAAAAAGGGCTGTGCTGGCGTTGGGTGTTACTGCTATTGTGGAAAGGGCATCGGACTTCAAGGAAGAAGACCTGGCCAAGCCATTGAACAATCTGTTTGCCGTCTGAGAAATGGGAAATGGTTTCCCTTCCTGGTTAGCTCGCAGGGATTCTGTAAGAATCTGATGGATGTCGACGCACTTTGGAAAGTGCAATGTGACATTCCCATCAACAGCACTGGCACTTTTGTTTCGAGTCCCTCCAGATATGTTTTGTTTGGAGGGAGATGGTATTCTTCTCGCAGATTAGTTCTCTGTTAGGAGGAGGGATGGGGCTGAAGAGGCAGAGAGGCAGAGCGTCTTTCTCGGCCTTAAAAGATGAACCTGAGTCCTCGTTATATTACCTTTGCCCGAGGAAAGTTAACACGTGGTCCCTTATCCCCCTTAGTTAGAGCAGAGATCTGTCCCCTTACACCATCTGTTGTTTGCATCTGTCTGGGCCGTTAGACATGTCAGTGTCTTTCCAGAATTACCTTAAAGTAACCTTGATCATGGGATAAAGGGCTGGAGATTTATCTGTCAAATTATTTGCAGAATAAGTCATTGCAGATAATGTGGTGATTGAAGGGGAAGCCTGGCCATAGAAGGTGTTTGGAGCCGAGGCCCATGTCGCAGTCCGACACGCAGGAATTGGGTTACGACCTTAAAACTTCAGGACTAAGATGAAAATGTCACTCCCTCTGTATTGGCATTCTTGAGTTATCATAGTAAACATTTTTAACTCATGCACCCGAAGGTAGTAGTCTTATATAGGTAAAGAACCTTCTAGAAGAGTCAGAAATACTTTGGAGTCTGAATTCACAGCAATGTAAAGTTTGGACTGTGTTGATACTGTCCAATAGGGACGATGGTCATCTTGGTTCACAGATCAGGAGACTGAGGCCTGTAGGACAGGAAGGAGCTCTCATTTCAGGAAATGGTTCAGCCATCACGTACGTCAAGCCAGCAGGGGGGTCAGCAGCCCTTTTTTAGTCAAGGGATCAGCCCCAGTTCTCTCTACCTCCTTCAACACGTCCCCACTAAAGGGATAGAACAAAAATGCCTTTTTCCTGGCTCTGGGGTCAGAGAGAAATGGGTCCACTTAGACTCCACTGTTGTGAGAGCATGGCCAAACACTTGCCCTCTGCAAACCTCAGCTCTAAAACAAGGACACGAATAGTACTTGGCTCTTAAGGTTGTTGTCAAGATTCAATGACACGGTTCATAGAGACTACTGGCCCGGTGCCTGGTACCTAGTAAGTGCTCAATAAACACGAGTTATTGTTATTTCCCCCCACATTCGTTCTCAGCAAAAGTGAATGGAGAGTTTCTAATTGTAGTATCGTGTGAGCACTAGAATGTGCGGCCCCTGAGAGTTGAGGCATCTTTTATATTTTACCTTTGGACCCAATTGTGTGAATACAGCAGCCAACACCTAAGACACATGCCTTAGCTGGGGGAAACAGAGCCAAAGTTAACTTGTTCCTCAGGCTGTGTATGAAGGTCAGAGACACCACCCATCCAACACAAGATTCAAGGTCTCAAGAAAATCCCAGGTTCAGACTGCACAGATGATTTGCACCCAGATGTCCAACAGAAGCTCCAAAAATTGATTCACAACAATCCTGGCCTGGAGGTTGATAGAGGTTGTTGGGGGGGGGGGGGGGCGGGGGCGGGGATCCACCTTTCCTGGAAGGACTGGGTCTCCCCCTTGGGTGGCCCTGTGTTCATACCTCTGTGGTCACAGCACAGTGGTCTATCTCCCTAGTCTGTGAACAACTCCAGGGCAGGGACCGAATCTCAGTGATTTTTGTAGCCCCCACTTCTAGCACTGGTTCTGGTGCATGCTAGGGTTTCGATGAATGTATCTTAGATAATTGAATGAATCCACAAATTGGTCAATACTTTCTGGAAGGTCTGGGTGAAAGGAGAAATTTAACAAATGATGTGGCTGCATCAGTGCCTGTGGTCACAGTTGGTGAATTGGTGGGCTTAGGAGAGGACTTTTGTCTTTTCAGTTGCTCTCTTTGTTGAGCAGGGCTGGGCTGGGTCTCTCTCTGGGTCTCACCTGTGAGGGGTGAGAGAAGATTCGTAGCAACAAGGAGCAGGCAGCCACAGGGAGCCCCAGCAAGTCCGGAGAAGCCCTTCTTGCCTATCTCCTGGTGCCTCACCTCCACTGCCTCCCTTGGGACAGGACCTGGGGCTCACCGTGCCCGGTTTCTCCCAAACACCCAACAAGCCAAATGCCTAGGTCTGAGCTGCAACCGCTGGAGGAAAGGGAAGCTGTTTCGAATTCACATGAAGGCGCTGTCTGCTCACAGCCACGCACCTGCCCAGGGCAGCGCCACCTTCCAGTTTTCACGAAGGCGCCCCCCACCTCCCCCAGGTGAGGGGCTGCCCCGCCCTGTGGACTTGGATCACGTGTCGGATTTAGGCACCGTGAAAAGAAGTGAGGTCTTGTGCTAAGACCTAAGAGCACTAGCTCTATGAGATGGTAACAGGTGGCACGTGAACAGAGGATGCTGTGGTCAAGAAACTTGGGGAAACTGAGCTAGAGTACAATGTGTTATTTTACCACAGAACTTCTCAGACCTTTCCCTAGGCTCTATTTTTTTTTTTTTTTTGAGAGAGAGAGAGAGAGTGAGCATGCGAGCGAGGGAGAGGGGGAGGGGGGGCAGAGAGAGAGAGAGGGCGAGAGAGAATCTCAAGCAAGCTCCATGCCAGGCATGGGGCCCAACTTGGGGCTGGATCTCATGACCATGAGATCATGACTTGAGCTGAGATCAAGAGTCAGATGCTTAACCCAATGAGCCACCCAGGCGCCCTTGCACTGTCAATGTCTTTAAAAAAATTTTTTTTAATGTTTATTTTTTAGAGAGAGGCAGAGCGTGAGCAGGGGAGGGGCAGAGAGAGAGGGAGATACAGAATCTGAAGCAGGCTCCAGGCTCTGAGCTGTCAGCACAGAGCCCTACATGGGGCTGGAATTCACGAACCTCGAGATCATGACCTGAGCCCAAGTCGGACACTTAACTGACTGAGCCACCCAGGCGCCCCTGCACTGTGAATTTCCAAAAAAGGGCTAGATAATGAGCCCTTCTTAAACTTATCTGACACAGAACACTTTGTTTCCTTCAAAGCTGGTCTGATCTCTTATGGAATGTACTTTTTTGGTTGCAAGTGACAGAAACGCAACTTGTGCCAGTGAAGGCAAATGAGGACTCAAGATCTTGTGTAATCGTTGGTTGAAGAGGGCAGATCGGGCTGGACCCCAGGACCAGCTGGAACCAAGGCCTCCACAGCCCTGGGACCTCTGCCCTCTGTCCCTCGTCTCGGCCTCTCTCTGCCTGCTGGCAGTGGTCTCTCGCTGCAGGCCGCCTTCTTCCACAGCGGCTAGAAACAGGCTGCCGGTGACCCTTGCACGCATGTCCTACAGAACCCCCACCAGGTTCCCGTCCCTCTGGTTCTGCGGGGGGTCCTGCTGAGGACCTGGTTGACCCAAGTCTTGCATGCACCCCAACGGGCAGGGCTGTGGGGCCTTCCTGGGAAGATGAACTCAAAGACAACCACTGCTTTGGGAAACACTGCTTGGGGTTTAAGAAAAAAAAAAACCCTTTTTCCATTTCTGACATTTATATTATACTTTAATGAGCATTCTTTGAATTGAATTCTAAAAAACATTTTTTTAATGTTTATTTATTTTTGAAAGAGAGAGAGAGAGAGAGTAGGAGAGGTGCAGAGAGAGAGAGAGAGAGAGAGAGGGAGACACAGAATCCGAAGTAGGATCCAGGCTCTGAGCTGTCAGCACTGAGCCCGATGTGGGATTCGAACTCACGAGCCGTGAGATCATGACCTGAGCCAAAGTCCGACGCTTAACTGAGCCACCCAGGTGCCCCTACATTGGGTTTTTAAAAACCTCTCGTCTCTTTCCATCCCATGATTTGAAATTTGGACTGTCCCTTATATGTTTTATATCTTGGTTTTATTTTTTTTTTTAATTTTTTTTTCAACGTTTTTTATTTATTTTTGGGACAGAGAGAGACAGAGCATGAACGGGGGAGGGGCAGAGAGAGAGGGAGACACAGAATCGGAAACGGGCTCCAGGCTCCGAGCCATCAGCCCAGAGCCTGACGCGGGGCTCGAACTCACGGACCGCGAGATCGTGACCTGGCTGAAGTCGGACGCTTAACTGACTGCGCCACCCAGGCGCCCCTGTATCTTGGTTTTAAAAATTGATTCCCCAACAGATGAACTTATTGTAGAAGTGAAGGAAAAGGCAACCGCCTCTCAGACTGGTTAGGGCTTTGAACAGGTGGCCCCAGGTTTCCATGGGCTCATCATTTTTTCTGTTCGGTGTTTTCCCCCAGGTTTCTGGCTGGATTCTGGTTCACAAAGTCATGGGGAGGGGGTGGGGAAATGTCTCCCATCTAGGTGTTGCCACAAGCCAGTTGGGCACTTGAAGATTTTAGATCAGATATCCTCGCTTTCTCCAGGGGAGCAGATGACCCCCAAAGTCTGGTACGTGTCCCCAGTCATCCTGGGGCGCCTGGGTGGTTCAGTTGGTTAAGCGTCTGACTCTTGATTTCGGCTCAGGTCAGGATCTCGCGACTTCGTGAGTTGGAGCCCCGCGTCAGGCTTTGCGCTGGCAATGCAGAGCCTGCTTGGGATTCTCTCTCTCTCATCCTCTGTCTCTTCCCCTCCCCCACTTGTGCTGCCTCTCTCTCAAAATAAATAAATAAACTAAAAAAAATAATAATAATAACGAAACAGTCGTCCTACTCAGCTGGAATCTGGTGTGTAATTGTGTTTCTCCTCCATCAGAGGGGAGCAGGGGTCACCATATATCTCGGTGTATCACTCGGTGCCAGGACACGGGCATTGCTCAGCCCGATGATCAAGCAAGTGAACAACCTGACACTTCAAATTATTTTTTTTAACATTTATTTGTTTTTGAAAGATAGCGAGAGAGCGTGAGCAGGGCAGGGGCGGAGAGAGAGGGAGACACAGAATCCGAAGCAGACTCCAGCTCTGAGCCATCAGCACAGAGCCCGACGCGGGGCTCGAACCCACGAGCCGTGAGATCATGACCTGAGCCAAAGTCAGATGCTTAACCGACTGAGCCACCCAGGCGCCCCCAACCTGGCACTTCAATATGCGGCCAGTGGCCAATTGAGAAATGCTCTTGTGTCTTCAGGGACTCCTCTTTGACTTCTCCAATTTATCTTTCTTCTGGCACAGAGAACTTCGTCGGCTCAGAGTCCAGGGTCTGTGCAACCACCCGGGAACGGTCAGAACATAAAAAGGAACCTGGAGGAGAAGTCCGGAAGCAGTGACCATGGGGACTCACACAGGTAGGAACCAGGTTCAGAGGACTGACCCGGCCCCCTGCGTAGCAAGCTCACTGCCTGCCTAGCATTTGCTCTGCTCCATTTGCTTTGGAACATCTACCCTAAAACCCATGACGTGGTCCTCAGTGGTGAGATGGTCAGAGCAGTGGCTCATAGACTGCTTTGTGATTGCCTTGACCTGCATGGTTAGAGAATCGATATGTTTTTCTGTCCAATGAAACTAGCCATTATAGTTCCTTTCCAGCAAGACTCCGGGCTGTTTATCGTCATTATCAGAACTTAAAAAGATCAAGGCTACTGAAGGGTGTCTGATGTGCGGTGAGACGGGGACTATATTCCAGCATGGTAGCCAATGAGGGCACCGGCCGATGAGACAGGATTCACAAACTAGTACTAAAGTGGCCAGTACCCTCGGTCCCAGGGAGGCTAGTGGATGAATTCCAGGCATCGCAAAGGCCACATTGGTGCAGGGAAACAAGGCCAGTGCAGGGTCAGTCGTTGCTTATTATGACCCAGAGTGGGTCCCGATTTCCCTGCCATGGCCGATGGGAAGAAACCCAATGGACTCTTCCCATGCAGCCTTTGGCACCCACCGTTTTGGGGGCGTTCACAAGCAGAGAGCCAGCAGACGTGAACATTCAGTCCCCAGAACCGCCTGGGGACAAGAGCCCTGGAGGCAGTTACTAATCGTCAGTGGTGGGTTCAGTGCGTGATCTGGTTCCGCGCAGCCCAGCTTCCGGGAGGCTAGAATTACTGGTCTTGAAGAAATAAATCAACAGGAGCTCCAAGGAACAAAAATGAATTGAAAGGTAGACACCCCTTCTTCCCCATCACAGGCAGTAGACAATGAAATCTGAGGTCATGAATGCTTTGTGGTGTCTTTTTACCAAAGAGTTTAGGCCTTAAACTATGGAGGGTCGTGGGTGAGTAAGAGCGACCCCTGGTGGCAGGAATTTCCACGCCTGACTGGTATTACTTTCGGGGGGAGGGCTCTGGCTATGGGGTTTCCAGACGAACCACTTTGAACTTCTTGGCCTGAACATTAGATTTCTTTAGGGAAATGGTGGCGCACAGTGTTCTTTTTTGCTGAGGGAATCACAGAATATGCCTTGAACGGCACCTCTGACCCCTGTTTTCTGCAAAAGGGAGGCCTCCTTTGCCTCCTCGACCCCCATGGCTATTTCGTTTTCATGAACTTTGTATCAGGATAACTGGACGGAGATTTTAATATTTGACTCTAATGAGACCAGATGACCTGTGTAAATTGGCTCTGGGTGATCATGAAGCTAATGGGAGAGACCCATCTTTTCTGGACTTCTATGCAGGGGAAATCCCTGTAGGCGGAGATCCAAGATCCGGCTCTCCCCTCCCCTTCTTTGTGAGGTCCCGGGATCTCTCGAGAGGCTTGGGAAATATCTGGGGCCTGGGTCTCAGCTACACTGAAGAGTAACAGCAGCTCAAAAGGCTTTTGTTTCTTGTTCCTCAGCTTTAGTCCATTATTATTTCTCCCTTTGTTCTTATTGTCATGAGCATAAAGGAGGTGCCTTCTAAGAGCAAGCCCAAAGAAGCCACTTCCTGTTCACAATTAGAAACATAGATTCTCTTCCACAAACGCATGAATGTCTGGGGTGCAGGGCTCTGGACTAACTAACCCACAAACCATCAAGAGGGGCGCGGGCTCCTGGAGTCAGGCCATTTGTAGGAAGAGAGGGCAAGAGCTGGCTCCGTGGATACTGGCCTGGTGGCACACACAGCCCTCGGCATCCACGACGATGCTAATAACCGCGTTTCGTGTTCATTTTGCGGATGGGCACCCAACACCACGCCAGACGCTCTGTGCGCACAAAGTGAACTTTAATTTTCTTTAAATCAATTCATTTCCGATTCCGAGTCCTTACTCTGCCAGGCTGGTGGGCATGCCCGCGTCAGGCGTCCTTGCAAGGCCCTCCTCCCCACCTGCTCTGTTGAGGCCGTCGTCTGTCCCCTCGCCACCGTGCCCGTGATCCAGGCCACGCTGTCCCTCAGGCCCTAGGAGTGCACTGCTTACATGATGCTCTTGGCACTGGGGAGTCTTTGGTGAGGCCGGGAGGACACAGTCAGGGAGCAGGGAAGGACTCTCAGACATTCCTCACTTTCTAAGACTTTCCTCTGCTCTCTTGTTTTGCTCCAATGCATTTATCTCTCCCTTTGCCACGTTGGACAATCGGCATTTTCTCTTCACAGGCGAGATGATAGGTTTTTACAAAAGACCGAAGAAACCATTGGCCTCATACTGTGTTTTCTCATTGGAAAAACTCCAGAGAGAAAACACAGAAAGGCTTGCAGTGGTTCCCACTGGACCTGGAGACAAGGGAAGAATGTAGGGGGAAAGGCATATGTTAATATTGCCTAACGTCCCTCCACACAGCGTTCTCTCCACTCTACAGATGGGGAAACTGAGGCTTGGAGCCCTATGTCATCTACGATTTAGTAGTAGAAAGTCCATTGTTTCTGCCTTAAGCGTTTTCCTCCCTCTGAATGACACAAGGATGGGGCTCCTACATCCCCGAAGGGGTAAAGTTTTTCATCCGACTGAGTCACGTCAATTCATCCGCCTTGCGTTCCCATCGCCACGTGGTGTCGCTGTTGCAACTTCGCCCCGCTTTGCTCAGAGCCCTGCAGAGGCTGGGAGGCACCTCCCTTGTGCCCATCGCTGCCCAAGTCCCTGCCTCCTGAGGGAGGATGAGCCCGCGCTCCTAGGACAAAGCCGGGGTGCCCCTCTTACTGCTCAGCAACGTCCACCCTCGAGCATGGCTGCCCTGGGTACCTGCGCCCAGTTCGGGGTCCACCGCCCACCGTCTCACGAGCCTTCCTTTCGCTCCTTGGGTACCACCAGCCAGGGATGACAGCCCTTTCTTTTTAAACACTCAAAACACAATGAATCTTACCATACAACTTCTCCCCAGAGAGTAGAGCTATTAGGTTGCACCAGAGGAAATGACTGTTTTGCAGGAAAAACTGCTGAGTAGTAGCTGTTTCCTGTCCTCTCGCATCCTACCTGCTCACACTTCCAAGGAGGGTCACAGGGAGTAGTTCAGAGCTGACTGGCGTTTCTCAGGCAGAGGCCCTAAGCGAGTCCTAAGTGAGTTTCTGGCACCTTTGTCACTGAAGAAGAGGGGCTAGAAACTCAACAGCCTAGAGTCTTTAAAAAATATATATATTTTTTAATGTTTATTTATTTTTGAGAGACAGAGTGTGAGTGGGGGAGGGGCAGAGAGAGAGAGAGAGGGAGACACAGAATCCCAAGCAGGCTCCAGGCTCCGAGCTGTCAGCACAGAGCCTGACAGCCCGACGAGGGTCTCGAACTCACAGACCCCGAGATCGTGACCTGAGCTGAACTTGGACCCTTAACTGACTGAGCCACCCAGGCGCCCCTCAATAGCCAGGAGTCTTAACCATTATCCACTGGTTCTCAAACGTGAGCAGGCCTCAGGATCACCCTGCCGGGCTGGTTAAAACATAGATTGCTGGGTTTCTTTTCCAGAGATTCTGATTCAGTAGGTGTGGCCCAAGGCCTAAGGATGAGCGTTTCTAACCGGTTCCCAAGTGATGCTGATGCTGATGCTGATGCTGCTGGTTGGTCCAAGGTCCACACATGAGAACCACTGCATTATTCCCTGGAGCTGTGTGATGCCATAGGCTCAGTGCTGTTGGGGTTCAGGAGAAGAAGGCTTCTCTGAGGGCTGGGGTGGACAAGGAGAGTCTCCTGGCAGGGGTGGGGGGTGAACTAAAGGGGACAGCTCTAGAGGCCATCCCAGGTGGGGCAGAATTCCTGAATTGGGTCTCTTTGTGGCTGAGTAGGACGTGAGCCCTGACGGAGGGGGGTGAGTGTTCACTAAAAACAAGGCAGAAGGAGTGAGGTCAGATGGAGGAGAATATGGAGGTCAGGTGAGGGGTTGAGATCTTATCCTGCAAGTAACAGGAAGCTGGAGGAGGGCTTTGTGGCTTGTTTGCTTGTTTGTTTATATTTAAATAAAGATTTATGCATGTGAGGACAGAGTTCAGAGGATGAATTTAGGGGCTTGGACTGGTGCGCTGGAGGGGGAGGCTGGAAGGACATAAGGGAGGTCCCTGTAGCAGCGGAATGGTCCCCAGGAAACCATCCCAAGGCAGAACCCACAGAACCTGGTGACTGCCTGGGTGTGGGCAGAGGAAATGGAGACAAAGAAGGTTTCTGGAACCTGCTAAGGTTCTGGAACAAGAACCCAAAAGAAGGACCCACCATCAGAGCCAAGGATGTCTAAAGGGATACCTACTATAGGGAAATTATGAACAATTCTGGACACATTGAAAGAAAGACCATAGGAGTGTCCTGGGAACCTTGGCTTTTATTTAAGCTGGCCCCTGGTGTGGGGAGGGGTGATAGTTTGATGGAGCATTGTGGCCCCCAATTCTGTAATATCCTCATGGTGGTTCACACGTTAGTCTCAGGTGGGGTAGTTCATTCCACTGCTCTTATTTTCATGACTTTTAAACTGTACCTAAGAGCATAGGACAAGGTCAGGGTGGGGGTGAAGGATAGTAAATGAAATCATCTAGGGTGGTATTTCCCAGTCTCCCCAGATCATAAGGTTTACCTGGGTGTTTGTAAAATATATAAATTCCTAGAGCCACCCTAGTCCTTCTGAATCAAATCGCTACATGTGGAACTTAGGACTCTGTGGGTTTTTTGGGGTGTGTGTGTGTGTGTGTGTGTGTGTGTGTGTGTGTGTTTAAGCTTATTTATTTCTTTTGAGAGAGATAAGAGCACAAGTAGGGGAGGGGCAGAGAGAGAGAGAGAGAGAGAGAGAATCCCAAGCAGGTTCTGCATAGTCAGCACAGAGCCCAATGCGGGGCTCAAACTCACAAACCACAAGATCATGACCTGAGCCAAAGTTGGACGCTTAACTGACTGAGCCACCCAGGCACCCCTAGTTGTTGTTGTTTTTTTTAAGTTTATTCATTTATTTTGAGAGAGAGAGAAGGAGTGCCAGTAGGGGAGGGGCAGAGAGAGAGAGAGAGAGAGAGAGAGAGGGAGAATCCCAAGCAGGTTCCACATGGTCAGCACAGAGCCCAATGTGGGGCTCAAGCTCACGAACCACGAGATCATGACCTGAGCTGAAGCCAGACGCTTAACCGACTGAACCACCCACATGCCCCAGGAATCTGTGTTTAATAAACATCCTAGGTGATTCTCATGAGTGGGGGGATTTCTGAAATACTCATCTATTGCCAGGTCCAACTTATAAGTATTAAAAATACTCCATTTCCTGACCTCTCCCATGAAGAGTCTGATACAGTAGATTTGGGGTGAGGCCCAACAATCTGTTTTTAATAAGACACCCATGTGATCTTTATGACAAAGTCTTAGCACACGGCCCAAGGTGCTACCCTCAGGCCAATAACAATACCAACTTGCTTGTGCTTCTGTAAACTTTCAAGTTACGGCACAGAATTTGGGGATAATTCGTGTACATTAAGCCTCTGCCCTCTCCCCTCTTCTATTTTTTTCCTCCCACAAATATCTACTGGGCCACCGTTCTGGGCCCGATGCTGTGCTAGGTGGTGGGACCACAGCTGTCAGCCAGAGCCCTGGAGTCTCTCTGCCCCACTGGGTAAGTAGGTTGTAGTGAGGAAGTCGGACATTAAACAAGGAAACAAAAGGAAGACAGACACTATCAGGTAATATCAGGGCTCTAAAAGGCACCAAATGGGGCGCTGGGGTCAACAGCCACAGACAGGGAGTGGCTAGTTCAGATTCAGTCGTGGTTCTCAAAGTGAAGTCCAGATTGGCAGGCTCAACATCCCCTGCAAACCTGACAGAAATTCAGTCTTAGGTCAGACTCTCTGAATCAACGCTAGAGGTGGGCCCCAGGGATCTGTGTTTAACAAGGCCTCCAGGTGATTCTGATGCACCCCAAGGTTTGATGCACCTGACGTTGAGAACCCTACAGTTTGATACTCGGGATTAGATGCTCAGAGAAGGAGGTGATGTATGAACTGAGTCTGGAATGGCAAAAAGGAGACCAGGCGTGGGGGGCACCTGGATGGCTCAGTCAGTTAAGTGTCTGACTCTTTGATTTTGACTAAGGTCACGATCTCACGGTTCGTAGGACTGAGCCTGATGTGTAAGGCTCTGCGATGACAGTGAGGAACTTGCTTGGGATTCCCTCTCTCCTCCTCTCTCTCTGCCTCTCCCCCAATCACTCACACATGCACGTGCTCTCTCTCTCTCTCTCTCAAAAATAAATAAACTTAAAAAAAAAAAAAAAGGCAGGCAGAGGAAGATCCAGGTCAAGGGACAGGCAGTGGAAAGGACGTAAGGGGCGAATGAATTTGGTTTGTTAGAGAAACAGAAGGAGGCTGATGAGGTAGGAAGAGGTGGGGAGGAGGACAGGGTCCAGATTGGCCAGACTAGGGCCCGAAGGCCATGGTAAGAGATCTAGATTTAGGTGACATGAACGGATTTATTTATTTATTTTTATTTATTTATTTTTTAATGGATTTTATTTATTTATTTATTTTTAATTTTATTTTATTTTTTAATTGATTTATTTATTTACTTAGAGGGAGAAAGCAGAAGCAGGGAAGGGGAAGAGAGAGAGAGAGAGAGAGAGAGAGAATCCCAAGTAGGCTCTGTGTTGTCAATGCAGAGCCTGACTCTGGGCTGGACCCCACAAACTGTGAGATCATGACCTGGGCTGAGATCAAGACTCAGACGCTTAACCAACTGAGCCACTCAGGCGCCCCTGATTTATGTTTTAATAGAACCTCTCTGACTGCTGTGTGGAGAATGCAAGGGGGCCAGACTGGAGGCCGGGAGGTCAGAGAAGGAAGCATGAGCAGGGGAGTTCCGAAATACTCAGGACCCTGGCAGGATCCAGCGTGCCTCGAAGGAGGCAGGGATCACAGTCATGGTTTCATTATCTCCCTCTGTCCTGCTACAGGAACCTTCCTAGACAGTTTGTTCCTAATTGCCTTCTCCCCAAGAACTCTCCATTAGGCACATTGTATATGTATTGTGGTCTTTGGATTCTGTACTGGACCAGCTATGACCTTGTAATTGCACTGTAATATCTAAGATGTTTTCCCCTCCCGAGAGTCAATGTTCACCCCTCTGGGGAGGATCCTGAGCACAGCGGGACTGAGGTGATTACGGTGAAAATGGAGAAACAGACACAGCTCTGATATTTTGGGTATTCGGGAGCTGAGAGACAGGACCTGTTGATGGAGTGGATTTGGAAGGAGGGAGGGAAGAGTCAAGGAAGATTCCTTTAACTTTGGCTTCAGCAATTGGGCGATGAGCACCCTTTGCTGAGAAGTGAAAAAGTGGCCAATCGGGTATATTCGCCGAGTTCCAGTCGCAGACCCAGTGTCCAGTATTGGGTGAAGCTGGCCAAAAAGTGAGCTGTCACAGTCCCCATCTCACGGGGCCACCCAGGATAGACCTCCATCTTTGGGAGAAAAGCAGGGCTCTCTTTGGTACTTCAGGGATAGCCCACTTCCTGCTGTACACCCAGCCCCTTAAACACCTGCACAGACCTCATCCTTTTTGGGGGGGGATGGGGAGCAGATTCCGTATTCCATTTAGCGAACATGGGTCCACAGCTCACCACAGGCCGAGCTCTGAGCTGGAGGCCAGAGGCAGAAGAGACCAACGGGACGTATTGGTCCAGTTGTAGAGAGAGGCATGTAAACAAAGCGTTCTAGAAGAGCTAAATGCTACAGGCAGGCTCTGTGGGAGCACCGGGGTGGGAGAGAGGGCCCGGCTCTGCTGAGGGAAGGGAGAGAGTCCTCCACAGGGAGCACCCTTGCTGCTGGGTGTTTGAAACCAAATAGAAATAGGGATTTGTGGGGAAAGAAGATGGTTCCAGGCAGAGGGAACGCTGTAATTATTATGGATCTATAGGAAACAGACTTTAGGAAAGACTGGACTTACTGGGCTCTTTAAAAAAAATATCCTTTTTAATGTTTATTTTTGAGAGAGAGAGAGTGCAAACTGGACAGGGGCAGAGAGACAGGGAGACACAGAATCCAAAGCAGGATCCAGGCTCTGAGCTGTCAGCACAGAGCCCGACGCGGGGCTCGAACTCACAAACCGTGAGATCGTGACCTGAGCCGAAGTCAGATGCTTAACTGACTGAGCCACACAGACACCCCCAGACTTACTAGGCTCTTCAATAGAGAACTCCAGACCTTCTTTAAGTCTGGGAAATAGAAGATGTGGCAGATTCATTAAGCTCAACCCCTTGACTTTTTCAAATATAGACTTACTTAGAACAAAAATTCTTGGTGTTTGGGTAGCAGCAGCTTAGGGAAGGGTAGAAAAATGGTTTGAAACATGAAAGGGTGGACTTGAAATGACAGGCCAGAATGTCCCCTTGTGCCTTGCCACTGAGTCACCTGCATGCAGGGCAGGGGACCCAGGGCCCAAACACACACCTCACCCACCGCTCAGAATGGACACACGCAGATGACCGGAAGGCCACGAGGAAATCGAGGCTCAGAGAGGTTAAGAAACTCGTCCCCACACAGACAAAATGTGGCGTAGTGGGGACCACAGTCCAGCTCGGTCTGGTGTCTCTGGAAGCCAGGGCTCAGACCCATTATTGCTGAGCTCTCCCGGGGGGTCTGAAAACATTTGTGTTGTGGTCTCCATAATTAGAAGGAAACCCGGGTCTGTCCTTCAATTTAATTTCCCTATAAACAAGGTCCATTCGCAGACCCAGAAAAAAGAAAAATGAAAAAGATCTGTTTGATGAGCAGGGGCTGGGCCAGCTCTTCATGACCGAGCCCCGTGTTTCCTAGGCAGTAGTAATCTCCTCCTTGCAAACAAACTTCTGCAAAGTCCCAGATCTACTCCCAAGCTCCTGCCAAGGCTGGGTGTGTCAGGCGGAGCCGGGGGCAGCCTCCGCCCTGCCAGTCCCCAGTCCTGCTTCTGACTCATTATTTATCTCTGGCAGGAAGTAAACACAGAGAGGAGGGGGGGCGGGCGGGGAGTGAGCTCCCGACTTGAGATACAGGCTGAGAAAGAAGGTCACGCGCTGAATTAGGTGTGTGTCTGCTTTCTGCTCATCTGGTTTCAACAGGGCATTTAAAAAGAGGAGAGGAGGAGTATTTTTCCATCCTGAGATCATCTCCCATGCATTGCAACAATTTGGAAAATAGAGAAAAGTGACAAGTGAGGGGGAAAAAAAATCACCAATGCACTTACCATCTATAGACAATTGCTCTTAAAATATTAGTGCTTCCCTCAAGCTTTTCACATTTTCCTCATTCTTTACTGATTGTGGTGGCTGTGTGTGTATGTGCGTACATATTTTCATGTATTTAAATATCTTCAAACAATATATTTATTGATATAAATATTTATGTAATCTATTTAAACAATAATTATGTAATATATTTAAACAATAATATTTATGTAATATATTTAAATAATATATTGACACACACATATAATTTTTAAATATTTTAAAATATGTTAACATACATATTAACACAACATACACATACATATATTATGCATAATATACTTAAATATTTAAACAATATACTAATACAGGTATTTATATGCTACATACTTAAATAATTAATAGACTATGTTTTAGAGCAGTTTCAGGTTTACAGAAAAATTGAGCCCTACAGAGAATTCTTTTTTTTTTTTTTTTAATTTTTTTTTTCAACGTTTATTTATTTTTGGGACAGAGAGAGACAGAGCATGAACAGGGGAGGGGCAGAGAGAGAGGGAGACACAGAATCGGAAACAGGCTCCAGGCTCCGAGCCATCAGCCCAGAGCCCGACGCGGGGCTCGAACTCACGGACTGCGAGATCGTGACCTGGCTGAAGTCGGACGCTTAACCGACTGCGCCACCCAGGCGCCCCGAGCCCTACAGAGAATTCTTATATACCCCCCTTCCTCCTATACAGTTTGCCTTATTTATTTTTTTTTTTTAATTTTTTTTTTCAACGTTTATTTATTTTTGGGACAGAGAGAGACAGAGCATGAACGGGGGAGGGGCAGAGAGAGACGGAGACACAGAATCGGAAACAGGCTCCAGGCTCTGAGCCATCAGCCCAGAGCCCGACGCGGGGCTCGAACTCACGGACCGCGAGATCGTGACCTGGCTGAAGTCGGACGCTTAACCGACTGCGCCACCCAGGCGCCCCAGTTTGCCTTATTATTAACATTTTACATTAGTGTGGTATATTTGTTACAGCTAATGAACCAATATTGATACATTATTAACTAAGATCTACAGTCTATATCAAGCTCTGCTCTGTACAGTCTATGGGTTTGGCAAATCCATAACACAATATCATTCAGGTATATGTATATATATTTATATATCCAATATATATCCATATATATATAACCCTAACCCTAACTCTAATCATATATATATGTTTTTTTCAAGTTTATTTATTTTGAGAGAGAGAGAGAGAAAGCATAAGGAGGGGCAGAAAGAGAGGGGCAGAGAGAATCCCAAGCAGGCTCTATGCTGAGAGTGCAGAGCCTGACGTGGGACTCAATCTCACGACTGTGAGATCATGACCTGAGCTGAAACCAAGAGTCAGATGCTTAACCAGCTGAGCCACACAGGTGCCCCATGTGTGTTCTAATTTTCATTTGGTTCAAGTATTGGTTCAAATACTTTCTAATTTTCCTTTTAATTTCTTCCTTGACTCATGGGCTATTAGAAGTGTATTATTTAATATCCAAATAGTTGGGTACTTTCCAGATATCTTTCTGTTATTAATTTATAATTTAATTCCACTGTAGCCAGATGATATGCTTTGGATAATTTGAGTCTTTTTAAATTTATTGAGACTTTTTAAAATGGGTAGAATATAGTCTATTTTCTAAATGTACCATTTGTACTTGAAAAGAATATAATTCTGCCACTAATGGGTAGTGTTTAGCAATTGGGTCAAGTTGGTTGATAGTGTTGCTCCAGTCTTTTATATCTGTGCTGATTTTCTATCTACTTGTTTAATCAATTATTTTTTTTTATTTTTTTTTATGTTTTATTTTATATTTGAGAGAAAGAGAATGAGAGAGCACAAGCAGGAAAGGAGCAGAGAGAGACAGAATCTGAGGCAGGCTCCAGGCTCCGAGCTGTCAGCACAGAGCCCGACGCAGGGCTCGAACCCACGAGCAGTGAGATCATGACCTGAGCTAAGGACGCTTAACTGACTGAGCCACCCAGGCGTCCCTTGTTCAATCAATTATTGAGAAAGGGGTATGGAACTATCACTTTATAACCGGGGATTTGGCCATTTCTTTCTTTTTTTTTTTTTTTTTTTTTTGATCAGGTTTTGCTTTGTGTATTTTGAAGCTCTATTATTAAATAAACTTAAAAAATGTTTATTTATTTATTTTGAGAGAAAGAGAATGTGGTGGGAGAGTGGAAAGAGAGGGAGAGAGAGAATCCCAAGCAGGCTCCACATGCTTTCAGCACAGAGCCCATCATGGGGCTTGATCTCACAAACCATGAGATCATGACCTGAACCAAAATCAAGAGTCAGATGCTTAATGGAGTGAGCTACCTAGTCGCCCCTGTTATTAAATAGACTTTTAGAATGTTTATGTCCTATTGATGAATTGAACCTTTTATCATTAGGATGATCTTCCTTATGCCTGGTAATATTCCTTGCTCCAAAATCTGTTTTGTCTGATATAATACAGACACAGCAGCTTTCTTTTCATTAACATTTTCACAGTATAGTTTCCCCCTGCCTTTCATTCTCTTACTTTTAATCTATTTGTATTTTTAAGCAAAGTTTGAAATGCTTTTTCTGTAGACAGCATATAGTTGGGTCTTTCTTTTGCCATCCACTCTGAATATTACTACCTTTTAACAGAAGTGTTTATTACATTTACATTTAATGTGATTATCGATATGGTTGGTTTAAATCTACAGTCTTATTTGTTTTTCTCCATCTCTTTTCTGTGCCTTTTACCCTACTTTTTGGCTTCTTTTGAAAAAAAGTCATTATTTTAATGATTCTATTTTATTTCCCTTTTAACTTATTAGCCATAACTATTTGTGTTATGTAGGTGATTGCTTTAGGATCTATACTATACATCTTTGATGTGATGCATTTCAAGTGTTATTACACCATTTCATGTACATTTAGTAGAGTCTTACAACAATATATTTTTATTTCTCCCCTTCGGGCCTTTGTGTTTTGTTGTCATGTATTTTATTTCTGTGTATGTTTCAAATCCCATGACATGTTATTTTTGCTTGACATAGCCAACTATCTCTTAAAGGAGATTTAAATAATGAGGAAAAAAGAACTTATATTTGCCTGCAGAGTCACCATTCCTGCTGTTACTTATTCTTTTGTGTAGGTACCGATGGCCATCTGGTATTGTTTTCTTTTGGTTTGTGGGACTTCCTTCAACAGTTTTTGAAAGATAGGTCTGCTGGTACTTAATTCTCTTGGCTTTTAAATGTCTGAAAAAAAACCTTCTTTTCACCCATGTTTTAGGAAGCTGTTTTTGCTAGGCAAAGAGTTCTTGATCGACAGTTCTTTTCTCTTTTACTACCTGAAATTGATTGCCCCCCTGCACTCTAGCGTGCGTGGTTTCCAACAAAAACTCCTGCCATCCTTTCTTTTGTTCTTCTGTCTTTCCTTCTCTGGCTGCTCTTAATGTTTTGTTATGTTTTTACTGGTTTTAAGCAATTTGGTTATGATATACTTTGGTGTAAGTTCCTTCTTGTTTCTTGTGCTGAGAGTTAGATTCTTATATCTACGGGTTTATAGTTTACATCATTTTTGGTAAGTTTTGCAGTCATTATTTCTTCAAATAGTTTTTAAAAATCTCCCTCCCTCCTTTGGGGACTCTAATTACATACATGTTTGGCTGCTTGAATTGTCTCACAACTCACTGATGCTCTGTTTTTAAAAATTCTTGTCTTTTTCTCTGTGTGTTTCATTTTGGAGTCTTTCTACTGCTCTGTCTTCGAGTTCACTAATCTTTTTCTCTGTAAGGACTAATCTGTTACTAATCCCACCCACTATGTTTTTCATTTTAGATATTAGAGTTTTCTTCTTGACACACTTGATTGGGATTTTTTTTTTAAGATTTTAGTTTTAAGTAATCCCTACATCCAACATGGGGCTCAAACTCACAACCCCAATATCAAGAGTCACATGCTCCACTGACTGAGCCAGTCAGGTGCCCCTAATTGGGATCTTTTTTATGTCTTCCACATCTGTACTTAACATGCTCAATCTTCCCTCTAGCCTCCTGACCATATGGAACACAGTTATAATACTTTTTAAAAAGTCCTTGTGTAAGTAGACTTAGAAAAAAATTTTTTAAAGAGGGGGGCACCTGGGTGTCTCGGTTCATCATCCGACTTCAGCTCAGGTCATGATCTCATGGTTCCAGGGTTCGAGCCCCGCTTCAGGCTCCGTGATGACAGTGTGGAGCCTGCTTGGGATTCTCTCTCTCTCCCCCTCTATCTGCCCCTTCCTGACTCATATTTTCTTTCTCTCTCTCAAAATAAATAAACTTAAAAAAAAATTTTTTTTTTAAGTCCTTGTGTACTAATTCTATCATCTGCATAATTTCTGGGTTGGTTTTGATTAACTGAGTTTTATTTTCATTGTGGGTCATATTTTCCTGCTTCTTTGAATTCCAGATACTGTGGGGCCTTATGCTTTTGGATTCTGGATATTTTTGTATTCTTATAAATATTCCTGAACTTTGCTCTGGGATGCAGTTAAGTTATTTGGAACGCCCTAATCCTTTTAGGGCTTCATTAGATGGGATCAGAGCAGTGTTTAGCCCAGGATTCATTTTTTCCACCACTGAGGCAAGACACTTCTTCGTGCTTTAACAGACGTCCCATGAATTATGGGGTTTTCCACTGTGGCTGGTGGGAACAGGAGCTTTTCCCAGCCCTGTGTTAGCTTTAAGGATTCTTCCCCATAAACCTTCCTGATGGTCTGAACCTAGTGTCAGGTTCATATACATATACATGCCAATCAGCACTTGGATATCCCCAGAGTTCTCTCTTTGTCCAAGTTTCTTTTCTCTGGCACTCAGATGCCCAGCTCCATCTCATCAAGCCCAAGAGACTGATGGACTCCCTGGGCCACATCCTTCAGGACTTAGCTGGGGTAAGAGGAGCACTTACTCTGTTGCTTTCCATCTCTGGGGATCACAGGCCTCTGTCGCCCATGTCTCTTCTAGCGGCCAAACCCCCATTAGTCCAACCGCCCGTTGTTGTTAATAATTCTGTATATGACACTTTCCAACCCAAGCTCTCTGAAAAGACCAAAAAGTCACTGTATCAAGTTTCTTTCTCTAGTTTTAAATGGAAGTGCAGCAAAACACCTGGCATTTATTTTGGGAGTGGTAGGGAGATGTTTCCAGAAGAAAAGGAATAATAAGAGAGAGGATACCATGGGCAAGAGTTGTTTTTCTTTCCTTTTCAGGAGCAGCTTATTTTGCATACACTTGTAATCTCTTTTCTGTTTGTGGCCTCAAATGCCAACCTTGAGAGGAGTTAATCTTCCCAAATCATCACCGCAGCTGTGTTAATGTTGGGAAGGAGCCTGGGATGGTTTTTATGTCTTCAACATGGAACTGGCTTGGCCTCTGGTGATGTTGACTCATCAACTCCCCCCACCCCACACACATTTAGGCTGGTGGAATTATAGAGAGGAAAATCTCAACAAAATAGGCTGGTGACTGGGACATGTTCTAGAAAAAAAACCCTTCTTCACAGTTTTTAGCTCAGTACACATGGGTTCAGCCTCACATGGTGACATTGATAACATCTTTTGTTCAGGGAATGCCCCAAATTCTCTGAAAGATTTTTCAATCATCAAGGGAAGATTCCAATGCTTTGTACTTTTCTTGTGTTGACAAAGGCAGGAAAATGATTTTAATACACGTTAGAAGTCTTATCAAGAAGGAATGTTAGCAAAAATATGTTTACCGCTATTTGTTGTTTCTTGATGTCAAAACAAAATAAACACCCTGGCCGCCTTCCTGCCCCCCACAAAAAAATAAATAAATAAAAATAAAAATACCCCCATGATCCAAGCACACAAACAAAACAGTTGCTTGCATTTTCCCGTGGATAATTAGTAGGATTTAAATTAAAATTAAGAAAATATTCCTACCAAATATTCCACCAAATTCCTTGATTTGGGCTTATTAAAGTCTCAAAGACCTTTCTCTATTATGAATAAAAAAGATATCCTCTCTAATGGGATAGTAGTTTTATTTTTGGTATTTGAACATTAGGAAATGTCTGAACAATCAGAACTAATTATTATGTCAGAAACGCATTTCAGTGAATTGGGGTCTGATCATGACTTATCTAGATGCATTGGAAGGACAACAATAGATGTGAGTGACACACAGAGACATGGGTTTGTGCCAGCGATGGTGAGCTCGTGTGTGCAACAATCCGTCAGCCCTTCCAGCAATCAGTCTGGGAAGCACAAAATTGGGTCATTCCGCTGTCTTTTGGACGCTACGAGAAAGATGCTGAAAAAATTGGTTAGAAGATCATTTTTGAATTTTCCTTGGAATTCAGTTGCCGGGTTTCCTCCCTATGCTATGCCGAATGATGGATTCCCACAAGCAGACTGACACCGACCATGACCTTGAAGTCAGGTAACAGTTCATGTGGCAGAGTGCCGATGAAATAGTAAGGAAAACACCCTCTCACACACACATCCTTCTCCCCCATGACTCTTTAGAACCTAACAATATTTTCCTTCCGCCTATTGCATGGGCTGCTCAAGCATTGTGGTCTTTGTTTTTTCTATCACAGAATGAGCATAAGAAAGAGTTAAAACTGGATTAAAAATACAAAGCTGAGTCTGACAAGGCTGCTAAGGTCAGTGGGCTCCTAGGCCTCAGTGCAGGAAGCACTGTTTGGACAAGTTAAGATCGTGTGTGTAGATTGGACTTAATCTGCTGGAATCGCAAAGAGTTTTCTGAGGGGGTGGCTTTCTCCATGAAATACCATGTTTAATTGTTTTTTTGTTTGTTTGTTTTTTGAAGTTTACTTATTTTGAGAAAGAGAGAGAGTGCTTGCATGAGCAGTGAAGGGGCAGAGAGAGAAGGAGAGAGAGAGAGAGAGAGAGAGAGAGAGAAGCCCAAGCAGGCTCCATGCTGCCAGTGCAGAGCCTGATGCAAGGCTCAAACTCATGAACATGTGAGATCATGACCTGCGCCAAAATCAAGAGTCAGATGCTTAACTGACTCAGCCATGTTCCAGCCATGTTTAGCTGTTGGGACTTGACAATTTCCCTCTCTTTATTAACCTGAGAATTCTTTCCTCTGCACAAATCACTTAGAACAGAAATCCTTTCCCAAACTCCCTGGAATAGGGATCCATCTCACAGTATGGGACTTAACTCAAGTAAGCAGGTTTTTATGTCAGTAAACAAAATTATTCCTCATTTATAGACTCATTCCATCATTCCACGATTCATTCGGCAGAGTACGTACGGGTGCTAGACCGAGATATAAAAACAAATGAGGTGAATTCCCTTTAGCCTCCAGGAGGTCATACCCAGCAGGAAAGTAAGTGAGCAAACAAATAGGACAGCGTGTAGGTGCTGAGAGAGAGTCTGCACACAGGCTTTAGGAGAATAGAAAAGGGAGCATATGCATCCCAGGGAGGGGCCCCTCCACGGAGGGAGGCGGAGGGGGGGTTCCTAACACAGAGCCCGGTGAGAGTGTCCGCACTGTTCCGGAGAGTAAGGGGGTCTTACCATGGAGGAGGGGGATCAGGGAAGCAAGTCAGAATGGCTGCTCCCAATACTGCCCCCTGAACTAACCCTCCACACCCAGTGCCAGGCTGTGTACAAGTGCAGGGGGCCACAAAGGCTGGGGAGGGCCAGCCCCAGAGAGGTTGTCACATGGCAGGCAGCTGGGGGAGGAGAAGGGTACCTATGGGGGCCGCTTTCTCCAAGTCACCAAGCAGAGGAGTCTCACCTCCTCCCGAGAGATTACGCTAAGGGACAATAGGGCAGAAGTGTCATACTTCTCTGAGAGCTCAGCTGTGTCAGAAAAACACCAAATTGGTGGGCCGAGGCAGGAACGCACACAGCCAAGGACCGCCCCCGGCCCCGGGCCCCCTCATCACCACCCCAGCTGCCACGACTGGGGATAGTGCATTAGGATTGGTGGTTCCCAGGGGCTGCAGTTGAACTCACAGGATCTCTCTTTACTCCTTGCTTTTCTTTTCTAGAAAGAACATTGGAATGCAGTGAGTAACAGTGATGATGTGATGTGGGGAAATTGCACTAATTTATGAAAATAACAAATCATTCACAGACTTCTGTACTTTATAATTAGTAACAAATTTCTTGCAGCACACCCCCTAGTTCATCAGACCCACCAGTGCGCGTAGGGCCTTAACCTCACTTCTTTGGAAGAAGCATTTAAACAAAAGTGTGTTGCCTTTTCTGAGCCTCATTTCCCTCATCTGTAAAATGAAGTGTTTGGACTAAACAGGTTACTAGAATGCTAGGGTTGCCTGGAAGAAAAGAGCATTCCTAACGTTCAAGTCAAACAACTGTGATTTGGGAGCATTTCTGTATATTTGGAATCCTTGTTTTGGGTTTATTTGTATCTGCCCATCCACCCATCCACCTACCCAGCTGTCCATCCACTCAACCATCCATTCACTCACCCATCCGTTTACCCAACCATCCACCTACCCAATCATCCATCCACCAACCATCCATCCACCAATCATTCATTTATCCATCCATCCATCCAACCGTCCATCTACCAATCACCCATCCATCTACCCAACCATCTATCCACCCAACGATCCATCCGCCCAAGCATTCATCCAATCACCCATCCATCTACTCATACATTCATATATTCAATGTTTGCTATACCCTACATACTGAGGATAGAATATTGAAAAGAGAAAAGACTCAGTCTTCATTATCCTCCGGTGGAGGGAATGGTCATCAATCCATGTTGTGGCAACTGTGACTACAGCCATCACTAGGTGGGCCTGTGAAAGAAGATCTGATCCCAGAGGTCAGGAAGGCTTTGTTGACAAGTGATGAGTGGAACTGAGACCTGCTGGGGAAGAGTAGGAGGGCTCTGGGCTCTGGGCTCCAGGCAGATGCACGGATGGGGAGCTCCGAGTGGGATGAGACAGGAAAGGCAGGCTGGGGCCACAGCTGATTGCAAAATGAAGCCATCGGAGAGTCTTCCCACGAGGCTGATGGGATCAGGCTTTTATTTCTAAGCCATCGCTCTGGCTGCAGACCGGAAGACAGAATAATGCAGCCAGAGTGAATGGGAGAAGCAGTGCCCGTGCAGAAGAGGTGAGGCCAGCAAGCACAGGGAAGCGGGAGGTGTCAGGGCCCTGGAGCCAGGCGGTGCGGTGCTTGATCTTGCTTCGCATCAGGAGCTCCGAGACCCTGAGTCCAGTCTTAAACCTCTCTGGGAATATTTCTACATGTGGGCAGTAAGGGCTATCCATTCTGCGGGGCTACTGAGTGCATTAAACACAGTTGTAACTGAAAAGGGCTTAGCGTGGGCCTGGCCTTGATAAATGCTCAGTATGTGGCCACCTCTCCATCGTGACAGTGATGCTTTATGGTTTTGCTGGTTCCCTTCAACCCTGGTAGTTCAGGGGCCACGCTTGTTTTTCCTCAAACGGCCTCCTTCTCTGAACATTCCTGGGTGGTTCAAGCGTATGTCCTCAGAACTGTGTCTTTAGGAGCCCATCTGGATGTGATTGTCTCCAGCCAGGGTAGTGGGGACGGCCTTTTCTGCACCTCTGTAGTCTGCTCCGAATTTTGCTGCAGGAAATCACCTCTTAGCCCACGCTACTCCGTTTGTTGTGCTGGGGGCCTCTGGTCTGCACCAAGGGGCCTGCATCGGGCCTCATCCTGCAACTTCCACTCAACGGCAGCGCCCCCTTCGGGCTGCAAAGCTTCCATTGAGAGGTCTACGCTGCCCAGCCCTCAAGAGCCGGCCTTTGGATTCTGAGCTGGATGGCCGTCCCACACATGCTGATACAATCTTGAAGCATAAAAGGACATTATGTAACCTTCAGTTACTGAAGAGCCCTCACAGATCGGTTCTCAGAATTTTTCCTGCCCTTGGGCAAATCTGCTTCTGACAAGCGGCTTTAATCTGGTTTTAAAAATTGCTTCAGATGGATAATCAAAGAAATTGCTGGTGCTTAGCTTATGCTAAATAACCCAAGCAGGGCTTTTATTAGAGGAGGGAGGCGGGGGAGCCGTGTGTCCCACGCGCGGTGGGAATTTGCTCCCGGTGGTTGTCTGATAAGACTCACAGGTTTTCAAGGTGCCCAAGTTGAGTGCATCTATCATCTTGTCCCTCAGTCTACCTGAAGGGAAGCCACACACTCCCTCTAAGCTGGCAGCTCCTGTCAGAGGCGGGGACAAGGAAGTGGTTTTATTTGTGTCATTACCGGTGTGTTGGGGGTGGGGGGCTGTGTTCTGTGCTTCTGGATCAATCAGACGTATGGAGGAGTGCTTCATTTCCAAATTACACACCACTGATCTCATTAACTTCTAAATGGTGAGACCCCTCGTTTGTGGGTGGGACACAAAATGCAAAGTGCTCGTTAAAAGGAAGCTGGCCAGATGTGGAGTGCAGAGTTGTTGGTTCCAGAACAATCCATGAGCCAACAGCCCTGTGGCTTGTGAGCCCTCCGAGCCTGGTGCTTCCTGAGGCAGACAGAGTCAACGCTGGGCCAGGGCTTTCTGGGCGCAGCTGTCCGTGTGACCAGCTGAGGATTACAGGGGTCTGGACAACTCACCCCCTGAGTTTTCTCTTTTTGCCCTTGTCAGTCCTGAAGGGGTCTGAAAACATGAATCTCGTTGAGACAGTAGCCAACTCTTTCTTGGGCCCATCTTAAATATTTTCAGCACATCATTCCTGTGTTATATGTGTGGAAACAGGCATTAAATAAGGATTAGTGGTGCTGTGATGGTGTATACATACCCCCTTCGAAGATGTCAAGCACATTTCATAGGTGAGGGGCCTGGGGAGAGGCTGGAATAGAGTCAGGGAAAGAGACTAGGGGCGTAAACAACAGGTATTGGTTGATCACAGTTCTGGAGGCAGGATATCCAACATCAAGGTGCCAACAGATTCCGTCTGCTGAGAGCCTGCTTCCTGGTTCACGGATGGACGTTTTTTCACTGCGTCCTCACAAGACCAAAGGGACAAGGGAGCTCTCCGGGGACTCGTTCATAAGGCCACTAATCCCATTCATGGGGGCTCCAGAATCAGGACCAAGTCACCTCCCAAAGGCCCCACCTCCCAATACCATCACCTTGGGGATCAGGTTTCGACACATGAACTGGGGGGACACAAACATTCAGGTTCCCTTTTGGAGAAGTTTTTATTCCTGGGGGCAGCGTACATTATGTTCCCAACTTCTCAGCTGGGAAAATTGGAAACCTCAAAATGTGGCAAGGATAGTACGATAAATACCCGTATGCCTGTTGTATTGGTCGGCTTACACTGCCACAGATTGAGGGGCTTTGGCAGAAGAAATTTATTTTCTCACTGTTCTAGGAGCTGGAATGGCAAGGGTAGGGGTGGTGGTTTCAGATGAGACCTTTCTTCTCGGCCCGCAGACGGTGGCTCCTGGCTGTGTCCTCTCGTGGCCTCTTGTCTGTGTGACGCACTCCTGGTGTCTCTTCCTTTTCTGATAAGAACACCACCCATGTTGGATTAGGACTCGGCTCGTGTGACTTTATTTAACCTTAGTGACCCTATCCCCAAATACAGTCACCTTGGGGGTTATATATGGATTTTGCAATTTCTAAATTTTAGGACACACTGCAATTTCTAAATTTTAACAGGAATGTTTTCCACCTTGCCACTGTGTGTGTCCCTGATAAATGAATGTATATGCATTGCCTTGCATTGCAAAGCTGGAATTTTGGAAGTGAGCATGTAGAGTAGAATCTTTCCTCTGGTCACATTCAAAACACTGTGGGTGTGTGAGGGGCGCCTGGGTGGCTCAGAGCCTCTGACTTTGGCTCAGGTCATGATCTCGCAGTTTGTGAGTTTGAGCCCCATGTCAGGCTCTCTGCTGTCAGCACAGAGCCCACTTCAGATCCTCTGTCCCCCTCTCTCTCTTCCCCTCCCCTGCTCACATGCATTTACTCTCTCTCTCTCTCTCTCTCTCTCTCTCTCTCTCTCTCTCAATAAAATAAAATAAACATTTTTAAAAAAAGCAAAGCACTGTGGGTGTATGAATACATGAATGTGTATATATATAACACTTACAAAGCCATTCCCTAGATCTTTCTCCCTATAATAATTTTTAAAAACATGGTAAGAGCCCTGGAAAAACCATACTTCTATTAACTTTGTCTTGAGCAATTTCTCTTGGCAGTGAAAGGTATGTGATCATAACAAGTACATAGAATCACAGCTATGTCAGAATAACAAAACTGCATCCTTTAAAAACTTGTGTAGGAAGAAAAGGAAATTCGTCAGAACACTCCAAGTGGCAAGCATGTGGGAGACATTTTTCCTACATTTTCAAAATTTTGTATTGGCCATGTATTATTTAAAAACATTTTTAAATGCGCTTAAGAAAAACCACGTAGAATTGAAAAGCCCAGTCCAGATATGGCAGGTGATGAACTAATTTACAGTAACCCAATAGCTGGATACCTACAGCAAATCCATCATTCTGAGCCACGTTCCCCCAAGTTGCCTGCAGGGTTCACATGCTGTCCAGCAAAGTAAGTTCAAGTTAGGACAGATATGGGTATGAAGGTAATTCAGCTTTTAGTTTTATATATAGGTCACAGGCAGAAACTGCAGACCTAAGCAGACTTGATGTTTGGATTATGCCCCTCACAGTACCACATGTTGAATTTAAGAATCGAGTCAACTTTTTTGGGGCGCCTGGGTGGCTCAGTCGGTTGAGCATCCGACTTCGGCTCAGGTCATGATCTCACAGCTCATGAGTTCGAGCCCCACGTCGGGCTCTGTGCTGACAGCTCGGAGCCTGGAGCCTGCTTCAGATTCTGTGTCTCGCTCTCTCTCTGCCCCTAACCCGCTCACATTCTGTCTCTGTCTCTGTCAAAAATAAACAAACATTAAAAAAAATTTTTTTTAAAGAATCAAGTCAACCTTTATCAAGAATAACCCTTTATCTCTCTTTTTTTAAGTTTATGTATTTATGTATGTATTAATTTATTTAGAGTGCAAGTGGGGGTGAGGGGCAGAGAGAGAGGGAGAGATTGAGAATCCCAAAAGTGGGCTCTGTGCTGTCAGCATGGAGCCCGACTCAGGGCTTAAACTCACAGACCACAAGATCATGACCTGAGCCAAATTGAAGAGTCAGAGGCTTCACCGACTGAGCCACCCAGGTGACCCAAGAATACTTCTTTATTTCAAAGCATGGCTTTGCCCACTTGTGCCTTTTTCCTGAACATCTAAGGGTTCACATATGTACTTAGGACCGACCTTGTAAGTTACATGGAACTGGTTCAAACCCTCCATTATGGTTTATACATATTAAAAACTTTCATTCTCCTGCGTTTTGGACTACTGGGATTTTGTTTTCATATTTCCCTATTCACAGCCGAGCAACACGGAAAGCTCCAAGCTGCATGTGTGTGATGCCCCCGAATTGATTTTTGGAGAAAGCGAAGGCTTGTGTGATGGTTATGGGAGGGGGAGGACTGGGGAGCGAGGTCTCTTCGTGGCGAGGAGTGAGCTGCACGGGGATGGTGTGCTTTGTGGTCTTTAGTGGGAGAAAAGGTGGGGGTGGGGGTGATTCTGCTTGTGATGGGGCTCTGGCCTCACATCCATGAGAATGAATGAAACATCAAATGTTTTCATTGTTGGCAGTGCTGGGCTCCGAAGCTCCTGTCCCACTTCTGAAGGTGCTGCCAGCCTGGATCCGTGCTTCCTGTCCCCAGAAGTGACAGGGCCGAGCAAATGCCCACAGGAAGCCAGAGGCCCAGAAGGTTCTCCACTGCTCTGGCCACCAGTGCCCTGGGAGTTTGAGTGCCCCCCAGCCGCCACGCCCATTGCCGAGGGCCCCCCGGAAGGTTGCCTGCCAAGCCCCGGAGCAGCACCTGAAGACTGGCCCCTAATTCAACACCCCAGGAAGGAACCTTCCCCAAATGCCCATGGGGATGTCCCAACAGCGTTTGTCCCTGAAGGGGACAGTTCTACTCAGTGCAATGTGGGTGCCATCGTCCCCAGTGCCCAGGGCAGAGGGGGACATCTGAAGGAAGAGGGACATAAATTATCTTCCTCCAGGAGCACTGACCAGTTGCCAGCAATTTCAGCAGCACCTCCTCAAGAGCTGATGAAGGGACAGCTTTGTGGAGAAGACGGCCAGCCTGGCGGCTCCGAGTCCCAAGGGAAAGAGGTGGCAGGTGGCCTTCCCCTCGCAGAGTCCAGGCAGGGGGCGGCTTCCATACCAGCGGCCCCGAAGGCCCCAGCCGCAGCTCAACCAGACGGGGAGAGCTCAGCTGGCCTGGAAGAGCCCCCCACAAAGCCCGAGACCCCGACTCCACAAGATCCGGCGCCCAGAGCCTTAGACAGAGAAACCTGCCAAGTGGAGGCACTGCCTCAGGCTTTAGCTGATGACTCGGGACTCCTCGGGGCCTGCCGCCCCACTGTGAACAACTCAGGGGCTGCCCGAGAGGCCGGCACCAATTCCTGGGAAAGCTGCCAGCAGCAAATGGGAGCACATCTGGAGCACCCGGAGCTGCCCTGGGATTCACTGAGTCCTGTGCTGGCACCCGGGCCCGGGGACTCTCGGAAGGAGACCGTGGATGCCAGCGGTGCTCGGGGACACTTGGAGACAGCGGGAATGGGAGGCGATCCCAGTATAGCTGTCTGTGCTTCTGCAGGCAACCGACCCGCAGGGGCTTCGCTTGTGAGCGCCGAGCCTTCCCCACAGGCCCCGACGGAGGATGCACATCCACCTTCAGTCTCCACTTTGCAGCCCGCTGCCGGGGCCTCGGCTGCTGCAGAAGAGCCCGGCTGGTCGACCAGAGAGATGGTTTCCGGGACCGCGATGCCAGTTCTTACAGATCTGGCCGAAGGGCTGACGGGACGGGAGAAGCACACATCAGATCTCAGAAATGAGGGAGAAGGTCTAGAAGGGAGCCCTGGAGAGGGTCCTGACCCTGTGCCCCCGGAGGACAGGGGAGAGCTCTCAACGAGGGACCATGAAGTCCAACAAGAGGTACCGCCCCCCACCCCACGCAGTGCATCAGATGAAAGTGCCAGAAAGTCACTGGGGCCAAAGGATGAAGCCGTGACCCCTGAAAGCCCAGCAGTGGCTGAGGAGGAGAGCAGACCACCTGGGGCCAACTCTAGGGGACAGGAAGAAGTCACACAGCCACTGGACAGTAGAGATCTTGAGAACCCATGGGGAGAGCAACCCGAGGCCTTCCGCCACAAGCCCGACCCAGAGGTAGAAAAAGACGAGGTTTCGAAGCTAAGCCATGACATGGAAAGCAGAGCGCACCCCGGCACGGACTCAGCACAGCCCCTCAAGAAGGAGGGTCCTGGGCACCCCGACAGGCCTGGCTCTCCATCAAAAGATGCAGCTGGGAGCTCGGTGGCCTGTGGGATGATGGGAGAAGCCCACGCGGTCCATGCCTCTGGCTCCCTGCGCAAGCTCCCTGGGAAGGATCTCCTCCTGCCCCCTGGGCCGGACGGAACTGGTGAACACATTCTTCCCGAAGAAGCCGTCTGGGCGGGGCCAGGGTTGCAGACCCAGTGTCCCGACACCCTTCAGGACGTGGGGGGGTTGGAAAGAATGGACTATCTTCCTGCTTTAGAATCTGAGAAATCAGATTTCCTGTCAGCTCCTGCTGCAGAGGTCAACCCCAAAGCCCAGGAGGCGGAGAGCACTTCGGAGACAAAGATGAGGAGCCCCCCATCTGCGCCGAGGCCCGGCAGCTGTGCCGGGGAGGCTTTGCTGACATCCCCGGGCCAGCCTTGTGGGCTGGGGCGTGAGGCAGCTGGTCAGGAAGTCCATGCTGATGGGCCACCCCCCGAGGGGGAGAATTTGGCAGTGGACTCTGGGCTCGCGATGCTCAGCCTGGAGCAAGGTCGGCAGGGAGAGCCGCCCTGCCTGGGGGACCCCCGGATACAAGGAGCTGCTTCTGAGGGGCCCTGGGTGTCTTCTGAGACCCCTCTCCAGCCCTTGCAATCAGACCCAGAAGCATCCATCTTTGACATGCTCAGGGAGAAGCCCCAGCACGGTGAACGTGAGAAGGAGACTTACCCAGGGGGTCTAGGTTTTAGGAACGTGGGCTCAGATGCTCCTCAAATACCTGCGGGGCCTCCGGAGGATGCGTGCTTGCCTCCGTATGGAACAGAGGAGCAGGCTTCCAGATCAGAGCTTCAACGTGCGCTCCCCAAAGACGGTCTGTGTGATGCTCCAAGTTCAGCTCCCAGGGACATGGTTCCAGAAAGTCCTGTGACCGAGCAGCCAGAGTCATCAGCACCAACGGGACGGGGGTTGCCCGTGCTAGGGCAGGGTGAGCAAGAGGAAGCATGCGGTGGCAGTCTGCCCGCCAGGGACTCGCCTCCTGCGGGTCTCTTGAGCGGAAGGGAGAATTGCTGTGCCGAACAGGGGCTGAACAAGTCCCAGCAGGAGCCGGCAGGTGTGTTGAAAGCCAGCAGTCAGCATGAAGAAGCATGTCTCAGTGATGCAGGAGCTTCAGAAGCCGCGGACGCTCAGCCCCCGCTCCGGGGGTTGGGTGAGACGGAGCAGGCAAGTGGGAACACAGCGGGGACCCCACCTTGTTGGCCTGACTCAGTAGCTCTCCTGGATGCAGCTCGCGGGCCGCCGGCCGCCCTTGGAGTCACACCCACCCGGGATGCCCCGGACAGAGAGGCAAATGGTGAAACCCGGGCGGGCAGGCAGCAACCAGCACCGGCCCCACCGAAGGGAATGGAGCTCCCCATAACCTTGGATGCAGAGGCCCAACGACTTCTTGGAAGGTTCCCCACGGCTCAGGATCAAGGTGCTGATGGTGGGGCTGCTGAGGCCGGTGGGCACGCTGAGGAGGGAGACCTGGGAGTCCAGCGGGCTCTGGAGGGGCCAGCGGAAGCTGCTGTGTGGGGCGGCTGCCTTCAGACTGAGCAGTGCGCCTCCCCTGGGAAGGAAGCCTCTACCTTTGCCCTCTCTGAGCCCTGCCGAGCAGAACAGCTTTCGGTCAGCTCCCGGGATGCCTTGCTCGCAGCCAGAGACCTGGGTGCCATTCCCGGGAGCAAGGTGGATATTTCTGCAGCCCAGGCTGTCCGCAGCCCAAAGAAACCCCTGCCACCGGGGCCACCAGAAGAGGCTGCGCCCGGCACTCCCTACCTGGATATTGATGGTGCTGCTGGGAAGGGGGCAGAACCTTGTGCCGTAGAAGAGTCTCCACTCGCCTTGGAGGATGCTACCCCCAGGAAGATTTCTGCCGGCTTGCTGGCCTCGCTCTCACAACCAGGAGCAGGTGGCGAAATCTCTGCGGTGCAAGCCGGCAGCAGAAGCCCCAAAGCCGGAAACTTTGAGGGACCTGCGGGCTCCGTCCCCTACCTGGACAGGATGCCGCTTCTGACCGAGAGTAAGCAGGTGACAGGGGAGGAGGGGGCAAGAGCGCCCGGTGCAGGCACCAAGCCCGGGGAGATGCCAGCACGCCCTGCCAGTGAGGGAAGCGCGGCAGGTGATGCAAAGGAGACGGAAGGCAGCGGGGAGAAGATGGTAGAACCTTCCAAGGATCCAAGGAGGGGCGTGTCAGGTGGCATGGATACAAGCCCCAAGCACACCGGCATGATCGCTGGGCTCCCTGACTTCAGGGAGCACATCACCAAGATCTTTGAGAAGTCTGTGCTCAGAGCCCTGACCGCCGATCGGCCCCAGAGTACAGCGGGAGAAAAGGCAGGAGCTGAGGGGAGTGTGCGGGGTGAGGACCTCGCAGGGCCACACCCAGAGAGGCCTCCAGACGGGACTCAAGGAGCGGTCATCGCCCCTCTCCCCGCCCTTCCTGCTGGACTCGGGGTGGGCACAAGGGAAAAGAAACAAGAGCTGCCTATGGAGGCTGAGGTCCCCTGCCTGGTCCCCCAGGACCCCGCTCCAGGAAAGCTGCGGGGTCTGGCGGCACCAGCCGCAGAGCAGAACCTGCCCGGTGCCAGCGTGGGGAAGGAAATGGCTGGTGTCCCACAGATGGTGGAGGACAGTGAGAAGCCAGAGGGGGCTGGGGAGGCCGAGCCGGGGCTTGGGGGCCAGGCCCACTCACAGCAGGGCGGGGCCCAGAGGGAATTAGCTTCGGGTGTCTCCTCTCCGGGAGCCGTACCGCACACGCCCGTGGAAAAGGCTGCTGACTTCCAGGTGGTTCCCCAGAGCCACGGAGGAGGGGCCTCAGCTCCAGAAGACAGAATTCCTCCTGGATTGTACCACCAAGAAGCGGCCACCGGCGACAGTCAACCCGGAGAGGATGACGGTGCCTGGGGCTTTGCTCACACAGGGGGTCCAAGTGGCATGCCCGTGTTCACCTGGGCCCCGGGAGCATCTTCTCCCCGTGGGGAGATTGTGGCCGAGGCCATCGGCGCACCCTGGCCCCCCGACACGCTTGGGGGTGAGCAGAGGCATGGGGGTGGTGCCGGGATCTCAGAAACGCAAAATGCCCCAGAGCCACAGGCTGGAGAAGCATCAGCCACTCCCCTGGAGCCCAGCGCCGTGGCAGGAGCTGCTGGGGAAGCAGAGGGTGACGTCACTCTGAGCACAGCCGAGACCAGGGCACGTGTGTCTGGTGACCCGCCCGAGACAGGTGCTCCAAGGATGCTCTTGGGTGCTGCTCCTGGGCCAGCGCTGCCAGGAACCGGCGGGGCCCCGGGCTGCTCTGATGGGGCCCCGGGCACGGAGGACAGCCCGGACAGCCCGTCTGTGCACCAGCAGGCTGAGGAGTGGCCGGGCCCTGAGCCCCCCATCGCTGCTGGGGGCGGGAAGCTACAAGTCTCCTCACCTCCAGAGCCTGAGGGACCTCGGGACCCGCAGCTGCAAAACCAGGCCCCGGGAGCGCTCCACGCTGAAAGGTACAGACGAGGACAAACTCCCAGGGGAACATGGGGCCAGCTTCAGGAGCGATTCCCAACCCGGGTTTTTAAGAGTCAGTGAAACAGACGGGTGGTTTTTTTAAAAAGCTAAGTTGTCCATACTTAACTGTTTAAGTTTACTCGCTTGCCACCTCTGGACGTGCAGCGATTTTCAAAAATGTGAGCAAAATGGTGGAAGCAGGGAGCTGTTTTTTCCCAGTGTCCCATTCCCGGTACGTGACCTTCCATTCGCTTAATCAAAACTGTCTGAAGAGCGTGAAATGTTTACTGGCTAGCAGCACGCTCTTGGGTCAGAGGTTGGAGTCAATCATATGTTTTCCTGGAGCCCAGATACATTTGCTTTTGAATCTGGATTTATTTATACAGAGAGGCCCAAATGATCCCAAAGCATCTCCAAGCCGTTGACTTCCCGGAAGGTGATTTTTGTCTAGGATTTGGGGGTAGTACCATTTACAGCTTTAATTGGGAAATGGGCTTTTTCAGTAGGATGTGGAGACAGATACCCTTCTTACCATCGATTGCTTTCTCTACCTTATCCCAGAAAGAGCCCCAGGCCCGATCCATCCACCTTACTTTCAGTTCCCGAGAAGGAGGCTCCAAACGTCCCGGGCAACGTCGTTTCAGACGAGGCCAGAAGTGTGGGAGGAGCAGAAAGGTCAGTAAAAAGGTATCAGCCTTTGGAGAACCAAGAGGCCTTGCTTTGGCAGACACATTGGGTGTTTTGCAGAGGAGAGATCTGCTGACACACGAGTCCTTATATAAGAAAGAAGCAAACAGCCTTTCCCATTCCTTATACAGGTGAAACAGTGCCCAAGATGACTGAGGGCTCCATTGCTATGAACAGGATGGAGTGAATTTCACATCTGAGTTTAGTACCTTAAAAACAACAACAACAACAACAGCGTTATTGAGATGTAATGCACATTCGCTCATTTGAACTGTGCGATTCGGTGGCTTTTAGTTAATTCACAGAGTTGTGCAACCATCACACCAGTCAATCTTAGAACATTGTCATCCCCCCCGCCAAAGAAACCCTGCACCGCTTAGACATCACACGCCACCCCCCAACCCCAGCCCTAGACAACCACTCATCTGGCTTATTGCCTTTTGAGGCAGATGGGTTCAACGCTGATTTAATCTCTGAGGCTGGAATGTCTACTCACCAACCCCAGTCATACTCCATAGAGATCTCGAGATTAGGGGGCAAATGAAGGGGTCACTGTGAATCCTGGACCCTCACACTTGTGGGACATGCTCCTGCCGGCTCTTTCCTCCGTGAAATGCCACCTGCGGTTGTAGAAAACCTACTGCTCAGAAGTTTCACCCTTCCGGGGAAATTGACCATCCTGGAACGTTTGGCTGTTCTGGTGCTCTGTGTGTGTGTGTGTGTGTGTGTGTGTGTGTGTGTGTGTGTGTGTGTGTGTAGCAGGGTGGACTTTAAATTAGTACCTGTGGCAGCCCAGCGTGTCCTCCCAAACAGCTGCAAGCATTTTATAAATGATTTGATTCATATTTCACACATGTGGAAAGAATGCACAATCACCTGTTTTTCGAGTCTGAGCACTTCTGCCGACACCCAGCTGCCTTCCCTGCCCCACAAGGGCACCTCTTAGAACGCTGGGCCGGCGAGAAGCAGGCACGTGCTGCCCTGGGCAGATGTAAGTGTCATCTGCGCTGGGCACTTGTCTCTGCTGCTGACGTAGCACGTAACCCCCCACCCCCGCCCCAGTCCTGGCCTGTGTGTATTTTTGACACTCCCAGTTAAAGTGCAGGAGAAATATCTAAGTAGGAAAATCCTCTCCCTCCCCACAAATGATATATTAGCACCCTTCTCCATGTCCCTGGAGGTTTTATCACCTTCTTGGAGAACTTAGGGCCAGACATATGGTAGCTCAAGAAATATTTATGGTTCGTTGTTATGATCATTGAAACATTTAAAATCATAATTTCTAAATTAATATTAGAAAAGCATGAAGAATAAGAGATAGCTCCACAACCACACCCCTTAAAGATCACTGTTACTTATTATTTTGTGTATTTTTTTAAATGTTTATTTATTTTTGAGAGAGAGAGAGACAGACAGAGTGTGAGCCGGGGAGGGGAAAAGAGAGAGAGAGAGAGAGAGAGGGAGACACAGAGTCCAAAGTAGGGTCCAGGCTCAGGGCTGTCAGCACAGAACCTGACGAGGGGCTCGAACTCACAAACCGTGAGATCATGACCTGAACCAAAGTCGGACACTTAATTGGCTGAGCCACCCAGGTGCCCCTTATTTTGCGTATTTTTATCCCGTTTTTTCTTGTTAAACATTTTGTAGTGTTTTGCCCCTGCCATCAAAACGCTGCGAACATATCTTAGTGGCTGAAGTTGTATGACTTTATCACAGTTTATTGAGCAATGACATTTAGGTGAGAGCAGTGTTTCTGTTCCCTTTGCTCTGATGGAGGGTCTGACGGGTGGTAGACTTTTAGAATCTCTTGGAGGTGTAGCATCTGATTTGACAGCCGTTTGTCACATGGGAATGGTGATGTGCTGTGAGTGTAAAATACAAACTGGTGGGCACCTGAGTGGCTCATTCGGTTAAGCATCCGACTTCAGTGCAGGTCATGATCTCGCAGTCCGTGAGTTCGAGCCCCACATCAGGCTCTGTGCTGACAGCTCAGAGCCTAGACCTGCTTTGGATTCGTTGTCTCCCTCTCTCTGCCTGCCCCTTCCCCGCTCGTGCACTCTCTCTCCCTCTCTCTCTTTCTCAAAAATAAATGAACATTAAAAAAATTAAAATACATACCGGATGTTGAAGGTTTCATGTGAAAAAAAAAAACAAAATACATCATTAATGATGTTTATGTTGATATATATTAAGATAATAATATTTTTGATATATTGGGTTATTATTATTAAATTTTCTTTCATGTATTTCTTTTTCCTATTTCTAATGTGGCTACCAAAACTTTTAAAATTACATATGTGGCCTTTGCATTCTTGGCTTGCATGTGTGGCTCACAGTCTATTTCTGTTTAGATCATTTGGCTCCAGAACCTGCCTTGTCCTTGTCCTTGAAGGAAATGAGGAGGAGGGCTGGCTTTCCTGTACTTTGGGTTCTTGGGGAAAAGGCCTATCCCTATTTCATTGGCTGAGGGTTTCCAGAAAGAATTCTGATGGGCCCTCACCTCCATCCTGCCAGGTGGGGTGACCTCGCGCCCCCCCCCCCCCCCCACGGGGAATCGAGAACAACAACATCTGAGCAAATAGTTTATGACAGACTCCAACTTAAGCTTAGCAGAACCATCAGAGGTCTCCGGAAGATAGAGACCAGCTCTTTCCAACAGAAATAGGACACAGGCCACAGATGTAATCTTAAATTTTCTACTAGCCGCATCCAAAACTAAAAAGAACCAGGTACCATGGGTTTCACTAATATAGTTTGTTTAACCTAATATATCACAAATATTATCATTTTAACATGTGATTGATACAAAGATGATTAATTTGATGGTCTGCATTCTCGTTTTCATACTAAGTCTTTGAAAACTGGTGTGTATTTTAGTGCCACAACACACAATTTGGACCAGCCACATTCCAAGCGTTCAACGGCCACATGCTGTCCTACTGGACACAGCCCACAGCCCCTCCCAGAGCTCTGACACCTGTCGACAATGATCCAGAAGTCCAAAAATTCCCACGGGGACCCCAAACGCCCACATCTCTCTGCCCAGCAACCTCGTTCCTACGAGGTTTTTTATTTTTTTTTTAATTTTTTTTTAATGTTTATTATTGAGAGACAGAGAGACACAGAGCGTGAGCAGGGCAGGGGTAGAAAGAGGGGGAGACACAGAATCTGAAGTAGGCTCCAGGCTCTGAGCTGTCAGCACAGAGCCCGACTCAGGGCTTGAACTCACAAACTGCGAGATCATGACCTGAGCCGAAGTTGGTTGCTTAACCCACTGAGCCACCCAGGTGCTCCCCTATGAGGTTTTTTAAAAGGTGATGTATTCATTTTGAGAAACAGAGAGAGAGTGCGTGTGTAGGGAAAGGGCAGAGAGAGGGAGAGAGAGTCCCAAGTAGGTTCTGCACCGGCAGGGCAGAGCCCCCCATGGGGCTTGAACCCACAAACTGCGAGATCACGACCTGAGCCGAAATCAAGAGTCAGACGCTCAATCGACTAAGCCACCTGCCCCACCCCCATTCCTACAATTTTAATACAAACGTTAGAAACACTTCTTTGCCTTGAGGAGGAGGCTCAGTGCCTCTGGTGAATCCTTTTGCCACCAGGGAGCCGTGCTGTGGATCTGGGCAAGCCTCAGAGAAAGTTCCGCCAAGGCCAGGGGGCGCACACCCCAGGCAGAGCAGGTGTGGCACGCAAAGGTGACATTCAGTGGCAGTCTGGGGCAAGTGGGGTGGCCACACTACAGCAGACGCTACCAGGAACTGGGGTGGTGATCAAGTTTGGAGCAGGGGCCCCAGATTCACACCCCAGCTCTGCCCCTTAGTTACGTACATAAACTCACTTTTCCCATCTGTAGAATGAGGATGGAGGACAACAGTGCCTGCCTCGTGGAGTTGCTGTGAGGGCCGAAATCACAGATTCCAGTGACATACTGGTACATTCTGGTGCTCAGTGGCTGTCAGGTTCCCTGTTACCTTTCTCTGTGGGGTGGCCTTTCCTCGTGCAGTGAACTGAATGGCCCCCGTTTCTTCCCATGCAGACTGTTCTCCTAAAGTTGACGTTCCAACCTGGCTATCTTTCTTTTCTAGTACGGAATTCTTTGTCTGCTAAAATATCTTAATGCCTGAACAGAGTGAATTCTTTCTCACCCCTAGTGTGTAGCCCACAGGGCTCTGCTTCAACTTGGATGTTTTTGGGACGGTATGTGATTGCCAAACCTTATGAGTACCTTTCACCGTGTACCATGCTGTATTGTATTCCAATTTAAAAAATCTAACGTTTCAAGTTGCTACGGTAAGAGCGAGGCAAATCAAAACCAAATTTTCTACTCTCGTTGGTCATCGGGTGACGTGCTTCTGTTGAATGGATTGAATTTTGAAGATTCTGTAGACTTGAAAAGAGCAATACCGTGATCAGGTTCAGTGTCTTAGAAATGTCTCTTTTCTGTCTCAGTGACAGGATGGTTTGATACCCCACCCCCATACGTATGTAGATGTCAGGAGCACAGGTATGGTTATCGCTTTATTTCCCACATTTTGAAGCCATATGGGCACTGCGGGTGGGTGTGCTTTGGGTATCCTGTGGCTTTGCCATCACCCCACGCCTGAGGGGTCCGTGGGCACCCGGTTCCGAGAAGCAGGAGTTGATTCCTACCCTTGTGTGGTCTCTGCCTGTGGGAGAGTGTGGGGCCCACAGACAGCCTCACTTCATCTTTAGATTACTCTACACAAGGTGCTTCCATTTGATTTCAACTTTGTACACATCTGACTCTCTTCCTCGTGGCTGGGAAATCAAGAATCTGGCATTTTGATGACATACCGCTGATGGCCAGGTATGTAGTTCTGGAAGACTAAATCCAACTCTACCCAGCTTGGAAAACTAAATCCAAAAACATCTTGGATATCACCAAGCTTGCTTTTTGCTGAATATTTATTTACAAGGGTCTTTTTCTTTTCCATTTGGGGGAAACAGTTGGAAAGCTATCATTTCCAATTATTAGTGTGTGTTGAGAGAATTAAATGATTCCCAGATGCTCAGGGTCCTAGAGCAAACCTAGGCTAGCCTGCGAAGGGCAGTCGGGTTGAAAAGTTGAGGGAGGTCAGGAGGGGGAAGGGAGGGAGACGGCTGGCATTGTGCCGAGGAAGTCCTAGCTGGCCTGACCGTGGGCTTGGAGCTGGTTTTTACCCTTCCTCCCACCCTTGCTTCCCACTTGGTCTCCCTTTCTTCCTTCTCTCTCCTCCTCCTCCTTCTAAAATTACCAGCTGTGACACCGTGTTTTCGAGTTTAAGAATAAGGTTTTGAGGATGGCTGCAGCTGTGTAAATTAAGGAAGAGAGAGAGAGAGAAAGAATTCGAGCATAGTTCTCTTAGGAGATAAAGCCAGGACAACAGATCCCTCTCTCTGCTGAGATCCTTCTGGGTTCGGGTTTGTGTTACTTTGGTTCTGTTATTTTAAACTTCCTTTTGAGAAGGGTCGGGCTGTTACAGACTTGCTCTGGCACTCCTCTTGGAGCTACGCTCTTCCCAAACAGGAGACAGTAGAGCGAGACACGCCCGTTCACATCCCAGCGGCCTCTTGCTGGCCGTGTGGCCTTGGATGCACTGCTTAACTTTTCGATCTTCTCATACCTATCAAATGGGGGGGGGGGGGGGGCACAACACAAAAAACACTTTTCTGTTAGGGTTGGAGTTAGGATAAAATTAGAACGTGTCTTAAAAAAAAAAAAGAATGTTTCTAAAACATCTGGTATGACGCCTCGTATATGGTAAGATACCACATAATAAATAAATAATGGTAATGAAAACGGGAACCGCGATTATAATTTTCTATGTATTTATTCAAAAGCATCCCGGCAATTAAGCAAAAGGAAAATGTGACCACGGTCACATTTCGTGGAATAGTGACACGCTGTGTGGAATTCCACAATATGTGCGATAGTGACGGCCTCAGGGAGTCTGACACTGGAGAAGAGTGGTTTCCAGCTGTCCGGCCTGTCTACGCTCTCCGCGTCTATCGTATCTGACACCACTTGGCTCATGGGGGGCTTGGTGCGTGGTTCAAAGGTCCATAGGATCTGAGGACTCTACAAATGACGTGCATTTATAGTAGCATCCACAACTTCAGTCATTGTGAGCCATCACATATAAAAGTCACAGGACCTTTTACAATGTAGCCTTTCTATTGTGAAGCCTTTGTGTTCCGTAATTAAAATGCATTTTCCTGGAGGTGAAGCTTTGGAGAAACGCCAGGTCGCTTCGGAAAGCTGGCTTGTGGGGTGCCCACAGGGGAGCCTCCTCGGCCACAGCGGGCTGGCTCTGCTGCCTCGGCCTCTGGCTGTTCTGGGTTTCTGAGCCCCTCTGCCGGGTGGCCTCTGTCACGCAGCACCTGGACCCAAGACGGGGAAGAGCCGCTCACCGCCGCTTGAAAAACCAGGGTCAATTTCGGGGCTGGGCGGTGATTTTCCAAATGAATGTGTCCACAGTGGCCTGGCTGCTCTTCCTGGAACCTCTCATTACTGCCATGGGCAGAAGCCCCACTGCACGGACCTGGATGCCGCAGGGATGGAGAAACGGATATTTTATTTATTTATTTTTTTTTTTATGTTTATTTATTTTGACAGAATGAGAGAGAGAGAGAGAAAGAGGGAGGGTGAGAAAGCAGGAGCAGGGAAGGAGCAGAGAGAAAGGGAGACAGATAATCCCAAGCAGGCTCCATGCTGTCAGCGCAGAGCCTGGCTCGGGGCTCGATCTCACAAACCATGAGATCACGACCTGAGCCGCAATCAAGAGTTGGACGCTTAACTGACTGAGCCGCTCAGGCGGCCCAAGAAATGGACATTTTAGACTCTGGCTGATTGTTGCTGGAAGGGAACCCGAGGGCTCAAAACAGGGAAGGGAGAAGAAGCTAACTGGCAGAGTGCTGGTACCAGATTCTGGGCCCTGCTGGCCTCTGATGGCACATTCCACCCCACCCCCCCCATGCCTGAACTGAGTCAAGGACCCTTCCCCAGGGGAGGGGGGCTGTGTTTCCCGGCAATGCCAGCCACCCCCAAAATCTGCTTCTAGGTCTGGGAGAGAAGAGTTCTCTCTGTTCTAGCGTGGACAAGCACAGGCCTCAAAGTGGACAGACCTCAAGGTCCAGCTCAAGTTCTAGCTCTCTGACCTTGGGGGCAGCATCCTCTGAACCTGTTCACTCCCCTGTAAAACAGGAGCACATAGCACTCCCTGCATTGTTAGGATTGCATGAGCCACTCTGTTTGGAGTGTCTGACCCCAAACAAGAACTCAGTATGAGTCTCCTCTCACTTATTCCTCCCTCTGGGCCAAAGTACCTTCGCGTCCAGCATCTTCTTTCTCTGACAGCTCAACCCTCAGTAGGTGCTGTTTGTAGACGCCTGTCGCAGAGGAGGAAGTGGAGGCTCAGACAGATGACACGGCTTGCTCAAGGTCAGAGAGCTAATGAGACCCGAAGCTGGGACCAGAACCTCTTTTCTGGAAAGTTTTCCATGCGTGAGCTTAGATCCCGAATCGTTCACTTAGTGGCCAGGTGGGATCTGGGAGAAGTTCCTCTCTACGTCGGCGCTGTCCACAAGAACTTTCTACAATGATGGAAGGGTCCTCTGTCTCTGCTGTCCGGGATGGCGGACGCTAGCCACAGGTGGCTACTGAGCACCTGGAATGAGGTCACCTGAAAATCGAGGGTCAGTTTCAGGGCAACGTGGTTCAGGGCCACTGAGGAACCGTAAAGTGAATTGTACTCAACTTTGCTTACTGAAAATTGAAGCTGGGAGGAGCCAAGTGGGGCTAGTGGCTTCTGGGTGGGGCGGCCCAACTTTAAGACATACTTTCTTCCTGTACACGGAAGAGATTGTCACCATGAGAGCCGGTGTGGATTCCGCGAGGTTCTGTGCGTGAAGCCCTGCCCGGTGGCGGGGCGCCTGGTGGTGGTGAGTGAGCGTTAGTTTCCTTCTTGCTGCCCTGGGCTCTGCAAGTGGGAAAGCCAGGCGGCCCTGTCTGCAGAGTGGAGACTCGGGCATAGCCACACGCAACCGCCCGGCAACACTGATCAGCAGAAGGCGTCTCTAGCCCCTGAGCCAAGGAGGTTTGCCGCTGGGCCAGCCAGAGGCCTCGGCTTGGCCAGTGTGACTCATGCCGCAGCCTGATGAGGGGGCCTCAGGTAACCCGGGCTAAACAGTGGCACTTAACCTAGAACCCTCCCTGCCCACCCAGCCCCACTGGCCACGCCCGTGAGGGAGCAGAAATGGGCTCAGGGCAGAGATGGGTCTTGCTTTTGTGTCTCTGCCTCGTCCTCGTCCTGAGAAAGTGGCAGGTAGGGGAGGCTTCCCGTGGGTGTGCGGGGGCAGCAGCCCCAGCCAACCGCCCCTCGGCCTCCCCTTTCTGCACAGGGCCTGTTAAGTCGCCCCGGCGTTAAATATTTTAGCAGCCTGCTGATTCAGACACTGACTGTGAAAGTGTTTCTGTTTCCAGGGAAGGCGCTGGCACCCGTCTGGGTACTGATACTTTTAATGGCCTTTCCTTTTGCAAAGTGGGCAGAGGGCGGTTGGGAATAGAAACCTCAGGGGAGGGGTGCCTCTGTGCCCGGGGAGCGGGTCAGGTGAGCCACTGTGCCTGGCGGACGTGGGTCAGCGGTGAGTTCTCAGGCCAGGACCCCCCCACCCCCACCATCCTGGGGAAGGAGGAGAGCAGGGCCCCTGAGGCTGCCCCAGGCCAGCCTGGAGGGCCAGAGGAGGAGGGGCCAGAAGTGAGGCTGAAAATGAAATCAGACCAGAGGGAGGGGGCACGTTAGGCCACCTGAGTTCAAATGCAGATCTTTACTCTCAGGGCCCAGATGGTTGGTCCTGCGACTACTCCCGGCCTTGGCTTCTTCACAGGTAAATGGGGCCACCGATGTCTCCTGGGACTTAAAGGGGCATTTAAATGGGGATTGCAGGAAGCAAGACACAGAGTACTCTGCACCAAGCCAGCTTTCAATAGCTGGTGGCTATGACTAGTATAGAGCTGGGGCCTGTCGGCTCCTAGAGAGCCCATGAACAAGGTCCCTGAGCTGCAGGGAACCCCGCAGGCAGCTCCACCCCCCACAAGCGGCTCAGCAGTCACCCCACAAACGTGCACCCAGGCCGGGTGCTTAGAAGGGAAGCCAAAGTCTCCGCACACAGGCTGTGCCACTGGAAAGAGGGCTGGGGTAAATTGGTAGTTGGGTTGACCGGCTGCAGGTGACTAGCGCAGCGATTTATTGACTCTTAGCTCAGTGCTCACCCACTCCGGAGGGATCAGGTTGTTCACCAGCTCCTGTCTCCTCACTTAGTGCTTTCCAGGGGTCTGTACCTCGTCCCTCCTCCAGCACGGGATCAGGAGTTGGGTTATGATTCTGAATTCTCTGTTTAGGGGTGCTTGCTCAGATACGTGCTTGGTGGTCGTCTCGAGAGAGGGGGGAGTCTTGGCCTGTGGCCGAGAGAGTAAGTCACGAGCTTGTTTCTTTGGGAATGTGAGCCTCGCAGACGAGGCTCTTGGTTATTCAGCACCTGATACTCGGCATGGCACACAGTGGGCACTCCATAAGTGCTTGCTGAATAATTCAACCCAACTGGGTATCAGGTGAGTTGGAGGCTTCCTGTCCTGGAAAATCGGGTCAGACGGGACTTAGAGGCAGATGCTGGGTCTCACTTTGGGCTCTGACATTAGACTCTTAGCCTCAAAGCAAGTTGCTTAGCCACACTGAGCCTCAGTTTCCTTGCCTGTAAAGTGTGTATGATGCTAGGGCCTCCCACATGGAGATATTACAGAGATTACATGAAAATAATATATGTAAAGAGCTTAGCAGAGTTCCTGCCTGGCACACAGTAGGCACTTAAATATCAGGGGTAATTGTTTTTATTATTACTATCATTATTATTTCCATCATAATTTGAATGACTGTAATACTATTATATTTTAAATGTGTATTTTTGAGAGAGAGAAAGGGAGAGCGAGCGTGCTGTGGGGGAGGGGCAGAGAAAGAGGGAGACAGAGAATCCCAAGCAGGCTCTAGGCTCTGAGCTGTCAGTGCAGAGCCTGATGCGGGACTGGAAGCCGCGAACCCATGAGATCAGGACCTGAGCCAAAGTCGGACGTTTAACCGACTAAGCCACCCAGTGCCCGGTGATAACACTATTACTAAGGCAGGTTACTTGGCAACACGGGTTCATTGACACACGAACTAGCAGAGATGTGCTGCAGTTCATTTGCATCTGCCTTGGATTCTTTAGACTACGGCCGTCACTACCCTCTAAAGATTCTTCTCCTCTCTCAGCCACCAGCCTCCCCACCGGGGTGGCTTCAATGTTGCAACATTAGATTTGACGCAAGGTCAGGCCATTCAGCTCACATGCGGAATGCATTCTTTTCCTTGGGGAACTAGGGCTTTGGGGTTAACCTCTTGCCAAGAGTGGCTGTAAAGTAGCTGAAACCTAACATTTGCGGGAGGGAGGGAGCGCCTGTGTGGGTGAGCCCGGCTGGGGCTACACCAGCAGAACGCATCTCCGAGTGCATCTTATGGGACAGATTGCCCCGACTCTTCTGGCACATCGTTTTGAGCTGCTGGCCCATCCCAAACCTCCTAGAGGAAGGGGCGGGGCTGAAAGTTGTCTGTCCTTGCCTAACTGCCAGACATCATAGCACAATGGCTGCAGGAGGAGACCCTTCCTGGCAAGTGACCGAGCACCTGGTGTTTGAACATGCATGGCCAGAGTTGGCAGAAAACGAGACTTTGAGGGCGGAGTGGGAGGGCGGGGAGTACCAAGCCTGGGCGTGAGGCCTCAGCTCTAGGCCAGACGGCCTTTCCGGGCCACCTGGGAAGCCAGCTCCTCTGGGTAGCAGGGATGCTCAGCCTTGAGACGGGTACCGCCTCACGCCTGGCTCAGAGATTCATAGTCACGAAATATCGCAACCGGAAGGACTGCCGGACCTTCAGCTCCCTCGTTTTACAGTCGAGACGCTTAAGACCCAGAGAAGGTGTGTGACTTCCCTAAGGGCACACAGCTTGTCAGGGGGCCACTGGTCCGACTTGTTTTGAATACGGTTCTTCTGGCCTCAAGACCATGCTCTTTGCAACCCCTGGCACTGGAGTGAGCAAGCATTGACTCTGCCAAGTGCAGCAAGCCACCCAGGTGAGCCTGGTACCAACGGATGTTCCAGATTGTTTTCTGCAGAGGGGTGGAAGTGGTGGGAAGTGATCTTGTCCTTGGATCACGTCTGAGAAAACCACACATGCCAGCTTACTTTAGCTTTTACTTGCAAAAACAAGTTACGTCGCAGCCTCTGTGTCCTGCTGGCTCTGGCTTTTCCTTCGCTTGTGGCCGGTGGCATTTGCAGGCAGATTGCAGAAAACCCGCTGCGCAACGCGAGCTGGAGGAACGCTCACGGATTCTCTAATTGGCCACGACTTGGGGAGCGTGCGGATGCTGATGGGGAGGGCAGTCTCGGGCGAGAGTTCTAGAGGAAGCTCTGTCGAAACTTGAGCTCCGTCTCCTTCTCGCTGACCGTGTCTGTGTGAGCAGTTTACTAGAAAACCCTCAGAGTGGTTTCTCTACAAGTTTTCTTTACAAACAGTTGGGCCGTGAGGTCTTGGGAGGTAAAACCCTCTTAACGATCATTGCAGGGTTTAGTTTTGTTTTTGCACAAAGATGGGAAGCTTGTCTGGTAGAAACCACCAGGCTCCGTGTTGAGTTGATGTTTATACCTCTTATTTGGTTCCTATTTTATCTTCGGCGGAGAGTAATTATTGGGTCCAGATGGCCCCCCATGGGGGGCACGTTTTGCTTTTCAGGAGCTCCCCTCACGTTCTGGGGTTGGGAGCTCTAACTGACCCGACGGGGGGAGGTGGTGACACTTTTCCACTCCTTCCCCCAGTTCTGAAAAGCCATCGGCCAAGTCCAGTGAGGGATATTCTGTGCCTTCCCTTCTAAATCTCTTCTCGTTTGACATAAAAATGTGGAGAAAGGTGTAAATATAATCAGAGGCAGAGGCAGACTTTACAGGTTTGAGGCAGGAACTTCAGCACGGCTCAGAGATGCTGAGCAGAATCACAAGCCCTTGTCCCCAGGGTGACCCTCTGCCTCCCCCTCCCCCTCCTCATCAGCCCTCTCGGGACCACTTTCCTGTTCAAGACCAAATGTGGGGCTTGTGAAGCTCTCTCAACCCTCCAGCTCTGCAGGAGTCCCTCCCTCCTACCCCCTACCCAAGCATCAACAGTCTTTTCTGTAACCTGACCACGATTTTAAGACCGGGACAAATAGATTACAGTTTCTCATATAGGAGTTCATCCTTTACGGAAGAGCGTGGGTGTCTGAGCCAGACAGACCTGGGTTCAAATCTGGCACTTATTTGGGACGGGGACTCAGAGACTCAGTCGGGTTGCTGAATCACTTGAAACCTCAGTTTCCTCATCTATAAAATGGTTATAAAGTTAGCCCCTACCTCTCAAGGATTCAGCGGGATAGTGAGTGGGAAGTGCTTGCTCGGGGCTGGCACTTTTAAGAGCGAGCAGCAAGGTGTGGGCCTGGTCTTATTTTTTTAGCACAGTAGGCTGCGCATAGTAGGCCCTCGACGGATGTTTGTAGATCGCTTGTATCTTGTCCAGCGGGTAGATGGTGTGTCTACATCCCTCGAAAGCTATCTGTTGACGCGGTTAGTTCCACTAAACAACAAAATCACGGTGGCGATAAGCCATTCGCTCGTGCCTTTATTCCCTCCCTCCAGCCGAGGGCCTCCTACATAGAGGTCCTGTGCTAGGAGATGGGGGGCAGGGACTCTTATCCTCGGCACCATCGACGTCGGGGCCTGGGTAGTTGTTGTGGAGGGCCGTCCTGCACCCGGTAGGATGTTTAAGCAGTACTAGATGCCAGAAACATCTTCCAAGTCAGACGATCGAAAATGTCCCCAGCTAACTGCCAAATGTCCCCCAGTGGGCAAGGCTGGTCCCAGAGAGCCACTGCTCTAGGGCTGTGCTCTTCCCAATGTGGCTCCCTAAACTCACAGCCTCAGCATCACCCAGGAGCCTGTTGGACAGGCAGAAACTCTCAGGTCCTACCCCAGGCCTGCTGAGTCAGAATCAGCATCATGCAAGGTGTTGGGTGACTTATTCACACATCAGAGCTCAAGACGCTGCTAAGTTCACGGGCCACCCTGTGAGTGGCAAGGATCTAGGGCACTGGCTTCAACCTTGGCTGCGCACAGAAATCTCCTAGAGAGCTGTAAAAAAGATTGATGCTTGGGTGGGGCTCCCAGAGTTTCTGATTTAATCGATATAGGGGTGTGGCTGGGGCACAGGGCACTTTGAGAGTTCCCCAGGTGATTCGATTGTGTGGCAAAGTTTGAGAACCTTTGAGCTGGTCTAAGGAGTGTAGAGACCAATCAAAGACTCGGGCTGCAGATGCTGATGTTGTCTGGGGGGGGAAATGAGACATCTGTGTAGACTGAACCGCACCCTGTAACCACCCCTCACTCCCAGCCCTCCGGGCCCTCACAACACCACAGCTGTTCATCAAATGTCTTATTTTTTAACCATTATGCCGATATCACACCGATACTGGACTCTGACTCCTGAAGAAGATTACTTTTCTGCCCAGGAAGACAGTCCAGCAGGCAAAGCTTTCCTTCCCATTTGGTCAGTGACTCACACAAAATTAGGACAAGGCCAAGTTCAAATGCGGGCCGAGCTGAGCACAGGTTCTGGCAACGTGGGTTTTGTGTGCACTCAAGGAAAATTCCAAGGCCCTGTCTAGAAATTCTCGACGAGGTCAAGGAGTCCTGTGGAAAGCTGCCCCATACATTTCCTGCACGTCTTTTGAGTTCAGGCTGACATTTCATTTTAGCATGGGCGGAGGTAATGGCTGAATTTTTTGAAGGCCTGAATTCCGCCTTACAAATATTTCTCTCCACCCATACAGCTAAGTTTTGATGGGTTGCAGTTCAGGAATGTACCTCGCCGCTTGGACAGCCCTTTGTGGAATGCGAGGACTTCTCTGAGAAGCCCAGAGCTGTGATTCCTTCTAGAAAAAACTGACAAACAAATAACAACGACAGAACTTCCTCAGAGTTCACTACGAAGTACATCTTATTCTATTAGCATGATGGCTGAACTCACATGACAGAGCCGGGCACTGGTCCTGGGTTCCTCATGGCATATTTTCAGCTGACAGGTTCAGAGCATATACAAGTAACTTAGGGACGCCTGGCTGGATGGCTCAGTTGGTTGAGCCTCCGACTTTGGCTCAGGTCATGATCTCACGGTTCGTGGGTTCAAGCCCCACATGGGGCTCTGTGCCTGGAACCTGCTTCAGATTCTGTGTCTTCCTCTCTCTCTCTGCCCCTCCCCTGGTCGCACTCTGTCTCTGTCTCAAAAATAAATTAAAAAAAAAATTTTTTTTAAATAACTTGAAGCTTAGCTCTTGGTCAGTGTGGACTGGTTAGGGGTTTGGGTTCACAAACACACAGCCTGTGTGTGAACGTAGTTCTGCTGGATGCCAGCTGGGATAGAGACCCCCAGGTCCGTTTTCTCCTTTGTCAGCTAAGGACAATAGCCACAAAGGCTCATAGCATTAAACGAGAGAAGAGACAAAAGCCACTTAGCAGAGTGCCAGCTGGGTAGCAAAATGCTCGCAAATGTTAACGAGTACTATAGTTTTAAAAAAGTTTTTCAGTTGCCTTTTTGGTTTCCTTTATCTGATTGTTGAGTGGGGAAGGCGGAGAGCAAGCCGTCATGTGGGGGGTATCTTTGCCACCTTTCCCAGCTGGCAGCTGAGGGGATCACCTGTTAGGTGAGCGTGCTTTTTTGGGTTGGGTCTCTGGTGGCTGGGGGAAGCCTTGAGATCTGTCTTGCTGCAGAAGAAGGACGTTAAGGTGCCGTGAGGTCCTAGCTGGAAAGGCTGAGGGAGGCTGGTCCTGGGGGAGGGGACCCTTCTGCCAGTTGAGGGGAAAGGTGGCAGGGATGAGCCGTGGGCCGACAGTCAGCACAGCAGGGACGAAGCCCGTGCAGGGGCAGCACTGGGGGAGACTAGGTTTTCTGCCCGCAAGCCGACCACACTCTGGTTCAAGAGACAGCACACAGGCATTAGAAGACAAAAACAGCTCAAGGCCCTAATCATCTTTGCCTTTCATTTGGCAATTGATGTAGGTGGCCACCAGCCCGGATCCCGAAGGTATTCTCCGCGAGGCAGGGGGTTTGTCACTTCTGTCCACGCCTGTCTGCCAGCACCTAGGAGGACCTAACCCATTGAAGGTGCTCAAGAAATCTTTGTTGAATGAGCTAATTGTAGACTTCGTTATCACAAAATGTTCCTCGGTAGATTCAAGAATAGGTTTCATGCTCACTACCTGGAGCATTCTATGTTTCTTCTCCTGCCCCGTTTCCTTCTTTTCTTAGCTCAACATTTCAGCAATGTCATTTAGTGATGTACCACCTTGAAGACTTACCTTATCTATAGACCGCTCATATCACTATCTACTTACTGTTTGTCTTTCTACTGCTCCATTTGTATTTCCTTGTATTATTTTGTTCTGTCCCGGGGAATCTCTGGGAAGTTAGAGGTTTGGTGTGCTAATTACGTTTCTTTCGTTATATGCTTTAAGTGCATGACTATTAAAATATCCCAAGAGGAGTAATCTTAATACGGTAACACCTTTTTATACTCTACAACTCACCTTAAGTATTCCCTCTTCTGGAAAATCTCCCTGGACCTCTTGCAGGGCTGATGAAATATTCCCTTTTTGCCCCTATCGTGTAGTAGTCATTCCCTCGTCTGACCTTAGGAGTGAGCACAGAGACCTTGCACAGGGCCCCAACATAGCAGGTACTCGATAAGTGATTTTGATGGGCTGAACGAAACTCCTTGAGCGTATCCAAGTTTACAACGTCTGGCTACACGTAGGTGCCCCGACCAGAGGCCCTGTTATTCCATGAGGACAACATTCAGGGGCTCAGTGTTCCTGAGCTCCTATTCGGGTGCCCGCCAACAAGCCAGATACATGAACTTCCATTTAGACCCACACCCCCAGCAAAGAGCGAGTGTGTTCTTTGTCCAGGGAGATATCACGTACTCCCCATCGGTTAACCAGCCAGCCCTGCGTATTTCTAGTGTCCGGCCTTATTTCCCAGATTTCTCCGTGTATCCGATTGTGGCATTGGCAGTCCAGGGAGGGGCCCTTGGTCCAGTGGGGCAGCAGCAAGTCTTGGGATAGAATGGAAGTTCCTTTCAACCTACTGAAATAACTTCAGTTGTGTTTACTGACGTAACCTCTACACCCCACGTGGGGCTTGAACTCACAACCCCAACCGAGCTCAAGAGTTGTATGCTCTTCCCACTGAACCAGCCAGGTGTCCGTAAAAAATGACTTCTAGTATACGCACTGTACCCTCTCCTTCTTCAGGCACAAATGCCAGTTACCCCTGGGGTTGGTTGGTGTTCCTGGTTCCTCGCTCCTGCTTCTTGCCTCTCCAGCTTGAGCCTGTCTTTCCAGGCAGGGTCCTGCCTTATACGGTTTTGTCCCCCCCGTGGGCACCCGGGACAGTGATTGCAGATGCTCAGGGAATATTTTATTAGTTTGCAGGTATTTTTGTGTCGGGCAAGTTTGGGCACAGGTTTCCAGCCTGGCTCCCCATGTTCGTGTGGCTTGTCACTTCTCAGCCACAGCAAAATACCGTTGCCACAACAGAATATTAAAGGAAACTGCAAACAGGTAGCCAAGCCTTCTTTAGTGGACAGGGCAGGGGTGTTTCCTAGGCACCAATTTGCCTTTTGTAGTCCAGAAGGCTCCCTTGGCTAATGGTCTTTCATTTGCTTTATTGTGGCTTGCCATCCCTCTCTGCAGCCTTAGGTTTGGTATCTTCTCAACAAATGAGCACTTCTCAACATCACTGAAGTTGATCGTTCCGTCAGGATGCTTTTCAGGATGCAAGTAACAGATGGCCCGATACAAGAAAACCTCGGCCATAATAGGTCCATCCCCTCACCCGCAGGGAGTCCAGAGGCAGGGCACTGTTAAGGTCGAGTAATTCATTAGCTCATTTCATCTGCCCTTCTACCCACATGTGGTCTGTTGGCTGATGTCCCCCTGGTCATCGTTTCAAGCTGCCTGCGGCAACACCAAGCATGAGCCCTCGAGACCACGTCAAGAGGCAGGGGGACATCTGGGTGGGAGATACACCATCTTGTGTCTTCTCTGAAGACTCAGGACAGTGTCTCCATAAGCCCAGCTGACTTCCCTTTCTGTCTCACTGGCCGAGGGTCACATGTCACATGTGTCACGATTATTGGAACATAAGCAAGTCAGTAAATAGGGAGAGGGAACCTCACTTTTGGAGACTACCAGTGACCCTCGCCGCCAAACTTTGCTTCAGAGTTTCTCGCAGTGTGGTTTGGAAAGCGTCTCCGCCCAGAACATGCTTGCTAACATGCACATTCTTTGAGCCTCCCCTTCCCTGACCTGCTGAACCAGAATCTCTGGGAGCACTTTAACAATAGACCAGTGAGTCTCACGGGCACTGAGTTTCAGACGATAGGTCTGGTGTTTGTGGTGGTCTCATTGACAGACCGTAGGCAATCCTTCGGCAATGCTGATCCCTTTGCGGGGAGGCCGAGAGAGCAAAAGGAAGGAAGAGTTAGGCTTCAAAATTTCCCTTCCCAGTCCTTGCCTTTTGGAGATTCAAACAGAAATATTAACTGATGCAGGGGCCCCTGGGTGGCTCAGTCGGTTGAGCATCCGACTTCGGCTCAGGTCATGATCTCGCAGTTCGTGAGTTCGAGCCCCACGTCGGGCTCTGTGCTGACAGCTCGGAGCCTGGAGCCTGCTTCCGATTCTGCGTCTCCTTCTCTCTCTGCCCCTTCCTCACTCATGCTCTGTCTCTCTGTCTCTCAAAAATGAATAAATGTTAAAAAAAATTTTTAAAAAAGAAATATTAACAGATGCAATGTTGATATCTAGGATTTGCTTCAAAAATAATCTGGGTAGCAACGGGGAAGTGAGCATGGGAACAAAACAGAAATGGCCATGACTTGATAATACTGAAATCGGGTAAGATACATATCATTATACCGTTCTACTTACATTTCAAAAAAAAAAAAAAAATCTCCTTCCGGGAAACCTGCCCGGTCCCGGTGCAGCCTTTGACCTTGGGTGTCACTCTCCTTCTTGAGACTCAGGTGGGATGCCAGGATTCCAAAAGCAATGGTTCTTTTCTTCAAAGCAGTGTTGGCACATTTTATCCCCCCCACCCCCGCCCCCCAGCTTCTCTCCAAACGAACCTTCTCTCCAAACAAAATCTTGTGTGGAACCCAAAGATAATGACAAATAACAGTGGGAGAGCTCTGGTCATAGGTACTATGGGTGCCTCCCGGGCAGCCTTAAAGGTAACCCCAGAAACCCTAGAAGAGAGATTAGCAGCGGCTGCACTGCAGCAGCCGAAACAGTGCTGAAAACACTCATACAGACAGCATTTCTGCGGAGGCCTTGGCCCTGTACTTAGCCCCAAGAAATCCTTCGGATGTGAAGATTCAGTCCTGGATGCAGTTACTAAGGCACGTGCTTCCTGCCTGCGATTCCATCTTTTTCTATAGTCTCCGGGTATCCCAAGTCCCAAGGCACAAGCACACATCTTTCCTCCTCTGTACCAGCAGGAGGAGACAGGGAGTGCACGTTCACTATAGCTTCAGCTTTGCGGGCTGGGCAGCATGTCTGGCTGTGGCTGGGACCAGAACCGTGTGGGCCAGGTGAGAATTTCTGGTGTGGGTCAACTCCATTGGGTGGTGGGATTTGAATTTCAATTTCCTGTGATATAGGGAGCTCTTGACTTCATCTTTTTTTTTTAATGTTTATTTATTTATTTTAAGAGAGAGAGACAGTGGGGGAGGGGCAGAGACAGAAGGAGAGAGAGAGAGAGAGAGAGAGAGAGAGAGAGAGAGAGAGAGAGAGAATCCCAAGCAGGCTCCACACTGTCAGCACCAAGCCTGATGTGGGGCTCGATCTCATGACTGTGAGGTCATAACCTGAGCTGAAATCAAGAGCCTGAAATCAAGTTGGCTCAACCGACTAAGCCACCCAGGCCCCCCTTGACTTCATCTTCTTTTTTAAAAAAAATTTTTAATGTTTGTTTTTGAGAGAGAGCACAAGCAGGGGAGGGGAAGAAAGAGAGGGAGACACACGACCCAAAGCAGGCTCCAGGCTCTGAGCTGTCAGCACAGAGCCCGATGCAGGGCTCGAACCCACAAACTGCGAGATCATGACCTGAGCCAAAGTCGGACGCTTAAGTGACTGAGCCACCCAGGTGCCCTTTTGACTTTGTCTTCTAATGAGTATATCCTACACTGGACCATGGCTCTGTCTGGCCGCCAGTTGCCTAACACCACAGCACTGTTTGAGCGTGGAGATGCCTTGGAGGAGTGCTAGGGACAAGCCTTGCTCGGCCAGAGTGATCTCCTGCAGTGAGTAATGTTAGACGCTAGAAACATTCCTAGAATTCAAGATACTTTCATAAAATCCTTCAACAAAGAGTAAATCACAATAATAACCAGATACCTACCGCCTTGGTTTCCTATTGCTGTTGTAATAAATTACCACAAAATTAGTGGCTTAAGACAATATAAATTTATTTTCTTATAGTTCTGCAGGTAAAAACGTCTGACACGGGTCTTAACTGCATTCAAATTACGGTGTCTGTAGGCGTGTGTTCCTTTCTGGAAGCCTAGGGAAAAATCTACTTCCTTGCTTTTCTGCAACCACATCCATTGGCTCACGGTGCCCTTCAAAGCTAGCATAGCATCTTCACGTGTCTGTCTGTGCTTCCATTGTCACCCTTCTTTCCCTGACCTCTCTTCTTCCCCCCTCCTTCACTTCCAAGGACCCTTGTGATTACTTGGGGTTCACCTGGATAATCTAGGATAATCTCCCTATTTTAAGGTCTGGTGATTAGCGACCTTAATTCCATCTACAATCTTAATTCCCCTTTGCCATGTAAATTCACGTATTCATAGACCGTGGGGCTTAAGATGTGGACATTCTCAGTGCAGGGACATCACTTGGCTGACCACACCAGTGGGTTTTCAAAGCCCAGTGGTATCTTCCTTTGTCATGAAAGAGATGCATCCAGCAGGTTCCACGTGGAAGGGACAGCTCCTCAAATTCATCTTAGCTCTTTGCCTAATTGGAATGCTTGAGCTTAACAAGGTAGAGAGTGGCGTTTTTTGTTTGTTTGTTTGTTTTGCCATAAATGGGTATGACCTGGAATTAGGGCACAAGGACGCAGAAGACTGGGCATTACAATTCCCGCTTTTCCAATAGAGGATGGTATACACTGAAACAAATTAGAAGATTTTGGTCTCGGTTACCACATTTGTGAAATGGGTACAATACCCATTGTGAACAAGGAGTCTATTTAAATTTTTTTTTGTTCACTCATTTATTTTGAAAGAGAGAGTGTGAGCAGGGGAGGAGCAGAGAGAGAGGGAGACAGAGAATCCCAAGCAGGCTCTGTGCTGTCAGCCTAGAGCCCCACAAGGGGCTCCATCCCACAAACCGTGAGATCATAACCTGAGCCAAAAACAAGAGTCAGGCACTTAACGGACTGAGACACCTGGGTGCCACCTAGGTGTCTGTAACAAGGAATCAATTTAAATTTCCATCAGAAATGTGGCTCTTAGAAGCATGGTGTTTAAAAAAAATTTTTTTTTTTTTTAGTGGAAGGTGATAAAAGTCTATTTCTTTATTCTACATGGAATTCTCATTCAGGGCCATCAAACCTCAGGCATCTGTTTCTTTCTTTCTTTCTTTCTTTCTTTCTTTCTTTCTTTCTTTCTTTCTTTCTTTCTTTCTTTCATATATGATATTTATTGTCCAATTGGTTTCCATACAACCCCAGTGCTCATCCCAAAGGGCATCTGTTTCTTTAAGAGGAGGAAAGGAAGCGTTGAGTCATTTGTGAGTCTCTTGCCCTTTGGTCCCTGCATATAAAATATAGCAATGCTTTCTTGAAACCGAACTTAAAATAGGAAGCCTGGCATCCACATATAGCCACAGGCTCTTAATTCTTTTCCTTCTTTCTGCCTCGCTGCAGAAATAGCCAGAGGAAGGGTGAGCCTTCAGGGCGGTACAGGCAGGTAAGCGCCACTTCTGGGTATGAGGTCGATGTTAGCGCAGGAGTTGCTCTGGGGCCCTATAAGGGAAAAAATTACAACCAACAAGTCGCAAATGGAAACACAGGCTCCCTGGAAATACCGGGAAGCGGCTTGGCTTTAGTCTCTGCCTACTTCCGAGGGCAACCGCCCAGGAGAAGGCAATCAAGTTTGGCAAACTGTAGAGCACAGTGCACTCTAAAGCATCTGTGGTAGGGCAGGGTTGTTCGGTCTCCGCAGATGAAAAAAGAAGAGCCAGAATTTGGCTCCAAGGAACAAGCGAGGCACCATTTCATCCCCACCTTCTTTTTCCGGGGCCTGCTCCCGGCTCCCAAGCTGTGGGCCGATCGCAGGGTTGGAACCCAGGGCCCGCCCTTGGCCTCAGGCATTTCGCACGGTGCCTTCCCCGCCTTTGCCAGGCGTAGTGGAAAGCGCCGTGGAAAAACTCAGACCCATAACAAGTGGTCATGACTCAAAGGCTCCTGGAAGTAGCCTGCGGTGCGTTCGGGAGCCGCGTCCGGGCCGCGCCGCGTCCGTCCGGCTGCGCCCGTCCCCCGCTCGCTCTGCGGCCGCCGGGGCCCCGGGGCTCCCGGGCGCGCCGCCGCCGACCCCGCGCATTCCTGGCCCGGGAGGAGAGCGCGGCGGGCGCCCTGCGCGAGCAGCTGGCCGCGCGCGGGCCGCTCGGAGCGCCGAGAGCTGGGGGAGGAGCCTGGCCCGGCCGCCGCCGCGCTCCCAGTCATTGGCCTTTTGTGCTGCAACTTTGCCCGACCCTCGGGGGGCCGCGCCGCCCCCGCGCCCGCCCCGCGCCGTTGCCCCGGGAAAGTTTGCGTCGCCGGGCCGGGCCGTGGGGACTCCGCGCGCCGCCGCTCGGCTCGGGAAAGTCAGCCGCGTCCCCGAAGGAAGGCGACTCCGCGCGAGTCATCCGCGATCGCCCCGGGCGGGTAAGTGCGCCGCGGCCACGGGCGGGCGGGCGGGCGCCCTGGGTCAGGGAGGAGACGGGCGTCCCCAGGACCTTGGCCGCCAGACAAAGGCGTGCTGGAAGTGGTAGCCGAAGCTCGCCCCGCTTTCCCCAGGAGGCACTGGCTGCGGGCAGGAAAGAGGCGAAGCACGCATTTGTGGCCCCTGCTGGCAGAGGAGCGTGTCTGCGGGGCGGCCGGCGGGTCCCGGGAGTGTGCCCAGGAGGCTCGCTCCGGCGCTGAGACCGCTCGGGGTGCGCGCCCGCGGCCGGGGTCCCCGCCCAGGGTCGAGGTCTCCGCCCGCGGTCGGAGTGCGCGCGCGTGGCCGGGTCCTCGCCCGCGGTTGGGGTGCGTGCCCGGGGCCGCGGTCCCCGCCCATAGGTGGAGTCCCCGCTTGCAGTTGGGGTCCGGGACCGGGGTCAGCGCCCGCAGTGGGGTTCCCGCCGGGAGGGGTCCCCGCGGGGGCTCCTCCCGAGTTCGAGCGGTGCCACCCGGTCGCGCGGGGTCACCCCCGGCGGGCCACGGCGGCGCGTGGATTAGCCATAAAACTGCACTGCATTTCCTCCGAGTTGGGGACTTTTAAATTCTCGAATAGTTACGTCAGCGGGGCCGAGCGCACTTCAGGGCTCCGGCGAACACGTGACCCGCGGAGCTTCCCTCGGGCGTCCTTGACTCCCGGGCCCCCGCGGCGTGAGTCTTCCTTGGCCTCTGGACGTCGTCGAAAGGCGACTTCCAGAGTCCTGATTCCCCGCACTGGCCGAGGGCGCTTTCTGCAGCACGCTGTTGCCTTGGAGCTCAGGCCGTGTTCGTTGTCCTTCTCAGTGGTGGTCTTTCCTTAAAATGGCATCATCATCGTCATCGTCAGAGGGTTATCCTTGTTGTTCTTATCTGCTAGCTCTGCCAGATGCTGGGACAGGACCTGTGGCCATGGGTTAAATACAACCGAGATAGTGCGAGAAAGGGTGACTCCAGGCAAGGGTGGACTGGGGAGGTGGAAATAGGAGCTCAGTGTCAGGAAGGGCCCCCCAGGGGGTTAGACAGTGTGCAGGGGTGGGGGGGTGGGGTTTACCGCCGTCCCAAGCCTCTTACCAGCCCGGTACTGGAGATTCAAGGGTCCTGGTGCTGTTTTCTGTCTTATGCCAGAAGAGGGCGGAGATTTGTTAGAAGGCAAAGAACTCTGTGTTCTTCTTTCTCTGGGATTCTCCATGAGGCCACATTTCAAAAGCTGTTTTCATTGTAGTATTTGGAAGTGACTTTGGAAATGTCTGGGGCCATGTCCCGAGGCTGGGTTTCATCTGTGGTTTCGTCCATTCCTAATCACTTAACACGTTTCAGAGTCGAGTCTTCACGATTGTTTTCAGGGGCCCTGTTGAAGCTGGTGTAGCTGGAACTGGAAGGAAGGGTTTGCTGGGGATTGGGGAGTGGACTACGACAGCCGTGGACTTTGATCAGGAGCTCAGGCTGTGAGGTCTTGGAGAGAACAGGACCGGTTGTGCTGGGCAGGTGAGTCCCCTGGGGCTCCTGCTCACAGGCTCTGCCCTGGGCTCAGGCATTCTCCTCGGAGGAGAGCCGGAGCAGGAAATAGGTCAGGAGCTGCCCTCCTTGTGTAGATGCCACGGCCGGACTCTCGGGTGCCCGGTGCGTCCTCTTCGTCTCGTGCATTGTTGCTAGTCCCTCATTGCAGGTTACTTGCCGAGCTTCAGGTAGGCCAGGCACCCTAGAGCCCGACCCGCCACAGGCTTCACCCGCTTATGGAGATCCACTGAGCAAATGCGCCCCGTCTGGGAAACCTGGACAGAAGCTGCTCCCGGTCCCTCTGTTCACCTCCTTCCTCTTTGTCTCTAAGTTTGAGCCCTTAACATTGATTATAGCTGGAGGGAAACTGGAAGATCCAAGTTGCATTTTACAGGTGCCCAAAGGGAAAGTCGGACAAGTCCAGAGTCACATGTGAAGGTGGGACTCAAACCCAGGACCCCAGACACCTGGCGCGGTGTGCCTTCAGCCAAGTCCTGCGGCCTCTTTGGTCTCATCCTGCTTTGTACTGTGGTTATTTATGTTTGTCATTTCTATGGAGACAGACACGACTCGAACGAGGACCTGCCTAGCTTGTAGTACACCCTGCAGGAGTGACACGGGCCTGGAAAGGGGCGGGGGGGGTTGGTCAGTGGTGGTTGAAGTGAGTAAGACACAGGCCCTGCTTTCAAGGAGCAGTGTGTGTGTGAGAGAGATACTCCTGAACATACACCCGCTGGTCAGGCTTTATGAGGAGGCTAGTGCCCAGTAGGGGATGTCTGGAAATATACGAGGGTGTTTTGCTTGTCACTGTGACCAGAGAGGCCACCACTGATATCTCTCTGGTGAGGGTCTGGGATGCTGTGCATGGGATATTCCTGTACAACCAAAAACTGTCTCGTCCGCAATGCCAATAGCACCCCCTAGAGAGGACCCTGCAAGGGTCAAGGGTTTGGGGAATTGGGAGAGACCAATTCTACTAGAAGATGCATGATGGGGGTCTATGGGCTTTTGAGGCCCCAGGCTGCAGGTGTAGATGAGGCTGGGAGAGACCGAGGGCTGAGTTTAGAGCACGTGTGTGTGTGTGTGTGTGTGTGTGTGTGTGTGTGTGTGTTCTTTGGAGGTTCAGTTCCACAGCCAAAAGCAAATGGTTCGGGGATGAACTGTGGTTTGGGTTTATAGGCCCTGGTACCTTTTGTACAATCAGGAGAAGGTCTAGGAGGCTGGTGATCGAGTCTCTGACTCTCCCCTCGCAGAGGAGCAAAGCGAAGAAGGAGAAGGCTGCAGAACTGGGTGCCCTGGTCTCGCCCACTGTGACGCATGTGAAATCTGGCTCGGTGGCTGGGTTTTGTCTCCCTGTCCCTCACCGAGGTCACGGTCCTTTGTCTATAACCTCGATAATCATTTCCACAGCAACTCACTGGGATGACAGAGCGGCCCAAGGGTTACGGAACCGTTCAGGACAAAGGAAAAGGCATGAAAAAAAGAAGACCCGGGGAAACAAAGCTCCCAGTTTAGAGACTGAGCTCCTATATTTGAGTCTCTGCCCCACTCTCGCCAACTGTGTGCCCTCGGGCAGGTCACTAACCATTTCTGAGTCCCCATTTCCGTCTCCTCGTGGTGGGGACACATACCCCTGCCCGCCTGGCTCCATGGAACTGTGGGGGCAAGTGCCATCAGGTGCCCGCAAATACCTGGCAAACTGACGTGCTGTGCAAACAGGAATTCCTGGTTCTGTTTCTCACCTGGTTATGATTCAGTCCCTAATACCTCCAAGAGCTGATTTTTATTGTTATTATTTTTATTTTATTTATTTTTTAAAGGTTTATTTATTTGAGAGGGAGGAGAGAGAGAGGGAGCGGGCGAGCACAAGCGGTGGAGGGGCAGAGGGAGGGAGAGAGAATATGAAGCAGGCTTTGCGATGTCAGCACGGAGCCCGCGGTGAGGCTTGAGCCCACGAATTGTGAGATCACGACCTAAGCCACAATCAAGAGCCGACGCTCAACCGACTGCGCCATGCAGGCGGCCCTCCGAGAGCTTAGTTTTACTCTTAGGATTTTTAGGTGGGAATGAGACGGTGTGCTAGTCAACATCGTTCTCTTATTTGGAATCCGCTCCTCTAGCCTCTGGTTTTGTCTGTCCTCCCGTTTCATTGGTCATTTCTATTTTGCCCAGAAAACAAGTAAAAATAACAGAATAGGAAACTCACTTCAGCTCTGCCCACAGAGAGCAAATCTGGGGAGAAAAATGGAAAGAAAAAGCAGCTGCTGCATGGGCTCATATGCAGGTGTGGCTGTTTCCAGCCGCCCTCATCCCTCTCCCTGTGCACCTGTGGCCACGTGGGCCCCCCCCCACCCACCCCCTGCCATCTGTGTCATTTACAGCCATGGCTTCTGGCCAGCAGTCCCAGCTTCCAGCTCCCGAGGGCAGGGGCTTAGTTCACATCATGATGGTTCCCCCAACGGGAGCCCCGTTCCAAAGAGAAGAGGCTGTAAGAGGTTGGCTCATGTCAGCATCAGGAACATCTTCTCCTTCCGTCTTTTATCTTTCTGACTCTCGGCTTCCCATGGCTGCCTGCCCTCCAGCTGCCTCCTTCCTGCTAAAAAAGAAGGTTCGGTATCTTGTGTGTGCCTTCAATGCAGCTCGCCCAGAAACCTGCATTCGACAGCTCCCTGCGTCGAGCTCCCAGGGTATCTGGCGGTCAGCCATGTGCCAGGGTCTCCCTCATCGAGGGCTGACCAGACCCCGCCTCGTGTCTCCCACCCTCCCCTCTGGAACTGCGGGTAGATGCCTTTGTTCCTTGCAGAGGGTCTAGGCTTCACTGCATTCTGTGTGCGTAGGGAGAGCTGTCCCGGGTATTTGTGCTACTTGTGTGGTTTTGGAACCAGGGGGAAAGCAATCCGTGACCGTCAGAAGAAACTGAGGATTCAGCAAGGTTTACAAACACCAACAGGTAAACTTTGGCCTTGTCTGTGTAAAAACGCTCAAGGCATTCGTTCAAACTCCGGCGTGCGAGCTGAGATGCCCGCTCTTACGCTCGAAAAAATTAGAGAGGAAGCCGGCTCTGGTCTGAATTAAGTGGCAGCGAGGGCACTCTGGTGGCAGCAGCTGATAACATCTCTCTGCTGTTGCTACTTTCCATGCAAACATATCGTCAGCAAATATCTATTGAGCCCCTGTGATGTGATTGACACCATGCTTTACACATGCTTCGTGCTCTTATCTCTTTCAACAATCTTTTCAAGTTATACAATTTGTCCCCATTTCGCAGGGTCAGAGACTGAGGCTCCAAGAGGTTAACAAACTTGCCCAGGGCCAACATGGCTAGTAAATGGCAGAGCTGGACTCAGGCTCAGATCTACCCTCTCCAGAGCCTGGGCCGTCTGGTACTTAGACTCGCTACCCACCCACCCGCCCTGTGGATGACTCAGTTTGATTTCTGTGCCAGTGTTTTGGTGGAAATGAGTTCGGCTCCATGCACTGGCTTTCGGGAGAAGTAGGCACCCTGGGCCAGGATCTTGACCCCAGAAGTGCTGGCCCGTTTGGCAGGTGTCTTGTCTTGGCCTTGTCCCTTTGATTCGGGGGACAACTGCATCATCACTCCCCTGAGCGTGTGGCTTTTCCCGGCACCTGGGTGGGATAAGTTCATTGTCTCTTGAAAAGAACAGTGGGCACCGCCTCCTTGCCTCGTCCTCCTGGAATGACTTCCTCCCCTTTGGCTTGTCATCAACCCCCATTCTTGCGCCCATTAACCCCAAGGGGTGTGGGAATGGCAGCCCGATTTTAAGGCATGATTAAGTTGTAGACGAGAAAAACGTCTCCTTCCGCACCTCCTCCCTACCACCAGGCCTCCTGGGAGCTGGAGCCTTGAGTCACCAGGTCACCCCCTCCCTCCCGTCCTTAAATCCTAACCAGGAACCTGGCCCCTGGCCAACGGGGCACTGTCCAGGCCTTCTCCCAAGCCAGGCCAGGGGCTGAACCTCTGGAGCCTCAGGGTTTGCAGGTCAGAAAATCACTGGGCTGGAAGGAAGCAGAGACGACGAACTGTCCAAACCTCCTCTTCTGGAGGGGGCGCCCACAGCCCGGGGAGGGAGAGGGTTCACCTAGCTCGCCTGTGCCGGCTGCTCACCTGTTTTCCTGGGGGAGGCAGACCCCGCCCGGCAGCTTTCCTGTCACTGTTCACGGCTCATCCTGGAGAGAGATGCTGCTTGGGGCCGCGCGACCCGTCTGCCCGCGAGGCCTGGGGTCAGAGCAACCAGGATGGTGCTCGGCTCAGGGTGGCTTTGGGTAGAGTGACTTCCCTGCCCAGAAGCTCCATTTGCTCTTGGTGAAATGGGCTGTCGTGTTGCTTCAAGTGACAAATGGCCTGCATAGTGCCTGGCACACAGTGGATGTTCATGAACATTGATTCCCTTTGCTGCCACCTGGATTCCTTCCCGTCCCATGACGTGTGCTGGCGTTCACACGGAGCCAGGGGTTTGTGCGGTGTGCCCACACCTGGGGGCACACACCTGGGCAGGGGAGGGGGAGGCGTGCAGACTGGGACTGCGACAAAGCGCTTCCTTCCCGGGTGTCCTGTGGGGAAGGCCGTGCCCCCTGTTGTGTTTGTATTCATGATGCGGAGCACGTCCCAGGTGCCGGGTCCTTTGCCAGAGAAAAGTTCTGTGACTGGGCCCCACCCTCGCCACTCCCTGTTCAGACAGGGGCCAGCCACTGCCTGCTTTGGCAGATGGGAAACTGAGGCTCTGAGGAGTCTTTCCGCAAGGTCACGCAGCTCTTTATTGCTGGTGTGGGTCCAGCTCCTGCCTTCTGGCCCCACTCTGGCCTCCTGCCACCTGCCCCAGGGAAGTGGGGGAGGGGCCTTACTCATCAGCAGAGGCCCAGAGCCTTCCTTTCAGGGAGCGTGCCACAAATGTTCAACACCTTAAACATTTGGCCCCCAAATATGAAAAGCACAGCTCATAACTGAAACGGACAAATGTTCAATTTTGAGTGTCTATAAAGTGTCGCGTAGTATGACCCACGTTGTTGGAGCTCATTTACCTCTTCGATGACGCTGGCTTGCCTCCCTGTGGCTCTGTCTCTAGTGGCTCATTCACCCCCAGAAGCGTTTTCCTTGCTGACTCTGGGCCGGGAAGCTAGCAGGGAACACGGTAGATTGTCCTTTCCCTCTTGCTGGAGCCGTGATCCCCCTGCTGGCCTGTCCGCTCTTCCTGCCCCACAGTGCCCCTCCCCACCCCAGCCCCACCCCGTTGGCCCTGCCACCCCAGGGGCCTCCACGTGCAGCTGAACTGTGACATGCCCGCTGGAGGAAGGACCTGGGACACAGCGTGGGCTCCTGTCATGGGGACAGGCTCAGCGGCAGAAGGCCTGCGCTCTCGCCACTGTGTCTCTTTGCCAAGTTACTTCGTTCCTTGAGCCTCAGTCTCCTTTTGTAGAAAAGAAGTTTTCTGCCAGCTGCATAGGGATGATGGAGAATCACAAAACACAGCCTTTGGGGAAAGTCTCAGGTACCATACAAATATAAGTAGCTGTGTATTTTCTCAAGTTGTTTTTGAAGATGTTTAGTATTTTTTTTTTTAAGCGAAGGCTAAATCTTTAGATTGCTGGACTTTCGTATCGGGGAGTAGAAAATCTCTCTTCTCCCTGACGTGGGCTCTAGGATCTTACAGGCAAGTTGCTTTGCTTGGAGTTGTGTGGGAGATTCTCCCTGTTCCTAGCTCGAGCCAGGCCCCCCACGCTGTGGGGTTGCCCGGATCCTGTGCTTTGGGACTTGGGCTCAAATTCTGACCACTCCTCACCCCTTCTAAGGGCTGGATGAGCGAGCGTGTGCATAGTTCTTCCCTCCGTGGCAGATAAAAGCACTTAACAATGCTCTCTTATGACTATTGTCATTATCAAGCCTTTGATTGTAATTACTTAAATTTGTTACAACATTTAGTACATGCTAAAATACTGTCGTCGGCAGTAGGAACAGTGCCCTTGAGACCTTGGGCAGGCCCCTCATCTGTCAGGGTCGGCTTCCTCCTCTGCTCCCGGGCACGGTGGGACTCTGGTTTTAGGAATCCTATTATCTATTCGGCCCCACTCCTGTACCTGGCCTTCAGGAATGCCAGGTCATATCCTTCTCACCTCATCATTTCCCAGATCAGAAAAAGGACAAGTCGTTCTCCATAGGGGCTAAAAAAGAAAGCAAAGCATTGCTTGTCCTGAGCAGGTGCCAGGACCACAGAGCTGAATACCTGTGAGCACAATTTCTCAGGCTAAAGCCGAAGCAGAGCACAGGTGTATCCTGCCCCTCAGGCCAGAGGACGAAGGTTTTGTCTCCAAATGCCAACGGGGAGATCCGCAAAGGATGCGCGTGTGTGCTCCATATGTTATGTGCCGTGGCTGTGGCGCCTGGCCTTCGCCAGCTGGGTCATGCCCGGCGCGCAACGGGCCAACAGCTCGTGAAGATGTGAGATTTCAGAAGATTCCATTTTGCTGATTGACGACCGGCTTTGCTTTTTCTGAAACCGGAGTGAGCAGATGTGAGCTGCAGGGGGCTCTGTTTCAGCTGTGTTGGTGAGAGCTGCGCCGACGTTTTCCGGAGCGCAGCGCACGGCGTCGAGGGGGCCTTGCCCCGAGCTTGGGTGCTGCCTGGTCCTGTTATGACCTATCTGTTACTCTCTCTGTATTAGAAAAAAGGAAAGGTGGCGCATCAAAACCACATTTGTTTTCTTTCAAGGCTTTCTTTCGATGCTTATGTATTTATTTGGAGAGATTGAGAGACAGAGCTGGGGAGGGGCAGGGAGAGAGATCCCGAAGCAGATTCCGCGCTGTCGGTTTAAAGCCCGACGCGCGGCTTGATCTCAGGAACCGCGAGATCACGACCTGAGCGGAAATCAAGAGTCAGACGCTTAACTGACTGAGCCACCCAGGTGCCCCAGAATATTCTTTTAAACGGAACAGCTGACTTCACTGAAAGATAAGTCTTAAGTAGATAATAGTACAGTAGGTCTAAGGTATTAAGTGCAAGGTGTGAAGTTACTAACGTGGTTTCCAGCCAATTAGATACTCAGAATGCAAATCACTTTTGATTTCTCCCATGGCACCCGCACACGCCTGGTGCTGGGCAGACGTCACGAAGCCTGTGGCACGGCGGGCCCCAGCTCCTCTGCAGGTGCCAGGGTTCCATCCAACGTTGACCCGGCACCTGAACTGCTCTGCGGCCTTGCTTGCATTTCTTCTCCCTTCGACGTATTCCCCACCCTGGTACATAGCGCCACCTCCCGAATATTCTGCTGCGGGGCACCTGGGTGGCTCAGTTGGTTGGGCCGAATATTCTGCTGCTCCCCTGCTCGTAAATCTCGGACGTTCCCCATCGCTCCCCAGCCAGCAGATTCTTGGCCTGACTTTTGAGGCCTTCTCCAAGCTGGCCTGGGCCCCGGCTGCCCAGATGAGCGTCCACGGCTCCCCTCCTGGGCGGCCCCATCACTTGCCACGGTGTGTCCTCTAGGACCCAAACTGAGTCCCGGGACACTGGGGTGTGGCCGTTTGCCCGCGTGCCTTTGCCCAAGTAGTTGTCGTTACTGAAATAATTTTCAACTTACGGAAAAGCCACAAGAAGAGTAGAAAACTCCCATATTCCCTTTGCCCGGATGCCTCCGTTGTTGACGCTTCACCACATGTGCTTGGTCACTCCCCTGTATTAGCCTGTCTCTTTTTCTGGATCATTCGAGAGCCAGGTGCAGACACGACTCTGCCACCCTCCAAAATACAAACCAAAATAGACACTCCAGTGTTCGCCTCCCCCGGAACAAGGACACTCCAGCATCACGCCAATGCAGCCATCCAACTGGGAAATAGATGCACTGTGTGACCGTATCACCCAGGCGTCAGGACCCATTCAGACTCACCAGCTCGTCCCCTTTTCCATCTGATCCCAAATTCAGTCCAGAAGCATGTGTCCTACTCGACGTAAGCTTGCGGACTCTCTTCAGTCTGGGAGAATTCCTCAGTCTCCCCTTGTCTTTCATGACCTTGAAGAGTACGGGTCTTTCATTCTGGAAAAATCCAACCTGTGTCTATCCATAGTTTTCTCATGACCAGACTCTGGCTGGCCGTTCTGGTCAGTCATCCCACGGAAGTGATGCTGTGCTCTTCCCAGGGGGGTCGTGTCCCAGAGCACAGCATGATGACCGTCCCTCCGCCAGGGATGGATCAGTGATCCTGGTTGATGCCTGGCCAAGTTGGTGCCCACCAGGTTTCTCCACCAGTAAGTGGATCCAAGAGCACACGATATCCTTTCCTTCTTTAAACCACCCGCCTGCCTTAGCAACCTTTGATGGCTGCCCGAATTGACCACCGCCCAGATGGTTCTGCAATGGTGACTTCGCTTCCATCATTCCTCCTACGCTTTTGACAAGTTGCCCTTGTACTGGAGACAGGAACTTTTCCTTCTCCCCTTTTTGTGCATTTGTCTGTATCTTGGTATCTGTGTGAACTCATGGATTATTACTTTACTGGATGGGTTAGAACCCATTAGTATTTGTATTTTTTTATGCCCGAATACTCCCAGATTTGGCCAGCGGCAGCCCCTTGGAGGTGATTCTTAACGTCCTTTTGACCTCTCTGGGCAGAGGGAGCTGGGAAGTAGAGGTATGTGTATGTGAGTGCGCGCGTGCGCGCGCGCACACACACACACACACACACACACACACACACACACACTGCTACACCCAGTTCTGTGTTTATCTCATGCCTCTGATTGCAACACTGCTCGAGAGTGCTTTAGAGCCTAATCACCTTTTGTATACGCAAATGCTCTGTGAGAACCTGGCTCCCATTACCTTTGATGTGGTTCTTTTTCTGCTGCTCTCCCTGTCCCTTCTCCTGTGACCTTCCTTGCCCTGTCCGAGGGAAGGGAAGGGAAGCTTAGTGGCTTTCCTTCCAAACCATCCGAGAGAGAGAGAGAGAGAGAGAGAGAGAGAGAGAGAGAGAGAGAAGAGGGAGAAGATTCTCTTTTTAATCCAGAAACCCTTTTGCACTCGTCTGACTGCTAAGCACTTTGCTTGCCCCGTTCCAGATCGCCCCACCTGAGAGAACCCTGGTTTTCAACCACAGTTTGTTCTGTTACCACCCTTCCCGGTTCTCTTTATTTTAGACTTTGAACTCCCCGTGCTCTTGATTGGCCTGTCAACTCCGGAGTGTGCGATCCCCATTTCCTTTTGACACTGCTCTGCTGAGGCACGATTGACACATAAAAAGCTGTGCATTTTGAATGTCCGCGACTCGCTGAGTTTGGGGATGAGAACACACCTGTGAGAGCTTCATCACCATCAAGACGTAAACGTGTCCATCATCTCCCAAAGTTTCCTTCCACTCCCGCTATTAGTATTAATTATTGTTATTATCTAGTGATCCCCATTGGATTCAGCCCGGGGCCCTTCTCAGGGCACAGGTCCCTCGTGTGTGCGTAGAGCTGAGGTGCAGGCTTTTTAGACCAGAATGTGACTGTCTTCCTTTCTGAAGCAGAGTCCTCTCTGCCTCAGTGTCTAAAGGGCGGGTGACTCATGGCCCTCTGGAGGAGCACTTGTTGAGGCCAGGGCCCCTCCCTGACATTCCAGCGGGAAATCAACCCTTTGCTGGCCTGACTAAATTTATAGTGGGCTGGTCCTGGCAGCTGGGGACAGCAGCTGGTGGTTAAAATCTCTGACAGATTTTTTTTTTTTTCCCTCCGAAAAATGTTTCGGTCGCTCTAGTCCGAGCACCACCACGGGGAGAACTTAGAAGCCATTTATAGCCTCTTGCAGTTGGCCCAAGAAAAGCTGCTTCATGAGAATCCCTCCACTTCCCCAGAAGCCAGCTCTCCCCCATTCTCAGCCATCCGGAACATGACTGGGTCACTAGGAAGACACAAAGGCCTCGGAGCTGCTGGTACAATGTGAATTTGACAAATGTTGTTTTTTTGTTTTTTTTTTTTTAGTAATTTCTTGTGGTTCAAGCTAATGTATGTATGTGTATACACACATACACTTTTATTTTAAAATTATTATAATTGTGTTGTACGGGAGGTTTATAAACCTGTATCAGTGCCTATTCACTCTTGATCTACACACTATTCTAACACCCCGAGCTTTGTGTCTTAGTCTGCACGTGAGAAGCAGAGAACTGAAGGCGTAAAGTAGAGGAGAGTCAGGTGGGTTAACAGAGGTGCTGGCTGACAGCCTGCGAGTGAGGGGCGAGGCTGAGTTGGGAGAGTCCTTGGTGACGGTGCAGCTCAGGGCCTTTGCTTTTACAGATGGAGCAGTCACCTGGCTGAGATCCCAAGGTGGGGCCGGTCTAGAATCCAGCCCTCTTGACTTCATGTACAATTGTGCTTTTAGTGCCCCGGCATACTTCCTCACTGACATCATAGTGACTCAAGATGCTGATTGTATGTCATCGAGAAAACATTTCATTATGTTCGAGATTCTCTGTTCAGAAAAATCGGAGAGGTGTCCGATAGGCTTTGAAACATAATTCCTCCCAAAGAGTTAAAGTAACAATGCCATCCCACAGAATATGCAGACAGATATCTCCTCCTCACCAGATCCTCCACTGGAACCTTCATTTTCCCCAGTGGTGCCTGACGAGCGAGGCATGGCTGCATTCGTGCCTTGGGACGAGGCCGACAAGCCCGTGGAAAATGTCAGCACAGAAGTGGGGACTTGACTCTGATTGTCCCATCGCTTCAAACTTTTGCTGAGTTAGTACAAACTGAAGTTGCTCCCTGGCACTTGAAACTGTCCTTAAATATGTTTTCTTATTTATTTTCCTTGTAAAAGCAGTGCATAGTCAGCACAGAACTAGAAAACAGAGACAAGTTCAACGGGAAAAAATACTCATGGGGCACCTGGCTGGCACAGTCCATGGAGCAGGGGATTCTTGATCTCAGGGTTGTGAGTTCAAGCCTCACATTGGGCACAGAGATGACTTAAAACCGTAAAAAAAAAAAAAAAAAAAAAACCCACTCATAATTGTACTACTGAAAGAAAATTACTATTAACACTTTGGCACGCATCTTGCTTGGTGCTTGTTCACTCTGCTACATGTTTCCTGCGTGTGTGTTTGTACATACGTGTACATATCTACATGTATACACACGGATATATAAACACTGATATACACGTGCACATGAGATCTGGATCATGCTACTGGCATATTTATTTATTTATTTATTTACTTACTTACTTACTTATTTTGAGAGGCAGAAAGAGAGAGGGAGAGAGAGAATCTTAAGCTGGCTCTGCGCTGTCAAGACTGAGCCCCGATGCAGGGCTCAGTCCCACGAAGCATGAGATCATGACCTGAGCCAAAATCAAGACTCAGATGCTCAACCAACTGAGCCTCCCAGGCGCCCCCATGCTACTGACAGTTTAAAAAACATTTCTTTAGTTAATGATGGACGTAATTACCTCTAGGGATGTGGAGATCTACCTTATTTTTTTAAATAGCTGCCAATAAGTCTGTTCTACAGCTTTGCCTTAATATGATTAACTGTCTCCTACTGTGGGACATTTTGGTTGTTTCCCGTTTTTTTGTTTTGTTTTGGGGGGGGGTTGCTATTATGGTCACAGATGTGATCAGCATCTTTGTTCAAACCTTAATCATCGTATCATCGTAAAATAAATTCTTGGAAGTACAGTGGCTGTGTTGAAGGGAACAAAGTCTTTTCTGGCTTTCCGTGTGTATCGCCAAAGCTCCTGGCTGATGTTTTTCCATTCAGGTTTTTCTTTTGTTTTTATTATTTTTATTTTAATTTTTTTATGACTTTGGAAAGTCGCTAATGCCTGTATTTTAGTATTCTCTGAATTGTGATCCAGAATCCTTGCCATCGTCCCGCCTCCAAGCTGGCTCCTTCCTTTTCCCCTTGTACCCATTTCTCTCTGACTCCTTGGGCCTGGTCGCAGGGCTCCGAGATCGAGTTCTGGGGGATTTGGAACGGTGGGTGGGAACCGTGGAGGAAGAAGGGAATGTCACAAGGTCCATGGGAATAAATAGTAAGGTGTGGTCATGGGCATGTGCTGGTCTCATCACATTTAAAACATAGTTTCCGGAAATTCACCCTGGGCCCCCCTGCCTCTCATTCATTTCAATGCCAAAGGCAGCACTTTGTGGCAGAGCCTTGGATAGAAGTTTGGGGCTGATTCCTTGGCTTAGGATCTAGTTCCAGTCCCTTGACCTGGCCTTGGGACCTGGCTCCCGTCCACCCCTCCCCTTCCCAGTCTCCGCCATCCACACTCCCGCCACACTGACCTTCCCAGTCTCTGTCATCCACACTCCCGCCACACTGACCTTCCCAGTCTCTGTCATCCACACTCCCGCCACACTGACCTTGTGTGTTCATTGCTCTGGAATGGCCGACTCCTTCCTGGTTCGGCGCTTTCAGATATGTGGCTGCAGACCCTCTGTCTTTCTCTGACTCTTCAACCTTTGGGACACGGCCTAGAGTGGTGGTTAAAAACCTTGCCCCTCGAGTCAGGCTTGGGTTTATATCCTCCTTCTGCCCCTTACCAGCTGTGCAACCAGGGACAAGTTATTCAGCCTCTCTGCGCCTTAGTTCCCATATCTGTAAAAACCCCATTACCGTGAGGTTAATGTTGGTACCCACCTCACAGGGTTGTCGTGAAGATCATATGTGGTGATATCTATGAGGACTGAGACTGGCAGTTCCTGGCACACAGTACACGTTAGTGAACATTCATTATCGCCGAGCTGACCGGGTGGCCTCACCTTACCCCCTAAACAAGGAAATGTTCCCTGTCTCCCGGCTGGGACCTCCTGGCTTTATCTCACACAGCCTTCTGTATCTTTCCTTCTTGGTGGTGACTGCGATTGGTACTAAACAAGCATTTCAAGAAATGTCTGACTCTCGCCTAAGACTGTAAACTCCATGAGGACGGGGCCCGCCTCTTCCTCGTTTACGACGCAAGAGTCAGGCTGCAATCCGTGCCTGCTCACGGGACAAAAGTGAGGGCCCTGCTCCTCACTGCCCAGAGCCAAGTTCATCAGAAAGAAACACTCATGGACCTCCGTGATGAACTAGTAAGATGTACCCGATTATGGAAGGGGGTTCCCAGCAGAGTGAGCTGTTGTGTTGACCAGACTGTGACGGTGACCTGTGTCCCTCTGCACTTTCAAAGCCCGCTGCTCTTGGAGGCTGTCTGGTATCCACCTTCTCAGTGGATGAAGGGCCAGTGCGGTTTTTAAAAGTTTCTAAGGCATATAGTTCAAAACTTAAAAAAACAAACAAACAAAACCGATTAAATGAATTACTAGGAAATGGAAACGATACCCGGCCAGGATTTCTCGTTCCTGAGCACTTGACACTCTGGGCCAGATAATTCTTTGTGGTGGGGCTGTCCTGGGCATTGTAGGATGTTTAGCAGCATCCTGACTTTTATTATTAGATCCACAGACAAAATTACTCTATCAAGTCGCCCTGCAGGCTTCTAAAGGCTCAGTTTCTATGTTTTCTCCTCCTGGGCCAGCGCCACCTGTGGGCCACACTTGGAGTAGCAGCAGATCCTTCCTGAAAGGGCCTGCTGGGGGTCCAGATAAACTGTGCTGTTCAAACACATTGAAAACTTCAAGGAACATTTCTGAGCCTGGGCTTTTTTCCTCTCCTCTCCCTAGGTCACCTGTAGCGGATGATGTCATCCAGCCAGCTGCCCTCGAGGACCTTGAAAACCCACTGTTAGCCGCCTCTCCCCACCAGAGTGAAGCCATCAGCCAGGTCTCCGGGGACCTGACAGCCCAGAGGTACCGTGGGGGCTGGGCCTGCGTCTGGTGGTGGGACCCCGGGGCCCAGCCTCTGAGGCTGCCTCCCTCCACTCCCCTCCCCTCCCGTGAACGCCACCCCTACGTAGGTTTGCACGCCTCTGCTGCACAGGGCTGGGGACTCTTCTTGGGGCCTTAGGGACCTAAGGGGACACCAAGAAGACCCCGCCCCAATGAACGATTTAGAGATCTGTTCCCTTGTGATCTTCAGGGGCCCCTACTTAAAATAGAAGTCCTCTGGGAGAGAGGACGTGCTATTTATATCTCTCCAAGGAATGACTCAGTTGACTGCCTCTGACCTCCCAGGACACGAGCTGGGTTAGCAGAGAGCTGTGCTCAGAGCAGAGGGGAGCCAGCAGCACCATGGGGAAAGGGACCGGGTCCTTGTGCCTTTGCTTGGCAGACGGGTTTTGCCGGGGTAGGGGGGGCGGGGGTTCTTCCCTCACCTGCACTACGTGCCTCGGCAACCCCACAGCAATTGCAGATGTCCAGGTACACTGTGCATAACCCCACTGGCACTTGATTTCCAACAGGCTTGCCCAGCATCAGCCTCAGGACTTGGCTCGGATGCCAGTACACACACACACACACACACACACACACGCACGCACGCACGCACGCACACACCTATCTCTCTCTATACACATGCTCCTCCCCACCCCCCCACATATATACATATAGGTTTATTTAATACACACACACACACACACACACACACACGCTTCCATTTTTGAGATTTAATTCACATATGATGTTGCATAAGTTTAAGGTGTTATACACAGATGTTTTAATTTATGTTTATATCAGTAAAGCAGCCCCAGTGTGTGACCCCACATGGCAGCAGGGAGAGCGTGCTGAACAGGCGCTCCCATGGACCCCGAGCTGGGAAGCTGGTGGGGCACACCCATCCATCCAAACCTCCCCCACCCCCCGGCCATTTTACAGGAGGGACCCAGAGGGGCAAGCGGAAGCTCTCTGAGCGCTGGATGCAGGACGACTTAGCTGTGTGGTTCTGTGGCTCCCAGAAGAGCTCACGTGTCTTTGGGTCTTGTCCGTGTTTCTGAAGTTCCCTCCCAGCCCTGAGACCGTATTTTTTTTTTCATTTTTATTTGTTTTTTAATATTTTTTAATGTTTATTTAGACAGAGGAGAGAGGCAGAGTGCAAGCAGAGGAGGGGCAGAGAGAGACAGAGACAGAATCGGAAGCAGGCCCCAGGCTCTGAGCTGTCAGCACAGAGCCCAATGTGGGGATCAAACTCACAGACTGCAAGATCATGACCTGAGCTGAAGTCAGACGCTTAACCGACGGAGCCACCCAGACGCCCCCCCTGAGACTGTCTTTTAAATGATTTGTCCCAGACCGCACAGTAGGCAGTGATAACTGCTCTTAAAGCTTGCTCTGAAGGCCCCTTCTGTGCCCCAGGCACCACACTTGAGTATGTCACATTGAGTGTCTCTGTAAATCCTCCAAATACCCCTAGGAGGTGAGGGGTTCTCTTAGGAACCCCTTCGCCATTTTACGTATGAGCAGACTGAGGCTCGGTTCCGTTAACGTGTTCAAGGACACGTAGCTGGAGAGTGGTGGAACTGGGATTCCAAGCAGGTCCTGCTGGCCTGCCAGCCTGTGTTCGGCTGCGGGGAGAGCCAGTTTCCGCCTCCCACAGTGCACGGGGTTCCGCCTACATCACTGGCCCCTTTCAAGTCCAAGGAAGATGACGCATTGTAGGGCTGTGTCACCTCTGACCGTGACCAAGAGTGATCACAGGATGCAGGAAGGAACCAGTGGTCAAGTACAGATTTTATCGGTGCTGAGAACTTGGCCAGCTTTCTGGCTTTATTTCCCCGTAGAACGGTGCAGGTAGAGTTCAATGGGCAACTTTGGTGCCTGGCCAGCGTTATTGAACATTTGTCTGGGGTCTCATTTTCTTGGTTTTACTGGAAATCAGTAGAAAAGAGGCAGTGCTGATAGGAGCAAGGGTTGTCTGGCTTTGGTCACCAGCTGCTTCCACAGAATACTCATCATTCACTGGTTCCATATTTGTGAATTTGCCCCTTCCTAAGATTTATTTGTAACCCCAAGATCAACGCTCATGGCTTGTGGTCATTTGTGAACATGTGCAGAGCAGCAAAAATCTGAGCTGCCTGGGGCCCTTGTTCCCAGCGTGGGTGGAGGAAGACGCCCTGTCTTCTTATTGTAGCTCTCTTACTGGAAACAGGTTTCTGCATGGTATATTCAGGGCCATGGCTTTTGTAATTTTGTGCTTTTTCGTTCATGATCTTGCTGCTTAAAATGGCCCCCAAGGGGGGCGCCTGGGTGGCTCCGTCGGTTAAGCGTCTGACTTCGGCTCAGGTCATGATCTCACGGTCTATGAGTTTGAGCCCCACATCGGGCTCTGTGCTGATGGCTCAGAGCCTGGAGCCTGCTTCAGATTCCCTGTCTCCCTCTCTCTCTGCCCCTCCCCTGCTCACGCTATGTCTGTCTCTCTCTCAAAAATAAAAAAGATTAAAAAAAAAATTTTTTAATGGCCCCCAAGGTAGTGCTGAAGTGCTGTGAAGCATATTTAAGCGCAAGAAGGCTGTGGTATGCCTTCCGTAGAAAATATTCATGTTAGATAAGCTTCATTCATGTTAGATGAGCTTCATTCAGGTGTGAGTTATAATGCTGTTGGCTATAAATTCAATGTTAATGAATCCATGATATCTATTAAATAAGATGTTTTCACACAGAAATGCACAGAAAACAAGGTTACGTAGTGATGGGTTGACAAAAATGTTGTGACCAGGGGCTTAGAGGAACCTAACCCAGCTTACCTGCTGGAAACGGTGGTTCACAGTTCAGCTCCCGGAACAACTTAATAGAATGTAACTACTGTGAGTAACAGGAATCAGCTGTACCTGACCTTGCCGATCCCAGAGAATAACCACGAAGGGCATTCTAGGTGGGCACTGGTTGCTTTTTAACCTCAGAAATGGCCCTGCCGCCCCACCCCACCTGTCTTACCTGCTGGGGCTGCTGTGACAAAGGACCACAGACCGAGGGCCTTACAAACAGCAGAAATGTATTGTTCATAGTTCTGGAATCTGGACGTCTGTCAGGGTGGTCAGGTGAGGATCCTCTTCCCTGCTGCAGACTTCTTGCTGCAGACTTCAAATTAATTAATTAATTTGAGAGAGAGAGAGAGAGCACAATAGGAGCAGAGTGGGAGGTGGGGGTGGGGAGACAGAGAGAGAGAGAGAGAGAGAGAGAGAGAGAGGGAGAATCTCAAGCAGGCTCCACACCGCCAGTGAGGAGCCAGTCTTGGGGCCTGAGCTTATGACCTGGGAGATTATGGCTTGAGCTGAAATCAAGAGCCGGATGCTCAACCAACTGAGCCACTCAGGCACCCCCTGTGGGGTCTCTTATAAGGGCACTAATCCCGTTTGTGGGGGCTCTCAGGACATACTCATATCCCAAAGGTGCCATCTCCTATTTCCAGCACATTGGGAGTTAGGATTCCAACATGTGAACTGAGGGAGGACACACATATTCAAAGCACAGCACCACCCTCGGATCCCCTCGCGGGTCGTGTCCCGCGTAGGGTAGGGACAGGGGAGGAAGAGGGGAAGAAAACAGGGCAGAGAAGGCTGAGACGGTGCACTCTAGAGGTTTGCTCCCCCTAGGAGTAGGTTGGTACTTTAAGTTTCAAAATTATATTTAAATTAAAATTTAAAAAAATTTTTTTTTTTGGCATGGAACTGGAGGGTTTGCTTTAAGCCCCCTTCTGCCTCTCTCTCGATTACCTATTGGTTCTTTGGTGCCACATCTTTCCCTTACAAGACGTCTTCTTTCTGAATTGGAAAAAAAGGCACCCCCATCTCTGAGGCAGTTCTCAAATACAATGAAAGGCATTCGCACGCCCCCCTTCTTCTCTGTTAAAGCCGTCGGAGGACATCAAACTTTGCTTCTTCCCCAGGGAAGAGCCTCCGAACCTGCTCTAAACCGGTCGAGCTTCCCTTTTTGCCGTTGGCATCCCTGGGCCCAGACCTTCGAGAACATTCTGCAAATGACTACACTGTCCATGGCCCATCTGTTTAGTATTTTCAAGACCGTTTTTAAAGCAGCAGAACTTGTTTTTTAAATAAAACCACACTTATTAAACAGAGTAAAACGGGGCACTCTGGTTACATCCTGGAAGTTCCTTTAGCCAGGAATCCAAACAGAGGGGTCTCTTTGACCTTGAGGGCTCTCCCTTGGACACAGCTGGAAAGCCACTCACCTGACTCCTGTCCAGGGAGGCCAGACTCTAGTGTGCATCCAGATAACCCAGTTACAGCACACATTGCTGCCCCGCCCCTGGAATTTCTGACTCAGGAGGCCTGGGGAGCAGCCCAGGACTCTGCATTCCTAAAAGATCCCAGGTGACGGTGCTGCTGGTCTGGGGTCCACAGCTGGAGAGCCACGAGGTAAGGCAGTGCCGTTCTCAACCTGTCTGGCTATCTGCAGCTCTTCAGGATTGGAGACATCTGCCCCTAGCAGCTGGTGGCTCGAGTTTCTGATTCCCACTGTCAGACGAGAGAGCCAGGAGTGGGCATAGCTCCAGCCAGTGTCATAGCCTCGCTATGGAGTTACCACAGTCGGAAACTTCAGAATTTTCTGAAGTTGAAAGACAGGGAATTCATGCTGATTTACAGCTTCTGTTTTTCCTCTTGCTCCCGAGCCATGCGTTTATTTTGGGGGCAGCCGTTTGCACCAAAAGATTTTCAGCCGTGGGTATGCATGAGCGGGTTCAACTGCCTCGCAATGCTTAACCGAACTTTTATTTAAGCAAGCACCATATCGTAAAAACTGCATGACAAAGTGAACATATTATTGTTGCTGTTGTTGTTTTTAATTTGGAATAGGGATCACGCAAAAATCTTCTCTCAATTCCAAAAACAATTGATATAAAATAAATAAGTGACAGAATTCCTTTATGTCATTTAAAAGGTATGTGTTGGGGTGCCTGGTGGCTTAGTCAGTTCAGCATCCCAGTTCTTGATCTTGGCTCAGGTCATGATCCCAGGGTTGTGGGATCAGACCCTGTGTTGGGCTCCATGCTGAACGTGAAGCCTGCTTAAGATTCTCTCTCTCTCCTTCTGCCTCCTCCCCTGCTCGCGCACTCACATTCTCCCTCTCTCTCTGTCTCTCTCTCAAATAAATAGATAAATGGTATGTTAAAGGTACATGTTTACGAATCCAGTTGATGTAGCCAGTACCCAGTTGGCTGAGTAAATTGGGGTGCATCTGAATGCCCGGACAGGGCCTTTGAGTTTCCAAGTAGCTGGCTACTATTACATGGAAGCTTATAACTTGCCATGTTGGCAGGGTTCAAATACTGCCAATTTCATATCTCAGACGGACACGTGACCTTGTCCTTGTTTTGGTTTTTCATGCATCTTGAGCAAATTTATCTGTGTAGGTAGATTTTTCCCTTCTGAATAAATCGCTACATCTTGGCCACCTGAGATCAGTTTCCTCCGTCCTCTGCATGCCCCTCTCTGCAGTCTCTGTAACTCCAGAGCCATTGGCCACTGGGGGGGATTCATGACCCAGATCAAAGGCCCTCGAATGGCGTTGGGGTGGTGTTTATGGCCTTTCCTCTAGTTTATTAACTAGCCTGAGTTCTGCTTGGGTCAAGCTCAAAAGCAGTTTCCCTTCTCTGAACATAGGTTTGCTTTGTGGAGGGACACAGGGTAAGAATGTTCTGGGAAGGAACTGATAAGCCAGTTCAGGGTTAACTGTGTGGAGCCAGCCCCCCTTGTTGAACGTGTGAAGGTCAGGATGTTTAGGGCCTGTTCACACTCTCGCATGGGCTGAGTTTCACATGCTGGTTTATCTCGAGAGAGAGACTAGAAATAGCTCGAGGGGCCTGCCTTGGAGCTTCCAGCCAGTTTGCAAGCCTGTCTGGGCACCTTGGGACTCAAGCTTTGCAGCAGCTGCATCTCCGAGGAGTGTATCTCCCATTGCTGAGACTGTCTTATGGAGGGAAGCACAGGCCTCTGCTGGCCTGCTGTCCGGGGTCCGGACCGGCCGAGCTTAGCTCTCCAGAGCAACAGTGTCAAAGTGCTTTCTCCCCTCTAGCTTGTATCTGGCTTTCCATCTGAATCGAGTCTTTGGCCGTAGCCTTTGCCCTATTACGTGATTGTGTGCACTTGGGAATTCAAGAAGGAAAAAAATCAAGAGCCTGTGAGGAAAGCCTGTTGTGCTAATACCTTCCAGATGGCGATACGAAATGGGAGATAAGGTGGTGTCGCCCATCTGGCCCGACAGGATGTGCTGTGTTCTGCCCGGGGTTTGGGGGATATTATCGCCCTCCATGACTGCCAGGTCACTCTGGTGTCTGTCTTTGGACAGGGGCTTAGCTTGGCACCTCCGGCCGATCTCCGAAATGCAGTTCGCTATCAGGTCAGTGGGGGATCTGCCGGGAAGGACTCAAAAGCCCGGAACAGGCAATCAAAAGGTAACAGTTACCTGGCATCATCTCGCCATGGCTGAACTCACAGGCCTGTCAGGCTGAATGCAAGCCCTGGATGGACATCGTCCGTGTTTCTCTGGTTCCTGTGTGGGGCGGAAACTGCATCCAAACGGTCAGGAGACCAGTTGTTGTTTGTGGGGACCTGGGTGAGACACTGAATCGGAGATGGCGAAGTCTGGCCATTAGCCATGGCTCGCCGTCTGCGTTAGGAAGGATTCTAAGGTCTTGTCCACCTGAGCCTAGCAGGAAAGAGTGCCATGATCAGTAAGTCATGTCTGTCTGCTGGAAGGGGAGGTGTGGTGGCTCATGTGGCCTCTTCTTAACTCTTCTCTTGAACAAAAAAGGCTTAAATTAAATCAACATTTCCTTCATCTTCCGAAAAGATAAACATGCTGTGAATGTGAATTCAGCTTCTTTGTTTTTCCACTAAGGCTTGGAAAACATTAATTCCTTAAATGAGAAAAGGGAGCTCAGAGTTTTATTAAAAAGGCCTTCAGACACCCTACCCCCGGCCCATTTTATAGAAGAAGTCGAGGCAAGAGAAAGTACCGTGCAGAAATGAAATGAGAATTCACGTGTGAGGCCTGCATCGGGGTGCCCTGGCCTCCTCTGTGCCGGCTCGGTGGCCGTCCAGGAGTTCCTGCTGAGGGCTGGCAGGGGTGCTGGCCATTGCCAAGGGCCCGGCTCCCTGACCGCGATGTCTGAGGACTAGCCCCTGCTGGTCAGGGAGGCTTGGGTACAGACAGAAGCTGGCACAGAGGGGCTGAACTGTCCCCACCTTGTCAAGCAACGCTGTCCCCCGGGGCAGCTCAGGCTCGGGGTGGGGTGGGGGACAGTACAGGGACCCTGTGTAAGTTCCTGCTTGGCGTCTAGAACCAGGGCTGGCCCTGTGGGCAGGCCACCCAGACAGTCGCCCAGGGCCCTGTGCTTATTTCAATGGTGTGCTGTCACCATCCTGAGATTCTTGATCCTTCTGGAATGCGGCGCTCTGCATTTTCACTTTGCATTCCATTTTGCCCTCGAGTCAGGTTACTGGTCCTGCCTCAGACTGGGATTCCAAGAAGATTGCACAGGTGTCCTGCTGTCGGTGGCCTATGTGTTGGGGACGCAGGGAAGGAGCTGTCCTGTGTTGAGCACTGTTCACGTGCCAGGCTCTGTGCTGGGGGCTGGAGAGGCCACAGTGGCTGAGACTTTCGTAGGGGAGCAGGACACCTTAGCTGAAAACGAGGTGCTCAGAGGTGGGGCCGGGCCCAGCCTGGCCATGCAGGATGGGCACATTACCCCCACCTGGGGAAGGGGTAGTTTGGTGGCCCCTCAGGATGATTATGGGGTGGGCTGGGAGGGGACGAGAGACATAGGCATTCAGGGGCATGGTCTGCTTGAGCCAAGGCACAGAAGCAGCCTGGAGCGTCAGGGGGCCAGCTTGGTGGGGTTGGAGCAGAGAGAGGGAGAGGACAAACCTGGGAGGGGACAGGGACAGAGATGGGGTGTGGGAGGCCAGGGAGTTTTTTTCACCTGGGTTCCTAAGGCTGCAGAAAGTTGGGAGGCTTTCAGGCAGGGCAGGGAAGGACCTTATCAGAACTTGAGCTGGGTTATCCTGGTGACCGTGGGGGTAGGTGTGAGGGGACAGAGGAGGCAGGCAGAGCGGGATGTGCAGGAGCCCTGCTCGGAGAGGTCGTAGCTGTCGTCACCAGCAGAGGTGGCTGGGACAGAGAGGTTCCGGAAGGAGAAGGAGGTGACTCAGCAGGAAGGGGTGATGGAGAGATGAGGACAATCCCAGCTTCTGGCGCTGGTCTGAGTCACTGAGCGCTTCCCTGTTGGGGCCTGACCCCCCGACCCCTGGCAACGGGCCAGCAGCCAGCTGGAGACGGGGGGGGGGGGGGGGGGGGGGGGGGGGGGGGGGGGGGGGCGGCTCTGTTCTTAACAGAGCAGTTGATTCATTTGTTTGGTACCTTTGGCTCAGAGAGCCTGGTGCGGGAAGGGTGTGGCCCTGGTGGTGGGCCAGCAGGAGGGAGGGTGAAGGGCGCAGGCTCCATGGCCTCCAGGCTAGATCCGAGGGGACCCCCAGTGTTCCCAGGGCAGGGAAGTACCTGTCACCTGTGGGCACGCTCCTCAGCGGAGTGTGACTGTCAGTGCTCTTCGCCCATGGATTTGGCTTTGCTCTGGGGCCACAGATCCCAGGCCGCGTCTCCCACTCTCTCCGCCAGCGTTTTCAAAGACGGAAACCTTCCCCTGCCCTTCCCCTGCCCAGAGTTTTCTGGAAACAGCAGAACCACGGTCTGTATCGCCTTCCTCCAGCTCACATTAAATCAAACCAGATCTTTACGGGGCTTGCCGAGGAGGGAGCACTGTCACTCCCGTAGGAACCGAAATCGGGGACTAGTAAATTTCTGTCCACTTGTGCACTGGCCTTGCTCCAGGCTGACCCATGGTCGTTACGCTCTGGTCTCTGTTTTTCTCCTCATTACACGGGGGAAGAAGGCATCCTGGGCTCCCTCTCTGCCTCTGTTCCTGACACCCGGCCTGTTCGTGCCCAGTTGGGACACTCCATCTCTCCCTGTCCCTCTGCCTGTTAATCCAGTGCTCACTGCGGGCGGCCTGGCTACATGTTGCGACTATATGACTTCGGCTGAGCGACCTCAACTCTCTGCGCCTCAGTTTCCTTCCTTCTTTGTAAAGTGGGGGGTGGTGACATTTGCCTCAGAGGGTTGTTGTGAGGGTTATTCGAGGTCCTATGTGTATAGTGTCTGGCACAGGACCAGGTACCCGGCGCCAGGCATGCTGGACCGCCACCTACCATAAGGTACCAGGGACAGGGCGCACGGGACCAGGCACACCAGACCGAGCTCCCAGTGGGGTTGAGCTTCTGCTGTTTTTGCGGCTGTCGATTAGTAATGCCCAAGCCGGGGCGCGGAGGCTGAGGGATTGCTGGCTTGGGGAAGGGCTGCGAGTCCAGGAGCAGCCCAGGCGGCGCGTGTTGTAGGCGCTGAGGGAGGCCGGCCTGGTGGGAGCAGAGCACGTGAGGGCCAGGGCGGTGGAACCGGGGGTTGAGGCCGAGGCGGACCCCGTAGTACCTGCTAAGCAGCGACGGGGAATTGGAGCGAGAGTGCGCGGGGTGTGAGGGCACCCCTGGCAGCTGTGCTCCACACCAGGAGGCCAACCACGTAGCTGGAGCTGGTGGAGATGGATGGAAATTAGCAGAACATTCTTGACACTGAGACCCAGGGGTCCTGTATTTCTGCCATCCGGGGGGCTTCCTGCAGGAGTTCCCACCCAGAGGGAAGAAATGAGCCCTCTACCAGAGGCTCGGAAACCTCAGACCCTGGCTCCAACCTCAGGCCTGGTTTCAGGCCTTTGGTGCTGAGTCACATAATTGTAACTGGGCTGCCTTCGGCCCTGCCAGCTTCCCTGTAGGCAACAGAGTGGACGGCTGGAGGGAGGCTGGGAGGGCCGACCCCCCCCCCCCCCCGAAAACTGTTCCCAAGCTTTAGTCTGTGGACGGCACCGCGAGCCTTGCTTTTTGCCAGAGTTGAACATCAAACCTGTTTTGAGCTCTTTGCTTGAGGGTGTGTTTGCAGGTGGGTACCCAGGGGCCCTCTCTGCACTCCGGGTATTTCCCTGGATGTCCAGCAGGGGGCGCTCACCCACTGAATGTGGGATGCCGCTCTGCTATAGCTCTCTGAGCACCCGCCCCCCCCCCCCCCCAACCTCTCAAAGGGTCCCCACAGGTCCCTGGTGCAGGTTCCTTGGTTACCTGTCAGCCTTTTGGCCTTGACTTTTATCAGCCTCGGATTTTAGGGGGTGTATCCCAGGGCGTTTGCAAAGCTGTATCGTAGTCCTCGATTCACAGAATTCACTGCCTATAAAAAATGATTCGAAATGATCATACAAAAGTCCCCTCCCCAGAAGAAAAATCACACAAGACAACTCACAGAGTGTCCTGAGCACCCGCACTGCCTCCACCAAGGAAACACCAGGTTCTGCTGAAACCTCACACACGAGGCATCCACGCCTGACCAGGGGGCTGTGGCACCGGAGGGTGCCACCACTGTGTCTAAGCAAAGGCCCCGGGGAACCGGGCCCGGGATTGAGGGAAGCCTTGTGCTGGGTCTTTAAACAGCCCATCCCACATGTGTGGGGTGAATTGGGTGGGGTGAGGGGGCCTGATGAATGTGCCATTAATGAGCCAAGTTCCACTGGGAATAATTCTCCCTTTGTGTCCCCAGCACCTCCCCAGCTGCTGCCTGTGCGGATCTCACTCCCCGAGCCTCAGGACATGTGTCTTTGCCTTCTGCCCCAGCTGGTGATGGAGTAGAAGCTTCCGCTCTCTCCTGCCAGGGTCTGGCCAAGGACTTAAGCAGGTATTGTACTAAACTTTCCCTCCACGGTTGCTGGAGCGGAGGGGCCAGGTGGTCTCTTTCCCCTAGGCCTTGGACTCAGCTGCCATCAGGGATGGCACCAGCAAGGTGTTGACAATCTGTATCTGTGATGCCATGAATTTGGGCTGTAGCCGATGTGGAGTTTACCCCTGCAGGCAGGTGTCTGTGTCACCATGGGGATGTCCTTCGTGAGTGAGTGTATTATCAGGGGTCTCCAGAGAAACAGATCCAATAGGAGGTATATATACATACAGACAGAGAAACGCATGTTAAGGACTTGGCTCATGTGAATCTGGGGAATTGGCAAGTCTAAAATCTTCAGGGGGCGGGGGGTGGTAGGGGCAGCAGGCTGGAGAGCCAGGGAAGAGCCAAAGCTGTAGCTCGAGTCTGAAGGCCATCTGCTGGCAGAATCCCTCTTCATTGGGGGACCTCAGTTCCCATTTACTGATTTATTGACTCATTTATTTCTATCAATGTGGACTTGGGGTTATCTATTTTATACTTTGGGTTATAATAAAATAACACTTTATTCTTTTTTTTTGGCCCAAAGTATCTTAGCTTTGGCCATTGGGCCATTCATTGGCTCCCAGGGCTTTATGTTGAGGGGGTCCAGCAGCCCTGAGGCAGGATAGAGATACAATCAGATGTGCATTTTTGTTTTTATTTTTTTAATGTTTATTTATTTTTAAGAGGTAGAACATGAGCAGGGGAGGGGCAGAGAGAGAGGGAGACACAGAATCGGAAGCAGGCTCCAGGCTCCGAGCTGTCAGCACAGAGCCTGACACGGGGCTCGAACTCACAGACCGTGAGATCATGACCTGAGCTGAAATCGGGACACTCAAACTGACTGAACCACCCAGGCGCCCCAAATTTGCATTTTTAAAGGCTCTCTCTCTAGCTGCCTGGCAGGGCAGGACTGGATTCTGCACTGACCAAGACTGTCCTGAGGCTCTGTGTCCTGCCCAGGGCCAAGACGAGACCAGGCGTGGCTGCGGTTAAAAACACCCTCCACTGCACCTGCAGACTTTGCTAAGTCCTCTCTCTCCCTGGCTGCTTTTAGCCACGGGGCTGTGGCCTAGATCCAGGGATCCAAATAAAACTTGTCTTTTCCCCTCTGGTGTGGGTCCCGGAGGTTCTCAACTTAAGTTTCAAAAACGCCCAGATGAAAATTTCATTTTGCTGAAATGGAAGTTGTTTACGAGCCTGGGCCGGAGAGTCTGAGGTCCTCGTTGGTCTCATGGTTTGGAGATACATCGTGCATCTGTTCCCATTTGCAGCCAGGCTTCTCTTGCTGGAGCGGGCGTGCCTTCTTTGTGTTTTCGCCGTGCACACGCGTGGTGCAGTCTCTCCCCGCTCCCCCCACCTCTGTGGTTTTGTCTTTTCCTCTTTGGGCTTGGAGGGGAGTGGCGGGGCAGTGAGGCCTGGTGTCTTGACAAAGAAGGCCCGGGGCACATCTTATTACCAAACGGACAGATGTTCTGTTCTTGCAAGCATGCTGGGCGGCTTCCTGCTGCCTCGTCCTGCTTCTAATGGCTGCTGTGGAAATGATGACACAACCCCACGTTTCCAGTGCAAATGGCTTTTCTCTGGGAATTTTCACACCCCCTCCCTTCCCCCATCCCCGTTGGTAATCATTAGGGCACAAGCCTTTGGGAGAACAGATGTGACTTTGAGAGACGCCACGGGGAGGAGAGAGAGCTCCGTGTGCAACCCTGTCTGAAGCAAAGGGCTTGTCCTGGGAGGGACGCTGTCCACTGCGGTGGCTGGGCTTCTGGCCTTCCCTTCGCCTCCGGCCCTGCCCTCTGCAGCCTCCACACTCAGCAGACCCCCTGACCCATAAGAGCATTCTAGACAGCATCCTGTAGTGGTGAGCTCTAAGAGGCTGCAGCCAGGCAGAGAGTCAATGATAAAAGAATTTCTAGCAATACAAGTCCAAAGCCCTCACTCATGCCAAGGCAGCTACAGCTGACCACGGGTTTTTGGAGCCTCTGGAGGCTTGTGGCAAAGAGCCTGGTATGTTGGTACCTGTGCCGGCGGGGGAAGGGGGGTGAACCTGAGCAAACAACATCCCTGTTCAGAACTGACTGACCTGCCTGTCGGCCTGCCGGGGACAGCTGTCCCGCAGGAACTGGTAACTTGGAAGCCTGGCCAAGGGCTGCCTGGAAAGACCTGGAAGAAATGAGATTAAGAAGCAGCTTCCTGCAAGGAGGAAGTGATCCCATGCTGATGCAGGAGGCCCAGGGCATAACACCCCTGAGAAATGCCGCCCCAAACTGCAGCCCGGGATTGGGGAGGGGGGGGGGACAGGCAGGTGGCCTTGGTGAGATGTCCCCCGGGCCCTGCCTGCATCGGGCAGCCTCAGATTTCTCCACACTTCTCCCGGACTTGAGGGATTTTCCTGGCAGGAGCTGGACTGCGTGTCTCCCTCACCCCACCCGGGGTGGTACCCTCTTCCCCCAGGTTAGAGACGTGAACCCCTTCAAAAGCGTTCCACGCCCTCGCCCTCGGAGCCAGCACATGTGCGAGCTCCCAGCTCAGTGGTTAATTCTGCAGGTGGGGTCGGGACCATCCTCTGTGTTTTAAAGATGTCGGGTTGCTGAGGCTGAGGCTCTCTGGCAACAGGAGCTTCCCCGAGCGGACTCGGGTCTGACCCAGCTCGTTCCTTATTTACATATGCCACCTGTCATTACAGTCATTCTCCTGCCTGAAAGACCCACTTCTTCCAGGGTAGACCGGGCACGGGTATGCTGTAGAGCGTCACCCTCCTGGCGGGACCAGCACAGGCCATCCGAGTGGGGCTTCGGGCCGCTGGCCCATCTCAGGAATGGGAACCGGTGTGGGGGCAGCTGGGCGGGCTTGTCCAGAAGCTGTACCCTGCTGGCTTCGGCCGAGGAGCACAGTGGAGGGAGGCCACTCCTTCCCCAGGGGAGTAGGTAGAAGTTGGCCGCCTCCGTCTGGGCAGAGCAGGTGTGGAGGGGTGGGGCCGGAGACCCTAGCCCCATAGTTCTTTTTCCCTCTTCTGGAAAGGAGGGGTGGGCAGCCAGGCGGGGCTTCTCTGGAGTGCCCCCGGAGGAAGTGCAGAGCATCAGCTTTGTGACCCCTAGGGCAGCCTGGAAGGGAGTCCGACCTGACATGGGGTTCGGTGAGGAGCCAGTGAGGGCATGGCCGGGGGTGCCCACCGCAGCTCCCAGAAGGTGGAGGGTTTCAGGGCAGCGGGGTCTGGGAGCTCCCCCTCCATTCCTGGTAACCCCCGTGGTCCCATATTATGTTGGCTGCTGTGTGCTAGTTTTCGAGTTTGGCTTTTCTTCCAAGCCAAGCATATGCCTTGGAGCCTCCAGCCCCAGCTGGAGGTGGGAAGAGAGGGGTTGCCAGCAGCAGGCCGGTCATGGACTGCCTGAGGGGAGGTGGAGAAATAGACCCGAAATCCAAGACAGGGCCCCAGGGAGGTGGGGTGGAGGAAGGGCTTCTCACCAGCACAGGCCTGGCTCAGGGCCCTTCCCCGCCTAGCATGGCTCCTGCCAGTGTCAGTTAGTCAGCTTCTCTTATTCTTTAGCTCGTGAGATGCAGTCACAGGCCTGCTACAGCAGCTGCAGGAAGTGATGAGTGCTCTCAGTCTAAGTGGATCATATAGTGGGGTCTTCTGCTTTATTTATTCGCCATATGTCCATCCATCCGCCTGTCCATCCATCCTCCCGCTCGGCATACACGTCCTGGGTTGATTCTGAGCCATATCCCGTGTGTGATGTGGTGCGGGGGGAGGAGCATAAAGCTGCAGAGACTTGCCTCTGGTCCGTTAATGAGCTGTGTGACCTTCAACAAGTTACTTGACCTCTCTGAGCTGTCGTTTGCCCATCTTTAAAACGAGGCTAGTAGTACCCACATCTTGGAGGTAATTGTGAGGAGAAAATGAGGTATGTGAAGAATGTAGCTCAGGGCTTGACAAATGGGAGGCATTTAATTAATGCGGGCTCTCCCCTGACATCCATCAGTGCTGGGAGTGCTGGGGGAGAGGAGACGACACAGCAGTGATCCAGCACGTAAACTCTCCAACTGGCTGAGAACAGAAGAGCCAGAAGAGAGTCTCCTCTGCCTGGAGGAGTCGGGGAGGCTTCCAAGGGGGGGAGCCGTGTTTTCATGGGTTTTCCAGGTGTTTGCTGAGGGTGAAGAAGGAAAAGGTACTTCAGGGAGGGGGAGCTCTGTGTACCGCAGCCTCGGGGGGAGGTGGTGATGCCCAGCAGATTTAGGCAGCGGGTCAGGAGAGGCCTGGATGGACTGGAGGGGGCAACACAGGTGGTTGTGGGCCGAGTAGTGAGGTTAGCGGGAAGGGACGCAGGCATGGCAGGCGGTGGTCAGGTTTGGGGGTGAGCCTGTAGCCAGACTGAGGAGTCTGCTGGGACCCACAGTGTGAAAGAAAGATTGTTTCCCCGGTATTTTTTTTTTTAATTTTTTAACGTTTATTAATTTTTGAGAGACAGAGTGCAAGCGGGGAAGGGGCAGTGAGAAAGAGAGAGAGACACACACAGAATCCAAAGCGGGCTCCAGGCTCTGAGCTGTCAGCCCAGAGCCTGACATGGGGCCTGAACCCACGGACCGTGAGATCATGACCTGAGCTGAAGTTGGATACCCACCGACTGAGCCACCCAGGAGCCCTAGATTGTTTCCCCTTTAAAGCAGGGGAGAGTCAGGACTGAGTTTGGGGGTGGGGAAAATCTCTGATGGCCAAGGGGAACCTGGATGGTGAGAAGAGGCTGGAGGTCACAGGGCCAGTGGAGGTTGGTACTGTGGCCGAGGTGGGAGGTGGTGGTGGACTGAACTAGGGCAGTGGCTGTGGGGCCTGAGAGGCTCTGAATCTGTCTTTGCGGCTTTCATTCCCCCCTTCCTCCCTCCTTCCCTCCCTTTCTTCCTTCTTTCTTTCCTCCCTCCCTCCCTCATGTTTGTTGAGCTTCTGTTCTGTGCAGGCCTCATAAGCTGTTGCTGGGGATACAGTATTGATACCCTGCAGACATGGGCCACACTTCTGAGGGGTCTCTGCAGGGACAGCGATTCCTGGGCTGGGCTATGGTTCCAGGCGGGGGCTCCCAGGACCTTGGGCTTAGCACCGGCATTTCCTCCCTGTGCAGCCCAAGGCTGGGGCTCAGGAGGGCAGGGGTGTAATTCCCCATGCAGTTCCACCCAGCATGCAGTCCCAGCTTTTCATGTCCTGGCTACAAGTTAGAGGACGGCCGGCTCTTTGGGGATGGCTTGCCCACTTTGTGCCCCGAATAAGTGCCCCTTCTCCTGACTTTAAAAATCCATCTCATTGGGCATCCTTGCCTGGTGGCTTTGCAAACCATAGGATCCTGTGACCTCTCTCAGGTTTAGAAAGATGGGGGATTCCCTCCCTCCCCCTTTTTATTGTCCCCATTTTAAAGATGGGAAAACTGAGGCCCAGTGAGGTCAGGACCTTGCCTGAGGTTACAAGCTCTGAGAGCAAAGTTGTGGTGGGAACCGTTTGGGTCGGGTGTCTCAGCAGACTCCTCCTCCAGGGAGCCTGCCCAGCTTCTAACTCCTCCTCCTGAATGAGGAGCTCTGGGCTTGGTATCCCTGGATGCTGTGAGAGTCGGTGAGGCAGGGACACTGAGTGCTCCCCGGGACAGAATGACTTCTTGCTGTTCCGTGAAACAGCACAGCAGCAGCCGCAGCTGACGTGTATTGAGCGCTTGCTGTGTGCCTGGCATTGCTATACTAAGAACATTTTGTATGTTATTTCACTTACACCTTGCAATATCCACGTTGGTGGGAAGGTCCTGTTGATTTTTACTGCACAAATGAGGAAACTGAGGATCAGAGGGGTTCAGTAACTTCTCTGAGTCAGTTTAAGGATTCAGGTAAGTGAGAAATTTCCCCTATTATCCATTAATCTTTCTGAATTAGGTGAGTGAGGAAGTGAGTTTAATTCAAACCTCATTCCTGGGCACCCCACCCTCCCCTCCCCACCAAAATCACACACGTGCAAAGCAAGACTTGTCGATGGGGGGATGGGGGGGTGGAGCTGAGGTCGAGGTCGGGAAGCTGGGGGGCGTGGCTCTGGGCTTTGCATGTGACAGCAGTGGGAAGACCTAGGATCATTTCCGTGATTCTCCGTAAGCTCTGGCCTCAGTTGGAGAGAATTTCAGTTTTGGCCTCTCTCCTCTGTGCCCCTGATTACGGGTCTGTCCACCCGGATATCCACCCATCCCTGTGTCCGCATAGTGGCCAAGAGCCTCCCATGTGCCCAGCTATGGGCTAAGCACTGGGCATTCCGTGGGGCATATGGGAGTTGTGGCTTCAGCCCTCCAGGAGCCCACCTTGCCCAAACTTGTTTCCTAAGGAGAAACCGGATGCTAAGGACGCTGGGGGGCAGTGGGGGGGGGGTTGCTACCCTGGGATGAAGGGGTGAGAGCAGGCCCCTCTGGTCAGCTGCTGACCTCCCAGAAACAAAGGAGCCACGCCGTGTTGGAGAACAGAGGCATGTTCCCAGGCTGGGCAGTCGCTGCACCGTGGAAATGCTCATGCGAAGGAGAAACCCTTCATCTCTTTCTGGATTAATAACTTCAAGAGATGCAAAACCATGTAAATATAGCGGGCGCGTATTCTGCGTCAAAACTGAATACGTACCCGGCCTCTGAAAGCTGGCTAGGAAACCCGGTGGTACCTCTCACACGTGCTTCCTTAAAGTCAGCGGATGAGGCAGGAATTGGGTCGGTCTGTTGTCAGGGAAAGATTGTCTTCACGTGGACAAATCAGTTCCTGAAAATCTGAGTATGTCGGGAAAATAATCCCTTATCTTCAGACACAGTTACAGGCTAATTGCATCCAGCGACGACTAGACAGGGTGTGGATGGAATTACACAGACAGGCCCACTGGGAAGGTTATGAAAAGAGGGTATTATTTTTAGGGCTTGGTAACGCACACACGCGTGCGTGCACACACACACACGTCTGTGCACACTCACACACACACACACACAGCGCACAGCACACGCCTCAGACGCTATGCTAATTATGCTATCAGTAGGTGCTCACGATGCTATTTCTGGCCCAGCCGTTCTGGATTCTGTTCTGTCACGGAGCCTTGAGTCAGCAGTTCTGGTCCTCGGCGCCTGGCTTTGGCTGCACCGCTCACAATGAGGGCAGCCCCATGGCAGGCTCCGTGTCACTGCTCCTCAGGCACGGAGAGTCGTGCCCCCTCGGACCAGCCGCCCTGTGCCCTGCCTAGCGAGGGGAGCTGCTGCTGGGGAGCCACGAGGACCCACTCTCTGCTCACAGTGAGAGAAGAAGCGAGGCACTTGGAGCTTCTGGCTGCACCTGTTTGTGTTTTCATCTTGGGAGCATTTCCACCCCGACCGGCCTCTTTGGAGCCCCGGGCAGGACCCCTCTCCTGCTGCAGGTGGCGGGGCCTAAAGTTCGCAACCTCTTTCACCAGTCTGGCTTCAGAAACCAGCCTGCTGCTGATTTGGGCAGCTGGGAGATCCCCGCTCTGCTTGCAACTGAATGTTTTTCTTCAAAGGCCTCTCTTCCCTGGTACCAAGTAACCTCTAAAACCTTAACTTAAGCTCTAGAGGAACTCAGTGGATTAACACATCAACATTCAAACCAAGTACAGTATTTAATCTCTCTTAACAGGCACTGAAAAGTGCTTATGGAATTTTCTGTTCTTGGAAAGATTTCCCCGAGAAGAAGGAGGAGTAACACTGGTGATGTTCTTGATCTGGAGCAGAGGCAGTCACCTCTGGCCCAGGCAAGTCCACCATTTCTCTCTTCCCGGGTCTGAGCGAAACTTGACGTTGTGTCTAAGGGCGGGCTTGAACTTTGGAGGTCAGAGTTTTATTTAGCCCGATGGCCACCTTGGGCCACCCTGTTTGTTTTTGCCTGTGATCTTAAACCTAGCGTATACCGGCAGTTATAGGAACAACCTGGATTATCTAAAGACAACTGTTACCTGAGAAAGGCCACATAAAATGCATCCGCTAAGTCCAAGTTGTATGGGAATAGCGGGGAAAAGGTTTATTTTATTTATTTATTATTATTTTTTTTTTTCCAACGTTTATTTATTTTTGGGACAGAGAGAGACAGAGCATGAATGGGGGAGGGGCAGAGAGAGAGGGAGACACAGAATCGGAAACAGGCTCCAGGCTCTGAGCCATCAGCCCAGAGCCCGACGCGGGGCTTGAATTCACGGACCGCGAGATCGTGACCTGGCTGAAGTCGGACGCTTAACCGACTGGGCCACCCAGGCGCCCCGAGCGGGGAAAAGGTTTAATTGCGACTTTACCTTGAAAAAAAAAAAACGTGAAAAATTACGAAAATGGCTTATTTTATGTTTAACAAGATGTAGGCTTTCATTTTTTTTTTTTAAGATGTAGGCTTTCATGATAGCCATATGTTAATATTTAGAATGAACAAAGAGTTCTGCCCCTATTATTCTGACAGGTTTTCAGGGCTGTGTTCTCACCTCACATTTGACTCTTGCTGCTGAAGCCGAGACCCTTCTCTGTAAATACGCAGGGGCTTAAACAGTTTTCTGAAGGGCTCCTCTCAGCTCCTTGATCTTGACATTGCCTCTCTGAAGCCGCCTTCTTCACCTTCCTGAGTGTCTCTTCTTCAGTCGTTCACAGAATGCCGTTTGTCACGGCTTCGGGTGGCTTTTGAGCACTTCCGCGGAATCGGGTTCAGTGACTTCACGGTGTCCTGCATGTTTTGCTAAATTTACGGCTTCCTCTGCACTTGGTGGCATCGTGCTCGCACCGGCAGTCACTGAGAGACGAGCCAGACAGGCTCCCTTCCCTCTTTGAGGGGGGATTGAGGCTCCAAGGCATTGTTTCGTTGGCGGAACCCTCGTAACGCTGACCTTTGCTTCCTCTTCTAGAACCGTGTTGCCGTGACAACATGGATGGTGGGGACCCTCTCCGAGGGATGGGGCAACTTGAAACATATCCTCTGCGAACCTCTTCACTTTCTGATTTTCCCGATTGCTGGGGGGAAGCCGAGTAGCTGCTGCTTTGCTCGTGGAAGCAGGCTTTGAAATTGGAGGGGTGTTGTTGAAGGCGTGGGCCACCATATTCATGGGCTCTTGGCAGAGGACCCACAGGAAAGTATATGTTGAGAGTGTCAGTCATAGAAACACCTGCTCATCCGCGGAGTGACTTCTGTTTTTTTAAACTTACTGGGTGTTGTGAATTACGTAACGGATCACGATCGTTTCCCTTTTTGCTTTGGCTGTTGGGAGACTGCAACTTATTCCAACAAGGGCTTCTGGAATAACCTTACCCCCTCTGGCTTTTCTACACCTTTTCTAGTTTCTTCTTCCTCCCTCCTTTCCTTTTCTTTCTTTCTTGAGTGAGGGGGAGCAGGGGAGGGGCAGAGAGAGAAGGAGAGAGAATCCCATGCAGGTCTTACACTGCCAGCACGGAGTACTATGTGGGGCTCAAACCCACGAACTGTGAGATCATGACCTGAGCTGAAACCCAGAGTCGGACGCTTAACCAGCTGAGCCACCCAGGTGCCCCTCTTTTTTTGCTCCCTTGAATTGGAAGCTTAAATCCTTTTTGAAATTAGGTAGAGCGGGCACCAGGGTGGCTCGGTCGGTTAAGCATCTGACTCTTGATTTCAGCTCAGGTCACGATCGCACGGTTTGTGAGTTTGAGTTCTGCATCCTGCTGGCTCTGTGCTAACAGTGCTGAGGCTGCTCGGGATCTTCTCTCTCTCCCTCTCTGTTCCCCCCTGCTTGTGTTCTCTCTCTCTTTCAAAATAAATAAACTTAAAAATAATTGTTTTTAAATTACGTAGGGTATATTTTCCAGAAAGTTTATCTCAGGAGCATCTCCTACAACTTCCATCTCAAAAGAGCTGAATGGATTTGGTAAAGGAAGAAAGGTGTTTGAGGCTCTTATTTCGTCGTCTTGGATGTGCATTGTTTGCCACTAATTCCTTTCTCATGTGATGCAAGACTTCTTGGCACTAACTTAAGTTTTTCATAGCCCCCGAGGTTTCCCCCATCAGCCTGCCTTCCTTCTTGTAGGAATCAAAGATTAAAATTGCAACCTGCATTCTTCATTTAGAAACAAAAGTGAGTCCCCTCTCTCTTGACCGATTTCTAGCTCATTTTGGGTTGCCTCTTTGGGCATAACAGTAAAACCCACAGCCTCCATTTTCTGTTGTGACAGAACTGAAAGAATGTTCCCCATGAAGAGTAGTCTTGGGGACTTCTTTGTTTGGAAGGAACTCTGGAAGGTCTCATGTGGATATGGTGAAGATGGTGAGGAAGACATATAGTAGAGCAGCCCTTTCCAAGAAGAACGCGAGAGAACTTTCTGGAAGGGATGGGATTTTTACCTGAGCTTGCGCTTCAGCCCAAGAAAACCACTCAGGCTCCCGAGGGTGAGCATGTGAGGTTGAATGTTGGAGTCTAGAAGATTGATAGAACCCATCAGTCTTCTCCCCCTTCTCTATTCATCAAACGATTGAAGACGTTTGCCAGAACCTTTGCCCATGCCCTCTGAGGTGTCACGCCGCATGTGTTTATGGATCCCTGGCTGTACGTAGGGCACACCGTGTGGCTGGAGAGCAGAGTGCAGGTGCAGACACACAGATAAAGTGGGATGGGACAAGGATGCACCAAGGCTCCCACCTGCCAGCAGTCGAGAGAAGTCTGAGGGCCGGCTGGGACTGACCCTTCCAGGAGCTGGCCCAGGGCTGCGGCTTGATACCTGGGAGGCATTGAGAGAGCTGGGGAAGGTGGGGAGGTCGCCTGCTCGGCAGCGAGGTCACAGGGAGGACCCTGGCCCTGCTCAAGTACAGGGTGGAGCGTGTCACAGGATCAAGGCCAGGATATGGAATTGGGACTTCTTCCCGAAGGCAGTGGTCAGCTTTTGGAGCAAGGTCGTGTGACATCCAAGCTGTGTCTCCCACGCCCGGGGACAAGGATCCCGGATCTGTTGGAGCTGGTGGGGAATGTGCCAGCAGGGTGCCATTCGTGCCCGCACCTGGTCCTGTTTGCTGGCTGGATGTGCTGGTCTCGGGCTCACGTTCTCGTGTGGTCGCTGAACTTGGGCCACACGCAAGGGCTGAAATGGAATAGCTCCCAGCAACTGGAACCTTAGGGAGACGTCAGCAAGCACAGAGTGGTGTGACGTGGGTTGGACTTTGGGGGCCTCAGACGGAGGAGCAAGACGCAAGCAGGCGGTGGTAGTACGCTCAGAGCCGGCTCCCTAAAGAGAAGGTTCACGCGGTTTTGGGCAGCGGCCCGCAGCCCCCACCACGGTGTACTGGATGGCGGTGAAGGCCAGCAACTTGAAGAAACAGGACCTGGGCCTTCTCCATCTGTGTTTACATTCTTAGCGTTCCCCAGATGGAATTTTCTGTGATCTGACCTACTTTTCTTTAGCATGTGTGCTTGGGCTAATTAGCAGTGCAGGGGTCCATCGGTCCTGTTTGGAGAGCATGGCTGCTATGGCAACTGGAGACATCTCCGAGGTCGCAGGCGAAGGGAGAGCGGCCCAAGTTTGTTTCTCTTGCAGTCTCAGAGGTGTTTCAACTTGCTCCCCCACCTTGACTGTTGGCCCAGTGGGATTTAAAAGTCTCTAGCACATAGTTTATCTCTCAGGTACAGAGATTTGGCAGGTCGGCCGATCTTTCTGGTATGTGTCAGTAAGTAACTTGAGGACAGACTTGTCTTACTCAACGTTTATAGGCCAGGTACATGGCAAGGGTGTTAATATGTGTTGAATTGCTAATTGTTTTAGAAATCATGGGTGCATCCCTCAATTTATCCAGGTTTCGAGGGTGTCTTGGGGACATGAGTAGGAGGGTCGGCAGTGGGGCCGGTCGAAGGGGACTTAGCTTGCCAGCAGGGTCCCGGAATATGTGTGCGGTGATCCAGAGGCCCCAAGAGGGGCTGAGTTCACGGTTTCATTGCAGCCACTGCTAGAAGCTTCAGGGATCACTGGTTTGCTGTAGAGGGAGCACGCTGTGCCTGGGGCAGGGAAAAGTCTGGAGAACCAGCTGGGAATGAAGAGATGGGAAGGAAGGCAGCACCTCCAGAAGAAAGATCGGGAGTAAGCAGAGGGGAGCCGTGCATGGCGTCTGTAGGCTCAGCTGCAGACAATAGCGTGGCCGGGTGGGTGCTCACTGCAGGTGTGGATAGCTGAGGGAGTGAGCGCTTGGAGTGCTAACCGCTGGCATTTTAGTAATTTCAGATGGAATCTGTGCTTTCTCGCTGTGCGAACCCGCGATTTAACCTTTGCGGAACGATTTGGGGTGGGATGGGGTGAGGGAGGGAGGGGGGTGAGGCAGGAGTGGGGTGTAGGGGGTGGTGTCTGTGTTATATGCAGTTCTCGTGATAAACCATGACCCGGGGCTGGGTCTACAGAGCATTGACGCTGGGTCGGATGATGGCTCTGGGCTGCTGTTGTTTTGAGTTTCCTTGGTCTGGCTTGAATGGTTTGTGTATCTTTTCGCTTTTTTCTTTTAAGTTTATTTATTTTTGAGAGAGAGAGAGAGAGAGAGAGAGAGAGAGCGAGCAGGAGGGGCAGACAGAGAGGGAGAGAGAGAATCCCAAGCAGGTTCTGCATTGCCTGCACGGAGCCTGACGTGGGGCTCAAACTCACGAACCGTGAGATCATGACCCGAACCGAAATCAGAGGGAGAGAGAGAGAGAGAGGTAGAGAGGGGAGCGTGAGCGCCTGAACAGCAGCAGGCCCTTGCGGCCCTTGTCCTCTGGAGTCGCTGTCCCTCCCCTGCTTTTTTTAGTTTGACGTTTTCTGTCCGCTGAATTACTAGGTAACCAAATTTGTTTTAATCATGTGCCAGCTGAGCATCAAGAGGCCCTAAACGAAGATGTCAGAAGTTCTTCTGTAAGCACACAACACAAGACTTGTGACGTTTGGACTTCCGTGGCATCCACCTCACCGGTGCCCACATCGTATTTGTTTTTCCCCGTGTTCTTGGTGGTGTTTTTTGGCATCACTAAGTCGGTGGCAGCCTGCTAAGTGAAGTGTCACTGTGTCATGACATTTGAGTTGTTGGGATTCCTACATAAGAGGATCTCATTTTATCGCCTCCTTATTTCCTTAAGGGCACTCGTTTAGGGGAAGATGCTTCTCGTCAAGAAGGAAAGAAAGTTAACACTGCCCAGCACCAGTTAGGGGCCTGGTCCTGGGACCCTATATATATATATACACACACATACATAAAATTTTCTTTAATTTCCCAATACCTTGCAAAGCCCACACTTTCCCTCTTCTGCCAGCTGAGGAAGCAGGGCTCAGGATGGTTAAGGGGTTGGCTGCAGCCTATACCGCAAATGAAGAAGATGCCAGGCTTTGAATTCTGGTCTCATTTCAAAGGCCTCTCCTGTTATTGTGGCAAACCCTCACCTGCTGAGGGTGAGGACCTTTGGATGGTTCTCTGCTTTCACGTGTCGTGAACCAAAAAGCTGATGAGTTCTGACTGTGGTTCTTCATTTTTGTAGCGCTGAGTTTGGCTAAAGCCCATCCCTTGGTGCCCAGGGAAAGGGTCGCTTTCCTCAAAATCTTGTCTAGGTTAGTGCTTATGAAATTTTTCAGCTCCAAGCAGTAAGGTTGCCTGGACTCCCAAGTGTACATGGGGCCCAAGAGATCTGCTTTCTGGCGGGAAACAAACCCTCAGGGTACCGGAGGCGAACAAATCATGGGGTCTTTGCCCCTAGATGCCACCCTGCGCCCACAGTGAGTGACGGCTGCCCAGGACGTGCTTTCCAGAGCAAGCCTCATCGGGCCACCCAGACAGTTACCCTGCCTGCGAGATTGACATTAGCTGCCTTCATCGAAACACAAAAGTAAACCTCCTCCGGGTTTCCTGCAAATTTCATGTTGTTCTGGGAAACAGTTTTGATTCTCTGGCGTTTTGTTTGACAATAATCTTAAGCAGGCACAGGAGAAAGCCGATCGGCCACGAAGTCTAGAACTATCCTGACGTTGTGAGCGGCAACCTCAAAAGTCCCTGGCCAAACATCCTTGCCACAGCTTCAGAAAACACTCAGGGTATTGGAGGAAATTTCTAAATGCTTTGAGCAGTTCTGTGTTCGTTTTATTTTTCTTTTGGCCACAGTTTAGATGCATTTTAAGCTTACTGTGCCATGGGGTGAAGACATGCCGGGAAAGTGTAGAAGGGTTTTCAGCTTATCATCAGGGGCTCGCTTTAATTCGGTTGCCAGCCTGTGTTTGGAGCGCACAGTGCAGTTGCATTGAAAGTAGAGCCGGGGCAAATGGTCAGGCTCCCAGGAGTGCCCCAAACTTTCGAACCTGTGAGAGATGGAACCCTTCTCTAGTAGCTTTTGGTGAGAAGGTCCCGGAGCCCAAGCCTTGAGCCTTTCTGAGCTAGCTGGAGCCAGGCGGGGGACCTGGCAAGCTGGGCATTGTTGCCCTAGCCAGGGCGGGGGCCGCGGTGATGGGGTGTGTTTGGAATCACAGAGTTGGGCCCTTTGGTTGTAGGTCACAGCAGGCTGTCTTCTCCCTGGTCACCCTGTGGCTTTCAGGGCTTGACTCGGGCCTGTCAGCTTGCCTGGCCTCTGGTTAGGGGGAGCACCTGCTCAGGGCTTCTCCGTGGAGAACTCACCTGGTGGCCAAAGGTGGGGTTGCAGACCTTGTGGCAGGCCGTGGGCTTCTTTCTCTCCACCTTGCCCACCCCCTACCAATTGTGTGAGCGAATCGGAGGCCGGACCGGACCGGGTTGCCTGTGAGCAGGGAGCCAGGCCCTGGGATCTCCCTGGTACAAGCCTCATCGGGCTCCGGGTCTGGCCACCGGCCTTAAGGAGGCAGAAGGGGACAGTTGGAAAACCGCACACATCTTGCACATTTCCCGCCGCAGCCTGTTTACCTGCCCTCTCTCCCTCCACACACACACTGGTGCGAGGAAAGTCTATTCCCCTCCTTCTAGAGGGATGAGCCAGCCGGGGGGCGGGGTGGGGGGGGGGCGGTGGAGAATACCCCTACTTCTCCCTGCGGTCAGCTCGGCGGAGACCACCACGCCCCTCCCTCCTTGGGGCCCCGGGCTCCCCAGCCCGCAGTGTATTTGCATTTCAAAGCCACACAATGCGGTCGGTCGGGGCGAGGCAGGGGAGGCTGGGGGAGGCGGCGCGCACGCAGAGGGAGGGTCTTCGCGCTCCCGCCCCCGGCCCCGTTTCCGGAGCCTGCGCCGGAGCTTTGTGAAGATGCAGGCGTCGGGGCCGCTCGGCGATGATGACATCACCGTGTCACACACCGAAGCCGGGCTGCCGGGGGGTTTAGGAGCAGCTCCACTCGGACCACACCGGCGCTCACGCTCACACTCGCGCGCCCCGGGCAGAGTCGCGCGCGCCGGCCACACTCGCGCACACTCTTAGGCGCGCGCCGGCCACACTCGCGCGCACACTTCCGCGGCGCTCGCTCCCCGGGCTCCGGCTTCGGCCCTAAGCCGCAGCTCCCCGCCGCCGCCGCCGCCGCCGCCGCCGCCACCGCCACGGATGCCAGCAGCTGCTCCCATCTGCAGTGCAGCAGCCCCGGCCGCCGGCCGGTCCGTCCCGGCTCCCGGCTGGAGGAATCGCGCCAGGACGCTGGCCCCGCTCGCGGCTAGTCTGCTCGCCAGGGCGCAGCGAGGATGGGAGGGTCGCAGTCCCTGCAGCCAGTCCCAACCAGCGACCCGAACCTGGAGGCTTCCGAGGCAATGTAAGTGCTCCGCGGGGCCGCCCGGAGGGCCCCCCCCCCCCCACCCGGGAGGAGGAGAGGCTGCCTGGGCTTTGTTAGTGTCGCCTCTCCAGATGCCCGTGCAGCCTGGAGCCCGGGCTGGCCCAGGGTTCTCGGCAGCCTTACATGGCTTTGCCTGGTGGCTGCTCCTTTTAGCATTTAGTCCTCCCTCTGGAATGAGCGTCTGGCAGCCCTAGGACTGCCCCCGCCTGCCCCCCACCCGGCAGAAATGACCCTCTGGCATTCGATTTCAGTTGTTCAGCGGCCCAGTGCATGTTCCGGGGCTCCTGCCATGAGCATCTTAACTCTGCACCCCCAGCACAGTGGTATTTCCTGCAACGGAACAGCCGGGCATCAACAAGGGCCTCTTGGGAAGAACCCTTGAGTGTGGCAGCTTGGTGCCCATGGAGACAGACCAGTTTAGGGGCAGGCAGTCGGCTGGCCAGGCAGATGGTGTGGATCATGGCTGGTAGACATTCAGTCCTGTTAGCTTAAGCATCCGTATACTCACTCTGGTGAGCATTGTGGAGGACAAGGCTGCTTGCTATTATTAGTCAAGCCAGAGGAAGTCTTGTCATTGGTCCATTGGTCAAGGCAGGGTTTGACTGCATTGATTCAGGAATCCAATCTTTTCTCCAAACCACAGAGCTGATGTGCTCAGAAGAGGCCTTTATCCTGGAATCCTTAGTATTGCCATTTCTGTATGGTCGTATCCATTTCCTTCCCAGGCATGTCTGGAGGATGGGGCTTATTGGGTAGATCTGGCTGCCGGGCACATTTCAGCAGGTCAGGCCGGCATCCGAGGTGGGCCTCCACATCCCAGGCTTACCTGCTCTACTTTCCCGAAAAGAAGAATGTGTTTCAGAAAAGAGTATTTTCTGGGCATCTGGGGGTGGGGCGGTAGGTAAAGTGATTGCTTCCTGAGAGCCACTGATGTGTAGATTAAAAGATTAGCAGGGATTGGTCTGGGTGTTGTAGTAGGGACAGGGTGCCATGTGGGGCTTCCTCACTGGTCCCCACGCCTGGGCTTCAATGAGGAGCTAGCTCAGCGCGGTGATGTAATGCTAGGCTGAGCCTCATGGTTTTCTAAGGCCCCGTCTCTTTAGCAGTGAACCATACTTAGGAGCAGGTGTGCACTGATCATTTGTCTTCCTCCTTGTAGCTTGGGAAAACGTCATCTTACAACGGGAGGCACGTCAAGCTGGAGACTTTTTTTTTTTTTTTTTTAATGCTGTGAGCCTTGTACTACGCCTACCCTGTTTTTTGTCCCTGTGTCGTATTATTAGATGCTTGGAAATACGTATCACCAGAAAAGACTGCAGCCTAGGCAGAAGAGAACAACTTCAACCTATTTTTTAAAAGTCTGTGAACTGGAAATCAGTTCATCAGTGCTAATCACTAACTAATTGGTATCAGGACTCACGCCTGTCAAAGAGCGTAAGAGGCTTGGAAAAGACAATGTGACCGCACGCTTGGGAAAATATGCGCCTCAGCCATTGGAAATTCAGCTCACCGGTCCCCAACATCCCCGCCCTCTTTCCCCGTTGAGTTAATAAATGACCAGTATTCTGTTGGCTGAGGGCTGAGTTTGGGGAGATTCAATTAGGCAGAAGCTGCCTTTTGGATAAGGCCCCTACAGGTTGGTTCTGCCCTGTGGGGATAGTGGCGTTTGGGTAAAACTCCAGGCTGATCGGCCACATTGTGCGGAAGTCTGCTTATCAATATTGCATGGTTGAGTTCGTTCCCGTGGGCCAGCCTGAGGCATCTCTCCCCGGAACTGCTACTTCTGCAGTCTCTAAATGGAGATCTTGAGGATAGTACGGATGCTCATTCACAGATCCCACCCTCCACCCCCTACCCTTTTTTGTTTTTAAAAATGAAGAGAGGGGACATAGTTGGGGCTGGTACCATTCCCAACAGTTATTTTTCTCTAAAACCCCATCTCTGCTGTCTGAATAACGAGGGGCTATTTTGCTACTGCCGAGTTGCTCGTTTCCAGTCTAGAGGTTTTAAGAAGTGTGTTAAGGGAGCACCCCTCTTCCGTACAGGCACAAGCCTTGCACGTTGGTGTGTATTTCCCTGCGCCTCAAAACGCACGCACAAGACAGTGCGGCACATGGTCCGTGGCGAAGAAGCTGCTGCTGCTGCTGTCGGGGTTGCTGGGGTGGAGGTGAACTTGGGGTAGACTGCTGCTGTAAGACCGTCCGTGACAACCGGAATCTAGAGTAACCCTTTGTCTGTTTTTCTCTGCCGAAAGATGGGCCGGAGTTGGGCACCCCCGCGGAAGAGTGAAACCAAAAGACAGAGGGAGGCAGGATGAGGTGGAAATGCCTGCAGGAATTTTTTTAGCTTCAGGATTTCTTTCTTGCCTTCTGCTTTCAGGTGCGGGGTGCCTTTGGGCAGCGTTTGTAGCCCTACCTGGTAGCTTCACGCTGTACAGAGTGCGGTAGGGTACGCAGGTGGGGGGTGGGGGGTGGGGTAAGATCCAGAGTCCTGGATCTCCCTCTTGGCTGGTAGAAACTTAAATCCTGGAGGGGCAGGAGGGCATGTGGGGCTGGGAGCCGCGGCGGGCGGGGGAGGCTCAAGCATCGACCCTTCCCTTGCTCCTCCCAGGGTGGTCCCCAAACTGCTGCATCGCCTTCTCCGAGGGGCTTGTTAACAAATGCACAGCCCCAGGCCCCTCCCCAGACCGGCCGAATCAGACTCTCCATTTGAGCCAGAGATCTGTCGAGATGCCCGCTGAGCTGTCGACGAGAAAGTTTGAGAAGCCCTGAGCTAGCTCAGTGTCTCCATCCTGGTCGGTGAGGAAGTCTGGCCACTTCTCTGGCTGCTTCTTTCCTGTGTGGGAAAGAAGTTCCGGTAGCAACAGTGGCCACTGTTTCCAAACAGAACAGGGGAAGCTGGGAGAGGAGAAATCTGCCGCAGAAAACACTCGCTAACCAGCACAGCCACGCTGGGAAGTGCAGGGAAAGGACAGGAAGTGCTACAGTTAAGTGTGGTCTCGGCTATTGATCAGACTTGCTTGTTCCTGCCTGTGCCTTCCTCCCGCGGCGGCGGCCCCTTGTGGCCCTGCTGCTGCTGTTGAACGAAGCGGCACGAAGTCCTTTATCTTATGTTTAATTGGAGCTCCCACCCCCACCCCGTTCCGGGGGCTCCCGATCAGCTAGGGGGACCCATGCCCCCGTAGAGCAAAGTAGAAAGGCCAGGCTGGGTGGAGAGGGGCAGGATGGTGGCATATTCATCATGGAGGTTTTCTGCTCCCACCAAGAGAAGGACGTGGCATCTGCCGGGAGGAGAGAACTGGATTGGGAGCACCCTAGGGGAAAGCTGATGGGCTTGGGCCAGGATTTGACAAGCAGGTGGGGACAAGACTGATAGTTGAGAGAGTGGCCGAGGCCAGAGACTCTGGTTCTGCCCCACCTGCCTCGAGGGTTTCTCCAGGTGAGGTACCCTGTCTGTAAAGACTCAGAAGACGAAAGCACCCGCCCGTGGCCAAAGTGGGTACACTGTGTGCCTGAAGTTTGCCGGCGTTTCAGTAGCTCAGAAGGCCAGAAAGGGCTGCTGGGGCTGCTGGTAGGCATCTGTCTGACTGGAGGCCTCACCGGATCTCTTTCAAAGCCTTGTTTCTCGAGGTGACCCTTGGCTAAGTCATTGCCTCACGCGACCGCATCCCTGATGTGGGCTGCAGACAGCTTCTCGGTTCCAGGAAGCCGATTGCACTTTGGATATTATCGTTGGACAGAATCAGTTGAGTTTTGTGCCCCCTAAAATGGAATGAGCTCCAAAGTTAGCTGTACAGTGGGAGTTGCCTGAGTCCCGAGGGAACCTCTTGGGTGCTGTCTTGATTCAGGTTGCTATGACAAAATACCACAGATCGGGGAGCTTAAGCAACAGACATTTGTCTCCAGACAGTTCTGGAGGCTGCAAGTCCCACATCAGGGTGCTGGCAGATTTGGGGTCTGGTGAGGACCCACTTCCAGGTTTAGAGGTGGTTGTCTTCTCCATGCATCCCTGGCCATAGAAGAGAAAGCAGAGATTTGATCCTTTTGTGGGGGGGGGGGGGAGGGGAAGAGAGAGGGAGGAGGACGGAGAAGGGAGTATGGGGGTGGGAAGGAGAAAAGAGAGAGAGATGTGTCTTCATTTTTTTAAAAACGTTTATTTATGTTAGAGAGAGAGAGAGAGAGAGAAAGCACACATGAGCAGGGGCAGCATAGAGAGAGAGGGAGAGAGAGAAGCCCAAGCAGGCTCCACTCTGTCAGTGCAGAGCCTGATGCGGGGCTCGAACTCATGAACCACGAGATCACGACCTGAGCCAAAATCAAGAGTCAGACGCTTAACCGACTAAGCCACCCAGTCGCCCTTGTGTCTTCTTTTAAGGGCACTGATACCATTCACGAGAGCTTCACCCTCATGGCCTGGCCTAATTTCTTCCCAAAGGCCCTACCTCCAGATATCACCGCCCCGGGGGTTAGAGTTTCAACATACAGATTTTGGGGGGACACAAACATTGAGGGCGAAAGCAAGCGCTTTTCCTCCGCCATCATTCCTCGGTATCTCCAGCATGGCCCCTGCGGTCCTTTACTGCTTTCTCTGTGGGACTTACTTGCAGGCTTTCGCTAAGGTGAGCTGAAGGCAGGAACCTTCCGGGGCCCTCCAGGGAGCTGCCAGTTGTCCAGGGAGTCGTGCCATCCCTTTCTGCTGGGGCAGTGGGATGGAGCGCCCAGTCGTTACAGGGTGAGCAGACATGGCTGGCATATTTATCGGGTGAGTATGGGTACGTGTTACATCTGGGTCGGTGGAGTCCGGGCCACTCTCTCCCCATAGGCCCTCTGCCCCCATCCCCCTGTTTCTTTCCACCATCTGTGGCCTGTATTTTCTGTGGCTGTATCTTTGGTTGCCCAGGACCTACTTTAGCCTGACATCTGATTGGCTGTTCTTGCCAGATGGATTGCCCAGCGTTCCTGGGTGAGCAAAGGATATTGAATAATTCCATCCTTTCCCCCTTAAGATTGATGACGAGGACTTAGGCATTGGAAACAGTGGCTCCGTGAAAACCAATTGTTCATGGACTAATGCTTGTGTTTCAGATTGGACAGGAAGCAGTCTGGGGAGGACCGGTTGGCCACAAAGAGCTGGCTTAGTCAGAACTGCTCATACACACCCATCCCGCGTCGGAAGCAGTGGCTCAGATGAACCCTGGTTCCGTTTATATTTACAGATTCCCTTTAGCCGTTGTTTCTGGAGAGCAGTTGTGTGCTGTTTGCGTCGCCAGACGTGGAAACGTATCTGGATTTTGCAGCGTGAAAGCCAAGAGTGCAAAGTTCTGCGGCCCTGAGTAGACTAGATTTAGCAGAAACTTCTGTGTTCTGGATGTTTTCCATTGTGGAAATATATGGCATCCATTAATCCTATGAGGCAGGCACTTCCAGCCCCATTTTAGAGGTGAGGAAACTGAGGCCTCTGGATGGCTTACAGCAAGGGCTCAGCAAACATTTTCCATAAAGGGCTGGGTAGTAAGTATTTTAGACTTTGCAGGCCATATGGTCTTTGTTGCAAGAACTCAGCTCTGCTGTTCAAGTGTGAAAGCAGTCCTAGACAATTAGGAAAACCGGTGTTCCAGTAAAGCTTTACTTACAAAAACAGGCGGTGGGTTGTAGCGGGCCGACCCCCTGGTCACACAGCTGGCCAGGACAGCGCTGGGATCCGCTCTTTGAACGTGCAGTGCTGTCAGCTCTTTGAACGTGCAGTGCTCAAGTGCCTCAGAGCCTTTGCACGTGCTATGGGTCGTCCAGAAGGCATTCCGCACCGTGCCAGCCTGGTGGACACCATCTCCAGCTTCAAATCTTGACAGCTTTTCCTGCCGTTACTCTCCAGTGCTGTCCGATAGAACCTTCTGGGATGATGGAAGGTTCTGTCATCTGCACTTCCCAGTATGAGAGCCACCTAGCCCCTGTGGCTGTGGAGCACTTGAAGTGTGGATAGTGCATGCAAGCAATTGCATTTTATTTTATTTTGAACCTGTTGTTGTTTAAGCTTATTTATTTATTTTGGGGAGGAGGGGCAGAGAGAGGGAGAGAGAGAGAGAGAGAGAGAGAGAGAAACCCAAGCAGGCTCCGTGCTGTCAGCACAGAGCTCGACGTGCGGCCTGATCTCATGAACTGTGAGATCATAACCCGAGCTGAAATCAGAAGTCAGATAATTAACCGACTGCCCCACCCAGGCACCCCCAAGAAATTGAATGTTATCTATCTATCTATTTATTTATTTTTAATTTTTTTAATGTTTATTTATTTTTGAGACAGAAAATGCCCTGGGCTGTGCAGAGAGGAAGGCTATGTTCCCACTGCCATGCTTTTTCCAAAGTCCTTGCTGGCTCCTTTCCTTGTACCGCGTCTCCCTGGACATAGTCCAGCTAATCAGGTCCCCACTGCGTTCCGTTCTTTGCATCTTGGACCTAGATAGGCTTGGGAGGGCGTGCTTAATGGATCTGGGAAGGCCCCTGGTGTCCCCAGCAGCGAGGTTGGGCTCTGCTCTTCAGGCTTCAGAGAGAGAGACAGAGCACCAATGGGGTAGGGTAGAGAGACAGGGAGACACAGAATCCGAAGCAGGCTCTATGAGCTGTCAAGCACAGAGTCTGACGCGGGGCTCGAACTCACAAGCTGTGAGATCACGACGTGAGCCGAAGTCGGACATTCAACCGCCTGAGCCACCCAGGGGCCCCAAGAAATTGAATTTTGGATTTTAATTAAAATAGTCACACATCGCAAGAGGCGATTGATTGTATTGAACACCACAGCTCTATATCATTCTGTTGTATGAGTTCTTCATAATACTCTGCAAAATATATAGTTATTGATTTGTCTCGTTTTTATTTAAAAACTTTTTTTTAACGTTTATTTTTGAAAGAGAGGCAGAGTGTGAGTGGGGTGGGGCAGAGAGAGAGGGAGACACAGAATCTGAAGCAGGTTCTAGGCTCCGAGCTGTCAGCACAGAGCCCGATGCAGGGCTCACTCTCATGAACCGTGAGATCATGACCTGAGCCGAAACCAAGACTTGGACACCTAACCGACTGAGCCACCCAGGTTACCCTGATTGGTCTCTTTGAACTGTTCTTCATCAGAGTAGAAGCAACCTGAGGGCGTTGTATTTATTGTGCTTGTCCCCAGTATCTAGCACAGTGCTGAGCACGTAGTACGCACTCAGTAAACAGCTTGTTAAATGAATAAATGCATGAAGAAATGGATAGTCTTACTGGCAGAAACAATCCTAGGCACGTCTGCTCCACACTGAGCTGTGTTGAGGGGCCCTGCAGCCGGGGACTTGGAGGGGCAGGAGAGGCTTGGCTCGACCTCGGGTGTTAAGGTTCTGCGGGCCCCACGTGAGGACGGGACCCACTGCCACGAGGATGGCTGGTTCAGTGCTCTGCCTGCCTGTCTCCCCTACATGACTCCGCCTCGATGCCCTTGCCCAGAGCATCCCAAGCAAGTGCACTGCAGGCTGCAGCGGATGGCAGGTCACCCAGTGACAGGTCATGGCCCTGCTGTCTCCCCCTCTCTCCTCCTGGATGGTTTGCTCTTCTTAGAGGACTGTGCACTCAGCCCTCTCCGTTCTGCCGTGTCTTTTGGCCGTCGCTTAGCTGGTGTCTCTTGCCTGCCTTCCTCTCCATCCACCTGAGGACGCTGCTCCTCCTGGAGGGGGGAGGGGGACAGGGCGGCTGCTGCCCGAGCTGCAGAGGCTTACAAGGAGACTGGGGGGACAGCAGCGCATTACCTTTGCTTCTGCCTTCTTCGCCCTTGCCGGGGCCAGGAAGGTGCATGCCCCCACCCCCGGCCCCGCCACTGTGAAGTAAAGAACCCTTTGGGGCGGTGGGCTTCTCAGAGCTCTTTTTGCACCTGCCAGCGCTCCTTACTTAGAACGGTTGTTTCTGGGTTGGCCGCTTCCATGGTTTACTCTGCTTTGTCCTTAAATGGAAGCAGCAGCAGCCTCTGGCTCTGGGCAGAGCATTGGGAGCTGGAGGTGGGGGCAGGGGTGGGGGTTAGGGGTAGGGGTGGCAGCTGGGGGTAAGGAGGTAGAGGTGGGAGCTGGGGATGGGGGCAGGGGTGGGGGCAGGGGTAGGGGTGGGAGCTGGGGGTGGGGGCTGGGGATGGGGGCAGGGGTGGGGGCAGGGGTAGGGGTGGGAGCTGGGAGTGGGGGGTAGGGGTGGGAGCTGGGGGTGGGGGCTGGGGGTGGGGGCAGGGGTGGGGGCTGGGGGTAAGGAGGTAGAGGTGGGAGCTGGAGATGGGGGCAGGGGTGGGGGGTGGGGGCAGGGTTGGGGGCTGGGGGTGGGGGCAGGGGTGGGGGGTGGGGGCAGGGGTGGGGGCTGGGGGTGGGGGCTGGGGGTAAGGAGGTAGAGGTGGGAGCTGGGGATGGGGGCAGGGGTGGGGGGTAGGGGTAGGGGTGGGAGCTGGGGATGGAGGCAGGGGTGGGGGCAGGGGTAGGGGTGGGGGCTGGGGGTGGGGGCAGGGGTAGGGGTAGGGGTAGGGGTGGGAGCTGGGGGTAGGGGCTGGGGGTAGGGAGGTAGAGGTGGGAGCTGGGGATGGAGGCAGGGGTGGGGGCAGGAGTAGGGGCAGAGGTGGGGAGGTCTCATCCTCAGTTTGCTCTGTGTCCCTGTGCAGCTGACGCTGATGACTCAGGCCAACTGTTGGGTCCAGTTTGCCGTGGGCATCTGGGCTTCACTTACTCCAGGGTGTTTGTGGAGACTCGGAGTCTGAGAACTTTATAGCTGAGCCATCAGGGCCTGAGAAGTCACAGGGGGCTTATTCTTAATGCAACCTTGTTTCAAATTCCACAAGCACATCATTGGTGAAACACCACTCAGGCCTTTCTTGCTGGTCTTTTTTTTTTTTTTTTTTTTTTGATAGAGAGCTTGAGTGCCAGTGTGTGCACCTGCCCGGGAGGGGCAGAGAGAGAGAGAAATGGTGCCTGACTCGGGGCTCGATCTCCCCAACTGTGAGATCATGACCTGAGCTGAATTTAAGAGTCGGACGCTTACCTGACTGAGCCATCCAGGGCCTGCTGGTCTTTATTGAGCATGACTCAGGTAGTCAAAATTTTTAATCTCTTCCCATTAACTTCCAATTTGCTAAAAAAAAAATACATTTATTTTTATTATTATTATTTTTAATGTTTGTTTATTTTTGAGAGCGAGAGAGAGCGTGAGTGAGGGAGGGGCACAGAGAGGGGGAGACACAGAATCTGAAGCAGGCTCCAGGCTCAGAGCTGTCAGCACAGAGCCCACAGTTAGCGTGCGTCTTTGCTCTAAACTGTCATTTTTCTTTTTTTGGTTTTCTGATTCCTCCCCTCTCCTCAGGGAGGTTCTAAAGATAAGTTTCCAAGAAAGGTGGCTGTTTATTTACTCTGTTCATCCTGAGTGAGCAGTGGCTGCAGATACAGCATTTGTCGAGGTTGAAGCTTGACACTTGTTAAAGCTAGGGCTGCTCTCTGTCTGGGCTGTGGGAGAAAGTCCAGTGGAAGAGAGTGTCACAGTGAGCCTTGCCACCCTGTGTGTGGCGGCTCGCCGTGTCTCCTGGAGCTCTCCCGTGCAAGCACCATCTTTAATGGGGATCAGATCTGGGTCTCTGGACCTTCAGGAACAGTCTGATCAAAGGGGCTCCAGCTTCTGAGAGTTACTCCTGTTTGCCATTCACCAGGGCCCTGGTGGAAGTTGCTGGTGGCTAATTGTTCTACTTTGGAGGGACATGCCTGGCGTGCCCTGTGAGTATTTTCCAGGAAGAAGGCGGAGAGGCTGGCCTGGCTTTAGGGAAAACATCTGTAGACTTGTAGGTCGTGCGTGGGATTTCCTGGCCCAGCCTCGTTCGGAAGTGGGTCCTGTGACTGTGTTCATTTCCCTCAATGCTCGAGGGGAGAAAGAGTGGCCCCAAGACACTGAAGGGCAGGGTTGGGGGGAAGAGGCCATCACAGCATCAGTGTCCGAGGGACTCTGCTCTTGGGGAAGGAGGAGGAGGGGCCGGAGTGCAGAGTGTGTGTGAGGGAGCGGGGTGGGAGTGTAATGCCAGCCCGGCCCCCGGGGCACTACCGCCCGAGTCTAGTCGGCATCGAGTTTCGCTTCCTCCTAAACCAGTGACTGGCAAAGTCTCTAAGTCTAAGCGGAAAGTTTTATGACCAGGAACACAGGGTCTGAGGGGCTGTCCCTGGGCGGAGGTGCACCCAGAACGTTCCTTCCTCAGAAGGGCTCTGCCTGTGGACTTAGCCGGGTACCTCGGGTAGAAGGCACAAAAACCATGTGAAGTAACTTAAAGACGAGAGAATATATGTGTCCTATGACTGACAGGTAGGGTTCTTCCAGCAGTGATTATCAAGATGGCTTTGGAAAAAAGGACCCCTCTCCCCCACAAAAACAAACAAACAAACAAAACTGAGAAAAACCCCAGAACAACCTAGAGCAATAGAGTTGGTGGCCTTTAGAATCATTTTCTTTGAGGGGCGCCTGGGTGGCTCAGTCGGTAGAGCGTCCGACTTCGGCTCAGGTCATGATCTCGCGGTCTGTGAGTTCGAGCCCCACGTCGGGCTCTGTGCTGCCAGCTCAGAGCCTGGAGCCTACTTTGGATTATGTGTCCCCCTCTCTCTTTGCCCCTCCCCCGCTTGTGCTCTGTCTGTCTCTCTCTCTCTCTCTCTCTCTCTCTCCCCCCGTCAAAAATAAACATTAAAAAAAATGGAAAAAAAAATCACTTTCTTTGATGTACGGCAGGGGACCTACACCTGGGGCTGCCTCGGGCTCCCTCTCTGACCCAAGGCTGCAGCTGCTGGGGGAGCTGAGTGCCACGGCCTCTGGGACTGTCTGCACGGACCTAGAGCCACATCGGGGAGGCGAGGAACCTGGGGAGCACTGGGGTGCTTGGCTGGCCTCTGGACTGGTCTTGAACAGCTCAGCTCGTGTCTCCTGCCCTCACTGGGGTGTCGTGGGAGGCGAGCCTGCTCCTGGGACAGCTCTTAGGTGTTTTGACACCTATAGGGACTATCTTTAGTCACCAGACTGGAGATACGTGACCTGAAGCAGAGGGAAGGGGCAGGGGCAGGAGGAGGGCCGTCAGGCCTGGCTGGAAGCTTCCGGCAGTGTTCTCCCAGGATTTTTGCTGTTGATGGCATCTGATGCTAGACAGAAGTGGAGTCAGTGGGAAAGGGCTCCAGGTAAGAAAGGACAAGGCGTACCTTGGTGGCAGATGGTACCTGGAGGTGCTGTCTATGAGGATGAGGGAAAGCAGGGCTTGAGACGTGGAGAGGTGTTTGTTCCTGATGTCCGTCACGTCCAGTTGATCTGGTGACAGATGAGACAAGGGTGTGTTGGCGCCCACCTCTCTCTGGGGGGTAGCTCTTAGCACCCAGTCTAACTGCACGGTCCTGGGGCTGCCCCCAGACTCCAGAGTCACGGCGAGGTCGAGCCAGGGCCCTGTGGTCACCAGCCACCTGCTCCCATGCACAGGGCAGCGGGCTGAGCGGAGGCTGTAGCCAGCAGTGTTCTTGTGGCCACTTTCTCCCTCCCTCATGTAGGCCCTGAGCCCTGGCCCTTCAGATGACCTCGGTGGACCAGAGGAGGGTTCTTTCTCCTTACTGGAAGACCGTGTGACTGTGGGTCCCTGTCTGTGACCAGCATATCGTACATGGACCAGAGAGCTGGGTGGCATTGGGCTGAGGGGGTGCCTGATGAACTGACCTACTGCTCCCAAGAAAAAGCGGGGAGAACCTGCACGGGTCATCACCAGCCAGCCCAGCTCCACTGTTGGGAACAGTACAAAGTTCGACAAATTCCACCTTTAGAAAGCTAGTGGACCACAGCACTGGCTCAGTGCAAAGCTGTCCTGGGTTCCTGGGCGTGTGGCATTGCGGGTCCACGCGGTGCCCTTGGAGGCTCAGTTACGACATCCGTGAAATGGGGCCGATACCCCATCCGCCTCTCTGTTGCTGACAGAGTCTACAGATAAAAAAGAATGCATGCTCATGTTGGGGACTCTGGAGAAGAAATGACAAATAAAATGTTTGAGTACTGTGCCTGTGGCTTTTAGTTTTAGTTTTAGTTTTTTATATATAGCATCATTCCTAGTGAAGTCTGCTGAAGAAACCCTGAAATGTTGCCGCTTTGTGCCAAAGGATGCATTAGTGTCACTCTTCAAGGAAACCCCTTAGTGCCTGTGAAGTGAAAAGGTGCTGAACCTCAGAAACCAGTCTGCTCAGATGGGCTTTCTCGAATAACACACTTTCCGCCCTGTGTTCACTCTCCTGGCTTTATGCTGTGCATTTCCCAATCTATGCTTGAAATATATATTGTATTATATTACACCATATTACATCATATGTATTATATTACATTATATTATTTATATTATATCGTATCATATCATACAATGCTATACTATGTTGTGTTATATTCATAATCTCCTGAAAACTGGTTTTCTCCAACCTCTCCAAATGTAACCATCTCTTCTAAAGCTCAGGGCTTGGGGCGTCTGGGTGGCTCAGTCGGTTAAGCGGCCGACTTCGGCTCAGGTCACGATCTCGTGGTCCGTGAGTTCGAGCCCCGCGTCGGGCTCTGGGCTGACAGCTCAGAGCCTGGAGCCTGTTTCAGATTCTGTGCCTCCTTCTCTCTCTGACCTTCCCCCATTCATGCTCTGTCTCTCTCAAAAATGAATAAACGTTAAAAAAAATTTTTTTTAATAAAAAAAATAATAAAAGTCAGGGATTAAATTAATCCTGGCATGGTGTGTGGAAGGGAACCAGGGGTATGGGGGTGATTGGGTACAGGCTTTCCTGGAGACGGTATAAATTGCCCAACTCTCAGGGGCCCTGGGCAGTATTTCCCTCATACTCAGATGTAATATTTCTTTTTTTTTTTTTAATTTTTTTTTAACCTTTATTTATTTTTGAGACAGAGAGAGACAGAGCATGAACGGGGGAGGGTCAGAGAGAGGGAGACACAGAATCCGAAACAGGCTCCAGGCTCTGAGCTGTCAGCACAGAGCCCGACGTGGGGCTCGAACTCATGGACCGCAAGATCACGACCTGAGCCGAAGTCGGATGCTTAACCGACTGAGCCACCCAGGCGCCCCTCAGATGTAATATTTCACTGGTAAACGTTCAGCGGGGATAAAATAATGGAGGGCTGCATGGAGGAGGGGACACTTCCGCTGAGCCTTTCTGAGCAGGTCTCTGCTGGGCAGGAAAAAGCAGCGAGAGAAAGTGCAGAGGAGCTGGAAAGGCCTGGGGGACTGGTGGAGGGCAGGGTGTGGGGTTTGGCTTGAGTGCACAGAGCAAGAGCGGGAGGCGGGATCAGAGGAAAACGTCAGGGGCCAAGTCGTGGAAGGCCTCGTGAGGCGCTGAGGAATTCGGACAGCCTCTGAAGGAGTTAAGAGGGGCGTCACGTGACCAGATTTGGGTTTAGGTTCGAGGAGAAAAGGAGAAAACAGCCCACCTTTGTTTCTTCCTCTTGGTCTGTGTCACACAAGTGACTAGAATTCAGAGTTTCCAGATTTGTTACTTGAGACACTGGATGACCTCTGTATGGGTCCTTCTGTATAGAATTAAAAGCCAGCCTTCTGGGGCGCCTGGGGGGCTCAGTCGGTTAAGCGGCCGACTTCGGCTCGGGTCATGATCTCGCGGTCTGTGAGTTCGAGCCCCGTGTCGGGCTCTGTGCTGACAGCTCGGAGCCTGGAACCTGCTTCGGATTCTGTGTCTCTCTCTTTCTGACCCTCCCCTGTTTATGCTCTGTCTCTCCCTGTCTCAAAACTAAATAAACGTTAAAAAAAAAAAATTAAAAAAAAAAAAGCCTGCCTTCTTCAGTATTGTTTGGACACTGGCTTTCTGAAATTCTCCCCCAAGGCCCTTCCTCGTTAATAAAGAATTCCCAAGTCTTATGCCCCCATGTGGGTGGTTTGGTGCCTGAGAGGCTGCCCACCAGGGGGGTTGTTTGCAAGAAGCGGGGCCGTTCTTGAGGGGACAAGAGGACACGTGCCCAGTGCTTGTAATTCTAAGTGGAATATACAGTGTCATTTGAGTTGCATCTCCTTGTACGTGTAGACAGACACAATTTTTTTGTTTTTTGGGTTTTTCACCTCTTTCCTGGATAACGTACGGCCTCGTAGCTTGCCATGCAGATTAGGGCCGCCGAAAGGGCAAGTCTGACCCTAGGAAGCCAAAATGTGTGTGCAGGTAGGCGGAGCCGGTTAGCTAACAAGGAAGGCAGTAGGAACCTAAGGATTTTGTTTTTTAAATTTTATTATTATAGTTTTCATATTTATTTTTGAGAGAAAGAGACAGAGCACGAGTAGAGGAGGGGCAGTGGACTGAGCCACCCCGGCACCCCAGGAACCTAAGGATTTTGGAAAGAGCAGTGTGTCGGGAGGCTGAAAGGGAGAGAAAGGCAACCCCGAGAGGAAGATGCAGCTGTAGGAGGTGATGAGGGGTCTGTGCCCGGGACCCTCTGAAACTAGAAAGGGACGGGAGGCTCCCCACTGAGGTTTTCTAAGCAGAGAGGACAATGAAATGGGGAAAGGCTAAGGCCCAGGCCTGGTGAGCTGTGACCAAGCCAGTGGGATTCTTCTGCAGCAGGAAGAAGGGATTTGAGGGGTGGTGTGGACGCGAGGTTGTCCAGGCTCCAGGCTCCTTTGGGAGCTCCAGACCCGGACTGTGCACTCAGAATTCTCCGGGTAGACAAAGGAGCAGCATCTCAGTCTTTGAGAGCCCCCCCAAGCCCTGAGTTTACCTGGGGCACACACATCAGGAAGCAGTCTGCATTTCCTCTTGTCTGGGACCTGGAAAGAGCTAAGCTGGAAAACTTGATGCACAGGGGTAGGAGGGGTCGGCTCACCTCTGGACGTCCGCAGAAGAGCACCCGCTACCTGCTGAGAATCCCTTGCTCTGAGTGACGCGGGTTCTCTCCTCATCTCTCTCCTTCCTTCTCTTTCTGAGGCATTGCTTCCACGTCCCGGGGTGAAAATTGGTGTCTAGGCGAAAAAAACGAGGATTTGTGGGGCTTCCGTCTTGAAATGGCGCCTAGGGAAATGAGTGGCTGGTTATTTTTCTGTATCTCAGTATTTTTGTATTGGCAGAAATGCTGGTTTTCCATCACTGATGTCTTTGCTGTGGGTTTTCTATTGACTTAAGTTTAGAGGCTGTGGAATGATGATTTGGTCGATGGATTTCCATCATCGAGTCTGATCTTGAGCTGGCCAATCCTTTCAGTGGTTGTGTTGAACTTTACCACCTGAACCAAGCAGATGAACCCCCCGCCCCGGGGTTGGCTTTTGAAGGAAGCATGATGTGGAAATGTCAAGAGTCAGACCTTTTCCATGTTCGTTTTGGGCAAAAATTGTCAGCTTCTCATTTGCGTCGAGCACATGCGCTCACCACCTCCTCCCAGCCGTGGGAGCCCAAACCGAGGTGAGCTCCTTGATTCCTTCCTTTTCTTCTATGGCTTGATCTGTCAACGTGGCCTGCGACAAATAAAGGAAGAGATAAACCCCTAATTATCTAAGTCAGCTTTCATTAAGATGCCAACTGGAGCCAGAAGCATGACTCTTAAAAATCGTAGGAACCTTGAGATAAGGGAAAACTTTGAGCCTTTGATGCAAGAGATGTGAGAAAACAAAGCACAAAGCGGCCCTTGTCCTAAAAAGAAGAGAGAGAGAGAAGTCTGGTGCTGGTTTAGAAGTCAGAGGGCTTGAAAGGCCTGAGGAATAGAAATAGGCAGGTGCCATTGTCCGATTTCTACCTCATTCTGTTCCTTTTATCATCAAATTGAGTAGTATAGTGGCAGGAAGGTCAGCTCTGAGGGTCTGTTTTAAGTCGATTGGGTTATTGTCACCAAACCCTTAACCTTGAGGCAGTTTGCCTGTTTCATGTGGGAAATTGGATCCATTCGATGGAGCATCGTCGTATGTAATTGGAATCTGAGGTTCCTTATCAGCCTTGTCATATTTAAACCACTGATTAGGGCTCTGATACTTTCGTTATTGAATCAGCCAGTGTAAGAGATGACTCTTGGAGTCCAGAAGAACAATCTTCTTGCTTGCATCCATAGTACTGACAGTAAAAAAGTAAATGCTTATTATTTTAGCCAAAACTTTTTGAAAGCACACTTGGGATCTCAGCTTTCTCCTTAACCTTCCACGTGTGTCTCGAGTCTGACCGCTCCTCACCTTGACTGCCACTGCTGGTCTAGTCAAGGTGAGGCCCCGCCTTCTGTCTCTGGACTCCTGTCCCCTCGATGATCGGATGGGCTCTGCCCCAGTCCCCCACTGCTGCCCTAATGCTGTTGTCAGAGCAGTCATGGTGGCCTTTGAAGACCATACATCTGGGGGAGTCCTTCCCCCTTTGAAGCCCTCTGCTGGCTTTCCAGCTCCTCGTGGCAGACTTCCTCCTCCTGGGTCTCTCCTCCTCCTGGGGGCCATAACTAAGGCTGCCTCTTGCACTTGGTAAGCTCCTTCCCACCTCAGGGCCCTTCATCCTGTGGTTCCCTCTGCCTGGAACCTTCTTTCTCCAGCTCTGTGATTACTGGCTCCTCCTTCCTTCTTCATGTCCGTCTTCCTTTGACGGAATGCAAGACAGAGAAACTCTAGGTGCACCCCGGAGCCCAGAACAAACTAAGTCAGCACACCATCTACTTTGCTGATTAGAATTTCTGCCAAAGTGGCTGTGAATTAATTCGGTAAATACTCGAGTGAAATTTATTGCTTGATTTTACAATTCCTCGCCCACAGCCTTTTTAGCAGCGTGTGTGTGTGTGTGTGTGTGTGTGTGTGTGTGTGTGTGTGTGTGTGTGAAAGAGAGCCAGGGGAGGGGGGTGTTGGGTGTGTAGGAGGAGCAAGAAAATCATAATCTTTTCTCCTTGCTCATGAATCATTGGTATAGCTGTCCCCTGACTACAGGGGGCTTTAAAGAAAGTAGGGCTATGCTTTATGTTTCTCTGGTTCTGTTCGGGTGAAAGGTACAATAATCTTGGTTATAGAATTTTAACACATTAAGGACCGGAGAGAGTGAACGCTTTCTAGATGCCTGGCATTGTGTGAGTACAGAGTCACTTCTCATAGCAACCTTGTGTGGCCGGTGGTACTCCCACTGGATAGAGGAGGAGCTGGGCCCATGGTCAAGGTTGTGTGAAGGAACCTGTCCGAAGTTGCCCCCCTCACAAGTGGCAGAGCATGAGGTTTTGGAGCCAGATCTGTAAATGCTCATTTTTATATTTTGTAAATATTGTGCTGTCTTCTACAAAATTAACGGATTCAGATAATTTAGATATTATATATGAAGAGCATGCTCTACTTCAGACTTTATCTGTTCAGAATTTCTTTAATAGCATGTCAAAGACTGAGCATTGTTGCTGCATTACATATGAGAGAATGGCGTGAAAAATATCCTGATGCAGGCAATGCCTCAGGAATGCATGTTTGCAAGGCGTTGAACAATACTTCTCTGCAACTGGCATGCTATTTACAAGCCACTATTTTCCTTTTGGTTCTGTAAAGCGATTGGAAGGAAGGGACAAAAGATTTAAGTGCTCCTTCTTTATTGTACAAAAGCACTGTTTGCAGACATTGATAGAAAAAGGGTTTTTAAAACTTTCTAAACGTTGGGCTTTACTAAAGTACTACAGCCATCCCAAGGCCAGGTTCGTACATTTTGTTTCTAGTTGCAACATCGTGGTTGAGACTCAGGGTGGACTGCACATTGCCATTTATTTAGCAGAGCCGGGGAAGAATTTTTAGGGAGAATTTGTCTTTGTGATTCATGGAGAGAGGCTGTGGGGGGTATTGGTTGAATATCACCTCCAGGCAGGGCCCAGAGAATTACTGATTTTTAGGTAAATGAAATCTAACGATAACTAAACCCTCTCTGGGTTTAGTTCTCTTAGTTAGCAAAGCTTCAGGGTCTCCGGAGGCTGGCTCAAAGTCAGCGGTCTCAGCAGGAGGGTGTGATGCTGTGATTTATAATCCCAGCTGCTTGGATCTCACAAGGAGCTCACAAGGCTTTCTGGGCTGCTCAGGGCTTAACAAAGTGGTTGAAATCTACCCGTATGGTGCGTACAGCTGATCCTAGAACAACACAGGTTTGTGCTGCGTGGCCCCATATACATGTGGTGGTGGTGGTGGTGGTGGTTGTTGTTTGATGCAGTTTGGTGCTATAAACGTATCTTCTCTTCTTTATGATTTACTTAATATTTTCTTTCCTCTGGTTTACTTTCCTGTAAGAATATGGTATGTAATACATACAACATACAAAACATATGATAACCAGCTGTTTATGTTACCAGTAAACCTCCTGGTCAACAGTAGGCTATTAGTGGTCAAGTTTTTGGAGAGTCAAAAGTTATACTTGGATTTTGATTGCATGTGGGGCGTCAGTGCCCCTAACCCCAGCATTGTTCATTGGGTCAACTGTATGTATTTGTTAAAAGCAACCTTGGTGTGACTCAGTAATGAATTTACGCTGAAACATTAGGAAGAGAGGACTCTAGGGATATTAATGTCCAATGCAGCAAAAGCCCTCAAATCCTTTCTCCATTGCTATTATTTTTTTTTAAAGAAGCATCATGCTTTTTTTTTCTAAGGTTTTTTGTTTTTTTTTTTTTTTTTTTTGCAGGGGGTGGGTGGGGAGAAGTGGGAGAGAGGCAGGGAGAGAAGGTGAGAGGGAATCCCAAGCAGGCTCTGCACTGTCCGCTCAGAGCCTGATGTGGGGCTGAAACCCATGAACTGCAAGATCATGAGCTGAGCCAAAAACAACAGATACTTAACCGACTGAGCCACCCAGGCACCCCTCCATTGCTATCGTTAATAATAACTTGCAAGGCTTTAAAAGACCACTCTAAAGGCAAAATTTTAAATGATGAATTACAAAGTCAAAACACATAAGCTTTAATTATTGATAGAAAGGGCATGATTCAGATAAGCAGGACAGCCTCCAAATATGCTTTTCCTCCTTTTGACTAGAAACGGGGAGGGAAATGGAGAGGTAAGAGGTGGGGGCATGTGCATACATGCTCTCACACACACACACACACACACACACACACACACACACACACATACACACTCACACAGGGGGAGGGGAGGGCAGAGGAGAGAGGCAACTCCTGAGACACAGACTCCAGAGCAGATGGAGGCCCAGCCAGATTCAGAGTCTGAGACAGAGGCACACAAAGATAGACACGGAGACAGACAGACAGAGACTTAGGTGAGGCCACTTTAGACGTGAAGAACTGAGGAGCCGGGAATGCTGAGGCTGGAGCCACCCTTGCTCTGATGAGTGGAAATCAAATCGTGGCCCCTTTGAAAGACTCTGCTTTGAGCTTAGTCAGCACTTGAGTCTCCCTTGACCCCATGATGCTATGGCCTTTGGTCCAAGATGTGAATCAGTACGGGCAGCAGAATTCAGGGGCTAACCCAACCGCCCTGCAGAGGGCATGTGGCCAACCCCAGGAGTCTGGGTGGCCCACAACCTCCCCTGTTACCCAAAGTAGATTGTAGGAACCGGGGCCTCTTGGATGCACACTCGATGGCCAAATGAGGGGACAGGTTAAGGTGTGGCTGAGGAACAGGGGGGCAGGAGTGAGGAGGGCAGAGGGCAGGAGACCCAGGCTGGCCTGGCTGGCTGCCCCCATGGGGCGGTTGTGGATCTAGATGCCAAAACCCCATTTGATCCATCACCCTGGAGCTGAGGATGCCCTGGAAACCGACGGCACCCAAATGTACTGGAGACTGAGTTGCAGACCAGCCATTGGGACGCAGAGGAAGCTGCTTCCTTTGGGACAAGGGGCACAAGACACGTGCTTTCGTCTCAGCTCTGCCCCTGCCGGGCTCTGAGTGCCTCCTTGAGTCACTGGGCCCTTTGGCTCCGGATTCTCTTCCTCAGGACCCAGAAGGATGTGAGCGTCTTGTGAGCGGGTAGCTGCTGTGTCTGACGCGGCTGCCCAGGTGCTCGGCTGGGGAGAGGTGACAGACAAGTCCTGCTGAAATTGTCATAGAATGGTGTCCACATGCCTCACCTGTTGTGAGGTTCAGATGGGAGGAGGGGTGAGGAAGCTGAGGAACAAAGTGTAAAATTGGCTGGGGTGGGCAGTCCTTGGTTGAGGTGCCCCCATCCTGGTGCCCAGGTACTGCCTGCGAAACCACCCTGAAATCAGAAGGATGCTTGTGTGTGGAAGGTGAGCCAGGGAGGCAGAATGGGTGCTTCTTGGGGCACCTGGGTGGCTCAGTCGGTTAAGTGTCCGACTTCGGCTCAGGTCATGATCTCGCAGTTTGTGGGTTCGAGCCCCGCGTCGGGCTCTGTGTTGGCGGCTCTGAGCCTGGAGCCTGCTTCAGGTTTTATCTCCTTCTCTCTGCCCCTCCTCCACTTGTGCTCGCTCGCGCTCTCTCTCTCTCTCTCTCTCTCAAAAATAAAGTAAAAAAAAAAAAAAAAACCAGAATAGATGCTTCTCACTGGGTGTGGGAGCACGTGAAGGGGCAGGTCCCTGGTGGGTGCGTCTGCCCTGGGCTGTGCAGAGAGGAAGGCTATGTTCCCACTGCCACGCTTTTTCCAAAGTCCTTGCTGGCTCCTTTCCTTGTACCGCGTCTCCCTGGACATAGTCCAGCTAATCGGGCCCCCACTGCGTTCCGTTCTTTGCATCTTGGACCTAGATAGGCTTGGGAGGGCGTGCTTAACAGATCTGGGAAGGCCCCTGGTGTCCCCAGCAGCGAGGTTGGGCTCTGCCCTCTTCAGGCCAGCATCCGCCCTTTTACCAAGGCAAACACATACTTGTGCTGAGATACCTTTTTCTGAATCCAAAAACAACATATATGTTGCCTATATGTGCATATATTTCTGTCTCTACGTAGATATATATGTGTTATGTAAGTGGGCCTATGTGTTTATGTATACTTCTTTGTGTTTATACATAATTATGATGTCCCAGATCAGCTCCTACTATATGCAATTCCTTAATTTGCTGTTTTTCCTACTTATTACTTGGAGCTCTCCTGACGGTACATGTGAACCCACCATGCCCGCGTCATCAGTATGCGGTGCTGAGGGAGGGGCTGTTACCTGCCAGGTGCTGGGGAAACCCTAGGGACTGACCAGACATTACAGTTCCTTCTGAGTACTTGCATCTTGTTTCATGGTTTTTCTATGTCATGGATCACTCAGTCTTGATAGATGCTCTCTGTGCACCTATCTTCTCTGCCCCTCTGACTTGCTTTGGTTTCAGAAACTAGGTACCAAACTGTCTTCGTCAGTTAAGGCTGATATAACAAAAGTGCCACATGGGGCACCTGGGTGGCTCAGTCGGTGAAGCACCCGACTTCGGCTCAGGTCGTGATCTCGTGGTTCGTGGGTTCGAGCCCCGCATCGGGCTCTGTGCTGACAGCTCGGAGCCTGGAGCCTGCTTCGGATTCTGTGTCTCCCTCTCTCTCTTCACCTCCCTTGCTCGTTCTCTGTCTCTCAAAAATAAATAAAAAGGTAAAAAAAAGTTTCAAAAGTGCCACAGATGAGATGGCTTTAACGGTACCCATTTATTCCCCACAGTTCTGGAGGCTGGGAAATTCAAAATCAAGGCCCCAACAGATTTGGTGACTGGCAAGAGCCTGATTCCTTGTTCATAGATGGTCGTGTTCTTACCGTGAAGTCACATGGCCGAAGGGGACAAGGCAGTTCTCTGGGGTTTCTTTTTCTAAGAGGGCCCTACTCCTGTTCTAATCCCATTGGAAATTAGGTTTCAACGTGAATTTGGGGGACATTTACACACGCACATTGAATCATAGTGCAAACCCGTTAGGATAGTATATAAAAGAAGGAAAAGTATGTTTTTGGACAAGACCAGAAGAGCTTTCCGCTGAGTACCATACAGGATTTTCAGCACGCTTGGTTGAACAGAGATATTTATGTGTTTACTTGGGTGCTGGTTGTGTCTCACCTGGGTGAGATACTGTTTGCTTGTTAACGGTCTGACTAGGTAGGATGGTCTGGAGTTGTTCCTAGAGAAAAGAGAAGGCCTCTTGGTGATGACCTATTGGAAGCTCCTTTTTTTTTAAGTTGATGATATTTTTTGAGAGAGAGAGAGCAAACAGAGGAAGGGCAGAGAGAGAAGGCGAGAGAGGATCCCAAGCAGACCCTGCACGGTCCACACAGAGCCTGATGTGGGGTTCGAACCCACGAACCATGAGATCGTGACCTGAGCCAAAATCAAGAGTCAGATGCTTAACTGACTAAGCCACCCAGGCACCTCTCAGAGGCTCCCTCAATTCTGTGTGTTCTATTTTTTTTCTAGCTAGCCTCCATAAATATCTGAAAAACCAGTTAGGTTTTTCAGAATCTGAGTTTAAAGATTCCAACTAAAGTCACCCAAGCCAAGAGTTCAGCTACAAAGATGAGATGTCAGGGATATCATTGCAGAAGGCAAGGGAATTAAAGGGTAGCCGAGTCTCCCTTCTTTCTTTATTTCTCCTGAGACTCGATTGGCATTCTGGCATCTCTCCAGGATCCGCTTACAAACAGGTGGAATCCGCAGCCTGGGGCTGCTGACTCAGCCTGCATTCACACCGCCTGCAGGAAGGCGCTCAGCCACTGGAGAGCCTCTCTTGCTCAGCGCCTGGTATCGTTGCACATAAGTCCGTTTTAAAACTAAGTGTGTGGGGATGGGATGTTCCATTGGGCACCTGTGTGTGCACCCACACACGCACAATGCCGCACCGAGCCTCCCCCATTCTGGAAACACTCCCCTGACCCTGGAGTTTATGGGTTGTGTACACCTCGAAGGAAGGATAGAGTCCAGATCGGCGTGACTTTCAGAGTCCCTGCGTCCTCCGGGACCCACTTCTGTCCACAGACGGTCTGGCAGGACGGCCCTCCCACGTCGTGCATAAGCTCCAGCTTCCCCTCCATGCCCAAATCTGTGATGAAATAAAAGAGAAGACTTAGTTTGCTAGCAAATTACACTTCCCCGAGTTTCTTTCTTTCTTTTTTTTTAATGTGGGGCTTGAACCGTGGGATCGTGACCTGAGCCAAAACCAAGAATTGGACGCTTAACCGACTGAGCCACCCGGGCGCCCCCATTTCCCCAAATTTCTAATGGCGAGTGACATAGCTGGAAGGAATTCCGTGGTAGACGTTCATTGCTTGTGGGTCTCCTGACCGCCTTTCCGGGGATTCTGTCTGCCTCCCCCATCTATTCCATGGGATCTGGGTGGGTTGTTTATTTATGTGTGCTTTTATGCCTTCACCATGCCACTTCCCTCGCCGGGGATGCTATCTAACCTCGAAACGGCCAGTGTGTTGATTGCCAATATCCCTTGAGCCCTGATGGTATCCCTAAGTAGCCAAGTGACAGCTACTTGTATCCGAAGATGGGAGCTGTCTCATAAACCCCACAGACGCTACGTGCTGGGAATCTTGGGAGAAGTGTGCTGTCACCTGCTTTGATTTTCCCTGGAGTGTGAGCCTGGAAGATTCTAGCAGCAGCCTGGCTTGCCAGACCCAGCGCTGTGTTCATGGAAGATGGCACCTGACTCAGTCACCCGACAGTCTAGGAAGGGTGTTAGCTCTTGGTTGTGTTGAAATAATGTTCTCCCTTGACTTAAATGTTAAGGAGTGATATTGCAGAGCAAATCCCTTTTCTTTTCTTTTTTTTTAATGTTTATTTTTGAGAGAGAGAGAGAGAGAGAGAGAGAGAGAGACACCCAGTGCAAGTGGGGGAGGGGCAGAGAGAGAGGGAGACACAGAATCTGAAGCAGGCTCCAGACTGAGCTGTCAGAACAGAGCCCGACGCGGCTTGAACTCAAGAAATACGAGTTCGTGACCCGAGCCGAAGCTAGATGCTTAACCAACTGAGCCACTCAGGCGCCCCACAAAATCCTTTTCTATACGCATGATAGGCACATTAAAGTGAAAGACCCTGTTCAGTCAGCCCAAAAAAATTACCAGTCAAGTTGTTTTAGGCAGGAGGGAAGTGTGTGTGTGTGTGTGTGTGTGTGTGTGTGTGTGTGTGTGTGTGAGAGAGAGAGAGAGAGAGAGAGAGAGAGAGAGAATGCACACGTGTTCCTGTTCCTGCAAGGACCGCATTTCTTGACAAGCCTGTCTAAAGTGGAATATTTTGATGAATAGAATTTAGTGGAGAGCAGTCTCACAAACACCCTGTCACTCACAAATCCATCAGACTCTTAGATGCAGAGATGAAGGAGGTGATCTGATCTGCCGAGAGCTCCGTTTTTGTTTCTGGAAGATCTCCCCCACTTCAGGGAGGGCCGGTGGTCTTTGGGGCTGGAGGACGTGAGCCTCCTATGGATGCAGGGCTTTGGGCCAGCACTGTTGCCTCTCCCTGGGTTTGGTCAGGGGGAGGGAGGCTGGGGGGTACTTGCACTGCTCGCTCAGGTGGGCCCCCCCCCCTCCAGAACCTGAGAGGGTGGGGCTTATGTCACAGGAAGCCCCCCCCCCTAGAGTGCTGGTGCTGGGACCATTCACTCTTGCTGGGTGGTCACAAAATCCTCTATCCCCAGGCTCACTTTCACAAGAATTCTGAGAAATTGCTATAGAGATAGGTAACTTTCTAGAAGGAGAACTTGCCTTTAGCAATGTTTAAGAATGAACTGTTTCTTGGATGCCTGGGTGGCTCAGTCGATTAAGCTTCTGACTCTGGGTCAGGTCATGATCTGGCGGTTCACGGGTTTGAGCCCCACGTCGGGCTCTGTGCCGACAGCTCGGAGCCTGGAGCCTGCTTCGGATTCTGTGTCTCTGTCTCTCTTTTTGCCCCAACCCCACTCATGCTCTGTCTCTCTCAAAAATAAATAAACATTTGGGGCGCCTGGGTGGCGCAGTCGGTTAAGCGTCCGACTTCAGCCAGGTCACGATCTCGCGGTCCGTGAGTTCGAGCCCCGCGTCGGGCTCTGGGCCGATGGCTCAGAGCCTGGAGCCTGTTTCTGATTCTGTGTCTCCCTCTCTCTCTGCCCCTCGCCCGTTCATGCTCTGTCTCTCTCTGTCCCAAAAATAAATAAACATTGGAAAAAAAAAATTTTTTTTTAAAAATAAATAAACATTAAAAAAAAATTTTTTTTTAAAAAGAACAAACTGTTTCTTGATAATCAGATAACATGTAAGTATAGGTAACTTTAGATTTCCAGGTGGGGGCGGGCACTGAGGTTAGGAGGGAGTCTCTTATTGACGAAAAGCAGGCTGGTTCTATGGAATGTCATGTCGTGTCCTTGCTGGAAAGGGCTGGTTACTTTGGGAAGTCACTGCAGCTCTCCTGGCCTCAGTTTCCTTGCCTGTTTATTTTATTTTATTTTTTGAAGTTTATTTATTTTTCAGAGAGCACGCATGCAAGTAGGGGAGGGGCAGAGAGACACAGAGAATCCCAAGCAGGCTCTGTGCTGTCGGCACAGACCCTGACGTGGGGCTCCAACTCACAAACCATGAGATCATGACCTGAGCTGAAATCAAGAGTCAGACACCACACCCATGCGTCCCTCCTTGCCTGTTTCAAAGGATGTGATAAGCATGTTGGAATGGGAAATTTTCTTCCATCTTCAGGGTTGGAAGATTCAGTCTGTGGTGTTTGAGATTTATTTCCCCAAACCCTTGAATTACCTCCAGTACAACTTGAGCAAAACATGATCATTTAATAAGCTGAAAAACTACATTCATAGCTCCTCTTTATTAAGAGAGACCCGTGTTTTGTTTATACACATAGACATTCACACATACTTTTGTGTAAATGTGTATGTATGTGTTATTATACTAACTTCATTTTATATCGTGCTAACCTGTATTGCATTAACTAATTGGTGTGTGGGTGCTGATCTTTTACTATTTTGTTGTTATAGTTCATGGAAGTAAAACATGAAAATATTTAAAGTAAAAACAGAGGCCAACAGGCCCTGGGGTTCTACACTTTGCCAGCTGTCCTGCTTTGGGGACAGTTTGCATAAGTCTCTGTTTTAACACAGCATGTTATCTGTGGAGGGACTGATTCCTTCATTGCGTGGAGCAGAGATTTTCGAACTGTGCTCAGTGGAACTTCAGAACTATAGAGAGATTCTCTGAAATCTGATAAAATGTTTGAAAAATACTTTAAAACTCTACGAACAGACACCCGGGGAACTTGACAGGTTTAGTTTCGCTGGCTAGCACGGTCTCTCTGTACTTGGGATTATACGTTTCTATCTTTCCTTCCCTTCTGTGCACACCACGCTGGGTGGCATTGGAGACCATCAGCATATTGCCTTGTGCTGATGGATTAATTTAGTTTTGTTCTTCGGTAGCTCTTCTGCCTTATTAAAGAATACAGGGCAAGCTGTTAAAAAACAGGTGTTGTTTGTAATCACTCATCAGGTTGCATCAGGACTTTTCCTGATAATGTGCAACCAAGGGAGAAATCGGTAGACAGAGCTCATGCTGCAATTAGCATCCCCAACCCCTAGTGTCAAATTTTCAGGTTTGTCAAATAGCTTTATTGTTCCCAACGATAGACTGTGTAGTAAGAATATAGTATAAATTGAGCTTATAAAATAAACGCAACTTTTCTCTATGCATAGGATTCATTTGGAAGAATAGTTCTGCTGTTGAAAATATTTGGGAGCCACAGAGACAGGGAAAAGAACACAGATTTTATAGGCAGACGGTTCTAGATTTGAGCCCAACTTCCGTAGCTTACTAACTAGATGGCCAAGGGCAAAGTACTTTGCTTCCCATAGTAATGCTATCTGTAAATTGGGCTTGCTCACCGCCAGGCAGGATATTTTTGAAGATTACAGAGAAATGCACAAATGGACCTAACCCGTGACCTGACACATTACAGAAAGTTCAGCATGTGATAACTATTACCAAGGTTTTCGTGCTGGGCCATATTTCATGCCTGGACATTAAGAGCTACGTAGCTCTTTTACACTATGGAAAGACATTCTCTTGGTTTATTTGCATGTATTTGCATATTGACTTATGTGGTGAACATAGCATATGCATATCCTGGTAAATACATTTTCGTATAATTTAGAGACGTTTTGGCAGACTGGAGTGGCGCGTTCTTTCTGATGCATCTTTGCAGCATTAAGTTAATTTCCTTTTCTTTCATTTTGAAAGTCTGTGGAGCCTTAACCGAAGAATTTATTGTACTTTAGTTTTTTCTAGTAGAAAAAAAAATCAAACAGCCGATGGGAACTGCTTTTATGCATTGGGGCTCCAAAGTGCTGCTTTATTTTTGTGTACAGGCTCTTTGTGGGTGGACTGCAGAAATCCCTGCTCTTGGAAATGTTTCTGAGCCCTCTGGGAAACTGAACAGGGAAAAAAGAGCTAATTAAAAAAGCTGCCATCCGCCTCCTCTAATTAACTTGCTCTCTGCTCCTGGGAGAGGGTACGGAAATGTGAAAATAACACAGGCATCACCGGAAGTGAATGCCATTCTTGTGGTGCTCCGGTCGGTCGCCCCGTGGCGTTGTGATGCAGAAATGGTTCATGGTAAACAGGCAGGGAATCACAAAGGGGCTCCATGTGCCCTCTGCCTCCCTCACTGGGCAGTGGTGAATGGGGGTTCCTTCTGAGCAGGTGTTCCGGCCATCCGGGCAGCTGCAGCAGGAGAGACCTCATTGGAATTCAGCAGCTTGAGCCCAAGAGTATCCGGCCCTCCCTGTTGCTTGCCTGTGCTGTTAGGGAAGAGCAGGGTCCCTCTGCGCTCTAAAGCCGCACATCGCCGGGGCCCAGGGTTGCAGAAGCCAGGGGAAGAGCTCTCAGCCTCTCGCCCCCTGTCTCTGCTGCACTTTGGAGAAGCTCGCAGCACCCGTGACTGGCGGTGCTGCTAACTTCTTCCTGACATCTTGGGCAGATTAAGATCCCAGAGACAACGGCAAGGGAATCAGGGGTGGGCATTTAGGGGACAGAGGCCGTCCTTCAGCCGAGATGGCTTTGGCCTCCTGGCGGATGTGGCCTCTGGTGGAATGGGCCCAGTGGATGTGGACAGCAGTGACTAGCCGTGGAGACTCCAGTCTGATGGCCCTCCAAGGAAGTTCTGCAAAGAGGCAAGTTGGCTTTGTGTGTCTTGTCAGTGTTGCCCCTGCCACATTCCGTGCTGGGGGGCAGGGTGACTTCCGGGACCCCCCAGGGTGATCCAGACTCTTATTCCTCTTTGATATTCCATTGTGTAACTTCCTTGTGTTTTTCTTGCCCATCAGCAGACTCTGCAAAGCTCAGGTACCTCGATCTGTCGTTGTCCAAGCGTGTATCTTCACTTCCCTACACAAAAGCGAAGGCCTTTAAATATTAATGTGTGTTTGTAAAAGGTCCGCATGGCCCCCATCCTGTTTGTGTGGAGTAAGTCTTTACTCAGGAAATTTGATAGTGTGCAGGCTTCAACTCGTTGGATCTCATCAAAAGCAGATCCGATGTTTCTGTTCATCTCTTTGGGTCCCCTGAGGGCTTTGTGGCTTTGCTGGAGGAGCCAGGGTTCTTGGGGATGGGGGAGGGGGGGTCTTTGGCACTGACAAAATGAGCCACTAACGAGTTGTAAAAACATCAATGTAGATTTTTCTGAAGGAGAACTCACCAAATGGCTCTTTTTCCCTGTGCCGGCAGACGGTGGAGGGATTGGCTTGGTTCCTGGCTCTCTCTGCCCGCTGGCAAGACAGTCGTTGCAAGAGGCTGCCCTCTCCCGAGGTCACTAGTCCTCTGACCCTTGCAGAGCTCAGCAGTGTGAGCACCTCGTGCTCCGATGCTAACCTGGTCCGTCACCCTCTGATTCCACGTCTTCACCCAGATTGACCCGCTGGGCCACTGTGTCAGCCCGGAACTTAAGTAGCTGCCCTCTTGAAAATTACCTTTCTTGTTGCAGATGAGTAAGTGGCCTTTTGGTGTATTTAAAAGATCTTGAGATGGGCATCAGCCCAGGTGATGCTCTGCTTCTTGGGCACTGGCATCCTCAGAGCAAGCTTGGGCCAGGACCGTGGACCATTGGGCATCTTGAGCAAGGGCCTCAGGGCACATGCCTGGCTCCACCATCTGGGGAGGCCTCATTCTTTCTGGCTTAAAATGGAGCCCCCGGGAGAAGGGGTGTGATGAAGAAGGGCCATCTACTCTGGGTTTTCTGGAGCCCAGGACAAGGCTTTAGTTTGTTGAGCAGCTCCCCACCCTTCCCCCCCCCCTCCTCCCATTACTGGGAGGGGCATCCTCTGGGTGGAATTTTGGGCCAGTTCTCTGGGTGAGACCATCCTGCTGAGCAGTGAGGGTCATTATCATATCATTGGGGTCAGCAGGCTGTGTTTTCTGTCTCCCGCTGGCACATCCTCCAGTGAGCTAGCTAGCTTGCTTTCCTTCTTTTTTTCTTTTCTTTTCTTTTCTTTTCTTTCTTTCTTTCTTTTCTTTCTTTCCCTTTACCTCTTTCCCTCCTTTCTTTTTCTTTCTTCCTTCCTTCCTCCCTTCCTCCCTCCTTCCTTCCTTCCTTCCTTCCTTCCTTCCTTCCTTTCTTTCTTTCTTTCTTTCTTTCTTTTCTTTCATCCTTCCTTCCTCCCTCCCTCCTTCCTTTTTCTTTCTTCCTTCCTTCCTTCCTCCCCCTCCTCCCTCCCTCCTTTCTTTCTTTCTCTTTCTTTCTTCCTTCCTCCCTCCTTTCTTTTTCTTTCTTTTCCTTCCTTCCTTCCTCCCTCCCTCCCTCCTTTTTTCTCTTTCTTTCTCCCTCCCTCCTTTCTTTTTCTTTCTTTCTTTCTTTTTTCTTTCTTTTCTTCCTTCCTTCCTCCCTCCCTCCCTCCCTCCCTCCTTTTTTCTCTTTCTTTCTCCCTCCCTCCTTTCTTTTTCTTTCTTTCTTTCTTTCTTTCTTTCTTTCTTTCTTTCTTTCTTTTTCTTTCTTTTCTTCCTTCCTTCCTCCCTCCCTCCCTCCTTTCTTTTCTCTTTCTTTCTTTCTTTCTTTCTTTCTTTCTTTCTTTCTATTCTTCCTTCCTCCCTCCCTTCCTCCTTTCTTTTCTCTTTCTTTCTTTCTTTCTCCCTCCCTCTCTCTCTTTCTTTTTTTCTTTCTTTTCTTCCTTCCTTCCTCCCTCTCTCCCTCCCTCCTTTCTTTCTTTTTCTTTCTTTCTCCCTCCCTCCTTTCTTTCTCTTTCTTTCTTTCTTTCTTTCTTTCTTTCTTTCTTTCTTTCTCTCTTTCTTTCAGTCAACAGATGTTTATTCACAGCCGTTTGGCTTCAGCTCAGAAATGCTGTGAGAAACCAGATTGGCTGCCATCATGGCCTTGAAGCTCAGTAGATGAGAGAGACAATTAACACAATTAGAAGGTGAATAAATCCATAATAAGTTGTGAGAAGCTCTGGGAAGGAAGGGCAGCAGGAGAGAATGACGAGGTGGAGAAAGGCCATATGAGATTTGGTTTCATGGAGTGGGGATCCTACAGCGTGTTGGAATCATGGCATCAAAATGCGTTCCTGGGAATATCAGTTTGAGTGAATTGGTGTCAGCGTTGACCAAAAGATTCCCCTGTGTTTGTATTTGCCACTAAGGCCAGAAATAGGAATTTTTCTTAGAGCTGAGTTTCAAAGCATATATCATTTGGGCACAAAGCTGGTGATAATGAGATTCCCTCTTGGGAATCATGAGGGGAAATGATTTTGCTCACGTCTGTCCTGGAACAGTAGAATTGGGTGAGCCTGATTCTAGCAGTGCCGGGTGGGGGGTCAAAGTGCCGCACATCCTCAGCAGCACTGACCCCTGGCCCCTCAGAGCAGACTCAGCCCTGGCCCCCACCTAACCTTGCGTTTCTCCTCTCTTCTCTCCATCAGGAGTTCTGACTCTGAAGAAGCATTCGAGACCCCTGAGTCGACGACTCCTGTGAAAGCCCCACCAGCCCCACCTCCGCCGCCCCCCGAAGTCACTCCAGAACCTGAGATCAGCACACAGCCTCCTGTGGAAGAACCAGGTAACCAAGGTCAGGTGCTCCCCCGGGGGAGTTTGGGGGCAGCCCTGGGCTGGGGCAGCCGGAGGAGGGCACCCACTCCAGGGGGCCGTCACTGGGGCTCTTTAGACACTCCCAGCCTCTGGGGCCTCTGCTCTGGGCTGTGTTTTGTGAATGAAAACTGAGAGTGAGCAGATATAGTGGATTATACATATGGGGGAGGCCTGTGGAGAAACCACCTGGCGTCCAGAATTGGATTTGATGGGCCAAGCGGGTCTGGGAGGTTTCTGTTTGGGATTCTATCTTGGGTTCTAGTATGTGGCCCTTGGGCCCTGTAAGAACACTGGTTCTGTCTGGACAGCCCGCATGAACCTGCATTTTTTAAAGACCATAGCCCCCATGGGCTTGGGAATAGAGATAAGCGGTAAATGGGAAAGAAGAGAAAGCCATAGATAGCCAAACCCGCTCGTGGATGGTTCATTATTCCTCGTTAATCACAAGTTACCTGATTTCATATCACTTTCTTCCCTAGTGTGACTTCAAACATAGACCTTTCCGTGCCTTTCAGATGTGGTTCCTAGAGGTGGTGGGGGCGGGGGGGACGACAGAGCTCATTCCCCAGCCTGCCCACCTAGCTGGTGCTCTCTGCATACATCCTCCAGTTATACTGCAGGGGTGGGACCACCTCCAGCCTGGAGGTTTAACACGAGACCCGGAAGGAGATGGGGACGGCCAGAAATGGCCCCACAGGCTGGTCAGGGGCCAAGTGGTCCCCGAAGTATGGCCCCCTAGCCTGGTCAGGGGGCCAAGTGGTCCCAGAACCGATTCTAGAGGCTGGTCAGGAGTCAGCTGGTTCCAGAAATGGCCCAGCAGGCTGGTCAGGGGGCCAGGCGGTACCGTCCCGAAACCTGGACTACCTATCTGCCTTGGGCCCTGTGTTTTAGACGGCCTCACTCTGGCTTTCCTCCAGCCACAGCCCTTGCTATGTGGTGGGGCTGCCTGGCCAACCTCCCCTTCCACCACACTGTGGATACCTGGGGACAGCCACTCCCTGGGGCCGACTGTACCCATGTTTGTATCTCTCCGCCAAGGAGGAACCAAGGATGGGCCTGGGGCCTGCAGGTGGGGTGTCCACATACCTGTGCTCAAGGCCACCCCAGGTGAGGGATGGGGCTTGGGTGAGTGGAGAAGGAACAGGCTGATGGCCGGGCCTCCGTTCATACTCTTGCCCTGGCCAGGAACCAGGTGAACTGTAAAATAAAATGACATTTTGATCGTGACGTTGGTTTTACAAAGAAACGGGTAGAGTTCTTTATACCTGCCTGGGTTCAAACAGACCCTTACTTTAGAAAGGGTTGACACTCCAGGGCTGATCCGCAAGCAAATACACTCCCTTGCCCTGGGGGGAAAGGGTTAGGACCATTTTTAGGGAGGGCAGATGTCTTTGCTGCTGTCTGGCAAGTGCAGTTTTCAGATTCTCCCGTCTCGGACAGCTCATCAGCTAGTAGCGTCTGATTCTGTATGGCCAGTTCTAGGTGCTGGACCCGAAGAGGGGGATTCTTGTAATTTATTTGATTTTGAGGTGGAGAAGGAGCCAGGCCTGCTGAGTCTTAAGCATTACCATTTTTTCTTCCATACTGGAAAGCATATAAAAATTCTCTTCCTAGAATATTGTAAGAACTAATCATGGACGACAAATAGATTATAATTCCTAGGTCAAACGTGTGCATAGGAATTAACTATTCTTTTTTGTGTGTGGGTACAAGTCATGCCCATAATGTGTGGGGCACTTTAGGAAAGAATTTGGCAGAAAATGATGGTGTATTGCAGTGCACAGACCATCCCCACGCACCAGGGAGTGACCAGGGAAGGCCATTGCTGTGAGCAACCGTGCACCTTCCAGAATTTCCAGCCACGTATCCTCGCTGCGTCTGGGGATGGTCTGCTGCTGCTTGTCTTTCTGCGGCCTGCCCTTGTTCCTGCTGCCTGGCTTGCTTTTCAACAAAGCAAAGAACAGTCTGCATCCTTAAAAACAAACTCACACACACAGCACCCGCCTCTTTCTGAGACGCCAGTTTCTGAAAGAATGAGCATTGTAGGGGATTAAGAGATAACCCCCACCCGGAAGGGGTTGGAGCTGGTAATTGCCACGAGTCACGGCCCCACGGAACTTTTGATTCCACCAGTTGGAGTCTTTGAACAGGGACCTTACGCTTCTCCTTCTCAGAAAATTCCAGCGGAGCTAAATATATGTGGATTACACAATACGGACTCTTACGGTTGGGATTGTGACTGCTTAACGCCCCCCCTGGCTTGGGCTGTACAGAGATCCATTTGATTTCCTTCAGTTATTAGAAAAGTCTGCTTGTCCATTCTGCAGACAGCATGGGGCACAGCAGAGGCCTGAGAAGGCGGGAGTGCCTGCTTTCAGAGGTGGCTAGAGAGGGAGAAACGTTCCTTCGGAGAACCACAGGAAAGAAAGGGCAGAGCGGGGATGTCTGTTGTTTGGTTTGCCTCTGCAGAGTGCCTGGGATATTGCTAAAGGGGCCGGAAGAGCCACATGAAATAATAGACCAGACCCTCGGCTGTGAATAAAGACATGATTTGCGCTCCTGGAAATCCACATTGTACAAAACAATCAGCTACCTTACCCTGGGTCCTGCCAGCTGTTTGTGCCCCCTGGGACAGAAGATTGGGAGATACTGTGTGCTCACCTGTATCTGGCCCTCTTTGGGGCTGGGCCAGAATGAAGCTTGTCTGAGCCCAGTTTTCTTGTCCGGAAGAACCTCCTTCCCTTTCTGACCTTCCCTGGTTCTGAGATTGCAGCGCGTGGCTGCTGTATGTTGGCCATGTTATTAGAGCTCAAAGCCGGTCAACGAGGGACATAAGTGAATGCCCCATAATTAAGTAATAGCACCCGCTTAAGCGTCCACCGTGTGTTGGGCCAATGCCGGGTCCTTTGTGCGTTTCATCTCCCACTCAGCCGAGACTCATCCCCTGCGCTCACAGCATCTCTGCGCGTCTGGTAACAACCACCTGCTTCCCCAGTGAGATGCGGGGCTTCCAGACCACGCCTTCCATCTCACAGCACACGAGGGGCTCTGGGATTGGAACCCAGACCTCTTGACTCCCTTCTGTTTGGGGACAGGGCTGCTCTCCGCCGGTGGACTGAGCTGGTGCATTGAAGTACCCTGAGGCAGGGGATGGGCAAGCAGTTGTGAGGTGAGCAGCAGGCAGATGGCCAGTGAAGGAAGCACTTCCATGATGCCAGAGGTGGACTCCCCCCATGGTTGTCCTCCCTTCGGGAACACTGCTCCCCTCCGGGATAAAGCCCGTTTTCTTACCCTCGCTGGGAGACTGCCCAGCACCGGGAAGGCCCACACCGGGGCCTTGGAGGTGACTGGAGACACTGCCCTGCGTGCCCTGGGTCTTTCCTCTCTGCCCCATGGAAAGTGTGGCCTTTGCTGAGGCAGTGGTTGTGTTCCACACAGTGGTTCGTGGCCACCGTCTTCAGATTGACTCAGAAAGGAGCTCAGCACACCTAGTGGCTTCTGTCCCCACAGGGGACCATGTCTCCATACTCATTGTCACTTGCCTTCTTCTCCCCTGAGGTTGCTCTGCAGGGGTGTCCCCGCAGAGAGATAGGAAGGCATCTGGGAGCCCAGCCTGGGGCAGGGGCACAGGGAGTGTCACTGTGGCATGTGCAAGAGTTGGGGGCCCCCCGGCTGCCACGTCCCGGTGCTGCTATTCCCTGTGCTAGGTGCTTCTATGGTTCTCCCTTTTCAGCCTCACAAGAAGGCCTGATTTACAGCCGAGGCTCGGAGGAGTCACAAACGGGAGGAGGGTGGGCATACCGAGAACCTGGAGGGGCCCTGAGCCTCCGGACTCACACTGACTTCCCTTAATGACCTCGTCAGGGGATCTGACTGCACTCAGTGTCCAGCACAGTGGCCCCTGACGGCCCAGTGAGTCACAAGAGTATCTCAGGATGCTCGTGGGCCCCACACACCCGGGCAGGTGGCTCGCTCTCTACTGGGATGAGTCTAAGCTGGGCTCCATATATGTTTTCCTGTTATAGATGCCTTTTTAAAAATATTTATTTATTTTTGAGGAGTGGGGAGAGGCAGAGAGAGAGGGAGACAGAGGATCACAAAAGAGCTCTATGCTGACAGCGGAGAGCCCGATTGAGGACTCGAACTCACAAACTGTGAGATCATGACCTGAGCAGAAGTCGGACCCTTCACCAGCTGAGCCACCCCGGTGCCCCTGTGACAGATGACCTTTGCTAAGAATAGAACAGGGGCACCGGGGTGGCTCGCTCCTCTGGTTAAGCACTCGACTCTTGATTTCAGCTCAGGTTATGATTGCAATGTTGGTTGTGAGATCGAGCCCCACGTTGGGCTCTGTGTTGGTCATGGAACCTGCTTAAGATGTTGTCTCTCTCTCTCACTCTCTCCCTCCCTCCCTCCATCCCTTCCCCCCCCCCCTTGTTTGATCGCTCTCAAAAGAAAAAAAAAAAAGAATAGACCAACAAGTAACAATTGTGAGCATTTTCTTTGCAGCAGCCACTGTCAGAAGCATGAGCTCTAATTTCTGTAGCAGCCAGGAGGTGATACCGGGGCCAGTGACAATGAGGCACAGTGGGGTTAAGAGACTTTGGCCAGGGCCACCCAGCCGATCAGCAGCAGAGCCCGGGTTTATGTGCCTGTGGACTCGTCAGCCCAGACTCCGCTTGAGTCAGAACTGGGTTGTGTGGCGTCATCCTAGCGATGTGTCTGGATGCTATCTGCTTTCGCTTGTACAGAAAGCACTTTTCCGGAACTGCTGGTTTCACGCCCACCGTTACGCTTGAGGGATGGTGGGAGGGAAGTCTGGGGACACAGAGGCTGAAAGGAGCAGGAGTGGCCACTGTCGGAGTCACGGAGTCACGGCGAGGTTAGTTGTTAGCTGTTAGCCCTGCTGGTACCTCTGTCAGCCTCCTGGGGGTGAGCCTGGCCAGGGGCAGACGGGGGCGTGCCTGGCAGGCAGCCATGTGTGAGGAGAGCCCCGGCGGGGCAGGGGGAGCAGGCAGGAGGGAAGCGGCAGTCAGCGGGGCAGGGGAGAAGTGACATTCGGTGCGTTCTAGGCAGAGCCGGGACCCAGCCCCCAGCTGCACAAATCCCAGCTTTGGACACCGCCCTCCAGGGGGACTGTGCCCCCACAGTGCTCCTGGGTGCCCGTGGGGTGAGGTCACCTTTTGCTCCTCCTAGCAGGGCTCTCCCATCCTAAGAAGGGCCGCTTCATCTAGCTGCTCACAAGGCGGGGTCTGGTGGGAATAAGCCGGTTTTCAGAGAGAACTCCCTCTTCAGCCTTTGGCATCTGAAGGGAGGTTGTGTGTGATCAGTGCACGCGTCCAGGAAATAGCGGGCACAGCCCCACTGGGTTGGTGGGGCCGGGGTGGTGGTCCTCAGGACCCAGCAGGGTCTCCGTGGGAATCTGAAGATCCAGTGGGTTTGGAAGAGAAGCCGACTTCCCACGGGCCTCCTGCCTCTCTTGCTGGCCAGGCACACGCGCTGCCTCTGTGGTCACTCCCGCCCTCCCCGATGGCTCACGTCTCAGAGGCAGAATCCCCACAGGCGATCAGAGCTGACCTCAGAGAGGTCGATCCAGGCCGATCCAGGCTTCTCCTCCAAACCATTTCTGTGGCCAAAAACTCAACTGTGGCCCCTGGAGGTTTTCAGAGCTAGGATAGGTCCTGATAGGGCACAGGTGAGGTGAGCCAGCCCAGCCCCCCGACTTTCCCTCTCATGGCTGCCCATGGCACCTGTGGAAGTGGGGGTTCGGAGCCCCCACTCCAGCTGTGCCAAGCTGCTGCTTCAGGTTGGAGCCGGGAGGCTGGGGTTTTAACGAGTGTCTTGATGTGTCTTATGATAGGCAGGTTTAGAAAGTGCTGAATTCTCCTGGACTTGCTCTGAGTGGCCCACGGCTGCCAGTGAAATGCCACATGAAGACCAGTAATGCTCCATTTAGATCTCGTTAGCCTGCTTAAAATGGAGACCTTTGCCAGAGTAAACACTGTTAAGTGCAATAGATTATTGTTCGGGTACCCAGAAGATGTAAATCTATGCCCCCTGTGGATGAGACCATTTCCTTTGGTCTGTTGGCTTAAGGTGAGAGTGTGTGAGCGCTGGGGTGCCACGTGTTGACACGTTTGGTCCTCTGGGCCCACGGATCCCTGTCCAGAGTTGGGGGCTGGGGCAGGGGGGGCGGAGAGAGAGGCACCAGCACAGCTGGCAGTAAGTGCTCAGTTAGAAACGGCCCCACGAGGCTGCAGAATGTGGCCTTTGGAGATGGTAGGGTGATACGAGTCAAGTGTCCCTTACTAGCTTTCTCTCTTTCCTTGGAAATCCCTCTCGTTTCCACACACGTTTGTTTTTAACCTTAGCTTGGGGATTTGACTGCCCCGCACTGGTGTTCATGGATGACATTGTGTTCCCCCAAATCCTTATGTTGAAGCGGTAGCCCCTAGTGTGATAGGACCTTCAACGAGGTGATGGAGGTTAAACGAGGTCATAAGGGTGGGGCCTTGATCCAATAGAACTGCGTCCGTGTAAGAAGAGGAAGAGGCCCTTGGGGATGAGCTCGTGCGGAGAAAAGGCCGTGTGAGGCCACAGAGGAGATGGCCATCTGCCATCGAGAGGTTCTGTGGTACTTTGTTATGGTGGCCCGAGCTGAGTGATGCCCTTGGGAACCCCCCTAGCAAGCCTCCATATGATGAACCACAGATGCTCTTTTTGTTATCAGACTGAACCAAAACCTGGAGCCTGGGCAGGCATTGCCCGGGTCTACACCAATGGGGCGCACAAGGGGGAGGAACCCAGATTATTTGTGGAGCGAATGAATGAATGGTCTTCATGCAGATACAGCGAGTGGAATTTAGAAATCTGGTAGGAGGGGCAGGGAACCCAATCAGACCACACTTGCTTTGGAAAATCAGGGCCCGCGCATGGCAGTGACCTTTTCTCGGGTCTGAGAAAGCCACCTTGCCCAGGGTTCCTCTGAAGAGCACTTAGAAGCCCCCCAGCCCCCCATCCCCTCAGCCCCATAATGGGCCCTGTGGAGCGACCTGCTTGAATACCACGCAGTAGGACAGCAGTTCTCACCCAGGGGCTCTTGTGCCCCTCACGGGGACATTGGGCAATTTCTAGAAACGTTCTTGGTTGTCACAACTGGCGTTGGCATGCCCGTGGCATCTAGTGGGTAAAGGCCAAAGACGCTGCTAAACATCCTGCAGTGAACAGAAGGACCCCTTGCGTCAAAGAACTAACCATCCCAAAATGGCCACAGTGCCAAGGCCAAGAAACCCTGCAGCAAGTTTAGGTTTCCTGGCCCGTGAATATCGGTTCTTTTTTTTTTTTCAACGTTTATTTATTTTTGGGACAGAGAGAGACAGAGCATGAACGGGGGAGGGGCAGAGAGAGAGGGAGACACAGAATCGGAAGCAGGCTCCAGGCTCTGAGCCATCAGCCCAGAGCCCGACGCAGGCTCGAACTCCCGGACCGCGAGATCGTGACCTGGCTGAAGTCGGACGCTTAACCGACTGCGCCACCCAGGTGCCCCCCGTGAATATCGGTTCTAAAGAGGAAAGAGTGTTACTCAGGCAGGGACGTTTTGGTCTGGGCCAAACAATGAGCAGATGGTTAAGCTGAATATCTGCTGCATGTTGCATGATTCGGGGGGACCCCTGACCTCGGGAAGACCTCGGAAGGCATGAGGCAGCCTGAAAAGAGAAGAGGCTGGCGGTTGTGGATCTTGCTTTGGGAATGATGGAAGGGGCTGGGGTTCTTTCTCCCTCTTTCAAGGCCCACTCGAAAGCACCTGTTCCGCTGGGTCCCCTGGTCCCTCTGTGGCCTCTGTGCCATGTGTCCGGGCAGGAGGATGGGGTGCTTCAGGGTGCCAGGCCCTGGAGGAAGTAGGAGGGAGTTGGTTTAAGAAAGAAGCAGGGGGCGCCTGGGTAGCTCAGTTGGTTAAGCATCTGACTCTTGATTTTGGCTCAGGTCAGGATCTCACGGTTCCAGCCCCCGCTTCAGGCCCCATGCTGACAGCACACAGCCTATTTGGGATCCTCTTTCTCTGCCCTCCCCCACTTCTCAAAATAAATAAACATAAAAAAAAAGAAGCAGGGAGGAATCTTCTTCTTTTGAGTTGGAAAGGAAGCAGGAGTGTTTTGAGGTGAGGGAGGCATCTTTCAGTGGAAAGAGCTGTGAAGTTTCAAGGAAGCTCTCCGTCCATCTGCTCCAAGTAGGGCCTGGGTGGCGCTGGGCACCGAAGAGATGAAGAAGTTTTGAACCATGAATAGATGTGCTTCCAGAGGCATTTTTTTTTTTAATCTTTATTTATTTTTGAGAGAGAGAGAGAGACAGAGACAGAGCACAAGCAGGGGAAGGGCAGAGAGAGAGGGAGACACAGAATCGGAAGCAGGCTCCAGGCTGTCAGCACAGAGCCCGATGTGGGGCTCAAACCCATGAACCAGGAAATTGTGACCTGAGCGGAAGTCAGACGCCTAACCGAGTGAACCACCCAGGTGCCCCTAGAGGCGTTTTTGGAGCCTGCAAGAGAAAGTGGGACAAGTCCAGGGAGAGCAAAGATGACCAGACCAGTCCCTGAACTTGGGAGGCTTGGACTTTCCTTGTGATGTCATCCCCTGCCCGCCCCCCCCGCCCCCCCAGCACTTCCTCTCCCAGGTGCTTCAAGAGAAAGATATGCTTGTGAGCAAAGTTCCGGAAGCAGTGTACAAAATACTCACCCCCTGGGCATTTGCAATAGTGAGCATGAATTGCTCTGAGAAAATCTACAGCGAGAGGCCGGTTCAGTGTTAGCTGAGCATTTCCCAAACCTTGTACATTTGCTGGGATGAGGCATAGAGAGGGCTGACAGATTCAGCAAATAAAAATACAGGGCACCCAGTTAAATCCGAATCCCAGATAAACAAGAAATTACTGAGACATATGTATACCGAATCCCAGATAAACAAGAAATTACTGAGACATATGTATACTAGAAACTACTCAGTTATCTGAAATTCAGCTTTAACTGAACATCCTATATTTTATCTGGCAGCCATCCCAGCCGGGCACGGGGTGGGTGCTGGGGGCATGACCCCCATCAATGAAACCCAACTTTAGAGATTCCGTCCCAGGCCATACCTGTGCTGACTCTCCGATCCCTTCTTCTGCAGACCTCTTTGCAACATTTGTCTTCCTTTGTCCAGTGACATAGTGTTTGTTCTCTGGCCACTTTCTGGCCTCCTGACTGCCCAGGAGAGCTGTGAACCCAGAAATGCATGAAAGGCACCACCTGGCACGGGGAGAGCCCAGGGTAGCCAAGCCAAGGCCAGGCTGGCCAAATCCCCATGGAACGGTGGGGTCATCGGGTGATGGAGCATTTCGTGGCCAACATGTAGAGTGTGCGTGGCATGTTTTAAAATAAGGAGCAGCCTCCATGGACGGCGGTGGCTGTGGCGGTGGGGAAGCCAGCAAGAACAGCAAAACGGCGCGCCTGGGTGGCTCAGTCGGTTGAGTGTCCAACTTCGGCTCAGGTCATGATCTCAGGGTTCATGGGTTCGAGCCCCTCATAGGGCTCTGTGCTGACAGCTCGGAGCCTGGAGCCTGCTTCGGGTTCTGTGTCTCCCTTTCTCTCTGCCCCTCTCCCACTCGTGCTCTGTCTCTCTCTGCCTCTCAGAAATAAAGAAACGTAATTAAAAAAATAATAAATAAAAGTGTTAAAAATTTTTTTAAAAAAGCAGCAAAGAGAGGAGAGGGAATGGACTAGAGGTAAGGCCAAGAAGAGGAGCGTGGCAAGCAGAGTTGGAGGCAGAGATTATAGGGGACACCTGGCATAAGGACAGGTGGCAAGCAGGGCATCCTCAGTCCTGCTGCAGTGGCCTGGGGGCCTCCACAGAAAGGCTCCCAGTTGTTCCTCACAACAAGCTCCGAGTAGTCAAAAACAGGCTTGATGATGCTAATGGCTGTCTCCCTCTCCCTTGCTTTAGTCACACTGGCCTCTGAGGTTTCCTTAACACGTTAGCGTGCTTCTACCCCAGGACCTTTGCACTTGCTGTTCCTTTTGCTTATGATGCTCCCCTCACGCCCCCACCAGATATGCTCCTGGTTCACGCCCTTCCCATGTTTCTGATCTTTGCTTAAGTGTTTCCTCCCTGGAGAGCTTTGCCAACTCCTTTATTTTAAAATTGCAGCACTCCTACCCTGGCTTTATTTTTCTCTATATCACCTATCACCATCTGGCAGTCTGTGCATTTTGCTTGTTTATTTATTTCTTAACTGTCTTCTCCCCGAAGGATGTACCTTCCGGAAGGGCAAGGATTTTTGTCTGTTTTGTTCATTGTTGAATCTCCAACACCCAGAATGTTGCCTAGTCCCAACTGGGAACTTGGTAAACATTTTTGGAATGACTGAATGATTTGAGCTGTCCCCCAAACAGCCCGCGTCACTCCCATTTGACAGATGAGGGACCGGAGGGTAAGCCTACCTGGGGTCTGGAGCCAATAATGGGTGAGGGCAGACTTTGTGCCCACGCACCGCGCCCACCCAGTGGGGGCCCGGGGGTCCTGGGGACTCTGCCTAGAGGGTGGTAGTCTGGCACGAGATGAAAGCAGTCCAGTGTCCTGTGTCCTTCGTCCTTTGGTGACTGCTTTGTCTCCTTTTCCTCAGGATGCGGTTCTGAGACAGCCTGTGTCCCCGATGGCCCACGCAGCAGCTCGGTGGAGGGGAGCCCCTTCCGCCCCCCGTCACACTCCTTCTCTGCCGTCTTCGATGAAGACAAGCCTATAGCCAGCAGTGGGACTTACAACTTAGACTTCGACACCATCGAGCTGGTGGATGATTTCCAGACCTTGGAGCCCCGCTGCTCAGACTCTAAGAGTCAGGAATGCAAAGTGAACACCCGGAGGAAGTCCACGGATTCTGTCCCCGTCTCCAAGTCCACGCTCTCCCGATCTCTCAGCCTGCAAGCTAGTGACTTTGATGGTGCTTCCTGCTCAGGCAACGCCGAGGCCGTGGCCCTGGCCCCAGATGCCTACGGCGCGGGCTCAAGCAGTGCCTCCAGTACCCTTAAGCGAACTAAAAAACCGAGGCCGCCTTCCTTAAAAAAGAAGCAGACCACCAAGAAACCCACGGAAACCCCCCCAGTGAAAGAGACACCACAAGAGCCAGTCGAAGAGAGTCCTGTCCCCAGTGAGGAGAACAGAGCAGTCGAGACCAAGACAGAAGCTTCTGCACCAGCCCTGGCAGAGGAGGTACCCCTGGAGCCTGCTGCTGTGCCCAAGGCCGCCTGCCCTCTGGACCCAGAGGGTGCCGAAGGGGCCGTCCCCCCAGCTTCCGGAAGCGGCAGAGTGCAGAACTCACCCCCCGTTGGAAGGAAGACGTTGCCTCTTGCCACGGCTCCGGAGGCAGTGGAGGTGACCCCGTCAGATAGTGGGGGGCAGGAGGACTCCCCGGTCAAAGGGCTCTCGGTGAGGCTGGAGTTTGACTATTCTGAGGACAAGGGAAGTTGGGACACCCAGCAGGAAAACCCCCCTCCTACCAAAAAGCTAGGCAAAAAGCCGGTTGCCAAAATGCCCCTAAGGAGGCCAAAGATGAAAAAAACACCCGAGAAACTCGACAACGCTCCTGCCTCACCTACCCGGTCCCCCGATGAACCCAATGACATCCCTATTGCTAAGGGTACCTACACCTTTGATATTGACAAGTGGGACGACCCCAATTTTAACCCTTTTTCTTCCACCTCAAAAATGCAAGAGTCCCCCAAACTGCCCCAACAGTCCTACAACTTTGACGCAGACGCCTGCGACGAATCCATTGACCCTTTTAAGACGTCCTCTAAAACCCCAGCCTCACCTTCTAAATCCCCAGCCTCCTTTGAGATCCCAGCCAGTGCCATCGAAGCCAATGGAGTGGACGGGGATGGGCTGAACAAGCCCGCCAAGAAGAAGAAGACGCCCCTCAAGACGTAAGTGCAGGGGTGCAGGTGGTAAGCTCGGGGCTGTGCCTTGGCTGTGAGCCCGGGTCATGTGCCTGGATGAACGCGGCTGCCCTAACCCTTCCGCCATCTGCCATAATGCCTCCAGGTTTGCAACACGATCCCTGTTTTCCTCCCTCTCTGTGCCCACGGTGGTGGCATTTCCTGTGCACAAATCCCTCTGGGTCTAGCGTCTTTGATCTTTTGCCTCTTTGTTATGTCAGTGGTTTAAGGCTTTACCTTGAGCTGAAGGCCTGACATTTGACTCCGGGGGAGTGTGGGAGATCCCACCGAGAGGGAACTCATCTGTGCTTGGGTGACTTAACCTTTTCCCTGCTTGGCACAGGAATTACTTTTGGGGCTGGCCTAGAAGCTGGGAGATTCACCCTTCAAATAGTGTTAGAATTGGTCGTATTTGTGTCTGCCCGTTAACGTGTTGGTCGGGAGGCAAACCCAGTAGTCTCTGGGAGGCCCGTGAAGGAGAGGCCTGGCCTGGGCCCTTCCTCGCACCGCAGCCCTAACCATCTTTTGCAGACAAGAGTCCAAGGCCCCATGGGTCCAGAAAGAGATCGAGGGAACTTGAAAGGGAGAAACCATCCCCGAAATCCCCGTGACCCCCAGGGGGCCACCAATAATTGGCTCAGCTGTGCTCAAACACTTGCCAAGTAGAGTGCCTTTAACAACCACATGTCTGTGCTTCTGGAATTCATCTCCAGACGCGCTCTCACCTGGATGGCCGTGGGTCCGTTTCCAGGACGTGGGTCCCAGCATACTGGGTGAGAAGGGTACTTAGAGCCTTTCTCCTGCCTTCATGCGAAGTAGGGTCAGTAACTGAACAAGGCCACAGCGACCAGGCTTCTGGCACCAACTCAGCAGAGCAGACCACAGCTGCTGGCCTCTCTGCCTCTGTCCGGTATGAATGGAGACAGGGTAGACCTTCTTACTTCCCATTCTGGGCTCCCCGAGGAGTTATCTTGAGAAGAACTTGGGACTTCCTGAGAAGAGATTCTCTAAGCAGGCGCGAGTCTTGGGATCCAAGGCTCCCCAACCAGGAACCTTCAGATCAGTTCCCCAACCTGGCCCTTCCTAGAGATTCCATCGAATCTGTGTTGGACGCTTTATTTTAAGCCTCAAACAGAACTCTGAAATGCTCAGACGACAAAGCTACGTTCCCTCATTTTTGGAACGGGAGCCAGACTGCAGCCACTGCGCACCTCCTCCTTCCGCACAGATAGTTTGGTTATGGTCTGTCCTGTCATCAGAGCACACAGGTCAGGGAAACCACCCCATCTCTTGTCCTCACCTCTAGTGCAGATGGCCTGGAACCCAACACGATGTGACAAAGCTCTTTGAACACCGGCACTTTAGGGGGTGATCGGAAGCACGAGAGGAAGGTGCTCTCGGACAGCCCCCTCTCCAAAAAGCCGGGATGTGGCCCCCTCTCCCAAGCAGAACTCACAGTGGATGCCTCTTGGGTCCCAACCCATCAGTAGCCAATTGTGTGCAGATGGATCTTTTTTGTCAGTTCCTTCTGTCCGTCTCTCTTTTTTCTTGTCTTCTTGTCTTAGGATGGTTGAAGATGTGATGTCTGTGTGTTCTCTGTTGTAAGTAAATTTAACGGAACCTGCCTCTTCCACTGAATGTGCTTTTCTTCCCCCTGCTTTTTGTTTTTGCTTTCAGGCTCTTTTCATTTCTTCTCCGTGGCTGCTGCTTGTGTATCTCTCTGTTGGGCCTGGGGACGGGGAGGCGGGGCATGGGGCTCCCCAGTAGCAGAGGTTACTTTCCTGTTTCGTAGTGATTAGCATAAGTGAAACTGCTTGGCTGTGAAAATGCGATTACCCAACATCTGCCTGCTTGTCAGGAATGGAACTCTCCTGCTTGCATATTCGATGTCTTCATCTGAAACCCATACATTTTTTTTTTTTTTTTAAGCTCTCATTCCATTCTTTCATTTCAAATTGAGCTAGTGAGCGATTGCTTTCAAAGTACTGGGTGTGGCTTCACGTTGAAATAAGCATCCGGCCAACCGCAGGCGGCGACTGAGGTCACTTGTTCCTGCTAACGTGTGAAGCAGAAATCTGTGGGCTGTGTCTCCTTGAGACCTGTGGGTTGACTCGGAGTGGAGCACACGGCTGTGAGAGCCACCACCAGCCTGCTCTGGGCCTACGTCCTTGACCACCCAGGACCAGTCTGGGTGTCGATCGGCATGCTGTCCGTGCACGGGTCACCCTGCTGGGTGTCGCTGCAGGCAGAGCAAACCGTCTCCGTGCCTGCACGGCTTTGCCCCCACGGCCAGGAGAGATGTCCTGGGCGGCTCCCAGGGGCCCAAGGACAGGTACCTTTCCTGCTTCCCTGTCTTTACAAGGGAAGCTGGCCTGGTCCCAGGGGTCCAGCAGCCCTGGGGTAGAGTGGAGTCTCTCAGGCTTGCTTCTGGCCAAGGGATTTCTTTAGTGTTTTAGAGCCATTTAGCAACTCTGAAATATACAGTTATATATTTATATGCATGAATAAATATATGCTTCAAGCTGTGACTGTATTGCTCATATGGCAAATGCTATAAGTGCTGGAAAGAACCATTTCTAGTATTTTCTCATGACTGAATGCCATTGTTGGAGCGTTTTTATTGAAGAGAACACAGGGAAGGAACTTGAATGCCAAATTGCTTTGTCCATCCAGTTATTATCTATTTATTTATGTACGTATGTATGTATTTATTAAGAGAGAGAGAGAGAGCACGAACAGGGGAGAGGGCAGAGGGAGAGAGAGAGCATCCCAAGCAGCCTCCACACTCAGTACAGAGCCTGATGCAGGGCTTGATCTCACTATCCTGAGCCAAAATCAAGAGTCAGGACGCTTACCTGACTGAGCCACCAGGCGCCCCCATCTGGTTAATATTTAGAGCAGGGAAAGGTAGTGGGATCTAAGGCCAGGGGATGCCCGCCCCCGCCACAAAGCCGCTGCTTTGGTGGAGGCAGGACCATACCGCAGAGGGGCCTGAGACCAGGGGTCCGTCTGCAGGTGGGAACGCTTCCATTCTGCCTGGAAAATGACCCCCCCCCCACTACCACCACCCCAGACCACTCAGTGGACTCAGTGGAACCATGTATGCTAAAAATGCTTTCCTTCTGACCCTTTCATAAGTCTGATCTGATTTTCCTTTGCCTCTAGTGACCTGCACCTGCCCCCAATTATTTATAGAAAGGAGAAAGAGGGAAAAGAGTTGTTAACCATGGTTGAGAATAGACATTAGAGAAATCACCTCATCCCTGAAAAGAGTTCTGGAGATTGGTTGTACAATGTGAATGTACTTTACGCTATTGAACGTGAGTGTTTAAGATGATACATTGTGTGTTAGGTGTATTCTACTGTAATTTTAAAAAGAATCGTCTCAACCCTGGCTCTGTCTCTGGTCAGAATCTCACCCAGGTCTGAGGTGCAGGAATCCGTTACGCTCAGAGTTCCAGTGAGTGGGAAGGATTTCTCCCTGAAGACCCAGAACATTCCTTCATGTTTCTGCCCAGATCCTTCAGCTGTTTATTATGTGCTGTGTCGGCTGGCCAGTCAGTAAACTGGTTCCCCCTTCACTGGTGTCAGGAACCTAGATCCCTGCCCCCTGCCCCGTTTGGTTTCAGACATTCTTGGATGAATCTGAATACATTAATGTCACCCAAATCTGCTTTTTAACACAAGAACATCCGGCTAAATTTAGCTTCATTTTCTGGGCCAGCTCTCCAAAATGGCATCTCTCTAAAGATTTCCAGCTCGAGGACTCTTTCCCTCGGGGGCAGCAACGGTATCTGGTGTTAAGTGGGAATGATCAGCACGGACATCTTTCAGCTGGTGTGGAGTAGCGAGGGCTGGAGGGTGGGTCTGGGCCAGACGCTCTGCAGACACGGTGGCGTGGGTCCACTCTGTGGAACTCTGGACTGTTCTGTGCCCCTGTTGTGTTGACATTTTCCGTTCTATTTCCAGTGACACATTTAGGGTGAAAAGGTCGCCAAAACGGTCTCCTCTCTCTGACCCACCTTCTCAGGTACGATGGTCCCTCGATAAATACGATTTTGCCACTCACCTGGGGAAGTTAGAGCTCATGTGTTTTGATTCCCTACTAGTCAACCGAAGTTTCTCTTCTGTTCGTCACAGGCACATTCCAGCATCCTCTTTGGCTCGTACGTGGAGGGGTGGAGGGTTGGAGGGTTGGAGGGATGGGGCGTCCCTTGCTGTTTGCAAGACACCGTTTTGATCCCTTCCCTTTGGGAAAGATCAGAGTGCGCCCCGCGAGTAGAAAGATGTTCAGCGAGTGTTAGTGGATTCTGTAGGAATCGCACCAGCCCATTTGTCCATTCTGCCAGTTAATCAGCCGAGAACGTGTATGAATTTCAAATTGAGAAAGTCCGTTGAGACACATGAATGTATGGTGAGAAAGGATGGGCTATGTGTCAAGAGCACTGGATTATGTAACCAAATCCAAGCAGGGGAGATCAAAATCATGCCCTGAGGAAGTAGGCGCTTCGACCCTCCCTTCAGGTGTGCCCATCGCGCTCTAACCAGCCCCTGTATGAGATCTGTACCGTTACAGACCCAGGAAGGTTAGCCTCGGGCGTGTATACCAGGCCCCCTTCTGAGACAGTGAGGCCCCGGCCCCGCAGACCCTAGCCCGGCCCCAGGAGAGGGGGCTGGGGTCCCGGTCCCAGCTCTGCTCTAGCACTCAGGGCTCCCCCGCTGCCCTGCTCAGCTGTTCCCCCTCCATGGAAAAAATCCCGCAGCCACAGGCATGCAGAATGTCAGGCGATATTAAGGATATCGCTGCACAGGCCCTGAAGCCCTGTGTAGACATAACTCGATAGTTGCGGTCATGAAAGTGCCAAGAGTTAAAGTTCCTTATTTTTCTCGGACTGAACGAGCAGGAATGCCCCCACATCACTCCGACACAAAATCCTAATTTGTCTGAAACCCTCTGTAACAAGCCATCAGGAAAGGAAAGTCACAGAGGAAAGAATCTTGTCTCCTTGGGACCATTTTGGGCAGAGTCCGAGGACCCAGAGGATTGTGATGGAGACGTGTCCTGGTTAGGGGGGCCCCCCAGACCTGGCTGGGCGGGTGTAGCTGGGGACACAGAGACGGGTCGGGTGCAGCTGGGGACACAGAGACCGTATGAGAAGACCAACTGCTTTGCTTCTGCCCCCAGGACTCCACTCCAGCGGCTACCCCGGAAACGCCGGTGATCTCCGCCGTGGTCCATGCAACCGACGAGGAGAAGCTGGCGGTCACCAACCAGAAGTGGACGTGTGTGACAGTGGACCTGGAGGCTGACAAACAGGACTACCCACAGCCCTCGGACCTGTCCACCTTCGTAAATGACACCAAATTCAACTCACCCACGGAGGGTAAGCGGCTTGGTGGCCAGCCGGACCCCTACCCTGCCTCGGAGACCACTGTCCCTAGGGAGCAAAAGGCCAGGAAGGAAACTTCCATGCCAGGTAACCATGCCATGGGTGCCCTCCCAGCTAAGTCTGCATTTGAAAACAGCCTGAGGCTCGGGGCGCCCGGGTGGCTCAGTTGGTTAAGCATCCGGCTTCGGCTCGGGTCATGATCTCACAGTCTGTGAGTTCGAGCCCCGCATGGGGCTCTGTGCTGACATCTGGAGCCTGGAGCCTGCTTCAGATTCTGTGTCTCCCTCTCTCTGACCCTCCCCCGTTCATGCTCTGTCTTTCTCTGTCTCAAAAATAAATAGCTATTAAAAAAATTTTTTTAAACAGCCTGAGGCTCGAACCCCGCTGCGCCCCCACCCCCGAGACACCAGCTGAGAGCCAGTCAGCTTAGTACACCCCCCCCCGCCCCCCGTCATTCCCATCCTGAGCTTACCCAAGCTTGGCTTATTGTCTGTGGTTTATGTGCCTGGGTGAATTTGAAGCACACGCCTGGCTGCAGACAGCATCGTCCGAGCCGAATGCTCAGTGTGAGTCAGCCCCTCCCCAGGGGTCCTTTGGTGCCACTGCTGCTCATCAGCCCCACGGGATGGTCCACAGTGTGGTCACACCATCTACCCAAGCCCCAAACCAGAGGGTTCACTCCAGTCTCGCCAACAAAGAGGACAGTTTTCTTGAATAGACCCCAAGGCCTGTTGCTTTTCTCAACAATAGCTTTCTTCCTCTTCCACATATTAGCTTCCAGCTTTCTTCCTGATTCTTTGGCTTGAGAAATTCACCTATCTTAAGTCAGCGTAGCATCACTGGGTGAAATCAAGAGGTTTTTTTTTTTGTAAACTGATTATTCCACTCACACTGTTTAGTGTCTGAATCTATATATTGGCTCCCACACTTCCTTTCCCGTTAGGAAGGCTGTGGAGGCCTGAAACCATCTCCCTGCCTGATCGTGCTCTGCCCCAGGCCCTGCGTGCCTTTCCTGCACCTGCCCCGCTGTGAGCTTCCCTCCAGCACTCGGTGGGGACTGTTGTGATGGTGCTGAGGCTCCCTTTCCAAGGCCGGTCGTGATCCCTAACAATTCAAAAACATGGAGTAGAAACCAAGTCGACGACCGTCGCATGACGTGAAAATGTCATCTCTGCTTCTTTGCTGCTGATGAGGGGCCATGACTTCCATTAAACACCCTCTTGCTCCCTCCGGGCGGGCACTGGCAGAAGTGGGGAGCAGGTAGTTGGGGGCTGTAGCTTGGATTTCTTCCTCTGCAGGCTCTCCTGTGATCGGCTGCTCGGTGGCTAGCTTCGTGCCCATAAGGTCTCTGAACGATACCAGTGAGGGCCATTTCATTTTGCCGGGGGCGGATTCTGGATGCCTGTCTTCTCACCATGATGAGGTTTTTGAGGGTGATGGTAGGATTCGTGGGGTCCAGAGCCAACGACCAAGAAAGAATTGTTGAAGATGTCTTGGGTGCAAAAAAGTGATTTTATTAAAGCTTGGGACAGGACCCTGGACAGGAAGAGCTGCCCCGGGACCATGAGGACCACCTGGTTATTTACTATGGGGTTGGGGGGTAGGTGAAGTTCCAGGAGAAGTTTCCAGTGAGATTTTCATATGCTAAAGAAGACTCTCAGGATCTTGGAGGCCTGGCTATTGTCATGTAAAGGTTGTTTTTCCCTCTAGCAAAGATTAGCATTAAGACTTCAGGGAGTTCCTGGAGAAAAGTTTTACTCTGCCGGCCTCAAGTATTTGTCAGTGGGCTGCAGGTGATAAGGGCATTTAGTTTTATCTGCCATTTCCTTCGGCCTTTGTTCCCCGCATGGCTATGGAGGGGTGATGTGGGGCTCCGGAAAAGAGAGTCTGTAGGTTTCTGAGATTAGGCTATTGATAAGAGTGCCTTTTTCTTGTGATTTACTAAGATATTTGTAAATAGATGGAGACTCCGGGTCCTGCAGGACTGTGATCTCTATCAGTTAACCATTTGTTTTTCCCCTTTCCTTTGTTCTTGGCATCCAGCAGTGCCTGAGGGATATCACACTTGTCCTGCCTGGGGAGTTTTGCGGGTGGGGGGCGCGGTTTGTAGCCTGTCAGCTTGCCTTATGCTCCCTCATCAACTACACTGCCTCTTTACAGTTTGGAGATGAACGGACCATCTAAATTATGTGAACTTGGATGTTTTGGCAATGTGAGTTCTGCGGAACAGACCCTTTTGGTTGGCTGTCCGGTTGGCTTTCAGGTTGGGGTTTGGGAGACTTAACGGTGACCGTCTCCTCCCTGACCCCTGGGACCCTGGGACCTGCCCTTTGCCCCTCTCCAGTCCTCCTTTTCCTCTGCACCTGGTCCACGAGCCACACTGGATGGAACCACTTTTCCCCCACGGATGCCCCCACTCGGCTGTCCCTGCAGTGGCTGCTGCAGGCAGGAATGTTCCCTGCCCTGTCTCCCACCCTCGCCCTGCCCTCCAGCCTTTCCCCGGACATCTCTGTGCTGTCTGCCCTCCATGCTTGGTCAGGGCCGCTCTGAGGTCACTCGGTTCTGTCACGATGATGCAAATACATGCATTTTTAGTAGAAAATACAAAAGCTCTGAATAGTAGCTGTTAAGCTAACAGGTGCCCCATTCAATGGTAACGTCTGTTTCTTCATCGTTAACGTTGAACCGACACAGACAACTCACTAGCCTGGTGACCTCTTGGATCATTGCTTGTTTTCTGCAAAATTTCAACAAATAGGTAAATCTATATGTTTGAAACAAAACACCTATTACACCTGCCTCCTTAGAAAAAGATCGTGAAGATTCGGGCTGCCTGACCATAATTACAGCTGGCGGGCAATCGGAAATCTGTCATCTATATGAGTACAGAACAGTTGCAATTTCAGGAGGTGCTGACCCTGCATTCACTTTTCTAATATAGTCTGCTTCCCTCCAGCAGCTGGATGTAGAAACTGGATACACAGACCCCTATCAGATTGTCCTTCCTGTTAACCTCATGGGGTCAAGTCCAGCCACACCAGACACGCACCTGGGGTGCTGATGTCATCACCACAAAGAACCTGGCCAGAGCCGTAGCTGTGATTGAGTCTTTGTTATGCTGAAGTCACAAATCACCGGAAAACGAAATTTGGAGTTAGAAATAATAATTGCCAACGGGAAAGGTATTTACTAAACAGTGCCGATTTCCCAAGGGACAACAGTAACGCAAATGTGATTTCATTTCATTCTCTCCATCCCAGAGAGCGGATTTCTGCTCTTCTCCACCTAGGGGCGAAGCGAGGAAACAGAGGCTTTGCGCTCTCACGACTTGCAGAGTGTTGCGGGGCTCATCTGCATAGAACCGCGGCTGCCTGACTCCTAACGTCCCCACTATGCCCTTGTATGTGACCACGCACAGGCTTCCTTCCGTTGTCTGTAGAAGGAGGGCGTCCAGCTAATCGGTACTCCCCTACCTAGGTCCACAAGAGCTCCAAGTTGTCTTAATGGTTCAAGAAACCCGGATGGAACTCATTCAGAGAGATGCCCAGCTAATTGAAACTACCTGTGCGGGCTACAATTACACCAGCTCACTCACTGACAATCTCCCACTGATTAAAAACTCAGATTGGCAATTACACGCGTTTTTCTTTGAACGCTTGCTTAGCAAATGGCCTCTCCCGGCGGACTCTTTGGAAACATAGTGGGAATAAACCTCGTCCGCGTGGTCTCTAGGGATGCAGAGATTAGGAACCGTTTGGAGACAGAACCTCCAAGGCCTCTCCCAGCTCTGACCCAAGAGACCCTAAGAGAGCAGTGTTTTAGATTCACCAGTCTGGATGGGCCTTTGGGGGTCACCCAGCTCTCCCGTCTCCCTTAACACGGGGCAACATCAGCCCCGCCTTCTTGCATTCAACAGAGGGGCAGACACTCTCCTCAAGAGCCTAACTCTTCTTCAGTGTGAGGCACCATTGCTGTCACACCTCAGACAGTCAGAAGAGTGACAGCAAGGACGTTGTCCCCTTCCTAATGGTCCTTTTCCTCTCTCATCACTTATGTTACAAGTCCCAGAAATTTTAGCAGTGAGCAGTAATATACCCTTACGTTTATATAGCCCATGGGAGGGCTTTTCTCTGACCTCATTTCATTTGCCAAACGTAGTCACTTTGAGTTCCACTGTAAAGCTAAGGCAGTGGGGGATGGGAGGGAGTCAGCGAGTTGGGCTTTGCCCGACCCTGGGAATGACGGCATCCTTCCGGCTTCTGCCCGGGGATCTTGGCACTCGCCGGCCGGGCTCTGGCCATCAGCGAGTCGAAGGAGAACGGCCATCGGGGCCTCCCCCGGTGCTTTGTCCTCGATGAAATAATTACCAGAAGGAGCCCTCGGATGGGACAGGGCCCATTAAAAATAACTTCAGGCCTCTGCATCCTGAAGCAGCACACGCGTTAGGGAGCAGCCTCTTCTCTTGGATGTGAAGGCGTCCCATGACCCTTCCTGGCCTGCCAGCTGCGTGTGGCCCAGGCCGAAGCCAGATGGGGCTCCGGCTCCAAGCCTGCCCTTTGAGGCTTTGCACTCTGAGCAGAGGAGTGAGATTTTGAATAAACGACGTTCAGGAAGGTGTTCCCTCAAAATACAGGAGACGATATTGATATTGGTCTTGCTCACATCTTTTCCTGGCCATTTGGTAAATTATAAACAAGAACCCCAAATGGCTATGATTACAAGTTCAGGTCCGAAGGAACACCTCCGGGCCTCACCAGGGACTGAAGCTCCTGTATAGAGTGTGGGCCTCCTGTAACCACACACGTTAAGAAGCAGGCGTTTCTCTGGGGGGCCAGACCACCCCCTGCTATTGTACCGTCATCTGCTGCCTCTGAAGGGGGGGACGGGGGCACTGGGCAGCTGGAAGTGAAGCCCCCTTGGCAGGTAGGAAAGAAGGCAGGCAAGTGAGCTCCGTGACCCGACACTCACCCAGATCAGCTGCCAGGAGACGAGCTAAGATTCCAGGCAGGACGCTTCACTGAGCCGAGCTGGTAACCAGAGCTGGGCACTAAGCCAGGGCCACAGGTCCCTGGAAAGTCTCTCTGTGCCGGCCCTTAGCTCGTTTGGTGCATCCTGGGTGCCCTGTGCCGTCGTGGGGTGTGCTGGAGGGTTTCTGTTCAATACTTTAGGGTTAAATAATGCCTTGGCAACAATAATGATACCTTGGAGAAGGGGGCCGTTGATTCACTATTGTCTTCTTAGCTTAAAACAGTCTTTAATAGGACAATAAAATAATAGTCCTGAGGTCCCATATCTGGAAAGTGATCGATCTGGAGGAGGTCCTAGAAATCGCCTTGTCTTTCACTGTCCCTGGCTTACCCTCTCATTTGTAAGATGAGGAACATAGTAAGTCTTCATAAACAAACATTTCTATGTCCTCAGCTGGGTCAGAGTCCCGGTACGGGTTCCCATTACAGGCACAGACGCTGAATCCAGCCCAGCTGTGTGTGGTTGGCTTTGGGTCTCTGCTCTTCCCGAGTGACGCACAAATCGGGGCAGAGGTCTTTCTGGTCATTAACCCACAAAACCGGCTGCATTCCCCTGAGCAGGCCAAGCCTCCTAGAAGGATGTGTTGGCTTCCCCAGGGAGATTCAAGGACTCCTGAAGAGTTGTCCACATGTTCAAGTGCTTCAGTTCATACGGCCATGACCCCACACAATTGCAGGCTTGGGGAAGGTCTTCCAGGAAATATCTCCTTTTAAAGCTCCTATTAAGGGATCATTTTTTAAGCGATGACTTCAACAATGCATACATGGGGAAGTGCTTTATAACCAGAACTGCTATTTGTATTTTGTGTTGAAGAAAAAAAAAAATTCAGGGGGCGCCTGGGTGGCTCTGTCCATTGAGCATCCGACTTCAGCTCAGGTCCTGATTTCGCAGTTCGTGACTTTGAGCCTCGTGTAGGACTCCGTGCTGACAGCTCAGAGCCTGGAGCCTGCTTCCGATTCTGTGTCTCCCTCTGTCTCTGCCCCTTCTCCGCTCAGGGTCTGTCTGTCTGTATCTCTCTCTCTAAAATAAATAAACATTAAAAAAATTAAAAAACAAATTCAGGCTTTAGGCTTCAGGGATTGCCACTGACACTCTTATCCAGCTGCTTTCTGAGCAGCTCACCTGTCATCTCTTGGCTTTCTTTAAGAAAGTAGGAAAGAACCATCTGGTAGCTGTAGATGTGGCTTCTGTGAGGAGAGAGTCCTTTCCGGTTTTGTTCACCACTCCATCCACAGTGCCCAGCAGTTGAGGCACGTCATACGTGCTCAGAATCCAGTTACTGGGCACGGAATTCAGCTGAGGGTGAACTGGGTGTCCCCGTGGAGCTGCCCGGACACCCGAGGGAGTCAGGGTTTCTAGTCTCCAGTGAAAGATTCTTGACTTTTCTTTCCAGCCTGAGGTCTCCAGTCAATTTGAAATAGGTCATATCTCCACCTCTTTGGACTTGAATCGTCTTTGCATCTAAAAATCTGATTTGGACCCGCTCTGCAGGCCCTGGCAGAAATTGGGGGAATGTTCCATGTGACTTGCAAAGCTTCTCTTCCAAACAGCAGTGAAGGAACCATGTATGTTCTTCCCTTGCTTCAGAATATGGCTGGGGCTAAAATCTCAGTTCCAGAATATCCTCGGGATGTGGGAACTTTCTCCATGTTGCCCGGGAGGCTGACAGAGGAAAACGACACTCAAAACACACTGTTCCAGGGGCGCCTGGGTGGCGCAGTCGGTTAAGCGTCCGACTTCAGCCAGGTCCCGATCTCGCGGTCCGTGAGTTCAAGCCCCGCGTCGGGCTCTGGGCTGATGGCTCGGAGCCTGGAGCCTGATTCCGATTCTGTGTCTCCCTCTCTCTCTGCCCCTCCCCCGTTTATGCTCTGTCTCTCTCTGTCCCCAAAATAAATAAACGTTGAAAAAAAAAATTAAAAAAAAAAAAAAACACACACTGTTCTGAAAACTCAGTGCATCGTGCGGAGACCTGTTCGCGGTCAGATCTGTGTCTCTCACGGTTCGTTCTCTCAGGCTCTCTCAGGTTCCCAAATAGCCGAAGCCCCTTTGCAGCCTGAGGTTTACGAGCGGTCTGAAAGTTGCTGAGCTGAGCCTCCCCTGCCAGCCGAATTGGAAACCTCAAGTCAGTGGACAGGCTCAGAGTTTAGAGTCTGGTTCCAGACCTCACCCTGCCTGGCCCAAACCTTTCCTTTTTTTTTTTTTTTTTTTCTTTTTTTTCTCCCTGATGCTAACTCTCGTTTTGTTTCTTTTGCAGAGTTGGATTACAGAAACTCCTATGAAATTGAGTACATGGAGAAAATTGGTTCCTCCTTACCTGTAAGTTCTGCTTGCTTTCCCTCCCTGTCTTGTGAAAAGGTAGTCACTGGCCTCCTCCTGAGCTCAGGCCCCAAAGCCAGGGTCCTCTGTGTCGGCAGCATCCTTGGCTGCACAGGAAGGGTGAGCTGGGACTGGGGGTCTCAAGTTTGTGGTTCGGTCCACTTGAGATGGCATTTTCAGGCAGAAAATGATCGAATACAGTTAGGCCTTCCGGCAGAATGATTTCCCATGAGGGGGCGGGGGCAGCGCCTGGGCGCCTCAGTCGGTTAAGCAAGCGTCTCTTGGTTTCGGCTCTGGTCATGATCTCACGGTTTGTGAGTTCGAACCCCGAATCGGGCTCTGAACTGGCAGACCTTGAGTTTCTCTCTCTCTGTCCGTCCCCCACTCGTGCTCTCGCTCTGTCTCTCTCAAAATAAATAAATAAATACACTTTAAAAAAAAAAAAAAAGAGTTACTTCCCTGGACTAAGAAAGAACTAGAACTTTCCTTGAAAAGGTGGAGGAGCGTTTTGGTTGTTTTTAAGGCACGCTGTTATCTGTGGTCTTCAAATTCAGTGCTTTGTGTAACTGAAGACTGCCTTTTCTGGCAACATGTCTCTCCCCACAATGCCATCCCGCTGTCATTTAAGTGGCTGTGATGGGCGTCTGTCTTCCCCGGCTCAATGTCTGCTGCCTCCAGGGCACTTGGTTCCGAGCAGGACCTCTCCATTGTGCTGTTGTCCAGTGATGCCATCGGAGGCCTGCAGGTGCCACTTCCTGTGACACTGATGGGCCGGACACATGGCTGGGATCTTTATCTTTCTTTACATCATTCGTGGATGCCGGGATTGCTGCGTCCAACCCACCATTTGCTCTAAGTCAGCAGACCGACCGTGATGGAGGCGCTCACCGCACTGGGCCACTGGGCTTGTCCCCCCCCCCCGCATTCGGCGGTGGGCAGCGCCCAGCCTGGGGGGCTTGCCTACCCCTCCCGTTTCCCTGTCCTCTCTCCTGGCCGGCACCTGCTGGCTCCTCCCTTCTTGGTGGCTCAAGAAGAACGCAGGCTTTTCCCAGATGAGTTATTTGTTCTATTGAAGAGAGCTCTGCTTTTCTTCCTTTCTTTCTTTCTTTCTTTCTTTCTTTCTTTCTTTCTTTCCTTCTTTCTTTTTTCTTTAAGGTTTATTTATTTTTGAGAGAGAGAGAGGGAGAGAGAGAGAGAGCATGAGCAGGGGAGGAGCAGAGAGAGAGGGAGACACGGGACGCAAAGCAGGCTCCAGGCTCCGAGCTGTCAGCACAGAGCCCGACGTGGGGCTCAAACTCAAAAGCCATGAGATCATGAGCTGAAGTCGGACGCTTCACCGACTGAGCCACCCAGCGCCCCAGGAGCTCTGCTTTCCGATCTCTATAGCATGTTCAGGCCACCTGTAGCTGAGCTGACATGTGCCTTTGATCCCTGCAGCAGGACGATGATGCCCCGAAGAAGCAGGCCCTGTACCTTATGTTCGACACTTCTCAGGAGAGCCCGGTCAAGTCTCCCCCAGTCCGGACGTCAGAGTCCCCGACGCCGTGTTCAGGGTATGACTTTAACGAGGGGAGAGTTGCGGGTCGGGCCAGCTGTCCCCAAGCCTCTGGGCCCTGTGGCACTGCTATCCTGGCTTGGTTTCATTCACATGTGTTCAGGCGGCCCGCATCTCGGTCTCTGACCGTCCACATGGATGTACATGTGGGGCTGTGTTTCCAGCTGCCCTTTGTCCTAAGGAGAAATCTGTTAGCAGCTGAAAGCGTGAGCCTCTCCGATCGCCCCCCAGTGCACACATGACTTTGTTTTGTGATTTGTCCTGTGGGGAGGCAGCGTGCCTCTGCATTTAGACCCTGAGTTACTGGCTGCGTGACCTGATGCGGGTTACGGGACCCTCCTGTGCACAGTGTCCTCACGCTTTGTAAAGTGAGGGTAGTAACAAGACTGGCCCTGTAATTAAATGAGGCTCTCAGTCTTACAGGCACCCCCCAAACTGTGCCATGGGGAAGGGGGCCGACTGTCCTCCCTTGCCATCGGGAGCATTAAACCGAGGCGTGGAAAGGAAAGCACAAGTCACAGGGCCGGCCTCTGCGTGGTGCCCGGGACACGTTTACTGCCCGTGTGGGTGTGAGTTCCCGTTTGTCGGGCTGCCCCGTTCTGAGCTGTGTAGCGCTGGGTGGGGTAAGGGTGGGCACCCCTCTGTGCTTGGGACCCTCCCATCCCCTGTTACCTGCCCATTTCTCCGAGCGGGACTGAAAGCTCTGGCTTTGGTTTCCAGAACCTGCCCACCGTGACGATGGTGATGTTATTGCAGCAAGGATACTGGTGATGGGCACCGTGTCAAAGTGTAGCCAAGTGGCATCTCACTTTGATCTTCCTGTCCTACAGAGAAAGAAACAGATACGGTCCCTAGTCAGGCAGGCTGCTTCACTCCAGAGCTTGTGCTCTCAACCAGTGGCATCTGTGCCTCTGACTCTCCCTCGTGAGCAGACCCCGGGGTGGGGCGGGACCACCCTCTCCCTCAGGCTGTCCGGCCCACAAGGCTCCGTGGCCACCCGACATCCACCCCATTTCCCTCTGGGAACGTAGCCTTGGAAGTCCAGGATCCTTTGGGATGTTGACTGACGGGGGGCATCCTGGTCGATTTCAGTGGGATGTCCCACGAGAAAAAGTAAAGCTGCTCTTCGCTTCCTCAGGTCAAGTTTTGAGGAAACTGAAGCCCTTGTGAATGCCGGGGCAAAGATCCAGCATCCCGTCACACGAGGGCTGGCCCCCAACCAAGAGCCACACTTGCAGGTGCCGGAGAAATCCTCCCAGAAGGAGCTGGAGGCCATGACCTTGGGCACCGCTTCAGACGCGATTGAAATTGTAAGTGGGGTCGGAGGGGCCCGAGATCGCTTGGGGTGAGGCCTGGGCCGGCTGAGTCCCATCACCAACGGGTCCAGGCCTTCAGAGCAATATTCATCCGATACCAGGCGCGGGGCCCCACCCAGTCCCTGGACCACAGAAGCCAGCCTAGGAGACCCCCCACCGTAGCCACGAGAGAGCTGTGACTCTCCATTTTCGCCAATGGGGTTTTGCAAATTCTCACTTCTCTTGAAGTGCTTTATTTGCCTTCAGGGTTGTTGGTTTTCCACGTTAGTCCCTTGGGGCTCGACTGTTGGCTTTGGAGCTGTGCTCGGTCTGTACCCTGCTTCTCCATGCTCCGTGGCAGGGGGCAGACAATGGCAGGTCAGGGGACACTCCTTTTGGGGAACAGTTGGCTTTCCTGGGCCTTGGTGATGGGGAATCCCTCCTGTGTATGGACCAGGGCTGTACCTGTCCCCTCCCAACCCCTGTGGAGCCTCGCAGAGCCAGCAGACCCCCTGAACATCTAATGGACCATCTTTGTAGGTGAATTTTATGTGCATCTTTTTTTAACTCCCTCTTAGCAGTCCCCAAGAGGGTTTGAGGCTGTTGACTTAGTTACTGTGAGTGTCAATTTTGTTGTTCTATATCAGCAGACCGTTCATTTATCTCATGCATCAAACACTTACCGAGCACCTGCTGTGTGGCCGTTAGATACCGGGAAAATATTAGTAAGCAGAAAGAGAGTGGATGTGATCCAGCCATCTCTCAACTAGACTCTATGGAAGGATTCATGCACGATTCAGTTTCTACACAGTTGGCTCCCGATGTTGAAGTCTTTGTAACCTACCCAGAGACCCGTTTTCATTTGCAATCATCTTCCCGTTATTTAGAAAACGACCTTTCCCAAAACCTTTGATGACATTTATACTTGGAGGTGTTTTCTTGATGACTTATATTATGTTTGGAAAACCCGTCAACTGGCTTGTCTCACCCCGAGCCTTTGAAGTAAATAAGTAAATGGTAACTTTCCTCCCACCCATTGGTTAGGGGGTGAGGGTGGTGTGGAGTGGGAGGGTACGTACCTAACGCTGTGCTTCTGGGCAAGGCATTGGGCCTGTCAGTCTCCAGATGCCCATCATCAGCATGTGGGAATCAGTCCAGATGAAAAGGGAAGTATTAGCACCTAACGAACATTCTCTTTAGTCTCAAGTCAGAAACGTCCAGCAAATAGGTGCATGGTCCTTGCTTGGAATCGATATCACTCTGTCTCCTCTATTTTTCCTCTGTGTCCTCTTCTGCCGGCCTTCAGACAGCTCCTGAGGGCTCCTTTGCCTCTGCTGACGCCCTCCTCAGCAGGCTAGCTCATCCAGCCTCTCTCTGTGGTGCGCTTGACTATCTGGAACCCGACTTAGCAGAAAAGAACCCCCCAGTATTTGCTCAGAAACTTCAGGTTTGTAGCCCACGTGTGACCTTTTGGGGAGTTTGTGAAAACCTCAGTAGAGCATGAACTCCGAACCCCACATGCAATGAGGCGGGATTTAAGGAGGTGTTACTGGAAATGCTCCACATGAAATCTCCACCCCCCCCAAAAGACTGATGTATGGGTGTTCTTGATCCAAGACGCCAAGATGATATAAATTGTGTGATTACATACGGGACAACCCATTTATATTTCAATTTGGAAATTGGACCCAAACAGTCATTTTTCAGAAATTTTGATAGCCCCAAAAGCAGTTTCTGTGATTTATTCACGGAACCAAGGGTATTAGATCACCATCGCGCCCTGCTCTTTATATATATATGGGCGAGCTAGCTCAGACTCCCAATGAGATAACATCTGGACTCGGCCTTACATCTGGAACCAAAACAATCAGCTGCTCTGTGCCTTAAATTTGACAGCTTAATTTGACATCCTCTACACTAAGACCTTCAGGGCAAACCTAGAGAGATCGTGAGCAGTCATTTGAGAATCCAAAACCATTCACGGAAATTGTCGGCCAACTTGACGTTAAACCAACGAAAGGAGAGAAACCGAAGGAAACAGTGCAGTAAAAATTTTGATCCCGTTTTAAAAATCGTGTCATATTTGACCACATGATACTTCCCGACAGACATTCCAAAGGGCAATTAGAAAGAAAGAAAGAAAGAGAAAAGAAATTAAACACTTATTTCATGATCTGCTGAGGTGTTAATTGTGAAAGAAAGCCAGAGCGTGTGTTTTTCCTGAGTACCTGTCATGACATCACGTGGCACATTCATTTCTTGGATGTGGAAAACATTGACATCCTGTCTTGGTGCATTTTCCCCCGCGGTTTGCTCACCCCCACCCCCCACCCTTGGGCAGGAGGAGTTAGAGTTTGCCATCATGCGGATAGAAGCCCTGAAGCTGGCCAGGCAGATTGCCCTGGCCTCCCGTAGCCGCCAGGATACCAAGGTACGGGTTTGGTGCTGCCGTGCGCTGCCTCTTGAGAATGTGGTGTGGTCCAGAAGTTTGTTTGCTAACCATTGGCCAAGCAGGCAATGTCCATATTCTACAAAGTGATCTAAAACGTTCTAAAAAGCCAAAAGCATAACTTGCGTAGACGCCGAGCTCACCCCTAAGATCCAGTTAAATCTCTGATGAAGGAAACAGCAGGTTGGTTGGTAAAGCTGGTTGAATGGAGGAAAATATGAGAAGCCGGTGTAGAGTCGGTGGAATAAAGAAGTCTAGGATCTTAATGCAGTCTTATTGTACGGTCCGATATAAAACTGGTTAATATCGGCTAAACAAGACAAACAGAAACTTTGAGGTTTTGTTTTCTGTAAAAATCACTTCTCTACTGAACATAAATAATTCACAACTTTTCTATTTTTATTTTAAGTTTCATTTATTTTTAGAGAGACAGCGGGTGAAGGACAGAGAGAGAGAGGGAGAGAGAGGGTCCCAAGCAGGCTCCGCATAGTCAGCTCAGAGAGAGCCCCGTGCGGGGCTTGAACTCCCAAACCATGAGATCATTTGAGCCAAAATCAAGAGGCAGACAGTTAACGGACTGAGCCACCCAGGCGTCCCACAAGTTTTCTGTTTTTCTACAAGTTAATATCTAACTGTAATGAGACCGGATCCTAATCAATAGTAAATAGTGGAACCAAGACCTTCCTGAGACATTGGATTGACCCATAGACCAGAGTCGATAGAATTACTGAAAAGCAACCCTTTTCTGTAAAGGGCAGATGGTCAGTATTTTAGGCTTTCTGGGCCATCTGGTCTCTGTAACAACCACTCAACTCTGCCACTGTAGCTCAAGAACGACCACAGACAATATGTACATGAATGGGTATGGTGGTGTTCCAGTAAAACCCTTTTTACAGAATAGGACATTGGACCATTTGGCCCGCACACCGTAGTTGGCCACCCCTGCTCTAGAGTAGAGTATGATACTGACCGAGCATGCAGAAATCTTTGTGCCTGGCTTCCAAGTTTGGCGTAACTTTTCTTAACTGTTTGAACGAGTCGCCGAAGACGTGCAAAACTATGGCCCTGTGAGGTTCAGCCCAACCCTCGGGGCTGACAGTGAGCTGTGGTCTCCAAGGACCCGCTTCATGCTCACCCCCCACACTCCGCCCTGAGTTGGGCAGCCCAGTGCACTCTGGCCTTGAACGTGTTGGTGAACCTCTCTGAGCCTCCATTTTTCCAGCTGTAAGATGAGGCTACTAACAGCGAGTTTGCAGGTTGCTGTATAGATGATGTGTGTGGGACGGTGCCATGCCTGGCACACAGTAGGTGCGCAATGAATGAAAGCTGCTCTTGTCAGCTCACCTTCGCTTTTGCCTCTGATCTCACAGCTTCTCTGCTGTAGGGAGTCCAGGGCCCGTTTTACAGATGGGGAAGTGGAACCATGGAAACAGTCCAAAGCCTGACAGTGAGTCACTGACCCAGCAGGAACGAGGACTCCAGTCTCCAAATGCGAGCCCCTTGCCTGTCCGTCTCAATTAACAGCTCACTTGATACAGGATCAGAAGTTCATGTGGTGCTCCTGCCCGCAGGGCCTCCCACGTGTGATTTCCCTGGAGCGAAGGAGGGGGGCTCCCTCCCAGAGACATCGCTCACTGAGAGAAAGTGGTCATACTGTGTGTGTCCAGACTGGGAACACTGGGACCCAGGGCAGGGACGAGAATGTTAACACACATTGCTGATGTCCTTATTCTCATGGTCAACCCAGAAGCTTGGATTTAATTTCCACGAGAAAGATTTTTAGAAAGCATTAAGCAGTGATGATTTTTTTCCCCATTAGATTTATTTCTTGATATTCTTGGGTAGTGGCCTGAGGACAGAATGAATTGCTTCAAGTTTGGCCACTGTAAATGTAGTATATTCCTGTCCAGCAGTTTGAGGCAGAATTGAGCATGTTCTAGTAAGAGTTCAGATTGAGTGTGAAATGTTCTGGAAAGTCTCGTACCCCTGCCTCCTTCTTCCAAGGGTGCATCAGACATGACAGTCGGCAAGTAATTGATTGGCTGGCTGTTGACTTATGTCAATTACAGCCTAGTCTCAGACCATGTGTCCTGATTTCCATATAGAAAATACTGTCACCTGACTCTACTGCGTGTGGGTCGGAGAGATGGCCCCAGCCACCTCCTTATGTATTTCAGAAGAGTATGCTAAAAGAAACATTCCTGGGGGTAGAACTGTCTTGGAGCGTAAGGAACATTTTTCTCTGCTGTAGTAACTTGTGCCGCTTTTTTGGGTTTCTGTGGGTTTCTCGTTCATGTAGACGCTTGATTGCCCCTTTACTGCTTTGGAAATTGCTGATGTATAGAAAGAGAAACAGCAGCTGTGTATCCAATTTGCTCTTTTTTCCTGCCCATAAATTTCAGCTGCAGGTGACATAGCCCAGTCTTTTTGGCAGCATGGTCTTAAACTGTTGCTAACACAAAAATGAAATCACTTGGAATGAAAAGAAATCACTTGGAGGGATGAAAAGCCACATGAAATATGGTGGCGGTGATTTCTGGTTGCTCCTTCAAGCAGCTTCACTTTACATTTCCCTTTAGACCAAAAGCCAGCTGCGCTGACCTTCGAAGGTCTGCAGTGGGGTTTCCTGTCTCATTAGTCAGAAGATGTTAGAAACGGGGAAGACTCCTTGGGGCCGGGGTGTGGGGCTGTAGCTCCTTAGCGTTTTTCTTCCACCCCCTTCTGGCCGAAGTGAATTCGATCGTAACCTCCTGGGGTTATTAATCTGACCAGGGTGGCCAGCTGTGCGGTACAGCCGCCCCGAGTGTAACCAGGATAGATAGAGCATAAATGGCCTGTCTGTGTGGCTTTTGCAAAGCGATACAAGGCATGCGAGGGGGTGGATTTCATCTTTGTGCGTAACGGATACTGGTTGCGATCCCTGAAGCCGTTGGCCTTTCTGGTTGAGGGGACCCAAATACGAAGACCGAAGGAAGTGTGTGGGTAACGTAGGAATAAGGATCATGTAAATGACAAGCTTCAGGACCGGAGGAAGTCCTAGAAACAGGCCCCTTAGGGAGGCAAAGGGTGCTGATCCCCAGTGCAGCGTTGGATTCCTCCACGAGTCCTGGCTGATAAAGGCAGACGCCTGGGTTTTGTCGGCAGGAGAAGTTGGCAGGTCTGGGGCAACCTGTGCGGGCGAATGGCCTGACCTCATAGGCTCCTTCTCTCGTGCTTTGTCCGGAAACCACCCACCACCCCCGACATTAATAACCAGCACGATGCCCGAAAGCTGCAAGAACAGTCTGGAGAGCAGAGACAGAGGGCTGGCCTGGGGTTTCACCTCGTATTTGCCAGTTTGGGGAGTTTGCGGTCATCGCCTGCAGCCTGTGTGGAGAGGGGCTGAGGCCACGTCTTGACTCAGTGGGAAGGAGCGGCCAGTCACTGGCTGGTGGCACCTCTTGTGGGAGCGGGTGAGGGCACACACTGAGTGTCATCCTGAGCTCCAAGCCTGCAAATTTGGATGCAGCAGCTCCAACGAGGGGCCCCACCTGGCTCTACCCCCAACGTCCCAGCCTGTGCCCCCTCTCCATGACCTTGACCCAGCTTGCCCTGGGCTCCCAGCCTGACCTACACTCCTGGCCCCCACCCTGTGCACGCGTCTCCCACAGCTCTTGGGGACAGCTGGCTCCTAGACAGGGATCCCACCTTGCTTCCCTTGAGGCCTGGAGACAGGGAACCGGCCACAAGGACTGTGAGCCTGGGTGTGTGGCACGACCGTGAGGCCAGAAGGGCCCCAGGCATGAGGTCTGCGGGTCTGACTGGTGGCAGTGCCCCAGAGGGTCCCATCAGGAACCAGGATCTGAGTGAGTGGATTGAGGGGCCGCAAGCTGATTCCAAAGGCTCCTGCTTTTTCTGAGTTGGGGCCATTTCACATGTTACCACTCTGTGATTTCTCCTGGCTTTGGGGCTTCTCCAAAGCTGCAGTGAGTGGGGGTCTCTGCAAGAGGAACAAAGCTTAATCTAAGCCCGATGTTAAAATATCAGCGAGACACAAGCCTATTTCAGTTAGAAATAGTTCTTGGTTGTAAGAGAAAACAGGAGTGTGTACCTTGGATTTCATTAACGTGCAGATACCGCAGGCAGTAATTCAAATGGATTCTGAAGTCATCTGTTCCTTTATTGAAAACACCAGGTGGCCGGGATGAAAGGTGATAGTGAATCACTGTATGTGGTGCTAACCATTGTGTTTACTTAGCAAGCTCATCAATTTATTTATATTTCATTCCCTTCCTTGTTGTACAAAGGACTCAGGCAGCTTCAAGAGCATCAGTTCCTGCAGCAGTCAGATTTCAATTCTGCCCTGTCCGATGAAGTTAGTTTTAGTCCATTTCCCCTCGTGCTTCACAGAGCTCTCTTACTTGGAGTCAGAACTGGATCTCATTCTGGGAAACCTTTTGGCCAAATCACTTCGATCCTCCCATTTTTTCATCTTCCAGAAGACCAGGATGAGTGGATGCTGTCCAGTGTTCCTTCCATTTTGAAATTTTATTCTAATTATTTTTTCAAAGGACACTTTACTTAAAAAGTGACAGGAACAGGTTTTTTTTCATCGTCTTCAGTATCTTGTGTTTATGAATTTTCTCCGTAAATACAAATAGAGTCTTATTGTCTAGGTGTAATTGTGTCTTTACTTCCTGAGAAGTTTCCCATGTGACAAGTAGAGACTTGAAAACATTTCAAACAGCAGAGATTAACCCATGCACGGGAGAGGCTCCGTAGCTCTGATCTGGTGGCATGCTTTCTTCTGCGAGATCAGCCTGCCAGCTCCTGGGTTTTGCTCAAATGTCCTGCACTGGAGGCTTCTTTAGGACCCGAGGAAGGAAAGATCGTGGCATCCCATTAGACACCAGAGTATCACCAGGGTCTGGTGGAACAGGGGGCCGTGTGCTCCCCTCTCTGAGTGATCATTCGGGGCCCACTGCAGAGGGAGCCCAAACGCTCAACACCAGGCAGGGGCAGCGAAACCCAAGCCCGCTTCTGGGACAACCAAAACCATGGCTGTGCATGTATATGACTAACTGGCCCTAACTCTGTCATCTCCAGTCCTATCCATTAAATTTCTGCCTGAGTTTTCTAAGTTATTTCAAGTTCATTTCCTCTGATGCTCTAGCGGGGGGTAAGCAGGCCTGTTCGTGGGATGGAAGAGAGAGAGCCTTCGGGTGCGCCCCCCCCCCCGCACCGTCGGGTCTTTAACCTTACCTGCTTCCGCTTATAAGACCAGTCTTCCCCGTACTTTCTGCACATCCCTCTTTCGACTCCAGCAGGGTAGAGCTGTGTTCCCTGCCCACGTCTCATGAATTTCCCCAGGAACCTGCAGTCCCACCCTGACCGGCTCCCCACCATGACACTTCACATCGCGTTGGACTCTAGTCCCCAGGGGTGGCGGTTTGCCTGGGCATCCATGACGGTGTCAGGAGGTTAATGCATAGGACTGAGAGTGTGCTTGCTTGGTTTGGTGTCTCTGACAAAAGAACTAGACTACCAGCCCCGGCTGCACCGTTGACCATGCTCCTAACTCCGCATCTCAAGTGTGTTGGAAATGGCTGAGCTTTTGGTGCAAAGGGAGGAAGAGTAACGGTGGTCCTCCCCTCCCTCCCAGGAGGCTGGTGACTGCCCTGTCCAGTCAAACCAGTGTCAGTTGTGGGAGAGGGCAGGGAATCCCACCACCTGTCGAGGGTCTTACCAGCCAGTGGGGATATCGTCAGCGATCCGGTTTTCGGTTTTGCCGTTGACACAGCAGACTTCAGGCGATGTAACTGCAAAGGAACCCTTCCCTTGGGGCATCCGCAAACTAGCTTTCGAAGGTGATGTTGGTTGATAGCCACGGTAGGCCCTAAGCTTTGTGTGAACATATCCTTTCAAACGGGGCTGAACGAATGTTCCCCGAATTGAAATGCAGACAGTCTTGCAACACTGATCAGATCTGCAGTTATTCAAAACTAGGCAAATGGAGATTAGAATTCAGCATCGTTCGCCATCAGGCTTTTATTTTGGGAGCGGAGCCCGCCGGAAAACAGCCTTGGTTCTTAAGCGCTGTGCCTAAATGCCTCTGCGTCTGATAAATGGCAGTGATAAGCAGGCACCAGACATGTTTGACTCCGAAAGCTGGGAGTTGGGGAGGCCTCTGCCATTAGCCCCTTTGTCTGCCTGTGCAGGTGCAAAACGATCGATTTCCATAGATTGTATCCGGCCTTTCCCCACTCATCAGTCTGAGCATTTTCTCATACTTTTGATGTTCTTTGTTTCAAAACCATACAACTGACCCACTCACGAGGGGGTGAATGCAAATCCTCTGTCCTATGCGTGATACTAACGTGTTTTTTTTTTTCTAATTAAAAACCATCCCACAGAGAGAAGCTGGTCACCCAACAGATGTCTCCATCTCTAAAACAGCCTTGTACTCCCGCATCGGGACGGCCGAGGTGGACAAGCCCGCAGGCCTTTTATTCCAGCAGCCTGACCTGGACTCCGCACTCCGGATCGCCAGAGCAGAGGTACTGTGTGGCATGCGTGTGGCTCGGAGGAGGGCAGCTCTGGTCGCCCCGGGAAAGGCTCCAGTCTCTGCCACGCGTAAATAAAATTATGTTTACACCCATGGTCCACAAAGCCAGCATCTTTGGACACAGACTGTATTCTGCAACCATTGCAGACAGAGGCGGGTAGCAGATGGGCTTTGATCTTCCTGGACACCATTGTTTAATGAGCCTCTATGGCCTTGTTTGATTTATAACAAAAAGCATATGCCTTTTAGTTGCTCCCTGGTGGGCATTGCGGAAGTCTGATATCTGGCTTATTTCTGTCTCACGCTCTGGGGAAGTTCTCGGAGTCCAATTATTGTTTGGTGTGGGAAGTTCGAATTCTACATTTATTCAGTGTTTCCTTCTTGGTCTGCGAATCGCTCAGATCTGAATTCACTCCTCTGGAGCTCACCTTTCTCTTTCCTCCCTGATGCCAGATCATAACCAAGGAGAGCGAGGTCTCGGAGTGGAAGGCTAAATACGAAGAAAGCAGGCGGGAGGTGATGGAAATGAGGTCAGTTGTGGTGCTTCCTGGCACCTGGGGCATGGCCCACCTGTGGTCTCATAGCAGCTGGAGCTGCTGTGGCCCATGAACCAGGTCTTCCCAAGAGTCACCTGTTCTTTAAGAGACAAAGTTTATGTTTTCGCAAAAGTATTTTTCGTCATGTTACTCTTATGAAAATATCATGCACCTGAGCTAAATATTGCAAACAAATAAATACCTGTGCGATGAAAAGCAAATCTCTTTCCCACCCAGTCTCCAATTCCACTCCCCTCAGGTAGCTGCTATCCACCGTTTCTGGTATATCCTTCCAAGAATTTTCCATTTCTTCCTTTTTTTTTTCTGAAGTTTATTTATGTAGTTTGAGAGAGAGAGAGAGCATGAGCAGGGGAGGAGCAGAGAAGAGGGGGGAGAGAGAATCCCAAGCAGGCTGTCAGTGCAGAGCCCGACATGGGGGCTCGATCTCAGAAATTGTGAGATCATGGTCTGAGCTGAAATCAAGAGTCAGATGCTTAACTGACTGAGCCATCCAGGCACCGCTCTTTTTTTTTTTTTTTTTTTTTTAATTTATTTTAGAGAGAGAGAGCGGGGGAGAAAGAAGGGCAGAGGGAGAGAGAGAATTCCCCAACGCAGGGCTCCATCTCATGACCCTGGGATCATGATCTGAGCCAAAATCACAAGTCGGACACTCAACCGACTGAGCCACCCAGGTGCCCCAAGAATTTTCTATTTCTGATTGCAAATGTGTGAATGTGTCTATACAGACTCCATTTTTCTTCCAAAGTGGGGAGTAGAACTGTACATTATCCTGTATTCTCTTTTAACATTGTAAAAAATCTGTTTAATGTTTTTATTTATTTGTGAGACAGAGAGAGACAGAGCATGAGCAGGGGAGGAGCAGAGAGAGAGGGAGACACAGAATCCGAAGCAGGCTCCAGGCTCCGAGCTGTCAGCACAGAGCCCGACGCGGGGCTCGAACTCACAGACTGTGAGATCATCACCTGAGCTGAAGTCATAACCCGCTTAACCGACTGAGCCACGCAGGCGCCCCTCTCTTTTAACATTGTAAATCTTGGACAGATTTTTATACAACTGGACCTTATTGTGTAACAGGTTTAATGGTCCTTGTATGGTTCTAACAAAGTGAACTTCACCAGTCTCCGTGGATAAGCAGTTGGGTTACCTCCGGAATTTTGTCCGAATGATTTATTTCCATTTGCTGCATTGGTATTAGAAGTGTAACAGCCACCACATCTTGAGTGCCTATCACATCACGTGCCATGTGCCGTGTCTCTGGCACACGGTCTCTGTTGCTCCCCGGACCCCTCAAGAAGCAATCATCAGCCCCATCTGACAGTGGAAGGGCTCAGAGAGGTCAGGTGACTTGTCCGAGGTCAGGTGACTTGTCCAAGGTCCCGGAGCTTCTAGTTAGAAGAATGTGATTTTGAATCCACCTTTCTGGTCATAAAACCCCAACTCTTTCCACAGTACCCAGGGGCCTGCCTCCCTCGTCATGTCTGACGGACCTTTTTGCCTTTCATTTTCCTTCGTGATTCATCGTCATCTTAGAGACTAGGAAACCATGTCTTGGGCTAGAACTTACCCTTGGGATGTGATCTTAAAAATGGTATGGCCAAGTGGCGTTTTTAAGAAACTTGGACCCAAGCCTTGGCCAGGGCCATCCCAGGTTAGTGAGCACTGCCCGGGGCTCCAGCTGCTGCCAGGTCTGAGAACTGCTCCTGGGAACACAGTTCATCTCTCCACACACCAGCCTTTTTTCAGCACAAGCTGAACTGACACATGGGTTTTCCAGTCTCAAGGGAAGAGATGAGAGATCGTTTTGAACGAGATGAAAGATCTGGTGCTGTATTGAAAATCCTCAATAGGCTTGCTTCGTTTTTGAGTCTCAGAGTTTGGGAATAAGGGAAAAATAGATGAGTTTTTAAAAATTGGTTGGATTAGTTCATTTAGAGGGCGCTTGATTGCAATAGTCGCTGCTGGTTAATTATCAGAATCGGCTGCATTCCTGGCTACGGTTTTAAGTAGCAAATTATTTAGGGTAGTCGGATCCCCTGTTTTCTAGGTCAAATATCATCTTCCTGGAAATTCTCCTATTAGTCCCTTCTTCCTACTGATGCTTTCTGTGACCGCTTCTGGAGGTTAATCCGAGCGTGCTGTTTCACACATTCACACTGAGGCCCTGCGGTGGCGTCATTTGAAAATTTCTCTCCTTTATGTCTCTCTCTCTCTTTTTTTTTTTTTCCAGTAGGGGAGTAGAGGAGGGAACAACATGGCTTTCATTTTTTGCCTGCCCTGAAAATGAAAGCAGGGCATGCTGGGAAGGCTAGAAGCTCCATCCCTGATTCGTTTTGCGTCCTCGGGAGGAGCTGTACCTCTGGGGGCTCCAGGGAGTGCTGCTGACTAACCAGTGTGGCGGGACTCCGGAGTCACCCGCCGACACAGCCTCACTCGTGTTTGAAGGCCCAGCTGTCCACCTTGGAGCCAGACCAGACCAGGTGACAGTCAGGCTCCGCTTCCTAGCTGCTTTGGGGCCTGTTCCTTAACTCTGTAAGCTGACTTTCCACCTCTGTGAAGAAGGGTGAATCACAGCACCTCGAGGAGTAAGGGGTATGAAAAGGCTCCAGAGTCGGATGTCTGGATGCGGAGCCAAGCTCGGCCGCTTTGTAGCCCTGGGATTCTGAAAAGGCGTCACCCTGTGCCTCAGTATGCCCATCAGCAATCCTGGCGGCAATCAGGCACCACTTCACTGTGAGGAAGAAAGAGCTGCAAATACAGTGCCACCGAAGCGGCTTCGGGCCCCTGGTCTCCCTGCACCTCTGGAAGGACACATCCCGCACCCCTGTGGTCCAGTGATGGGTTCAGGTGGGGCAGCCTCAGGGGGTCCATCGCTGTTTTGTGACTCAGGGGTACAAGGAGGTATTGTTTAATTACAGAAAACGCAAAGTGCTTCTGTGTAGGTAGGATTCAGAAAGAACCCATGTGGGCTCATGTCGCGGTCACCTTTTTTGTTGTGGGTTGGCTTTGGTCGAGGCGCTGTCCTTGGGGCCAAGGTCAAGAAGCCAGGGACAGACACCCAGCAGCTGCGACGCCTTTAGACTCTGCAGAATGCCTTCTGCTTTCACTGGTCTTTTAACCTCATTCAGTTCTCCCACGGCCCTGAAAGTCAGGGTCCAGGGTAACCCTCAACCATACCAGGGAGTCAGCTGAGTCCCCAGTGTCTGTGACCAACCTGTCTGAGCCACTCAGCTGGGAGAGGCAGGGCCAGCTGGAATCAGGGCCGTTCTGGGCTCTCCTGTGGAGATTAACTGTTGGATAATGTAGGTGAAACTCTCAAGTCTTTTTTGAGAGGTTCCTTCCAGAAGGTTGACTTTCAAGAGAGAGGGGGGCTTCTTCACTCCTGGGTCCTTCCACCTGGGGGCAGCAGTGAGACAGTCTTACAAGCCGGGGATCTTCGTGCTTTTGTGTAGCTGAGGTTTCTTGAGGCTATCCAAGAAGTGCTGCTGTTCCTCTTCCCCCGTCTGCCCCCATCCCCATCGTAGGTGACTAAGTACTGGCCCCTGGGCCGTGAGGGGCTTCTGCTCATGTACTGTGATGCCAGATGTGTGAAATGTTTTAGAAGATTCAGATAAAATGTCTTGAAGTTTGGAGGAGAAATCAGGGAAGGCTTCCTGGAGGAGATGGCATTTGAATTGGACCTTGAGAAGCAGACAAGACTATGAGAGGTGGAAGTAGAGAGGCGAAATGAACAACATGGGCAGGGTCATGGAGGTGGAAAATCCCAGAGCCGGCAAAAACTCATTTGTTCTCATTGAACCACTTTGTTCATGAGATGGCAGGGAAGGAGGTAAGGTTGATGAAAGCGATCAGGCTCAGGTTCTGGAAGGCTTTGATTGTCAGGCTGAAGGGTCGACCTTATGTTTTTTCCTCAGTGAGCAGTAAGGATGCATCGAAGGTTTTGCCCAGGGGCATGTTGTGTTCAGAGTCATGCACTAGGAAAATGAACTTATTTGGGTATGTAAGAAGAGGGGCGGGGTTAGAGGTGCACCTAGAGGTGTGAACCAACTGTGACAAATAAGACTTGTCCCTTAGGGGCGGCTGGGTGGCTCCATCTGCTAAGCATCCGACTCTCAGTTTCAGCTCAGGTCATGGTCTCACGGTTTGTGAGTTCAAGCCCCCCATCGGGCTCCACACTAAGAGTACAGAGCCTGCTTGCGACTCTCTCTCTCTCTCTCTCTCTCTCTCTCTCTCTCTCTCTCTCTGCCCCTCCCCCACTCGCACGCCCTCTCTCTCCTTGCTCTCAAAATAAATAAATAAACTTTAAGAAAAAAAAAAAAGACTCGGTCAGGCTGCTGAGTCCAGCATGGGGACCCTAGCGTCAATTAGAAGCCATTCTGTTGTCACAGTTCCAACGTATTTTTACTTCCCTTACAGGAAAATAGTGGCTGAGTATGAGAAGACCATCGCTCAGATGATAGGTAGGTGTCCTGACTGGCGGCCTCAAGCCTCCCCGAGGCTTCTGAACCACGGGGGGAGGGCTTTGAAGTTAGACGCTCCGAGTGTGTTCATCTTCGGCCCCTCTTAGAACATGAAGTCCTTCAGGGAGGGACCGATGTTAGTGTGTGTGCTGCTAAAGTGACCGCTTTTCACCGAGGGACCAGAGCATCCCAGAATGTGAGCCTAGGGGCCTCCTGGAAACACCTGCTAGAATGTTCCTTAGCACCATTCGTGCCTGTGGGAAGCCATGGCAGTTACCTCAATGGCCACCATCGAGCCAGGACTTGCCCACTTCATGGGGAAAGAGGTTTGGGTTGGTTCCTAGGGTGTTTGGGGGATTTCTTGGCTCATGAGAGGGACGAAGAATCAAATCCCTCAACTCTAACTTAGACTCAAGGGACAAGATACTCAGCCTTCACGCAGGGTTCTAGGGCAAGGATGGTGGAACACGTGTCAGTCCTGCCTGCCCCCCCCCCCCGCCCCCCTGCGCGTTACCTGATCTCACGGGGATGGGCATTGACTCAGAATCCGTCTTCCCACCCCTGGCAGCCGGTCCTGACACTGCTTTGGCCTCCAATAAAAAATGGCCTCAAGTGGCCAGTTCTACACCCCCTGGCACTTAAAAAAAAAAAAAAGAAGAAGAAGAAGAAGAAGAAGAATGGGAAAAGAGCTCACAGAAGCGCTAAGCCCATTTTCACACTAATGATCACTATTCAAAAACGATGCTATGACTTGGCAGGGGCGGGGGAGATTTTTATTTATTTATTTTATTTTATTTGCTTAGGTCCAGGATACCAGTTTAAAAAAAAAAAAATCTTTTACTCCTGAGGACACATGGAGTAAAAGCCCCAGCTCACTGCACACCAGTTTCTGTGTCGAAGCTGGACGCTGGGTTAACAGATGATTCCTCTCTCTCTCAAACGTTTGGGTCTGAGTCATGCTACCACACCTCTAGCTTGTCCCAAGATAAATATGGGAGCAGCCTTGGGAATGGTGAAGAGGTGACAACTGAGGGCTTTCTATTCAAAGGGGCTTTCATTTTGACTTATTACAACAGAGGCCGTTTCTCCCAGATCTCAGGGAGAGTCCATTTGGGTGTTTCTAAGGATCAGCTCGTGGCGTATGGTTTCTATCGAATGAAACCTCTTTATTAAATTGGTATACGAATTTATGAATACATATGGGTGAGATATTAAAAAAAGAAAAAACCTCTTGGAACCAAAGCTGCCTGTAAAAGTGGTCAGGAAGGAGGATTTATGTCTTCCAATATACAGCGTTTGACACACTGAGCACAGTGTGGCCTCCTGGAGTCTTAGGTTGTGAAAACGTCACCCAGACCTACCGTGGCTCATCTGGAAATATCCTTCTGCATCTCAGAGTCCTACATTGTTATTTTTGCCCTTGGTGCGATACTTGGACCAAGGTTGAGAGGGGGTAAAAGGGCAGGAGCCTCTGCCCCTGAGAGAATGCCGTCCGGAGCCACCTGCTAGCACTCGGCTGGCTATTTTTTTTTTTTTTTTAATTTTTTTTTTTTCAACGTTTATTTATTTTTGGGACAGAGAGAGACAGAGCATGAACGGGGGAGGGGCAGAGAGAGAGGGAGACACAGAATCGGAAACAGGCTCCAGGCTCTGAGCCATCAGCCCATAGCCTGACGCGGGGCTCGAACCCACGGACCGCGAGATCGTGACCTGGCTGAAGTCGGACGCTTAACCGACTGCGCCACCCAGGCGCCCCTCGGCTGGCTATTTTTGATACAAGTAGACATTCGTTCCCTCTTAAACACCGAAGAGCAAGAATCTCTCTCCCTGGCGCAAGTGGTCCGTCCCTGCTGGACAGAAAGGTTACTCAGCTCTGACTTCCTTGTAGCCTATTTGCCGGTGGGAGTAGTTCGGAGAACATTTCAATTCTAGGCAGGTTGAGTGGGTGGAGCTCAGACCGCAGGCGTTAAGGCTACGCACCCCCAGCCCCCCACACCCCTCCCCCGGGGAGACCTGGTATGTTTGGCCAAAGGGTCCCTCTCTTCAATCTCACCCCTCTGAGCATTTTCCTGTTTGGGGGTGTTTGAGCGCTGCCGGAGGCCCTGTGAGCGCCCTCCGGTGTCCCTAGCTGCAGGCAGCACTGTCACCCAGGGTGACGCATGTCCCGTCCTGGTTCCCCGTCCTCGGGCACCTTCACCAGCCACTTTTCAGACCTTGTTCATCAGCTGGCACGTCTGTGGCTGCCACCTGTCAGTCACTACTGCAGGGCATTGATGAGGGCCACCGCAGATTTCCAGGTCCTTGTGTCCTTGCAGACAATGGCGTGGGGCTGAGGCACAGCCAGGACTCCCTGTCACTGCGGGCAGGACCCGCCTTCTTGCTGGGCAGGCTGTGGGTCCCCATACGTGGAAACATACCAGCCTCCTCTCTCTCTTCTTCTCCTTTGCACCCGCCTACCCACCATCCCTGGTGGGAGGGAAAAACTCAAGCTCCAGGAGCTTGGCAGTTCAGGCAGAATGAACATTGGTAGCGTTTTGAAGTCAAAACTTCACCCCACCTGCGCCAGCCCCTCCTGGCTGCAGCCCGGCTCTCTGGCTTCCATGTAACCGTCACAAATGTTCCACGCCAGCGTGACATGTGTCCTGCCATCGTCGTCCGTTCTCGTCACATGTTACTAAAGAGAATATGCTCTTGAGTTCAGAGACTGCATACTTAGGATTCAGAACCAAAAAAAGACCTCTGTGCTTTTCTGCATTCCAGGTTGTTGCAATTGATTTTTTTTCTGCTTTCCTAACAACTGCCCTGATTATCTGTTTTGCTTCCATTTTCTGTTGCTTCTTGCCCTTTGCTTGCAAAACACACAGGCAAGCCTGGTAAGTAAACGCTTCTTCACCTAACGTGACACCTGCCCATTGCAACCCGTGTCTGTTTGTTTGTTTGTTTCTGTTTTTGTTACTTTTGCTATTGTGTATTTGCCGCATTCCCCCTCCCCCCCCCCCCGAAAAACATGGTTTAATAGTGTTTTGCCTGCAAAAAGAAAAACAAAACAGAAAAATCTCCAAGGGCATTGTTTTGTTGTTGAGTCTGGAGCATTTTGAGTTTGGGGCTGATTTCCTGATGTGAAGAACCTGACTGCGTGTGTAATTTGCAAGAAGATTTGTGGCGCATTCTCACCTCCTCCGTCTCCTGGGAACCGGGAAATTTCTATTTTTACAAGCCTTTTGGGGGGAGGGCAGGAAACCTGAGGCAAGCTAAGTCTCAGATCCAGGAAATCAGATGGACTCTGTTTGATAAATGGCTTTTTACAAGCCAAGTGAAATGTATACGTGGCCTCAGATCAGCCCCGGAATGTGCATTGTACCATGTGCCGAGGACTAAGGAAGCAGCTAAAACGTAATAAAAACAAGTGTTCGGTTACTGGAGCATCGTTTCTTTTAGGAGTCTGGGCGCAGCAAGATTGCGGGCGGTTCTTTTCTCGCCGAGTGTTAAAAAGCTCCCCCTCTGTGAGTGATTGATGCGACATCACGCCAGTTTGGGGGTGCCCATGATGCTGTTGATGATGGGTCACTGATCCTGGGTTCTTATTATGTCACAGGCTTCATACACATTTTCACTTAATCTTCCCTGAAATGCCACGAGATAAGTAATGTGAACCCCTCTTTCAGCTCAGGAGGCTGAGACTCCTAGAGGTTAAAAACCCTGCCCAAGGCAGCAGAGTTGGTGAGTGTCAGAGCCAGGACGGAACCTGGGCAGTCGAGAGTCTGGCGCCTGGGTCCTTCCTCTCTGCCCCGGCAGCGGGGGCTCTGGAGGCAGGGGTGGAGGTACATCAGACATCTTCCGGGTCTGTGGCTCTCCAAGCGTGACCCCTGGACCAGCCGCTTCAGCATCACCGGGGCACTAGTCACAGATGCCGATTCTCGGCCCCACCGCAGACCTGCCAGATCAGAACTCACTGGGTGGGGCGCTGCTGTCTGTGTTTAAACAAGCCCCCGCTGATTCAGGTGCACGTTCATGTGTGACAACCCCTTCATTTTGGAAATGAGGCCCTGAGCCCCCGAGAGTCAGGACTTTTGAATGAGTTTGTCTCACAGCCGAAGCTAAAACCCAGGATGTGGTTCCCCTGTCCTGAGCCCTTTCCCTCCACAGCATGCAACAAGAATACACCTAGCTTTAGGAGACAGGACAGTGCCGATCCGCCAGGAACACAAGGGAAAGAACCCAGAGCAGCATCCCTCTGCTTTTTTTTTTTTTTTTTTTTAAGTTTTTACTTAAATTCCAGTTAGTTAATATACAGTGCAATATTAGCTTCAGGTGTAAAAATGCTTCGATACAATACCCAGTGCTCATCACAAGCGCACCCCTTTCTTGGAAGGGAGCTTCCTCCTTCCAGGTCTGTTACTAACAGGCTCGCGGAGAGAGATGGTTATGAGCATGGCTTTTGGGGTTTGGATTGCCAGGTTCTGCTTGTTCATTCACAGCACGGATGTGTTGAGGCACCCTGTGAGTCAGGCGCTGTCCTAGGCTCTGGGATTAAAGATGTGGACAAAGCAAGACTTAAGACCCTGCCCTCACGCAGCGTGCACTCCAGGCAGACAGACAGCTGGTGCACACCGGTGTGCATGCATGTCTGACCGCTGCTGGGAAGAGAATGGACTGGAGAGTAGGGAGGAGGCGCTTCCCGCAGATGCTCAGGAAGGCGCCTCTGGGGAGGTGGCCTGGTGTCAGGAACCCGAGTGAGTGGGGAGCCGTGGACGTTCACGGTAGAATGGTAGTGGGGGTCGGAGGACAGAGCAGTTCCTTTTACTAGGCTCAGCCACTCTGAACTGGGCCAGAATTCTTAGGTACATAACTGAGAAAGTCACTTTGACGGAAAGAGCTCCATTTTTGTCGGAGTTAAAACATTTGCTGTGTCCAAGGAAATGTCCGTTTCTGTGCGAAGCAGAATTTCAGGGCTGGTGGTTATGTGGGCCTTGGTTCATGGGATGTTTTAAGGGTGAAACCTTTTTCTTTTCCAATAACCATGTCTTTATGTCGATAATATATAGAAAGACCTGTTCCTCGGAGCCCAGACTCCTGTACCTTTTTATCTTGCTCAACACAAAATTCAGTAGTGAGTTTTTTCCCACCTTATGGATCTGTTGGCCACCATCAACCACATAGCATCCCTGGGGCCTCGAATGTCGATTTTGAGGGGTCTGCATTGATCAGGTTGAAGACGGTGGCTGGTTTCCACCCCTTCTAACACTGCAAAGGCCCAGGTCTGCGGTGCTGGAGCTGTGGGGGTTTTTGTGCCTTCAGAGACGGTCTGGGTGGGCTCGGGGAGCGGGTCCGTCCCAAGTCTGGGATGCCCCGTGCTTAGACTGACCTGCGATCTGAGGCCTCGGCTGCCTCTGAGACCAGGCTGGGATGCACCGGTCCCATCGTCTGTTCTTTGTGTCTCTTGCCAGAGGATGAGCAGAGGGAGAAGTCAGTCTCCCACCAGACTGTCCAGCAGCTGGTCCTGGAGAAGGAGCAAGCCCTGGCCGACCTGAACTCCGTGGAGAAATCTCTGGCCGATCTCTTCAGGAGATACGAGAAGATGAAGGAGGTCCTTGAAGGCTTCCGCAAGGTGTGTGTGTGTCGGGGCCGAGCAGGTGGCCGGACGTGCGGGGCGGGAGGAGGAGGCGCAGGTTGAGAGAAGGCACAGGGAACTGGACTTGGCTGTCCAGCGTTATACGCGCATCAGGGAGTTCTTGGGGTTCCCAGAACCTGGGCTGTCTTTTCTGTGGGTACGACCTCTGTCCTCTGTCGTGTCAGAATGAAGAAGTGCTGAAGAAATGTGCCCAGGAGTACCTGTCCCGGGTGAAGAAAGAGGAGCAGAGGTACCAGGCCCTGAAGGTGCATGCAGAGGAAAAGCTGGACAGGTAATGCGGCCTCGGGTCTGCTCCCAAAGACCTCTCGGCACCCCCTGCCGAGGCAGGCTGGGAGCTCCAATCACCCCACGGACCCTGGCTTAGAAAAAGCAGATAATCCCTCTGTGTTTTTCCAGTGTGACTTGTGATAACAGTGTCCTCGGCATCTTGATAAGTGGAGCGTGCTTGTTGTAATCTCCAGGGCACCCACCCAAAGCATTTTGGCCTCATGGGAATGGGGGTTGGGGGCAGGGTGGGGGTGCTCCTGGGTTCCTAAGCAGACCCCCGCTGGTACAGGAACTGGATCCAGACCGTTCCCACCGCCCAGAGCTGAGAGGAGGAAGGTGGGAAGGGTCTCCGGGGAAGGGTGATCTTTTCTGAGCACCGCCGCCCCCCCCCCCCCTTGTGTCCGTAGGGCCAACGCCGAGATCGCGCAGGTCCGAGGCAAGGCCCAGCAGGAGCAGGCTGCCTACCAGGCCAGTCTGCGGAAGGAGCAGCTTCGTGTGGACGCTCTGGAGAGGACACTGGAGCAGAAGGTAACAGCCGACGGCCGGTGGGGCTGGTCAGACCCTCAGATCAGCAGAGGCTGGGGTTTCCTGCGGCCTCCGCGGCTCCCGGGACAGGTGTATGCCTCGTGAGCATACGCTTGTTCTCCATCCGGAAGATCCAGTGTGAGGCCAGCCCTGTTACTGTCCTCTCTGCTCTTCCTGGAATTGCCGTCCGCTTGGGTGTTTGCTGCTGGTTTTCGCTCCCTTTTCAGCATCCATTCATTTGTCACACATCTACTGAAAAATCTCGATGTGCTGGGCATTGTACTTCGCCCTGCATCTAGACGCTTACCGGTGGGGGAATCGGGTAACCACCAGAGGCCAGGGGCAGATGCAGAAAACGGGCCACGTTGGGGTCGAAAGGTCCCCCAGATGTCCGCCTGCTTCCACGGATGGGGGGGACCCTCCTGAGGTCCCTTAGCTTGTCCTGATCTCCGGTCTAGCACTCAGTCCACTGCACACACCCTCTCCCCGGGTGTCCAAATGAGAAGCCCCTTCCGCCCAAGAGTCCGAATCTGGGTAAGTGTGGGCCAGGCAGTCTCCCTCCCTGAGTGTGTTTCCAGAACAAACCCATATGGTTGATCCACTGAGCCTTCGGAGTCCCCTGGATGGTTATCCGAGAACCCAGTGGCCTGGGGTAGCATCACTTCACCTGCATTTGGGCCTTAATGGGTAGTCACGGTTGGGGCGGGGGTGTCCTTTGGGGGCCGATGGCACCAGTGCCATCGCATGGTGCTGGGTCCACAGTCTTCCTGGCTGTCCAGAATTCAGCACTAGAAAACCCACATTCCAGATCGTTCTTGTTCTTTGCCTTTTCTTTTTGGGATGAAGACAAGTGGCCGCCAGACAGAATTGTATTTTTAAAAAAGAAAGAAGGAAAAAGTCTGGACGGTGCCAAATACCCCAAGTCTGTTCAACCGCCTCGATTTTCCAGGCTCTGCTCCGCGTTCCTAGCAGTAAGCACAGAGTCAGGTCCAGCATTTACTCATTCTGTCTGTATTTTTTGAGCGGCACTGCATTGTTAGTGTTAAGTGGGTGTTTACTTTTAAAGATTTAAAAAAATTTTTTTAATGTTTATTAATTTTTGAGAGTGAGAGACAGCATGAGCAGAGGAGGGGCAGAGAGAGAGAGACACACACACACACACAGAATCCAAAACAGGCTCCAGGCTCCGAGCCATCAGCACAGAGCCCGATGCAGGGCTCAAACTCACGAACCATGAGATCGTGACCTGAGCTGAAGTCGGACACTTACCCGACTGAGCCACCCAGGCGCCCCGAGTGGGTGTTTATTTTTTATTCTTTGAATGTTGATAATCCATGTGTGGCATATTGGGTGACTCCTGAAAAGTGGAATACTCCTTTAAGTTAAAGACCACATTCCCCCCAGCATTTTGGGCACTAAGGCAGTTGGGCATCAGATGTTTCTAGGTGGAAAATGCAGCAATATGTTTGTTCCCTTCTGTTTGCATCAGGATTCGATGGTGTTTGCACTGTATCCTGGTGTCAGCTAAAACAGTAGAGGTAAAACCCGAGTCAGGATAGATGTTTTCTAGGCAACCTGGCCTGTTGAGACTCTTCCATTGCCAAATGAAGGTAATGATAAACGTTCTGGCAAACTAGAAAACACGGAAGACGGCGAGGTGGGGTGCACCGTTTTGGAGAACAGAAAAGATACAAATAGATCTGCAACCATCTGAGACTAAAACCGAGGAGACACGGATTTATCCCCTGAGTTCTTCCCTACGGGACTCTGAGATCCAGAAGGGACGGTCTCTGTTTTAAAGAGATTCAGAAGCATTATCCTCTCCCCGCCCCCCACCTCCCCACCAGGCAGTTCTGAAGTGAGGGTGCTGGGCATTTTGCCCAGTCAGGGTGCTGGAAAGGCTGGTGCCCAGTGAGCTGAGCTGCATGGTGGCTGTTTGCTAGGCAGTGGGCCGATGCTGCAAAGACGGAGCTTGGAGAACCTCCAGGAGTCCATAGCGGGTCCGCCAGTGCCTCTCAGCCATCAGTCGCTGGACGTTACGCTAAATAAGTGAGATAGCAAAGCCGTCTAGGAGCCAGGCCGGCCTCAGTCTGTGCTCCAGGCTTGGAGCCTGGCCAGCTGTGTGACCTTCCGTTAAGCGCGACGCGTAACCTCTCTGAGCCTCCGTTTCCTCACTGAAAAGTGGAAGTAACAGTGGCTCCCACGAAGGTACTGTTGTGGGAACCAAGTGGGGCCGCTGCCCGGGGTGTGTTTGGCATGGTGCCTGGCACACAGGAAGCGTGCTGGTAAGATGAAAAGTTATCCTGGGTGGCCCCAGCAGCCACAGGTTGGCAAGAATAGTAATTTCAGGATGAGCGACCAGTGCTGCGTTCCTGCAGGGCACCCCTCTTCCCGCAGGCATCTCCGCGCCTCTCCGAACGGAGCTCTCAGGGCTGTGAATTCGAGCAGGGGGTGAGCCGGGGTGACCTTCCGGGTGGGGCTGTCTCCCGGCGGGGGCTGGTGGCTGAACTGCAGTGAGGATTGAATTCCTCTTCCACTAAGAAGGCCCGGCTCTTCCCAAGTAGTGACACTCAGGGGTGGCACCTGGAGCCCATCCCGGAAAGCACGGGACACGCGGCTCCGAGCTGGACCAGGAGGTTCTGAGGTTTCCAAAGAAGGGTCTTGGGTTAGCCCCAGGGGAGAGGCTTGAGGTTGAGGCTCCCCGTCCACGGGGACCTCGAAAAAGTGGCTGTGGTGTGTTGCTGGGATACCGATCCAGCCCCCTTGGCGAGGGCCGTTCGAGATGGGCCACCGAAGCAGGTCGGCATCAGGGCAGAGCCACACCTGCCTTTGAACGGACTCATCCCGTCGGATCCCCGTTCCCCGGACAGTGTTGTCTGCTGGTCGGTGCGGGCTGAGCATGTGGTCAGCTCCCTGCCCCCCCCCCCCCCCACCGGCTTTGGCACACGGGCAGAGCGTGCGTGGCACGAGGGAACCTGGAGCATCTCGCATCTGCCCCTGCCCCTCTCCCCACCTCCCCATATCCGCAGCACCCCCTCGTTTTGCAACCTCTAAATGCTAGAGACCCTATTCAAGTAGGATTGCTCAATGCTTCCTGGTGACATTTCTCAAAAAAAGCCACCAAAGAGCTCAGCCTGGACCGTCCTTTCATGTCCGCATCCCTCAGAGGCAAATGAAAGAAAGAGAACCAATGCTTGCTTCAGCCCCTACTGCGTGCCGGTCACTGCTGGGGAGCTTTGCATTCTGACCGCATTCCTTTCTCAGACAGATGTTATCATCCACATTTCAGAGATAAGGACACCAAGGCTCAGAAAGGTTGCGTGAGTTGCTCAGGGTCACAGCTAGCGCTCGGATGTGTGCTTTGATTCATCCCTCGTACCGCTTTGGAGAATTTCAGGGGGACCAAGAAGCCTGGGGCACCCGGGCCCCTGGAAAGCCCAGAGACCATTCTGCTGGGCTTGATTTCAGACAGCCAGGAGATTTCAGCAGCCTTTTCTTTTCTGTTTTGTCTTCGCTTTCAGAATAAAGAGATAGAGGAACTCACCAAGATTTGTGATGAACTGATTGCCAAAATGGGGAAAAGCTAACTTTGAACCGAATGTTTGGACTTGACCATTGCGTGCAATATGACCGTCGGCACACTGCCGTCCTTCCAGCGACGCGGACAGGTTCTGTTTTCACTTTTTCGTATGCACTACTGTATTTCCTTTCTAAACGACATTGATTTGATTGTATGCAGTACCAAGGAGACTATCAGAATTTCTTGCTATTGGTTTGCATTTTCTTAGTATAAATTCATAGCAAGTTGACCTCAGAGTTCCTGTATCAGGGAGATTGTCTGATTCTCTAATAAAAGACAAACCGCTGACCTTGGCCTTGCCCTCTGTACATGAGTTCCCAGGGTGAGCGGCTTTTGGATTTAATATGAACTTGTACAGCTTGCACAGGGACTCTTGCCTTAAGGAGTGTAAACTTGATCTGCGTTTGCTGATTTGTGTTAAAAAAAAAATGCATGTTTCAAATAAAATTCTCTATTGTAAATAAATTTTTTTCTTTGGATCTTGGCAGTAAGCGTGGCTATGATTTCTTTTCTGGGAAGGGTTGGGTCTTTTCTCGCCTTTGTTAGAAATCATATCAGATCTGGCCATTTCCTCCTCTCTGTCTGGCTCACTTCTTCGTCCATAGATTTAAATAACATTTCCTTCGTTATCGTGGCTGTTTGTAGGTTGGAAGCTAAGGAGAAGTATTGGTTTGCTATTTTTTAAATGCTTATGGGAGTGTATTGAATTAGCTTAGATTTGGTTTTTACAAACGCTTTCTGAGTTTTGGCGGGAAAGTCTATTTTCCTTTACTGGCTCGGGGAAGTTGCACGCTGTCCCTCTTCTTATGCATTCTTTTAGTGTGTGACCATCAACCCTGAAACATGGCCCAGTTCCCTCTAAAGGACCAGCCCCAGGCGAGCGGTTACCCACAGGAGACAGGTAGTGAGGCCAGTTGGGAGATGACGGCGGGATGCACCGGCCGTAGATTCTTTAACGGCTCCTGACTTTCTCCCAGCTTATAGGTTGGGCAGCGAGAGGGTGGGAAGGTATCTTAGTTTCCTAAAATTGCCACCACATCACATATTAGCAGCTTAAAACAGTAGAAATGTATTCTCTCACCGTTCTGGAGGCCAGAAGTCCCAAATCTGAGCATCAGTGGGGTTTTTTTTCCCTCCGGGGCTATGAGGTGGAGTCTGTTCCTTGCCTCTGGAAGCAGTCCCTGGTGTCCCTTGGGTGGTGGCTGTGTCACTCTAGTCTCAGCGTCTGTCTTCATGAGCCTTTCTTTTCTGTGTCTCAACTCCCTCTCCTCTCTCTGGTAAGGGCACCACTCATTGGATTTCGGGCCCACCCCAAACCCAGGATGATCTCTCAGGATTCCCGATTACATCTACGAAGACCCTGTGTCCAAATAAGGGCACACTCCCAGCTGCGGTGGGCATTTTTGTGGGGTCCGAGTGTGCCCGTGGGACGGGTGGTGTGCTGTGTGAGCTTGGAAAGCAGCCGCGAGCCCCCGGCCTCGTCCTGCCCAGGCGCAGCGACCACGGGCTGTTCCCCTCGCATGGGACCACCCGACGCCTCACAGGACAGGCATCACAAGGAAGGAAAGACGGCCCGCCTCTCCAGAAGCGAGTCCCAGCCTCTGGCCCCACCGTCAACCCCCCTAACAGGGCAGGGGTCTGCCTCCTCCCACCGCCCAGCCACCTCCGCCCGGTCCCGTCTCCCAGTCTCCCCTCCTCACGGCTCAGCCGGGCCCCCCCAGTCTCACTTGTCCAGGCCAAACCCCTCCCCCACCCTCACCCCAGATTCTGATCTCAGCTGTGTTCTCAAAACAGCCCAGCCTCTTGCTCTTGAAAGTTTCTATTTTTCTTATTACCTAAGCAAAACATTTCCATTGCTAAAAAGTCCAGAAATGCAGGTAAGAAAATGAAACAAACAAACAAGCAAGCACCATAATCCCTAAACCAAGAAGTGATCACTGTTGATGTTTTTGTATTTATTTTTCTATGCCTTGTTTCCTCAGTGTATGAAATATTTATTAACTTATCTTTTTAAAGGCGGGATTATTTGGAGTTCTGCAGCCCCCTGCGTGCCGTTTTGTAAACCTTTTTTCTTCGTGTAATACTATAATGTAACCATCGTGTTATGCAAACTTTTATATCAATAAATACAGCTCTTTCTCATCATTTCGAATGACTGCATGTATTCCGTGGTACCCAAAATGTGTCTAACCAGCCAGCCGCCCGCTACTGGACATTCATATTGTGTCCATTGTTTTGCTGTCATTATGCACGCACATTGCATTGAATTGCCTTACGCATACACGTTTGTGGACAGGAGTTTTCCTTAGGCTGAATTTTTAAAGTGAATAACCTGGGTGAACATCGTCACTACTCCCGCCCAAGTCCAAGTTGGCTTTACGGCTCGTTGCGGTGAGGGAGGACAGCCACCAGGGGGAGCTGTAGGGCACCGCCGGAAGGGCGTCTTGGGAGGCAGGTGGGACAGGATTCGGACTTGGTCCAGCTGCTTCTGGGGAAGACGGCAGGAAGCAGGGCTTTGCTGCGTATTGGATGCTCTCGGGGCAGAGACAGTTCTCAGGTTGGGTATCTCATATCTTCGCTAGACCAAGGCAAAGCTGTAGTTGGTAAAGAAGCAGTAGTTGCTCATATGCATTAGCCAGGATGGAAGGATATTTGGTCCTTTTTGGGGTTTGAATAATGTTCAGGTTCTGTCTGTTCAGACTGATTCTGGGTGGGGCTTGTTTTCTCTTGACCCATCACAGCGCAGCTAGTCTGACACTGATTTTCGGCAAAATTGTTTGCGTTCGACAGGAGAACAGCAAGGCGTCGGCAAGAGGGCCAGGCCAGCTCCCAGATACCACAAGCTGTTTTTCCCCCTCTTGGACGTTATACACATTTTTAAAGTTTGGGAAACCCATTGCCAAATAGGCTTCCACTGAGGTTGTAGTAAAATTTACCCCCCGGGAGGTGCCTGGGTGGCTCAGTTGAGTGTCCGGCTTCAGCTCAGGTCATGATCTCACGGTTTGTGATTTCGAGCCTCACGTCGGGCTCTGTGCTAATAGCTCGGAGCCTGGAGCTTGCTTCAGATTCTGTGTCTCCCTGTCTCTGACCTTCCCCCACTCGCACTCTGTCTCTCTCTCTCTTAAAAATAAACATTAAAAAAAATTTTTTTTACTATGCCCCCCCCACGACACACACACCCAACACGCACACATATTCAGTATATACCTTTTGAGGCATACATCTACCGCTAGGCTACTCTGCCTGTCAGCCTGGTCTAGCTTGGAAAGGCCTGGCCCTACCTTGGCCTCAGGCACCTGCATGCTAGGCTGCTTCACCAGACCTACCCACAGGGCCACCGTGCAGAGGGCCTGGCCTTGGGAACCCCTATGGGTTGAGATCAGCTGCTTTGTGTCCTTTGCTCACTTGATATAATGCACACATGCTTGCACATGTTCACCCACGTGATGGCTGCTAGGGACTTCAATTATTTTGCTGTGCTGAGTGGGACGACCACGAGAAGCCAGCACCTGACCTGCCGTCCAGTGCTCCCCCGGCAGCCAGCATTACCACCTTGGAGATGCTCAGCACCTCTCAGAATTTCGGTTTGCCAAGTCCGTTGAAATCTCAGGCTCTGAACATCCTTTTCGTTTTGTTTCTGGGTCAGCATTTCCTTAGGGCTCTCAAGTTGAAGGCGGTGTGACGGGGATACTAAGATCACCCATGAAGACAGAGTGGGGGGGGGCGGATAGAAACGAGGCAGGTGGTCACTGATGACTGGGATGGGGGCTGCCATCAGACGGGGAGAAGGTTCTTTTTCTCTCAGGTTTGGCGCTCAGCCCCTTAGGTGTGAGATCTGAGGGGCCCAAGGCCACGCCAGGGGCATGACACAGGTGGAAGAGGTGATGGGCCCCAGTGGGGGCTCAGGCTCTCCAGCTGCTTCTTCTACTTAATTGTCGGCGTTGGGAGGATGCTCAGGTTTTTTAGCCCAACCTCTCTGCTTTCCAGGACATTCCACTTGACAAATTGAACTAGGCAGGGGGCGGGTGTTCCGACGAAGGCAGGGTGGAGGTGTGTGCACGGGCAGGGAAGGGCTGGCAGGAGGAAAGCTGTGTACACCCGAGGCCCACAGGGCTCCCTCGGGGTTTGCGCTCTCTAGCCCTGAAACAATCCGGTGAATGGGAGCTATTTTTATTTCCGTTTTACAGGAAGGAAACAGAGGCTCAGAGGGGTTAGAAACCTGGGGATTCGACGGAGTAGCTCAGGCAGGAGAAGGGCCAGCCAGGATTGGATCTCAGCTCTCCAGTGACTGCAAGTTCCCCAGGCGGACAGCATCCTTTGTAAGACGTCCGTCGAAAGTAGCGTGGAGAGGGGCGCCTGGGTGGCTCAGTGGGTTACGTGTCCAACTTCGGCTCGAGGCATGATCTCGCGCGGTACGTGAGTTCAAGCCCCACATCAGGCTCTGTGCTGACAGCTCGGAGCCTGGAGCCTGCTTCGGATTCTGTCTCCCTCTCTGTCTGTCCCTCCCCCACTCATGCTGTTTCTCTCTGTGTCTCCCTCAAAAGTGAATAAACATCAAAAAAAATATATTAAAAAGAAAAAAAGGAGTGGAGAGAAGGTACCGGAAAGGGGATGTGCCCTCGGGCCGGTAGGGGTGCTCACATCCATCCTGTAATTAGACCGATTGGTGGCCCTGCCTTGAGTCTGGGCTGGCTCTGCTGCTATTTCTATGGACCATGAAAGCCCTGCCGTTCAGTAGATGGGAATGGCTGCGGGGCTCCCCCCGTGTGCCCTGTGAGGCTGGCGTGAGTGGCTCTGCTCCGCCTCGCCTCCACGTTTCCCTCTGCAGTGGGTGGACCCGTGACATCTCCCCAGGCTGGTGGCACCTGGCTGGGCTTCTGAGGTCCCCGAGGCCAGAACAGCAATGGCAGAACACAGAGAATTCACGTATCTGCCTTTTGGGTTTTTCAAGAACTGGGAAACACAACCTGGAGATCAAAGGGGTAGGACTAAACAAAGCCCCTTCCCCCATTCCCGCCCTACAGTGCAATCAGAGCGCGTGGTCATTCCTTCCGTAGCTTCTGACCCCTCTACCGGGACACCCACCCCTGCCCCATTAAGGCTCATTATTATGATTATTTTTAATGTTTATTTCTGAGAAAGAGAGAGAGACAGAGCATGAGCAGGGGAGGGGCAGAGAGAGAGAGAGAGAGAGAGACAGAATCTGAAGCAGGCTCCAGGCTCCAAGCTGTCAGCACAGAGCCTGATGCGGGGCTTGAACTCACAAACCATAAGATCATGACCTGAGCCGAAGTTGGACGCTTAACCAACTGAGCCACCTAGGGGCCCCTTTAAGGCTCATTATTGATGTCACGTCCTCCAAGAAACCCTCTCTGAACCCTCAGGCCTGGGTCAGTGTTTTCAAATGTAAGTTTTATAATTATTCAGGCATAATGAGGCCGTCAGATCGGGAGACAAGTGCCCACTGAAGACATCGTTCCTTACCCACAGTTCCCGAGAAGGCACGCCATGCCGGGTAAGACCACAGAGTGAGGCATCCCAGTTGGTCAGGAGGCAGGGGAGCAAGGAAAGGGTAGGATGTGGACAAGAGCCTTTACTGTGGTTCCGAGGGAAGGAACGGGTGAGGGGGGTAACTAGGCTTAGGATCGGCTAGTTTGGATCATTTCCGTAGGCTCTGGGCCACTGGGGCTCTCTGTATTTGTTTAATATCTGGCCCTGGGGTGATTCACATAGGGGGACAGTGGTCCTAAGGGTGAAAGTCCAATAAAGGTAGTGATGGGATATGGGCTCTGGGTTGGTTGGTTTGCAAGTGAAAAGTCTCGCTCATAGACACGTGTTTTACCATCCCCAGGAACTGACTAACCCTGAGAGGGACGGTCCCACCTGGGTCAGTCAGCAAGACGTCAAGATGCCGGAGCATCAGGATAAAAAGACATGTTTCTGTAGTCGGCTGCCCCTGCCATGAACTCCTGCAGCTCACCGAGCTTGACCCTTGACTTGTCCGTCACGCTGTACTGTCATAAGGGCAGAGGTAAACCTCCCAAAGCAAAGCGTCTGCGCACAAAAGATGATGGGGGGGGGGGGGCAGCTCACAGACAACGTTTTGTGCTCATGTGCATTAGAAATAAACCAGCATACCAATGTGTTATTTCATCAATAAAATAAATTTAGAGAAGATGGCTAAATAAAGAACATTCCAGGTTGGGGGAGGATTTGAAAGTGCACAGGTGGTTCTCATCCTCTACTTTGCTCCCCCTTTAGCCCCAACCCCCAGCACAAACCTGATGCTCAAACTTTGTTTAAATGTGTGAATGGGGCAAGCCCTAGGCCACCCAGTTTGTCATCACCCCACCCTCCCGGAAGTCTGGGAATACTAGGATGGGCCGGGATAGAGCTGAGCGGTTGTTTTGTCTGAGCTTTGTTGAGCCGATGAGCCAGAGAGAAGAAGGCTTCCCCGAGGCCCCACAGCAAGTCAGTGGCCAGGGTCTGACCCAGTCTAGGGCTCCTCACTTAGCACTGAGACCACCCCACCCCGGCCATACAGGACTCCGTTCAAGGGCAGGACCCACCCTCTGCTTCTTGGTGGAAACCCCTGCCTGTCTTCTGGCTCATATGCCACCTCAGCCAGAGGTCTGGTCTACAGGCTGCACCCCACCTGCAGCAACCTGGACCCTGGTGCACAGAGAGCCCCCCACCCCGGAGAGCCAGGCAGTCCTGATTTGGGCACTCACAGCCTCCCACTGTGCACACACAGGCCCACTGGGTCCTGAATCTTCTAGAATGAGGTTCCTTAGAGCTGGCATTCAGGCTCTGAGGTCAAGACACTCCAAACGGCCAGGACTCTGGGCCTCTGGGTGTACTTTCCACTTAGGGAGGTTAAGGTCATGTCCAGGGGTCACACACAACTAGTCCCAGAGCCAGAGTCGGAATTGGATGTTCTTTCCTGGGTACCCCACTTCCCCCCACATGGGTGACTGGATGGAGGGGGCTGAAATGGGCTCCCTGGGAAGCGAGGGAGAAACTTGTCCCTGGGGTGTTCGAGAAAATGGCTAAGCCACCAGAATCCCCCTGTACCGGGCATGGGAGATTTTGGTACGAGGTGGTTCTAGCTGAGAGCTGTGCTCTTTGGAGTTCGATGTCTGAGCCCCCAAAGGCCTTTGCTCTTGGGGTGTCTGGCTTGGCTGGGCCCATGGGGCATATATCCCAGCACACGGGGCACCACCGGGAAGAGGCCTTCAGAGAAACTTGCTGGGAGCTGTTTCCATTTCTTTGTATTAGTTGTCTTTGCCTTTGGCTAATAGCTCAGCTTGACAGAGCTCTATGGGGTTGTATGTGCAGAGGGCTTTGGAGATGAGCTGAAGGCCTGTGGGGGGTGATAGACACAACCAAAGCCAGGGTCCTGCTTAGGGGCGCTGGGGAGTGTGGCACTCTGGGACACTTCCCTAGAGTGGCCACTAGAGAGCGCCCAAGGGCCAGCTCCCAGCTGTGCCCCAGAAGGGGTGCCTGGAGGGTGTTTCTAGGCTTGCCCATGATGGACAAGATGGTCCAGGACAAGGTATTTCAAACTCTTTCACTGGAACCTTACGTGGGACCTACATTCCAGGGACAGGTAGCTGAGAAAAGTTTGGGGTGAAGGGAGAGAAGCGGCAAAGCAGAAATCTGTCCACTTGTGCACAGATATCTGCTGACATGAGATGGTGACCCACACAGAAACAGATACACACATGCATACGTGAACACGTGTGTATACACACACACACACACACAGTGCTCACCCATGTGCATAGGCTGAGCAGTGGGTAGGGACTGGTACATCCATTTATCGAGTCAAGAGATGTCTTTTGAGCACTTCCTAAGGGCTGAGTTTGGTTGCTGGGTCCTGTGGGGATACAGGAATGGGAAAGGCACCGGAGAACACCCCACAGAAACCAACTACTCTCCCGAGCAGAATGTGGGGGTCAGGGGAGGTAGAATCACAGATCTGAGGGTGAGGAGGGAGGGACATTTAGAGGTGCCTCCTATTTGTGGAGAGTTTTATATAGTTCTAGAACTCCGTTACAAGTAGGCAGATCAGTTACTTTCCTGTTTCACTTTATAGTTTGCATGACTCAGGAAAGGCCACACGTGAAGACCCTGGAGGAAACAGGTCTCGGGTCTTACGAGCTGCACTGCCTCCAGGCTGCTCTTACTGTAGCTGGGACTTCTGTGAGCCCTGGGGTGGAGGTCCAGGACTTTGATGGACCGAGACTCCCAGGCATGACGGATGTGGCCCCGCCACCCCACCTCCTGGCTTCTGGCCTGGGCTTTGCAGACGAGGTCACGGAGTGCACTGCAAGATTCTGCCACGGCCCCCGGAATGAAAGCTCTTGACTTTGTCCCTGACTTTTAGGCAGTTCTTAGTTGTCGGAGAGAGCTGATTAAAAATCATCTATCAAGAGGGTCACCTGGGTGGCTCAGTCGGTTGAGCGTCCAACTTCGGTTCAGGTCATGATCTCATGATTCATGAGGAGGAGTTCAAACCCTGCATTGGGCTCCCTAGTGTCCGTGTGGAACCCACTTTGGATCCTCTGTCCCCCTCTCTGCCCCTCCTTCTCCCTCTCTCAAAAATAAATAAAACATTTTAAAAAATCATGTATCAACAAAACAAATCATCAGGCATGGTTTTAATAATGTAAAACTCTCCAATTTTTTAAATTTATTTGGAGAGAGAGAGTGTGTGCGCGCATGAAAGGGCAGGAGGGGCAGAGAGAGAGAGGGAGAGAATCCCAAGCAGGCTCCATACTGTCAGCATGGAGCCCGACTTGGGGCTCGAACCCACGAACCGCGAGCTCATGACCTGAGCCGAGACCAGGAGTCAGACGCTCAACTGACTGAGCCCTCCCAGGCACCCCCAGACTCTCCACTTGTTATTTAAATATTTTTGTCGAAACACTCCTGGACACTCGAGCTAGAAAACAGAGCACCCCAGAATGCCAAATCTGGGAGGGATCTGAGAAGCTTCCAGTGCAATCTTCTCCTCTGACAGACGAGGCCTGAGGACTTGGGGGTGGACTCTTCACGGAGGCCCTCTTAGCGGATCTTCCGGGTTACCCCGGCTGCTGTAAAGAGACGTGGAAACAGGGACAGCTCCGCTCCCCTGAGGAGCATGGCCTAGGACCTGCCACCCTTCCCAGAGCCCCTCGGTGAGCACCACCCCCACAGCCCCCAGCTGTGCTCAACCAGGCCTGGAACAGGAAGTGCTTGGAACCTTCCCTGACGTTGCCATGGCGCCCACGACCCGGAAACCAAGGGCAAGCTCTCCCTGCCAAAGCACCTTGGCCCCTAAGAAGAGAAGGGTGAGCCCCAGATGTCATGAGCGCTCTTGGGATTCAGAGTCGGAAGGTGAACGGCCCGCAGCAAGCCTGTAGTTCAGAGACCGGTGCAACGAGAGTGTCTCTGTTCCACAAGCTTCTCCGGTAAACACACCCGTGGCGGCGAGGGGGCTTGAGAGCAGTAAGTATGGCTGGTGCTTTTCCATCCCCGTTAGAGAAGGAGGGGGTCCCTAGCGACCGGCACTGCCCGGGCTTGGTAGGGAGGGGCTTCGGGGGCTCCAGGCTGGGAGGCAGGAAGGCCTGGAAGCCGAGGGACCAGCACAAATAGCAAATTCTGTGACCAGCCTACTTACAGACCTCCTTCGGTTCCTATCCCTTAGTTAAGGGCGAAGAACTGTGGGTTCTCTCCCGTTTGGCCTTATTGGAGCCACGTTGCCAGCACAACAAGCAGAACTTTGTCAGTCTCCTGGCGGCCTTTAAAAAGTCCGAGATTCTTCTCTTGATTTGCTGAATAACCCACCCTCCAAGTTTCCCCGTGATTACTCTTGTGGCAGAATACAGAATCTCCGGGCTAATCTCCGGTTTAGAAGAGACCCTTGGGAAAGTTCTTGAAAATGGAAACCTCACCTCTTTTTTCTCCCAGGTGTTTCTTCCCCCCCCCCACCCCCCGCACGCCCGAGGGTCATTGCCACTACCGCTCATGAAAATGCTGAATCCGGTGAGTAGACGAATTTCCCCAGGGGGCAGGCGGTGGGGAGCAGTGGAGGCATCTGCTCGCGGCTGTGCCGCCAACGTTGCCACAGGGGGATGGGTCGCACCACCGAGGACCCCCCAGCTTTACCGGCTGACCCCGCTGTCAGAGCAGTCCCGCTGCCCGAGCCGGCCACTGTTCCCGTCTGACGCTGCGCGGGACTGCCTCTCCATCCCCACTCCACCCTGTCCCATCGCCCACCATTTCCAGGCACTAGAGCGTCCTTCCCAAACTTCATCTGACCGTGTTAACTTCATCACCGTCACCGTCATCATATGAAAACCAAGAGACTCAAAGGTTAAATGACTTGCCTTAAGGCCATACAACCCGCTAGTGGCGATAACAAGATTTGACCTGAAACTCTCCATCCCATGGCCCCTGGTCTCCCCACCCCCCACCCTGCTGGTGACTGGCGTGGCTTAGGAACAACTGTATCCGTTCCTGGGGGGGGTCCCTCGTGGTCCACTTTTCCTGGCGAGGTTTCTTTGAGCCACCACGTCTAAGGTTATATTCCAAATATTCTACTGTTCCCCCAAGGAAACTGCTGAAAGGGTCGCTCAGTCAGTTAAGCGTCCGACTTCGGTTCAGGTCACGATCTCACGGTTCGTGAGTTCAAGCCCCACATCGGGCTCTGTGCTGGCAGCTCAGAGCCTGGAGCCTGCTTCGGATTCTGTGTCTCCCTCTCTCTCTCTCTCTCTCTGCCCCTCTGCCCCTCCCCTGCTCATGCTCTCTCTCTCTCTCTCAAAAATGAATAAACATTAAAAAAAATTATTTTAAATAAAGGAAACTGCTGAAGCCCTAGGACCTCAAGGAAATGTCTCAGTAAAAGTCTCTTCCCAGTGGCCCAGCCGTCCATTCCTGAGCACACACCCAAAAGAATTGAAAACAGGTGTTCAAACGGAAACTTGCACACAAATGGTCACAGCAGCATCGTTCACAGTCACCAAAAGGGGGAAACAACTCAAGTGCCCATCAGGTGACGAATGCATAAACGCAATGCAGTCTCTACGTCTCTACATATGACGGAATATTATTCCCATTCGGGGAGTGAAATTCTGACACCTGCTACAGCAGGGATCGACACTGAAAACACTACGAAAGAAGCCAAGCCTAAAAGCCCACATAGTGTATGATTCCACTTATGTAAATATTCAGAATAGCAGATCCACAGAAGCAGAAAGCAGATGAAGGGTGGCCAGCAGCTGGGGGAGGGGAAGTAGGAGTGACGGCTTAATGGGTATGAGATTTCCTTTTGGGGGAATGCACATGTTCTGAACTGGATAGCAGGGGGGCCGCGTGGCCTCGTAAACAGACCAACTGCTACCGAGGTGTATGCCGTAAAATGGTGAAGGTTCTGTTTTGTGTATTTTGCCACAATAAAAAGCAGTCCCTACCTCGGATCCCCTCAGTTTGTTAACCTCTCAGAATCCCGCGTGAGGATGAGCATTTAAGGAAGTTTCTGGACACATCATCCTGTCCTTGCTTGCGGGTTCTTCAGAGCTACTTGCAAAGAAAGCATCTCTCTCCCCGTTGCCTCTGGCACCTTCTGGCCTAGATTCTAAAATTCCAAATTACTTGGTACCTGGAAATCCTCCATCTCCTGAATGCGATGTTTGCCTGGAGAGGATGGCTCCTGGCCACGTTTGAAAGTTGACCAGTGTCTTCACATGTGTCTTGATTTCCCTTCTGCTGCACAATTTGGAAAACGTGGCGCGTGGGTGAGGTTAAAAAAGGACTTTCTCCCTTCCTTTGCTTCCGACAGCAGCGCAGAGCTCGGCTGGAACGCCGGATGGTTGGCTCAACAAACCGGTGGCGTTTTCCCTCAAAGCCCTTCTCCGGAGACCTGCTGGGGCTTTCGCAGAGGTGCAAGGCTTTGAGCGTGGACCTTGATGAGGCTCTGAAGAACCCAGACAGGTAGGGAGATGGAAGAATCATGGCCGGGAATGCCCTGGGGGGGAACTGCGTTTCTGAGAAGTGCCCCACAGGTGGGTCGCTGGGTTATCTGGGCTGCCGTTGGGACCATCCTTCAGGACGGACGACTTCCTCGGAGGAGGTCCGTCGGTGTGACAAAAGTATGGAGAGACACGGGCCTTTTTCTTTTTCTTTTCTAGATTTTTCTTTTATATTGGGAGCTTTGGACCCTAACAGGATTCTGTTGTGTTTATCAATGGGGCTGTTGACAAAGGAAACTTAGCTAGTCTTGGCTGCGGGTCTGACCCGAACTCATGAATGGGCATTTCCACCGGGTCCTGGCTCCCCATGTGTGAGAAGGAGGCTCCTCCCTCGTTCCCAAGGTGTTCTCACAGCAGGCTGGGAGCATTACTTCTCCATGTGACAAGTTCTTTCCGGCCTGGCCTGGGCCATGGAGCTGGACCCTACTGCAGAGGGAATACTTCGCTTCCCTGGTGCTTTGGACATAAATGTGCCACTACCCTCCCTGGGCTGACAGTACCTGCCTTCTGAGCACACGGTCGAATCTTCCTGAGCGTGGCCTGTGCCCCTGGGCGGCACCTGGCACAGAAGAGCTGTTTGTTCCACCTTTGCCGAGCGAGTGGCCAAATCCTCCCTTTCTAGGCCCCCCAGGCCAGCTCTGCTCCAATACCCCAGCCCCTCACGGGTGACCATACATTACACACATTTGGATAAATCACATCCATCTGTGTTTGGTGCCTCGATTCTCTGATGACCCCGGCTTAGAAAAATCGAGTGCTGTGCGTTGCTGTGTTTGGCGTTAGCCTTCAGCTATCTTGAACTTATTTTGTATTTATTTCATATTTTGTTTGGGTAGGCGTTTGAAGAAGTCTTAGAGTCACAGGCCCTTGTGTTCCTCAGTGCCAAGGCCAGGCTGGGGAAGCAGGCAGTGGAGCTGGGTCTGGGAATATAAGCAAACTGATCCTGAAAACCGACGAGGGCAGCCGGGCAGCAGGAGCAGAAGTCTCCAGAACTTGGTCTGTGCAGTCGCTGAGCTCAGCTTCAGGTGGTGGCCTGAGAGGCAGGGCACAGAAGCCTGAGGGTGATGGCGGTTGCTGCTGGGTTTTAGGACTACGAGAAACAGCCTATCAGTCAGGGTTAGAATTCCTTCTCTTCCATTTACTAAGCTGTGTGACCTTCAGCCAGTGGCTTAACTTCTCTGAGCCTGTTTCCTCATCTGTGAAATGGTGACCACAGCATCTTCCTTGAAAAGTTATCTTGGGTGTTAAATCAGACAGTGCACTGAACAGACCTAGCACGGTTCTAGCACGTGCTAGATGATCCATTAATGGAGTTTTATCTCGATAGCCCGAGCAACCGTTTTGGTTACTGGTCCTGGTGATTTCATTCTGGGGTGTGTCAGCCCTGTGCTCTGCCAGCCAGCAGCCCCATTTTTCATTCTGCCTTTTACCACCTTCCCCAAAGCAAGACACCATGCCTACCACACACAAGCGACACGGCGGGCCTCTCTCCTTGGTGATGCGAGAAAGCTGTGGGTCCAGAGGCCAGCTGGGGCAAGGAGGCACTCCGGGAAGGCTCATCACTCATGTACCCGGCGGTCAGCTGACCTAGGCTCAGCTCACATGGGCGGACGGGCTCTTCTCCATGAGCCTCTCGACCTCCTCCAGAGAGACAGTGGACTCACCTGGGTGTGTTCTCGTGCTGGTGATGACAGAGGACAAGAGGCAAGCCCAGGTGCACAAGTGCTTTCCAGACCTGCAGCTACATCACGTACACTAACACCAAGGCAAGACGCGTGGCCAGACTCAAAGTCAAGGGGCAGGACGTCAGGAGTTTTGCAAGTATTAAGCCAAAAGCCCTTTGAGTGGTTCACCGCAAGAAGTCCTTATGTCCATAAGATATATGGAGAATTTCCCCTTTTTACTCTCTTATTTCTTCATCACGACTGGGGGAACTGAGTCCTCAGCCTAATGGCGCATCTCCAGAATTTCCATGTGCCACTTCATCCCGGGCTGTCTAGTCCCGAAGGGTGACGAGGACAACTCATGCATTTATTCCATTAACTTTCCAATGGTCCTAAAATCAACCTAGCCCTTAAAATTTGCGGAGCCCACAGGGTAAATGGTATACCTTGGCAAGCACCCATGACACCAGGCAAAGGCAATGTGGTTACTTCTGTTGTCTGGCTCAGCCGACGACAGTGATGTCTGTGAGAGTAGGTGAGATCATGGGCATTGCCCACAGTTTCCAAAGTCCGTTGCCTCACTTTGAGATCACAGTCTGAACCCCCGACCTTGACCAGCGCTTCCCAGACGTGTGACCAAAGCCACCAGAAGGATCGAGGCTGGCTTGGGTCAGGTCCACTACTCCTGTTGGATAAATACCTCAAGCTCTCACTGCCTTCCTGGGGCTGAGTCACCGGAAGCCACCTTCCCCACTTGGAAAGGGCAGCATGTGGTCAATATTATTCTGGACACAGGTTCCCCCACCCAAGCCCCCTCCGTGAACCCTGGCCCACGAGGATTCTTGGAACCATTGGAAAAACAGCATGGCAAAAGTGACACTGACCCTATGCGGTCATCATGTGCCCTTTGGCTGGTTGGCCTTCTTAGCCATGCCGAGGAGCGTGGGCTTTCCCCGAGAGCCCTGGGGAGACACTGAAGGATTCTCGGTAGGAGACAGGCAAGAGCAGATGTGCGTTTCACGCGGTTCTCAGGCTGCAGCCTCAGCTCTACACCCGAGGGGAGCTCCCTGGAGACTGGAGACTGGCGGGGATTACAGGGTGATAATCATGGCTTGGGCGAAACTCACAGCAATAAGGGGAAAGAGAGAGGGATGAATTCACAAGATATTTGTCAGATCTAGGCAAGCGATCAGATGTGACAACATTCAGTATGCGGGCCTGGACAGCTGGAGGCTGGTGGTGCCATTTGCCGGAGAAGGAGCAGGGCTGGTTTGGGGTAAAACCTGAGTTTGGTTTTTGGACACATTGAGACTGGGGCATGCATGACCCCTAAACAGAAGTATTGGTAAGTAACTTGGTAAGTGATTGGTAAGTGACTTCCCAGAAATGCCCAGAACCCTCCCTCCCTTTCTCTAGCAGATATTTGTTGAGCACCTACTCTATGCTACTGGACATTATTTTAGACCCTCAGTGAAAGAGGAGTCATGCAGGCAAGCAGATATAACCTCAAATACCTTCGTGGTAAAGCCTCCCCGCAAACTGAAAACAGGAATCGAAATTCGGAGCCAGCCATCAGACACAGCTTATCGTTTGCCAAACCGGCAGCGAAATGGTGACCGAAGGAAACTCTCGAGGGGCAAGATATGATAAGACAGATTAATAGGTGCTTTGAGGACACTCACACTAGAACGATACGTGTTGCAGCTGGAGAAAACCGTCAGTATTAACTCCAGAATTTTTTGTTTGCCTTTTCCCTTGAGGTTATGTGTTTCACAAATTCAGAAAATTTTCTCTGAGACCTCGAAGAACAAGCCTGTCCAAAGCAGGGAGGCAGGTGAGTGCTTGTCGCCAGTGGACTCCATCAGAATTCTGCTGCGCCCAGGGCAAGTGGTTTCTACGGAAGGAAACCCGCTGATAGGCCAGGTTCCTGGTCTCTGAGTTTCAGCTTCTGCCCATTGCACACTGTCTAATGTCACATAGGTTCTGTAAATATTTGTCAAATGCGCCATGAAATGATGCGTGAAACCAGGCTTGGCAAACATATTTTCATATGCTAATTGGTCACAGTCGAGACAGACATGCCGGTGTAAATAAATAGGCTTTGGATCGGTAGACTAAACAGAAACTCCATCAAGGATGGACAGTTCTTTCTTCTCTGTCCCTTTCAGCTCCAACCAGTCATGACCTGGACATCACATTTGCATGGGTCCAAGAGGACTTTTTCTGATTTAGAATCAAGAACCAGGCTAGGTCTGTCCAGCTGGGAAAAGGCTCACTGAGCCTCATCAGGCCTGGACAGGTCAGGTCCTTAAAGGAGTTTTTGGTTTTTTTTTAGATAAAGCCCACCCCACACGAAAGCTGCCTGAGGTCAGAGCCAGACTCCTGCCCCAGGACAGGCCAATCGATTTCTTCTCACCTCTGGGTTCTGGTTGACTTGAGGCCCTGAGGAGTAGTCTGGGGCCATCTCCTGGCTCAGAGAAAAGAGTTCTGGGGTGAAGTGAGATGCCTGCCAGGCGTGGGCCATCGCGAAAGCAAAAGTGGTGTCCAGTGAGGGCACACGCTTTATCCACAAGTCTGCTCCTGCCTGAAATCACCCAAAACAGAGTAGGATTCTTTCTAGCCCGGCACCACCAGACCGTTTCCCAAGGTGACCCAAGATTTGAGATGCGAGCCCACATTCTGAACCGCAGCACAAAACAATACCATAAAGTTGGTGAGTGACAATGTTAGTGACAGGAGAGGAAACAGGTGCCCAAGCTCACACAGTCAAAATAACGGCAAAGTCAAGAAACAAGTCGATGGGGGCTCATGGCCCTCGAGGTCCCGTCTAGACCTGAGCTTTCACCAGCTCTGTGCTAACACGAGTCCAGCCTGCAGAGGCCTCCTGCCCACAGCCTCTCATGCCTCACCTGGCCGGGTATCCTTGGGTCCCCCATCTGCCCTCCCATCAAGGTCTCTCTCTTTTTCAATTTTTTAATTTTTTTTAATGTTTTGAAATGTTTATTTATTTTTGAGAGAGAGACAGTGCGAGCAGGAGAGGGGCAGGGAGAGAGGGAGATACAGAACCTGAAGCAGGCTCGAGGCTCTGAGTCAGCACAGAGCCCGACGTGGGGTTCGAACTCATGTGCCGTGAGATCGTGACCTGAGCCGAAGTTGGACGCTCAACCAACTGAGCCACCCAGGCGCCCCAAAGCCTTTCTCTTTTTAATCACCTATACTATAAGCATGAGATAAAGCCCCTTGCAAAAAGCCCCCTACAGTTTGCAAAAGCCTCCTTTACCTTATAATCTTGTCCCACCCCTGTAGCGGGGTTTTCCAGTGGTCCCCATTCCAAGGGAGGCTTATGAGGACTCTGCCTCCTGGTGACAGGACTTTGAGCTGCACTTTGCTGTCGCCTTTCAAGTGGGTGAAAATTAAGCACCCATACCCAGTAGCTTCAACAGGGGACTGGGTAGTGAGATCGCTTCCCAGGGGATATTTGCCAATGTCAGGAGACATTTTGGGTTGTCACAACTTGGGGGGGGGGGTGGGGAGGGTGCTACTGTCACCCAGTGGGTAGAAGCCAGGGATGTTAAATAACCTACAGTGAACCGGACAGCCTCCCAGCAGAGAATTATCTGACCCCAAATATGATCAGTGCCAAGGGTGAGACATACCATAATGAGAAGTTATGGGGAGGCCCCCAAGAATATCCCAGCCAGTGTCCCTTCCCCATGAAGCCTTTCCAATTCCCCAAGTAGAGGAAAGCACATGTCCCTCTGGAGTCCTACAGCTGTTGGTCAGCTGCTCTTAGCCACTTATCTCTTTCTGTGTTGCCTTGTAATTCTGCTTATTATATCCCCCTGGAGCAAGTGCCCTGAGGCCCGCGCTGTCTTTTTGTTTTCTTCCTGGAGGGCCCAGCAAAGCCGCTGCCCATCTGCTCAGTGACTGTGACTGAATGGAAGGTGGGGGGATTGACACGTCTCTTGGTGGGGACGCCGTGGAAGCATTTACTCAGTACTGTGTTCTCTCCTCAGACGTGATTCTCGAATGTCTGGGCTCCAGATGGGAACTCCATCAGCCCCAGCTTTTCCAGTCCGAGACCTTGAGCAAGCTCTACCTGATGGCGCTGGCCCAGAGCACCAAGAGGCCCACAAAGGAACTGGAGAGTCTTCTGCGAGGTATTTTCTCCCTGGCACCCAGCACTGAGCCCCAAATGCCCTCTGGTCTGAGGCTCCCCAGCTTTGAGTTTGGTCATCTGTTTCGAGACCAAGGCCACTCTGGCAGATAAGAGCAAGGCCCGTGGTGTGACCTCATCACAGGATTTAACCTCAGTCTCTGGCCATAAAATGGGAATAATAAATAGTTCTCACTATGTTCCTTTGAAGCCTAGAAAAGAAGGTAATACCTGTGAAATTCTAGAACAATGCCTGGCATATATTGGGCACTCAGTGAATGTCAGTTATTTTTCTCATAACAACCCAGTTCTGGCCAGCTGAGGTGGAGACTCTCCCTGCTTCTTTGAGAAGAACAAACAGTGGTGTGGAGTCTCCTGATGAGTTTTCTGGAAGGAAGGCATAGTTGTCACATCTGGCCCGATATGCTGGTTAGAGGTTTACATGTTGTACGTCGATGTTATGTTTCCTTTGCTTTCTCTTTTCCTAACTTCACGTCATTCCATAACGTATTCAGGCCATTTCTTTCTTTCTTTCTTTTTGTCCTTTTCAACCCTCATAATCCCCAGGCTCCCCTTCTGTGCCCCCTAAGTCCTTCTCCAGATGCACTGCCTTCTTTGGGCGATAAAGTTTGGCATCACTTCAGGACGACTCATAAGCAGGGACCATGGAAAAATTCAAGGTTTCCAAAGGCAGCCAGCATGCCAGTCAGGACGGGACTGCACTTCCAGGATGTGGCAGCAAAGTTCTGTTATTCTCCGGCCGGACAGGCTGGCTGAGCCCCCAGCTGCTGCCGCACCCTGAGCCTGGAGAGAGGGCCTGGCCAGGAGGCCTCTGACTCAGTCCTTCCTCGCAGAGCTGGGAGCTGAGAGCAGGCTGCGGCATTCCCCCAGGACGGTGACGTCCCTCACGCGCACTCACAATCTTCCCTACTCTTCCCAAATGTCTGTCCCGGTGTCTTCGAGAAAGGGACTGAGTCCTCCTTCCGTGTCCCCTGTGTCCGAGTCAGAACACTCACGAGGCACCCGGGGAAAGACCATGGAGACCCAGACATGAGTGCATTGAAAAGCAAGAGAACGTGGGCGCCTGGGTGGCTCTGTCGGTTAAGTGTCCGACTTTCGCTCAGGTCATGATCTCATGGTCTGGGAGTTCAAACCCCGTGTGGGGCTCTGTGCTGACAGTGTGGAGCCTGCTTGGGATTCTCTCTCTCTCTCTCTCTCTCTCTCTGCCCCTCCCCTGCTTAGGCTCTTTCTCTAAAATAAATAAGCTTAAAAAAAAGAAAGAATTGGAAAGAGAAAATGGAATGACTGTTAATGCTGTGGTCTTTGATATGTCTAGAATGATCTCGCTGACAAGACTGGGCCCTGCGAAGACAAGCCCCCTGCTAGAGGCTGGGCCTGACTGGGGGGACGTCAGGGAAGGTGCAGAGATGAATCCCCACTGCCCGGACTGTCACAACTTTCCGGGGTCTCTTCCCAGGCACCAGCATGTGCACCAGGCCCTGGGAACCATGTTCGCATGATGCTCAGCGGACACGGCTACCGGCCTTTGTGCACCTGGGAAAGCAGGACGCATCTCACAGTACATGGCTGGTCTCATGACCCCTGCTTTGGGTTCCTGAGAACACCCGCACTGCATCCTGGAGTGGTGGGCTATGGGGAGAGGCAGCCCCCTGCGAGCACCCCTGTACCGGCCACACACAGCTGTCCTAGCTGCTCGCTTTAAAAAAAAATTATTTATTTATTTAGAAAGAGAGCATGTGAGTGCAGAGCCTGGCACGGGGCTCAACCTCACGAACCATGAGATCTCGACCCGAGCCAAAATCAAGTCGGACGCTTTAACCGACTGAGCCACCCAGGCGCCCCCAGCTGCCCATTTTTGTCCCACCGAGAGTCCCGGATTAGCTGTACTTTGGCAGGACATGCTTCTTCTCTAGGAAGAACCCCAAGGAAGAAACAGTGCTCTTTTCCTGAAAAGGAACCACCTTGGTTTCAGAGAACCTCAGAAGCACACAATTCAGCTATTATTTTCCTATTCGATTTTGAGGTTCTACATAAAACAGAGGGAAAGTTGAAGTTCTGTCTTCCACTGACTCTGACCCAGTCAATGATATTCCTTTCTTCCTTCAACAAATGTCGGGTGCTTAACCCCTCCTAAGCATGGTCCTAGGAACTCTGTCAGGAGGTTGGGGGACAGACAAGCCAACCCAAAATGACGATAAAGCCCAATAAATAGCATGACCCATGATGATACGAACTGCCACTTCCGGAGTGCCTCGTCGGTGCCCAGCACCCGTGCAGCCATCCCAGTCAGTGCCCCCAGTGGAGGTGGACAGAATGCAGCGTGCAGGCGAGAGGCGGTGCTGAAATCCTGGAGAAAAATGACTCAGAGAAGAGAACAAGGCTCAATAAATATTTGCCAAATGAGAGCCTGAACAGAGCCAGGTGCCGTGAGTGTGGTGAGGGGGCCTTGCACGTCTGAGGAAAATGAATCTATTCTCCCTTTCTCTCTGCGGTCTTCGTAGTTGAACAGCGTGGCATCCTTTTTTGGATCCTGACTCGTGTCATTTTTCATCACCTACAACCTTGAGCTCACTAGGCTTAGGATTCTGGGGATGGAATCCACTCATTTACTGGGGACCCGTGTGGGCGAGACTGTGTCGGGTCCCGGGGATGGAGTGGCGAGTAAACCGTCCGGTGTGCCGGCCCCGCGGGTGAAAAACCAGCAGGCACGTGACGTAATCGCAGGTGGTGGTAACAGTGAGTCTAGGAGGAAAAGTAAAGCCAGTTTGGGGGGAAGGTGAGGGTGGGGTGCTACATTACATATGGAGGCAGGAGGGTGCCTGATGGGGAAGGGATGGAGCCCCGCGACTCTTCTGCGGAACAAACCACAAAGAGGCAGGTTTGGGGTCCACTGAGCCGGAGACTGGTCGTCTTGGGGCCACTGGAGGGGCTTCAGCTTGATACCAAGGGTGTGGGATGCCGCTGGAGAGCTGAGAGTGGCGTGTGTAACTCACGTCTTAGAATAAGTCTGAGCGGCGGGGGGAGGCTGGCAGTGAATCGGGCTGCCCCTCCCCTGCCTCCTGGAAGCCTTAGGTGGCAGGGGTCCTCTCTTTGGACACCCGTGGGGCAAAGCTTCAACAGCCAAGGTGGGTGCCTGCTTCCCACGCTCATTCTTCAGCAGGGGGTCACTGTGATCCCATCCTGTGCCAGGTCTGGGCTGGGTGCTTGGGTGCAGAGATGACAGTGGCCCACCCCTTGCCCTCAAACTGCTCCCAGACTAAAGAGAGAAAGGGAGGCGGCAGGGAGAGAGAGTGAGCTCGGGAGGAGCTAGTAAAAAATAACTCGTGCAGTGAGAGCAATGGTTTCCCAGCTTTGACCGTCACAGTGGCTGTTTAAGAGCGGGGGGCAAGGTAGCCGACGAGTGCACGGGAGCTCTGAACGATTTTTACAACTTCTTATACTTCTTCCACTATTTCTAAATAAATAATCACTTCAGAAATACATCTTCTAAACCAGCAAACAGAAACAAAACCTGGTGCGCTAAATGCCAAGGTCATGGTTGCAAAAGGGCCGTGGGACCTCCCCCTGTACCCGGCACAATTTGCTGCAGCTATCAGGTCCCTACATTCCCTCTTCTTTTTCCTTTACCAGCTCAGCTGCCTGGGAAGATCAAGGAAAGACCCCCCACGAAGAAGATGATCATTTCCTTGAAGATCAATGACCCCGTGGTCACTAAAGTTGGTAATGTACCCCTGTCGTTTTAGGCTAAGAATGCCATTGAACAAACGGCCCTCCCGGCTTTAAAAACAAACAACAGAACTACAGATGAGTGGCAGTGTTCAGTACTTCCTGATTAAAACTAGCTGAGCAGAGCAGAGACGGTGGAATGCAGCTAAAGAGAGGTGCTCATCCCTGGAAAAGAGGTGTGGAGGGTGCAGAGGAGAAAGGAAGTCCCAGGCTCATTAGACCCAAAGGCAGGGAGGCTCAGGTGCGTCCTCCCTCAGGGAGCACTTCGTGTGCCCCTTCCCACCAACTCCCATCCCTGGCTGGCTGCCAGCAGCAGAGAGCTCACCCTCTCCCACTGCACCCTGGCCACCTGGAAATGGACTTCAGTCTTAATGAAGCACGTGTGCTGTCGCATGCTGTCGCATGCTGTCATGGTCTGCAAATGTGCAGGTCAGGAAGCCATCCGCAGAAGCACCGGGTAGACCAGTTGTCCCCGGAGTGCATTGGCTCCCACACAGTGCTGACTGGGATTGAGGAAAATTTGGAATAGCCCAGTCCCTCTGCTCCCTGGTCCCCGGACCTTAGTTCTTAGATATGAAAATATCCGGGCTCTTTCCAGGCATCCTTTTTTTTTTTAATTTTTTTTTTACATTTATTTATTTTTGAGAGACAGAGAGACAGAGCACAAGTGGGGAGGGGCACAGAGAGGGAGACAGAGAATCTGAAGCAGGCTCCAGGCTCCAAGCCATCAGCACAGAGCCTGACGCGGGGCTCGAACTCACAGACCGTGAGATGATGACCTGAGCTGAAGTCGAACACTCAACCAACTGAGCCACCCAGGTGCCCCTCCAGGCATCCTTAACTTTTTGGGAGACCCCAGACTCTGAGGACAAGATTTTCCTGAGGAAAAAAGCACAGCCACGCGCACACAGCGTTCTGTACATATTTGGGCAGTCACCTCCCTGCACAGGCCATGGAGCCCAGGTTAGCAGAGAACCCCTGAGGCGCAGACCCCGGGATAGGTTTAGAATAGCATTCTTTCAGTGCAAACTGTTGCAGCCTCTCTGGAAAACAGTATGGAGTTTCCTCACACAATTAAAAATAGATCTACCCTCTGACCCAGCAATAGCACTGCTAGGAATTTCCCCAAGGGATACAGGAGTGCTGATGCATAGGGCCCTTGTACCCCAATGTTTAGAGCAGCACTCTCAACAATCGCCAAATTATGGAAAGAGCCTAAATGTCCATCAACTGACAAACGGATACAGAAGTTGTGGTTTATATATACAATGGAATACTACTTGGCAATGAGAAAGAATGAAATCTGGCCCTTTGTAGCAATGTGGACGGAACTTATCATGCTAAGTGAAATAAGTCAGGCAGAGAAAGACAGATACCATATGTTTTCACTCTTATGTGGATCCTGAGACACTTACCAGAAGACCATGGGGGAGGGGAAGGGGAAAAAAAAAGTTACAGAGAGGGAGGGAGGCAAACCATAAGAGACTCTTAAATACTGAGAACAAACTGAGGGTTGATGGGGAGGGGGGGACGGGAAAGTGGGTGATGGGTGATGGGCATTGAGGAGGGCACCTGTTGGGATGAGCCCTGGGTGTTGTATGGAAGCCAAGTTGACAATTTCATATTAGAAAAAAAAAAACCGCATTCTTTCAGCAGGAACTCACTTCTCTTTGGCTTCATCTTCCTTGGTGGAGGCTGGGAGCCCGGGCTGTAGCTGTGCTCAGGTCCGAGCACGTGCGTTTCCTCTAAGGGCGTCTCTGCCGACACAGCCAGGGGACCCTTGAGCATCCAGCCAGGAGGGCACCTGCAAGGGAGGGACGCGGGGTCCAGAGCCCCGGGCTGACAGCTTTCTCTCTTGGATGCTTCCTCCCAGCCTTCGCCATGGCCCTGAAGAGCCTCTACCTGAGCCAGGTGGAGATGAACGTCAACGACGTGCTGGCCGTGCTGGCTTCCGCACACGTTCTCCAGATCAGCAGCCTGTTTCAAAGGTAAGGAAACATAGCAAGGCTCGGGCCAGGCCCAGCCCTGGGCAAGGTAGAGGGGGGGGCCCCCTGGCCCATTCATAGAATGGCCCCTGTCCATGGGCTAGAACATCCGGGTTTCTTGGCACAGAGCTGTGGGTCTGCAGAGGGACCGAGGCACGAATCCACCCGTCTCTTTCAGTATTCTTCAAAAAAAAACCAGTCTTTTTCTTAAAGTTTTCTGTTTATCTTTGAGAGACAGAGTGCTAGCGGGGAGGGGCAGAGAGAGAGGGAGACACAGAATCTGAAGCGGGCTCCAGGCTCTGAGCTGTCCGCACAGAGCCTGATGCAAGTCATGTGAGATCATGACCTGAGCTGAAGTCAGACGCTTAACTGAGCCACCCAAACGCCCCTGTAATATTTTTATTCTTACAAATGTTACACACGGTCACGGTAGATCTTTCAGAAGAGAGAAAAATGCAAAGATCCAAGTCAGCTGCCCACCAGTCCCGCTGCCCACTGGGGGCACAGCCTTTCTCTTGGGGATTCAGACCCCACTGACCCACCTGGGCTGCCTGTCAGGGGGGCCGAGCAGGGGAACGGGGGGGCCGAGCAAGGGAATGGACATCGAATGTGAAAGCCTGCTCATCCTGCTAAGGGTTGCCTGGGTTCATGGGCACCAAGAGAACGTGTGGGTACTGAAAGCAGAAGAGTGCAATGCAGCCTTGGGGGCTGACATTCAGAGGCTCCCAGTTTTCATTAGACTTTTTCCGCAAAGCCAGAAGCAGCCTAGGACGTGAGCAGCAGGGCCTGTGCTGAGCCCTGCTATAAGCCGCTCTTTGGTCTCCCGGGGCCTCAGTGTTCTCAGATGTGAAATGGGGCTCATTACATTCATCCTGAGTACTTCGCGGGACTTTGTTCAGGGTGAGGGGATGTCAGCACGAAGGGCTTTGAGGTGGGGCCTTCGCCCCGGTCAGACATGGTTCTCAGCTTTTGGCGAGGGTGACCTCACTTTATCCTCCCTGCAGAGAGGTGGTATATCATTATGTCCACTTCACAGACAAGAAAACGGAGGCCTCACGAGGTGAGCAGCTTGCACAAGACCACAGTAGAGCCGCCAGAACACGCAGGAGGCCAGGGGTCTCGGAACCTGTACCCCTAACACTGTCCTTTTCGGCTTTGCTCTGCTGAGGAGGTAGTGTCGCTTGCTCGTTCAGGGCTTCACTGACTTTCAGTGGCATTTGGTGAGGTGAGGTTTGCTTGGGGCCAGTCACCTGCCAGCTCATTCCGTCACCTTCGTTCACTTGTCTGCTCCTTTAAGAACGACGTCTTGGGCGTCTCCAGGACACCAGGACCAGGGGGCAAGGGCCCTGCCCTCTGAAGCTTCTTGCCCTACGGTCTCCAGGGCACAGGAAATGAATAAAGTGGAATGAAGGATGGGGATTCCCAGATGGAACATTTTGTGTTATGTGTGATTAATTTCAAGTAAACGGGGCCCAGTGATTAACAAGAACAGTTCTTAGAACCTCCCCCTTTTCCGTATCCCGTAATACTGCTCCATTCCAGTAACTTACGAAAGGGTAGGTGAACCGAGTGGAAAATTGCTGATGGGATTCACTCTTCTAGAATATTCTGTCCCTTCCCTTGGGCTTTTTCGGGGATGTGTGCCTCCTGCAGTCATGTCCCGGACATCGAGCTGGTGTCTTATAGTCTTTGATTTCCTAATACCTTCTGGGATTCAACATAGAGAGGGGATTTAGGGCAAGGATGGTCCACCAAGCTTGTTCTGCTCTACGCCTCAGTATCCTCTTTTGAGGAAATGAATGGATGAATGAACTTCCCATCCAAGACAAGAGAGGACATCAGCTGCTCTGTAGAGGGCAGGGGTAGGATCTCTCCCAAGGATCTTGCAGGTTTCAATTCACTTTCGTAGAGTCCACACAGCCAGCTTCAACCCCAAAGACACTTTTGAGCAGGAGTCTCATTTCTGGGGCACCTGAAATGACTCAGGCCAGATGCTCGATCAAGAGTATCAAGAAGCCTTATGAGGGATGCAGACGTCCCATGAACTGAGGGATGCAGGCTCTTGGAGGCCTGGACGTGACAACCGAGGGCACACTGAGGGGACCAGAGTCTTGAAAAGGTGCTCCAGCGTGTCGGCATGGCCTGACCTGGATGGTGCGTGGCGGGAGGTGGGAGACCAGCAGGTGTAGGTACAGCCGGATTGTGTAGGGTCTGGGGCTGACTAAGGAGTCCAATCTAGACTGCAGTTGATGGCTGATCGTCTGGGGTTTGCTGAGATTTCCCTCGTATTGTATATACCACCCATGTTCCGTGCCATACAGCCTTCATAAAACTGCTAAGTCCCAGCTTCCTTGCTCAGGACACTTCTGAGCAGCTCTTTCCTAGTGCTCTAATATCTCTGGGCCCAAAGCCGGAAGGCCAGCCTCCCTCATGGAGCAGGGATTCCAGCCGCTGTCTGTCAGCCTTGGCTGCCCTACCTCAGGCCCAGCTTCCTTGGAACCCTAGCCTGGCTATTGGGGGCTAAGCCAAGAACGACAGGTTCTTCATTTTCCTTCCTCCACCCCAACTTGGTTCAAGGTCAGAGCAGCAAGGGCTTTGGGGATAATGAGCCAGACCCGTCATTGCACGGGGGCGTATGGACCTTGCTCAAGATTCTCCAGATAGCCGTGGCCAGGTCTTACAGGTCAGATCCCGGTTGGCCTGGCACACAGCTGGGCTGGCTCTCACCTGCCTTCAAGAGGCTGATGGTACATTTGGCCGCAATGTGGCAGCACAAGCCTCAGTGTGTGTATATGTGTGTGTGTGTGTGGTACGTGGGTGCGTGTGGGTGTGTTTGTATAGGGGAACAGAAATGTCGTGTGGGTCACTCTGATAGCATCACAAATCCAGGTGCTGAACAAGACCTCAAAGGTCATCTTGGCTGAGCTCCCAGCCAAGGGCAGAATCACCCAGATGGCTGCCCTGGTCTGAATCACACGTAGCAGAAGCCATTGCCCTTCGGGGGATGCGGAGTGTGTGTGCCGATTCCATCTGGTACGGTTCCTTGATTTCGTGCATCAGATATGTGCACTGGCCCAGCTGGGCTCAGGGCTGTCACGTGCATGCATATATGAGCATGTTTCAGGCTTGCTTGGTGTCCCCTGGTCTGGGGAAGCCTGGCCATTCCAGTTCAGCCTGGCCGATGAGTCTGACCGTGAGAAAGGGGGAGCACGATTGAGGGTGCCAGCCTCTTAGAACACTAACTTCTGTGCCTTAACTCCAAGCCCAGCTAATTCTGTTCCCGTTTGTCGCTGGTAAGAGCCAGCACCTAAAGAACACCGTGCCTGGTGGCCGGCAGGACTCGCACCTCTGGCACTCTCGGTTTCCAGCTCTCCCACCATCCTGGAGTTGAATGAAACCTCTGGGGCTGCCCCTTCTCTGAAAGCAGCCTCGGGACCCTCCAGGAACAGCATTTCTCTCTCCGCAGGTGTGTGGCCGTGATGATGAAGGGACTCACGCCAAGCACCGTCAAGAGCTTTTACCTGGCCGGCTGCAAGGTGAGAACAACCTGGACAGAGCATACGGCACCTGGGGACTTTTGGGAGCACCCCAGCCTCTAGGATTTTACCCGCCAGGCCCAGCTCCAAACAATTATGAAAAATAATTTTATTTTGAAGGGACATCTTTAGGGGCGCCTGGGTGGCTCAGCCGGTTAAGCATCCGACTTTGGCTCGGGTCACGAACTCCTGGTACGTGAGTTCGAGCCCTACTTCAGGTGAGCTCGAGCCCTGCTTCGGGCTCCGCATTCTCCCTGCCCCGTGTGGGATTCTTTCTGCGCCTTGCTCACTCTCTCAAAATATAAATAAATAAATAAATAAATAAATAAATAAATAAATAAAGTGTTAAAAAATTAAAAAACAAAAGGACATTTTAAAGCCAAAAATTAAATATTAATAATAATAATAATAATAAATGTAAACAAAAACTTAAAAACTAAGGGGGAAAAAATACGAGCACAGTCTTTCTCACCAGAATAGCAGACAGTCAGTATCGGGAATAAATGATGTCATCTAATGGTCTCATTCTCAGAGGAGAACGCCACCTGATCCATCCTGATCAGGGTGACAGCTTCTAAGTGGCAGTGCTGGGCTCGAACCCCAGGCCATCTGATCCCTGCCTTCCTCTGTGAGGCTACCGTTGACCTGGATGGGCACTCACCCCGTGAAACAGGCCCGTCTGACCGTGACGTCTGGTTCACTCACGACCGGCTGGTCCCAGGGCTCTCGTAATGGCAGCTAAGAACGTGCGAAGTGCCTATTTTGTCAAAGACAATAAGTGTCCCCACCGTCCATCAGTAACTAGAAAGTCACTCTGTGGGCAGTGTCTTTGCATTCTGGTCAACATTTTCTTTTCCGGCCACTCTTGGCCTGGGAAGGACTGTAGCCCCCAGGACGTGCAAAGCGTACTGAGACCCTGCCAAGGTCCCTGGCCCTGGGAGAACCTTCCCACTTCCTTTGGACTTTGATGTCAGGGTATGTGCCCCCCACCAGCCTCAGCACTCCATCTGGGGTACACCCTGCAGGCCCTTCCATGATCTGTGACTGACTTCAGCCCAGAGATTTCAGTGTGCAAGTCCTGTGGTCAGACCACCAGGCCGCATCGTCACAGGCCAGCAGAGGGCGCCAAGAGTTCAGGGATCGCTTTATCTATCCTTGGCTTTTCTTGCCTTCGCAGTACAAGGAAGAGCAACTCACCACGGCCTGCGAGAAGTGGCTGGAAATGAACTTGGTCCCTCTGGTAGGGACACAGATCCACCTCCGGAAAATCCCGCAGGAGCTGCTTCACAGAGTGCTGCGGTCCCCCAGGTCAGAGCTGGTGCCCAGGGGTGCTGTGCTGGGGGTGGGGGGGTACCAGGAGCCCCCACCACCCTGCCTGGGGCAGCAGGGCCGGTCCTGGGAAGGGGGTGCTCCAGGGGGGTGCATCCATGCCCCTGCTGGCCATGCCAGGTGTCCTACACGTCCTCCATCCCAAACTCCCCACCATCCTGAACAGCTGGCCAGGGTGGGGGCTGAAACGCAGGGCACTGTGGGTAGGGAGGGGGACAAGACCCCTCACGCTCCTTCACTGGGGTGAGGACCTTCTGGGTGCCCGCTGTCCCGTGACCCACATGGTGGTTCATTCAGTAATTGCCTACATAATGTTAAAAAATCCTGACAACATTAATATACACCCGCTGTGGAAAATGGAGAACAGGGAAACGCAGAAAACAGAAAATAAGCACTCTCGTCCTAAATTGATTCCTGCCTTTAGCCCTGAGCCCTCTCCTGAACAGATGTGACCCAGACACCAGACTCTCTGTTTGACACTCGAGCTAAAACAAAACCCAACCCTGGGGGCCCCCACCCTGTGTTCCTTTAGCGGCTGATCAAACTGGAATCTTGGGGGGCCTTCTGAACATCACGTGGCCCTCTGCCCCGACTGCGTCAGTAGCACTTTCAGACCCAGCCCGTCTCTAAGGGCTTCTCTCCACAGGCACCAGCCAGAGATCTCCATCATCTGTTGTCTGGACCACTGCAGGGACCTCTGACTCAGGGTGTTGTGTCAGCTCTTGACCCCCTCCAAGAACATCTGTAGCCAAAGAGCTTTTGGCATGCCCACATCTCACCAGCCACGAGGCACCCACGGGGGCTACCTTGGATCTCAGCCCTGCCGAGCTCCTTGGTACCCACCAGTCTGCTCCCCTCCAGCCCAGTTCCTAGAAACGTCCCCAGTTCTTGGCCTTTTAGGTTTATTTCCAGTGTTTTATCAATATGAAAATAGCACCTTGGTGACCTCCTTCATGTACTTCCTTCCATCTTCATCCCAGATTATCTTCCCACATGAAATTTCTAGAAGTGACATTATTAAGTCAACAGGACTTTCTGGTTTTGTCACAGGTAAAAAGCATTCTAAAAAATATTCTATTTGAAAATAAGTTCTAACAAATCAAGATGGCAAGAACAGTATAAAGAATATTTCTATACCCTTTGCCCTATTTTGTTCAGTTTCTGCTGTCTGTTTGATCATCTGCATCTGTAGGTGTAACTGTGTACCCACATAGTTTTTCCTGAACCCTCTGAAAGCAAGTTGCACACATCATGTACCCTGTCTCCTAAATGCTTCAGTGTTTATTTCCTAACAGAAAGAACCTTTTAATGTAATCACAATGCAGTTATCAACTTCAGGGAATTTAGCATTGATGTTAATGCCTTGACATGATTAGCCCAGCGCCGTCCTTTATAACATTTCTTCCCCCAGTGCGGGATCTGGTTTAGATCACATATTGCATTTACTTGCCATGACTCTTTGGGACTCTTGAAAAGGTTCTCGATACCCATTGCCAAGGTACCGAGATTGTATTCCCTTTGGGTAGGTTTCAAAAGTGAGAAGTAAATTCCACTAAACATTTTAGCCGTATGTTAGAAATGGAATGTTTACTCGTGGTCGTGTGGCGGAAAGCATTCTGATATCAGAAATTAGATCTGCAAAGATTCATTCCACCGTTGGTTTGAATTTACTAAGTGGCTTGTGATGCCCTCGCACATACAGAGAAATGCAGTTGGTAGAACAGAGTTCTGGTGTGGAAGGAGACCATATTAGCAGGAAGACCTCAGGAACCCAGTCCAGGAACACTTCTGGGGCCCTGGGGGAGGGGGGGCACTCCTGGTGTCATTCTGCCCTACTCCCTGATGCTTTTCCCCAACCTCCGGCAGAGGAAAGGTTACACAACTGTGGAGGAAAAGGTAAACAAGGCATCCCTTAGACTTTTCGTAACACTGTCCCTCCCTTGGAAAGACTGAGCTGTCGCACCCTGGTAGTATTTGACCAAGAAAAGGGAAAAGTTGTCTGACCACAGCCAGAACCTTGGTGATGGAACAGGCCTTACAAAGTGTCCACTAGGCAGGAAAAGAGGTCAAGCACCTTCCACGTCAAGCGTCTAGACTCACAGGCTTGGAGAGACATGACGGAGCTGGGAACTGGGTCCTGCTCCTCGGGCCCCTCCCCCAGGAGCTGTGTCCACACAACCCAGAGCCATCCCGGCAGCTGGAGGAGACCCTGTGTGGCCTTGAGCATGTCATGGGGCCCGTGTGCCTTGGAGAGACTGGGCTAACGGCTCCGAGACTCGTGTTCGTGTTCCCCGGGGCACATTCTCCTCACCCGCCCTGTTGATGTCCAGTGACCGCCTGCTTTAAAGCTGGAGGGAGGTGGGGAGCAGAGGGTGCTGGAAGACAGGGCCTGGCCGCACCCCGTGCCCGGCGGGATTGTTAGACATTCACCCAGGCTCAGGTTCCTCATCTGGGCGCACTTGTTGGCTGGTGGATCTGGCACTTTGGACCGCAGCTAATGAAGAACAAACCCTTGGACGAGTTCACTGTTACCGAGCACACTGGGGTATGTGCGCAGCCCTGTGCGCTGTGCCTTTCAACCACCACAACCCTATGCGATAGGTAGTTATTGCCCCTAAGATAAGAGGGACAGTAAAAGGCAGGGCTGGGCTCCAACCTGGGACTCAGGCTCCAAGGTCCAGGCTCACACCCTCCATGCTGCAACGTCTCTTCATTCGTCACAGAGACCAGGCTTCCCGGCAACCAGAACTCCACCAGATCTGGGTCGTCCTGGCAAGTCACGTGACGCCAGAGCAGCCGTGTGGCCACGCCAACCCTTGAGGTCGGGGATGGAGCATCCCCGGGGCCCAGGAAGGTACACTGTGGCCCACCCCCTGGTGTTTGGGTTTCTAAGCATCATCGGAATAACATCCTTCTCAGCAGGTGCTTCAACTTCTGGGCTGTTCACCTTCCCTTTCTGAAGTCCCTTTGACCTCAGCTCCCTTTGGGTTTTGCTCTCCATTTTATAAATGACCTCGCATAAAATACACACCGGTTTACTAGCCTCCAGGGCCTCTGGTTTTAATTTCTTTGCCTGGGCCTTGGGTTTTCAGTTCATTTTGTCTTTAGAGGTCACCACTAGGTTACCCTGTTCCACTAACTCTAATATTATGAAAGCTTCATTCCAAGTTTTCTGGAAGCCAAGCTCCTTGTAGACTCAGGAACATGGAAAACTTGGCAAGCCGTCTGGTTCCTATCAGCAGGAAGGCTGCCTTGCCGCCCCTGCAACGGGGGTGTGCCCGCTTCTCCCTGGCTTCCTGTCGAGGACACCACACATCTTGAGGGTTCAAGAATTCCCAAGAGAAGCCCCCCCTGTCCTCCACATCAGGCCTGTCCAACAGCTTTCCCACTAACATCTGGAACGGGGCATGGCTCTCAAACGTGATAGTTCCTGGGGCGCCTGGGTGGCTGAGTCTTAGGTTAAGTGTCTGACTTCGGCTCAGGTCATGATCTCGCAGTTTGTGAGTTCGAGCCCTGCGTCAAACTCTGTGCGGACAGCTCAGAGCCTGGAGCCTGCTTCGGGTTCTGTGTCTCCCTCTCTCTCTGCCCCTTCATCACTTGCACTCTGTCTCTCTCTCTCTCTCTCTCAAAAAAGTAAAACATTAAAAAAAGAAAAAAAGTAATACTTCCTGAAGCTGGTGGTTCTCTGGCTAATCGCAACAATACCTACTAACTATTGAGCACTTGTTGCATACAGAGCACTCTGAGTGGGTCATCAGCCTAATTCCTATAGCCACCCAGTGAGGTGGGTACTGTTACCTGCTTTCTTACCTGTGGAATGGAGATTACGGGAAGTGCAAAGATTGACCCAGGCTCCCTCCATGCAGCATGAGAAATGGGATTTGAATGCAGGTCCAGGTGACCTCAAAACCCCAGGTCATTACCAGCCTAGCCCATTTCTCCTTATTGATAATCAAGATCAATAAGGATATTGATGGATCTATTTTTCATTGTAGAAAAAACTTTTAAATGTAGGAAGATCATAGAAAACACAGTTGGGCCCACTTCCCAAAATGAACAGTGACATTTTGTCATAAGAAAGAAAACATTACCAATAAAGCAGGACTCGACTGTGCACCCTCCCCAGCCTTATTCTCCTTCCATTCTCTCTGCCTCCCTCCCTCCCTCCCTAAAGACAATCAGACCATTGTCACGGGCTCGCATGAACTCATCCGTGTGATTATATTCTTACTACACATATGTGTGTCCATAAATAACATTTTGCAAAGGCTTAAACTTCAAATAAATGTTCTCATAGTGACCTTAATGTTCTGCCGCTTACTTTACTCACTAACATGATGCGATGTGTTCTCTCCGTATTGGTACTTACATATCTGATTAGCATTTTAAATTTGACGTTGTACAGGGTTCCATAGAATGAATAGATAGCAATTTTTCATTCCCTTCTTAATGGCCTTTTGATTTATTTTGCTTCATTTTTTGTCGTGGCAATCGATGCTGCCGTGGGTACCCTTGTTCGTGGTTTCTTGTTTGCGTTGAGACGGCGTTCTCTATACTCAAAGGGGGGCCTTTATTATTTACATACAATTTTCTCAAAAAAAAAAGACAAACAGTGCCTTGTTAGAAGCATTCTTCTCTTAAAGAACAAATGCCAGTTGCCTCCCAATGGCTATTAGTGAGCCCCAGTAAACACAGGGAGAACAGCCCAGATGTTCCCCGAGGGAAGTTTAAGAACTCTGTAAGTTCTGTTTTGATTGAGGCCATCAGGGCTCTTATGTAAATGAAAATATGTTTGAGTGTCCTGAGCAGGAGCCAATACTTTACTGGTACTTGGTCTAAAGACAGGGCTTTATTTGAACAATTACCATTCACAATGAAAGTAAAACCAGAATCCTGATTCACGGAGCCCCAGTTACTCCTCCTGTGTTGCTGCCTGTTCCTCTTTGGAGACGTCCCAAAGAACCTTCTGGGCTTGGGAACCTTGGGCTTGGATTCTGCACCGGGAGTCATGTAGCTCCCCAGCCCAGAGGTGGTTGGTGTCCCTGTGGAGTTCTCTGTGGGCACATCATATCAAGTGGCTGTGACATCCGCCCTCCTGCCTCACTGTCATTGCCCAGACAGTGACAAATTTGGTCCTGTCTGGCCAGAGTCAAAGCCCATGCATCTGTAGGTAACCTGAAAACAGAGCAAAGAGACATTCTGTGATCAGAAATAGTGTCAAAGGTGGGTGGGTGACATTTCCATTGTTCTTTAGAGTCCCTACTTAGCTTGGGTCCCACCCACCAAGACCACTCAAAGTTGCGGGTGCAGAGGCCGTGACAGGTTTCGAAGCCAGTGTGCCATTCCTGTGGTCAAGACCGGAAATATCGAGGGGTTTAAGAAACACCGAAATGACTTCTCAGATAATCAAGTTGTTGGGAGGCTGTTTAGAGAACTTCTTTGGGAAACACCCTTCCTTTACAGAGTTGACACCGTGGGGAGCGACACTCGCTCCTTCTCACCACTTGTTTCTTGATAAGAAGTCTCATGCCGCTGCAGGCCAAGCGTGGGTTCTGCAGCCAGGACCTGGCCCTGCCACTTACGAGTCCCAGCGGCCACTCACTAGCACGCTCCTAGGTGCCAGGCGCTGCACTCAGCAAGCTGTACGTGTGTGGTCAGCTCGATGATGTCGACATCCCAACCCCCAGAGCCTGTGAATCTGTCAGGTTGCATGGCAAAGAGGAAAAACATTGCGGATGGATGACCTTGAGCTGGGGAGGGCGTCCTGGGTTACCCAGGTGGGCCCAGGATAATCACAAGGCTCCTTCCACATGGAAGAGGGAGGCAGGAGGATCAGAACCAGATGGAGATTGATTGGAAGGCGCTGTGCTGTTGGCTTGAGGGTGGAGGAAGGAGCCACAGGCCATGGGATGTGGGTGGCCTCTGCAAGCTGGAAAAAGCAAGGAAATGATTTTCCATAGAGCCTCCAGAAAGAAGGCAGCCCACCCCTGGATCTTAGCTCAGTGAGATCGATTTTTATTCTTCTGACCTCCACAACCGTAAGATAATACATGTGTGTTGTCTTAAGCCACTTGGTTCATAGCTTGTTACCGCAGCGACAGGAAAACTCAGCGTTGTCACTCACGTAGACTTTGAGCGTTGGCTGTCACCACTATCTGCAGATGAGGGCGTAGTGGCTGGGGGGCCGCCCAGCAGCCTGCAGGAGGTTCCACAGCCAGCGTGGGGCCGAACGGAGCCACGCCAGGTCTGACCCCAGGATCCTGTGACCTTGGATAAGCTATTTAGCCCTCAGTCGGGGCTGGGACTAGAAGGTGATGAGTGAGGCACTAACCTCGGGTGCAAAATTTAAGGGGACACAAAACAACCCTCAGTCTTCAGGTAAAGTATATTGTAGTGCGATACTTCAAAATCGACAGTAATGCAAAAAAACACAATGAACGAATGGGGCGCCTGGGTGGCTCGGTCGGCTAAGCATCTGACTGTTTATTTCAGCTCAGGTTATGATCTCATGGTTCCGGGATGGAGCCTTGAGTCGGGCTCCATGCTGGGCATGCAGCCTGCTTGCAATGCTCTCTCTCTCCCTTTCCCTTTGCCCCTCCCCACTCAAAACCCACGCTGAACAAAATATTAAAATTTTAAGTAAACATAGGGCCAGTCTGAATTCACATATCCATATAAGGAATGTATCGCAACTTTGCAGGATTGCTGTGTGGAATCAAACGAAAGAAACATCCAAACGCGTCTCACACACACCTGTCTGTGGTAAGGGCTTAAATGCTGCCCGTGGCTTTGGTGGCACAGCAGGTGGGCGTCAGGCTGCTGAGGGTCACATCCCAGCGCTGCCATTCACTGTCCCAGTGACCCTGAGAAGGTCACTTCATCTCTCTCTGGCTGAAGTGACCGACAGACTCGGGGGTCGTATTGCCTCAGACCTCAACTCACTTTTGACTTTCTGTTTTCTTACAAATCGTGTGAGATTTTGCTATTCCTGAAATGTCTTCTCTTATTTCGGCCAGGTTGTTCACTTTTAATGAGTTTCATCTTCTGAAAACGCTACTTTTGTGGGTCTTCTTGCAACTGAACCCCAAAGTGCAGACAGTTCCTGTGCAGGAAACAGTGCTGGCATTTTTTACCAGGTAACACGACTTTGTGTTGATTGATGAAACGCACATACGCTGGGTTTCTGTACTCATAATATCATGGAGGAAAAGCATCAATGACATGATTTTTGATAGCATCATCTAGAGTGCACAGAATGCAATTTTCTTTATGGGGCCTAAGATTATGGGGTATCTTCAAGCCGCTGGAAATGGCTCACGTACTTGAAAACGTGAATAACATGTAGGTGCGATCATAAGAGATACTCATGTGCTTCTGAACACGTTCTGTCCAGCAAAAGACATGCTATACGAGGTATTCCTTTTATTTAGAAAAATGTATTACCAAACCACACTGACCTTAAAAACATCGTATTTTAAATGTGCCTAGGGGCGCCTGGTGGATCAGTTGGTTAAGGGTCTGACTCTTGATTTCCACTCAGGTCATGATCTCACGATTTTTGGGTTTGAGCCCTGCATCGGGCTCTGCGCTGACAGTGTAGAGCCTGCTTGGGATTCTCTCTCTTCCTCTCTGCCCCTCCCCCACTCGCTTGCACTCTCTCTCTCTCTCTCTAAGTAAATAAATAAATAAACTTTAAAAAAGGTACCTAAATTAGACCAGGTTGTCCTCACTTATATTTCACAACAGCATATAAAATTCTGAATTTTCTGAACAAATGAAAAAGCATTTGAATGTACAAAAGTTTCATAGAATTAACTCAAGTTTCTTATCCTCTCTAAACTTATAAGTTCTAAAAATTGCGTATCTCAAAATTTCAGTAAAAAATACCTACAGTTTAATGGACACCATTTAATTATGCTTACTAATTCCGATACGCGCTTTCTTTTTTAAAATGTTTATTTTTGGGGCGCCTGGGTGGCGCAGTCGGTTGGCGTCCGACTTCAGCCAGGTCACGATCTCGCGGTCCGTGAGTTCGAGCCCCGCGTCGGGCTCTGGGCTGATGGCTCAGAGCCTGGAACCTGTTTCCGATTCTGTGTCTCCCTCTCTCTCTGCCCCTCCCCCATTCATGCTCTGTCTCTCTCTGTCCCAAAAATAAATAAACGTTGAAAAAAAAAATTTTTTTTTTTAAATAAAAATAAAAAATAAAATGTTTATTTTTGTGAGCGAGAGAGTGAGAGAGAGCATGAGCAGGGGAGGGGCAGAGAGAAAGGGAGACACAGAATCAATTCAAAGCAGGCTCCGGGCTCCGAGCTGTCAGCGCAGAGCCCGATGTGGGGCTGGAACCCATGAACCGTGAGATCGTGAGCGGAGCGAAAGTCAGGCGCTTAACCGACTGAGCCACCCAGGCGCCCCGACGACAGCACTTTCTATTCATAATCTCATTTCATCTGTAAAAGACTCCGGGGCTTGCTTTGTCATTCCCATTTTACAGATGACTAAACTGAGGTGGAAATGAACTACCCTGTCAGAGATCACACACGCGGTAAGGGACGGGGTCTGACTTGAACCCGGCCTGCGGAAATCCCAAGACACTTTGCTGCCCATTCCTAGAATGGCCGATTGGATATCCTCTCTTGTGTCCACTCAGCTGGTTCAGTAATAGCTCCCTGGGCGCTGTGTTCAGAAAGATCCTGAGGCTGCCTGTAGGCTCAGTGTTGTTGTTAGCAGGGGACTTGGAGTGCGCCTTCCCCTCCCCGTGCTGCCCTCTGCTATGAGTGTTTTCCATCTGTCCTATCAAGAGTGCCCCCATTAGCAGTGGCAGCCTGGGCGCAGGGGAGCGGGGTGGGGGGCAGGGCGAAACTGGTAGTTTATGGGCTCCCTTTCATGCCTCTTTATAAAGCTTCGATTGGGGCGCCTGGGTGGCGCAGTCGGTTAAGCGTCCGACTTCAGCCAGGGCACCATCTCGCGGTCCGTGAGTTCGAGCCCCGCGTCAGGCTCTGGGCTGATGGCTCGGAGGCTGGAGCCTGTTTTCGATTCTGTGTCTCCCTCTCTCTCTGCCCCTCCCCCGTTCATGCTCTGTCTCTCTCTGTCCCAAAAATAAATAAAAAACGTTGAAAAAAAAAATTTATAAAGCTTCGATTAAAACTTTGTATGTATGCTCACATCACGCAAGCTGGCTGTGGAGTGTGGTGGCCCTGCAGCTACAGACAGTCCCAGGCGGGCCGCAGGGGGTCTGCCTGGAGGAAGTGACAGCGGGCATCACTTTCATTGTCGGGTTTAGGCTTCGGCTCCCCACCTCAGCAGGAATGGGGTTTCCAGGCACCATAAGGCGTGTTCAAGGGAGCGAAGAGGCCCCATTCCTTTTGCACGTGTGAGTTTAGCAGATAAACACATCTTCCACCTATTCGTCAGTGGCTTGACCTGATCAAGCCAAGCTCCGTTTGCATTGTTCTGAAGCAGTGAATCCTTTTCTGGAACATCTGTGCACCATGTTAACTAAAGAGCCCATTTTTCCTGTCTCGTTATTTGGGGAAAGCGGTATTCAGTGCCAGGATGATATGCACTTTGCTTAGTTTCTATATAATTTGCTTTGAGCGCAAATGTTTTACTAACCACCCCCCACTCTTTTAATAGCCCAAGAGACACTTTTTCCAGTGAGTCATGCACAACCAGGAAAACTTGCTCTTTGGCTCCAGGTTAGCTTTCATACTGGGAATGTCTTAGAACCGGGAGGTAGGAAATGAGCTGGAATGTGGAAACTGTTTTTAATGCGGTAGAAACAGAGGGAATGAGGCTCTCAGGGGGGTGGCCCCCCGCTGAGAGTAGGGTGCGCTAGGTTTTCCTGAGCTGGAGTCCCAGGGCTCCTCCTCACTATCATTAGCTTTTCCATTCCTCTTGAACCTACGCTGGTTGCCTCTTGACCTCACACCTCCCACGCCTGGCTACATTTCCCAAGCCCCCGATGCTACATTGTTCCTTGTTGGAAACCATTTGTGAGTTTCCCTTTGGTCCCAGTATCTTCTACTGGGGGGCCCCGTGTTCTCTGACTGCAGCACAGCGGGGGACTCCCAGCAGCCTGTGCGCCTGCCTTCCCTCCCGCTTCCCCGCCAGCAAGCTTGGTGCCCCAGGGAACAGACAGATGGTCTGGGCCTCGGGGCTCTTCCCCTGCAGCTGTCCAGGCGCACCCCCGACTCTGAGGACCGCGTGCCCATTTTTAGGATTGTGGGCGACTCTCCTCTCATCCCAGCTCGCTCTTCTGCCCTAGAACAGTGGCACCTTTAAGGTGTTCCCTCATCCATGGCCTCCACCTCCCAAATGTGTGTCCCCCGAGTCTCCAGACTCAGCCTAGGGATCAGCACTTGCCTCTCCTGCTAATGTAACTCCCACCCGTTCTGCCCCCGCTGCCAGTCTGTCCACGGTGGGGCCTACCCTGAGAGCCTCTCTGACCCCTGAGAGCCTGACGACCACTGATGTCCCCCGGGGACATCATGAGCAGCTTCAAGGAAGGGTCTGTGGGCCTTTATCACACCCCTAGCTTGTCTGGCACCGTGCTGTGCATGGAAGAGCTTCTGAAGGATGAGTTTCCAGCAATCGCTTTTTTTTTTAACATTTATTTATTATTGAGAGACAGAGCATGAGCATGGGAGGGGCAGAGAGAGAGGGGGACACAGAATCCGAAGCAGGCTCCAGGCTCCAAGCTGTCGGCACAGAGCCCGACCTGGGGCTCGAACTCACAGACCGCGAGATCATGACCTGAGCTGAAGTCAGACGCTCAACCGACTGAGCCACCCAGGCGCCCCCAACAATCGTTTTTGTGTGGCTTGGTTCCCCTCACAGAAGTGGGTTGTAATATGCTGATGCAAAATTCAGAGAACACTTTGTCTATAACAGGGTCTGTAGACAGATGACTGATGGCGGGTGCCTGCTTGGTGTTCTAGACAAGGAAGGGTTCCAAGGTTTTCTGTAGGCTCGGGGAGAAATAACGTCTCGGTTGGTTAGTGATGTCTACCCCGGACATGGCAGTGGGTACTGGGTGCCTTGTTCCGTGTTTACTGTCCCTTCCTGCAGATCCCCGGGGCTGCCCCGCAGCAGGGCAGGGTCTTGGGGCTGCTGGCCCAGAGGAGCTGGTGGCCTGAAGGCTGCAGCTGCGAGAAGGCACTTCTGCTCTTAGTGGAGGAGGGAGGCTGCCGGGAGTCACAGCCAGCGTGGGCCAGAGTCGGGTCACCAGGGGAGCTGACCTTCACGGCTCAATGAGGCACCAAGGGGAACAGCTGGTCAGGTCCCTGTGGCCACGGGACATGCCAGGGACGCTAAAAGATGAGGCAGAGGAGTAGACCCCCTGGGAGACAGTACATAGGCTTCGGAATGAGGATCAAGGAAGCTGAGTCTTTGGCCCAGTTTTTAAAGTTACGTGTATTGATGAAAGAATGTAAATGACAGAGTGATCTGTGAGGGATCTCCCAGTGGTCAGAGTGGACATCTTGAGGCCACCACAACATGGGGACTTCCCAAATGGGACCGTACTTTTGTAACGTGCACCAGTGGGACAAGTGGCCCGAACACAAGCTAGTGGGGATCTGTGAGCCACTGGAAACAAGGCCACGCTGCAGCTGTGCCTGTGGCCCTGGCCGGCCTGGCGCCCGCATCGGAGGGTTTGGAACAGTAATTGAGTAAAAGTAGGGGCGCCTGGGTGGCTCAGTCGGCTAAGCATCCAGCTCTTGATTTCAGCTCAGGTCATGAACTCACGGTTTCGAAAGCTCGAGCCCTGCATCAGGCTCTGCGCTCACAGCATGGAGCCGGCTCGGGAGTCTCCCTCTGTCTCTGCCCCTCCCTTGCTGGAGCTCTCTGTCTCTCTCAAGATAAATAAATAAACTAAAAAAAATTGTTTTTAAATAGATCAGATGCCCCTTTTCTTACGTGTCTTAGCAAGGTCTGGAAGGCACGCTAGGAGTGAAGGTATTTGAACACTTGACCCCAGTACCAGCAATGCCTGCAAATAAAGACATAGGTCCAAGCCTTGTTTATTCTCCCAGGTTCTTTCATTCTTTGATTTTTTTTTTCAAGTTTTTATTCATCCTACCGGTAGTTCTAGAACATGCGTTCTATGCCAGAGACCCTGACAGAAAGCTGAAGGGGAAGTTTCTCTACCTAGCCAGACACGTACAAACACTTTGCAACTTCTTTTCATGGCTGAGTATAACGGCATAGGAGGGGAGCATTCACACACACACACACACACACACGCACGCACACGCCCCTTGGCCCCCACAGTCTGTTTTCTGGCAGTGGTTAATTTAGAAAAACAAATAGACCGGCCAGAATTAAATTTAACATTTCCTTGTAGGAAAAACAAAAAATGTAAGCAAAGCTCACACAGACTCCATCCACAGAGGAGAAGTCATCATTTCTTTCCAGTTAGCGGTCTGAGAAGTCCAGGAAAACTGTAAAAACTCATCAATTGGAGTAGGGCCAGAGGCAGGCAAGTTTTTCACTTTTTTAAAACTGCATTTTTTTTTTAAGTTTATGTATTTATTTTGAGCGAGAAGGTGGGGAGCAGAGAGAGGCAGACAGCAGGTTCCCAGCTGTTAGCACATAGCCGGAGGGGGCGCTCAATCCCGCGACCTGTGAGATCATGACCTGAGCGGAAATCAAGAGTCAGACACTTAACCGACTGAACCACCCAGGCGCCCCAAAGGTACATTTTTAACCAAAGTGTAAAATACATACAGAAAAGTGCACAGACCTTTGTGGATTTCCACAAAGCTCACACATCTGTGTCAGCAGGGCCCAGACTGAGGGACCAACTCGACCAGGCACCTAAAGTGTCTTATCTCAGTCCCCACCTTTCCCAGAAAAAGGAAAACAACATCCAGGCTTCCTTTACTTTCAAGATGTCTTGGCTGCTTTTGAACTTTGCATAAACAGAATCTTACGATATACACTTCTTCGTGTCTGCCTTCCCTTTCACTCAATAGCGTATCTATAAAATCCGTCCAGGGAGGGACAGCCAGGGAAGGCAAGGGACTTGCTCAGGGTCCTTCTGCAATGAATTGGTGGAGGGTCTTCTAGATCTTTGGACACGTCCTTTTATTCTATTTTTTTAAGTCCATTTATTTATTTTGAGAGAGAGAGAGACAACACAAGTGGGGAAGGGGCAGAAGAGAGGGAGAGAGAGAGAATCTCAAACAGGCTCCATGCTGCCAGCACAGAGCTCAACGTGGGGCTCGAACCCATGAAACTGTGAGATCATGACCTGAGCTGAAACCAAGAAATGGACACTTAACCGACTGAGCTACCCAGGCACCCCCACATCCCTTTATTTTAAGATTCTCCAGATTGTAATTCTGGCCCTTAACTGATTTGTTAATCACTAAGTGGGTCCTTCTTAGACACAAGGATGGGTCCCAGCAATGGGCTTACAACCTTTCCTGAAGGAGGTCACTGAAAACAGTCAGTGAAGCCAGTTTCCGCATGATCCCAACGCCTGGATTTCCCTGGCTGCTGCTGCTGAGTCTCCCCTCCTTCCTGGGGCCTATCCAAATCTGATTCAACCTTGACAGCACTAGCCAAGGACTCCTCCGGGAAGCCTTCCCAGATCTCACTTGCACACAGGACAGATTCCTCCTCTGAGCTCCTCTGTGCAGAGGGAACAAGAGCATGTGCTGACTGGGTGGGTGGGCACTGACCTGACAAACCCAGCACCATGTTCCCCCCAGACCCTGTGAGGGGAGCCCTGGAGGAGAGCCACCATGCCACGGCCTGCACCCCTGACCCCTGAGCCTGCTGATGTCTCCAGGGAGACGCTTTGTGATCCTATGTGCTGGGGCGGCCAGAAGCCATGCATCTACTGTGATTAATTAGTGGCATTTGAAATGTGGCAACAGAGTCATCATGAAACTGGGCACCCCTGGTGTGAGAACTCTCATCTCTTAACCGGAACATTCATTTTGAAATATCCCATGAGTCACGGACATGAGCGCCATTAAATTGTTTGGTCTCAGATTAGCCAAGCCCTATAGAGGGGGGTAGGTATATTTGGGGACAACGGGGTTTCCCATCGCTGGACTTTGGTGTTTCTTGCCTTTTTTAAAATTTCTTCTTTTGCTCTGACCACATTGCCTCTGCTCCGCTAGAGTCTGGCTTTCTGGAAGCTGAATCTCCTTTCTTTTCAAGGTCCCTAAATATTACCCCCATTCCTTACTAACTTTTCACTTAGGTCACATGGCTTCTTGGCTTGCCACCCAAACGGGGCGGACCCAGTGTGTCATCTTCAATGAGAGTAGAGACGTGGAAGGAGCCCAAGAAGTGTAGAGCCTCCGATGTAAGAGGTCCCTCCAGAGGGCAGCTAAGGTTATCATTACACAGGATTTCTAGACCCAGTTCTGCCGTTGGGCAAAGGTTAGGACGGACTTTCTTGTCAAGATGACATCGAACTGGGTCTCAATGAATGTCTAGTAGGACTTGACCCGGCAAATAAGCGTGGCAACAGCAGGGAGGCCCATAGCACAGGAAACCCAACCTGGAGCAGCCTGGTCTGTGTGCACACGTGTGTGTGTGTGTGTGTGTGTGCATGTGTGCACGTGTGCGTGCATGCGCTGGGGCAAGACAGCTGGCGTTCCTTGAACAGACACATGGGCGCATGGAGAGAGGGGATGGCAGGACGGAGGCTGCTGAGTTGGCGGGATCGATTCCTCATCCAATTCATTCACTCAACAAATTGCAAGCCGGCTGAGCGCCAGGCCCTGCGAGAGGCGCCGAGAGGACAAGAGCAAACAACACAGATGCCAAGCCCCAGCTTCGCGGCGTTTATGACCTCGGAAGCAGAGACAGACAATACGTTCAGTGAATAAGATGCATGTTAGCAGATGGTGGCCCTGAGTCTGGGTCCCGCTCCTGCCACGAGCCGGCTGGAAGTCTTTGGACGAGAACCTAACCTTTCTGCAGGGACATTAGCAAGACCCATGCATCAGGTGCAAGTTCGTTGGGACTCGAAGAAAAGGCCCTTGGCGGGAGGCGCTGAAAGGCAGTGACATCTGATAGGTGACAGTGGGAGCAGCCATCAGAAGTGTTTCATTTACCGCACCATGGGGTTAAGAGGCTAGAGGATGGGCTTGTGTTTGCTGGCTTTCTGAAGGCACCCAGGTCTATACTGAGGGACGGCTGGAAAAAAGCCGTGTGCCCTTCTCATCACGAGGTATTGCCTCAAAGAGTGCAGTTTTTTTTTCACGCTTCACCTTAAAATTTAAAACTACTATTTCAAATATTTTTTCACAGAAATGAAGTAATGTTTTAATCCTAATTTTTTTTTATGATAGTAAAGTATTAAGATAAAATTGGCCTTGTTAGGGGCGCCGGGTGGCTCCGTCCGTCGGTTAAGCCGCCGACTCGGGCTCAGGTCATGATCTCGCAGTTCATGAGTTCGAGCCCCACGTCGGGCTCTGTGCGGACAACTCAGAGGCTGGAGCCTGCTTCCGATTCTGTGTCTCCCTCTCTCTCTGCCCCTCCCCCACTGGCACTCTCTCTCAAAAAAAAAAATAAATAAATAAACATTAAAAAATTTTTAATTAGGGGCGCCTGGGTGGCGCAGTCGGTTAAGCGTCCGACTTCAGCCAGGTCACGATCTCGCGGTCCATGAGTTCGAGCCCCGCATCGGGCTCTGGGCTGATGGCTCGGAGCCTGGAGCCTGTTTCCGATTCTGTGTCTCCCTCTCTCTCTGCCCCTCCTCCGTTCATGCTCTGTTTCTCTCTGTCCCCCAAAAATAAATAAACGTTGAAAAAAAATTTTTAATTAAAAAAAAAGATAAAATTTGCCATTTTAACTACTTTCATGTGTGTCATTGAGTGGCAATTAAGTACATTCACACTGTGGTGCAACCATCGCTGCCTTCCATCTCCAGAATGTTTTTATCTTTCCAAACTGAAACTTTATCCGTTGAACAATTAACGGATCTCCATTCCCCTGTCCCCCTGCCCCTGGCAAGCACACTACTCCTTCTGCTTCTATAAATTCAACTCCTCTAGGGAACCTCATGTAAGTGCAATCACATAGAATTTGTTCTTCCGTGTTGGGCTTATTTCCCTGAGCATAAGTCTCCAAGGCTCATCCATGGAATATCATGTGTCGGAATTCCAAAGTGGATATTTTAAGGCTAAAATTTGAGGTGCTGGGGTCATGGGGCCCTGAGTCAGACACACAGGAAGGATAAATGACTCCGACGGATGACAGGATGGGGGAAGTGAGAGGTTGTGGCTAAAAGCAGCTCTAAAATTACGACTGGTGCCAGTCAAAGGGACACTTGTCCTGGGCATTGCCTTTCAGGAAGTCTGGGGGGGGGGGGGGGGGTTGTCCCCGGGGCCCTTGAAAGCAGGACCCAGAGCCAACCTGGGCTTGTCTTTCAGTCTCAGGGACCTATGAACTGTCCTCCCCAAAGGGGTCATGCCCCAAGGGTTTCTTGAAGACCTGTAGGAGGCAGACACCATGGCCTGACGTTCGTTCCAGAAAAGTCAGTGCTAAACCCAAAGGGATCTTTGCACGGATGGCATCGAGTGCCAGGGGAAGCCAGGCCAGCATTTGATCCCACCAACAGAGCCGGGCAAAGAGGCCCCCCAGCTTTGTGTTAGCTTCCTGTCACACTGGGTTGGGGTAATGAGCCCATCATCGGGCCAGAGAGTAGAGGATGCCTCTGCCTTCAGACGGTGGAGAGGAGCCAGGTTCGATGGAAAACGCACTGAGCTGTTCTCAGGAGGCCTAGGTAGAGTCCTGGCTCTGCAACAGTCGGCCTCACCCGTCTCCAAGGGCAGGGCTGTGTGCATTGGTTCAAGGTGCTGGACCACGTCCCTCCGATGCTTTCAGATTTTAGAAAAGCAACAGCTGAAGCCACCATCTTCTTCCTCTGAGATGGCCCGAGGCTTGGGTAATTCAGAGGCTGGCAGTGACAATGAATGCCACCAAAAACAACTCCAGGCCCTTGGACAGCTTGAGTCCAGGTCACTTTCCCAGGGACGCGAGGACAGTGGTGGTAATCATGCGGTACGGAGTGCTTGTGGGGCATCGGAAGCTGTGCCAGCACCATCACCTTTACTCTTCGTTGATACCCACGGAGGCTCACGTGGCCGTTGTCCCCACTTGACAGAGAAGGAGATTGGAGCTCAGGGAGGCTCAGTCACGTGACTGATGGCCAGCTGGTCCAGGACCGGAAGCTAGTCCAAGCTCACGGAAGCATGATTAGACAACGGATGGGCAGACTCATGACCTCGTAAGTCAGCCACCATCGGTGCCACTTTCCTGTGACCCGGAGGCATCTTAAAGTCCAATCACCTGTCTCCGCAAAGCTCTTTCCCGAATCCTCTGGGAAGGGAGGTCTGTCGGGAGAGTTCCTGGCTGATGGGCTGTCGGGTCCGAGCGCCTCTTCCAGGGAGACTCTGCGGCTTGGCTTCCTGTACCCTCCCAGTAGCCGTCCCACAAAGCTGCAGAGTTGGTGCCTGGGGGCTTCTGAGTCGCAGGGGACGTGCTGTCCTCAACCGTTCAGCTTTCTGGGCTGAAAGTGTCTCTAACCGGCAGCTCCAGCAAGTGCTCCCTTCTTAGGGCAGTACCAGAACGTAGGTGCCCTTGCCGGGGACGCAGGCTCATTCCCTAGAGCACTCGGCTGGAGGGGACTGTGCCAGCTCGGCCCCTTCTTCCCTCCGTGACACCTACACCCAGTATGATGTCACCTAGCTTGTTCCTCCGTTAAATGGTGAGAGACAGGCAGGAAAGGGAACAAGCGAGTGTTATCCGTCCAGCTAAGACATCACGTTCTCTGGGTACCAGCCTGGCCTACACTAGCCCAGCTACATGTGCGCAGGCTGACGGAGGGCGGGTTCCGGGATCAGCAGAACTGTACTGTGCCTGAAAGCATCAGCATTCCTTTATTTACGCCTGATCTGTCTACCACCAGAGACTGGCACCCAGTGGCATCTAACAAATAATCACTGAATTGAATCAACTCATTTGTCTTTGTGCCCCTCTCCCACCCCACGCGCCTCAGCATCCCTAAACTAGCTCCTGGGACCGCGGACACGGAGGGTCCCAGAAATTCCTAGGACTTCTGAAAGCAAATGGTCCTTAGCAGGCTGGCGGGCACCTCCAGCGGGACACGGGGCCAACGGTGCGTTCAGTCTGGCTGAGACAGGGTGTGATTTGAACATCACTCTTGATTCATGGAAAAATAATCTGCGGGCGCCCTTGGCTGGTCTCATACGGATCTGCCTTGAGGGAATGACTTTGAGTTTCCAAAGGGACTCGGAAAAATTACTCCCGTTGTCCCCATTGATGAAACGTGACCCTTTTACGAAACAAGTTGTTGCAAAACAAGAATGGTGGATGTGTGTCTGTGTGTATGCATGTTCGCAAAGGGAATCTGATCTCAACCCAGCCCCGACTTTCAGCATGGATGGAAATTAACTGGAGCTTAGTACCGACGGTAACTGCAGAACAGCTACTGAAATTCGTCACCCGCTTTCCTTCTGTTTAACCCTACCAGAAGGCACTTTTGAAGGACCTAAGTTGGCCACTATTGAAAGGGCAGCTTGTGTAGTGGAGGAATACAAAGTCCTGCGTTCAAGTCCTAATTGAGCCTTTGTTTTTTCATCTGCAAAATGGAGCCCATGACACCTGCCCTGTCTGGCCCGCAAGAAGTTTGTGAGACTCAAGTGAGAAAATGTATCTTGAAACCCTCCATAAAGTGGGGCGCCTGGGTGGCGCAGTCGGTTGAGCGTCCGACTTCAGCCAGGTCACGATCTCGCGGTCCGGGAGTTCGAGCCCCGCGTCGGGCTCTGGGCTGATGGCTCGGAGCCTGGAGCCTGTTTCCGATTCTGTGTCTCCCTCTCTCTCTGCCCCTCCCCCGTTCATGCTCTGTCTCTCTCTGTCCCAAAAATAAATAAACGTTGAAAAAAAAAAAATTAAAAAAAAAAAAAAAGAAACCCTCCATAAAGTAACATATGTTACCGCCAGTCACTTACTTCATCAGTAGTATGTGCTGTGCACCTGCTCTGTACGTAGCGTGGCAACGGATGGCAAGGGACTAGGACCAGTGTCTCGTTATCACCTGTGCGGTCAGCCTTCACCCAGGCTGTCCCAGCTGCCCTCTGCGTCCGCACGCCTCACCCATCCAGAGAGAACCAAGCACATCTACCCCTGACTGGTGAAAACACTAGTCTCTTTGACGTGACTCTCGTTAGCCCTCGCCAATTCCAGAAAGGAGGTTTAATGACAGTCTCTTGTTCCTCTTTGCACCTCGGCTCAGCTTCTCCAGGAAGTGTTCCTTTCTGGATCAGGACACGGGACAGAGCTTGGTGCCACTTTTCCTTTGCCTGCGCCTGCACGGCATCATCAAAGGTAAGCCCTGCCTGAGTGAGTGCATCTGGGAAGGCTCTTGGGGACCCGCCCCACCCTCAGCAACTCCCAGGAAAGACCCCGCAGGCCTTTCCGAGGGAATCAGCTGGGATATGGCATGGTCACCTCCAAGTTGTGTGACTTTGGGAAAGTCACATAACTGCCTGGTCTCAGTGTCCCTGTCTGTACAATGGGGGATGGTCAGAGCTTCCGTGAAATACGATATTGGATGAAGGGACTTATGGATTGTGAAAGTATGTGCAGCCTCCAAGGGCTGTGTTATTGTCATCCAGCCACGTGCCCTGCATCTTAGAGCGGCGTCCCCTCCAGGTCACTTGCTCCGTGGTTGGGGAGGAGACTCCGGGTCTGTGCGCCAGACCTGGCTTTCTCAGCCTCCTGCGCTGGGCCTGGGGGAAGGCATCTGTGACTTGGAAAGAGGAGGAAGCCCCCTGGGGAGTGTGTTTTGGGGCTGCCTGGGGGCGGGGGGGGGGGGGGGGGGGGGGGGCTCCCAGACCTTTGTGAATGAAAGCACATTTGGGAAAGTTTTCAAAGCCATTTCCAATTATCCAGATAAAACGCATAGCTTTAAAACCCAGGAATGGTTGATGGACCCCAGGTAGTTTTGTCCAAGTTGCTTCTAGACGCTCCCAAAGACACTGATGATCCGAACTCAGCCCTCCGTTCCTGGGCAGGATTTCAGCCAGGGGGCCGTGAACACTTTGGGGGAAAGTGCTCTGTGCCGGTCCATTTGGGCCCCACGCACCTTGTGACCCCCGGGGGGGCCCTGGCCAGGCCCTCTAATCCTCAACCCTTGACGTCTTCCTTTTTCTCTCTGCAAGTCAGACTTCTGCGGCTCTGTTATGAAGAAATCTATAAAAATGTTCTCTTTGTGTTTCTTCCAAGGCAAAAATCTGGAGGAGTTAAGGCACATTAACTTCTTCCCGGAGTCCTGGCTGATCCGGGTTACAGCCAACCATTACCACGCAGTGAGTTGCCAGCTCAGCAAGGAAACAATTATTGAAATTTATTGCTTTTCTGACCTGGCTTTCTCTGGAGACGTGTTTTGCATTTGAAACCTCTGAGCCTTTGAGGTCGGGATGTTTCTGGCTCCTCCTTCAGGGGAGTGGAGAGATTCAAGCCTGGCGGGGCAGAGGGAGGAGGCTTGGGCGGAGCCAGGTGCTTCGGGCATGTGCACTGTTGACCTGGGGACCACCGGCTGCCCCGCCCTCCTGACCCAACCCCCGCCCCCCCCCCCCCCCCCCCCCCCCGCCATGGACACACACGTAACCTGTGCTTGTTACTGAAATTTTGTTTATTAATTTTATTTTTTTTTAATTTACATCCAAATTAGTTAGCATCCAGTGCAACAATGACTTCAGGAGTAGATTCCTTAGTGCCCCTGACCCATGTAGCCCCTCCCCCCTCTCACCCTCCCTCCAGTAACCCTCAGTTTGTTCTCCATATTTGTGAGTCTCTTATGCTTTGTCCCCCTCCCTGTTTTTATATTATTTTTGTTTCCCTTCCTTTATGTTCATCTGTCTTGTCTCTTAAAGTCCTCATATGAGTCAAGTCCTATGATTTCTGTCTTTCTCTGACTAATTTCACTTGGCAGAATACCCTCCAGTTCCATCCACGTAGTTGCAAATGGCAAGATCTCATTCTTTTTGATTGCCAAGTAATACTCCATTGTGTGTATAAATCACATCTTCTTTATCCATTCATCCATCAACGGACATTCGGGCTCTTTCCGTACTTTGGCTGTTGTTGATAGTGCTGCTATAAACATGGGGGTGCATGTGTCCCTTCGAAAGAGCACCTGTATCCCGTGGATAAATGCCTAGTAGTGCTATTGCTGGGTCGTAGGGTAGTTCTATTTTTAGTTTTTTGAGGAACCTCCATACCGTTTTCCAGAGTGGCTTCACCAGCTTGCATTCCCATGACGTTTTTTAAATGCAGAGAAACTGAATGAAAGAAAAGACATACCCCTCAGACCCATCACCCAAAGACAACCTACAACCACTACTAAGATCTCGTTGTGTTTTACTGGCCGCAAACTCTTCCACCAAGAACATCTGCTATATAAACAACACTACTTTGCCTCTCTTTTAGTGCAGAAAATGTGCCACGCTCCTAATTGTTAACTATTAGACATGGCTGTAGGCTGAACATATTTGCACGTGATGGTTTATTTTACTATCCTTAGAATTACTTTCTTGCAGGAGATTGTCAAGAACAGAAAATACTGGCCCAAAAAAGGAATGTTCATTTTTGTTCTTGATACGTAATAACAGTTTGGGACCAAAACGCTCTTCCCCCCCGTAATGAATGAGCTTGCTTCACTTCGTACACGCTCAGCAAATTGGGCGTTTTTATCTCGGATCCCTTTTGTCAAATGAGAGGCAAACAACGAAATCTCATTTCTCAATATGCATTCCCTTTATTACTAGGAAATACGGATATTTTTGCAAGTGGCATTTCCCCCTTTGTGAATTGTCCTCTGCCAACTGTTGTAGTTCTTGTGTTTCCAATTGTGCATTTTTAGAGATGAAGTAGGGCAGTGTTGGAGTTCCGAAGATTTATGAGTCACTAGTTAAAATTCAATTCAGCCCAACAAATACCTATTGTAATGTGCAAACCACAGCACCCAGTGCCCCTGCACAACAGATAATGACTCCATGGAACCGAGCCTCTCTGGAACGTAACTCAGAACTATGCTCTAACAGAGCACAGTGGAGGCGGGAAACAGTCCTTGGGGCTGGACTCCTCAGGAAGTTCCCCCTCCCCACCCCCACACACACCCTCTTCATGTTCTTCTGACCCGGCCCACCTCCTTCCTTTTGCCCCTTGTGGGATCCTGCCATGTCGTGGAGCCCGCCATGTGGGATCACGCTTGTGACTTTATGGGCGTGATCGTTCTCTGCATCACAATCAGGCTATTTATATGCACATTTTATTTACCCGGGGAAAATTCTCAGGAATGTTTCTTGTTCTCATCTCTCGTTCTCTGAAAGCATTAAGCACAGTGCCTGGCACATAGTCGGCGTCGACAAATACTGCAGACTGGATTCATGGCCAAGTGTGGGATCCAGAGACAGAGCTATCTACCAAGCACGGTGGGGGTTGTGGGATCAATGAACCGACGCAGAGATGGGGAGAGATGCTCGTGTCCCAGGGTCAGATTGCCAGTGAACTGTGTGCACCTGTCTTTCAGCTGGAGAGTGGGGGTGACATGGCCCACGTTAAAGATCTTACCACCCAGGCTGTGAGATTCGGGCTGCTCTTTAACCAGGTACAGACCCCTGGGCCCAAGCAAGGGGAAGGACCGTTTTCTCCCATGCTCGGTTAAGGACATTTGTATAATCGCTTCTTACCTCTGTTAGGAAGGCCAGGGAAGAAAAGAAAATAGTCATGTCTCTTCTGCACGTTCCCACCACACCCTGGGAAAAACAATTCGCAAGACAGGGGCCTGGGACAGGCCATCTATTTATCTGATGTGCACATCCAAAATTTCTCCTTGAGGGGGACCAACTGTCCTCGTTTTTCGGGGATGGAGGAGTTTCCCTGGGAAGCAGGACTTTCAGTTCTGAAACCAGGAAGGGCCTGGGCAAGCTGGGATGAATGGGTCGTTCTCTTCCCCGCAAACATCAAGACTTGCCAACAGTTCCGGGAGAGATTCCACTCCAAGCCTGTGTTGGCAGTTACAAAAGGGAAGCTAGTCTGGGCGGGTATTTTCATGGGTCCCCCAGGTCAAAGCAGAGTGGGTCAGGGAACTTGGCTGCAAGGTATGTGGGCACTCAGCCACCAGGGGTGTATGCAGGGCTAGTGGCTGCATTCTGTCTTGGGTTCCCTGGGATGGGCACAGTTCTCCAAGCAATTGCTGTACCCAGTTGTTGAAAGCCACTCCAGTAGTGATCTCAAAAGAAGTTGTGTTTCAGGGACTCGGGGCTCTGAATCTATCATCAAAGACTCCCCTCTGGGTCAGGCCTGGATGGGCTGGGTCTACACCTCGCTTGCCTACACCTGCCTAAGTGGACAGACTGCACACCCAGGGGCCAGGAGGACACCTTGCAATACCATGAATATGGAGTATCTTTTAGGCCCATCCAAATTGGAGCAAATGCTTTGCTTCAGAGGTCTGCAGGCCACAGATTATCTAAGAACATGCCTAACGCATCCTTCTCCCCACTAGAGGATGTGCAGAGCAGTTAAGATCATCACTGAGTACAACCCATGGGGTTTGTGAAGTCACTACAGTTTGTTCGGCCCTTCCTGAGCTAAAATTGCCGTTGTGTTTTAATTAGTCACTTTTGTGTGTCAAATTAGTCGCTTTTGTTCCAGCTAGAATTTGTTTTTTCTGTGTCCTCTCGCCTTTGAATACAGAAGGTTTCTTTCCCTGTCACTGTGTTGTTTGTTTATCCTTCCCAACTTAGGAGTATACAACTCATTCGGAAGTGATCGCCATATACGGATTCTTCTTCGAGATAAAGGGAGTCAGACATGATACTACCTCTTACAGTTTTTACATGCAGGTAAGAAGGACAGCGCACAGGAAAGTTGTGTCTCTGAAACAGTCTTTTAGATCCAGAGTCAATTCATACGAAATTAATAATAATTGATCAATCATTAGCTAATGACGAATACGAAATGTGTTATAAGCCTACTGCTGATTATGCTCATACCTGTGAGGCCATTTGATTTTTACAACCTTGGGAGGTTTGAGGGTCCATATGGCCCCTGTTGGCAAAGTTGGGGTTCCATTCTAGACTCCGACTCTACGTTTGGGGCCCAGTTCGTCTTCTGTTCCTGCGTGATGGGCGATGCTTTACAGATGATCATTCTTCAGTGGAGGGAAGAGGGAACGGTCTTGTTTAGAGAGGCAAAGCAGGGCGGTGGACAGGACACCGGTGAATTCAGGAGGACAGAGGGATTCGCCTCAGTGCTCCTGCTACAGGCTTTTGGAGGAGTGCTGTGTTTTCGAGCAGAGTCGAAGTCAAGCTGCCTGGTGAGCCGCATGATGTTGACAAGCCCGTGAGCCTCCCCATGTCCGGCTTCCTGAGCCTTAAGATGGGGAAGGTAATAGGACCTACCTGACTTGGTTGTGGGCAATATTACTGTGTTCATTTGTGCAAAGCATGTGGCACAGGGCCTGACGCATAAGGCACTATATGATGATGCCGACAATGACAGTGACCACTATGATCAGGGACGGCTATGTTCCCCTTAGGATTTGCCTTGTAAGTCTCTAAGGCATCAAGCTCCTTGAGAAACCGTATCTCATTAGTCTTTTTGTTATCACCACTAATCACAGTACCCGGAACACGGGGAGGTGCGTTTGTATTGTGAGCAGGTAAATGGATACATGCACACCTGCAGAAACCTGAGCTTCAGCCCCAGCTTCGCCGCTACCTCCTTCCATGCCCTTGAGTGAGTCACATCTCTTCCTTGGGTCAGTTCTTGTCTTTAGTGACTCAGGCATTTCCCTACATGATGGAATTTACTGGATGCAGGAGATGAATTATGTAACAACACCCCTCGAAATACCCGTGTGCACACTCCATTGGTTTTTAAATCCTGGCAAGGCGATAGTGAAGACGTTCCAATTCGGTACAGCCTGACTTAGTGGCATTTTTCTGGGCTCGCCAGACCCCAGTCTGTCCGCCGGTGGTTTGAGGTGGGGGGGGGTCAGATGCGAGCTGACTCAGCAGTGGCAGCCGTTCTCAGGAGGTGGGGCTGCGGGGAGCACCCCCTTGCTCTCCGCACACCTTACACGGGAGAGTCGACGGACCACGTTTTGCTAACTCTGGGTCACCCCAGTTTCAGTTCCACCTGAGGTGGGTCACCCTCCTTGCAGAGAGTGAGGCACAGTGACGTGGTCTGCGAGCACGGCCCCGTCAGCCTGCGGGCGGAACGCCTGGTGAAGTACGAGATCAGAGCCCAGACCCTGGTGGACGGCCAGTGGCAGGAGTTCAGGACCAACCAGATCACCCAGAAGTTTGGGTTCTCCAAGCCGTCCTGCAAAAGCCACGTGAGTGTTTGACTTCTTTTCTCTTTTGTGTCTTTTTTTGCACTTTCTCTCCACCACTCCTTTTTTTGGGCGATCACTGGCTTTCCATCTCCAGTGGTCCACAGGGGAAGCTTGCTCACTTTCTTAAAAGATGGTCACAGCTCCACGTCACGCTCAAGAGAAACCTAGAATAAAAAGCCGAGGATGCGGAAAGCTCTCACTATCACACCAGATCCAGTTTGTAAATGTCAAAGGGTCCTGTTTTGGGAGGAGGGGAGGTTTGGTGGAGTGTGCCTGCCACCATCGCCTCCGCTGTTGCCTGGACATCCCCTGTGACGTGCCCCAAGATCCGTGGCCTGGCCCACCTGCCTCAGTGGCCGGCGTGAGCATCCGGGCAGATTCTGTACCTGGCCTGGCTCCTGACGGGTAAAATCCAAAGTCTGCCAGAGAGCCTGTCTGTAGTCCTAGGAGGAACTCTGAGCGTGAATTTCAGGAGGTCCAGGGGCCGCCCTGGGTGCCCCGCAGGGAGTGGGACTCAGCTTTAAGCCAGGGGGTCCTTCCCTGTCCCGGCTGCGCATCAAAAATCAGCACGCTGGGCTGCTCGCGAGGTCCACAGGCCCGCGCGCCACCCAGCTCCTGAGGCGATGTATTCCGCGGTGGGGCCCGACATCAGTGTTGTTTAAAGCTTCCCAAGTTATTCTCTGCGATGTCAGAAATCAGAACCGCGATTTCCCTTTGTGGAGGTGGGGGCGGGGGGGGGGGGGCGCCAGGATATTGGCCAGGAGGGAACGTGAAGGCTTCAGGGGGTGCCTGAAATGTTCTCCGTGGTGATCGGCGTGGCAGTCACCCAGGTGTACTCACTCATGAAAATTCGCCGAGCCAAACCCTTAAGATGTGTGCACTTTATTGTATCTAAGTCATACTTAAATGTTTTAAAGTTTGCTTTACAGACCTTCCCTAGGCGGTTCTAATGTGCAACCAGAGTTGGGAATGGCTGCTTACACCACTGTTAAGGCCTCCCCCCCCGCCCCCCACCGCCTCAAGAGAGCAATCGTGTTCATCCTAAAAGCCCCGTTTGCTTTCTTCCGTTTCATCTTCTAGGCCTTGAAAATCCACACCGTGGGCCTTCCAATCTATGCAAGTTTTTCATTCTTCTTCCCAATGTCTTGACAGTTTCCAGAAGAACCTGTGGGATTTTTCTTTCTTTCGCCAGGGTCTACATAAAAGAAAATAAAACGGCGTTAAAGGGACTGCTCAAGCATTCAGGTGACTTTCCTAGTGGGCAGCGAGCGATCTCAGCAGAACTTGGGCCCCCTGTCGGGCTGCTGTGACAGAGAACCACAGGCCGGGGGGGCTCACAAACAGCAGACATTTACTGCGCACAGTTCTGCAGGGTGTCCAACATCAAGATGCTGGCACGTTCAGGGTGGGGGCTGGTGATAACTTGCTTCCTGGTTCACAGACGGCTGCCTCCTCGCTGGGCCCTCACATGGTGGAAGGGGCGAGGGGGCCTCTGGGGCCACTTTTTTTTTTTTTTAATTTATTTCTTTATTTTGAGAGAGAGAGAGAGAGAGAGAGAGAGGATAGAGAATCCCAAGCAGGCTCTGCCCTGTCAGCACAGAGCCCCATGTGGGGCTCAAACTCACAGACCATGAGATCGTGACCTGAGCCGGAGCCAAGAGTCAGATGCTTAACCGACTGAGCCCCTCAGGAGCCCCGTGGGGTCACTTTATAATGGTTAGAATGGGGCCATCACGACCTAATCACTTTCCAAATACCCATCACCTTTGGGGGTTAAGATTCAACATAGGGGTTCTGGGGAGACCTTCAAACCAGAGCACCATATTTGTATCATTTGTGGATGGAAAGTACCAGACTGAGTCCATTCACCATCCTTGACCTCAGAGCAGCCGGAGGTCAGCCCTAACTTGCTGCTTGAGCTGGGACACTGTGACGGGCGCATCAGCAGTGACAACAAACTCCAGTTGGGAGCACTGATGCGTCTCTGCCTGCTACACAGCACATACCAGACCACTGTCCCTGCAGCTTTGGTTCAGCCAGAACAGGCGGCAGGAAGGGAAGGGAGCCGTTACAAGGTACAGGGTGACTTATTTCCCATCTGCCTTTTCAAATGGTGCTCACTGGTTTGGAGAAAGTGAGGTAGAGAGCCTTTCTCCCCACTTTGCGGATTCGTTTTCTGTTGCAGCGTAACAAAGGACCACAAATTCAGTGGCTAAAAACAACAGACAGGTATTGTTTGACAACTGCTGTGGGTCAGGAGTCCAGGCAGCTTTGCTGGGTCCCCTGCTCAGGGTCTCACAAGTCTGCAGTCTAGTGGCAGCTGGGCTGTGTTCTCATCTGAAGACATGACCGGGGGAGAGCCCACGTCCAAGTTCGTGACGGTGTTGGCAGATTCATTTTCTTGTAGCTGCATCACTGAGGGCCTGGCTGTTCACTGGCTGTTGGGAGAAGGTCACCCAGGTCCTGGCGGCCCCCCTGCAGTCCCCTGCTGGGAGTCTTTCTCTATAGAAATTTCAAAGCATGGCTGCTTGTCCTTCAAGGCCAACAGGAGAGTGTTGCTTGTGCCAGTCTGTTAAGACAGCGTCTTATACCAAGGTAATCTTGGGAGTGACATCTGACCATCTCACCCATGTTGTTTGGACTAGAAGTGAGTTACATGTTCCACCACATTCAAGGGAATGGGGTTATACAAGGAGTCATCTCAAGTGTACCCACTGCAGCATGTTATCCAGTGTCTTTGGGAAAGTGACGGAGCATCCTTGATGCTGTGCAGATACCGAAGTGGGCAAATTTTGTCTAATGATCACCTCAGTATCAGACATGGGCCGAAGGGACCCCCTTCCCAGCAGAGGACTGATGCCCCGTGCAGAGTGACCTGGGAGGGAGGGAGGGAGGCTGGTGGGAAGGTGGGAGATTTGGAGCACAGAACTGGGAGTTGGATCCATTTTCCAGGGTATCCCTGCCCCCCGTCTGCAAGTCCTGGCCCGTCTCCCTCACCAGCTTGCTTCTGGCCAAGTCCCGCCCATGGGAAGTAGTGACAGAGGCTTGAAGGACAAGAGACTAGGAGAAGCCAGGCGTTTTCCAGCAGCGGCTTCTGCCTGCCTCCTGCCATGGTCCCAGCGTCCATGAAATGGCCCTGCTTCTGGTTCTGTGTCCCTTCAGGCCAAGAGGCCACAGTGCACGCTTCCTTCTGCTGTGAGTCTCTGGGTTATCTCATCCTCTGTTTGCCTTCTTAGTTCTTCCTTCATCCCCATAATCAGTTCTCTGTATTATATTCATTCTGTTTGAAATCCCTGGAGTACTGTGTGCTTTCCAGACAAGCCCCTGATAGGAAAGCTTTTGATTAGTTGGTAAGTGTGCCCCAGTGGGGTAGGTGGTTGGAAAACCCCATATGGATAATTCTTCCCATCCCTGCAGGGCTGGGGCAAGGGTGAGGCTCCCCTCGCACCCAAGTACTCAGTAATTCAGATAAATAATATTTTAATGCAATATTTAAAATTTTTAACATTTATTTATTATGGAGAGACAGAGAGAGACAGAGAGGAGCAGGGGAGGGGCAGCGAGAGGGGGAGACACAGAATCTGAAGCAGGCTCCAGGCTCCGAGCTGTCAGCACAGAGCCCGACGTGGGGCTCGAACTCACAAACTGCGAAATCATGACCTGAGCCGCAGTCAGACGCTCAACCGAATGAGCCACCCAGGCACCCTTCTGATGCGATATTTGAAAAAAAATAAAAAATCAATGCTAAAAATCTATGATGCAGTTTGATGAATTACATACGGTGAGCACGCACATGTAACCAGCTCCGAGATCAAAACCCAAAAGAGCATCATCCACACCCCAGACACCCCCACCCCTGCTTACTACCCTCCCAGTCACTACGCCTCGAAAGTAAACACTGCCCCAACTGTCACCATTAATTAGTTTGGCCATTTAGTTGCAATATTCAATCAACAGTATCACACAGTGCACTCCTGTTCTTGTGTTCAACATCTTGTTTAAGAGATTCACTTATGTTTTCATAGGGAGGTACGGTCTGTCTTCAAATAAGCGTGATAGTTTCAGTTTTCTTTTTTTAGAACAGGAAATGTTATTTCTAATAATATAGGCTTGTCAAAGAAAAAGAAGAAAATACCAAGAAGAAAATAAAGTCCGCTGGGATTTTATTATGTTTATTATAAAGTTATTTATTTATTATAAAATGTTATTTATTGTAAAATTATTATATAACATTATTATTGTATTAGATTTTATTTTTTGTTATCTCCATCACTCACAAGTCTGGCAGGCAACCTTTTGGAATCAGTTGTAGGTGCACTTACAGTTTTTGTGGGTTTTTTTTTTTCCCCATTCAAAATGGGACTATGCCGTGCTTCTTCCTTAGAACCTTGATTTTATTCTTAAGGATGAAACAGAATGATTTCCTTAACCAAGGAGCGAGTATTTGGGGAAGAAGACAGCGAATGGTGTCATTTGCGTCACCTCCAAACTAATTGTGCCAAGTTGTACAAGTTGCCTGTCACTTTAAAAGTCACCTGTCACTTCCCCTCAGTGAGCATTGCCAGTTCCTCTTGGGACCGTGAGTCTGTGCCACTGCTGCGTGTGACAGCCCCTTTACAGCCGGCCGCTGTGCAGCCGTGTGGGGGCGTGATGATACTGGCTCTAGAAAAAGAATGGCCTCCTGGCGCTTTTCCGGAGTCCTGTGGGATAACAGCGAACGTAAGAACTAAAACCTTGTGAAAAGCGAGTGTGAGTCTACAGATGTCCAAGAGAGAAGAGGCTGTTTGGAAACACTGCTGAGACAGGGATGATCGCCCACCATCTAAACGATGCAACGGTGCCAGCTTAGCCCTGCGGAACGTGCAAACTCGTGATCCCGGACCCCGCAGGAGTTCGAGAAACTCGCAAAGCAGCAATGCCAAAACTATCTCCCTGAGGTGCATAGCCAAGCCGTTAGGGTCCAAAAGCCCGGGATGTAGGAGGAAGGCAGCCCCCCAAAGAAAGGGTAGGAATCTCCTGCCTCCAGGACCAACAACAGAAGGGCAGGAGGAAGAAGCACTTGACTGGCAACGAGAGGGGCCCTTGGATGTCATTTCTACCTGCTCATTGTACAGTGGGGGAAACCGAGGCCCAGCGAGCTGGAGGGACAGTTCTGGTTGGCAGATGCTTACCAAGCACCTCTGACCCATTAGGCACTTGCCACCCACCTTCTCATGGAATTCTCCTAACCCTTCATGAGTTAGCTGTACCTTCCACATCTGGTAAGAGTGGAAGCTGAGCCCCAGAGAGTAAGGCACTGAGGGGTCCAAGGCTCCTCAGAGTGACAGAGCTGGGGGCCACTCAGGGCTGGCCACAGGGCCGATGTGTTTCCACTTCCCTCCATGACCAATGAGAAGAGGCGAAATGTTTTAGGGTACTTAATTCAAGTATTGAATGAACGCCTACCTTATTCTCAATAAAACTGTGCCCTGAACATCCGGGGCATGCAGGACCATGCCGCGTAGGGCGGTGTCCCATGTGAAAGGCCATGCGATTCTGACTGGGGCTTTGGGACAGGGTGAGGGTGATCGCACTGAGAAGGTAGCACATACATGGGCCTTGGAGGGCGGGCAGTATCGGCCCACTGGTGGGAGCAGGCGGGTCTCCCGGTCCAGGGCTTTTGGATGGAAGGCCTCACCTGAATCCCCTGGGAGCTGGTGCAAGAGGAGGTGGCCAGGCCCCAGCTGCAGAGGCTGACGTTGCAGTCCAGGGGACGCCTAGGAACCTGCGCTTTAAGAGGCTTCTTGGGAGGTCCAAACGCAGGACGTCTGCCCCCCCCCCTCCCGCGCACACCCCCCCACCCCCTGCGCCCAGAGACTCCACCCTGAGGGTGTCCTTCCCACCACAGGGTTCCCCGCGGCACCACACAGACAACCGACTGCCTTCCTTGCCCAGTGGGGAAAATCTGACAGTTCCGCCAGACCTGTGAATCTATTTCGCCACGCTGATTTTAGTTTCACAACCAAATTTCCTGTCCTATGAAAGAAACAACTTTTCAGGAGGCGCCACCCCTTTCCACTAGGGGGCGAGGTCTGCCTCCAAAAGGGGAACCGGGATTTTCGCCGCAGAAATTCGCACCCCAAAACTTCACCTTGCGGAGTCCCCCTTGCTTAGTGGCTGAAAGTGAACTTTTGCACAGCCTACGTCAGGCGCTGGTCCTTTGAACGTCTACAGTGTTCACGTCAGAAAAATCTCTGAACTTGGGGAGCGTGGGTCTTGAGCCAAAAAAAATTTTGGGGATGATCTTACAAGCTCTTCTCTTCATGAGAACTTAGAACAGAATTTTATTTTTATTTTTTTAAATTTTTTTTTTAACATTTATTTATTTTTGAGACAGAGAGAGACAGAGCATGAACGGGGGAGGGTCAGAGAGAGAGGGAGACACAGAATCCGAAACAGACTCCAGGCTCTGAGCGGTCAGTGCAGAGCCCGATGCGGGGCTTGAACTCACCGACCGCGAGATCATGACCTGAGCTGAAGTCGGGCGCTTAACCGACTGAGCCATCCAGGCGCCCCTAGACTGTGAATTTTAAAACTCACAGTCACATGCCCACAGCAGTGACCGTGAGTGCTGGTCAACATAACCTGTTGTGTGCCAGGGCCGTGAACTCCTCTCTGCTTCTGTCATCACCCACCAGCTGGCTCACCTCTCCAGACCTTGCATCCAAGAGGGATGGACAGAAGGCGCTCTGCGTGCAGCAACACCTTGAAGCCTTAAAGTCAAGAGTTTGGGTCCTGGCTCTGCCCTTTACTTTCAGTGTAGCCTTAGGCAAATCACCTAACCTCCCTGAGCCTCAGACCCTAATCTGAAGTTGGCAAGTAATCCCGTGGTAAGTGTTAAATAAATCGATGCGTGATTTACAAAGCCCCCAACGCATAGCAGGAACTTAATACGATTTATTCTTGCTTTTCCCTCATCGCTTGAGGTCATTTTGTACCTGTTGAAGGTTAAGAAGGACACTGTGTGATCTCCAGCAGGTTCCTTTCCTTTCTCTGGGCCTGCTTTCCCCTATACAAAATGACAAGGTGAAACTAGGTGCCCTGGGTGGACCTTTCCAGCCGCAATCTTTTGAGTCCTCTGATTCCCCGGGGGGAGGAGAACCCAAGTGGATAGATGAACCTAGGAGCCAGGAGAAGGAGGGCCTGGGGAAGAAATGAACTGCCTTCCCTTTCCACAGGCTCATCGGATGGAGGACCAATCAGAAAGAGTAAGAGCTTTTTTTTCCTGTCTCCTCTTTGGAGGGTTTTGCATCCTGGAGACTGGTGTGTCTGTGGGAGCGGACAGGGGAGAGGAAGTTTTTGTTCTTGCGAGCCTAGGCCGGGCAGGGGAAGTGCGGGGGGCTGCTGAGCTGCCGGGAGTGGGTGGGCTTCCGAGGGACTGGGTGGGGGAAGTCCCAAGCTGCATTTGCACGCCGGGTGTTGGTGTAGGAGGTGGTGGGGGCTGGTCCACGGACCCTGAGCCCTGGAGAAACCGGGCAGGGACGGCAGATTCTCTTGAAGGAAACAGAGACGGAGAAACCTCTGTGAGGGAATCCTCGGGGCAGTGCTGTCCACTGAACTTTCTGCCATCATGGGAATGCCCTAGATCCACCCTGTCCAGTATGGTAGCCACTAGCCCCGTGTGGCCACGGAGCACTTGAAATACGGCTAGTGGGACTGAGAACTTGAGTTTTAATTTTAGGTCATTTTAATGTATTTAAATGGCCACAAGTGCAAGTGGGAGCGAAGTGACAGTTGCACCCACCGAGGAGGGACCCCCAAGTCCTTCCTGCTTCTGGAAACCCTCCAGGGTACTGAGCCTCCTGGCCTCTCCCCGAGGCCCCAGGAGTGTAACTTCAGCCTGGGCACCACCCCCCCCCCCAAACATTTACAGACTGCTGGGTGAAGTCTACCTTGGGGGGGCGGGGCGGGGGCGGGGGGCAGGAAGAAGCCAAGCTGGGGGGAATGAAAGGCTCTCATGCCAGGAAGGCAAATTCAGCTCTGTATGGGGGGTACATACAACGACGGTACCCCCGACTTCTTCTACCAACGCTGACGGTCATTTAAATTCAGATAAGTTAAGATGAAATAAAATTAACCACTGAATGTCTCCATCCAACGGGCCCCATCCCAAGCGCTCAGTGGTCACACGTGGCTAGGGGCTACCCTGCCGGGCAGGGTGGATACAGGACACAAGGCTCCTACGGGCTCCGCTTGGTGACCTTGAATGAGTCATGTGCTTTCATTCCCTGACTCATTCGTTCATTGCACAGACTGCTAGCGGCTGCTGCCGTGGGTCAGGCTTGGGTTAGGGTTTCAAAGGTGAACAGCGCAAGCCCTACCCTCACGGAGCCTACAGGGTGGGGGGAGACGGTGGGGATGGGTGCCTGGGCGCCCTGAGGAGAGGGAGCCCAGTCCTGTGAATGCAGAAAGCAGAGAAAGCCGACAGAGACCCCAGGAGGGGGAGTGAGGCCCCTGAAGGACCCTCCCCAGGGAAGTGACACTTAGGCTGAGAGCAGAATAAGAGTGGAGTTAGAACAGGTTTGCCAGAGACACCGGAACAGAGACAGAAAGTACATTAGCGGGTGCTTGAGGCTGGGGGGATGCGGGGAGACTGCTAAGGGGCACAGGATTTCTTTCACCTTTTTATAAAAAAATTGTTTTAATGTGTATTTATTTTTGAGAGAGAGAGAGAAAGTCAGCGGCGGGGAGGGGCAGAGAGAGAGGGAGACACAGAATCCGACACAGGCTCCAGGCTCCGAGCCCGACGCGGGGCTCGAACTCACAAACCGTGAGATCATGACCTGAGCCGAAGTTGGACGCTCAACCAGCTGAGCCACCCAGGCGCCCCAGGGGCACAGGATTTCTCTTTGGGGTGATGCAGATGTTCTAAAATGGACTGATGGTGTTCATCCACAGCTCTGTGAATATGCTATGAATCGTTGACCACTGCCTGTACCTGGGTAAATTGTGTGATACACGATATATGTCGATAAAGCTGTTAAAAAAGGCAAAGGGGAGGAGTTGGGGGCTCGGGAAAAGTCTCAAGCCCAGACGACAACATGTGCAGGGGAGCCTGGCGCCTCCAGACGACACAGAGTCAGCGGAGCAAGCAGAAGTGGCTGGAGCCAGGAGTGAGTCGGACCTGGAAGCCACATGAGGGATTCTGGTCTTTTCTCAGACAGCAGCCAGGAGCATTGGAGAGTTTTTAAGCCTGGGCTTGACCCGATGAAATTTGCATTCTGAAAACAGTGTCATTCTGGATCATATGTGGCAGAAGGAGTGGGGGTGGGGGCACAGCAGGACCGAGCACACTTAAGAGGCTTTGGTGGTGGGTGACCTGAGGAGAGGGGAGGGGCGTGGGCAGGGGTGACAGCCGTGGGGATGGTGCCCCAAGGACAGGCTGGGAGAGAGGCTGAGCTCACCCCCGCTCTGTGCAAAGGGAATGACCATCCCTTAACTGCCCTGCATGAATGTCCACCGTGGGCCACGTCCCTGGCACCACCCAGGGGTGTGACTGTGGCCACGGGACAGATATCGTGTGCACTCTTTCAGAAGTGGGTGCACAGGTGCAACAGTTTGTTTAAAAATAACTATTCGCGGGGAGCGAATGGTAGCGGGGAGTCAGTGTAGCCTCCGACCTGAGCTGAGGTCATGATCTCGCAGTTTGTGAGTTCAAGCCTCGCATTGGGCTCTGTGCTGACAGCTTAGAGCCTGGAGCCCTGGATCCTGCTTCTGATTCTGTGTCTCCCTCTCTCTCTGCCCCTCTCCCACTCATGCTCACGCACGCTCTCTCTCTCTCTCTCTCTCATAAAATAAACATTAAAAGAAAGAAAGAGAGAGAGAGAAAGGAAGGGAGGGAGGAAGGAAGGAAGGAAGGAAGGAAGGAAGGAAGGAAGGAAGGAAGGAGGGAGGGAGGGAGGAAGGAGGGAGGGAGGAAGAGTGAGCCTAGGAGGTAAACTTCTGTGGTAGATCATCATTATAATGGCCCCAGTAAATCCTACCTCCCCATGTTCCTGCCCCTTGGCAGTCTCTATCCATCAAGAGATGATGCCTGTTTCTCCACCCTCTTGGAGCTGGGCTAGCCTCAGGATTTTCTTTGGCCAACAGAATATGGAAGAAGGAACATCGTGTGTGTTCGGAAGTCTGGACGCGAGGGACCTTGTGGCTTCCACTCTTGCCTCGTGGGAACCCTGAGACCAGACCGTGCAGCAGCCCAGACCGGCCTGCTGGAGGCCTCTTGAGAGACCAAGTGGAAGAGAATCAAGGGCCCCAGCCCACTGCCAGCACCATCTGCCAGACATGGGAACTTCTGGCCCAGTGGACCCTCCAATCAGTGACCTCAAAGGGGGATCACACTGCAAAGGATTTGTCCAACCAACCCTCAGAATCACAAGAAATAATTCACTATTATTTGAAGCCACTACATTTTGGGGCACTTTCTAACCTCACAATAGATACTGAAATACCCACCCTTCTGATGAAACAAATCCATTTTAGGTATTTATACCAGTAAAAACAAAATCAGAAAAACAGCCAATGGTTTAGCTACAGAGGTGTTCCTTGAAGCATTGTTTATGATACAAAACCTCAGCATGATCTTAGATTATCCAAAAGCAGGAATTAGATAGAAGGTGGTACATCTGTATGTTATGGAATCATTAAAAAGTTATCGTTGAGGTAGGTGAGTGGCAAGATTTACAGAATCACAGCTAGTTGGAAAACAAGACAAGTAGAAGATGCATATTTTAAACATTTTTTAAATTTAATGTTTATTTATTTTGAAAGAGGGAGAGACAGAGCGCAAGCAGGGGAGGGGCAGAGAGAGAGAGGGAGACACAGAATCCGAAGCAGGTTCCAGGCTCTGAGCTGTCAGCACAGAGCCCGACGCGGGGCTCGAACTCATGAGCCGTGAGATCATGACCTGAGCCGAAGCGAGACGCTCAATGGACTGAGCTACCCAGGTGCCCCAAGAATATACATATTTTAGTTACCTTTTAAGGCAAAATTGATGGGTCCAAAGGCAAGGCCTATTTCAATTTGATATCGGTGAACTGCTCTCTAAGCTGGACATCACTATTTATGTTCCCACCAGCAGTGATGAGCCTTTCTGCTTCTCCACGTCCCAGTCACGTCCCCCCAGCCACCTGCTGACATTTGCGAGGCAGGTCAGTTCACTCTCAGAGCTGATGTGAGTTACAGCAAAGGTAGCTTCAACCTTTATTTCACTGAACAGGATTTCCTGGTTTCTTGGCCACCCAGAGACACCCTCCCCTGACCCATTTCTCACCCAAACAAAGGGGTCTGATTTACTCCTGGACTCCCTTTCAGAAAAGGAACGTTTCAGGTGCATGGTGAAAACCCAGCAGGAAGCCAGGCGTCACGCCAGTGCCAGTCGGATGGGACTGCGGCTGGCACCAGGGGAATTGTCATGTGTCAACCCGGCCCAGCAGAAGAGGCTCGGTGAGTCTCAAGCACAGTGATTAACTTCTCTTTAATCTCTGCATCGCTGAGCAGCACAGCCCTACTGCACGGCTTCCCCAGCAAGCTCTGCATGAGTCACTGATGTCTGACTGCGGATGTCCTACTGTGGCCTGAGCGTGTTTCATTTCAGGCGGGTGTGACTGGTCCTTGATGTGCCCTTGAGATGCCCAGGGAGTGAGTGATGCCTGCTGTCCAACCCCCCCCCCCCGACAGCAACCACAATGCCTTATTTAAAACAAAATAATATTGCTCTCGAGTCTTTTTTCTGCTCCATTTCTTTCCTTTTTTTCCTGGCTGTTGAACCAAGGCTGAAGGTCCCTGGGATATGGGGCATCTCCTTAAGTAATAGGAAGTTTATTGACTCATGGGTTAATTGAGAAAATCATTTACCAAACCATATGTGGGCAGGCTGTGCCAGCAACCCTTGAACTGCCATAAAGACGGAGACCCAGCTGTGGCCTGCTTAGCTCTTTCTTCTAATGTGGGTCACTCCTTGAACTAGGACAGTCTGCAGGTGTCCCTTTGTGCTTAGACAGATACTCAACTCTTAACCCTTGAAAGAAAGAAGTAGGAACAAAGGCCTGCCTGGGCATGTCGGGGCACAGGAATCAGGGAGAGAAAAGCAGAACCTTTTTCACATTGCAGATGCCTTGTACTCCTCTGACTTTATTACATAAACTGTTCAGTTCAACTAGACTCACAGGAACCTCCCCTTGCCTACAACTTTCTTGCTGTGTGACTTTCAGCAAATCACCCCACCTTCCTGAGCCTGTTTCTCAACCTCACGGAGCCATTCTAAAGATGAAATGGAGTGATGGATGGGGACGTGTGGTAGGCAGAATAATGGCCCCAGTTCCCGGAACCTGTGAATGTTGCTTTATATGTCACGAGGGACTTTGCAGGTGTGATTAAGAATTTTGAGTTGGGGGGGGGATTATCCTGGATTCTCTGAATGGGCCCAGGATAATCACAGAGATCCTTATAAGAGGGAGGCAACGGGTCAGAAAGGCAGAGCGATGAGACCATAGAAGCAGAGACTGGAATGATGTGGCCGTGAGCCAGGGAATGCCAGCAGTCTCCGGAAGCTACAGGAGGCAAGGGGCAGATTCTCTCCCTGGGCCCCCAGAAGGAACCAGCCTTGCCGATACCTTGAATCTAGCCCAGTGAGACCGGTTTCAGACTCCTGGCTTCCGTAACCGTAAGAGAACAAATGTTTGTTTCAGGCCACTCGGCTCGTGGTAATTGTTACAGCAGCCATAGGAAACTAATATGGGATGATCTGGAAATACAAAATCCTGCACCAGTAGGGAGATTTGCCGTAAGGTAGCCAGACCCAGGTGAGGCCGAGTGTGGCGGGAGTGCTTCATCAGGCCAGCAAGGTGTCAACCTGCAGGCGTCTGTTTGCATGAGCTTATTTGCAGGGAGGGTAAGTGCCTCCCCCAGGGCCGTGAGTGGCTGTGTGGCCGGAGTGACGTCTTCTATCTACTCCTACCTGGTCACCCAGATGTAAGCCCCAGTCCAGTGGGGAGACGCTCTGGACAGAACTGAAAGGACTCTGACAGCCTCATGGGTGGCAGCTGAGTCGCTGTGATGCCCAGTGACAAGGCAGGACACAGCGGGAGCAGGGATCATTTGCCCCATTTCTACATTCAGTAGCATCTCTACACTGCCTGGCCTGTTCTGGCCCCCAATGCCGCATCTCAAGACCATTGGCCCATGTCAGCCTTGACCCGGGACAGTAGGGAAACACCACTCTTGGGACTTTGCAGGCAGGCAGCAAGTGTCACCAAGAGATTCGAGCCAAAGACCTAAAGTTTCCCCTAAAATTCCCCCAAAGAAATATGCAATAAGTCATTGTGGGGGATAAACACAAGCCACTGGTATGGGGACTAACGTGCGATGGTGCCCACCTGCCGACGAGGCCTTGGGACCCTCAGGCCATCGCAAGGATCACCTGTGGGCATCCATCACCGTTCCTCTCAGGGACAGCTGCTCCCTACATGACCCGCTGAGCTGTTTCACAGCGGCCCCTGCACTCTGCGCAGGGTGTGACCACACCTCACCTATGGGAACGTGACCTGTTCACTGGAACTCAGGTGTGGTTCTCTCGAATTCCTCCTCCCCTGTGTCACATGTATTCTGAGTCCACCGGACATGCTGGATGTCACAGTGCCTCTCACGCTGCAGGTGGCTCTGAGAGTTTAGTTAACCCAGCGGCACTACAGCTCGTGGCAAGGGCGCCTGTGACCTGGGAGCTGGACCAACGGGTGGGATTCCCTCTGCCTGAGGATGCAGTGGCCAGATCCCAAGCAGATGGGCCTTGGGCCTCATCCATCGCGAGTGAACACTCACCCGCTTGGCTGGACCCCTCAGCGACCAGCCCGGGCACGCGCCTTTTCTCCCTTCTGATCTGCTGCAATCCCAACTCTCCTGCCACGCCACCGCCCACGATCTACACGGCAGGCCGACCCACCCAAACAGGGAACAAATCACACCAGGTCACCCCTCCATCGCTTTAAAACCCTCCACTGCATCCCAAATAGGACTCGGAAATAGACTCAGCAACAAAAACACTAGGTGCCCGGTTAAATTTGAATTCTGGATAAACCGGGCATAATTCTGTTAGTGTAATGTGTCCCAAAACGATCTGAAATTCAGATTGAACTGGACATCCTGTATTTTATGCAGCAACCCCTAACTGAATACAATGATTGCAGTCTCAACACCTCGCCTTGATGGACAGGAGCCTGGGGAGCCCCACTTTTGCCTGCCTTGTAGACCTCAGATCACACCCTCGTTTGCTCCACAGGCTTCACTACATTAGGTTTGTGGTTGCTGCTTGACTGCATTAAAGCCTTTCCCCACTGAGCCTTTATACGTTGTGTTGAGGCACCTGGGTGGCTCAGTCGGTTAAGCGTCTGACTTCGCAGTTTGTGAGTTCGAGCCCTGCATCCAGCTCACTGCTGTCGGCGCAGAACCTGCTTTGGATCTTCTGTCCCCTCCCCCCACACCCCGTTCTCTGTCCCTTCCCCACTTGCGCTCTAAATAAATCTTCGTACACTCTCTTCCTCTGCAGAGTCCTCCCCAGATGCTCATGCAGAAGGCCTCTGCGTATCACTCAGGTCTCAGCTCCCGGTCACCCGCTCAGGGTGGCTTCCCCGACCCCGTCCAGGGGCTCTCTTGCCTCCTACTTTCTTCCTGTCGTACACCCAAGTTCACTGCTCACTGGGCTGGAAAATCTCAGAAGCTAGCCAAGTGGAAAAGGCATGGGAAGCCCATGAAGTGATTTTCCATCGGGATGGACTGAGTGAGGGTCCGTGGAAAGCTCGGGAAGTCCACCTGGTTCCCCTGCTACATTTCTGTCTAGTCCCCTCTGAGGGTGCTGGAGAGACCAGGGTGGGAGAGGGAGGAAGGAGCCAAAGCTGCTTCACCTCTGGGGCCTGTCTCCTCCCCCCCTCCCCACTTTCTCCTCCCTGGCCTTGTGTTGTAGCGTCATTAACAGACTGCGTTTTTCTGTCTTCCCCTCTGCCCTGACCGTGTTCTCTTGGCGAGTTTGGTTCCCCCGGCCAAGTGTCAAGGATACTTAGGAAAGTTCCTCCTGGTCACCCGGTGTTCAAGAAAAACCTCACAAAAGGGTCTTAGCATTGCTGTAAGCCTACCCCTGGACACCTTTCTCAGAGCAGGATGTCTCTGGGTCATTCTAGAATTTCAAAATCCATAGTACCATGACAGGGGAGGGGAGCCAGAGAAACTCTTTGTTTCAGCAGGGTCCTCTCCTTCTGGAAGTCAACAGACCGTCCTCAAAATCCCAAATGTCCTTGATGTCTGAGTCTCTCCAAGGCCTTCAGAGGCAATGCGTGCCTGTAGTAGAATCCGTTTTCTTTTTATGCCCCAATCCACCTTAGACTGACACTCCTATAAAATACACTAAAAAATGAAGCCCTAGAAAAACAGGCTCACAAAATACAACCTCCCTGACTCTGCATTTGTGTATTGCAATGTCAAAATGCTACACGCACTTCTAAACGCTGACTCTCGCTTCGGCACGTAACCCACTGAGGGCAGACAATAAACGCTGGCGCGCTGTACCGGTCCACGGAGCGCGCTCGGAGTTCGCAGTTCTGAGACGGTAAGGATGGGCCCTGTCTACCTCCCTGTCCTGGCAGGGAAGGGAAGCTGGCTGGAAGAAAGGAGTCTCCAAGCCACGTTTGCTCTGAGGCTCAGTCGGGATGATTGCTGTCACCATGACTTCAAAGTCATGACCTCCCTTATAAGAAAAGCCAGTGGGCATAAACCTTAATTTACAAAACGGTTATTGGTAGTTAGGATGGCTCCTGTGTTTACTCTGTGGCAGGCACCTCGCAGAGAGCTCTCAAGGGCTTAGCCCCGTGACCCTATCAGGTTCTTTCCATTGGCATAATGGTCACTTTACAGAAAAGGATCTGGCTTCAAGGAGCCAGAGTGCCATGCCCAGGAGGGGCAGCTGGTGAATGGCCCAGCTGGGATTTGAACACAGACCTTCTGGTTTCAAAGCGCCCTTACCCGCCGCATCACGACACCTTCCAGATCCGTTAAAAGGGCTATTTACGACATTTTGGGAAAGGATTTCCTGGCACAGGGCTCCCCAAAGTCAAAGGTAACTTCCGTGCCTGACACTGGGATGCTAGAAGAACACAGTTCCACAGATGACCTCATGTTGAGCAGCGGTTCTCAAACTTGAGTGTGCCCGCCTCACCACATTCACCCAGAGGCCCGCCTCTGCCACAGACTGCTGGGGCGGGACTCAGGCAGTGAGTGCCCGGGGAGAATGAGAGAATTTCCGTTTCTAACAAGCGTCAGGTGATGCTGAGGCTGCCGGTTCAGACCGCACTCTGAGAACCACTGGCTGGCGGAGAGGCAGGTAGGGCTGAGTGCTGCTGAGATGGTCTCTGAATTGGGGAGTTGCTCCCTGGGTGAGGCAGACCCGAGAGCTGGGAGGCTGGTGATATCTCTTGTGTCCACTCCAGGGGGCTCCTCCTCTCTTCTTGAGGACTTGCGGTTTGTTCTAAAGCAAGCACCAGGCGTTCTAATTCAGCACAGTCGTAACAGTGAACTTGGGGGCATGGAGGCTCAAGAACAGGTGTTCCCCTACCTCCTCCGACTATGGTGCCCAGCCCAGGTGTTTGCTAAAGGCCCCGGTAGATTCTCCCCAGTTAACTAATCCTGCGAATTCCAGCTGATTGCCTTGGCGGGGAGGAAGAACCCGTGATACTTTTCCCTGCTCCCCATGACCTTGCTTAAGGATCTTCAGGATTGGAGATGGACTGACCCGGCCCAGAAACGACAAGGGAAGGAAATCAGAAAATGGGATTCCAGGGGCGCCTGGGTGGCTCAGTCAGTTAAGCCTCCAACTTCAGCTCAGGTCATGATCTCACGGTGGTTCCGGTTCGTGAGTTTGAGCCCCATGTGGGGCTCTGTGCTGACCGTGGGGAGCCTGCTTTGGATTCTCTGTCCCCCTCTTCTCTCTTCCCCTCCCCCGCTCGCTCATGCACACACACACACACACACACACCCTCTCTCAAAAACAAATGAAAAAAGAAAAAGAAAATGAGATTCCAAATGGAAATGAAAATTTTGTGCAAGGAAATCGGGAAGCCGACTCGACACCCCTTCAGCTCCGAGAGGCAGTCGCTGTGCTGGAATCAGTTCTGCACGGAGTGGGTGAACACTGTGTTTTGTCCGCAGCTAACTGGGGCTAGCCCAAGATGTGACCTGCTTCTGTGGGATGATGTCAACACGCGAGGTGGGTGGGCAGGACTATTTTAAGACCGTCTTGGGCCCAGTCTCATTTTCAGAGGCTCTGCTCCCAGTCACATCAAACATAGGAAAACTCAGCCCATTCCTCGTTCAAGAGAATCCATTTTGCTATAAATTTCGAAGGGGCCTTTGTAAGTTCTCCCGGGAAATTACTTGGCTCTACGAAATATTTAATGTCTATATAGTTGTCTATAATACGAAATATTTAATGTCTATATAGTTGTCTATATAAATATAGTTGTCTATAATTTCTTAGCCATCACGTATATCTGGAGACTTTCCGTGAAATTTCAATGTCATGAAATTCGAACTCTCCATTTCACAGATAAGGGAGTTGACAAAATGTTACATTTCAGGTGGACATTTGATTAAACGTTACTAACAATACGGTCATTTTCTTATTTTAGAGATAATAGTTTTGGGGGTCTTTTTTTGCCTGGTCTTAATCATTTTCAAAGACCCTTGGGTCCAGATGCTGTCTTTTTAGCACCTAAAGGTTCAAAAAGGCCATCGCGCAGGCGCCTGGGAGGCCCTTTCCCCCAGCAACCCTGCCTGGGCGCCTCTTCCCTACAGCTCATTCATTGACCTGCTCCAAGTGCGCGCACGCACACATGACCTCCGTGAGACCAGCCCTGACCACACCCTCCCCTCCTTGGCATCACTAATCCCTTTTACTTGGTGTGACTTTGTCATCTCCAAATGTACCGTATAATTTACTCATTTATTACGTCTACTGTTCATTATCCCACCCCACCTCCACCTACCCCACCTAGATGGGACATAAACTTTAGAAGAACTAGAACTGGATCTTCGGGGATTTTTTCGCTGATGTATCCTAGGTATCTAGAAGAGTGCCTGGCACTCAGTAAATACTTGTTGAATAAAAGTATGCCACAAATGTAGCTGGGGGTCAGGATAACAAGTTGGGGCTTTTTCTTTTAGGACTGGAAGCCTGGAAGGGGACAAGACCTCCTTTTGCATTATAATACCTCGGAGATCGGCTCGCCTAAGCTTCGCCTCCAGGGGCCGGAAAGGCCTGAGTGGTAAGTTTGCCACCCTGAGTGCAGGTCTTTGTGAGGGCCCCTCCCCCTCATGCCCTGCCCCCCAGAATCCAACAAAACGGAGAGTGACCCAAGCCTGATCCGGAGGCAGGACCCGGGAGAGGGAGGGAGGATGAGAAGGAGTCCAAGAGACTCCAGAGAGGAGACAGGAAGAGAACGCAGGAGGGAGGAGAGGGCCTCTGTCACTCAGAAGCAGCGACCTGGGCCCAAACCAAGGCCCTGTGCCCAGGACAGAGGCTAAGAGTTGCGGATGCTAGAGAACCCCTCGCAAACCTGGCACCTGCGAATCCTCTGGAACGTGTCCTAGAGCCAGAGGTCAAGGGCAGAGCGGACACCTGCCAGGACTCCCAGGAGTTTGTTTGCCACGGTGACGCTCAGATCCCAAGGCTGTGGACTGACCTACCTGCCTCCTCCACCATGAGAAGCTGTCAGAGCTGCGGACACCAGATTGGGACAGGAGCTCTGCCGGGCCCCAGATACTGCCGGGGGTGGCCGGTGGGGGCTGCTTGGACCTACAGGAAGGGAGGGATGGATGGACCTCCCCGACAGGAGAAGGAAGGGTAGTAGCCTCAGCCTCCTCCTTTCTGGGCATGCTCCTCGGTCGACTATTATTTGCCCACCAACATCTACAAAAACGTCCACGAATATGTGCAGCATCTCATTTGCGCAAGGTGGGACCTTGAGGCTCCAACACGCGCCAGTCAGACAAGAGGCCTGCGTCACTTCCCCGGAGTCCCTTGAGGATTACAGAGCAGGGCTTCCCGTTATGCCCTGGCTTCCTGGGCTGGAGGGTTCCAAGGAGAAGGGCGAAGGGGATTGGAAACTCAGTCCTGTGCGTCAAAGTCAAAGGGGCAAGGGATTGTCAGTCTTGGGGAAGTGGGCTGAGGGGGCCGGCGCCTGTCAATACTGGATGGTTTTGTTTTGTTTTGTTTAGCATGTGAGTGAAAGGTGTTAGTTTGGGGAATCAATTACTTCCTGGAATTTAAAGACCAGTGAAAAGACTCTGAATTCGAGGCAGGACTACACTTCTTTCTGTTGTTGATCAGCAGAGCTTGCTGCTGGAAGTCAGAGCAAAAAGAAAAATTCAAAAACAACTATAGTTGACTCCGTCCCCAAAGGTGCATAGAAAGTCCTTTTCACATGATACATAGCTCACATTTTTAAAACTAGGTTGTCCTTATCAGTAAGGCCCTACAAGCACGTGAGTGTTGGAAGTTGGATCCCATGGGGGTGGGGGATGTTCCCGTTTGGTATTCAGGTACTAAGGCAAAGTATGTGGAGAACCCTCTCATTCTACTTTTTGAGAAGGCTCAGAAATGGGCACTTTCCACATATAGGAAGCCTCTGCACCTGCAGTATTATCTGAAGCCTGTTTGCTTTTTCCTCTGAATGTCTCCATCTCAAGCAATGCAGCTGTGGAGGCCAGCCACCCCTGTGCATTTGGGGTTCAAGGTCGTCCCCGGCGATTCACCACCCCACCCAGCAGGTGTGGACACCTGAACCAGGTTGCCATGAGGAGCAAGGGGGCCTTGAAGAGGAGAAGGGGGCTTCGAAGGGGGAAAGAGGTAACTGCAGGGTTAGTGTAATCTTCAAAGGCAGTGGGAGAGGAAGACCCAGAGCTGGTCCAGGTGGGGGATATGGACCCTTTGGGCCTCGTGTCAATTCAAAATCTTTCTAAAAAAAATCGAAAGCCTTCAGAATTTGCTCACCTTTTGGTTGGTATTCCACCATGTACAATTTATTAATAGGATAAAGCACACACAAAGATATATAAATATGATTTGTCAGCAGAGCATTATTTCTTAGGAAAAGCTGGGAAATAATCAAATTGCCCCTTCATGGGGGATCGCACAAGCAAATTACAGGACATCCAGGCAACAGACCCTGATGGGTTGGGTCTGCTCTTGCCATCATGGGAAAAGAGGAACAGGTGCTGTTGCTGAGTTGACAAAGAAAACAAGGGGTGCCTGGGTGGCTCAGTCGGTTGAGCTTCCGACTTTGGCTCGAGTCATGATCTCGCAGTCTGTGGGTTCGAGCCCCGCGTCGGGTTCTGTGCTGCCAGCTCAGAGCCTGGAGCCTGTTCCGGATTCTGTGTCTCCCTCTCTGACGCTCCCCATTCATGCTCTGTCTCTCTCTGTCTCAAAAATAAACAAACATTAGAAGAAAAAAACTTAAAAAAAACCAAAAGGATATAGACATGCTTCTCTGTTTCCCTCTCACTAAGCACAGAAAAGAACCCTGAATATTATATACAAAACAAACATGAGAAGAGTTTGTATAGTGGAGAGAAGACGAACGGGCCTGAGCCGAAATGAAGAGTCAGACACTTAACTGGCTGAGAGACCCAGGAGCCCCTATTATTTTTTTTTACGTTTATTTATTTATTTATTTTGAGAGAGAGCACGCGAGTGAGTGAAGGAAGGGCAGAGAGAGAGAATCCCAAGCAGGCTCCACACTGTCAGCACAGAGCCTGATGTGAGGTTCAAACCCACGAACCATGAGACCGTGACCTGAGCTGTAGTTGCTTAACCAACTCAGCCACCCAGCGCCCCTATTAGTAGTAGTAGTACATTATATTTTATTTTTAAATAATCTTTATACCCAACATGGGGCTCAAACTTATAACCCGGAGACAGAGAGTCACATGCTCTACCGACTGAGCCATCCAGGCACCCTGTTTTATTTGTTTGTTTTTATTTTTTTGCTTCCCATATTCCAGTCGGCATACTGGAAAGGCTGGCAACTCAGAAACACGGATGGGCGCGGACAGAACAAGGCCTATGAGAGGCCTGTGCTGTCCACCCAAAGAACCAGGAGAGGGGGCGCAGCACGGCAAAACAGAAACCTCGTGGACAATGACCGCTCCCACGGCCAGGGCGGCGTCAGCTGAGACCCAGCGGACAGCTAGAGCATCCAGCCCTGGCAATTACAAGGACGCCTCCCACTCTGGTGTCCGTGAGACTAAGTGGAGAGCCTGGAATTTCATCCCTACTGAGAAGTGACAAGGTGGCATCTTGCCACGTGCCAGAGGGTGTCACAGGAGACCTCCTAAAACACCAGAGTCAAATATACTCCAGAATCTCATCTCGTACCCGCACGTCCAGGTTTTAAATATCACTCATCCTACGGAGAACTAGGACATCTCACTTGGAAGGAGAGAGGACAACCAACAGACAGCAACACTGCGATGACACACGTCTAGAATGATCTGACAAAGATCTGAGAGCAGCCATCATAAAAGTGCTTCAGTAGGCAATTGTGAACTTGCTCAAAGCAAGTGAAAAATGCAAATTCTCAGTAAAAACGGGTCTCAACAAATACATTGAAGATTAAAGAAGAGTCCTGTGGAAATTTTATTATTTGTATTTTGTTAATGTTTATTTTTTGAGAGAGAGAGAGGGAGGGAGGGAGCAGGGGAGGGGCAGAGAGAGAGAGAGAGAGAGAGAGAGAGAGAATCCCAAGCAGGCTCTGTACTATCATCGAGGAGCCTGACCAGGGGCTTGAACCCATGAATCCTGAGATCACAACCTGAGCCGAACTGAGTGGGACGCTTAAGCGACCGAGCCACCGGGGTACCCTGAGTCCAGTGGAAATTTTAGACCTGAAAAATACAATAACCAAAATTAAAGCTCTGTGGTTGTTGGGGCTAGACACATATTGTGCCAATGTCAATGTCCTCGGTTTGATACTATACCTAATTGTGTGAATGTACCCATTGGGGAAAACCGGATAAAGGTTATAGGGGACCTCCTTGAACTATCCTTGCAACTCCCTAAGAACCTATAAGTATGTCAAAATAAAAGTTTGAAAAAAACTTATGCTTATGTTGAGCATGATGTCATCTTATAAAATTGTTTAGCTTTATCTATAGGGAAAGTATCTGTGTAGAAAGGTATCTGGAAGGATGTTCACCAAATTTGTGAGTGACTGCTTCTTGAAAGATGGCATTTGGAAGTGATTTTCACTTTGTTCTTTCTATTCTAAATATTGTGTGACTTATCTTTATTTTATTTTAAAAATTTTTTAACATTTATTTATCTTTGAGAGACAGAGCATGAGTAGAGGAGGGGCAGAGAGAGAGGGAGAGACACAGAATCTGGAGCAGACTCCAGGCTCCCAGCTGTCAGCACAGAGTCCGACGCGGGGCTCGAACTCACAAACCATGAGATCATGACCCGAGCCGAAGTCGGACGCTCAACCGACCGAACCACCCAGGCGCCCCTGTGTGACTTATTTTTAATTTAAAGTCTAAAGTAAATTAAAGGGCACTGATGGTTGCTGGAAAGAGAAAGGGAAAGTAGAAAGGTCACATCCATTTGGCCTTGGCAATGGGTGGTTGTGGTAGAATGTCCTGTGGCTACGGGACTGATCCGTGGCCCAGGTCTTTAGCAGCAGGAGGGTACTTGCCACCTTCCCTGTCATGGCAGTCCCTCTGAGGAGCTCAATACGCAGCAGTTGCCTCTCTGATCGCAAATTAGAGGCCTGGCCAATCACTCTACCTCGCTCTCCACACTTCTTTTCGCCATGCCCTTGAGAATGCTTGTAACTCAGTTCATTTCAAAGTCTCACTTCAACTGGACATTTCTAACTTTCATTTTAACTCCAGGTAGAAAACAAACCATAGAGATCTTGCTGTTTTTATGAACTGATGCATATTAAATATTGAAACCAACGACAACGGGGATACGGTAGTCATTTTTTGAGCCCCAGTGTGCTAAAGAATATCACTGACTCTTTTTTTTTAATTATTTATTTTTAGAGACGGGGGGGTGGGAGAAGAGCAGAGAGAGAGAGAGAGAGAGAGAGAGAGAGAGAGAATCTCAAGTAGGCTCCATGCTCAGTGTTGAGCCTGATGCAGGGCTTGATCCCACAACCCTGAGATCATGACCAGAGCCAAAAATCAAGAGTCAGATGCTCAACTGGGTGAGCCACCCAGGTGTCCTGTCAACCCTTAATATACCCTAGAAGGCCCCGTTTCATGCAGGTAATTTAGATAAATACGTGCAGATTCCATGACATTTTTCTTGGTTCTGATGAGCAAAGCTTTTTTTTTTTTTTTTTTTTTAATTTTTTTTAACGTTTATTTATTTTTGAGACAGAGAGAGACAGAGCATCAATGGGGGTCAGAGAGGGAGGGAGACACAGAATCTGAAACAGGCTCCAGGCTGTGAGCTGTCAACACAGAGCCCAACGCGGGGCTCAAACTCACAGACCGTGAGATCATGACCCGAGCCGAAGTCAGACGCTTAACCGACTGAGCCTTCCCAGGCTCCCCTGATGAGCAAAGTTTTATTTGGGTCTTTCCACTGAGGAGTTTGTGCGTGCAGGGTGATGATAGGAAAATGCACTGGAGTGTGTATTTCCACAGAGCTCAGCACTCTTGTGTGTCTATTAACACAGACGTTGTTGGTGTGGCTAGAAGCACAAGGCCTTGGGTCCTGGTTCTTCTACCTCCTACGTGCATGAGCTCCAGTGCCCTCACCTGAAAAATGGGGGAAATACACGACAGGGCTGTTGCGAGCCCTAAATGTGAACATAAAATGTGGGTAAAAAGGATAACGTCATAAAACAGGGTCTGGCCTACAAGGTTGTTCACTTTGGTCCGCTCACCGATGTGTCCATTAGCAAAAGAGGGGTTGAAAAGTCTATGGCTTTTTCATTGCCTTAAAGAAGTGGTAAGAGGCTCCAGCTCAAAAGGTCTTGAGGGGGGAATCGGGCAATAGGTAGATGGCCAGCTGGCAGACCTGACTGATTTTTGCAAGATATTAAATGAGATTTTTATTTTAACCAAAAGTGGGTCTCAGTTTTATACTGAAAGGCCTATAGAGAAGGGTGGGGAGTATCCAGAGACTTTGGGCTTTTTCATGCTCTGCTTTCTGCTCTTCCCATCATACCCTGGGCAAGACTCTTTCCCTATCTGGGCCTCTTTATCTGTAATGGGCTGACAGAGTCAAGCACTGCCTGGCTGCCTCCGAGCCTGGTTGCAAGAACGAGGCCAGCCTGTGAATGGTTCTTCAGTCAGGGGGCCTTTGCAGATGGGTCTTTGTTCCTCGCCCCAAGGGTGATGCTGTGACTGACGGAGCCGTCTCCTGACCCACAGGCTCACAATCCACAGGGTAGGGGCCACGCCCCACCTCTCTCCAGATCCCCTCTTTCTGGGATTCTAACCCCCTCCCCTGGCTTGCTTATGCCAGTTGCATCGTCTCAAGCGAGGCAAACCGTGTCGCCCTTCGGAGGCAGGAGGTCCGTGACTGCCGAGGATACAGCCCCACACCAGGAGAGCACCTGGCCTGAGCTTGCCCACCGGCTGCTCAGGGCGGGTACTTTCTCGAGTCCCGGATGCATTCATCCTTCCCATCCATCCCTCCATACCTCCACCCACCTCCCCATCCACCCCTTTATTTGGCGGGTCAGTAATAAAATTAGCCAGGCAATCCATAGACTCCCATGTCCAAACTACTATTGTGCTTTGGCAGAGCATTAACATCCGGTGCCAGGCTACTATGCCCTAGGCACGGTGCCAATCTTTTAACATGCTTGATCTTCACATTAATCCCAGAGGCAAGTACGAAGCTCCCCACATACAGAAGAAGAGAGTAAGCCCAGGGAGACGGGGTGATCTGTCTAGAGACAATCAGTGAATAGGAGACAGACCTCACAAGTCCCATCCTGGGTCTTTCAGTCTCGGCAGCCCACACTTTTTTCCAAGTTTTTTTGTTTCACATCGCTGTTTAGAGTGTCTCTACATTCCCCGGATACTCACCATAATCCGGGGAGACGCATCAGACTGCCCCGTTGTGCAAATGGCAAAGTGTGGCTCAGAGGAGTTGAGTGAGAGGCCAAAGACCACAAGTTGCTAAGGACGGACTCTGAACTTGAACTCGGGCTTTCTGACCACAAAGTTCTGTTGTTGCTACAAGATGTGTCCTCCAACAATTAGCCCCATGGGGCAGCAAGTTCTGAGTGGCTCGGCCACTGGGTATTGAGGAAAGAACCCTGGCTTCTGGGAAGGGAACACTGAACATGTGTCCAGGGCAGAGAAGGATCTCTGGACGGGTAATAATGAAGCCAGGCCTTGAGGGATGGGGGAAATGTCACCCGGTGGAGAGCACTCCAATGTGACAAAGGTGCAGACAGTCTGTTTCAGAGTTTGGCTAGAGCAGAAAATTTGTGACAGGCCAAGGAAAGAGATGAGGCTGGAACACAGGGGTTGGGGGCCTTCTCTTCCACCAAGACCCCTCAAAGAGTCCAGAGGGACTTCTCTAGCCCACAAATCTGATCATGCCCGCTCTCATTTGAAAGCCTTCAATGCCCGCTCTCCATTTCCCCCACGATCAAGCCTACACCTTGTGCCTGGCTTACAAGCCCTCTGTCCCCCATCACTCTGCCTGTGCACCCACCCTACCCCCAGCAGTCCTGCTCACAGGGCATCCTACCTCTGACATGCCCGTCCGTGTGGGTGCTTGGATTTGCTAGCTTCTCCCAGCAATGACTCAGGGAGCAACTTTTGTTTCAAGGAATCGCATGGGCAGGCCTGCCACGCCCTGGCTGGCCTCTTGCATCCAAAACAAACAGTCTGGCGGGCAGCGTGTGGGCACCAGAATGAAGTGGGGGAGGGCATTTCAGGATAACCAGGAGAGCTTCCAGAGACAAGCCTGTTTGTTGTTAGAAAATAAAGATGATGAATCCTGGAATGGGGCTGGACGTGGGGGGAGCGTGTACCTTCTCCAATGGCCCAGCAGACGCTGTCATGAGCACCCACTCTGCACTAAGGCCCATCCTCACAATCTCTATGCAGCAGAGGGATCACTTAGCCAATGAGGAAACTGAAGCTCAGAACACTAGAGTGAGTGGTTCAAAGTTGCCCAGCCAGCAAGCAGTAGACTTGAACTCAGACCCGTCTGGCACCAACAGCATCCCCTTGCTACAGCATCATGGGTCAAAAAGCTTAAATCACAGAGATGTGATCTTTTGGGTGTTTGTGAAAGCAGCTTTTGTAAACAGTGCCGATCATCTTTCTACAACAAAAAGCCTGAACTGATAAAGGGCTGTTGATGCAGAGACTGAGCTGAGTAGGCTGTTGGTCTGCCATACTGGGTACAGAACTTTATCGATTGGCATTTGATTGAGTTATGTGAAAGAGGAGAAAGAAAGCAGAGAAAAGGAATCCTGCCACAGGAAATACAATGAATACTGCTGGCCTCCAAGGACCAGCTTCCTGGACCGACCCAAGTGCCCCAATGGAAAGGGGGTGACAACCATGAGGGACTAGGGCCATGCGGCAGTGGTCAAGATGGTAGTCTAGGCCGTGCCATCGACTCTCATAGCTGGGCCCCTTGACACCCGCCCTAATGGCTCCATTCTCCCAGGTGCCTGAGCCCATTTCTACAGGTGCTATGTTGGGCTTAGCATCCGGAGCTAAGCCTGGGGGCTTGGAATCGAGTCAGTAGGAGCTGCTACCAGGAGCGAGTCCTGGACAGTTGCACACCATGCTCATGCCCCGTCTGTCCCCACTGGACTTCCTAATGCTCTCAAGGCCCTTTCCAGGCCTGGAACCTACCCTCCCTTCCCAAAGCCCCCAGGCATACCTGCCCTCCCTGGCAGGGTGCTTGCCTCCCAGAAACACTGCACTGTTTCTTGACCCTCCTTTCTCCAGGGGCTGAGACTACAGGGGTAATTAAGACATGGTCCTTGCCCTGAGGAAATCATGGCCTCCTGGTACAGACATAGCTATAATTTATTTTATTTTTTTAAAGATTTTTTTAATGTTTATTTTTGAGAGACAGAACGTGAGTGGGGGAGGAGCAGAGAGAGAGGGAGACACAGAATGCAAAGCAGGCTCCACCAGGCTCTGAGCCGTCAGCACAGAGCCCGATGCGGGGCTCGAACTCACGAACCGTGAGATCAGGACCTGAGCCAGACAGGTTAAGTCAGACACTTAACCGACTAAGCCACCCAGGCGTCCCCAGACACCCCTATAATTTAAACATGGGAATGATAGGGTCACAGAAGAGAGAGGCTCACTCCTCTCTGCAAGCCCAGGAAGATTCCAAGAGGTGATGAGTTTTTTTTATTGGGGTATTAATGCTTGCCTCTCAGGGTAGGTAGGTTTTATCTGTGGGAGTTCAGGGAGGGTGGGATGGGGCCCAAGGGAAAAGCCATTCTGGGCAGAGGAAAGAACATGAGCTAAGAAACAGAAGGGGAACAAAACCAAAATGTCTATCAACAGAATAGATAAATTGTGTTTCATTCATAAAATGAAATATTACACAGCGATAAAAAGAACAAACCTATTACCGCACTCACAGACGTAGGTAAATCCCACAGATGCAATGTTGAACAAAAGAAGTTAGATGCCAAAGGGTACATGACATAGTGTATAATTACAATTACATCAAGTTCAAGAATAGGGCAAACTAACCTATGGTGATAGAAATCAGACTAGTGGTGATCTCCGGCTGCCATAAGAAGCCTTTTGGGGTGTTAGAAATGGATCTTGATCTGAGTGGTGGTTACACCATTTATTGGGCTTTAAACTTAAGAGTTGTAGATCGGGGGGCACCTGGGTGGCTCAGTCAGTTGACTGTCCAAATCTTTTTTTTTTTTTTTTTTTTAATGTTTATTGAGAGACAGAGAGAGACCGAGCATGAGCATGGGAGGGGCAGAGAGAGGAAGAGACACAGAATCAGAAGCAGGCTCCAGGCTCTGGGCTGTCAGCACAGAGCCCGATGCGGGGCTCGAACTCACAAACTGGGAGCTGAAGTTGGATGCTTAACTGGGTGAGCCACCCAGGCGCCCCTCTTTGTTCAGTGTCCAACTCTTGATTTTGGCTTGGGTCATTTTTGATCTCGAGGTTCGTGGGTTTAAGCCCCACATTGGGCTCTGCGCTGACAGTGTGGCGCTTGCCCGGGATTCTCTCTCTCTCCCTCTCTCTCTGCCCCCTCCCCTGCTCGAGTGCTTGCGCTCTTTCTCTCTCTCTCTCTCTCAAAATAAACACTAAAATAAATTTCCCTAAAAAAAAAAAGAGTTGTAGATTTTGCTATATGTATTAGTCAGTTTGAGCTGCTATAACAAAATACCACAGACTGAGTGGCTTAAAAGGAAGTGTATTTCTCACAGTTCTGGAGGCTGGAAAGTCCAATTTTTCCGACAAGGAAATGTGATTCAGTCCCTGGTGAAGGTTCTCTTCCTGGCTGGCAGATGGCTGCCTTCTCCCCAGGTCTTCACATTGCTGGCAGGAGTGGGAACAGTGAGCTCTCTGGTGTCTCTTCTTACAGGGACACTAATCCCCTTGGGTCAGCCCCCGCCCTTAAGACCTCATTTAATTGCAATAACTTCCATAAAGGCCTATCTCCAAATACAGTCACACTGGGGGGAGGGCTTCAATATATTAATTTAGGAAGGGACGCAATTCAGCCGTAACTCCATCTTTAAGTTATACTTCAAAACAAAGCCAAAACAGAGAAGGGAAATAGTAATACCAATGTCAACTCCTCATTGGCAGAGATTCTAATCTCAATTGGCCTGGCGTGGGGTCTCGTCCTAAGAATTTTTTTAAAGCACTCCCAATGATCCTGCCATGGCAGCGGGGCTTGGGATTCACTGTAGGCCCTCTGAAAGACCTGTCTCCCTCGTTCCAGGACCTGAACCTGGCAGGAGAAGTCAGCCGCTGGGCTTATTCTGGAACGCACAGACTGCCGTGCCGGTTAAGGAAATCAGTGCAAAGCCCTCTTTTATCTGCAGGAAGTCGTGCATAAAGTGCGGGTGCAGAGGTGGCTGTTGAGGTCTCCAGCCTCGGGGCGGTCTGGCTCGTCGCGAGCCACTGCGCAGGCTTCTCCGCGCCGGCCCCCCGAGCGCACACCTGCACCGGCTGCCCTTGGCGTTGGGGGGGTGGGGGGTGGGGGCGGGCTTAGCCTCCCTTTTCAGCCTCTCCGCAGCCCCGCTGGGGAGGCAGGAAAGCGGAGATTGGAATAAGCCGCGGAGGGAACTAGGTGAATAATTGTGAATGGAATTCGTGCTGGAGACTTCTGGTTCTCACAGCTGCGGGGGGGGGGGGGGGGGGGGGGGGCGGGAACCACCATGGGAATTCGGAGTATTGTTCAGCGCTGGCTGCACCTTCCATTGTTCGGCTCTAATTACAGCTTTTGTTTCAGCATAAAGTACAGTTATTAAATGCTGGCCGGAACAAAGATGTATTTACGCGCCAGGGGTGGGGTGGGGGGGTGGTGCGGGGAAGGCTCGCTATTTTTAGAGCTACCCCTGCTGTTAGTCTGCGGTGGGGGAGGGGCTGGAGGGGGAGGTAGCCTCCAGCTTTTAGGTGAAAGCGACAAGTTTCTGAGGGAGGCGGGCGGGATTGAAAATGAACAAGGAGCCATCGCCGTCCTGCTCTAGTCCGCCTAAGTCTGTTTATTTACTTTTGTAGCCAGAAGGGGTGTAGGGTACACTTGGGAAAGCAAACTCAAGTCCCCCTGTGTTATTAGTCAAGGTTTTCCAGAGAAACAGACTACTTAGGACTTACAGAGGTAGATACAGAAAGATATAGGGGCGTCTGGGTGGCTCAGGCGGTTAGGCGTCCGACTTGGGCTCAGGTCATGATCTCGCGGTCCGTGAGTTCGAGCCCCGCCTGGGGCTCTGTGCGGTCAGCTCAGAGCCTGGAGCCTGCTTCCAACTCTGTGTCTCCCTCTCTCTCTGACCCTCCCCCATTCATGCTCTGTCTCTCTCTGTCTCAAAAATAAACATTAAAAAAAAAACAAACTTAAAAAAAAAGATATAGATAGACAGATGGACATAAAGATAGATAGATATATGAGAAAGGAGACTTCTGTAGTTTCCTCGGCTATGGAGGGCGAGAAGTCCCACAATCTGCTGCCTGGGCTGGTGGTGTCATTGGGTTTGGGTCCAGGAGCGCGGACGTCTGAAGGGCAGGAGAAGAGGTGTGCCTCCTCAGCTCAGGCAGCCATGAATTCACCTACCTCTGCCTTTTTGTTCTGTTCAGGCCCTAAATGGATCGGACGATGCCCATCACATTGGGGAGGGAGATCTTCACTCAGTCCACCATATCTTCCAGGGACAGCTTCACAGACACATGCAGAAATCACGTTTTACCAGCTATCTGAGCCTCAGTCAAGCTGACACATATAGTTGGTCATCACATCCTCCTTAGGCTGGCGTCCTGGGTCCTTATGCAGGAGCCCTCCCCCTCCTCTCCCCCCCAGCACCATATCCACGCAGCCCTGCTTTCCAGCAGTACCAAACTCCTCAAGATCCTAGACCACAATTACTTCCATCGCAGGCACCCCAGATAGGCGTGAGGTTCACAGCCATCAGAGTCGTTCTAGAACCTACCCACCGTCATCCATCTTGGTCAGGCGAGCTCGGAAATTGGGCTAAACTGAAAAATACAATCGTGGATGTTGGTGGAGCCATTAATATGTGCCAGACGCTTTGCTAAGAGTATGTATTCGCTAATATGCGTTATTTCATTTAAGACTCATCATGAGCTGTAAAGTGGGAATTACTATTGACTCCATCTTACAGATGAGGAAATGTTGAGGCTCAGAGAAGTAATGAGCCCAAGGTCATAGTAGTCAGGGCAGATGGACTTCAGAGCTCCTTGCTATCCTATCCTTTCCTGGGGTGGGACCCATGATGTCCACAGGGCTCCTGGTGGAAGCTGTGACTTCTTGTCTTCCTCTGGGGGTCGGAGCATGGCAGCCCTCCCAAACACCTGACACATTGGTTCTTGTTATTGAATGCACGTACACTCTTCCGACAAATGACAAGAAGGACGAGAGAAACCAGCGGCCTTTAACTCAAGGAGGAGCTTGGCCAGAGTGGGGCAGGTGAATTGCAGGGTCTGAGGAGGAATTCCCACAGGCCGAGGGATGTGTGAAGCCCAAAATGGATTCATTCCCAGATCTTCTCCCATCTCTGTCTGGGAGAAAGAGCTCTTTACTTTCTAGAATGTTCCTCCACTTAGCTCCCCAGCCGTGGTCCTGGACACACACTTTGGCTTCAGAAAATCTTCCTTTTCACATTTTTATGCTACCCTGGAGCAAGATTCCACATGTTTGGACGAGAGCAGGCATTCTGTGCTCCACGACTTTAGGCCTTACCAGCATCCCAGACCTGCCACATGCGGTCAAGAGAATTAAAGTATGACCTAACTGGGGTGTGTGATGGGGCTGGAGCCTCACCAGACCCCAGAGATCACAGTGGGTGCTGAGGACTTTTAGGGGTCCTGTGGAATTAGGCAATAAATACTCTGCATCAGGTTCCATTCCTTATTGCCTGATGATTCCAAGGCAGAACATACCGGGTTCCGCTCCCTAAAAATCCCAGAGGCAATTATCTCCCCTGATCCCCCTTTTTTTTCTTGTTGAGCCTGGAGTTTGGGTTGGTTGCTGACCTGTTCCGAAATCCTGTTCTCGCATCTCTGCGAGCACGACTTGGTGAGCAGTCCTTCATAGTTCCTTCCTGATTGCCCTCCAGCCTTGGGACACAAGAGTGAGCTCCAGAAGGAGCATCCAGTCACCTGATCTGTATTCTGGGTAGGTCACTTAATCCGCCCCACCCTGGGTAATTACTGAGACTCATCCTTCATATCGCTTGGCTGAGGCTCAGTACGTGGGAAGGCTGGGAGGGCCAGCCTTCCGCCTCCTCAACCAGAACAGCAACCCCACTGACGGCTACAGGTTTCATTTTTATTTTTTATTTTATTTTTTGTAACTTAAAAAAATATTTATTTTTGACAGAGAGAGAGAGAGAGAGAGAGACTGAGCACAAGTGAGCAGGGGAAGGGCAGAGTGAGGGGGACAGAGGATCCAAAGCGGGCTCCACGATGACAGCAGAGAGTCTGATGTGGGGCTTAAACTCATGGAACTGTGAGATCATGACCTGAGCCAAAGTTGGACGCTTAATCGACTGAGCCACCCGGGCGCCACACGGGTTTCATTTTTAAACTGAAAATTAGGGAGGAGCTGTTTTTCACTCTCTGCTACTCAGTTTCTGGAGGAGACATGACAGGAACAAAGCTGGGTTCCCAGAGTGTTTGGTTCATGTTTAATTCTTGTTCCACATTGGTTCTGATTTGTAGCGAGAATAAGGGTTTACTTCTGGAGTTGCCTCTTCCGTTAACTTCTGATTCTGACTGTGAAGTTGGCTGGTGGCCTTCACCATGGAACAAATATTTCTGTTCTAGGCACTGAAGACACCGTGATGAACAAAACAGCTAAAATCCTGATGAACAAAACAGATAAAAGCTACAGGTCACACTCTAGTGCAACATGCAGAAAATAAACAAGATAAATAAGTAAAATATATAATGCATAGGAAAGGGATCATTGCTAAGGAGAAAAATATAAAGCAAGGAAGGGAGGGGCGCCTGGGTGGCTCAATGCGTTAAGTGTCCGACTTCGGCTCAGGTCATGATCTCACGGTTTGTGAGTTTGAGCCCTACATCAGGCTCTGTGCTGCTGACAGCTTAGAGCCTGGAGCCTACCTGAGATTCTGTGTCTCCCTCTCTCTCTGCCCCTCCCCAGCTCACTCTCTGTCTCCTCTCTCTCTCAAAAATAAACATTAATTGGGGCGCCTGGGTGGCGCAGTCGGTTAAGCGTCCGACTTCAGCCAGGTCACGATCTCGCGGTCCGCGAGTTCGAGCCCCGTGTCGGGCTCTGGGCTGATGGCTCAGAGCCTGGAGCCTGTTTCCGATTCTGTGTCTCCCTCTCTCTCTGCCCCTCCCCCGTTCATGCTCTGTCTCTCTGTCCCAAAAATAAATAAACGTTGAAAAAAAAAAATTAAAAAAAAATAAAATAAACATTAAAAAAAATAAAAAATAAAAATAAAGCAAGGAAGGGAGATGTGAGGTGTCCGTGAGGGGAGAGGAGGTCCAATATTTCAGAGGCGACAAGCGCTCAGTAACTTTCTGTGTGATTTTGGATCAGTCATGTGACTTGTCTACACTGATCTTTGTGTTGTCAAAGGAGTTAATTCTATGTGGAGGATCCTCCGCATAAGCGTATGGAAGGGACTCAATGGATATTTTTGAATGGAATATCAAATGCTTTACACACTCAAGGCATAAAGAGGAGGAGAGTGATGTTTTAAAGGTAAATTGCAGATTCTTGAATTCAGACTCCTCCTCTCCCTTTTCTTCAGATGACAAGTAGCCATGGAATATTCCAGCATTCCTCACTGCTGTCTGTGGGTCCTGAATGTTCTTGGTTTGTTCTCAGACTGTAATTTCAACAGGGGAATATTCCACATACTACTTCTTTTTTTTTAAATAACACTGAGAGCACTGTTATGTAATAAACCTCTCTATCCCCCCGAAAAAAAAGGCTGGAGGAAAAGGAGAGGGAAGAATATTATTACGGTTATTATTATTATTATTACGGCCACTGCATTTACTGGCTGATCCTGAGCCTTCCATACAGAAGGGTGTTAACAGGTGTGCTAGTTACACCCCAAACTCACAGTACCCCTGGCATTACTTGGTTGTGCGTCCTTAGGTAATTGAGTCACTTTTCCGGCTTTCCTCATTGCCTAATACACGTGGCTGTCAATATCAAACAAACTTTGGGACTTGTGAGGCAAAAAGAACAAGGGAATAATTTAAAATCACGCAGTCAATAATGTCAAATGGTACTAACAATAAAGAGAAAGTTTCCCTCTGGGTCCTGTCCAGAGGGGGTGAGAAGCTCTCTGCTTCAGTGGTCTGATCTCTGGGCTAGGGTTTCCAGATCAAATACATGTTAAATTTGAATCTGAATTTCAAATAAACATGATTTTGTTTTATTTTGTTTTGTTTAAGGATGTCCCAAATATCCTCACTTAGAATCTTCTAAGATTCCAGAGCTATAGACCCCCTCCAGACCATCTGGCCAGGGAAGGCAATCTCAAATATCCAGAGGAATCAGAAAGGTGACATCTGGATTTTTATGTGAAATCTTTCTATTTTTATGTATTTTTTATTAAAAAATTTTTTAATGTTTATTTAAGAGAGACGAGAGAGAGCGAGAGAGCGAGAGAGTGAGAGAGAGAGAGAGAGAGAGAGAGAAAACACGAGTGGGAGAGGGGCAGAAAGAGAGGAAGATACAGAATCCGAAGCAGGCTCCAGGCTCTGAGCGGTGGTCAGCACAGAGCCTGATGCGGGGCTCGAACTCATGAACTGTGAGATCATGACCTGAGCTGAAGTTGGATGCTTAACTGGGTGAGCCACCCAGGCGCCCTGAAATCTTCCTATTTTTAAATGTTTGCCACACATTCAGTTAAAAAAACAAAAACTAAAACCCACTGCATGAACCAAAGGAAATAGTGCTCTGGCCAGTTTATAAACTATGATGATGCCAAACCCTTTCAACCATTATACAGATGAGGAAGTAAAGCCTCAAGAAGACAGGGGTCAGTGAAGCTACACAGCTAAGGTTTCTCAAAAAATAACAGAACAATCATCTTGGGACTGTTGAAGAAAGAGCCAGGACTGGAGCTTTCCATGGAAGGTGAAGTCACCTCCATCAGCTTATGGGACTCTGAGAACATTCTTCAAGTTTAGCAGTTGAAATCGCTGAGACTCAAGAAAGACCAAAGTGTCACCCTCTGCCTAAAGTCACACAGGTAGGTCTCCACAGGTGAGTTGAGGGCTGTTTTTCACTTCTCCTTTGATTTAGATGACATAATACCCAAACTCCCTTTAGGATCCTAGTAAAGATAAACTCCAAATCCAATTTTCTGCCTCATAAACAGAATGGAGTCAGGAGGCCAGGCTGAGTGCCCAGACTTTTAACCCGGCTCACAAATACAGAAGGGATGTACATCTTCACATGGGAAAGATGTTCTAAAAGGCCTGGACAAAGATTTTGAAGGGATAAGGATGTGATCTAAAGCTGTGCAGGAAGGAAAGGAAGGACACAGACATAAATATTTACGAGAGCCTAGTGTGTGCCATGCACAGCAAGAGTGTGGCACAGAACTTTTTCCCTGATGTTTGCACGTCTGAGTAATTCTCATTTTTCAGGTTTCAGCTCAAGCATCACTTCCTCCGAGAGTACCCCTCCATCTCTTTAACTTACTCCGTTTCTCCACGTAAGTAAAATCTAAAATGATGTTGCTTAAGGAGATCTCCCTTCCCAGATTGCAGGCTCCGTGAGGACAGGACGGTGTCTGTCTCGCTCTCAGACGTACGCTTAGCGTCTATCATGGGACTTGGCACATAGTAGGTGCGCAACAAATGTGTTAAACATTTATGAATAGTCATGAGAATAATATTTATGCTCCATCTTTCCCGAAAGAATTTCAGTTAATCCTTCAAGTTTCTCTAAGCCTCCTGTCCTATACAGTAGGAGGTGGAACCAATAGTTCCAGGGAGAAACGGTTACGAGCAAAGAATTGGCGCGCAGAGCTGTAAAGCGTTTTTCTCCAGGTCACACAGCGGCCTGTCAATTTATGCTTCCTGGACCGATTATGGAACAGCTTGCAAACAAATTATTCGCAAACGAGCGAAGCCTATTTTTAAAGATCCCCATGCCGCGAAGCTCTAGCCGATGACGTCAGAGAACCCCGAGTTTCCGCCCCGCCCACTCCGAGCCAAGCCCCTGCTCCTCGAAAACTACCAGTCCCAGGAGGCACCGCGGCGCAGTGGCCCAGGGCTCCACGCGCGGCCCGCCCCGACGCGCCGAGGCCGCCTCCTCTGGAATTAGGAAGACGCCCGATGCCCGGCCCGCCACGCCGCCGGGACCCGCGCGGGGCCTGCCGGGACTTGTAGTCTCCGCGGGCTGGGAGTGCCGGCTTCGGAATCTCGGCCGCCGTCTGGGGGCTGAGGCGGCGCGGGCACGCGTGCGCAGTGTGCGGACTGGCCGTCGTGGGCGCCGCTCCGGCAGCTCGGTGGCTGTGGGAGCCGGGGCCGCGGCGGCGTGGGTGCTGCGGGCGGAGGGCCGACGTGAAGTTGGGCGTGAGGAGCGCGGCCGCACCAGGGCGGGGTGGGCGGGGCCGGGCTCTGGGAGCGCCGCGCCGGCTGAGGCGATCGGGGAGGCGGCCGAGCGTCCGCCGAGGAGCCGGCGGGCGCTGGTGAGTGCGGGGCGGCGGGCGGCGGGCGGTGCAGGGTCCCGGGCTGCCCCGCGGCCCCTGTCGGCGTGTGTCCGCCCCGCGCGGCTGCACCTGGGCGAGGCCGCGGCGCAGGCTCACCTGCGCGCGGGCTCCGGGGCGGCGGGAGGGGGCGGCGTCCTCTTCCCGCGACTCCTTTATTGTTTTCCTGACCTCAGCCCTCGGCGGCGTCCGGCGGAGGAGGGCGGGGAGGCCGGCGGCGGTCGCGGTCGCCGTCGCCGACGAGCTAGCTAGTCGGGGGGCTGTGCTGGGGAAGGACGGTCGCGCGCCGCTCCTGGACGCCCTGCGCCGGCCAGCTGTCCGGGGATTCCCGGCGGGCGACGCCTGTCGGGGTGGCCCGACTCCAGGACGGTGCCCACGGGGGCTCAACTGCCCGGGGCATCGTTTTCTACGGTCTTAACGCGCTTTCACTTTAGGACTCTCCGAGTCTGCAGCCGACTCCGCCCTGTGCTGTGCATAGAATCACGCTTTCCCTTCGCACCTTAATGGTGCAGATGACCGGTGCGAGGGTTGAAAGTGACTTGCCCAAGGTCACGCGGGTAGGACCAGGGAGGCGACCCGAACCCAGGTCCTTAAGCCTCGATGCCAGCCGGCAGCCGCAGCGCTTTGGGGGGAGGTCCTGAGTGGTTTGTGGTTTATCTCAGATGCTTTCTAATGACCCTCCTTGGATGGATCATCAGAGGGGAAAGTGTTGCCATAGTGAAAACGGTCTTGTTATTTATAGTGTTTACTGCCTTCGTTGACTTCTAGTTATGCTGAGTCCCATAGCAGAGCACCTGCCCTCGGCTGGGCACCCGATCGCTCTGGCGGGGGCGGGGGGCGGGGGGCAGATCCAAGACGAGGTTTAAGGAAGAAATATGCACGCGGTTTGTGCCCTTTTCCTCTCGTTTCACCTTCCAGTCCTGCGACCCTCCTTAATTTTACGATGGATCGTTGTCTGTTGCAGCAAGACTTTCTTTGCTTTCGTGAAGTCATTGCCCTTTGTGAATTGGTTTTCTAACTAGAAAATCTTATTTCCTGTGTGTTTAATGACTGGAACAAGTAGCGCGGTATGAGTTTTGTAACTATTGTCTCTTATCTTGGAACTGCTGATCGAGTCCGCTTTATTACCCCCCGTCCCCCGAGCGCTCAGCTTACATGCTTTCTGTTGGTTTAATGCCATTGAGACGCTTTTGACAGCGAAATCTGGCCAAGCTTTAATATGATTCAGAGAAAAACTGAAAAGAGTCGTTTTGGGAAACTCCATTTTTCTTCACAGTGTGAAGAACTTGAAAGAACTGTTATTTCAAAAATAGTAAGACCCATTCTTACTAAAATTCCTATCGCTTTTCGTACTCGCAATTTTCATATTAATACACTTGTGGCAAAAAAATATTTCCCCAAACATAGTAGGTCTAAATACTCCTTATCTTGGCCGAATCTTCCCAAGGAAAATTACATATTAGAATAATTATGTATTTAAACATGCATGTTTAAGCTTAGCAGAATTTGGGTTAATGGTTAATTTATTTTATAGTGCCATAAACCCTAGAATGTTTCCACTGATGAATTTCTCTTGAGTAGAGAGCCCTATCAAAGGATAGCAAGGGACATGGCTGTGAATTTGCTCTTTGCGGTAAGTAGTGGGTAACTTTTGTCACATTGAGAAGATGTGATTCATGTGTGTGGAAACTGCTTCATATGGCACTTTATCTTGCTAATTAGTAGTTTTATGGTTGCTTTGGGGAGGAGGGAAGTAGCAGGTTTGTATCTTTTTTATTCTCCGGTTTTAGCAATGTAGCCAAATAGGAAGGAGAGGTGATGCGTAAATTTGAGTTTGTCACAGGCTAGGAGAGACAGTCAAACAGGATAAGTATACAATTGTTAGGAAACTGCCATGAGTTCATAAGCCGGAAGGACCTTTTTAGAAGTGTTTAAGGGCATTAAGAATAGCATTGGGGTATTTTCTTTAGAAAGTCGCTGTGGGCAGTCCTCGCATGTTTGTTGTTAACTTATAGGATGTGAGGATGTTGAAGACGCCTGAGAAAATATCTGGAAAAGATGGCAACATTTTATATGTTTATAGGGGCTTTTTCTCTAAAAATGTCTAATGCAGCTTAAAAAAACAGAAAAACAAGACTTAAGCCCGAAAGTTCTTATGGTCATACTGTAAAACGTGCTGTTATTTTGACTGTATGATACTTTGTAACCCAGAATGAAATCTGTGAAATAATTTATTAGCATGATTTAAGTCAGACTTTGATTTTGAAACATTGCTTGCTGTTAAGTAGTTGTTCTTAAGTATTTCTGGTGTTTAAGAATGGGGGAGATAAATCATTTTCTGAGTAGAATATAGTAATTATTCAGATGTGACAACAGTTAACTCTGCTTTTATGAGACCCCAAACTTCAAGGACCATAGCAGTAACTGCCTCAGCCTTCAGCTTGAGCTGAAGTACTATGCAAGTATTACTTCTCTCCATGCTTGAGCATTTTACTGTTATTAATATTAAATTTTGATTTTCAATTTCAAGATGATTCTCTCGTTTCTGATCTGCAGTGATGTAATAAAATGGCTTCAGTAGGAAATAAATATGAAAATTGAGTTTTAATGGTTTTGACCATCGTGAGTACACAGCATTTAAAAAGGTACTGACATGATACCACAAAAGAGTTCTTAGGGCAGAAACTTGGTGGTTTTCGATGCTTGTCTGTAATGCTTGTCTGTTATTTTTAGCAACATAGAAATATGGGATGTTTTTATTTAAAAATAAAAATTCCTGTTGCTGCTTGTTTAGCAGTAGGACTCTGTTATGCCTAATGAGTAACATGAAACCACCGAACTCTAATATTTTTCCTAATAGCTGGCTGTGTAATAAAGAATATGTGAGTTTATAATGCCTGGAAGATATTTAAGCGAACGTATTTGCTGTTTATTTTGATAAGCCTTTTGATCAGTTGCATTGCTTTGATTCAGGGAAATAGTGTTCTGGGGATGTTATAGCGTAAGTTTTCTTTGAATTGGAATGTCTGTTGACCGTGAAAGAAAATGAGTGTCATCTAGGATGTTTTTTAGCATCTAAAGAAATCTGAAGGTCTTAAATACTTTTTCCTACATAGAAACCTTATAATTGTCAGTCTGATAGTTTTATTTTCCAAAAAGTTGTGGTTTTATCCTTCCACGCAGCCTAGCCTTTTATAGTTTAGCCATTGAACTCTGGATTCTGTATTCAGTTTACCCTCTTCCCGAAGAAAGGACAATCACAGGCACTTAGAACTGGAAGCAGTCTCAAAGGACTTCTCATGTAGCGTCTTACCCAGTACAGTGAATCCCCCGTGGGCATTTTCATGTCAGGTGTTTCCTCTCATTGCTAAGGGCAGTGATGCTGTTCTGTATGTCATCAGCTTATTGAGCAGTCTGAGCTTGGTGAAAACAAACAGAAGACAGTTTTATTTTTCAGTGTTTACTGCTTTCAGATATGATTTGTAGGCTCTTCCTTTTCCCCCTCTCTCTCCACCTCATAATATGGACAAATGATAGCTTTTCCATCATTGACAGCTATTAAAAGCTCATCTGTCTGTTTCAGTTTAAACCTTCAGTCTCCTATTCAATTTCAAGTTCCTGTCCTCTCTTACCCCACTGTCAGGCCACTTACTGCTTGAAGTACTTGGAGTGGAGAGGGATTGTGGTATGCTCCCAGAATTCCTTTCTCTTTCCTCTTCTGGGATCTACTTGGTCAGGGACTTGTAAGAAGCAAAATGGAAAAAGACAAGTCTTACGGGGGGCTGCTAAAGCCCTCTTTTGATGAACAGTGGCGAGCCATTCATATCCACTGATAGTCACCCACACTGGAACTTTTGGTGAGATCGCACTGAGAGACTCCCCACCGCACGTACTTCCTGGATATGGAATTTGCTGTGGGTTAACCTTTTCCAGCCTACACGCCCACCTCCTTGTCCCTGTCGTGGTGTTAGTGTTAGTGCCACCCCCGGGTTCCTAGGAGTGTGTGGGGTGAGGCGGTTTGGGGATCTTCTCTCTACAGCCAGATGTTTTGATAACAGCAAGACAGCTCAAGTCTAGCTAACCTTCTGCAGTTTTCGTTTAATCCACTGGAAACTCACTTCCTTGTGACGCCAAATGGTGCCATGCCAGCTGCAAAAATCTGCCCCCTTTTTGTGCCCTTACATTTCTTTTTTTTTTTTTTTTTGTCCCCTGCTCAAATAGGTGCACGATCAGTCATGCGATCTACTTCATAAGTAGGCATTGAACTGGAGAATGGGATGCCAGTCTCTCCTCATAGGCACTTCTTGGTGAATGATTGATTCTCTTGGAGGGCCCTGCCACTGTTTTGGGGCGAATACCCTCATCTTTTCCCTGTGTTCTCCCTGAAGACTCGAAAGACTTCTAATTTTTTCCCTCTCTCGTATCCCAGCCACTTGTATTGAGTGATGCTAAGGTTAAGGTGTTGATTAGGGTGCCAGAGCTGCCCCTGTGTGGGGGGGGAAGGGGTGTCCGTGTTGGGCTCCCCAGGTGTTGATGTCCTTATATCTTCAGCTTTGTATTTGTTAGCAAATTCGGGACAAGGCTAGTCTCACCCAGCACTAGGTAACAAATGATAGTGAACCCCTGTGGGCCTAACGAAGTCTCACTGTGCAGAATTAAAAAATTTTTTTTTTTACATTTATTTATTTTTGAGAGACAGAGAGAGACAGAGCACAAGGCGGGGAGGGGCAGAGATAGAAGGAGACACAGAATACGAAGCAAGTTCCAGGCTCCGAGCTCCGAGCTGTCAGCACAGAGCCCGATGCGGGGCTCGAACTCACGAACCGTGAGATCATGACCTGAGCCGAAGTCGGACGCTTAACCGACTGAGGCACCCAGGCGCCCCTCACTGTGCAGAATTTAATTTTTCTTTTTTTTTTTCCCTCTGTCTCTCACTGATTTTTGTTTTCTTTTTACTTTTTGGCTTACTTCCTGGTTCTTGACTGATGAAGTATCAACTGTGAATATGTTAAGTTATGACTGATTATATGGTCTAACTATACCTTAGACTGATGGATACATTTGGGGGGAGGTTTTAATAATGCAATTTTATCTATTCTTGCCTCATTCTAGCTTTGCTAAAAATAGAAATACAAGTAGAAATCCAGTATTTGAACCTTTTTCCTTCCATCGTCTAAGCAAACCAGTCATTTAAATCTGCTAGATGATTTCTTGTCTAATGAGGAAAAAGCAGCTTTCTATCTAGAAACTTAAACGCTAATACTCATTGCAAGAACATGGATCTAAGAGTATTATGCTAAGTGAAAAAAGTCAGAGAACGACAAATACCGCATGAGTTCACTCATTTGTGGAATTTAAGATACAAAATAAGTGAACAAAGAAAAAAGAGACAACCCCCCCCCCCCCCCCCCCCCCCGCTCTTGACTATAGAGAACAAACTGGTGGTTACTAGATGGGAGGTTGGGGAGGGGTGAAATAGGTGAAGGGGACTAAAAGTACACTTACGGAGATGAGCACTGGGTAATGTATGGAACTGTGGAATCACTATACTGTGCACCTGAAACTAATATAACACTATGTTAGTTGTATGTGAATAAAACAGTTGTGGAGGGAAAAAATATTGAAGTAATTATGGGCTCCTTAATGCTTCCTTCAACAAATAGTTACTGAGTGCCTTCCATGTGTCGGCACTGTTTTAGGCATTGGAGAAACAATAGTAAATACAAAAAACAAACAAACAAAAAAAAAATCACTGCTCTCCTGGAGCCTTTCCAGTGTGGGGAAACAGACAACAAACAGGTAAATAAATAAGTGATATTGTTTGTTAGCAGCAAATGCTAAGGTGCAGAGTAAAGCAGGAAAGGGAGCTGGGAAGTGGCAGTCCGGCTCACATTTGCAGTTTTAGATAGTGTCGAGATGGGTTGTCACTTTTTCTCTGGGAAAGTGACATTTGAGTTCAAAGGCCAAGTGGGGAGCTTGTCTGATGTAGTAGGTGCCCTCACTGAACACTGACATCGTCTGGGGAGATTTTAAAACGTACTGATGTTGGGGCACCTGGGTGGCTCACTAGGCTGAGGGTCTGACTCTTGATTTCAGCTCAAGTCATGATCCCAGGGTCATGGGATCAAGCCCTGCGTCGGGCCCCGCACTGAGCATGGAGCCTGCTTGGGATTCTGTCTCTCTCCCTCTGCTCTTCCCAGCTTGTGCTGTCTGTCTGTCTCTCTGTCAAAAATTTTTAAAAAGTAATGATATTCCATCTCCAGAGTTTCAGTTTTATTATGTTTAAAAAAAATTTTTTTTAATGTTTTATTTATTTTTGAGAGAGACAGAGACAGAGTGTGAACAGGGGAGGGACAGAGAGAGGGAGACACAGAATCCGAAACAGGCTCCAGGCTCTGAGCTGTCAGCCCAGAGCCCGACGCGGGGCTCCAACTCACAAGCCATGAGATCGTGACCTGAGCCGAAGTTGGACGCTCAACCGACTGAGCCACCCAGGCACCCCTTGTTATGTTTTTTTAACTTTTATTTATTTAAGTAATCCCACACCCAACGTGGGGCTCGAACTTGACAACTTTCGAGATTGGGAGTCACATGCTCTTCTGACTGAGCCAGCCAGGTGGCCCTGTCTCCGGAGTTTTCTGATTTAGTTGGTTAGGGGTGTGGGGCCAGCCTTGGCCTCAGGACTTTTAACAGCTCTTAGGTAATTCTAATAAGCAGCCAAAGTTGAAGACTTTTGAGCAGGGTGACTTTACATAATATTGTACAGAAGAGCCTGGGCTCCAGGGCTAGACTCCCCTAGTTTGAATCCTAGCTGTGCCACTTCCCAAACCTAGGACAGTGGACAAGTTATTTAAAAAATTTCTCCATGCCTTTGTTTTTTCATCTGTAAAGTTGTTGTTATAAGGATTAAATGAACTCCTATTTAAGTATTTGGAACAGTGCTTGGCAAGTAGTAATACGTGTTTATTGAATAAACACTTTTGAGTGTATGTTTTAATGGAGAATAAAGTGAATGGGGCAAGAGCAGAAGCAAGGAAGCCCCTGCAGTAATCCAGTGGAGAGGCAGTGGTGACTTGCACCACGGAGGCAGCAGAGCAGGTGATGAGAAGTAGTGGGATTCTGGGTATGTTTACAAGAGCCAACAGGCTTTGCTGCTACGTTGGACGTGTAATGAGAGAGAGAAGATTCATTCAAGTCCGACATCAGGATATTTTGCCCGAACAGCTGGAAGAAGGGAGTGGTTGGTTTTTGAGATGAGAAAGGCAGAGAGGAACAAGTTTCTAAGGGGAATATCTGGAGCAGTTTGTTAAGTTTGAGATGTCTGTTAGATAAGTAGGTAGATCTGTAGAGTGGACATTTGTACACGTGAGTCCGGAGTTCAGCTGAATGTCCAGGGCTGGAGGTAGGTATTGGAAGTCATCTGTAAGTGGACCTGTGTGAGTAAGTGAGCTCACCAAGGGACTGCATATATACAGAGAAGAGGTCCGTGGGCCACCTCCTGGGTCACTCTTACGTTTAGAGGTCTGGGAGATAAGATGTTTCTTAGAGTTTCTGGTGTGCTGTAGAGTAAAAGACAGTTGTAACTATTTCCTGTTTAAAAAAAATATTTTTTTTTAATGTTTACTTATTTTTGAGAGAGACACACAGAGCGTAAGCAGGGGAGGAACAGAGAGAGGAGGAGACATAGAATCTGAAATAGGCTCCAGACTGATAGCTCAGAGCCCGACGTGGGGCTCAAATTCATGAGCCGCAAGATCATGACCTGAGCCTAAGTCGGATGCTTACAGGCGCCCCATCCTGTTTTTAAAAAACAGCTTTATTAGAATATAATTCACCCATTTAAAGTGTACAATTCAGTAGTTTTTAGTGTATTCACAGTATATTGTGCAACTGTTACCACAGTCAATTTTAGAATATTTTTATTACTCTGGAAAGAAACTCTGTACCCTCCCATCCCTAGGTACCTCCTCAGTTCCCCTCCTCCCTTCTATCCCTAGGCAAGTGCTAATCTACTTCTGCGTTTTGGGTTTGCCCACATGGAGTGCCTATCAGTGGAATCCTATAATATGTGGTCTATTTAGAGAGATGTGGTATTCATTAGGACCTAGCATCTAGATTCATTAGATAATCATTTGGTAAAGATGGGGGCTATAAGATCTCTCTTGTAGAGAGACATTTTTCTCTTTGTAATTAATTAGTAAGAAAACTGTGGGGTAGGTATTTTGAGGCTATATGAATATTCTGTTCTCTAACAACATATTATATAATGGTTTTAGTTTATTGAAGATCCTCGCTCCAGTCCATGATTATAGTGGGAGTGCAAAGTGATGATTTTTTATTACTATCATATTTTCAAAGACCATACATTTATAATATCTCTAGTTCAGATGTATTGTGTAGAGTTTTGCCTTTTTTATACATCTTTTAACATGAAAATCATGGTTCCTAATAACAAGTAAATAAATGTTTTATTACTTTATATTATATTGCATACATTAGTAAATGTTATCTAAGATAAATCTTAGCATCAATATGTTTATGTTATTCTATAATACACATAAAATACTACCATATAAAATAGTTTCAGAATTATAATACTTAGTAGAATTACTGGGTTATAGGATAAATGTATATGTGATTTTGTTAAATAGTGCCGTATTCTCTTCACTAGGGTTGCACCATTTTGCATTTTTATGAGTGATGTAAGAGAGTCCCTGTTTTCTTACAGCCTCATCAATATAGTGTATTGTCAAGCTTTTGACTTTTTGCCAGTCTGATAGGTGAGAAATGGTATTTCTCTGTAGAACAGAGTTTTTCCATTTTGAAGAGTTGTGAACATCCACAAAGGTAGACTGAATTGTATAACCACAGTACCCATCACTTAGCTCCAACAGCCGTCAATCCAGCCCTTGCCTCCTTCAGTCCCTTCCCCCTGGATTTGTAGGTAATACTTTATCTCTGTATCAGTAAATACCTCTACCTGGTAAGGATTCATTTTCTTGGTAATATAACCACAATGACATTATCACACTGAAAATAAAGATCTATTTTCTTAATACCATTAGGCAATATTCAAATATCTAATTTTCTTAAATGTATCAGTGTTTTGTTTTTTTTACTTTTTTTTTTTGTTTAATGTTTATTCATTTTTGATGGGGGTGGGGTGGGGCGCCGAGGGGCAGAGAGAGAGGGAGACACAGAATCCAAAGCAGCTCCAGGCTCTGATCTGTCAGCACAGAGCCCCATGTGGAGCTTGAACTCATGAACCCCTAGATCGTGACCTGAGCCAAAGTCAGATGCTTAACCAACTGAGCTACCCAGGCTCCCCAGTGTTTTGTTTTTTTTTTAAACAGGATTTATATAAGGTCCCTATGTTGTGATTATGTCTTTTTTTTTTTTTTTAATGTTTATTTACTTTTAAGGGAGAGACAGAGTACAAGCCAGAGAGGACAGAGAGAGGGAGACACAGAATCTGAAGCAGGCTCCAGGCTCTGAGTTGTCAGCACAGAGCCTGACACAGGGGCTCGAACTCACGAACCATGAGATCATGAGCTGAAGTCGGACATCTAACCGACTGAGCCCCTTCTAGGTTCTTCCTCCTGTTCCTTTCCCTCTGCTCCCCGGAATTTGTTTTTGAAGGAACCATGTTACTTGTCCTGAGAAATTTCTTACAGTTTGGATTTTGCTATTTGAATCCCTGTGGTATGGTTTAACATGTTCTTCCTCTGTTTTCTGTATTTCCTACCCGTTGGTAGTTGGATCTAGAGGCTTGGTGAGATTCAGCCATTTGTATTATTTTTTTCAGAAGTGCTTCATAGACGTAACGTAGTGTGTCACGCTCTTAGACAAGTAGGCACGTGAAGTCTGGCTGCATTTTCTGTGGTGTCACTGGCAGTGCCTACTTTATCTTTGTATGTTATTTTGGGATTTTTCTTATTATGATTAATGTTGAGCATCTCTTCATATGTTTAAGGGCCATTTTTATATCTTTTTCTATAGAATGTCGGTTCGTGCCTTTTGCCCATTTTTCTATTGAACTTTTGATATATTTCCCTTGAGATTTTTTTGCAAGCTCTTTAAGTGTTAGGGAGATTAGCCGTCTGTGATGATAGAAGTTGTAAATATTTTCCACTGGTTTTTGACTTTGCTTATCAGGTTTTTGCCATGCAAAAATTAAAAAAAAAACCCTTTTTTTAATGTTTATTTTTGGGAGAGAAAAAGAGTGTGAGTGGGGGAGGGGGAGGCAGAGAGGGAGACACAGAATCGGAAGCAGGCTCCAGGATCCGAGCTGTCGGCACAGAGCCCGACACGGGGCTCGAACTCACGAACTGTGAGATCATGACCTGAGCTGAAATTAAAAGTCAAATGCTCAACCAACTGAGCCACCAGGCAGGATGGAAAAGCTTTTATAAAAAGTTATAGGTGGTCAGTTTTATCAGTGAATTTTTTGTTGCTGCTGGATATTTTTTGTTAATTTTTTAGAGTTTTAAGCTACATACAATAAACTGTATCCACTTAAAGTTTATAGTTCGATGAGTTTTGACTATATTGTAGCATGTTCCCCTGTGAAGTGGTATTCCATTGTATAGACAAATTACATTTTATTTATCTCTTCATGTGTTGACGGACATTTGGGTTGTTTCTAGTTTGGGGCTGTTAGGAATAAAGCTGCTATAAATCTTAGTGAATGAGTCTTCACATGCATATGTGTTTTCATTTTCTTGAGTAAATACCTAGGAATGGAATGACTGGGTCATAGATTAGGTGCATGTTTGGTTTTATTGCCAGAACTTTTCCCAGAGTGGTTGTATCATTTTACATTCCCATCAGCAGTACAGAAATTCTGGACGCACCACATCTTCGACAACGTTTTGTGTTGTAAGTCTGCTTACTTTTAGTCATCTGGTGGGTGTGTATGATGTCTTTTCAGTTTCACGATTATTGCTGTATTATTTACAGTCACTTTTACTCATTTTAGGGTTCGGTTCTGTAAGTTTTGACTTGTGCATATAATTGTGTAAGTTCCACCACAGTCAAGATAAACAGCAGTTACATGATCAGAAACATTTGACTTCTGCTTCTTGGTAGTTACTCCTTTTCCTTATTTCAGGCCCTAGCAATCCTGATCTGTTTTTCTGTCATGGTTTTGTTTTGTTTTGTTTGTTTCGTTTTTAACTTGCACGCAGTAAAGTTTACTCTGGTTTGTGTGGGCCTGAGTTGTGGGAAGTGTGTACCAGTGTGCCCACCACCATCAAGAATGAGAACATTTCCATCGCTGCGAAGATTACCCTTTGAAACCAGCCCCTCCCTTCACACACTGATTTGTCTTCTGTCCCTATAGCCTTTTTGATCTGGCTTCTTTCACTTGGCAAAATAGGTCTGAGATTTATCTATGCTGTACGTATCATTGGTTTGTTCGTTTATACTGTCAAGTAATATTCCATTGCATTAGATGCATCCGTTCATTTATTGGTCAAAGGTTGTTTTTGCTTTTATGCCTGCTATAAATAATGTTGCTATAAATATTTGTATACAGATTTTTCGTAAGCACAACTTTCACTTCACTTAGCTAAATACTGCCGGGTCGTAGTATATGGGTATGTTTCACTTTGTAAGAAATTGCCAAACTGTTCTTCCAAGTTGCTGTATGATTTTGCATTCCCACCAGCAGTGTATGAGAGGGGGTTCATTTGTTCCACATGCTTGTCAGCATTCGGCATCGCCAGGGTTTTGTTGTTGTTTTTTGGGTTGTTTTTGTTTTAGCCATTCTAGTAGGTATGCTGTGGTATCTCTTGGTTTTTATTTGCAGCACCTTTCTGACTAATGATGGTGAGCATCTTTTTATGTGCTCATTTACTATTCTATATCTTCTTTGTTGACTTGTCCAGATTTTTTGGCCATTTTCCTAATTGGTTGTTTGTCTTACTAAATTGTAATAATTTCTTGCCTGTTCTTGGATATCATGTATTTGATAGACATATATGTACTGAATATTTCTCCCATTTTGTGGCTTATCTTTTGATTTCTTAACAGTGTCTTTCAAAGAGCAGTTTTTAATTTTGATGAAGTCCAATCTAACAACTACTATATGGTGCATGCTCTTTGTGTCTTAATTAAGAATTCTTTGTGTACCCACAGAGTCATGAACACTTTCTCCTATGGATTTTTTTTTTCCACTTTTTTTTTTATTTTTTATTTTTGGGACAGAGAGAGACAGAGCATGAACGGGGGAGGGGCAGAGAGAGAGGGAGACACAGAATCGGAAACAGGCTCTAGGCTCCGAGCCATCAGCCCAGAGCCTGACGCGGGGCTCGAACTCCTGGACTGCGAGATCGTGACCTGGCTGAAGTCGGACGCTCAACCGACTGTGCCACCCAGGCGCCCCTCTCCTATGGATTTTTTAAGAAGCTTTCTTGTTGTGGCTTTCAAATTAGGTCTGTGATTAATTTTGTTACATTGTTTTCCCACATGGATAGCTAATTGTCCTAGCACCATTTGTTGAGAAGACTATCCTTTCCCGATGGAATTGCCTTGGGAACATCTTTGTTGAAAATCAATTGACAGTGTGTCTAAGAGTCTGCTTCTGGATGTACTCTGTTCCATTGATTTATTATATTAGTCTTTTTTTTTTTTTTTAATCAACCCTACATTGTCTTTATTGCTGTAGCTTTATTGTTAAGTCTTAAAATCAAATAGTGTAAATCATCCTACTCTATTCTTTGGGAAATATATTTGGCTTTTCCAGATCATTTGTATTTCAATGTATATCATAGAATATGTGTCATATTCTCAATTTTTATAAAATACCCTGCTGGAATTTTGATTGGATTAACTGTATCAATACTTCAGTTGTTTTTTTTTTTAATGTTTATACATTCTGAGAGAGAAAAAGCGCGTGCCCATGTGTGAATGGGGGAGGGGCAGTGAGAGAGAGAGAATCCCAAACAGGCTCCATGCTGTCAGTGCAGAGCCCAGCGTGGGGCTCCACCCCACGAATGGTGAGATCATGACCTGAGCCGAAATCAAGAGTTGGATGCTTAATTGACTGAGCCAGCCAGGTGCCCCTCAGTATTTCATTCTTTTCTGTGTCTGCATAATATGCCATTGTGTGAGATACATCTATGTTGTTTAACCATTCACCTGTTGGATGAACGAATAGGTTTATACTCTTTCGCTATTGTGAATAGTGCTGCTACGACTATTCATGTATACGTGAGTAACTGTTTTCACTTCTTTTGGGTATATATCTAGGAGTAGAAATGCTGAGTCATATGGTAATTCTGTGTTTAACTTTAGAAGAATTACTGAACTGTTTTACACAGCTGTTACACTGTCTTACAATGTTGGAGGGTTCCGGTTTTTCCACATCTTTGCCAACACTTGTTATTTTTCTTTCTTTTAATTATCGCCATCCTAGTGGGTGTGAAGCGGTGTCTCACTGTGATTTTGATTTCCATTCCCCTGGTTACTAACGATATTGAGCATCTTTTTGTGCTCTGTTGGCCAGAACATCTTGTGGGTTCTGTCGTATATCTTCTTTGGGAGAAATGTCTTTTCATGTCCTTGCCTGTTTTTTATTTGGATTGCTTGCTATTGTGTTGTAAGAGCTGTTTATATATTCTGGGTATTAGACCCTTGTTAGGTATGTAATTTGCAAATATTTCCTTTCATTCTGTAGGTTCTCTTTTCATTTTCTTGATGTTCTTTGATGCAAAAAAGCGTCTAGTTTTTATGAAGTCCAATTTAGCTTATTTTTTCTTTTGATGTTCATGCTTTTGGTGTCATATCTAAGAATTCACTGCCAAATCCAAGGTCATGAATATCAGCCTCTATGTTTGTTTTTTTTTAAGTTTTATACTTTCAGCTATCCTATATTTAGATTGTTAATCCATTTTGAGTTAATTTTCATATATAGTGTGAAGAGAGGTCCAGTTTCATTCTTTAGCATGCGGATATCCACTTGTCCCAGCACCATATTTTGAAGAGACTAGATCTTTCTTCATTTGCGTGATGTTGGCATCTTTGTTGAAAATTAGTCGACCATAGATGTGTGGGTTTATCTGGGCTTTCGGTTTTATTCCTTTATGGGCACCTGGGTGGAGCAGTTGGTTAAGTGTCCGACTCTTGAGCGTGGCTCAGGTCATGATCTCACAGTTTGTGAGTTCGAGCCCCACGTTGGGTTCTGCACTGCTGGTGCGGAGCCTGCTTGGAATTCTGTCTCTTCCTCTCTCTGCCCTTCCCTAGCTTGTGCGTGCGTTCCTCGCTCTCTCTCTCTCTCTCTCTCTCTCAAAAAAAAAATAAAAACTTAAACAGTTTTATTCCTTTGGTATATGTCTGTCCTCATGGCAGTACCACACAAGCGGATAGTTTTTATCTATGGGATACAGGCAAACCTAGGAGATGCTGTGGGTTAGGCCCCAGACTACCACGATAAGGCAACTATCGCAATAAAGCAAGTCCAATGAAAAATTTGGTTTTCCAGTGCATATGAAAGTTATGTTCACACTATACTGTAGTCTCTTCAGTGGGCAATAATATTACATCTAAGGAAAACAACGTATATACCCTAATTTAAAACTACTTTATTGCTAAGAAAATGCTAACCATCACCTGAGCTTTTAGTGCGTCATAATCACTCATCACCATGACAAATATAGTAATAATGAAAAAGTTTGCAATAGTGTGAGAATCACCCAGATGTGACACAGAGACACAAAGTGAGTGAACAGATGCTGTTGGAAAAAATGGTACCAGTAGACTCTCTTGATGTAAGGGTTGCCACAAAACTTCATCTGTCAAGAACACAGTAACTGTTCGTGCAGTAAAGGGAAGGGAAGCACAATAAAATGAGGTATGCCTGTACATTAGTGTATTAATATTTCAAGTTTTGATTACATTTTAGAAATTTTTTAAAGGTTGGATAAGTTCATTAAAGAAATTATCTCCTCTAAGTGCCAGATTTATAACAACACACATATGCAAACTTAGTGGATACTTTTGTTTAAAAAGTTTTGGTGTGTCTTAACCATTTCTCTGGCTGCGTACAGAATAATGATTTAGATATGCAGTCTATTATTAGGATGTGTTCTAATTGAATTTTGACTATGGGTTAAACTTACCTTGAGCCTTTAAATGAGGAGCTAGTTACATAAATAAATTCAACCCGCCAGAAGGTGTTGGCGCTGGCTGTAGAAGAACTAGAACAGGAGCAGTTCAGATGTGCATCCATTAGGAAAAGGAGTCATATCTATAGTTTCTAGAGGAAAAAAATGGCTGGGAACTCTGCTTTTTACTGGAGTCATGGTTTTTAAGTTTAATCCCTACAACCAAAATTTTAGTACCTGAAGAATCAGAATATGATATGCCTCTGAAGTCTCTTTTAATGTATAACTTCTCTCTTCCCCTCTTTTTTCCCCAGGGTAATTTATTTACTAAAGAAACTGAGTTGTTCTGTTGTTTCCCACAGTCTGGCTTTTGCTGATTGAATCCCTATGGGCAGGCAGTGTAATACATTCCTCTGCAGTCTTTATTTCCTGTAAATTGGTAGTTTGACATGATAGAAACTTTTTTGTTACATGTTCACTTCATAGGTGATGTTTGTGGCTTTCATCAGGAAGTACATAAATACCTGCTTATCTCCCTTTTTATGATATTAACTAATTTTACTTTGATTCATTTTAGTTTTGGCAATTTGAAGGGTTTGAGAGACAGGGTGGTGTAAGATGTTAAGATTTAAGCTCTAGAGCCCAAGAATCTGGGTTCGTGTTTTGATTTCTTATCTACTGGTTCTCTAATCTTGGAAAGTGACTTTCCCTTATGAGCATCAAGTTTCTTATCTGTGAAATGGGGATGATGATGCCTGTTCATGAGGTCGTTTTGAGCGTTCAGTGAGAAAATGCGTGAAAAAGAACCTTGCACAGAGCCTAGCATATAGTCAGTGGCCAATAAATGTTACCTATTCTGTGACTTTAAAAATATTCTAAACTAATCTGAAAGGTTATAAGTGAAATTTATAAGTGAGGAGATTAAGTTTGGATAGCTGTTTTTTGGGGAGTTTTTTGTTTTTGCTTCACCTGTGTTTATTAAGGGAAAAAAGGAAGTCAGTTATTCAGCTGAGGTGACTCGCTCTCCTTTGCTCCCATCAATGTGTATAGTTGCATTTAGTAACCATTCATAATAAGCTTAATTTCAAAAGTGATTTTTGCCCATGCTTCCTAAGGCTTCACATTATCTGGCCCTCACTTAGTTTTGGAAAACAGGCTCTTTCTTGAACAGACTGTACCATAGCACATTTTATGCATGAAGTCCACCAAGAAATACTCACTGTTAATGTTTTTATTTTGCAGTGTAATGTTCAGGCTCAGAAATGCCTTATGTGGATCGTCAGAATCGCATTTGTGGTTTTCTAGACATTGAGGAAAATGAAAACAGTGGGAAATTTCTTCGAAGGTACTTCATACTGGATACCAGAGAAGATAGTTTTGTATGGTACATGGATAATCCACAGGTTTGTAAAATCCAAACGGTCACCTTTTTTCCAAAACTCACAAGAGTTTTAATTATTCAAGTATTTAACATACCATCTGGTGTGAGGATTTGTCCTACTAAATAAACAATATATGTTTAGATTTATTTCTACTGGCTGCGTTCTTTCTGTCTGCACCCTCAACTCCTGCTATCGTATTTGAATTTCAGAAGATGAAACTAAGTTTATTTAATAAAAATTTATGCATGCATATCTGGGGTTCCCCCCCCCCCCCCTTGGGAGAGAAATGCTGTCTCTGGTAGAAAATACATAAATCGTTTAAATTTAAGAGACTTTCTCTAGAGACTACTGTCTTTTGTTTCTTTGGTAAAGAAACTACATCACCTAGTTGACACTTCCCGTGGGTAGTCCTTTCATCCTGCAGGGTCAGATTTGAGTGTCAGTAAGTGTCATGCCATTCAGGAACTGAAATGCACTTTGATTTTATTGTTGCCTTTCAGATCATTGGGGAAATGTCATAAACTAAAACTTAGAATCCCCATTTTAAGATCTGTAAAAGACCTTGGACTGGAGAGTATCTGTCGAGTAGTTTGTAAATTTTCTCTACCTGTGAAACTCTTCATTCAAATTGGGGTGGATGTTGCAAGGAGTCCCTAGCAGACGTCTAAGCTGGTTTGGTCTGGTGGGTGAGAGACTCTTAGAGTCGAGGGAGGAGCGGGGACTGGTGGGAGGTTCCATTCTGTTCCACAGAGAAGGAACTAGATCTCCTGACAGCCAAGCTAGTATTCTTTACCAGTGTGTACTTATTTTAGGTTAGACAAAATACTTATTTATTTGTATTTGTTTATTTAGAAGTCAAGTTGTAAGAGACTTGAGTATAAATTTAACCTCCTCTTTAATGTAGGAAAACTGTCTATCCCTAATCTTCACTTTAGCTGTTGTTCGTATTACACATTATCAAAAAGTACTTACTGTATTTGAGACACTTCAATTATTATTTGCTCTGTGAGCCAAAATCTGTCTCCTTGTATTTGCTACCCATTAAACCTACTCTGTCCTCTGATTCTCTATAAACTTTAGTCCTTTTATTCAGACACAGCCCTTGAAATTTTGGAGGGTAATTTGTATTTTAATTCAGTGTAGATTATTTGAGTGCTGACTTTCAGACTTTTTTCCCTAGGAGTGGTCTACGCTCTATCCTTATTCTTAATCGAGTTTATTGATTCTGTTTTACTCTCTTATCTCTGGGTGTAACCACCTTTCTTGGGTGATAGTAACCTGGCTATACAACTGTATGATTAATACCTTTATTTACTTGTCCAGAGTCAGTGGGAGAAGGAACAGGTCAGCAGAAATCAGAAGTTCATGTTTGCCTTTTTTTTTTTAACATCAGATTTCTCCCCTTTATGACCCCATCTTTTTATCTGTGGCATAATCCCCTCCCAAACTCTCTTTCGCAAAGAGGAAAGTAACTTCGTTCCCCTTGACTCCCTCTAATTACTAGTTTCCAGGGAACGGTTCTCCTCTCCCTTATGAGCCGTTGCACAGTCTGCCTGTGCTCTTCCTGGTTTGTCTCTCTGCGAGATCTGATGGACCGATATGTATGGTTTCTCCTGAATTGTATTTAAAGCTCCTTGATTATTCTTCTTCCTTCATATATAATGGATTCTCCTCCTCAGAATTCCTCCTTTCATCAGCACTTCCCACTTCAAGCTAGAAGAAGGTGGGCACAAAATGGACTATGTTTATTACGCCTAAGGAAACATGAACTTGGAATTCAGAGTTAAGGTCTTCACGGAAGTAGTAGCATTCGGAATTGACCCAGAAGGGTGGGTACGATTTCGGCCAAGAGATGGAGAAGTGGGTCTTCCCACTCTTAGTGCTCTAACAATAGCATGGACAAAGAAATCCAAACAAGGAAGCCTGTGGTGTATGTGGAGAATAGGTCACTTTGGCTATAGCAGGCAGGGTGTATGTTGAAGTCTGCACTCAGCTAGGTCTTTTGTTGTTGTTGTTGTTGTTAAGTTTGTTTGTTTGTTTAAGTAATATCTACACCCAGCATGGGCTCGAGCTCACAACCCTGAGATCAAGAGCTGCATGCTCTTCTGACTGAGCCAGCCTGGCGCCCCACATGAACTCTTTTAAAGCCAAATTTCCATGATGTAATTAACACATTTTTTAAAAATTGAATGTAGTGCAGAATTTTAAATCTGTTTTTATATTCAGTTCTTAATAATTTTAACTCTTCATTCTGATGAGAATCTTTTACCATCTTGACTCTGCAACCAGTGGATTAGCCATCAATATAATAGCTTGGTGTCACTTTATTTAAAAAAAAATTTTTTTTTTAATGTGTATTTATTTTAGAGACAGAGAAACAGAGCACAAGCGGGGTCAGGGCAGAGAGAGGGAGACACAGAATCTGAAACAGGCTCCAGGCTCTGAGCTGTCAGCGTAGAGCCCAAAGCGGGGCTTGAACTCACAAACCATGAGCTCATGACCTGAGCCAAATTCGGACACTCAGCCGACTGAGCCACCCAGGCGCCCATCTTGGTGTCATTTTTAAATGTATTAAGACTTGTATCTCCTCATGAAAACTTTAGTAAGATGTCTTGCTAAGGTTATTACGTTAGGTTGAGCCATGTGAAATGGCCAATATACCACCGTTTTAATCTATTAAAAAATGACAGTTTCATAGGATTCAATCTAGTTGCCTACGTTATGGTGCCGTAGATTATAACGATCATAAGCCCTGATAATGAAAGAAAATCCGTTTTAGTCACCTGTCCTTAGGGAACCATTCCTCCTCCGTTTTCCTTTCTTTACCACTAACTATTGGTTTAAAAATCCATTCTAGTGTATCACTAGGGATCAGTTTGGAGCTTTCTGTGTTTTGTCGAGGGCATGGGTATGGTGGAGAATTAAATAATTGAGTAGCTGTCTCAGGAAGTGACTTTGAAGAAACTTGAAAAAGATATTTTGGCAAAAGGAGTGCAGAAACTCATAAGGACGAATGGCTTACTTTCCTTTTTATCTTAAATGTCATGAGTTGATTATTTCTTGTTCACTGTCAAGTACAGATTTTGAAACCTACTTTTATGTAGTTGAACATGGCAGTAATCGTACCAATCCATAGAAACTAGGTATTTTGAATATTCGTTATCTCCAACTACTTATATTTCTCTATACTGTGCCAGTGTTCAGTCTGTGATCCTTTATGTCATGTGGCCATGACATAGTGCTCATTTCTCTTCTTCATACAGAGGCTTAGAACCGTATTCAGTTAGTTAAAATAATACGTTTTTGGAGGACTTAACAGAAAAATAACAATTTTGAATGAAGGGTAGCAGTGTTTGAAAAAAATCACATTGACAGGAGTTAGGAGGTCTTGAAGACATTTTAACATTTCATTTCCTTATCCAAAATTTAAAAAAAAAGCACACACACACAAAGCAACCTGTAATCTTAATAAAACATTTTGTATAAGAACAACCATTTACATTTCTACCTTAACAATTATAATTTTATATACATATTTATTTATGGTTTATACTTAGAAGCTCGAACATAGTATACGGTTTAAAGCAAAACATAATGCAGTTTACATAGGAGTGAATGTCTGAGAAGACCTGTCCCTGTCAACAATAACCAGTTTATATTTGGGAGTCTTGAGGCTTTCGTGTGATTGTCTCCAGGAAGCTCATAGAGAGGTTCAAGAGAAGTACCTCCTAATCGTTCATGAGAACAAAGCCAAAGGTTTTCTTTTCTTTTTTTTTTTTAATGTTTATTTATTTAAAAAAAAAATTTTTTTTTTTAAAGTTTATTTATTTTTGGGACAGAGAGAGACAGAGCATGAATGGGGGAGGGGCAGAGAGAGAGGGAGACACACAGAATCAGAAGCAGGCTCCAGGCTCTGAGCCATCAGCCCAGAGCCTGACGCGGGGCTCGAACTCACGGACCGCGAGATCGTGACCTGAGCTGAAGTCGGACGCTTAACCGACTGAGCCACCCAGGCGCCCCATTGTTTATTTATTTTTGAGAGAGACCGAGCACGAGCAGGGGAGGGGCAGAGAGAAAGGGAGACACAGAAGCCAAAGCCAGCTCCAGGCTCTGAGCTGTCAGCAAAGAGCCTGATGTGGGCCTTGAACCCACAAGCCGTGAGATCATGACCTGAGCTGAAGTCAGACGCTTAGCCAACAGAGCCACCCAGGCGCCCCAAAAGTTTTCTTTTTAATATACATTCTTATAAAGTCAGTAAAGAAGTTGATCTTGGTTAATCTACAGTGGAGGAAACTTTCAAAGTGAAGACTGTTTTAATTTTACTTTTAAAATCTATCAGAGTTTTCCTTTATTTTCTTTATTAATTTTTTCCAGGTTCTTTACCTGGTGTTCCTGCCTCCTTCTTCCCCCTCTTTCACCCGTCCCCTTTATTATATTACAGGATATGTTAAAGCACAATTTCGACTACAGAACTGCTCACAAGCCTTCTTTAACGGTTTCAAATTCTTTAACGGTATAAATTCTTTGCCACTTTTTTATTTAGGTCTTTTTTACTTAGGTTAGATTCTTGGTTCAAGTTCCCAAACTGGTGTTTTCTACTACAACCCTGTATGATCCCATATTATGTGTAGCTTCTGGCCGCCCTCATCTGCCTGCTGTAGTTCCTCTGCTTTCTCTGCCTGGAATATTCTCTCTTCTGTTTGCATTTCACATATTTCCTTATTTAAAGACCAACCTAAATGCTGTTCATGTTTCCACAGAGTCCTTCCTGCCAGTCTTTCCCAGACATGATTCTCTCTTCTTAATTCTTTACCCCTAGCCCTTTCAGGACCCAAACCCTGCCTCAAACTTGTTAGGGAAGAACAAAAATATAGTGAACATGTCAGTATATACACTCCTGACATATGGCTTAAAGAGTATCAGTTAATAATTATTTTAAAAAATGGAATCAATATAAATAAAGGACGGTATAATACTAATATGTTTAAATGGAAGAAAATCAAACTTTTGGGGATATATTTGATTAATAATTTTTAATAGAACAAAGTAACATGTGTAGTATTGAAATCTCTTACAATTGTATTTACGTCTCAAGTATTTTTTCCCATTGCCTTCAGGAACAAAGTCTGATCTTGTTTATGGCTTTTAAAGCTCATGAAAAAGAAAGTGAGTTTAGCTGCAATGATAAAACTAGCCTTTTAGTTATGGAATGTGTTACGGTGGAACCAAGTAGAATTTGGTTTTGTTATCCATGCCGTCAACTTGATTTGTAAATACTTGAACTGAAAAAGTTGATTTGTAAAGTGGAATATTAAAAAATATTTCTTAACTGCTTTTAGTATGTGTAGAACATTATAACATAAATTAATAATGCTGGATACTAATTATATATTAATGATTTGTTTCCAGAACTTACCTTCTGGATCATCACGTGTGGGAGCCATTAAACTTACCTACATTTCAAAGGTAGTTTTTCTATATCGTTTCTCAGTCATGCATGAATTAGAATTGCTTGGGATATGAGCGTGAATGAGGGGCGGTTTCCTTTCCTGTGTCATTTAGTGATGATGTTCGGGGTCATATCATGAGGAAGATGGTACCTGGCCACTATGTGTAGGAAGGTCTTTGGTAAAATTAGGCAAAATATGGAGTTAACTTGTAAGATGTGGCCAATTGCAGAAGTTAACATTAATCTTTACGATTAGGTATATGAATATCAGAAGGAGAATAAACAGTTAATGATTAAGTTCTGTCTTTGGGAAATCTGGAGTTTTGTTTTTTTAAGTTTATTTATTTTGAGAGAGAAAGTGCAAGTCAGGGAGGGTCAGAGAGAGAGGGAGAGAGAGAATCCCAAGCAGGCTTTGCACACTGTCAGTGCAGGGCCCAGCATGGGGCTGGAACCCATGAACCGTGAGAAGTCGGACGCTTAACCAACTGAGCCCCCCAGGCTTCTCCCCTGGAGAAGGTTTTTTCTAAGTCCGTATTGTATTTATTTAAACTGTTTTCCAGCTTTTAATCCCCTTACCTCTGACTTTTTATTTCTTTATGTTTTATTTTGAAGAAAGTAAGAACCATCTGCATGATAAAAGAATGATTTTTCCCTCATTTCACTTTGTCTCTACTAATTTCTGTTTTCTCATTTGTCGATTTTTCTGGAATTTTTGCAATACTATTTTTCTCTTCAAAAATTGAGATTTGGTATTTTCAGGTATTTTTTTTCCCTTTATTATATTGGGGTGGGAACTGAGATAGAGATGTCGAGGAGCTAGGCCTATGGGGTTTTTATACAAAGTAATGTGCGTCGATGGCTCAAGATAGAAGGTGTGAAAAGTAGATTAAGTAATATGCACGTGTATACTATTATGCATATATTGGGATTTGTTAGCAGAGGTCTTCAAGAGAAGACCAGTTTACAAGTGTGCTTATAAAGGTAGACATTCATAGATAAAGTACTTCATTATCAGGATCACAGCAGAGCTGTTCATTCTCACTGACCAAAAAAAAAAAAAAAAAAGAAAAAAAAATCAGCCCTTGGACGACAAAGATTACATATTGAAAGGGAAACCTTTTTTTTTATTATTATTATTTATTTAATTAAAACCATATTATTTAATCTGCAGAAGACAAATATTGTTTAAGTATACCTTAAGTGTCCCTGTAAATCAAAACATTTAATAAGTGTTTCAGGGTAGCTCGCAGCTTCAATTCTAGAGTGCTTGTTATTAGGAAGCATAGCGTGTCTTCGTAAAGTAAGTGTTAGAGCCCTGGTCTGCCGGCCGGCCGGTAGGGTATCGCGCTGTAATGTGAGTTTGTTGCCAAGCGCTTTTGCCTCTCCGGGAGGTGATGAGGAAAAGGCAGTTGAGATCGCCCACATGCTCCTATCTTTTCAATCGTTTGTTGCCTGGTCTTTTCAAAAATGAAGCACTGACTGAGCAAGTGGCCCTGACTGACCAGCTGCTTCCTGAATCTTCCTCGGCTCCTCTTTTAAAATATAACCTTTTCTGTGCAGCCCTGTTGACTTTCATCTCTGTCCCGAAGTTTCACTTGTACAGTTTGTACTCTGCTTTAGACATGCCTCTTTTTTTCCAGAATTTATTCTTGGAACAAATTCCAGTGTGACTCAGAGCTGTGAATTTGTAGTTGGGATCAGTCAGGAGCCCCAGACTTAGAATTCCTTTTGAAGGTACAAAACAGACGCTACAATTACATGTTCTGACACCGGCACTAGGGTCGTAATAGTCAGGAATAGGCTTCCGAGAGGGCTACGTTATTTGAGGGAATAACAGTAATCAGGTGCCAGTTGCTTCCCTTCTGAAAGGAACCACGTGCTGCGTTTAGCAAAGGGACCCCGCGATCCCAGGGTATTCTGCTGCACACGAGGGCATCCGGTGCCGTTTTGGGTTCCTCATTGCAGATTAATGCCTTTTGGATTTTTGGACGTTGTTAAATACACAATCTCCCCCTTGCCCACCATCATTTTCTCTTCAGGTTCACAGCTAATTTAGAAATACGCAATCTGGGAAGAATTCAGAGTTTCTGTAGTGTGTTCCGAGGGTATTTTGAAACTTATGTTATACTACAAAATGTCCCATGTGTTACATAAAACTTAAGGGTTTACTTTCAACTTCTTCACATTTCCTTAGAATAAATGCAAGTTTGTTCAAAGAGAACAGGGAAGTATCGTTTGTTTTGAACATCTTACAGTTGGGACCCATGTTCTGTGTTCAATTTGCAGTTCTTTTTCAGTAGCCTTTAAAGTGTAATTTCAGGCCTGAGTGCTAAATGTGTGTGTGGGATTACTGGGAGATCGTACTTGTGGGAGTTGGTGCAGCATTTAAGGTTGGTTACAGTCACATATGAAGAAGTCAGTGACTCGTCTCTCTGTTTTGTTAGGTTAGCGATGCAACTAAGCTAAGGCCAAAGGCTGAGTTCTGTTTTGGTAAGTAGCCATATTTTATATGTTAATTGATTTAAGTTTGGCCAACATAATTACATCATAATTGTAAAAGGAAACAGTCCTGGAAAACCATATGACACAAACCTGTGGGTTAATGGATTATTCTGAGGCAAATTCCCTTGAAGCCACCATCCAGGTGAAGAAATAAAACTTCTCGCCTACCCTCGAAGCCTCTTTCCTGTGTCCATCCCGGTCACGGCCGCCTCCCTCGGCCCACATATAGTCCTTATCTGGGCGTTTATAGCGATGACCGCCAGAGAGATTTCAGGTAATTTCTAACTTTCTACCTTGTATTATTCTATATTACATGCATTTATAAATAACGGAAAGGATTTGGTCTTCCGCTCGTGGGTCGTGAGAAGTGTACAGCTTGGGGGTAGAGGTAGTTGAGGGTGTCTGATTCACTTGTTCGGCAAACATTTAGTGTCTAGTGTGTGCACACTGTGCTTGGCACTGGGCCGTAAGAGTATTAAAAGGCGGTTGTCGCCCTTAAGAATCTCACAGGCTGCTTGTCTCTCAGACACCGGACCTGGTGAGATCCTTGCATTTCTTACAGTCAGTGCATGACGGAGTGTACAATCTATTAAAGAAACACAAAGGAAGAGCTTCACATCCTTACTGGGGATCCTTACCAGGGAGAGCCACACTGGGTGAAGAGGCACTTGAGTTGGTGGCCAGCTCAACCTTGGTCATCCTCCAGCGTTTGGAAGAGAAGGGGGAGGGATCACAGGACCAGAGGCACGCGGGAGAGAAGAGCGAGGTGTGTGCGGACATCTGAAAACTCAGGGAGGCTGGCAGGAACGGTGAGAGACCAAAAAGTAAAAGGCCAGGCAGAAGTCCGGGCGTAACACGTGTACAAGTGGTATATGTGTATGTATGTGTGGGAACGAGAGGTGAGAAACTAGCATCTAGCAAGCTGACATAGGTAAAGGATGTGCTTTGTATGGACAGGAGAGTTTTGATACAGGCAGATTGGCTCAGTGGCTTCCGAACTACTCTCCTTATCTAAGGGCCCGCATCTGGGTCGTGGCAGTGGGAGAGGGGGGACAGACAACACTGGAAGGAAATGTGCAGGGCCTTGGTGACTGGATGTGTGGGAAGAGAGAGCTATCAGGCAGGTTCGCTTCAAGTAAAGAAATGAGGACCTGAGAGCTGGATTGGGTAAAGTGTTTGATAAGGAGTTTGAAGTGGTGAGGAAACATCCAAATGGAAATGTTCCGGTGACGTAATTGAAGATGGATGGAGCTTGAAGATCAAGAATGGAGAAATTTGGAACTTGTGAAAATAGTTGGGTGGTAGTTGAAGCCGGGAGAGTTGATGTGCTCTCAGAGTCTGTCAAGGGACACCAGTGATGGAAAGGACAAAATTCAGAGTGGCCAACTGGCATCAAAAAGGACCATTTTACATTAACGTAAAATACTTCTTGAGGTAGAAATGATATCAGCGTTCTTTGTTCTCTTTTTTTTTTTAAGGTTTTTTTTTTTTTTTTTTTTTTTAATTTATTTCTGAGACAGAGAGAGACAGAGCATGAGCAGGGGAGTGACAGAGAGAGGGAGACACAGAATCCAAAGCAGGCTTCAGGCTCTGAGCTGTCAGCACACAGCCCAACGCGGGGCTCAAACTCACGGACTGTGAGATCATGACCTGAGCTAAAGTCGGACGCTTCACTGACTGAGCCACTCAGGCGCCCCTGTTCTCTTTTGCTTGAAAAGGGTGGGTTTCTTCTTTAGGCATTGTGTTGGGGATAACATCTGATGGCAGTCATATACATCCAGTAAGCGACTAGGGTGTGGGCAGGATGTAATGCAGCTGTTCAGAGAATCCTCTATAAGGCTTTTATCACCTCTAAGAAACCAAAAGAAAAATTTATGTGCTTATTACAAATTTATAAACAGGAAAATGCTTCAGAGCCTTGTGAGTGAAAAGCTAATGGGGGCAACAGAGAACTTTGTTTTAGAATGTATAATGCATATTCTCTTGACGAGTCTTTTTAATGTAAAACCTCAAACCTACAGCTTGAAGGAATAGTAGTATATAGTAACATACATAACATTCAGTCATTGGAGTATGTAGAATGGGTGATTTTAGTTGGAGTCAGAGATTAAGGTTATTTGTTGGTCTGTCAGTAGTTTGTTAGTCCATACTATAGAGGGCATAGAGAAGAGATTCATAAAATGCTTGTCTTCAGAGAGGGCGGCACAGATTCCTAAAATGGAACTACAACTTCCATTCAGAATGGCAACATAAAGATTCTTCCACCTTTATTTTATCTCCCGATTGTTCAAAAACAAGTGAGAACAAGAAACACTCAAACCATCGTTGCAGACGTCTGTAACCCACAGTGTATACAGGTGGGAAGTGGATGGGGGGAATGGAAAATAACTTAGCAGAGTAGAGAAGAAGCCAGTGAGGAGCTGGCCTGTCAGCGTCCTGCCCCCACCCCAACTCCAGAGAGACTTAGGTCCTGGGTACCGTATGGGGAGGCAGCGGAGAGGAGGACCCAAAACGGACTACATTTGGATGTCTGTGTCAGGGACAGCCTCCAGTCCCTGCTTCCATGCAGCTTAGTTGGGCAGCTGTCCTTCCACCATCCCAGCAAGAAATGGCATGTGTAGTACCTTTAGAAATAGAACCAGTGAGGGGCGCCTGGCTGGCTCAGTTGGAGGAGCATGTGACTCTTGATCTCAGGTTCGTGAGCTCCAGCCCCATGATGGGTGTAGAGATTACTTAAATAAATAAAAACTTAGAAAGAAAAGAAAGAAAGAAAGAAAGAAAGAAAGAAAGAAAGAAAGAAAGAAAGAAAGAAAGAAGAAAGAGAAAGAAAGAAAGAAAGAAAGAAAGAAAGAAAGAAAGAAAAAGAGAAAGAAAAAGGAAAGAAAGAAAGAAAGAAAGAAAGAAAGAGAAAGAGAAGAAAAAAGAAAGAAAGAAAGAATCAGGCTCTGTGTTCGGGAAGAAGGGGAGAGATGAAGCGTGAAACTGAAAATACGACTAAGTGAAAATATGTGCATGGAATGCACCTCTTTTCCTGTGTCCAGTTCCAGAGCACTGGGCAGCCAGGTATAGTGGGGTGGGTCTGCATACTCTAGAGAAGAGAGCCATAGGTGCTGACATCTGGGCATTTCTACTAGAAGACTTTGCCAAGTGAGGTCCAGCGGTTAGTAACCCTACATATGTTTCAGGGAGCTTCCAGTTAGTTTTTTTAGTGCCTTGCTTTTAAATATGAATAGACAGCCTGGGATTACATGACATTTGAGGAGAGAGCACTATCAAATAGGAAAAGGAACACAAGACAATGCAAAACTCAGAAGAAAAAGGCAAAAAATCTGAAAGAACAAAGACAGACCGATGAGAGGAGAGAAATAAGAAAATTAGTGGTTCCTTTTAGAAAGTCTGCCATCTGATTGAGAGAACGAGAGGATGGACAAAGAATAGAGGGAACTGAGAAAACTGGCAAATAATGTGAGAAAGTGTCTCACAACCATTTGGTCGCTACCCATACCCGAACTGTAACCAGTTGATCTTAGGTGTCAGATGATTTTTGCTTGCAGTCAAGCTAGTGTTTGTGCTTCAGGCTTTATCTGTTTGATACATTCACTCTGATGGTAAAGATTTGAAATGAAGTAAAGAAGTACTCAAGTGAAAAGATAGTAGAACACAACCTCTGGGATGGAGTCCTCATACGCTGCGGAACCCTAGATTCAAAAGCATGGCAACTGGCAGGTTTTGTACACTTTGTTTACCTTCGAATATTTTTTCTTTCTTTCTCTGTCCCCCCCCCCCCGCCCCCACCAACATGGATTATTAGTATGCACTTCCCAATAATTTGCTTTACATTTTCCACAATGCTTCCTTACTTGGAAGTCTCCAGATGATGATGAAGATGATGTTGTCTATTCTTTCCCAGGCGCTGTGCTACTTCCTTTACATAGATCACCTCCAACCCTTCGAGGAACGGATGGGTTGCATCCATTTCCTTGATGAAGAAAATGGCGCTCAGATTACCTGGGTTTTGCAGAATGTTATTGCTAGTTAAGTGCGTGAGCTGGTCAGGTCTGAGTGATCCCAGGCTCGGATTCCAACCCCCTCCTGCCCCCACCGTATCCTTATGCCTCTTCCTACCATGAAATAATACAGTACATGAGTTTTTATTTGGACTGCAAGGTGTGCTAAGACCCATTTTAGAGGTATATTTGCCTCTTTTTTCTTTTTTAAAAGAAGTCCTTATATAAATGCTATTCATTCAAAGATAGATGTATTAAGCACTCACTTTGTAGCAGATGTAGTGTAGTACTAAGTGCTTAGATTTTCAGACTCCTTAGCTGGTCTCAGCAGATGCCCAGAACAGCGCTGAGGGGGGAAGCCATTGGGAGGGGGCCCAACCTCAGCCCGAGCTGGAACAAGGTTGTGAAAAGAGTCTTTACCAATTGTTAGAAATTAAAAATAAAAGCCATGTGTTGATATATGTCCTACTGTGCTACTCATCTTAACTTATGCTTATGGCATGGATCATTTCTCCAGTCTCTAGTAAGATATAAGAGAATGATTTATAGTGTTTTAAGTTTCTTTAGTTTCCATACTAGTTGTCTGACAGCACTTCACAAGGTACTATTTGACTTCCTTGCTCAGATCCTCATCTCCATTCAGGGAAGCTCTGCCTCAGTGTCTTGGTCTCAGTTCCAATTTCAAGTCTTGTGCATTTGAGAAATAACTTTTTCCTTTGAGGGTTTTCATTTCCGCCTTTGCTTAGTCATACCCAACTGAGTGGTAGTATGTCGGTTGATACGTACATACATACGTATATGAGTATATATATATATATATATATACACACACACACACACATACATATGTATATATATTTTAAGTTTATTTATTTTGAGAGTGAGAGAGAGCAAGCAGGAAAGGGGCAGAGAGAGAGAGAGAGAGAGAGAGAGAGAGAGAATCCCAAGCGAGCTCCATGCCCAAAGTGGGATCTCTTGAACTGTGACATCGTGACCCGAGCCAGAATCAAGAGTTGGATGCTCAACCAGCTGAGCCCGCCAGGCACCCCTAAAGGTGTTTATTTTTATGATCTTGGGTTGGGGAGATTTTTTGCATCTATGAAAGCTCAAGTCATTACAGGAAAAGGAAAAGATTGACAGAATATTTTTCTCTTTGTTAAAAGATACCATGGACAAATTTGATGAGGCAAATGACAGGCTGAGAAAAGTACTTGAAATAAAACAAATGATTAATATAAAAGCTCTTAGAAGACAATACAACATAAATGGATACTCAGGAGAAATATGGACAAAGAAAATAAAGCTCACAAAACAAATTCTGATGGCCAAGGAACATAGAAACTAATTTGTCTCGATCAGATAAATTCAAATTTAAACAAGATATAATTATTCACCATTTAGGAGGTCTGAGATTGCTGTATCTGTCGGGGTCCAGTCGGGAAAACAGTCTGCACTAGGTATTTCGAACCTGGGGTATTTGTTAGGAGGAATTGCTTACCCAAATATTGGAAGGCTGAAAGAGTGCAGAGGGGATGCCGAGGAAACCCGGAAATTAGAAATTGCATGAAGCAGCTACCACCTACACGCTGGAGAGACGAAAGGGGAAGAAGTGGTGTTACCAGAAGCTGGGACTTTGGAGGGTTGGAAGAGGGGCCCTGATGGAGCTAGTGATGGGTGTCTGAGGAGACTGCAGGGCTGGTGTGGGGAGTGGCCGCAGAGCCTGGAGCAGTAGTAGCTAGTGGTATGCTTCTGCAGGGGGAGGGAGGTCAGCAGTAGTGGGAACCTGTAGGAGCGTGGCCTCTCCCAGTCTCCTGTCAATATCTCCCATTGGCAGAACATGGCTCGAGCTGGCAAAGGGTTTCTAGGGAATATTGTTCGCAGACTCCGGCTCCAATGTCAACAGTCTCGGGGCTGAAGACAAGGTCCCTATCTAGCACAGATGCTAATGACCAGGACGGGTGCTGAGCACTGGATAAAACAGTCCTTCACTGTTGATAGGAATGTAAATGGGTTCGACCTTATAGGAAGACAAGTTGTCAATATCTGTAAAAATTTTAAGGGTGAATTCCCTCTGACCCAACACATTTATCCCATAGAACTGGTAGCCCAAGTATGGAGAGATATTATGTATATGGTGTTTCATTGGGATATTTTATATAATTTCAAAAATTGGAAACAGCCTAAATGCTTATCATTAGGGGATTAGCTAAATATATTCTGGTATTTCCATTTAATGAAAAACATAGGCATTAAAAATAAGAATGTTACCTATGTTACAGAGTGATAAAAGCATTATTTCATATGATCTAACATTTTGTCAAATCTGAGAGTCACCGTATTGAACGTAGCCTGGTTTTGCAGAAAGCAGGTGCAAACATAAATTTAGATGCAACAAGTGGAAAATTTCATATACTGTTTACTTTTTCTCTCAACAGTGCAAAATTTCATATACTGTTTACTTTTTCTCTCAACAGTTATGAATGCAGGGATGAGGAAATACTTCCTACAAGCTAATGATCAGCAAGACCTAGTAGAATGGGTAAACGTGTTGAACAAAGCTATAAAAATTACAGTAAGTGTTTGTTGTGTTTTTAATTTTTAACGTCTGGAGGTCATCTTTACATTTTGAAAATATGCCTGCTGAGTCTCCAGTTTACCAACAGGTTGCATCCTCAAAGTTTATTATTTAAAAGGCCGGTGTTTATAATGGGAATACATTTTCTTGTACCAGGTGATTATCAGCCCTTAAAATCAGCCCGTAAATGCCATTTTAGCCCATTATGTACCTACCACGGCATATGCTAGTGTGCATTTTACCCACTGCACAAGAATGTTTCTAGGGGAAAATACACATCGAGGATGTTTTCTCTTCCCGAGTAGGATGAGGGGCTTCCTGCCGCCACCCCTGCTACTAGGCGTTGGCCTTCCTGTCTTCCAGGCCCTGACTGGGATCACTGCTGGGTAGGGTAGAATTTGAAGATAGGAGCAGGAAGCGGAGGTGAGGCCATGGAAGTGAGGCACGGGGTTAGGGAGTGGATCTGGAGAGCTGTGGCGGCCAGAGGGTCCTGCCCACGTGGCCCCCTCGGGAGTTTGTCTTCAGGCTCTAAACTTGCCTCACCCACTTTTCCTCCTTGAGTTCGGGGCGGCTACCCTTGCAACTGTGATGTCCCCGGGCTACAGCTTCCTGCTTGCAACCTGGGTTTCTTTTTTTGGTTTTCTGATCCTGAGGGGTTTACCTCAATTACCTGGAAAAGTGATAATCCTTGGGATTAAGTAACTTTTACTGGTTTCATCGCTGGTAAATCGTGGAACCGTTGAGCCAAACCCAGGCTGTTTGACTCTGGAGCTCGACCCTGGAGCACAGGGTCCTGAAAAAAGAGCCCTTTCCCACTCTTTTGTTTGTAAAGCAAAACCCAGACTTTTCTGAGAAAGTTTACTACTGATTAGGACAGGCAAGTAGATAGGTTCTGCGCCCTGATCCTAGCTCTCCTTGCTTTTTTTCCTCCTTACACACTTGTAGAGAGACACAGAGAGAGGCTCTGGAAGGAGTTCCTGTGTGTGAGGTTTGTGTGAGCTCAAGTGTGTTTTACTAAAGTACAGTTGTTTACTGACCCTAAACGACTTACTCTCGAAAAACATATGCTCTGAAAGTCAGCATATGTTGTCACTTGTTAGTTTCCATCTAAAATGAACGATTCCATATTTATATCACAACACAGTAAAGAGTTAATATAACTAAAGCTGTTCTCGGAGTGAAGTCGGGTTTTTTGTCTTGCACCAGAACAGCTTGTTGCCACATGACAGAAAACACCCACGCAGTGCCTCTGATCTGTACATGAAGCAGAAGTTATTTTAGGTACGTGCAGTTTCAGGAAAGCAATTTTGTGAACTGATTCAGAAGTACATGTTCTTAAAAGGTCTTAACTAACAGTTTTTAACTCAATATATATATTTCTTAGGTGAAATTTTCTTTAGGAAGACAGTATCTAGTAACTTTACCAAATTGGTTCATTTCTTACAATTTGCAGTAATTAGTAGCACTGGGTTCTTAGTGCTTTAGGAGAAAAAGGAGTGAATAGTCTCAGGCTTTTTACCATTTGGGGGGTTCTTGAATTGCTAGACCTAATTTATTAATGGTGTGAAACCATCTTACACAGATGACACTGTTAAGCTTATTCAAATGCACGAGAAGCTGATTAGGGTTGGGTGATGTTCCAAAGCATAAAGACTTTTAAATACCAGCGTTTGTGGTCTTACGGTTTTATTTTACACGTTGAAATTCATAATTTTTAGGCTAAATAAGTTGGTATTGATGCTTTTATAATTCATTTTTTGTAATTCACATTTAGAAAATAGGAATACGGGGGCGCCTGGGTGGCGCAGTCGGTTAAGCGTCCGACTTCAGCCAGGTCACGATCTCGCGGTCCGTGAGTTCGAGCCCCGCGTCAGGCTCTGGGCTGATGGCTCAGAGCCTGGAGCCTGTTTCCGATTCTGTGTCTCCCTCTCTCTCTGCCCCTCCCCCGTTCATGCTCTGTCTCTCTCTGTCCCAAAAATAAATAAACGTTGAAAAAAAAAATTTAGAAAATATGAATACGTAAAAAATCTAGAAATCCTTAGCTTGTCAACAAAGTGAATGTAACTATATGAAAGTGAATGTAGAATTGAAGAACTGATAGCACTTACTAAACATCAATTTTATATAAACGTTTAACTTATCGGATAGCAATGAAAGAATTTCCCATGCCTACGTAAGATTTATTTAATTTTTTTCTTTAAAGGGCCTTGCCAGTTTTCATATCATGTGCATTTTACACATGTAAATGTATTCGGGTGTGGAATCTCTAATTTGTCATACATTCCTATGGAAATCGCTGATGAGTAATGCAGATTTCTTTGCAAAATAGAAGTTTATGTTTTAGTGCATGTGTGGTTTACAATTCTATGGAACTGCTTCAAATGACAAGTTGGTCAGCTGTGTAACTTAGTGGTCTGCTGAGTACAATGTGATTATGTAAACTTAAAATTTTTAGAAATTCATAATTAGGGTTTGGAAGCACATGGTTTCAGAATAGGGGGTGGTAGGGAGTAGTGGTAAGGGAATGGTGATTATTTAACTACTTCCTGATTATAGTACCTTGTCATCTTAGTGGACTGTCCTCTGATACCATGGTCTGTGGCTTTTCGAACTTGCCTAACGTCCATGTGAATGTTTATTGGTGGCAGCCGTTTAAAAAAGTTTCCCCTTATTTGAAAAGACAGAGAGCTGGTAGTGGAGGAACCGACCCTGAAGGGAGTATCCGCGAATAGGGTTGGGAAAATCAGATTGATTTTAAAGTATGCTTTCAACTAACTTTTTATAGGAAGTAATAACAGTACAAATACGGTGGCCTCTGGTCCCTTATCGATGAAGGAATGTCCAGGATGTATATGGTGTATTCCTAAACAGAAACCCACTGTTTTTTAAAATAGTGTCTTTTCCCCACCATAGGTGGTAATTCAGAAATCAATACTAGATTTTAATCTACAAGTAGTGTTTTTGACATTGTGGCCAAAATTCCACTTTTTTTTTGGACAGCTGGGAGCAAGTAGAGGAAGCTGAATATAGGACTTTGGTCCTAACAAAATGGTAAATTTGCCCAAAGGTACAAGGCTTTCTACTTGGTACTAGTGTTTTTCAGCTGGCAGGTCATGGGTAGGGCCCTCAAAAGGCTCCTAATACCCAGGAGTTTGTGTTGGAACGTTTTAGGCTTTCGTCTGCAAGCCCTGTTGTTTTTCTCCATTTTGTTTATCTCTTCATTCTCTGACTGCCTTTTCTTTTTCTACTATTAGGACCACAGGCAAACACCTCCTAAAGATGCATGCAGATTTCTCACAGAATACAGCTCCAATAAAGAAGGGTAGAAAGCAAGAGAGAGCAGGGAAAAGTCAGGGGCAAGGAAACCAATCATGTTCAGTGTCTTTGACACTTGCTGTCTGCCTGATGAGATCAGTTTTCTGATTCTCATTAAATAGTTGGCTGATTTTTTTTTTTTTCTGTTCCTGAAAGTATGTTTATTTTAATGGCTGAATTTAGAATTTCATTCAAAGTTTTTAAGACCATTACTGTATTCATGGGTATTTTGCTTGTACTTATTCTTGGGGAATGTTCACAGCTTAGATTATTTATTTTAATGATAAAATGTTAATATTAGTTTCAGGTGTATAACATATCGATTTGAAAATTCTACACATTGCACAGTTCTCACCACACAATTTAGATAAGTTTTATTGTAAAGTGCAATTCTAAGTTAATTATTGAACTCTAACATTAGAATTATGCCATACTTAGTATTTTATTTTATTATAAGGACACATTAGAAGCAGTGAGCTTAACAGCAGAGAGAAGGATTTTTAATATACTATCATTTCTGGAAGAAAAGTGGAAAAAGTATAAATATCACTGTATTTTTGGGGTGGTATAAAAGATTTTTCTTAGGAAATGCCCATGTATGACTGACTAAACTGTAAACTTCTTAAAAGAAGGACTGACTTCATATGGGTCACCTCTTCGTACATTTCAGCTAACACAGATGAACAGATAATTTTCTCTCTGGCTTAAAATTCTCGCAGTGCTGTGTTTCTGTTCTTAATGGGGTAACTTGGCCCCGTTTTCTCGGTCATGTTTCAAATACATGATGCTGTTCATTCAGAACATCATGGGCTTCCTCGGCAGACTGTTTCTGGGTAGAGTGTCCTCAGTCATAGTCCTTTCACCGCCCTGTCATTGTGTGGATCTTGTCAGGTAAAATTCTAGCTAGTACCTGTTGCCTTTAAAAAGCTCTCCAAAAAGTGTAGCCTCTTAGAAGATTTCAGGGGGCATTCCTTAGCAGGATTCATTTGCCTTCCTTTCCTGTGTTCCTGCATTGTAGTGTAAATATGGATGAGAGGGCCTGAAGCCTGGAGAAAAAGCCTTGCGGGGAAGCATCTCCAGGGGAGCGAAGGAGGGAAAGGTGGAGAGGAGTTGCAGAAAGTCACCTGAGAGACAACTTGTGTATATTCGTAAATTATGTGGATTGGGATCTACTACAGCCCGGCTTAGACACACATAGACCGCATTTGCCCGGTATTTCATAAAGCCTTGTCTGAAGACACCACTGTCTGCCTGCTTTTCCCCAGACCTGGTGGGAGAGCACAGGCCTGGCAGCAGTGTTTCTCAGGGTGGTTTCTGCAGCAACTACCTCAAAAACCACTGGTGTTTCTGCTGACCGTGTGGCCTTGTGCACAACACTGTGGCTGGAGCAAGTCAGAATTTCTGGGAGGTGCAACCTGGAAATCTGAAGCTTTTAATAATGTTCCTGGCTGATGCTTCATGAGTGTTAAAGCTTGAGAAACCACACTGCTTCGGAATCCTATTAATAAATGGTTTGGGTCTTTGACTGCAATGTGAATGGTGTCCCCTGGAGCTGTGCCAGTTCCCTGTTAACATGGATTAACTGTGAGGCAAGCAAGTTACTTGATTTTAAATGTTTTTACACCACCACTATGATGCTGGTTAGAACAACTTGTCACAATGTTTCTGAAACACTGCAGGATCCTCACATGCCCTTTAAAATCATTGGAGAGAGATTAACTGTCATGCTCAACATTACATCAGTGCCAAGCATATTTTATTACATTTTTTATCTACGGTCAAAAGAAATCTGCAATCCAAAGGCAGACTACATGCAGCAGTCTGTTGGCAGAAATATTGCACCTTGTTTCCTGAGCGGGCCGGATCAGAAAAGCTAAAATGTATGTTAAACGTGTGTGATCCCTTCGATTCTCTGATTCCACTTCAGTGACGTTTGTGAGTGATTTATCGTTGATACCAGTGTTGGAATACCTTCTCAAAATTTCCAATAAGCTTTAAGTTATTTTGAACATTTTAAGTTTTAATTTGTGTTGAGTATCTTATTCTTTTTTTCCTGATGATTTTGGATTCATCCACTGAGTCCGTCTCTCAACATTTAGTGAACACCGTGTTTTCAGTAGTAGACTCTGTCCTGGCACCAGTAATGATGAGTTTGCCACGGTCTTTGTCCTTGGGTGCTACCAGAATCATGGGCAGCGGCGGAGGATGGGGAGCGAGAACGGCATGGAGCTGTGCTCTGGTGTCAGGTGCTCTAATAAATGGGGGACATAGAATAGTGGTTGAGTGTAGGGGGAGAGTTACACAGACTTCAGTAGAACGTAGTACAATCAGGACCTAAACCTATGTTTCTTCACACCGCTGAGCCTCCGTCTTCTCACTGCTACCACGGAGGTACAGGCCCTAAGCATAGGGTTCATCAGAGGATGAAGTAGAAAAATGTATGAAATAGTACCTGCCCAAGTAAACACTCAGGAAATGATGGCTGTATTATAAAGTATTACTGTAACAGAACAGTGTGAGAACTTAAAGGGCACATACCTATTATACGTAATTTTTATAAATGTCAGTTATATATAAATGGACAATTAGTTGGATATTCTGTGATAAAAGAGGGTCCCCTATAACATGCTGGTTGCAAAATGATTCATTTACATATTATTTTAGGTACCAAAGCAGTCAGACTCACAGCCTCATTCTGATAACCTAAGTCGCCAGAGTGAATGTGGGAAGAAGCAAGTGTCTTACAGAACTGACATTGTTGGGGGCGTGCCCATCATTACCCCAACTCAGGTAATACATCAGTTATTCTGTTGTGTGGTGGTTTACCTACTGCGTAGTAATTTTTATGTTGTTATAAAATAGAACATCTTTACTGAATAAATATAGTAATCAGTTAATTAAAAATGCTTCATATCTGTTTATTTCAAAAGTATGTGTTTATTAAAATATTTGGCAACCACAGACCACACTTCACACTTTTCATGTTTTCTCTGAGCCTTTCTTCTTTTTTTTTTTTTTTTTAAATTTTTAATGTGTTTATTTTTGAAAGAGAGAGAGAGAGAGAGAGAGTGAGCACCAGCAGGGGAGGGGCAGAGAGAGAGGGAGACACAGAATCCGAAGCAGGCTCCAGGCTCTGAGCTGTCAGCACAGAGCCCGACATGGGGCTCAAACCCACAAACTGTGAGATCGTGACCTGAGCTGAAGTCAGATGCTTAACCAACTGAGCCACCCAGGTGCCCCTCTCTGAGCCTTTCTTCTGTATACTTTTGTCCCAAGAAATGGAGACCCTCTGTAAATAACTTTTTTCACTCACATCTCAAACATTTTCCAAGTCACTAAAAATTATTCTACATCAATTTAAATGACTGGGTAGTCATTTTGACTTGAATTTAGCATAGTTTACAAATGGTCTGTTGTTGGACAGAGTTCCTTTTCCTTTTGTAAACAATATGAGTAGGAAAAACCCACTCTTCCTCTCACATGACTGCCACACTCACAATGCTGCTGACATCAGAGGTGTGGGGATCCCCCCACACCAAGCAGTTCTGTGACACTGGCTGGGTGTCCTGCAATTTAACTCAATTCTGACAGTCAGCCTGGATCCCACAGGTTAAGGGCTCCGTCCTCCCAAGACTGCTCCCACCCCAATCCTTTCAGATGTCGGTGGAAAGTCCAGGTTGTTACCTCTGCTTCTGACCGATGGGCTGTAAATTGAAGGTTTCCATGACCTTGTCCCCAGATTTGATTAATTTGCTAGAGCTGTTCACAGAACAGAAGCAGTTTATTTACTGTTTACCTGTTTATCGATAAAAGGATATGATGAAGAATGCAGACGAACACCCTGATGGAAGAGATGGGAAGGGCATGAAGCTTCTGGGACTCTCTCAGCACCTCCACATGTTCAGCAACCCAGAAGCTCTGTGAACTCTCAACTTGGGATTTTTTTTTTTTAAGTTTATTTATTTTGAGAGACGGAGACAGAGCACATGTGAACGGAGTTGTGGCAGAGAGAGAGAAGGAGAGAGAGAGAGTCCCAACAGGCTCTGCATTATAGTGGGACACTTAACCTACTGAGCCACCCAGGTGCCCTTCTGGCTGCTTTCATTTTGTACAGAATTAAGATTTTGTTGTGTTTTAGTTTTAGTGTAGATTATTCAGTAGGTTGTAAGATTGCATAGCAGCTGCCGTATTAAAAAGATCCCAAAGAATTTTTTTTTTACTGTGTCATTTTGTAATGTAGCTTTTTAAAGAAGTATTTACTCATTATAAAAGCATTTAATTGCTATATATTTGTCAAGAAAATGACAAATCTCATTTGGTTGATTATTCAGTATTGGGTTAGTGGCAGTTAAGTGCTGGGATTACAAAGTTTAAGTACATAATTAGTGCTGTTGACCTGTCTAAATGTATAACAGGTTGAAAATTCCCCAAGATAAGACTCGAGTGTTCGTTTTTCTCTTGAAAATTAGGAGTTCTTGAAAAAAAAATACACATTTGGTTGATTAGTGGGATTCTAAGATTATAACATGTTGCATGTAAGCCAGTTCTTTGGGGAGCATGAAAACATGAGTATAGTTAGATCTTTTTTAAAAAGCCTGGACTTGGCGTGTGAAAAAACAAAGAACAAAACCCTGCAGAATTTTTAGATTCTAAGAGCAAGGAGAAAATCGTCTGGAGCAAAAGAGTTTTTAGACTTGCCATCAAAAGCACAGCCCATAATGGGGCGCCTGGGTGGCTCAGTTGATTAAGCTCCCGACTTCGGCTCAGGTCATGATCTCACAGTTTGTGAGTTCGAGCCCCGCTTCAGGCTCTGGGCTGACAGCTCGGAGCCTGGAGCCCACTTCAGATTCTGTGTCTCCCCCTCTCTCTACCCCTCCCCTGCTCACACTCTGTGTCTCTCTGTCTCTCAATAATAAATAAACGTTAAAAAAAAAAGCACAGTCCATAAAAGGATACATTAATCCTCATCGAAATTGTAAATGTTTGCTCTGTGAAAAACCCTGTTAAGAGGATGAAAGGGAAAGTCGCACACGGGGAGGAGGTATCTGCAAACCACGTATCCAACAAAGACTTGTATCCAGAACATACAGAGAAAGAATTGGGGCTCCTGGTGGCTCAGTTGGTTAAGCATCTGACTTTGGCTCAGGTCTCGATCTCACGGTCCGGGAGTTCACGCCCCGCATCGGGCTCTGTGTGGACAGCTCAGAGCCTGAGGCCTACTTCAGATTCTGTGTCTCCCTCTCTCTCTGCCCCTCCCCTGCTCATGCTCTCTCTCTCTGTCAAAAATACATAAACATTAAAAAAAAAAAAAGAAAACTATCAGAACTCAGCAGTTAAAAAATAATCCAATTAGAAAAGGGGCAGGATTCACGAACAGAGATTTCACCAAAAGATAAAAGATACACACGTGGCAAAGGAGCACTAGAAGGGCTGCTCACCGCTATTCGTAAGAAATGCCAAGACCGCAGTGAGTATCCCCGCACACCTATCAGAACGACTCCGATAGATAATAACACACGTGTTGGCAAGGCCGAGGAGAAACTGCCTCACTCGTACGTTGCTGGTGGGAATGCAAAACAGTACGGCCCCTCTGAAGACCGGTACGGAAGTGTTTTGTTAAAGTGCACTTGCGATTACTTTCCAGCCCGGCACGTGCACTCCTGGGCTTTGCTCCTAGAGAGATGGAGACTTAACGTTTACACCGGTCTGTATGGGAATGCTTGTGGCAGGTTTATTCCCAATGGCCCCCAACTGGGAACGACTCAGCAATGCCCTTTAACAGGTGAAGAGTTAAACAGCCGATGGTACGTCCAGACCATGAGCGCTACTCAGGGACAGGCTAGTGATAGGGGAGCAGCCTGCGTGAGCCTGCAGGGAATTATGCCGAGTGAAAAAAAGCTGATCTCCAAAGGTCACCTACTGTAGGATCCATTTCCATTACATTGTCTAAAGGCCAAAATAATAAAGACGGAGAACCAGGTTAGGGTTGCCAAGGGATTGGGCACAGCGGTTCTAAAGGGGTCGCCCAACCGAGCCTCATAATGATGCTGTATGTGGTTGTGGAGGTGGTTTTACACAAAGCTGCGTGTGACAGAAATGCACAGAATGATCCATACACGAAGACATATGAATGCGTGTAAAACTGATGACATCTGAATAAGGCTTGTAGGATGTGCCAGTGTCAGTTTTGAAATGTACTCTAGTTACCATAGTTACACAGTTTCCCTGTTGGGGGAACCGGTTGAAGGGTACATAGGAAGGATTTCCTGTATTTTTTTTTTTTTTTTACAGCTTCCTGTAGATTATTATAATGACTTCAAAATAAGAAGTTAATCCCCTCCACCCTCTACCCACCCCCCACAAGAGAAATAGGAATGTGTGGTTTTATCAGTGATGTGACTGTTTATGATTAAGCATCTCAAATTGCTTAGAAAACTTCACTTCAAAATCTGTGTTCCTAACTGAACTAAGGTTAGAATTTAAGGTTTTCTGTTAGAATTACAACATGAAATACAACTGTGCTTTGAAGCTAAACAAGCAAGGAAAGAATTTCTTTATCTGCTTCATTTTAGAAAGAAGAAGTAAACGAATGTGGTGAAAGTACTGACAGAAATAATTTGAAACGGTCACAGAGCCATCTCCCCTACTTTACCCCTAAGCCACCTCCAGACAGTGCAGTCATCAAAGCTGGGTATTGTGTAAAGCAGGGAGCAGTGGTGAGTACCTTACGAGCGTATGTGTAACAACGAAAAAATGAGTCTGTTAGCAAACTCTCAGCACACGAATCATTTGCTTTGTTTTTCGAGAGATCCAAAGGGAGCCATGAACGTGCTCAGGAGTCAGGAGGTAGAATAGGGGTGATTCTGTGTTATTTTCTTGGTCTGTGGGTGGCTGGGTAAGTTAGTGCTGATTACCACTGACCTTCAATTTTAGATGAACTTTCCTAACACTTTAGATTTATTCCAGAAGGCTTTCCTACTGATCTTTCTCTCCCTTGGGAGTGGGTCAGAGAAAGAGAAGTCTGGCAGGGAGATATCAGGAAAAGAGGGGGCAAGGGAGTGGGGTGTGGAAGGCCTGCTTACTCCATTTGGTGTTGGGCTGACCTCAGTCGAATTCTCTGTGACCTTGGGCTTCTCATTTACCCTCTCAGGCTCTCTGTTCCTTTTCATGGAAAATTAGATTATAGAACCTACCATTTGGAGATACTTTGAAAGATGCAAATTAAGAGAGTATCTTAGCGACACCTGGTCCTTCCTAAGAGCTGTTAAGGGTTAGCTGGGTATTTCTCATCCAGCCAGACCCACAGCGGGAAATTGTAGGAAGGGCAAGTACGTTTACCAGTGTTTTCCAAGGTTCTTTTTTTTTTTTGAGAAAGAGAGAAACAGAGTGTGAGTGGGGGAGGGGCAGAGAGAGGGGGAGACACAGGATCCCAAGCAAGCTCCAGGCTCTGAGCTGTGAGCACAGAGCCCGACGCGGGGCTCGAACTCAGGAACGGTGAGATCAAGACCTGAGTCCAAGTCAGACGCTCATCTGACTGAGCCACCCAGGCGCCCCCAGAGTACCTTTCTAAAATTTGTCATCCTTTACGTGAACCAAATCGTTAGCATTTTGTGAGAAGATAAACTTTGAAGTTTGAAAATAAAAGTAAAAAAGTTTCTGTGAGTAAGGAAATACTTAAAACTCTGCCGGCAGTTCTGTCTGACTTCACGTCCCTTTCTGGCAACGCTAATTAGTGTAGGTCAGCCGTGGACAAGTTCTTTTATCTCTAAGCTCCTGACCTTGAAGTGGAGGGAAGTGAAGGGAGGGCCCGAGACTCACCCCTTGCAGCAGGTCTGCAAGGAACCTCAGAAGTTCCTCAGGCTGTGGCTCACTTGTGCTAATGAGGGCTTTCAGGGAGGGAGACCTTTCTTTCCTTCTGTTTCATTCCCAAGTCTAAAATAGCAACCCTTGGAGATACTGAAGTGCTTTCACAAAAAGTGTATTTCAGTGACAAAACAAATATTTGTACAAAGTGGGTTCATTTTATTAAATATTTGTTGCTTTACTACTAAGCACAAAGTACCTGCAGAAAGATTCTTGCATTTTACGGATTTTACAGAACTTAATGTGGTTTAATAACATTTCCTGTGCTTGCTCTTGAACTCTTGATGACATTTACTTTGTGGGGTTGGGGGATGGGGAAATGCTTTTTTTTTCTTTCCTAACTTTTAGAGCATTAAACATAATGAAACCATATTCTGAAATTGTATGATACAACAAACTGAAGACTGGCCACCAAAGTTGAATTAGGCGCTTAAGGCCTGAGCAGTGGAAGAGATGATGTTTCATGTATTTCCTCACTAAGGGAGGGTAATGAGGTTTTTTAGGGCTTGCCATTTCTGATTATGGGTTCATATCAGAATAGGTAAGTGGCTGTTAACATTTGACATTCTTAGAAACAGAAGTCTTATGTCTGTGTTCATCTCTGGTAGATGAAAAACTGGAAGAGAAGATATTTTCAATTGGATGAAAACACAATAGGCTACTTCAAATCTGAACTGGTATGTTGCTGTGTCATAAATGTTGCTTTAAAATGTTTGAGAAGTATTATTCTGGTGATTGTGTGTGTGTATAGTTTCTTGTCCTGTTTTCTATTTCTAAAATAATTCTGGTTTTGAGAAGCGTATACAATTCACTTTATTTGGTTGTGATGTCTTAATGGTAATTTTGTAAATACATCTTAAATAAAAAGATCATACCTTCAAAGGCGTTCCACCTTGAAAGAATTAAAAACATCAGAACTCCTTCACCTGCCGATGTCCTCTGAAGGGCAGCTGGAGGAGATTGTAGGAAGAATTAAATCTCTAAAAGTCAACATTTTAACTCTGCATTTCTACCTTCTTTTCTCTTCCCTCTCTTGATAAATTTTTTTTTTTTCCTATTGCAGATTGACTTTTCAAGTTTTTTCGTATAAGACCTTTTTGTCTTGTGGGGTAGAATCAAGATTGAAATTCCCTCTTTCACTTGTTCGAGTAACATCCTTATTTAAAATATTCTTGTCACATAACCTGAGTTCTGCCACAGATTGCTGGATAATTTGAATGCTTTTTTATTCCTTACATGTCTGTCCTACCTCCTTTTCTTTTATGGGACCTTTGAGTGGGGATCATATTCTTTATTTGAATGAAGACACCAGAACAGCTGGTGAAGACACCAGCTACTATCTGGTAGAACTTTCTACACTGATGGAAATGGTCCATATCTTCACTGACCAGGTTTACTGGCTACATGTGGCTGTTGAATGCTGGAAATATGGCTAGTATGACTGGGGAACCTACCTTTATTTCATTTTAAAATTAAAACTGATTGTTCTTTAGTATTTTTTTAATTTAAATAGTTATACATAGCTATTGGTACTATACTGGACAGCAGAGTACTCAGAGAACAGGAAAGGACTATTTTGCGATTCATCTCAGGTGTCTGTTCTTCTGGGAAGCTTTTGAACTCTGCCTTCTCCTTATACACCACGGTTCCTGAAGTCCACTTCTGTCATAATAACTTCCGGCTGCGTTTTGTCATTGTATGCATACCTGTCTTTAGCAGTTGACTCTACGAGCTTCTTGAAGGCAAAGATCTCTTTTATACCCTTTTACGAACACAGCACCTGATACTTGGTAGATAATCAAGAAGTCTTTTTGAATGAAGGAAAAAATGGCACAGCACACCAAGAATAGCCATTTTAGCACAGGGACCTTTCTCAGACGTCCAATTCGAAGAGCCTCAACGGGAAGTAGTAGTTACGTGGCTCAAAAAGTATCAGACGTGGTGTCTCAGAAGGCTGCACGTTTGCTTGGTTAGTAGGTTGATTCATTGCTTTAATTAATGATCGCACTCTTGGGGAGAGTCATTAATGCAACAGATATTCATTGAGCCCTCCGTGGCTCTGGCACACTGTTCCGGGAACTGGGAATAAAGAGAACAGCAGCGATGTTCTGGCCTTTGTCAGGAGTTCAGTTGTGCCAGAGAAATTGACATGCCCCCCTGTCACCCACAGTAATTATGAGACAAGAACTATTACGGAAATACTTGCTAAATTTTGAAAACCTGCATGTAGACGTTATGCTATAAAATTTGAGAGGAGAGAATACTGAACTAACAAAGGAAGCAGGGAGATTATGCCATGTGTATTTAGGAATGTGTTAAGCACTTAGAAAACTCAGATACAGCTGGAAACTTTAAACATATTATAATTACTTACCTTTATCAATAACTCAGGGGTACATTCCCACCACATGTAACATTTCTGAACGGCTGTCTTAGCTGCGGGGGAGGGGCAGTCAGGCAGCAGCTGTGGGGTAGTTGTCTTTGCTTCGTGCGCACAGCACCTCTGGGTAAGATCGGAAAACACCGGCACCAAAACCCGCAGAAGAGGGTGCTGGCAGCTTGCAAGAGAATCTCAGGGACACGGTAGAACGTTCTTAAGAAATGCTTCATCCCCTTCACTCTTTTTGACACAGAGAATGGTATGGAGTGAAAAACATTGACATTGACAATTGATGGCTCTGAGTCAAAAAGTGATTCAGAAGAGGTGGAATCCGAATGTGAAGTTTTAAAAAAACCTTAGTCACTTTACTTTTGCTTATGTACCTATATATGCTCAAGAATGATAAATGATAGAAGTTGATGTTTAGGGTACAAACGGGCTCTTTTATGAAACGTTTTGATCGTTAGAAGTTTAAACATACAGTAGATAGAATAGTATTCTGAACCCCTCTTATCAAGACATGGCTGGTTTTCTTAGGTACCACCACCCACTTCCCCTTTATATTTTGAAGTAAGTCCTAGACATATTATTTCATCTGTAATTACTTTAGTTTGTTTTTCTAAGAGATAAGGAGTTAAAAACTTTTTCAGTAGGTATGAAGGATTTAAGTGTATACCTGAAAACCTGGAGAAAGTATTTGTAATGTGTATCAAGGATAAAACATTGATATCCCTAAAGAACGTTAAAAATTGAGGGATTCTTCCTTACCCTCTGCCCTCTTTCCTCCCAAACAATTAAGACCTAAAATTTTTAGGTGAGGCAGATCAGTGTAGGCGTTCATGTGGTGGGACAGAGGCGCAAGGAGCTACAGTAGCCTGGGTGTGGGCAAGGAACCCAAGAAGGACGAGGAGGCTGTCCTCTTGGAGGATTAGCCCAACATGGAGTAGGGGGAGGAGGGTATTCAGATTGGGAAGAGGGTGGTGGCAGAGACGGGAGGATGTTTACATATACACTTGATAAAATAAGTAAATATGTTAGGGATCATAGAAGCCTAGTTTCTCACTGTCCAAAAAGGGAGTAACAAATAAGGAAAGGGAGAAGACTTTTTGTATTAGGTTGGAATTCAGTGTATCGATGTGAGCACTTAACATATACAGGTAGATGTAGAATTAAACAGAGCTGTAAACGTATTCATGGGTTTACATATATATGCATATAATATACTTCCTAGCTCCGTGCAACTGGAAAAAAACCCCTTTCCGTGGAAAGAAACCTGGGCTCTTGCAGAAATGGCAAGACTCCAAAGCTGAAACAGTGGAAATAAATAAAAAATAAGCCTGGAATGTCTCGTATCGGAAAACAGAATGCTCACAGAATGCTAAGGACATGACGGAAGGACCCAGAATCCAACTTGAAAACAGCCGCCCTTGCCAAATTTGGGGGATTATTTGAGGCATCAAAATAAGTAATGATGGTAACAGATTATTGCCCTTTGAATAAAGTGGAAATCCATGAACCCACCCGGGAGAAATGGGTGGATGCATGAGTATACACGTGTGTTTGTGATGAGGAACCAGAGGGCACGTAGTTTCAAAGTCCCCATCCGCAGAATGCACATTAAGTACAAAAAGGGAAATGGTAACTTGATAGCGATAAAGATACCACTGGTAGATACCACTCTAAACAGGTGACCAGATGATTAAAGTGGACTTCGTCAGTGATGAGATGAATTAAAATTACTTCCCGTCTGACAGGATAGCTCGAGAAGGTTGCTGCCTCATTTCTGTGATGTTCCTGCCAAAGATGCCTGACCTGAATCTAATCCTGATGAAGGCTCAGACACACCCAAGTCAGGGACTTTCTCCAGAATGACTGCCTTGGAGCCTTCAGGAGAGTCAAGACTGTGGGAGTTAGGGACAGAATGACTGAAGGAAAGAAAGATATGACAAGTACATGCAGTCAGCGATTCTGAACTGAATTATTTTGCTTTAAAAAAAGACACTTGGGGGACACCTTCCTGATTTTGATGGTTCTGTTGTGATAACATAAAAGGATGTCTTTGCGGGAAATACACACTAAAGGGCCTTGGGGGCCAGGTCAGCAACTCACTCTGAAATGGTTCCAGAGAGTCAGGTCTTTGTGCTATGTTTTCAACCTTTGTCTAAGTTTGTGGTTGGTTCAAAGTTTACAGAGAGAGAAAACCAAGGGGAAAGTATCCAGTAGAAAAATGAGGAAAAGACATGAATAGACAGTTCCTTTATAAAGAAATTAAAATAGGGGCGCCTGGGTGGCGCAGTCGGTTAAGCGTCCGACTTCAGCCAGGTCACGATCTCGCGGTCCGTGAGTTCGAGCCCCGCGTCGGGCTCTGGGCTGATGGCTCAGAGCCTGGAGCCTGTTTCCGATTCTGTGTCTCCCTCTCTCTCTGCCCCTCGCCCGTTCATGCTCTGTCTCTCTCTGTCCCAAAAATAAATAAACGTTGGAAAAAAAAAAAAAAAGAAATTAAAATGGTCTTTAAACATATAAAAGATATTAAGTATCACTTGTAATTAGAGAAGCACACATTAAAACCTCACAGGAGTATTACTTCTCATGTATCGTGAGAAAGCCATGGCGGAGTGAAGAGATGAGTGGTCTTCTTCCCCCAAAAGCAAGTATAAACGCTATTCTTCAACAGGAACCGGGAACATTGGAGAGATGGCTGATGTCAGAGGTGGGGCAGGCACAGGAAGAGCTGGGCCCGGAAGATCCAGTTGTGACAGAAGATAAGGAAGTGGCTCAGCGAATGATGGGGACGTGACAGAAGGACACAACCAGCTTGAAGGGGCTCCTAGTACCCAAAACTCATATGGTTTGAGCACCAGAGTAAAAAATGATAGTAATGGATTACAACCCAGAGAATAAAACAAGTCAAATAAGTAAACGGAGAAAGAGAAGCATTTCCTTAGAGTAAAATTCCAACTAATACATGAATTGATGGGGCTGGAGACAAATCACCATTTGGCAGCTACTACAGTAATGATGGTTTCGGGCAAGAATTTTCGAAGCTTGGTAAAATTAGTGGGCAAAACGATGGGAAAAGTGGGTATTCCATAGGCTTCGAGTGTCTCCCCACAAGATGTTTAATAATGGCAAAGGAGAAAAGGGTAACTCTCTAGTGACTGCAAACACGGCCTTACGAGATGAGGTGTAACACCCTAGTAATGGGACACACCCCTCTCACGCGCTCCGTGAGAATGATGCCCCGAGAAGAACGAAGTGCATCTGTAGTTTCCCCGCCAAACTGCATAGCCTGAATCCAAGCATGGTTAACATCATACAGAGCCAAATTAAGGGACGTTCTACAAAACAACTGGCCTGGACTCTTGAAAACTCTAAAGGTTGTGAAGGGGGTGGGGGGGAAGGCCTGCAGAACTATTCCACAATAAAGGACACGAAGAGATAGGACCACTAAATACAAGGTCTGATTCCAGATTGAACTCTGGAGCAGCAAATCTATAGTTTTCCCTTCTATGTTAAGGATACTGCTGGGCAATTAATGAGATGTGAATACGGTTTTTAGATAATAGGATTGCGTCAGTGTGGAGTTTTTGGTTTCTGTGATTGTACTGTAGTTACGTAAGAAACATCCTTGTTTTAGGAAATATACACTAACATATTTAGTAGTAAAGCACATATCTATGATTTACCTTCAGACATTTCAGGAAAAATATATACACACATACCATAGTCACATACATGAACACAACAAGCAGAATGATTTAACAAACGTGAAATTTTAACATCTTGGAAAATGGGGTGCGATGTGTACAGAAATTCTCAGTCTTTTATAGTCTGAAATTATTTTAATTTTTTTTTTTATTCTTGAGAGAGAGAAAAACAGAGCATGAGCTGGGGAGGGGCAGAGAGAGAGGAAGACCCCAAATCCAAAGCCGGCTTCCGGCTCTGAGCTGTCAGCACAGAGCCTGATGCGGGGCTTGAACCCACGAACGGTGAGATCATGACCTGAGCCACGCAGGCTCCCCTATAGTCTGAAATTATTTTAAAAATGAACCATTTTGTAAAACTTAAAGACTGGTGATTTTTTAAAGTGTTCAGCCATGCTTTAATTTTTTCTTGGGGCTGCATCAAATAATGGCACTTTTTAATCTTACGGTGTGATACTCGGTGAAATATGGCATATAGTATTTCATGGCACGTGTAGTATAAACAGGCTATTGGGAACTAGTTGTGTCTTGTGTCTAGTTTTGTGACCTTGGGGTGAGGTACTTAATTAACGTGTGAGGCTCCGTTTCCTCAGGTGGATAGGAGTGCGTGTACTGTGGGGTTGTAGAAAGTTGAAGTGAGCTAACGTGTTTAAAAGCTAGCGGATGTCCTGGACTTAGTAAAAGTTCAGTAAATTGTGCTTGTTAAAATAACGTATTCATATAAAAGTGATATACCTAAAATGACAAATTTAACTCCGAGAAGCTGGGTATTTGCTACTCTGGTGCCTTCTACCTCAAAGTAACATTCCAGAAGAGGAAGTCTTCTACTTACGGGGTCTGCAAGGGTCCACTGGGGGAAAGTCTGATGATTTCATGGCTTTTAATCTACGCTGTCATTAAGGCCAGAAATAATGTGAATACGGGTTATGTGCCAGTTTCCGTGTTTCAGACCACAGTGTGCATAAGGTTATTCGGTATTTGGGCTGTTCTGATGCTGGATGGTTCAGGAAGGTAGATTTACGTCTCAGATGTGCTTCATAGAGATCTCCAAGTAAGACAACTAATCCTTAAAAGGACTTTAAGAATATACATCATGTGTCCGTGTGTTTTTTTGCCAGGAAAAGGAACCTCTCCGCGTAATACCACTTAAAGAGGTTCATAAAGTCCAGGAATGTAAGCAGAGGTAAGTAAGCACCCGCTGTCACTTAGTGCCTGCCGCAGCACTCTAGCACTCAGCAGGGCTTTAGTTTGGTTGGTGTGTACAGGTGATGTTTTCCTGGGTTATTTGTAGCATTACTTTTAACTCTTCCTAGTTGGGATATGCCAGGACTTACAAAATCCTCAAAGTATTGAGATATTTTTTTGTTTCATTTGAAAACTAAAAATTAGGCTTATTAACGGAAAGGAAAAATTTTAACGTGAACAACTTCTATCATATTTGACAGATTGATGTATTAGTAATTTAAGTATTTTGAAGTTGCTGCAGAATAGAGCTTTATAAGAAAATGTGGTAACTGTGCAGTGTTTCTTTGAGCAAACTGATTTATTCACAGTTGAAAACTTTGGATTTTAAACTTCTTTTATGAACCTCTTCTAAAAATATATATAACGTATAAAATATGTAAAATTAATGCAAAAATAAATTGGAAAAGATGATTTGGTTTTGCTAAATTACATCAACATTTTATCTCTGCTTGTTTTCTTATTGACATATATTTGGTACTAGATGAATGAGTGAAAGAAAAACTATCAAACAACTGCTATTTAAGTGCAATTGGACGTTTGTTTTTGTTAACAGTGACATAATGATGAGAGACAATCTCTTTGAAATTGTAACATCGTCTCGAACTTTCTATGTGCAGGTGAGAGTCTTCTTTGGAGATTATAGATCCTCCTAACAAGAGATTAATAATTTTAGAGGTGACATGAACAGAAATAAACTTACTGCTTATGAGGATAAGGAAAAATATGACAACTGTAATTCACAACTTAAAAAAATGTTATACATAAAATTATTGGTAGGTCATATGTTCAGCAGATAGGGGTACTCTTGGCTATGAATTCGTAGAGTAGAATTAGGTAGTATTTATGGGAAGGGAAATGCTGTTTTAACGTAGATGCTAACTTTCAATTTGGATTATTTTTGCACGTGTTGTAGAATTTTGACTGCATCATTTTTGGTAATTTTAGAAATGGGACTGAAAATCCCACAATAAAAGGAGACCATAGATCTCACCAGTGGTAGATAGGCATCTTGTATTTAAGTTTAAAATACTCTTTTTAGTGTATTATTTAGATTGGAAGTTTTTCTTTTTTTTAAAGAACAGTTGTTTTTGTTTTATAAAAGCTACATATAATTATTGCAGAAAACTTGGAAAATATAGAAAGATATGAAGAAAGGGGTAGTTTATAAAACACACAGAATCTCACATTCAGGAAACCATTCTTATTATAGTGCCTTTTTTAAAGGCGTACATTTTTATAGCAAGTGGGGTCATACAAAGCACACGCAGTTATATTCTATTTAATATATTATAGTCATTTTTTTCCACATCATTAAAAATTCTGTAAAAACTTTTTAGAACTGCACCATACTCTATTATATGAATGCTCCACAGTTAAACTCTTTCCCTGCTACTCTGTTACTGATTATTTTTGTAGTTTTGTGTATTTACTATTATAAACAATGTGAGGATGAACATTTTTGTGCTTAACTTTGCCTGGATTTCTTCTATAGGTTAAGTTTCTAGATCAAGAATAACCGTCAGAACATAAAACCTTTTTAAACCCCCTCTTTTGCCAGATTGATTTCTAGATTTTTGCTTTACCTTTGCCTGCTCTGGGTTTTTCCTTTTAAAAGTCCTTATTAAAATCATTGGTTTGCAAGTATTCTCCTGTAGCTTAAAAGTTTTAAACAGAAGTAAAGGGAGGTATCTCTATACCCCTCTTAGGTTTTGTTTGGTTGGATTTAAAGTCATAATAAGGTTTTAATTCACGTTGGAAAGCAAGGTCCTGTCAAGGAATATGATACTTTGGAATATGACCACCAAAACTACTTTCAGTACTTAGTGTAGTACTAGAAATGATCTCTAGAAAAATAATACATGTCAAATGGCTTTTTAACTCCGCAGTTACATAAATACTCTTGTAGCAGAGTCAGACGATATAGCAGTAGACAGAGCAAAATGAGAAGCTTTGTCTTTGACTTCTTCCTCTCGTTTTCTCTCCAGAAGTATTCATATTGACTTTCTGATGTGTCTGATCTTAAAGCATCAAGTGCCCAACTTACGTCTCTGTAATAACTTACCCGGCAAAACCTGACTTAAAGTGACTCTAAAAGTTTTTGGAAACCATTGCCTTGGAATGATTTTGTTGTTGACACTGTAATTTACCAACATGAATACGTTGGATTTGTAGATGTAGGAGCTGATTTGGGGGATGAATTGACTGAATGAGTCCTTTCTTTCCCTTAGGCTGATAGCCCTGAAGAGATGCACAGTTGGATTAAAGCAGTCTCTGGTGCCATTGTAGCACAGCGGGGACCTGGCCGATCAGCATCTTCTGTATGTTTCCTGTTCTCTGGGGTGATACTCCCTAGGGTCCCCCCCATCCTGTCGAGTTATTTTCCTTCCTCTCCCCCTAATCCTTCTGGTTTCTTTCTGTATTGAGATTTATTTGCATGTTGACTTTCGTACCAATTGGACTTGCAAAAAAATAATGCATTTCTAATTTAATGCTTCCTTGTAGTGTTATGTATATATAACTTTCTGTGCATTGTATTGTCTTAAATGCACAAGCAGGGCAACTAAAGAATGAACGTTTCCTTGCTTTGTTTTAGGAGTTCTTACTTGTCAGTAGGTCTGGATTTGTTACAACTTGACAAATTCTCAGTACGGGATGTGGCCTAATCCTGTAAAGCGCCTTAAATTGTAGCATAACACAGTTTGGTGAAAGTCTCCATTTCTCCTCTACTGCCTCGAATTTCAGTTAAGGTGTTTTTGGCTTACTAGCACCATAAGGCCGTTGAATGGAGCAGCTGGAACCCGAAATACAACTTCGTGTTCTCCGTCACCATTTTCCGTTGCGTGTCCTCGTTCTCATTTTCTGGTAGAGTAATTTAGAAGCCCGCTGCTTTTCACTATCATAATTGTCTCTGTGATGATATGAGAGTAAAACTGAAATGTTACACATTCTCAGAAATAACAAGAAAAATGTTTTTAATTTTTAATTTATCATGTTCAGGTACATCATAGGATAAGATTTGGCTGTAGGGCACTTTGGTCACTGCTTTCATCTGAAAACACAAATATTCTACTGAGGAATAGAAAAAAACATTTTAAGTGTCTTGAAATGTAGCACTTCTGTCCACAGAATGTAGTCTAACATGTAGCATGAAAGCCTTATATTACCTTTTACGGGTTCATTGTAAATGCCAGATATTCTGCGCTTTTGGTATTTTTCTGGTAGTTTCCTGGTAGTGATAAACTACAGATCGGTAAAAACAAATCCATGTTTCTCATTTCTTAAATGAGTCTCCTTATATCCTTTCTGGAATATCTTAGAAGTCACTTTCATACCTGTTAATTTTGTAACTGCCTGTGTTTTATGTGACCTTTTCAGCAGCCCAATATGAGACTCTCTGCAAAAACACTGTCTGTGGGGAAACAGGGAAACTTGGAGAAGGGCACTTGTGTTTCGTGCTTTGTGGTGGGGGCGAAGTGGACTCTCTAGCTGTAACTGTCGGCAGAACTTTCTCTTTTCCTCCCTCTCCTCAGTATAGGTTAACTCTAATCTTAGCTTTGCACTGTGTTCCAGATGCGGCAGGCCAGAAGGCTGTCGAATCCTTGTATACAGAGGTATACATCAAGAACTGGTGAATGCAGCACGTATGTGGGCTCTCACGCAAACGTGCCTTCTTACTAGAGGGCCCGGACTTAACTCACTACTCACAACTGATCGTAGAAAGTTGAGTTAACCAAACTGCCTTTTGCAGTTATCGTAACTGACTTTGTCAACACTAACGCAAACTATTTCCCTCTGGTCATCCGGTTGGATACGTATATTTAAACAACAACGAGGAAAGATAAATCATGAAAGAGCAATAGAACCTTACTAATTGAACAAGTCGCATTAAGCTGTCCTAAAAATTAATTTACCGAATTGCCACAAGTTTCAACTTCTGTATTTTATGTATTTTGAGATTTTTGATGCTACACCACTGCACTGCACCCTTGTTCTAATAATCTATGCAAACTCATGCACGCTTATGCATTGGATGAACTCCACGTTACTGTAGTTTGCATGGCATTTTCAAGCTCAGGCGAAATTTAGCCAGCTCGTGGGAATCTAGGGTGTTTTGTGAACTTGTAGCGCTTTGTTTTCAAAGCCGCGAGTGTCATACATGAGCACAGCACACCGGGAACTACATGGCAATGCATTTGGAACGGTCCTATTTAAGGATATCTTAAAGTTAGAAGCGAGTGGGAATTAAGAGTCACAACTGACCGTTATTTCGCCACAGATTTAATGAATGATTAAATATGTACCCTTTGCTGCCATTAAAATCTCAAGCCATGAGAATCAAGGACGTGTTCAAAACTGAATAAATACAGTTAAGAGGAAGTGGAAAGGCGGCACAATTATCCGCTGCCGTGAAACTCAGGGCAGAAAAACGAAGGTTGGTCAGACTGCCAGACAGAATCGTAGGCTTGAAAAATAGTGAGTTCTGCTTATTAAAAAAATAGGGCCTTTCATTTTTATATCCTGCATTTTTGTTTTTTATCTTTCTAAAATACGTGGGACGATCCCTAGTGTTGATCGAGAGACTAGAACACACTCTTACGTGACCCGACGCCACAGGGCCCTCTCACACACCCGCTCAGCCGCGGCTGCAGCGCCGCATTCCGGTGCAGGCCGACCAAGGCTTCGAGTGGCAGAGCTTTGGTGACAGAACTGGTTTCTTAGTGGAAATGGTTGTGGACTGTCCTTGCTTTAACCTCACTCCTAAAAATGCATTGCTTTGGGAAGGAACGTGCACACGTTTGCTGCATGGCTCATGCTTCTGCTCCGTGTGTGTGTGTGTTTTGTTTGTTTTTCAGAGAGTAAAGTCTCACGCTGAGTTACTAACTCCGTCGTTAATGTTTGACTGTGTCTGACGGCCTGTCCTCTTTCCAGGAGCATCCCAGCTGTCCTCCAGACCCCAAGCACGCTTTCCGCTCTGCCAGCGCCGCAGCCGCCGCCTCCCTTTGCACGGCCTCTCGCAGCAACTCTTTGGTCTCAAGCTTTACCGTGGAGAAGCGAGGATTTTACGAATCTCTTGCCAAGGTCAAGCCAGGGAACTTCAAGGTCCAGACTGTCTCTCCAAGAGAACCAGCTTCCAAAGTGACTGAACGTGCTCCGCTCAAACCTCCAAGTAAAACTGGCCCTCAGGATAAAGATTGTGACCCGGTGGACTTGGATGATGCAAGCCTTCCGGTCAGTGACGTGTAAGACGAAGCACGCGGGCCCCCCCCCCCCCCGCCCCCGCCCCCCTCCGCCTCCCCAGCCCCTGTTTCCTCTCACGAGGCTTCTAGCCAAAGATGATAAAGGGTGAAATGGTTTTTAATACATAGATTATACTGCCTCTTAGATGTACTCTTCATAAGCTGGTAAACCAAGGATCTCGGGAGTGGCCAAACGAAATGTAATTTCCTTAAAACAAAACAAAACAAAACACAATGAACGAACGAAAGAAAAAAACCTAAGTGTTTCAGTATCAACTGTGTGAAGCTTCGTGTGCTCTCGCTTGGGTGATGAAAATGTGTGTGTGGTATTTTTTTTCCTAGGGAATTTGACAATTTAAATGTTTCACCACATAAAACATTAAAAATGCTTATTAATTATTTTGGTTGTTTTTAAAATGCTACTTTGACTTCCTATTAGATGCTTGATATTTACATATTCTTACTGGTTAATATTATTGAATGAAATATGGTCAGACTAAGATAACTGAAATCATGATGTCTGTGGTGCTGTAAAATTTATACTACGACGTGGACAGTTTGGAAATGATCACCACTTTTGATGCTCTGGTTATCAAGGTGAGTAGCAAGTTTTGCCGCAGAGATTATCACCGGACCGTTTAGCAAGGGTTGGAGGTTGCCCGGGGGGGTCGGGGGTGGGGGGGAAACTAATTCAGACAACTGTATCTTGGACATGTGTTTGAAAAAGCTTAGGACCTTAAGCAGTCATTGCTTTATGAAATGGTGAAAATGACTTGGTGTGAAATTTCTGGGAGATCTGATTTTCTTATCAAGGTTTTATAAATAGTTCTTCTTTCTATATTTGGATCAGTGAAAGACTGAGTTTGTATGTGAAGACATAACTGCCCTTAGTCATGCCTCTCCTTTTTGTCACTAATCACATTCAAGTGCCTGTGTTTTCTCATCTTGCTTGAGAACGTTGTCAGATGAACGTGCTCAAAAGTCCTATGTGATTGGTTTTAAACATTGAGATAAAATTAATTGTCAGTAGCATAGTGTTTTGTGTTAAGTAAGATATCATCTTATGTTTGAGATGCCAGAATGCTTTTATTCTACTACCTGTGCAATATTCGTGTTTTAAAACACACATTTGAGTATACATTTAATCACGGGGACGTCATCAGTGTAAGCACCGCTCTGAGAAATCCTTAGTTTCAAGTGTTGAATAATAGACGAGTTTGAGGTATCGTCTTTATGGTTGATTCTTAAACGTTTGCTTTAAGAAAATAGTCTTGAATCTCACATGCTGCTGTTTTTATGATACTTTGCCATCTTACTGTGCTGTTTTGTTTTGGAATTCATACGTGTCACTGTTTCCCCTTTTCATTTTCTAAGATGACTCTTGTTTGAGAAAGAGAGGGAGAGATTTCCTGCTCCAGCAGTGGGGTCCAGAGTTTACTATTTATTGCATTGGAATTGTCATAGAATCAGTTTAAAAATCCAAATGTGTCAAGTGCGCCACTCAACTTTTTTTATTCATAAGCTAATATTTTGAAAAGGCACATTTCGATTGTTTCCTTTTTTGCAGCTATATTCGAAAATGGTAGAATGGAAAGGTTTTAAGTAGTCGTCACTTTTTCTGATGATATGCCCATTTCCGTGGCTCTTTTGAAGGTTACTCTTTCATGAACATACCTAAGAAATCTTGTGTAGACAGTTTGCAATATTCAGGAGCCTAACGCTTTTTTCTTTGGTACAGCTTCTACGTTGCATGTTTATTTTAGCATATTTTGGTATTGGTAATTTGATATATTTCATAGTGGCAAAATATTAGCTCTATTTTGGGACTTTTTATAGAACTACCCCTCATATTCAGTAGCGTAGGAAAATGTTCTTGTGATTGTCAGGGTCTCCTAATATTTATCTCAATACTTTTATAATTCTATGAAAATTATTTAATTATTTTAAAACTTATACTTTTCTTGTAAATATGTCACATCTGAATTGTCAGAAAATTACTTTGAATACCTTAATATTTGCTGCATTTTTTTTTCTGTATATAGAACACGTCTTCTTTCAGAATGGGAATATACACGTGCTTCCCAGTGTTTACTTTTACGTCTGCTACTTTATAATGTCAAACTGGTATGAACACTGTAATGATTTGAAAATAAACTTCAAATTCTAACTTACTTCTCGTTCGGTTTGGTTCAGTTTCTGATGTGAACAGGCAACCAGAACTAGTACAAAATCCGTTTGGTTAGTTGACTTGAATTTCCATGTTTAAGGACGGAGTAACTATTTGGTGGCCTTTGGAAGGCACAGCTGGAACGAAAGTTGCACGAGAAAAGATGATTGTTTTTGGGAAAAAGAGCCTGATTATTTTGCTTACCTCAAACAAAAGAAAAACACGTTCTCAAAAGCAGTACTAGATATGTCGGCTTCAGAGCATAGTTTGAATCGTCCAGGCTGCTTTTGCAGCGCGTGGTTATCGGTGAGACTGGACCCGGCCTGAGCGCGGCTGGGTACAAAGGGCATTTTGATCCCCAGACGGGCCGTTGACATGTACTCATGAAACTGCTTGTCGGGCGTTAAAGGCTGCTTTTTGCAGACCCGCTGTTGGTAACAAATCGTCCGCGTCTGCTCCTGCATCCAGCATCTAATAGCGATGGAATTGGAGAAAGTCTGTCTGTCTTAGTAATTCTTGTTAACTGGTGCAATGTAATTTTCTTTCCCTGAAAAGATTTTACATGTTTTTATTTTTAAAAAGCCCAAAATGAGAAAGTTCGAAACTTCGTGGCTTTCACAGAAAAAGAGATTCCTTTCTCAGCTTTTCTCTTACCCTAGTTGCTGTTCAGAAATCTTCAAGTCGCTCCCATACCTTTGTCAAAACGTTAACAGTTGGTGAGGCAGGAGATACTTGTATTAAAAAGTGCAGCGATAGAACAGCTTCATACCAGACTGGGTAAGAATCTTCCTGGTCTCTGGACGGGTTTGCCAGTCTACACAGGACATGATGAAAATACACATAGTTAGACGGCTTTGTATTTTCCATTTGCCACCTTCCATGTTATGCAGACCCAAAATTGATTATTTTATATGTTGTTTATTTTTTAATGATTTATGAAAATTGTACTTTTTCAAATCTCATCTAAGACTTATTGAAAATATTACTGAATTGGGGTTAGCGTTTACAGTTTTGATTGGTAAAACCTTAGTATTCCATTTTCATGACGTTTAAAGTGACAGTCCCTTACCGTGGTCTAGGGATGTGGGAACAGTGCCACCTTCTGGTTAGGTCATTGCTAAATTTAAAATAAAGTAATTTGTAGTCTGTTTGACTTTGTCTATTTCACTCATCATAGAAGTTAGAAAAGAAATGTAATTGCATAGGATAGTTTTGAAATTACAATTTAAGTTAACATTTGCAAAAGACCAATTAAACTTTCTATTTGGAGATAATTACAAATTCACATGTAGTTGTTAAGGAATAATACAGAGTTCTTGGATATCCTTTATTCAGGTTTCCCCAGTGATAACATACTGAAACACTATAGTAAAATATTATAACCAGGATTTTGACCCAAATTCAGTCAAGATACAAAACAAGGATCCCTTCTTATTGCCGTTATAGTCACACTCGCCTCCCATTTTTCAGGTTTGGAAGTACACTTAGTCATATTAGATTTAAAACCCAATTATTTTGGGGCGCCTGGGTGGCGCAGTCGGTTAAGCATCCGGCTTCAGCCAGGTCACGATCTCGCGGTCCGTGAGTTCGAGCCCCGCGTCGGGCTCTGGGCTGATGGCTCGGAGCCTGGAGCCTGTTTCCGATTCTGTGTCTCCCTCTCTCTCTGTCCCTCCCCCGTTCATGCTCTGTCTCTCTCTGTCCCAAAAATAAATAAAAACGTTGAAAAAAAAATTTTAAAACCCAATTATTTTGGTAACGAGGTTTGGGCTCTTAACTAGTATGGTATTACTGTCTCGGTAGAAGTCTTGAAAACTATTCTTTGCTTACTTGTACTATCTCCAGATTATTAAATTAGTTGACTTTTCATTAAATCTATTTTTAACATTTCCCAGAACCATAGTATTTCAAATGTTAGAAATTGGAAAATAATACTTTCTTTATATATACATTTAAATTTAACATTGGAGAACCAATAGTACATAAGTATCCTGAACGTAACCTCCTTGAGAGATGTTAAGCCCTGCCGTTTATATATATACTTAGTAAGATTACTAGAAGAAGGACTATTAAATAAAATAGTTTCCAAATGCCAAATTCTTGCGTTGGAACTAGTTGTGGAGACTGGTGATAATCACTTGTAGGGTAGGAGTGAGGTGTTCTTCCGTGTGAAGGAGCTTTTGACCTTCTAGTGTAAGATCTTGGGTCAAATCGGTGTCTTCGGTGTATGATATGCCCACGACAGGGATCTCGGAAGATGACGAAGACCATCCACAAGGAATCTGCGGAAAGAAACATACGGTACGTGATCAAATCAAGCGTGGAAAACCACACGTGGAGAGACCGAGGTGGTCAGTGAGTGACTGAGCGGGTGACAGAAGCTTTGTGCCAGAGGGGCCTTCCAAAGGTCCCAGAAGAGGAGAAGGTACCCAGTGAGTAAAAACTAGGTGACATGACAATACATTTGCAGATGTTGATTTGGAATTTGAAGGGTCCCAAATGGTGCAAAAACTTAAATCTTCTCTTAGAGGCTCGTTGCCTCTTTCTCCCTTTCAAACTGTAATACTTGTACCGGTCACACTAGTTTTCGTCAGCAGTGTGGTTGGCCCGGCGAGAGGTCGACGGGGAAGGAGTGGATGGGAAATGTGGAGAACTTTCCATGATTTAGAAGATTACCGTGTCACAGCCCGTTTTGGCCTCTGCCTTTGCTGCCTTCGTAATGGGAACATCTATTGCCCGTGGAACCTTATTTACTGTTTCCAAATAGGGGCTGTTAGTCCCAGTGACCTGCGTTCCTTTGTGACTTTCACATACCTCACGTTCACTGTCTCAGTTCATGTCACTGCTCGTGTTGTCCTCTCTCCTCCCACTCTGGCCTGTCTAAAGAGAGTTGAGATTATTACTCTACAGAGTTGGTGCTATACTTAGGGTCCCCTCTGGACCCCTTTTGGGAGGGTGTATCTGACGACTTCCTCATTTCCTCTAGAAAATTGATGTGCTTAGGTTTTCTGTCTCTTCTAGAACCAGTTCTGTTAAATCATATACCTTGAAAATTACATCCCAAGTTTTCAAATGTATTTGCATGGAGTTGAGCAAAGTATATGGTGCAAGAACTCCTTTTGTCTTCAACTCAAAATATATGAACAAATGTGAAGATGTTGTTTATGTGGCAGATGATGATATCCTCTGTATTTTACCTGGCACCGAGGTGATTACAAACACAAACGTGGACACCAAAATAAAGCGGTAGTTAGTATTCAGGTATAAGGAGGCCATGTAAGTCCAACTTATGAGTCTTTTAAAAATTAAAATTCAAGTGTGAAATGCATTATTTCTCGTAAAGCACCTGTGATCCCTGGAGAACAGGTCTGAGTTCCCCGTTTATGAAACACTCTTCTTGTGAAGCAGTGTTTAAACTTAGCTTAATTTCAGGGCCCTCCCACCTTCTCACATGTTGCTGCTGCTTTTTTTTTGTTGTTGTTGTTTTTTAATGTTTATTTTTGAGAGAGACAGAGAGACCATGAGTAGAGGAGGGGCAGAGAGAGAGGGAGACACAGAATCCGAAGCAGGCTGCAGGCTCCGAGCTGACAGCACAGAGCCTGATGAGGGGCTTGAACCCATGAACCATGAGACCATGACCTGAGCCGAAGTTGGAAGCTTAGCCAACTGAGCCCCCCAGGCGCCCCTCACACGTTGCTTCTTGTATATCCCATGTTCCAGTTCAACCGAACCATTCTTCGTTTCCTGGTTTCCCCACCTCTCTGCCTTAATTCTTGCTGCCCCTCATTGGACGCCACTGTCCCGGTCATCTTTGCCTTGTGACTCCCCTCGCCCTTCAGTTCTTGCTAAGATGCAGCTTTCTCCTTGAGGCGTTACAATCACTTTCTCAACTTTCCCACAACATAAGCCAGGATGACCCCAAAATACCCGATTGCCTCTCCCTTCGTAAGCCAACATTCAACTCTGTTCATTGGAACTGGAATTCAATGTAAGCTTCTGCTCTCAAACTCTGGGCTGACTAAAGAGCTTTTCTCTCTCCCCTACAGTTCCTTTTAAAAACCAATGACTTCAAAATTTGGAAGAGATTAGAAAGTGGAAAGAGCCCAAATCGAGCTCTTTGTTGATTAGATTGGCCCAGAAGAGCAGTCAACGAGACAGGAAGCAAAATTCAGACATGCTGGTAGGCCTGGCAGTTCTATAAAAGCCCTTCACCAATGCAGCGGCTTCAACAGTTGCCCACAGCTGTTGGGAAGGTCACGGGCCCCTTTCACACACTTGCACGTTCAATTTTACATTTGAGTAGAAGCCGCCTGACACGCCCCAGACAGAAGAATAAAAGTAGAAAGCACCTGACAGTCCAGTGCTTGGTTCTGGGTGCACCTTCGTGCTCATTTACATGCATACACAGGCACACTTAACGACTTTGGGACCATGTTCTACAGGCTTTTTTGTAGCCTTTTTTTCCATGCCATAGGATATTGTGGACACCATCATCTGGCAATAAATATGGATCAACACTCCTACTTCTAGAGGCTTCAACCTTTGGTCTTGTGTGTTTCTATGCAAAAGTCTCTACCTGTTCTGTTACTGGACCTTTTGATTGTTTCCAACTATGCAATTCTTTAAAACAAATTGATTTTTAATGTTTATTTATTTTTGAGAGAGAGAGAGAGAGAGGAGAACGTGATTGGGGGGAGGGGCAGAGAAAGAGGGAGACACAGAATCTGAAGCAGGCTCCGGGCTCTGAGCTGTCAGCACAGAGCCCGACACGGGGCTCGAGCTCACGGACCGCAAGATCATGACCTGAGCCGAAGTCATTTGCTCAACCCACTGAGCCATCCAGGTGCCCCCCCCCCCCCCCGCCCCCGCAACTTTGCAATTCTAACAACACTGCAAGCTGCGTCTTTGCCTCCAGGGGCCGCGCGTCCCTCCACGCGGGTTTGTGGGTCTCGTGGGTGTGCGACCTTCACATCTCTCGATATGGCCAAACCACCTTGTAGGAAGGGCGCATTCGTTCCCGCTCCCGCCGATAGTGCATGAGAGTGCCCATCTCCTCGCATCCTGGACAGCACTGGGTTTCATCATTTTGGGGCATTCTGACTGGAAAAAAGGGTGTCTTGTTGAGATCTTAATTTATGCTCGCTTGAAAACTATTGGGAGTTCACTTTTTTAAATGTTAACTGACCACTTCCATTCGCCCTTTTTGTGGATGGCTGTTTTTGTCCCTATCTATTTTTCTGAGTGTTGCCAAGAATTCTGTGTGTCGGAACTACCAACCTTCGTCCTCTATTCATCTTCTATATTTAAATATCCTTGTTTACCACTTGTCTTTCATTTACGTGCGTCTGTTTATGAGTGTCTTTTTCTTTATGGATTTTGCCTTTGCCGTCATGCCTGGAGAGTAATTTTCCACACACATAGGAATATATATACCTCCGACATCTCTCAATACATTTATTGTAACTTTTTACTCCTCAAAGCTGATTCCATCTGGAGTTAATTCTGGCAAATAGTGATAAGGAAAGATCTGATAGCCTCCATCAACCGACCCCAGTGCAGACGCTCAGCAGTGTCTCTGTGCTTTTAGTTTAAATCTATTTCTTGGGGAGTTTTAAAAATCTGTTTCTTCCCACTGATTTGAAATACTACTTGTATCAGTGTCCTAGCCAGAGTGGGCTGTTATTAACAGAATGCCATAGACTCGGTGGCTTAGAAACAGCAGCAATTTATGTCTCACAGTTCTGGAAGCTGGAAGGCTCGGACTGAGGCACCAACAGGTTTGGTGTCTGATGAGGGTCCGCTTCCTGGGTAAGAGATGACTGTCTTGTCACTGGGTCCTCACATGGCGGAGGGGGCAAGGGAGCTCTCAGGGGTCTGTCTTACAAGGGTGACACGGTGCCTTCATGACCTGTCACCTCCCAAAGGCCCTTCTCTCCTAGTACCATCACCTTGGGGGTTAGGTTTCAACACATTAATTGGAGGGGGCCACCCACCTTCAGTCTCTAGCACTCAGGCAGTAATTGTTTACATTGGAGTCCGTTTCTGAACTTTCTAGAACACGGATATGACTATTTCTCTGCCGGGAGCATACAGCATTAGTAATTGCAGCTTACAATACATTTTAATATCAAAGATGTTTTTCTGTTCTATTTTTGAACCTCCAAATCCTCATTTTTGACTTCCAAAAAAATCCCACTTTTTAAAAACCTGCAATTAGGTTAAATTTATAACATCGTCAGGGTGCTTGTTCCTGTGACAGCAGAGATGAAACTCCGGGTCTCTGCCATGTTTGGTGGCTCTGTGGACAGGTGGTTCTCCCGACTCGGGCTCTTCCTGGGAGCGTTTGCATTTGTGGGGAGGGGATGTGCAGAGAAGACGCTGTGTGCCTGAAGGCAGTGGAGACTCTGGGTCCTCTGAACACAGCTGCGTTGTGGAGCTAGGAGTGACCAGAAAGACCACGGAGGCAGGGTGGGCATAGAGAAGGGTGTTCTCCCCATTTCTGTGGGATGTGGTGTGGACACAGGCCGGAGGGCTGACATCTCAGCCCTCCCATTGGTCACTCCAGGTCGGGGGTGGTGCTGGGACTGGCTTCTAAGTCAACTGCTGAATGTGGGGGAATTTTGCACGCTTGTTGTCACACACACCCATGATTAAGATTAGACTATCAAAACCTACTGTCAAATAAGTTACATCAGGGTAACTGGGTGACTCAGTCGGTTAAGCGTCCGACTCTTGATTTGGGCTCAGGTCATGATCCAGAGACCATCCAGAGACCTCACCATGGTCTGGTGAGATCCAGCTCCGTGTCAGGCTCTGTGCTGAGTATGGAGCCTGCTTGGGATTCTCTCTCCCTCTCTCAATAAACATTTAAAAAATAAAAAATAAATAAGTTACATCCGGAAGAAAGGTACTAAGTGCAAGTCCTCACGTCCTAGTTATTTTACTGCACCTTATTATTATCTGTACCCTGGCAGTTATTCACGCTGTGTACCTGCAAGGCTGAAACACTGCATAATGCTGTGGTCGGTGCCTCTCTCCCTGCTCTGAATTCAGCAACGCCACACTGGTAACCGGCCACAGTGGGAATGTTTTCCCTGGAAATTGGCAGGTGCTACAACGGAGGGCTTGACTTATTCTTCTGTTGATCGTCTAGGCAAGGGGTTGGCAGCTCTTCTTGTCAAGGGCCAGACAGTAAATGTTTTAGGCTTTGCAGGCCATAGGCCTCTGTCACAGCTACTCACTCTGCTGTTGCACAGGGAAAGCGGCCACGGACGACACAGAATCGAGTCAGGCAGTGTTCCAATACAACTTTATTTGTGGAACTTGTGCCACTTGAATTTCATATAATTTTCTGGTGCCACGAAATACGATTCTTTTTGATTTTTTTCAGCCATTCAAGAATGTAAAAGCTATTGTTAGTTTGCAGGTTGTAGGAAACCAGGAGATGGACTGATTTGGCCTGCGGGCCAGTTTGCTAACCCCTGGTTGATAATTAAGAAAGCATTCTGGGGGCGCCTGGGTGGCTCAGTCGGTTGAGTGTCCGACTTCGGCTCAGGTCATGATCTCGGGGTTTGCAAGTTCGAGCCCCGTATCGGGCTCTGTGCTGACAGCTCAGAGCCTGGAGCCCGCTTCGGATTCTGTGTCTTCTCTCTCTGCCCCTCTCCTGCTCATGCTCTGTCTCCCTCTGCCTCTTAATAATAAATAAACATTTAAAAAAATTAAAAAAAAAACATTCTGTGAAAACCAGTTGCCTATATGGAATTCACAATAAAGAGTATTGTATATTGTATTACTATTTGTAAATCATGTGCTATATATCTCTCAAATCAGTAAAATTTATAGTAAATCCACCCCCCCCCCAAAGAACTCGTGGTTAATATTGGATTGCCCTGAACATCTAGTGCTTGGCACCCTCGTTTTAGTCCAGATATTAATAGGATTGTCTCTGGTGTTTTATTATTATATATGATGCTGGCTGTTGACTTAAGGTATTCTTCATCATGTTAAAGAAGTTCCTTATTTTTTAGACACCAAAAAAAAAAAAAATCCTCTCAGGAATGGATATGGAATTTCATGAGATACTTTTTGGGATTTGGGATGATATGAAAAATTTATTAATACAATTCGGAATAACACAGCATTCTAGCATGCTTGTTCCATTCTTTAATGCAGTGCAGAATGATTTGCTTGTTTTTAGTGGCCCCATACCTGTGCCCATAAGTAATATTGACTTGTATATTTTTTTCAGGGGGAGAAGGGGTGCTTTCTTTTAGAAGTTTTAGTATCGGCGTGTGTCTGCTTTGTAAAATGAATTGGGAAGTTTTTCATTTCTCCCCCCCAACCTTCTCTCTCAAAGAAAATGAGATTATCTGTTTACTTAAAGTTCCCAGGAATTCAACCATGAAACCTGTTGGCCTCAAGAATTTTTTCAGAGGTGATTTTTATTTGTTTGTTTTGACGGACATTTCATTTGCTCCGTAGATGCTGGCTTACTTAAGATTTTTTAAAATTCTGTCAAAAAAGCAATTTGTCATTTCTTTAAAAAATATTTTTCAGTGTTTATTGCCTTTTTAAAAATATTTTATTTTGAAGTCATCTCTACACCCAAAGTGGGGCTCGAACGTAGAACCCTGAGGTCAAGAGTTTCACACTCTACCAACTGAGCCAGCCAGGCGCCCCTGATTTGTGATTTCTGAGAAAATTTCTATTCCATCCCTGTTTCCCTACAATCTCTTCTCCCAGTTCAAATATCAGATTGTTCACTCATTGGGTGAAGGCCTTTGATACTTTCCCATTGTTCTTCAGACAATGACTATATCCCATGGTCTACAAAGACCCTTCATGGTCTAGTCCTAGCTTCTACCTTCTCCTGCCTTGGGTATGGTGTCAGCGCTGTAGGAGGCATCGCATTCCCCTGCCTAGAGTAACGGGCAGCCCAGAAAGAGGAGCTAACAGATACATGCTGACAACTGCATTTCGTTCTGATTCTGGAAACCGTTCCGTTTCAGCCTTCAAGGGGCCTTAATTGTTCTGGAATGTTTGCTGACGTAATAGAGCTTGGCTTCTGACGGCTTCTTGTCCTTAGGCTTAAAGGTAGAGCAGGCATTAATAAATGTTACAAAACGTCTTTGGTTGTGCTCAGCCAGTTTTTTTCCATCAGAAGAAAGACTGTGCTTGATTAAACGCTATCATCCTTTCCCAAGGGTTTCCTGGGGACAAGACATTTTGCCGCCAACTCTGGAGCGTAAGAAAGAAGAGGGATGGGGCGCCCGGGTGGCTCGGTCAGTTGGGTGTCTTGACGCTTGACTTCGGCTCCGGTCATGATCTCACAGTTGGTGAGTTCGAGCCCCGAGTCAGGCTCATCGCTGATAGTGCGAAGCCTGCTTGGGATTCTCTCTCCCTCTCTCTACCCGCCCCTCCCCCATTTGTGTGAGAGCTCGCGCTCTCGCTCTCAAAATAAATAAATAAACAGTAAAAAAAAGAAACGTGAGGGAGGGAGACACACAGAAGTTACCCCTATTACATGGCAGACTGTCTCATGGAATGTACTAGGTTTTGCTGCTGCAGCAAATACCTCAGAGGCTTATAACCATACAGGCTTATTGATCCTGCTGTGTGTCCGCCACGGCTTGGCCACAGCTCTGCTCTTCACCGGGTGGCTCAGTCAGCGAAGCGTCTGACTTGAGTTCAGGGCATGATCTCGTGGTTCACGGGTTCGAGCCCCGCATCAGGCAACCTCTATCTGGAAAATGGAGAAAGAGGGAAAATCACGGAAGAGGGAAAAGATATGCAGTCATGTAACCCCTCCTAAGACTTAAGTGACACATGCCATTAATGCCCGCGTTTCATTGGTCAGAGAAAATGATACGATCCAGCCTGACATCAAAAGGGCAGCGAAGTATGAGGTTGAACCATATAAGATTGCCACTTTAGTAAGTCAAAAAATGACCAAATATCAGCAATGTTATTTGATTCGACCTGCTATAATCCTCCTATCGGGAGGGCAAGGAATATTTGAATCTACCCCATAGATGTACCAGCAAAGTTGCAAATAGAAAAAAAAATTGTCTTTTAAATTCAGATGAGGATATGCAAAGAATGAAAATTCAAAAATCCTGTATTTCACTTGAATTGCACACATACAACCAACCCTTCCATGTCTCAATAAGGAACTTAAAATCTGCTGAGCCCTTGCAATGTGTCGGGTTGTATGAGAGATGGCAGGATAGAGGCATCTGTCCCCAGAGAGCTGACATTCTGGCTTCTGCCCCGGCATCTGGCTCAGATGATTTGTAGATAGGAGGCAGGGGCATGGGGAGCTGTGGCAACTTGTGGTCCTTCTCTAAGCCCAGTGTTGTGGCCAAATTCATTTCTGTGCAGCCGCAGAACTCACGGTGGCTCCTTCAAGGGCAGCTGGAGAATCCCTAAGCTTGGCGCATGCCTCATCAGGTCAGGCCTACCAGGGTCTCCTCCTGCTGATTAACTCAAGGTTAGAGTGATTACTTTTAACATCTGCGAAATCCCTCTGTCTTTGGCATTTTTAAAACAGTTTAATTTATTTAGGGAGAGAGAGACAGAGAGAGCATGAGCAGGAGAGGGGCAGAGAGAGAATCCCAAGCAGGCTCTGCACGTCAGCACAGAGCCCCACATGAGGCTTGAACTCATGAACCACAAGATCATGACCTGAGCCGAAATCAAGGGTCAGATGCTCAACCAACTGAGCCACCCAGGCGCCCCTGACTTTGGCATTTAATACAACCTAATCGCAGCAGCATATCCATGGTCCTACCTATATTTCAGGGGAGGGGATTTTCCGGGGGTGCATACCAGGGGCCGGAAAGCTTGGAGGTCACCCTAGAATTCCTCCTGCCGTGGGGTTGTTAGCCTTTTTAATTTTAGCCATTCTTGTAGGCGTGTGTCATTGTTTTACTCTGTATTTTCCTGACATCATTGGCTATTCGTAGATCATCTTTTGTGAAGTCTTTGTCTCATATTTTTTTTTCTCTTCATTTGTCTTTCTTTTTGTGGAGTTGTATATTCCGAGTATGGGTCCTTGTTTAGATACAGTATTGTAAGTATCTTCTCCCAGTGGATGATTTTCATTTTGGATGAACAGAAATTACTTATTTTAATTATGTCATACTTGTCAGTTTTTTAAATAGTTAGTGATTTCTGTGTCCTCTTTATGAAATCTCTGCCTACCCTGGGGTCGTAAAGATATTTTCCTATCGGGAACCTTTCTCCTGAACTCTGCATTGTTTTTACTTTTCAAATTTAGGTCTATGATCCACTTTGAAAAATTTTAATTTTGAGATGGGACCTAGTTCATTTTTCTTCCATATCAATAACCAAATGGTTCAGTGCCATTTATTGAGAAGACCCTACTTCAGTTATGCTTTTGTTAAATCAGGTTACTGCTTGATGTCTGAGTCTGATCTGGGCTCCCTCCTATTCCAGTGAGTTATATGTTTGTCTGTATGCCTGGACCAAACTGTCCTGATTGTTATATTTATTTTTAATTTTTAAGATTTTTTATTTTTATAATTTAAGAGATTTTTTTGTTTACTTATTTATTTGCATTTATTTATTTTGAGAGAGAAAGAAAGCATGAGCCGGGAGCGGCAGAGAGAGAGGGGGAGAGAAAGAATCCCAAGAAAGGGGCTCGAACTCACAAACCATGAGATCATGACCTGAGCCAAAGTCAGACGCTTAACTGACTAAGCCCCTGTCTTGATTAGTTTTAAATTACGCTGTGATGTTTAAACACCACCTTTAAAGGTATCCTGGGAGTCGTGACCTCTGTCGCGTTCGCACGGCTATTTCCTTGTGCCAGGGAGCAGGGCACAGGCCGCTAGAAATGGGGACACAGAAAGGGGGAAGTAGGGAGTGAATAGGTCATGTCCAGACAGAGCTTCACTGAAGACTTCAAAAAGATGTACGGATTTAAAGATGTATGGATTTAAAAACTCGAAAAAGCATCCTCGTTTTAAAATGTCAGAAAACATAGGGGTGCCTGGGTGGCTCAGTTGGTTGAGCGTCCCACTTGAGCTCAGGTTGCTCTCTCTGTTTGTGAGTTCAAGCCCCGAGTCGGGCTTTGCGCTGATAGAGCGGAGCCTCTCTCTCTCTGCCTCTCCCCACCTCCCTCAAAAATAAACGTTAACAAACTTTCTTTTAACGTCAGAAAATACAGATTTGGAACAATCTATAAGTTTGGGGCATTATTCAGGGCTCAGCACACTCAACTCGTGCACACTCAACTCAACTGTTTGCTGGCTATGTAAAAGGCAGGCATGGGCCGCGTCCACAAAGGATCAGGAGCAGGTGCTGAGCTCCGTGGTGGGACAGGGTGGGTTTGAAGGGCCTGAGGGACAAGGAGTGACCACAGGCAGGAGCATGGGCCAGTGTCGGGGGTCCTCAGACGGGGAGCCCCTGCTGCAGGGAGAGCATGCCCCGGGAACTTGGCTTTCACTGATGGCAAAGGCCTCCGGCTTTCTGACCTTCTCTTCCTTTACTTTTGCCTATCTCCTCCAGAATGGCTGCTCAGTACAGAAAATATCACCAATCAGTCTCCACCCCTCCACCCCTCCACCCCTCCACCCCTCCACCCCTCTACCCCTCCACCCCTCCACCCAGAATTAGCCTCAGGCTTTGTTCTGCCCACGTTGGAGCCTGACAGTCAGTTTCTTAACAATCAGGGGCGGGGCGAGCCCCACTCACACTTTTGTTTGTATCCTGCATTTCTTGCTTGGTGTATTAGCATCTCTCTGGGTCACTACCCTGCTTCCTCTGGAATCTCAAACTAGGGAAGCTGGGCCATTAGTGAGGATTTCCTGAATCCCCTTTGAAGGATCAGGGTGGTTGGGCTGGGTCTTCCTGTAGCTGAGGGGTCGGGTTGTCTCTCCCTCCCCTCTCTCCAGCCACAGGTCTTCAGGACGGGGAATGCTGGTGCGCCTTTCAGGCCTGATCTCTAAAGTGGCGGCTCTTCTTTTTTAAGCGACAGTGAAGTCATTTAATGACTGGGTGCCAGGAACTAGGCTAGGCTTGAGCACCCAGACGCCGCCTACAAGAGGTGGAGGCCATCGGGAAAGAGGGACACAGGTCTCCACAATGCGAGGTGACAGGGCTTTAAGAAAGGATGGGGGGAGGGCAGTGGAAAAGTACCTCGGCTGTGATTCATCGGGGATAATGCTCTGCTGGTGTCACGCCATCCAGGAGTGCCGACAGCTGATGGCTGGAGGACACATCAAAAATAGAACCAATTTTGGGCGAAATGGGTGAAGGGATTAAGAGATTCCAAAAAAATGTAAAAAAAAAAATAAGAGGAATCAGTTTAAGGGAAGAAAGTCGATGAAAATCAACACAAAATGTATTACTTCTGTGCCATACCTGGCCTCTGCTGCAAGCTGTCTGTTGAACTCAACAACCTGAGACCATTGTGGCTGGCACTGTCTGGTCCAATGGGCAGGTCAGGCTTCCCGTTCCAGACAACTCCCAGCCTGCTGGCGGAGGGCAATGCAGTGGCCCATCTGAACACAGACCGCTGATTAAACTACAGGCTGTGAATTAGACGAATAGAATTCCCAGAGTCGCGGAATTTTGGATCCCGAAGGACATCACCCTGGCTGTGAAACAACAGGATGGTTTAAACACGTATTCACATAGCCTCAACACAGAGTAACGGTCCGCCTGTGGTTCCCAGCCTGACTGCTCCCTGGAGTCCCTGAGAGGGCTCTGAAAACTCAGCATCAGGGATGCTCAATCACACCCCCTAGAGGATTCGCTTCTAACAGTCCTATCGAGGTAGCATTCAAATACCATACAACTCACCGTTTCAAAAGGTCCAGGCCAATGGTGTTTAGCGTGTTCCGAGGGGTGCAACCATCACCACAATTTTAAAACATTTTAATCACCTGAAAAAGAAGCCCCTTTCCTTTTGCTGTTACCTCTCTATCCCACCATCCTCCCCCCAGCCCTAAGCAACCACTAATCTATTTCCTGTCTCTGTAGATTTCCCAGATGTTGTCGACATTTCATTCCAAAGGAATCGTACGCTATGCGGCCTTTTGTGACTGGTTTCTTTCATCTGGCAATAACGTACTCAGGGTTCATCTATTTTGTACCATGTGTCACTCTTTCACGGCTGAGGACGATTCCATGGCATGGATACGGCACGCCGACTGGACATGTGGGGGTATTTCCACCTTTTGGCTGTTGTGAATAACGCTGCTACGAACATTCGTGTACCAGCCTCTGTGTGGACATACGCTTTTGTCTCTCTTGGGTGCGTAACAAGGCATGGAATTGCTGGGCCACATGGTAACTCTGCGTTTAATTACTCGAGGAACCCCTAGACTGGTTTTCAAAGTGGCTGCGCCATTTTCCATTCCCATCAGCAGCGTTGGAGGGTTCCCTTTTCTCAACATTTCTGCCTTCTCCCGTTATCATCTGATTTTTTTTTTATACGAGCCATTCTAGTGGGTGTGGTGTCTCCATGTGGTTTTGATCCGTTGATGACTAATGATGTTGAGCATCTTTTCGTTATTGGTGCCTCTAGAGGATTTTCTTTTATGTTTATTTATTTTGAGAGAGAGAGATCGCGCCCGTGTGTGCAACTGTGAGTGGGGGAGGGGCAGAGAGAGGTGGGGGGAGAGAGCTGCCAGTAGGCTTCGCACTGTCAGTGCAGAGCCTGACTTGGGGCTCGATCTCACTGAGATCAAGACCTGAGCTGACACCAAGAGTCGGTCGCTTGGCCACCTGAGCCACCCAGGCGCCCCGGTGCCTCTAGAGTTTTTGATTCCATTGATCTGGGTGATTTATTTTCAAGAAACTTTTTTATTTTGAAATAATTTTTGGTTTAGATAAAAGTCGTAACAATCGCATAAAACTCTCATTTACCCTGCACCCAGCTTCCCAAACCCAGCTTCCCCACATGTCGATCACACTTGCTCGTTCTGCACTCCTGAGACATTTAAGAGTGAGTTGTAGACAGGAAGGCCCTATACCTCTAAGTGCTTTAGTGTGCATTTTCTTTTCTTCTTTAATTTATTATTATTATTTTTAATATTTATCTGTTTTTCAGAGAGAGAGAGAGAGAGAGAGACAGAGCGCAAGTAGAGGAGGGGCAGAGAGAGAGGGAGACACAGAATCCGAAGCAGGCTCCAGGATCTAAGCTGTCAGCACAGAGCCTGACGTGGGGCTTGAACTCACAAACCGTGAGATCATGACCTGAGCCGAAGTCGAACGCTTAACTGACTAAGCCCCAGGCTTAGTCCAGGCACCCCATGTGTTTAAAAAAAATTTTTTTAATGTTTATTTATTTTTGAGAGAGAGAAACCCGGGGAGGGGCAGAGAGAGAGGGAGACACAGAATTGGAAGCAGGCTCCAGGCTCTGAGCTGTCAGCACAGAGCCCGACGCGGGGCTGGAACTCAAGAACCGCGAGACCATGACCTGAGCTGAAGTCGGACACTCAACCGACTGAGCCACCCAGGCGCCCCTCCATGTATCTTTCTTAAAAAACAAAGTTAAAAACCAACTTGATCTTATGCAACCATAGGAAAATGATCAAAATCAGAAAACCGATACTGATTCAATACTATTTACTGAATTTGATCAAATTTTGCCCAACTCCAGGATGTCAGCATTTTCAAACAGCTCCACAGGTGATTCCAGTAGACACCAGGGGCGTCTGTCTCCTCCTCTTGTGGAGAAGGACCGTAGAAACGAGAATGCCCTCCCTGAGGTCACCGGCAACTTAGGGCAGGGTTTTTAGGGTGTCCCGCCCTTGAGGCATCTTCTATGACTTAGGAAAAGAGGCCTTTCCTAGAGCTGAGCCAGATGGGCAATTGCGTGGCGAGGGGACAGTGCCTTTGTTGTCGTGTCAGGCCTCTGTACCCTAGCACCAGGCACATTCTCTGTGTAGGGCTGACGATAGCTGAGAAAGGGGAGGGGAGAGGCAGGGCTCCTGAGGGCCTGGGACTGTCAGTCTGTTCTGCATCGTGGGACACGTGCCCTTCATGTCTGCCCTTGGAGAGTCTGTGCTTGACATTGAGTGGGAAGGAGAGGAGCTGGTTATAGGCTGAGGGGCAAACTGTTTCTTTGCTGTATTCCATGATCTGAGCTGCCAAAATCGAGAGTCTTCTCTCCTGCTAAAACCTGTCTCCAGACTCTCCCTCCTTCCATGCCCCCATCCCTCAAACCAGATTTCACCCTGGTCCTGGTGGTCTTTCCAACCCACACATCTGACCACATCCCTTTCCCGATTAAAACCACTAGATGAAGCCAGAGTTCCTCCATATGCAGTAAATGGGAAGAGCGGCTGTCTCTGCTGGGCCCTTCCCCGCCCCCTGGTCTCTAACTCCTACTCACTCGTAAGACTTACTCCGGCGTCTCTCTGCAGAAGCCCCTCCGAGGCTGGTTATCTGTTCCCGCAAATGATGCCATGCGTCTCTCCCACAATACGACCCAGCGTGCGTATGCGGAGATGTGTCAGTGGAGCCGGGATGGGCGGTGGACAAGGGACGGGAGGGGGACACATGTTATTTGCCTAGTGCCTTGTTACCCCAAGCAGAGCCTCCAGGCCAACGGGCATCACGTCACCTGAAACTGGTTAGCAATGCACGTCCTCAGGCTCCGCCCCAGAGCCGCTGGATCAGAAATTCGGGGCGGAGCTCAGCCACCTGCCTGGCAGCCGGCCAGCCCTCCAGGTGTTCCTGATGCTGGCTCAGGCTTGAGAACCACTGGCCTCGCAGCCAGAATCAGGGGCAATTCAGCCCTTCCCTGGGTTCAAGTAATTCCAGGTGGATATTCTCCACGGCTGGGAAGTCAAGAATATCAACCAATATTTCCAGTGCACCTAGTATGGGCCGGACAAAGGACACAGGAAGATGCCCTGGGTGGGAGAGTGGGAGCGGGTGGGGGAAACCCAAAGCCCGTAGAAGGCCATCCGGGTGGCCCCTCCAGCTGCTGGGCTGGGTTTGGAGTTACACTGATGGAAGCGGAGACCTCAGCCCTCAGGGACCTCTGGCCAAGGCTTCTAGAGTAGCCATTAGGTAAGGGGCACCACCTTTATATTCCCACGGCTTCACGTTTCTCATGGTCCCGTTAGTATAGGGATTTCAAAGGAAACCACATTTGGCTGTAAATGTAAGAAGATAACAACGCAAGTCTGTAGAGAAAGAATCTGGGCCTTCTAGGTCACGTTCGTTGAAAATGTTGACATCCCGGGGCGCCTGGGTGGTTCAGTTGGTTAAGCGGCCGACTGCGGCTCAGGTCATGATCTCGTGGTCCGTGAGTTCGAGCCCCGTGTCGGGCTCTGTGCTGACCGCTCGGAGCCCGGAGCCTGTTTCGGATTCTGTGTCTCCCTCTCTCTGAACCTCTCCCGTTCATGCTCTGTCTCTCTCTGTCTCAAAAATAAATAAACGGTAAAAAAACAAAAAACAAAAAAAAAACAAAAAAATAAAATGTTGACATCCAGGGGCACCTGGGTGGCTCAGTCGGTTAAGCGTCCAACTTTGGCTCAGGCCATGATCTCATGGTTCATGAGTTTGAGCCCCGTGTCGGGCTCTGTGCCGACAGCTCAGAGCCTGGAGCCTGCTTCAGATTCCGTCCCTCCCTCTGTTTCTGCCCCTCCCCTGCTTGTGCTGTCTCCCAAAAGTAAATAAACGTTAATTTTTTTTTAAATGTTGACATCCAAGCACCCCACTACTGATAAATACATTCAGTGAATAGTTTTTAATACTCTAGACCTTTGGCCCTTTGTGTGTAACTTAGTGCCTATATAACTAGATGATGAAATACTTCTAAGACTGAACACCCTCCTCCATTTAAAAACTTTTTTTTTTTTTTACGAGCACCTTTAAAATTCTGGTTCAGAATTTCTTTTATTCAAACTCAAACATTCTTGCCTAAAAGGCAGTCTGTTCCGTAAGTGACCTTGTTCTATTTTCGTGCTGCTCCTAACAAAATTGACAAGTTGTCACTCATTGCACTTTGGCGGTTGCCTGTGGCTCTGTTTGAACTTGTGTCTGTCAGATATTTGGTCAATGAGAGTGGAAAAGTGCATGCACTTTTAATTTCTTAGAGCAAATATGTTGCAAAGAGCCGATGAATGCAAACACAGACCATTGGTCTTCTGCAAATGACAGGGGACATGTTAGGGTAAATTAATGAAAGATCTGAATTATAGATCTTGAAGGCTTGAAAGGAAACACAGAACAGCAGGCAGGCCAGGGACTGGTTTCTATGGGTCCTCCTTTGATTAAGAGACATGAATGTTTGGTGATTTGATATTAGAAATGCTAGTGTTTCTTCTTTTTATTATTTTAGAGGGAGAGAGGGGTAGAGATTTCAGGAGGGGGGGGCGGGACATGGGAGAGAGAGAGAGAGAGAGAGAGAGAAAATCCTCTAGGATCCCCTAGAATCCCCTAGGATCATGACCTGGGCCAAAATCAAGAGTTGGAGGCTCAACTGACTGAGCCACCCAGACCCCCGAGAAATGCTAGTATTTCTTTTTTATTTTTAATTTTTTTTTTAACGTTTTATTTATTTTTGAGACAGGGAGAAACAGAGCATGAACAGGGGAGGGTCAGAGAGAGGGAGACACAGAATCTGAAACAGGCTCCAGGCTCTGAGCCGTCAGCCCAGAGCCCGACGCGGGGCTCAAACTCACGGACCGCGAGATCATGATCTGAGCCGAAGTCGGCCGCTCAACCGACTGAGCCACCCAGGCGCCCCGAGAAATGCTAGTATTTCTAAAGTGCCTCTGAAGTTCTCAAACATATTTTAAACATCCTCGCCATTTGCATGATTTCTGAAGGAGGGGCTCGCGTGGAAGAGGTCATGATGAAATGAATTGTCACAAAGCTATTGGAATCTCTCTACCTCTTATCTTACTGGGTTACGTGAACTGCATCTTCAGTGTAGTTCAAAGTGCTTCTTAACCTAGAGTCTAATAATGTGTCTGTATTTAAAAATGTATGTTGCTGAATCCATTTTCTTTTTCAAGCCACCGTCCTTACTGCGGTAAGGTGATTCTGCCAAAACCCAGCTCCTTCAAAGCCCACTGGAGTTCCACATCAGCACCAGGGTAAAGCCCAAATTCCTTAGGAGGACAACAGCAGCCCTTCAGAACCTGGCCCTGCCCTCCAGCTGCCTCTCCTGACCACGGGGCCCCTCTCCTGCCAGACATACACTGGACAGCTTGGAATTTCCCCAACTGAGTGGACTCATAGGGTGCCCCGTGTGCTGCCTGCTCCTGTCCGCCTGGTGACTTCCTCCCCATCCCTCGAGATGCGGCCCAGTTAGCATCTCTAAAGTCCTAATTCCTCCCCCTCATAGAGTTCCCTCCCGTCACCCTGTGCTTGCCTTCTTATTGCTGTCTCCAGTGTGATAGGCACCGGTCTCATACCGCTAAGGGGGTGCCCTCGTGTGGTTACGCTCAAAGAATTGAAATGAAATACAAATAAAAAGTCTCTTGGCTGCACTTGCCACATTAATGACACTCAGCAGTTAGTTACACATAGTTAGTGGCTATCATCTTAGGTAGAGAACGTTTCCATCACTGCAGAAAATTCTAGACTTTGAGCTCCGTTTAATGCTGCATCTCCAGTGTCTAGCAGAGTGTCCAGCACTTGGCAGATGCTCAAGAAATTCCTCTAAGTGAAACTGAACCGATGTGGGACCATCTTCAGAGAAAGGAAGGAGCAGATGTGTCTTTTGTCAAAGGAGGTCATGACTTTCCGATGTACATAATGGGAGCGTGCTTGGTTCTCAGAGGGAAGGGAATCGAAACTGGCTCAGAAGTCACCTTTTACCTGGGCAGCCTGTCCCCAGCCAAGGCTGTTACTATGGAGAGGGCGGGACTAGATGCTAGGGGCAACTTGGGGATTCTGCCACCCTATAGCAGCAGAGAACAACCTGGCTTGAGGGGCACTTTGGGTGACAGCATGGAGCATTCCGGATGTCAGGTGAAGAAGTTTGGACTTCCTTTTACTAGGATTTCGAGCCCCTGAAAATGACAGAGTAGGGCAATTGCAAGATTGTAGGAAAAGTCAAAATGATTGCTACAGCTCCTTAGGCTTTAGGTCCTGTGGATTAGGAAAGGCACTTCGAGTCCCCAATCATTCTGGGTCCTTCGTAGTTTTGGGAGGCCCCCAAAGTGGGAGATCTTTCTCTTTGGGGGCAGCACAGACATGGTTGCTCTGTGCCAGTTCAGAAACCTCATTTCCTAATGGAGGCTTTGTCAGCCATGGTGTTTTATTTGTTCATTATTCATGAATACACTTGACTCTGTTCAACATTAAGGTTTAATGGCTGCAAATTTGGGCCGCAGAGAAGATAGCAGGGCCTACGTAGCTTCCAAACGACTCCCTTTTCCCTGGAAAAATCTTCTCTAGGAATCCGTGCCAAGCCCCGGTGCGAAATGAGTTTTCCTGATGTATTTGAAACACGCATCTTGTAAGAAACTGTCATTATACATGGCATCAGGGTGGGGAGACAAAGAAAAGAAAGACTAGTCCTTTCGGACCAAAAGCATTAGTTTTAGATCCGGAAATGCTAGGAGTAAGGGAATACCTGGTTTCAATTGTATTATTCCGTGTCCTTCAACCCATGCACGCTCACGGGCACACGCAGGGGCACATACACACAGGACACCCTCCTGAGTGGACGGTGCAAAAAATCTCCATAATCCATCCGGTGGATCTTTAATTTCTCGAACTCAGAGTCGAAGGTCTTGGGCGAGGGCCCTCCTATGAGCTGTCTTCTCAGCGATTCCCGTTAACGCAAGAGCAGGTGAGTGAACTGTAGTCACACCGGGGCGGGGGAGATGGTATGATGTGATCACGGTCTTTCCAGAACCTTGGGCATTGTCAGTTCTGCTTGTCGGGCGCCGTTCAGCCTTCCACTCCTTGGCTTGCATTTCCCGATCACCGCCGTTGCGAACATCACTTCCGGGTTGTGAACCATTACAGGGGCGGTTTCCTTGCCACAAACACCCTTTTTTAGCCACTGGATGCGTAGTCACCCCCATTTTCCCGGTGAAGGTCTCGAGGTTCTTAAATAACTTGCCCAAAGTCACAGAATTAAGGGCCAGAAGCGGGACTTTGACTCCCAAACTCATCAGACGACACGGCTCCTGCCAGCTTCACTAGGTCACATTTAAGTCACCCTGGCGAGGAGGAAGGGCATTGCAGGAGGAGGGAAGAACATGGGCAGAGACACAAAGACTTTCAACAGGAGAAGGTATGTTCCAGAAAATGCAAGTTATTCAGCACTGGGGGAGTCAGGTGTGTGTGGCGGGGCAAAGGGGTGGAGAATGGAGTGAGGGGGAAGGGGTGATGGGGACTCATTGAAACTGGCAGGGACTTGGCCTCTGATGGGGAAAAGGCCAGGACCCATTCCCAGCATGCAGTTTATTTTTAATCAGTTATTTCACTCCCGCAGCTTGGCTGGAGGGTGGAGGATGGGGTCCTGGCTGTATCACTCTTGTAGTGTGACCCTGGGGGAGTCACACTACCCTTGCTGGCTCGCAGTTTTCTCGCTCATCTGCAAAGCGAGAGTATTGGACGCAAAGAAGTCACTACCGCAGGCCAAAGTTTATCGTATCTGCCCACTGGGCTGCAGTGGGGAGACGCTTTATTGGCTGATCCACTTTGCTAATTATTCCCCTCACCCCCCCCATCCCCCTTTTTGGGTAATCACAGCTAGCCAGGCGCTCAGCACCCCTAATCAGAATGCTGTGCCCCTCTCCAGTATCCAGGGACTGAGTGAATTCTGGCTCAAGGTCTCCCTTTACACAAGGATGAAGATTGTGGCTTTAGGAAATCCTGTGCTAATGTCCTTCTAGAAGTCCAGGCTGCTGGACCTCCTGTTTCCCAACTCTTGGTCCCAGGTACCCCTCTGGATCCTGGATGCTATTGGCTCACATTTGGGAGGTGCTTTGGGCGGGGGCGGTTATAAATATTTGGATTTTGCTTTTTAAAACTATTTTTATTGGAAAAACATCCCGTGCACACGGGAACCACCCAAATACAAAAAAAAAAAAAAAAAAAGTGCAAAATCCCTAAGCCTCCTGTGCCCCTTCCCACACCTACTCCACCCCAAGGTCGGAGCTCCCAGCCCGCCCGTCCTTCCTTCGGCATCTCTGCCTGGGCGGGGCGTGTGCGAACCGGTCTCCTCCCGGGGCCTCAGGTGTAAGCTTTGTCCATCTGCTGAGTATCGGCCCGGAGGCCGACGCCCGAGGGCCTGGCGCCACCGGGACGCGCGGATCCACCTCCGGAGTCGCCCCTGCCCCTCCAGGTGATGCCTTGACTTGCATCTGTCCCAAAGGAAGCACCGAAGACTCTCAGGTGGAAGATCAAAGATGAACTCCTTTAGGTAATAACAACGTTTTGAGATAATCATGCACGTGGTGAAAAACTCAGGCGCTACAAAGCCCCTCTCTCACCCAGGACTCCCACACACCCCCCGCCCCGGTGCTACCAGCTTCTCGCGTCTACGCTCCGGAGTTATTCCGTGCATGTACAAGCACGCCTCCCACCCGTTAACAACTTTCCAAAGGAATCTGACGCGAGTGATTGTATTCTAATTACTTCGGCTCTTTGCTTTTTTCACGTAACCGTGGGTCTGGCCGCGGGCTTTCCGCCAGCCCCGCCTTCCTCGCAAGGCTGCACCGGGACCGCGGTCACGGTCGCGCGTGTGGGACGCGGGGGTCAATTCCAGGGAAGTGCCCGTCCCCCTCCTCTGGAGCGCATGACCGAGGGCCAGCGGGTCCCCGGCTCGGCGGCAATCTGGGGAACTTCCTCGGGCCCGCGCGTGCGCGCGCGCGCGGGGCCGCCGCAGGTTCCCCTTCGCAGAGTCTTCCTTTTAGTTTTAGGCTGGCGAGGGGCGTGCGAGAACCCGCGGACGGGAGGGGCGGGAGGGGCGCGCGGAGCCGGACACCGAGCCCCGCGAGAGGGCGGACCCGCGCGCCGCCCCGCCCGCTCCCCGCGAGCCGCGCCGTGCCCGGGCGCGCCCGCCCTGCCCCCGCCGCGGGCGGTCCCCGCTGCAGCCGCCCGCCCGCCCCCCGGCCGCACCCCCCCCCCGGCCGCCGTGCCCGTCCCCAAGGCGGCTCGTCACCGCCGCGAGGCCAATGGGCTGGGCCGCGCGGCCGCGCGCACTCGCACCCGCTCCCCCTAGTCCCTCCCGCGCTCTCCCCGGCGCCGCTCTCCGGCCCGCGCCCAGCCCGCCGCCGCCGCCGTCGGAGCCGCCATGCAGCCCCCGCGCGCCTCGTGCCTCCCGCCGCCGCCGCTGCTGCTGCTGCTGCTGCTCGCGGCGCCCGCCCCGGCGCAGCCGTCCCGGGCCGGACGCTCGGCGCCTGCCGCCGCCGCCGGGTGCCCGGAGCGCTGCGAGCCCGCGCGCTGCTCCCCGCCGCCGGCACATTGCGAAGGCGGCCGCGTCCGCGACGCGTGCGGCTGCTGCGAGGTGTGCGGCGCGCCCGAGGGGGCGGCGTGCGGCCTGCAGGAGGGCCCGTGCGGCGAGGGGCTGCAGTGCGTGGTGCCCTTCGGGGTGCCCGCCTCGGCCACGGTGCGGCGGCGCTCGCAGGCCGGCCTGTGCGTGTGCGCCAGCAGCGAGCCGGTGTGCGGCAGCGACGCCAACACCTACGCCAACCTGTGCCAGCTGCGCGCCGCCAGCCGCCGCTCCGAGAGGCTGCACCAGCCGCCGGTCATCGTCCTGCAGCGCGGCGCCTGCGGCCAAGGTACCTGCGCTCCCGGGGCTCCCCGCTCTCGCCATCCCGGCCCCGGCGGGCCGGCCGGGCGAGCCGAGGGGCGGCGAGGCGTCGCGGGGTGTTGGGGCTCCCACCTGCTGCGAGAGGCGGGGCCCCGGACCCCCGGTGGGGGAACTTTCCGCGGTCCCCCTGGGGACGTAAGCTTTGCGCCCGGCCCGGGGCCGGCTCCGCGCCCGGCGGGTGCCCCGCGCGCTCTGGGCGGCAGCCCCGGGCCAGGGTGACGGGGCGTCCCGCCCGCTGGCCGGCTGCTGGGTGCCCCGCGAGGCACCACAGCGCCCCGGGGGAACACGGACAAACGAGACAGGAGTGTGCGCGTAGAGTTGAGAGGGATTGGGAAAGGTGCCTTGTGCCGGAGGCGTCGGGACCGCCAGGACTCATTTCTGTCGCTTTGCCTTCCTTCTACTTCTCTGCATTCCGCCCCCCACCCCCCTGGCGCCTTTAGAGTTAAGCGTGCGTTCGTCTTATTATGGATCCTGTCCCGGAAAACTTTCCCGTAACTTTGTATTTGAAAGGAACGGTGTTCCCGCCCGCTCCGCGGTTCCCCCAGATGATCTCGCTGGGTTGCCACCGCTTGAGCCCCGCAGCCTTTGCAGCGGCGTGGCCGCCTGCCTGCTTCCCGTGTTTTGAGCCAATCCTACAAAAATGAAAGTGGCTTTTTTTTTTTTTTTTTTTTGTAAATAAGCGGAACGGAACTTTGGATCGCGAAATCTGAGGCGGGGAAGGGGTGGGGGGAGGCGGGTTAGGGATGAAGAAGTGAACCCCTCCTCCTTACTTTCGCATCATTTCTGGCTCAGCGAGACCCGTCCTGGCTGGGGAGGTGCCGGTGACCCAGCGAAGGGTGGGGAAATTGTCTCTCTCGCGGGACCTTCCAGAGGGATGCTTCTCCAGGCGGAGAGACCATGTGGAAAAACAATACGGAGTTCAGCTGCGGCCAATCCAGCGGTGTAGGGACGGGCCGGCTGTGCTTGGCAGCGCACTTGGCCGCAGCCTCCTACCGCGGGCAGTGCATGGAGAGGGAGGGAGGCAGGGGAGCCCAGCGCCAGGAAGTGGTCTAGATTTTCTTTGGAGAAATATGGTCCAACACGACCAACTAGGGCCTGGCACAGGTTGGCTCCCACGCAGAGAAAGGTGCCAGAGCTGTGGAGGAGAAATTGGAGGTTGTGTATTCCAGCAACACGGGAGCAGGGAGCCCGGCCTGCCCTCAGGAAAGAGCCTAGCCAGGGGGGAGGCAGGAGACCTCCCTCGGAGAGAAGTGGTCCAACAGCGACTGAGGTATGGCTGTGACAGTGCACAGGTGTGAGATTCCCGTTTCACAGATAGGGGAACTGAGGCTCAGTTACTTGCCCACGGCCACTCAGCTGGAATTTGAACCCAGACAGCCTTCCTTGGTGCCAGCCTAGTGCTCAACCCCAAGGCTGAGAAAGAGAGGTCAGACGGGGTGACGGAAGTTTCCGGAAGGCCGGGAAGTGCATCCCCGGCGGCCTGCTCAGTCTGGGCAAAGCCTGAAACTTGCTTGGGAGCTGGTGAATAGATTGGTGTGGCTGGGGACGTTAGGGGCGGGCAGCGAGAGTGACTCAGGCTGGTGGCACAGAGTCCCGGGCCTGAAGAGGCCGGCTGTGCTGTGTATTTGGATGTTCTTGGACCAGGGGCAGCTTAAAGAAATCCCGGCGTAGGACTCACCTAGCACCGGAGCGCAGAACTCGCCAGGGTGCGGAGTGAGGGCCACTGCAATAGTCTGGGTGTGGGGTGACGACACTGAAAAAAGCATCTGGCATATTTTTGTCAAAAACAAGCCAGCTGTTCCTGTGTGTAGTCTCACTGCTCGGGGTCTTGAGTCATTGGCACCGTCTGAGCACCTGATTTATTGCCCGTGGAGTCACTTAGCGAGCTTTGTAGTTGGCAGAGGCATTAATAGTCGCCGTGTGGAGAGAAACAGGTCCTTGTCCGTGGGCCATCAGGCCCACATCAGGCTCCCAGACAGCGGCCTTGAGAGGAGAGAGAGACAAGAGGGGGCGAGGCTATTCTCACCCTTTTCTCTGCAAGTATTTATTGAGCGCTGCGGTGTGTCAGACGCCGTGTGCTTCTCTGCCTGGCACACGGGAGGCACCCGGTAGGTATGTGGGCAGGTGATGAATGAATAAGTGAATGCATCAGGAAATAAGAGGTGCCTGAGACACAGGGCCATCCAGACTTCCCCTAATGGAAGGCCTTGCTTTTCCCATCTGCTGCCTACCCGCGCTCCACTTCTGCCATCTAGCACTCCACCCTTGACTTCCCAGAGGTGCCTCTGCGGACCGGAGCCTGGGAGCCAAGACTTCATTCAGTGGAAGCCCGGCCGGCGAGCAGGTCACTTGACGTCGTTGTTGAATGAGGTGAATTGGCAGCCAGTTCTGGCCGAGAGGGTTGGCGGGAATGCTCTCTCTTTTCGCTGGGGTGATCGCGGGAGGCCTGGAGTTGGAGGGAGCCGTGCACGGATGTGGGGAAGGAGCTCCCGAGACAGGAGCGGGCTCCATGATCTCCGAGATCCTCTGGAGGGTTTGTCTGGAGCAGAGAGCGAGCGGGGAGCCAGGAGGAAATGCCCGCAGACCAGCGGGCCCTGAGTTGAGCGGCTCTTTAGAATCATGGTGGATGGTTGGATGGGGGAACGTGTCACCACTGACAAGAAAGCACTTTTATCTGTAAGCTGTTTAACGAAGAGTTCAGACAGCGTCTCCTAAAAATGGTTCTGGAGGTGAAGCCAACTCATCTATTTCAGAAATCTCGGGGCACCGGGGTGGCTCAGTCGGTTAAGCGGCCGACTTCAGTTCAGGTCATGATCTCGTGGTCGGTGGGTTCGAGCCCCGCGTGGGGCTCTGTGCTGACAGCTCAGAGCCTGGAGCCTGCTTCGAATTCTGTGTCTCCCTCTCTCTCTGCCCCTCCCCTGTTCATGCTCTGTCTCTCTCTGTCTCAAAAATAAATAAACATTAAAAAAATATTAAAAAAAAAAAAAGAAATAATGCTGCTGTCAGGGTTTGGATGGGAAAGTGTCCAAGTATGAGAACAAAGATCTCTCATCTTTCACCACTAACAGCTTGGATTCATTTAAAGCAAAAATTTGCTGCTGTCAGGAAATTATAACGGAGAAAGGAATTGCAAGTAATATAACAGTATAATAATAAAGGCTAACATATATTTAGGGCTTATTCTGTGCCAGGCATGTGTCAGCCCATTTGACCCTCCTAGAATCGTGTGAGGAGTGTGCTCTAATCTTCCCTGTGTCCCAACTGGGAGACAGAGTCACAGAGAAGTTCCTTGTCCAGGACTTGAACCCATGCATCTGGTCCAGGGTGCATTCATAATCACCATGCTGTGCTGTTGACAGAGAAACTAAGATTATAAGCCAGCTCCAGCTAAGCCGCGGCTAATAGCTGGAATAAACAGTGCTCCAGATGGCCATGGCCTTGACATGAAATGTAGGACACCTCCCAGCTCTCATTCCACAGGCACGAGAGTTGAAGGACATGGTTGCCCCAGTTGCCGTCAGTGCAACTTTTGCTACAGAAAAGCAAAAGAACAGAAGGGGCTGGAAGAGAGATGTTTCCAAACCAGAACCCTCGGCCCCAGACTGCTGTTGGGGAGAGAAAGTCCCCTCTGGATTCCCAGACATTGCAAAAGACTAGCCAGCACTACAGATCTCTGCTAAAAATGGACGAGAAGCCAGGAAAGAGGCCTGAAAAAGACTTCTCAAAGCAGCAGGCTACTCCGTTTCTACCCCTAGTACCCACCCCAGGAGAGCCCACCCCACCCCAAACTGCAGCCCAGACAAGCCTGGAGCTCTCCCGTCCTCGTTCTGGTCCTGGTCCCAACATCGCCGTCCCCCCCCCCCCCCGCCCCCCAAATCTCTCCTCCCCCACCCTGATGAGGTGGAGCCTGGCTGTGCATTCCTGGTAAAGAGCCACCAGCTTGGAAGAAGAACCGTCTTTTCCACGGTTTAGAAGGCTTTGCTCTCTCCGGTTGGTTATTTGCCTTTATTCTCTTGTCGGTTTTGCTAAAGAGTTAAAATATTAAAGTTTCACAAAATTAGTAAGTTAACAGTGTCGAAAGCCAAGCGTTTGAGTTATTTCATTCCGTCCAGAAGAGCTGTAAATAGGTTGCATTAGAGCTTAAAATAACCGCATTCAGTAAGCGATTCTGGTGGGGACCATGAGCTAACTGTGGTCAGGCGTCCGACAGCCTCCGGACTGCGGGGCTGGATTCTGAGTCCATTTGGAGTTGTGTGATCCTGGACACTGTTTCGTGCCTTGGATTGAGAGATCAGACTTTCCATGGGCCTGTATATCAAGTGAATAAATAGCTCTGGTCGGGCTTAGTTTGAAGAAGAAATCAAGCTTGGCAGCGGCTGAGGGTTCCTTGGAAGGCCAGCTGGTGTGGAGGGACTGGCGGGCTGGCCCCTGGCTCTGACCCTTCCTAGACTGTTACCTCACCAGGTGACCAGCCCCCGACATCTCAGAGCCTCAGCAATGAGGGGATTGGGCCAGATGATCTCTGAGGTCCCTTCTAGCTGGAATGGTCTGTGATTCTTGTAAGAAAACTAATCTAAAAACCCGTGGTCACGTGGCCCATCTTGGGCCTGGTTCCCTTGTACGTTAGCTTTTGCTGGCTGGGGAAAATCCCTGGTTGACCATCGTGGTGACATGCCCACCCCTGAGATGTGAGCTCCAGTGAACCTGGTGCCTCTCCCTGCTTTTCCCAGAGGCCCCACGGCTGGGCTGGAGTGGGATCCTTCTCGAGTCATTTCATCTTTCTTTCCCACCTTCCTTGCCATTAAAGAAGAAGGAAGAAGGGAAGGCAGGCAGGCAGGCAGGCTGGCAGGCAAGAAAGGAGGCAAGAAGGCAAAGAAAGAAAGGGAGGTAGAATTAACATCAACAGAGGAACTGAGACAGGTACCAATTCCAAATGCTTTTTCAAAAGGCCCCCAGAAGTGATAGGGAAGTTGGTGTGACCCAGTGCTGCTGGGTGACATGTGTCTAGAGCCACCGATGGTCACCAGCTAGGATAACACAGCACCAGACCGAAATGAGTGGCAGCGAAGAGGCCAGGCCACTTGCTGCTCAGAGGGTACAGAATTTAGCGTTTGGAATTAGTGACATGGATTCTATTTCTAAGTTTCTTCAGAGCATTTATGGAACACCTACTGTGTACTCAGAAGGGGGTCGAAGGGAGTAAGGCTAGCAGCCCACGATCTCAAGGACTTCGTGCTGGATCACGCGATACCTGGCCTCAGGAGTCGGATCAGCACTTTCTAAACGTGGGACGTCGTGTGTGTGACGTAATCTCTGTAAGCCTCAGTTTCCTCGTCAGTGGAATAATAATAAAAACAATAGTACCTGCGTACATATGTCCTTGGGTTGCCAGGGGGTGGAAGCTCCTAATTATATGAAGTGCTTAGAAGTGTACCTGCTGCGTTACTAGGACCCAATCAGCATTAGCTGTAATAATAGAAACAGTCATCATTTTTGAGACATCTAACAGGGAGTCAGCTCGGCGGGGCGAGTGCTGTAAGGATCATGTCTTCCTGGGGATGAGGTGGGCAGGTGCGTTACAGAAGGCTTCGCAGAGAAGGAAGGTGGTGGGGGACATGTGTCCTGGAAGCTGACTTGGAATTTGCCAGTAAATATGTTTGAAAGTTTCTCTGGGCAGAGGGACTCAGACGCCACTGTCCCTGTTACCCCGTGAACCCCCTGGTCCTTGCCTATGTATCATTTGACAAGTGTGTGACTTTTCTTTCTTTCTCTCTTTCTTTCTTTCTTTCTTTCTTTCTTTCTTTCTTTCTTTCTTTCTTTCTTTCTTTCTTTCTCTTTCTTTCTTTCTTTCTTTCTTTCTTTCTTTCTTTCTTTCTTTCTTTCTTTCTTTCTTTCTTTCTTTCTCCTTCCTTCCTTCCTTCCTTCCTTCCTTCCTTCCTTCCTTCCTTCCTTCCTTCCTTCCTATTTAGTTTCGAGAGAGAGAGAGAGAGAGAGCGTGAGAATGAGTGGGGGAGGGGCAGAGAAAAAGGGAGACACAGAATCCGAAGCAGGTTCTGGGCTCCCAGCTGTCAGCACAGAGCCCGATGCGGGGCTTGTACCCACCAGCAGGGAGATCATGATCTGAGCCAAAGTCGGACGCTTAACCATCTGAGCCACTAGGTGCCCCTGTGTGACTTCTCTTGAGTGAAGAGCTGGGACACCTGAGCTTTTACAGATGTCCCCTTGTTAACCCTGCCTGGAGGGACTTTGTGACGCTCAGGAGATGGCAGTGTTTAGAAGCCCTGAGAGCTTCTTGAATAATCCTTGTTTTGGGAGTGTCTCACATGGAAAGATTTGCCACATCGAAGTGTGGGAGCCTACCGGCTACCCTATTATTTGAGATTCCTGGGACAAATTGTCAAGTAAGTGCATTGCATGCACACGGGCCTCCCCAGCATCACGTGACCATGGCCCACTCCCTCACCGGGGGCTGATCCTGCGCCCTTGGGCACATGCCGGTTTCGGAGGGCACGTTGTTGTGGCTGGAATTTTTGATAGTTTTCAGATTTGAATAAACCCTAAGTGAGTCAGAGGCTTGTGCAATGCCTTCAGGCCTCAGGAAACATCTTTTTCATTAGTTGTGCAATCAGATCTTGAGAAGAAGACGGTAGGCCTGTGTGTGTGACGAGCTGTTTTCTTCTCAGGGTTTGGCGAGGTTTGCGGGACGGTTCCCTTTCACATCGTCTCGGGTGAGATTTCAGCAGCTCATCTAGCACTTGAGTCATCTCGCACCCCGTGACTGGGAGAAGCCCTGTCTTCGGTGCCACTATTCCAGGTGGCAGTCACCACCTGGTGGGGATGGATGGACACAGAGTTCTGCCGGTTGGCGTTGCCCAGGCAGGTGGCTGCCAGCCAGATATGGAGGAGAGAAGGCTCAGCGTCTAGCGGTCACATCTGGTTTTCTCTGGCGGAGTGAGCTAGCCAGGGGGCCCAGGGACCCCAGGACGGCCGGGTGGTGGGTCACAGCCCTGGAGAAACAGTGACCCCCAGAGAGCTACTGCCACTGTGTGTGCTCTGGGAGGGGACACTGTGCACCCTGAGTTAGGGGCCTGCTGCCTCCTTGGCCACTAGGGCCACCCGGGGGAGGGAATGGCATTGTCCTCGCTTCCCGGCTCAGGAAACAAGAGAAGGCTCCAAGCAGTAGGTTGTAACTGACCAAGGCTCCCTGGCAGGACGAAGCAGGGCTGGGATTGGGACCCAACTCTGTCTTACTCCCAAACCATTTTGAGACTTCTTTTTTATCCATGTTTTTTATTGATTTTTGAGAAAGAGAGAGAGAGAGTACAAGTGGGGTAGGTAGGGGCAGAGAGAGAGGGAGACAGAGGGTCCAAAGCGGGCCCTGTGCTGAGAGCAGAAAGTCCGATGCGGGGATTGAACTCACAAGCAGTGAGATCATGGCCTGAGCCGAAGTTGGACGCTTATCCGACTGAGCCACCCAGGCGCCTCAAGACTTCTTTGCCTCGAGTGTTACTTAGAAGACTGTTACTGAATCTCCAAGTATTTGGCGGGGGGCAGTTTCCAGCGATCTTTTCTGTTCTCGATTTCTAGTTCAGTTCCACTGTGGTCTGAGAACATACTTGGTATGATTTCTGTTCTTTTAAGTTTGGTAGGGTGTGTATTCTGGTCTGGAATGTGGCCTGTCTTGGCGAGTGTTCCATGTGAACAGCAGAATATTCTGCTGTGGCTGTTGGATGGAGTGTTTTATACATGCCAACTAGGTCTAGTGGACTGATAGTGCTGTTCAGGTCAACCCTGGCCTGACTGATTTTTGGCCTGCTTGGTCTGTCGGTTCGCGAGACAGGTGTGGCAAAGTCTCCTGAGTCTGCTCCAAAGCCCTGACCCGCTGTCTCCTTTGTGACCTCCTGGTGTCAGGAGACCTGGGTTCTCGTACTTGCTTGGACCTTTTGGGGGAGTTCCTAACTCCCTTCAGCCTCAGTTTCCTCATCTGTAATATGGGGATAACGATGCTGCCTAGGAGACCTCAGAGGGACACTGTGAGAGTCAGAGGAGAGAGTGGCTGTGAAGCTGTGTGGTCATCTGGGAGTCCTGGAGCATTGCACCTGCAAGGAATTAGGAGCCTGAATTGGCACTTCCGGACTCTTCCGGGGCTCCTGGTACAACCAGCACCAAGCGGTGGAGCCAGAAGGATGCAAAAAGTAATACGCTTCCTGTGTGTTTAAGACATGGGTCTCCTCTGGGCGTGTCCCCCCATCCCACTGAGACACGATAGCCCTTGGCCAGGGCGACTGCATTATTCGTAAGCACTGATGCTCTGTTTCAGGGAAGCCAAAGGTCAAGTCCACTACCATCAGCTCTTAAGGGAAGAACACTTTGGCTCAAACCACTAGGAATTGGGAATTATTATACGGAGCACACTGCCATCTCCACTGTGCCTCCAGGGAGCCTGTGGCGTGCGTTCTGAGTTCCTCAGGCTGAGTTTCTGTCGGACATCTGCTGGCCAAGAAGTGGCCTGAATTGAGGTTCTCCAGCTTGAAATTGCTGGAGAAATTCATCAAATGTATGAATCCGTATTCCAAGATACGACACTTTTGACATTTTGGGTTCTGAAAACTAGAGCCCAGTATGGGTTCAGCCCTCACCGGAGAAACCCAGGAGAAGTCTGATAACAGCACAGAAGGCACAGGAGGAAGGGCAAGGATTGGAGACTGTCGAGAAAGGACCCACGTGCCCTGATTCCTTCCTGTGTGTGTGTGTGGGGGGGGGGTGGTTCTGCGGTGTTCTCAGACACAGCCATTTCCTTGGAATGCCCATCACTGGCCAGCCAGACAGTCCTTCGTCCTCTGAAAAATACTGTGGGCTTCCACAGCCCATCTCTGACCACGGCCGCACCTCATTTTCATGTTTTCTGGGGTTTTGTGGACAAGAACAACTCCTTCCCTTCAGAGGGCTGGCCATAGTCCCCAAGTGCCTCGTAGGGAGGACCGAATCCCAGAGTGTGCAGCCTGAGTGTGGAAGGGCCTTGCAGGTCTTGTAGCCCAACCCTTCTCTTTACAGATGGGGAAATGGGCACCTAAGGGGAACATGACTCATGAGCTGCCCAGCTCATCAGTGGAGAGCCAGTGTGGACTCCATCCTGAGGCCCTTCCCACGTCAACCACACCTTCCTGCTGGAAGCAAGTGGGTGTTTGGGAGAGGACAGGGTCCATCCATATGATTTTCCCATGAGGCTGAGAAGCAGTGGGTACTTTGGCTTAGTCTTCCAAAATGATGCTAAAGATAACTGCCCCCCCCCAAAAAAAAATGATCTCCCCTCCAAAAGAATGATCTCTTTCAGTTGGAAGATGACCCCAAAGCCATGCACGTAATGACTGATTTCTCCTCTCAAGAGTTCTAAGCACATATTATTAATGCCTCTGAACTATAATTATAGTGCTCTCGCTGAGGGGAAAGAAAAAAAAACAACCAGTACAAATATCATGGCCAGATAAATCGGGGCTGAGATGCTTCCTTGTCTTTTAAGCTGCGGTTAGATTTTCTTTGAGATGACTATACCAAGTTTTCCCTCTCTTAGCATCAAGGCTCTTTTTACTTTTTATTTCTTTTACTGGACTCTGTAGACATCTCAGGACATGAATTCATACATTTGATGACACATTTTACCGTATCAATTTTTAAAAATTATAAATATAGTCTAATTACATCGCAAATAAAGAAAACTGGCAAAAAGAGCCACAGTTTGGCATCTCCATCATTTCTGTCCCAAGCATTACCAGCGTCTGGTTACCGAGTCCCCGCTTTGTGTCTGTTTGAACTGTGGTTGCTGTGGCAGGGGATACTGAAATGAACATTTTCATGCTCTTGGTTACTTTTGTATCTAGGGTTATTCCCCAGGGCAGATATTAAGAAGTGCGACGACTGGATGGAATAAGGCTTTTTTAATGCCCCTCTGTGTATATTGCCAAGTTGTCTTCCTAGAGGGTTGTACCCATGTTCATTGCCATCAGCTGTAGAATTAGCAGCGTCTTAAGTCACTGAAAGTTGAGACGGGCAACAAGAAATTCCCCTAAAAGAAAACCTTCAAGATAAATGGAACAGGATGATGCCAAATGAGTCATTCTGTTCACTGAATAGATCACCTGGTTGGTCTTTCAGTTATTTATTTATTTATTTATTTATTTATTTATTTATTTATTTATTTATTTATTTATTTTTAATGTTTATTTATTTTTGAGAGTGACATAGAGCATGAGCAGGGGAGGGGCAGAGAGAGAAGGAGACACAGAATCCAAAGCGGGCTCCAGGCTCTGAGCTGTCAGCACAGAGCGCGATACGGGGCTCGAACTCACGAACCGTGAGATCATGACCTGAGCCAAAGTCGGACGCTTAACCGACTGAGCCACCCAGGCACCCTGGTCTTTTAAGTTGTTTTTATTTTCAGGTGGATGCTTTTAAGAGATAATCAATGTTTGGGGTAGAGTGAACACTTCAAAAATTTGGTTTTTACCCAGTGATAGAGTTGTGATCCCAGACTGTCTGACCTGGAAGCGGTCCTGTGTTTGTTAGGTCATCTTATCTGACCCTACTGTTTTCAGTGAGGAGCCAGGACCAGTCAGGGCATGTGAAGGTCCGAGGTCACAACCCAGGCTGTGACCGAGGACTTGAGTCCCTGGACACCCAGCCCAGGCCTCTCTGCGCTGAGCCTCCCAGATATCCAGTACTGCCCAGGATGCAGGAGGAGGCCAGGATGTTTTTGTTTCTTTTGCAAAGGGAAGAATATGTTTATTCAAACGTTTTGTACACACAGAAATATGACATGAGCCACATAGATAAAATCCACCTTTCTAGTCGCCCCATTAAAAGAGTTAAAAAGGTACAAATGACATTTTTTTCTTTTTTATTGTAGTTGTATTGAGGCGTAATTCGCATGCCGTGAAATTCACCCTTTTAAAGTGTATGGTTCACAGTTTCTGTATATTCTCAGAGGGGCGCAGTTATCACCGTGGTTGAATTCTATAACATTTTCATCACTCCCAAAAGAAAGCCAGTACCCAGGGGCACCTGGGTGGCTCAGTCGGTTGAACGTCCGACTTCGGCTCAGGTCATGATCTCACGGTTCGTGGGTTCGAGCCCCCACATCAGGCTCACTGCTGTCAGCGTGGAATCGGCTTTGGATTCTCTGTCCCCCCCTCTCTCTGCCCCTTCCGTGCCGTCTCTCTCTCTCTCTCTCTCTCTCTCTCTCTCTCTCTCTCAAAACTAAATAAACGTAAGAAAAAAAAAAGAAACCCAGTGCCCATCAGCATACACTCCATACTTTCCCTCTGCCCAGTCCTAGGCAGCCACTAAATCTGCTCTCTGTCCCTCTGGATTTGCCTGTTCTGGACATCTCCTACTAACGGAATTGCACCCCATGTGGTTTTTGGTGACTGGTTTCTTTCACTTAGCATAATGGTTTCAAGGCTCATTCACATTGTAGCATGTGCCGGTGCCTTAGTCCGTTCCATGGCCACATCAGACTCTCTTGGGTGGATATAGGAAGGCCAGACTTTGTATTCTATCGATTCTCCCTGACGGGGAGTCCTAATCCCAGCCGGGAAAGTCACGTTGAAAGTCTGAACTGTTGAGGTGGCCCTGGCTTGTTCTATCGGAAGCAACCAGAGCACGTGACACAGGAAGCCAGCATTGAAAACAGCAATATATGTATTTTTTAACTTATTTATTTAAATTCAAGTTATTTAACATACAGTGTAGTTAGTGATGGTTTCAGGAGTAGAACCCGGTGATTCATGACTTACATATGACACCCAGTGCTCATCCCAAGTGCCCTCCTTAATGCCCATCCCCCATTTAGCCCATCCCCCCACCCAACACCCCTCCAGCAGCCCTCAGTTTGTTCTCTGTATTTAAGAGTCTCTTATGGTTTGCCTGCCTCTGTTTTTTTTTAATTCTATTTTTTAAAATTTATATCCAAATTAGTTAGCATATAGTGCAACAATGATTTAGGAGTAGATTCCTTAATGCCCCTTACCCATTTAGCCCGTTCCCCCCCCCCAAAACCCCTCCAGCAACCCTCAGTTTGTTGGGTCTCTTAGGGTTTGTCTTCCCCTCTGTTTTTATATTATTTTCCTTCCTTTCCCCTATGTTCATCTGTTTTGTCTCTTAAAGGAAACCGGGAATATTCTATATGGATGGGAATTATATGCTGACAGGAAGAGATCAGGAAATGCACTTCTCAGATTTATTAGATCATATAACTTTGTAGGGAGCTGGAAAGGATGTCGGAAATGGTCTAGCCCACCCCCTCATCATCTTACTGCTGAGGTAACTGAGGCCCAGAGAGGGGAAGTGGCTTGTCTCGGGTCTCAGGCCCCACTTTTCACTTCTTCCTTGAGCCAGAGATTCCCCCTGGCTTCTGTCTCGGTTTCCTAAGTTACCCTCCTTCTCCTCCTTGTATCGGGCTCATCATAGGTGGGTATGGGGTACTTCCTGGGAGGAACTGTCCCCTTCCTGGATGGAGGGCCTTGGTTCACAGTCACATCCCTCCCTGTGCCTTCCCGGTTTCCCCTGGCTCCCAGGCCCACCCTCCTCCACCAGGGGGCCGTGGGAGGGGAACCATGACCGCTGAGGGGTGCGTTCCGGGGGGGGGGGGGCCCTTGAGCAACTCTGCGGTTGCCTCCCAGCCCCACTGCTTACGGAGGCAGAGCTGCCCTGGCCGCTCCAGACATAACAAGTAGGAGCAGTCGGAGCAGGAAGAAAACCCAAATGAGAAATCTGGGAAGGTCAAGACCGGAGCCAGATGCTTATCAAGAGGAACATTAATACTGTTTTTGTGAATTGAGCGGTCAGCCGTTTCCCTGAAGGTAATAAAAGACACATCATGCTGGGCATTCAGGAGACTTCGGGGGGGAAAAATCGTGCGGTGGAATGGATCGGACACTTTCCCCCCAGCACGGACAATAATAGGTTGGGAAAGACTGTCAGAGGCCACAATACTGACCAGACCCGAGCATCCACCGCAGTGCGCAGGGAAGGGCTTTTTTTTTTTTTTTTTGGCTGATGAAACTGAAAAGTAATGATCAATGACAGGCGCCATGAAAACATAGACACGTTGTTCTGGAAAAGGCACCTCTTTACTAGTAAAGTTGAAGCTGCAACACCGAGCTGCCCTTGTGACTGACGGCACATTTAGGGGTTCGCAGCCAACTGGCCAGGTGCCCCCCACCCCCAGAGCCCGTTGTCGGTCGGGAGAGGCAGGCTCGGGCTCAGGCTTGTCTGGGGCAGGGTCAGAGTGTGCGCGCCCCTTGCCTTACCCCTGCATCATCTGCTGCCCGGCCTCTGCAGGCGGCTCCATGCTCAGGGCCCCGTGGGGCTGGGGGGGCACCTTCGCGGTCTGAGGGTTGGCGTCAGGCGAGCTTTTCCCACCCTCGGCCGTCTGGGAGACTGCGCCGGAAAGGGGGGCTGCCAGCATTTGGAAGCGCCAGTGTGGGCTGGAAATTGAGGCCAGGCTCCCAGGCTCCGCCTCCTCTTCCTCCTTTCTTCATTATGAGGAGAGAAATAGGTCACCCTGGACTCTCCTGAATTTCATTTCTTTATTTCTGTGCAGAAGACAGGGAGCATGGGAGTGCATCATGCAACCTTAAAAAAAAAACAGTAATAATAACAGTGGCTCCTTGTGAATTCAGTGTATTATTATTTTTTATGACTTTTTAAAAATGTTTTTTAATTTATTTTTGAGAGAGAGAGGGAGAGTGTGCAGGATCGGCCAGGGTAGGGATAGAGAGGCGGGGGGGGCGGGGGGGGGGGGACACAGGATCCGAAGCGGGCTCTGCACTGACAGCAGAGAGCCCGATGCGGGGCTCGAACCCATGAACCGTGAGATCATGCCCTGAGCCAAAGTCAGAAGCCCAGCCAACCAGGCGCCCCATGAATTCAGTTTATTTTAACAAGGAGGGGTCCAAGGGCCTTTGGCCTTGAGAAGTTTGACTCCAGAACTGTGTCTTCCGTTTCCTTCTTCCTTAGATTTGCAGACGGTGGCCTGATGATGCACAGGATTTTCAAGTTTATTTTAGACCTCAGCCTCTGCTGCCGTGGCCACAGCCAAGTGATACCTGTCTCCCTCCTGGGCATTTTTCTCTGCAAGGTTCAGAGCAACCTCGTTGTGCAGGGGCCCCTCTGCGTCAGGCCCCCAGCGTCCTGGAATTTGCAGTCACAGCACTGATTAGAATGGGGGTCTGGTTTCCCGGAATGTGCAAAGTCTCGCTTCTGTTTCTGCTGCCTCCACACCCCAGACCAGCGCTGGGCCAGCCTCTGGGTTGGAGCTGTTCCTGACAAGCTTACTTGGAATTTAATGGAGTGGGACAGACAGATCGCAGTCGCTCAAACTGAAAACGTGGAGAAAATGAGTTTTTCGGGGCATCTTTGCTGCCTCCACTGGGTTATGCTTCTCCTCCCAGGCGAGCCGCTTGCAAATAGGAGGCCCCATTCCCTTTGCACATTGTGACTCGTTACCCATTAGGAACCTGTTTAAATTGATTCTCTGCTGACCCTCAGGGAGAAAGTAGTGAAAGTTCACTGCAAGGCGAGGAAGCCTCCTTCTGTTTCTCCGCCCGCCTGCCGTCTGGCTCCTGTAATGCAGCCTGCTGCTTCTCTTTTCTCCCCCCCTTGGCTGGTCTGGCCTCTCCCACCCCTCTCACAGTCATTCTTGAATTCATCATGCAACCTCACAAAGAGAGCTTTTCTTAGTGAAAAATCATCCCCCTTGCCCTCCCTGAATGTGGACCAGCACCTCTCCCAGCTGCACGGTGTCAGGTTAGTTAACCGCCTGCTTCCTGGTCCCATCTCCACGCCCCTACCCAAGTGGGAACAGGTGGCCCGCTCCTGCTTCAGGTGCCCGCACTCGGCAGAGTTGTGGAGCCCAGTTCCAATGCTGACATCAAAAGACCCTGATGTGTTGGGGCGCCTGAGTGGCTCAGTTGGTGAGGCATCCGACTCTTGATCTCAGCTCAGGCCTTGATGTCAGGGTCATGAGTTCAAGCCCCGCGTTGGGTGAAGCCCACTTTAAAAAAAAAAAAAAAAAAGGTCTGATGTGGCAAGCAGGGTGGCGGGGGGACCCGTCATCGAGCAAAAGCACAGTGTCCCCGCCATCATAGCGTCGGGCCATGGCAGGCCCCTCATATGTGTTGGCCTTGGCTGCAGCCCTCTCATTCTCTGCTTTGTTTTGTCTCTCTGAGATTGATGTCCTCACCCCTTCAGAAGTGCGGGGACCTTGGGCGCAGGGCAGTGCAGCGCTGGGGAAGTAGGAGCAGCATCAGTGGGACAAGCTTTGGATCCTGACTGCGTGTGCTACCCACCCCCCCCCCCCCACCACCTCCCACTGTCCAGGCTCCACTTGGCCTCTCTGTGAAGGTGCCAGACCGTGAGCAGGACAGAGCAGGTGGGAGAGCAGGCCCCGGGCATGTGCAGGTGATGTGCCAGGAGTGGAATGTCCTCCTGCAGGTCCCCTCTGGATTTGAGCCCGGATTTATTTACCCAGCAAGTAGCCTCTTGGTAGTTACTCTTCATCTAGCCGTGCTAGGGATGAAGAAAAGTTCAGATGTGCCCCTCGGACCATCAAAAGGTGAAAAAGAGGCCAGCCTTCAGCATGCAGCCCCCCTGGCAATACATTCTGGGGGTGTCCCTGGATCGTCAGCCTGAATTGTGGCTGCTACTTGGAGGAAGGGGGCTCCAAAGGCTGGAACTCATATGGGGTGGGGGGCTCCTGTTCGAGCGTTGGGGCTGTGGGAGGGTGGCTGATGACAGCTGAGAGTGTGTCCCAGACCCCGCAAGCACCTGAGCCATTCCTAAAGACTATTGAAATGTTTCATGACACCCCACTGGGGGCCGATTGACGGTTTCTGAGCACGTGGGAGCCTGGCTGGAAGTGCCTCTGCTGGTGGCCAGAATACATTTCCCCAGGCTTTGGGGCTGGCCTTGAATCTAGAGCATGGTGGGTCCAAGCTGGTGTCTCAGGGGTGATTACTTCTCCTGGTCATCACCTGGCCCGGGGCCCGGGGTGTCCCTTCAGGTGAACACGGGAACAGGCTTTCCTCTGGCCTTCATCTCCGACCTCCGCATGGTGCGTTTTGTGCCCTTGCCTTTGAAAGGACTTCGTTTCTTTTGTCACTTGTGCCCAGGCCCATGTGACAGAAGGAAGAGAAGGGCTGGACCAGAAGCTTGAGGGAGGCAGGGGCGAACGGAGGAGGGCCAGCTATCCCCGCCTGCCCTCCCGCGGTCCCTTGGCGGAGAAGGCTCTGGCCAACTCTGGCCCTGTTGGCCGAGTGTCTCTCTTCACATTTCGTCTTTTCCCCTGCGTCCTGCCGATTGTTGGAGCTGGTCTGTGCTGGGATTTGTAGGCTTGAAAGGACCGGTACCTTTGGTGGCACTTGAAGTGGAAGCAATCAGGTGACACATCACAAGGGATTTCTTCCCTTTCTCCTCGGGGGCTGGGAGGGACCCTGGAAGCCACCCAGTTGAGCCTCCTTATTTCATTATTTTTTTAAAACTCTATTTAGTTTCTGAGAGAGAGAGAGCAGGGGAGGGGCAGAGAGAGAGAGGGAGAGAGAATCCCAAGCAGGCTCCGCACCGTCAGTACGCAGCCGGATGCTGGGCTCGAACTCACGAAGTGTGAGATCATGATCTGAGCCGAAACCAACAGACGGATGCTTCACCAACTGAGCCCCACCCAGTGACCCTGCGCCTCCTTATTTTAAAGTTGAGGAACCTTCAGCCCCAGGGCCTTGCCTGTGGTTGCGTACTTGTCTCACCCACGTGTGAGGCGTGCCCGGCATGTTGGACCACGGAACGGGAGTGCCCGCCTCCCGGCACATGGAGCGCCCGTCACCCCTGACGGCTGCCTGTGGGCTCCTGGGCTCTGCCAGACTCAGTATCTCCATCAGCTCCTGGGCAGCGGGTGCTGCCTCTCAGTACTTCTGCACTTTGGGTTTTATTTTGTTTATTTATTTATTTATTTTTTTAAATTTTTTTTTCAACGTTTTTTATTTATTTTTGGGACAGAGAGAGACAGAGCATGAACGGGGGAGGGGCAGAGAGAGAGGGAGACACAGAATCTGAAACAGGCTCCAGGCTCCGAGCCATCAGCCCAGAGCCCGACGCGGGGCTCGAACTCACGGACCGCGAGATCGTGACCTGGCTGAAGTCGGCCGCTTAACCGACTGCGCCACCCAGGCGCCCCTGCACTTTGGGTTTTAAATCAAATGAAATGAAATGCAGACAGGCCCGGCGTCATGGGCATGCCTCTCGTGCAGTCTGTGCTCCGACGGACCCCACACCCGGGTTAACGCCCTGTGGCCACCGTCTTGGACTTCTCGATAATTCTGGAGCAAGGAGCCCCTGCAGTTTGATTTTGCACAGGGCCCTGCGCGTCGCCTCTCCGGTCCTGAATGTAGGACAGGGCATTAAAATGCCCATGATTTGATCAATCTCCTCTTGCAACTGGTTTGAATTTTGGGAACATGCTGTTCCCTGTGAATAAAGGGGGATTCATTTCTTTTCCCTCGAATACACTGTGTTCTGTTTTCCAAATTAGCTCTACTTCTCGATTCTCTTGAGAAACTGGAAGGCGCGATTGTTCTTGTTGGAAGCCAAGGCTGGATTGTTAGTCCCGAGTTCTGGCCCTGAGCTCTCAGGCACGAAGTGGGAAGCCTTTTCCTACAGCCATGGGGCCGCAGGGGGCTGGAGGCCGAGGGAAGGGGCCGGCGCCTGGAAGGGAGGCTACGGCAGCAGAGCACAGGGGGAAGCTTCCCGCCCGTGCCACCTGCCAGCTCTCAGGACGTGAGCAACATGCTTCGCTTCTCGGCCTTACGTCTCACATCCTTCATTTTTCCATCTTTCCGGAGACTGGGCGTGGGATTCACCTTAGAGGCTTGCAGGAACATTTAGAGATAATGCTTGTTGAGTGTCTCGCATTCTGCTTGCACGTAGTAGGTGCTTAGTAAATGAGTACTGGCATTATTCTCATTGGTGTTATTATTTTATTGCCAATATTGCGGGTTGGGTGGGACTGGCCCAGCTGTATGGGAGGAGAATGAGGATTCCAGGCAGGAAGGAAAATAGTGTGAGTGCAGGGGTGAGTGGGGTGGAGCGTAGTGGGCCCGGAGGCTGGTGAGAAGTTTGCAGCAGCGGAGGGTGTATCTCAAGGGGTCCTGGGAGAGCGAGTTGGGGAATCAGGGCAGTGGGGAGCTGTGCTCGGGAGATGCAGACCAGCGTGGGGGTCCTGCAGGAAGTTCACACCCCCCAGGTGGTAACCGTCATTTCGGGGGCGACACTGAAAACGGGCCGGGCATGCCTGAATTAGAATGCAGAAGCGGGATTCTGAGAAGTCTTAGGAGTGTGGGAGGAGGCGCTTGGGAGCCCTGAAATGCACCTGGGTGGTGCGCAGGCTGAGAGCTGGGAGATGATAATGGCCTTGAGGGCAGGCTTTGTGGGCACTGTCCCACTTTGGACTCCCCACCACCTGGATGAGGTGGTACTATCTTCAGGTTGCAGAACGGGAGACTGAGGCTCGGACAGAGAGAAAGCCACTGCCGGAAGTTAACACGGCTGGAAGGGGCATCATCAGGATTTGAGGCCAAGTCTGGCTCTGGAGTCATCCTGGCACTAACGGGAGCCTTGTGATCTTTCCCAGCGTCGCTGACGCTGTTAGGAATCTTCTGGGGCTGGAGCTCAGCCCGGCATCCCATCTATTCCCTGTAGGTGCGACCCAGAGCTGCCAGGCCAGATTGGGAAACCGTGGAGCCGAGAACAGGGTCAGGGCATCTGGGATCCATGCTGGGATTCCTGGAGCCAGGTCTGCGGTGGCAGCTGCCCCCGGGGCGGCCCCGGGGCTCTCCTGGGACTGCCAGGAGGGCTCCATTGGTCCTCCTAAAGCAGATGCCTCCCCTGCTAGCCATGGTGTCTGGACGGTGACCGGGAGTCCTGGTGACCGAGGCAGAGCATCCTGTAGATGTAGCTCAAGGGTCCCCCACTCCTCGCCTTACACGGCGAGCCAGTCATGAGCTCCAGAAATCCAGGGAGCTGGGGAATGAGTGGGACTCAGGCCTGCTACTCGGTTAGGAGCTGGTCCTCCCACCTCCCTGCTGGCAGGTCCAGGTTGTATGGGACCTGAGACATAGACAATTCAGGGAACCTCTTTGCGAAAAAGAATTCAAGGGGCGCCTTGGATGGCTCAGCTGGTTAAGCATCTGATTCTTAATTTCGGCTCAGGTCATGATCTCACAGTTTGTGGGATCGAGTCCCACGTTGGGCTTTGTGCCGACAGCGCGGAGTCTGCTTGGGATTCTCTCTCTCCCTCTGCCCCTCTTCAGCTTGTGCGTGCGTGCGTGCGTGTGCGTGTGGGTGTGCTCTAAAAGATTTAAAACAATTTACAAAAGAAAGAAAAAGTTCAAAATTATAGAGCCTTGGATCACCTTTCATATGACAGTGAGTTTGTAATGTTTCCTATGGAGAGAATAGAATTCTTTATTGTTATTGTTATTATTATTATTATTATTATTATTATTATTATTATTTTAAGTTTATTTATTTTGAGAGAGAGAGAGAAAGCACAAACAGGTAAGGGGCAGAGAGGAGGAGAGACAGAATCCCAAGCAGGCTCTGTGCCATCAGCATAGAGCCCGATGCAAGGCTTGAACTCAGCTCATAACCTGAGCTGAGATCGAGTCTGAAGCTTACCTGGCTAAACCACCCAGGTGCCCTATTGTGATTATTATTAATTGAGTGTTTCCTCTGGCATATTTCTCTGCTCCCATATACTTTCTAAAATTTTTTTTTTCAACGTTTTTTATTTATTTTTGGGACAGAGAGAGACAGAGCATGAACGGGGGAGGGGCAGAGAGAGAGGGAGACACAGAATCGGAAACAGGCTCCAGGCTCCGAGCCATCAGCCCAGAGCCTGACGCGGGGCTCGAACTCACGGACCGCGAGATCGTGACCTGGCTGAAGTCAGACGCTTAACCGACTGCGCCACCCAGGCACCCCTCCCATATACTTTCATACCCTGTACAACCTCTGGCCTGCACCAAGGAGCAGGCAGGAGGGAAGTATACAAGTTTGATCTTTTCCTCTTGCCCCACATCTAATCTTTACCAGACATTTTTGCCTTAAATAGGAACACACGCACACTTTGATGTTTTTAAAGCACATGTCTAATTCGGTGCTAAATCTTCGGAGAGGAGCATAGCTAAAAGTCCACCTGTTGCTTCATAGCCCCCACATTGTGATTTTTCATTTTCACTGCAACACATTTTTCTTCACTGTGATCACGTATGTCAAATTCTTAACCTAGTGCCTGGCACTTTTCAGCAAACACTTAATAATGGAAGTGTCTGTTACGCTAATTTTGATACTAATTAATGAAACTGAGCAGGCTGTGTGTATCTCTCTCTTCCCCCCTGTGTGGAAGTTTTTGAAAGTAGGTAAGTATTATCTGTAAAACCCCGGGGAAGATGGGGTTCAAGGAAGCAGCATTTATGGAGTTGTGTGTTTTCCTAGTAGTTTATACAGAGGAAAGAAAAATCATTTATTATCTTTGGATGAAATCCTGGCAGTTTTAAACTCCTTAAATAATAGGAAATGTTGGCTGCTCTTAATGGGTCATTTGTTGTGTTAAACATTAGTAATGATAAATATTTATAAGGTAGATGGAAAGGCCTGTCCTGTAAAATGCTGTGACTCATTATTCTAATCCTAGTTATTCACAGTTTTTCAGTTTAAAGTGAAATATTTACCTATTATGTATTTAATATTTTTGCTGCTATAATTGGTATTTAAAAAATTTTAATTTCCAACAGTTTTTAAAAAATTTTTTAATGTTTTTATTTATTTTTGAGAGAGAGAGAGAGAGAGAGAACATGAGTGAGGGAGGGGCAGAGAGAGAGGGAGACACAGAACCCGAAGCAGGCTCCAGGCTCCAAGCTATCAGCACAGAGCCCTACGTAGGGCTTGAATTCACGGGCCATGAGATCATGACCTGAGCTAAAGACAGACACTCAGCTAACTGAGCCATCCAGGCGCCCCAATAGTTTATTGTTTTTTTAAAAGATGTTCATGGGGCACCTGGGTGGCTCAGTCGGTTGAGCGTCCGACTTCGGCTCAGGTCATGATCTCACAGTTCGTGGGTTCGAGCCCCGCATCGGGCTCTGTGCTGACAGCTCAGAGCCTGGAGCCTGTTTCAGATTCTGTGTCTCCCTCTCTCTCTGCCCCTCCCCTGTTCGTGCTCTGTCTCTGTCTCAAGAATAAACAAACATTAGAAAAATTAAAAAAAAAAAAAACTTAAAAAAAAAAAAGATGTTCATGACCTGAGCTGAAGTCGGACACTCAACTGACTGAGCCACCCAGGCGCCCCAATGGTTTATTGTTTTTTTAAAAAATGTTTTATTTCTTTTAGAGAGCGAGCAAGAGAGAGCAGAGGCAGGGGAGGGGCAGAGAGAGAGAGAGACAGAATCTGAAGCGGCTCTAGGCTCTGAGCTGTCAGCACGGAGCCCGATGCGGGGCTCGAACCCGTGAACCACGATATCATGCCCTGAACTAAAGTCAGACGCTTCACCGACTGAGCCACCCAGGTGTCCCCAATAGTTTATTGTTAATACATAGAAATACGATTGTGTGTATTGACCTGTGTTCTCTTGTGACATTGACAAACTCACTCACTCCAGCAGGTATACTTCAGATTCTTAAGCAATTTCCATATGGACTATCGTGCCATCTTCAAATAGTGGCAGGTTTATGTTCTCCTTTCTAATCTCTATGCCTTTAATTTCTTTTTCTAGCTTAACTGTTCCAATTAGGACATCAATACAATACTGAATGGAAGAGTGAATGGCCTTGTCTTGCTCCCAGTTTTAGAGAGAAAGCATTCAGTCTTTCACCGTTGAGAATGATGTTGGTTTCAGGTTTTTTTATTAATCCCTTTTATCAGGTCAAGGAAGTTCTCTTTCTGGTTTGCTGAGTGTTTTTGTCACGAGTGGGCGTTCAGTTTTGTCCCATCTTTTTGCAACTATTGGGATAATCGCTTGAGTTTTCTTAGCATCACATTGATTAGTTTTCTGATGTTAAGTCTTATCGATCCTTTCTGGAACAAGCCCCACCTGGTCACGATATATCATCCTTTTTGCTACCCTTTGTGCGGGTTAGCCTTGTACGCTGGGGAGCACTGGTCAACATCCAGGCCAAAACATTGGCCTGCCACACAACTTGCCCTTGATCTCTGCCTCTGCAGCGGCAGCCGTGATGGCCCTGGGAGGAGGAATTTCCAGGACCTGAACAAATTTGCTGAGGTGGGGAGCCTGGTTCTGTGGACACCCTCACGTCTCCCCTTAACTTCTCTGCTGTACCGCCGAGGCGTGTGGTGTTCACACCTGTCCAGAGCTGTCTCCTGAGCACCTTTACCGTAAAAAGAGCAGCACTGTTTAGTTTTATTTTTAAACTCGACACTGCGACTTGGCCAAACGCTTCATATACAGTAGCTCATACACTTGGCCTCAGAACCGCACTGAGGCAGGTTTATTGTCACCCCATTTTCTGGACAAGGGGGATGAGACTTGGAGGACTGAGGTGACATACCGAAGGTCACACAGCAGGTAACTGCTGTGCCGAGTGCCACACTTACTCTGCTGAGACCACAGCCTGGGCTCTTAGCCATTTTCCCCAGGCTTAGTGGCCTGGATGCCCCGGCCCTCCATCCGTCTAAGATCACCTAGATTGTGGCAGAGCCAGCCGGGGTCCACCTCGGGGAATTCTCCACCTCGGGTGACCCCTCTGGAAGGAAGACAGTTGGCTGGCAGTTGAGATGTGAGCAGGTGAGCCAGCCAGGGTTTGTAACGACCAGGGGGCCGTCCGTGCCAGCCTCCTCTAGTTTGATGCACAGCCTTTGACGTGGAGCGGGACTCTGACCCTGAGCCATGCTGGTCTTAGAGACATTTCCATTCCTCGTTCTGAAATAGCATTTCGAGAAGCCAAACACTTCTTCTCTGGTTTCACATTTTGCCCATCTTTGAACAATCAGTTGATGTTCCTTATGATCATTGTTTCTGCTCTATTTCATTTTCCCGCTGATGCGGGTCCCCTTGGTGATGGCGGGGGGCGGGCGGGGGGGCACTGGTGGTTTTCTCATCAAAGCTTCACAGTTAAGGCTTGTCAGTTGGGCTCTTCATTATGGTCCGTCCTCCCGCTTTTCCTCCTTTCTGCGTACTCATGTGCAGAGTTTGGAGAATCCTGTGCCCGGCCTCAAATTCCACAAGTTCTTTATCTTGCCATAGCACATTGGGGTGAGAGGGAGAGATGGTGATTAGATCACAGAATGTTGGAACTGGGCTGGATGGACTTTGCAGCTCATTCTAGAGGCGGTCGGCCCCATTTCACAGATGGGGAAATGAAGGCCACCCAGAAGATGGGATGGGCCCTGGGCCTTCTAAGCGCCCAGGCCCGTGTCCTCGCTGATCTCCCATGTTGTTTTCCTGGAATGCACCGTGCCTGGAGCCACTTTCTCTAGTTTATGTGACAAAGCAGCTGGTTCTCACAGGACCTGGAAAAACCCATGTTCATTTTTACCCCTGATGCAGCCAAATTCTCCCATGCCTACTCTGGGAATTCAGAAAGAGGAAGTGAATTAAGGATCCTTGCTGGTAAGACTCTTGTGATTGAGAGGGTCCCTGAAACGCCATGCTGACCTGGAGGTTGCTGGCCTTTTGGCATTAAACCTCCTTTTGGCCTTTCCCAGGAAGCTGGCCTGAGGAGGCCCAGATGCGTTTGTTTACAGCTGTCTCTGGGTGATGGTCGCCAGGTTCTGTGGTCAGAAGGAATGTTTCTGTCCCCTTATTTATATCTCCCTTGAGAGCCCTTGGGGAGACAGACCAGTCAATTAACTGCCACTACCTGGAAACCTGGGAGATGGCAGATATGTCTGGGGCCGGTATTAAGAAGAAAAGTTGTAGGGGTGCCGGGGTGGCTCAGTCAGTTGAGCGTCGGACGTCGGCTCGGGTCATGATCTCGCGGTTCTTGAGTTTGAGCCCCGCATCGGGCTGTCTGCTGTCGCGGTGAAGCCTGCTTTGGATCCTCTGTCTCCCCCTCTCCCTGCCTGCCCCCTGCTCGCGCATGCTCTCTCTCTCTCAAAGCTAAACACTTTTCTAAAAAAGAAAAAGTTGTAGATTTGCCCAGATTTCCCCATTATTTTTACTCTGTATTAAGAACATGTAGTATCGGGGCACCTGGGTGGCTCAGTCGGTTGAGTGTCCGACTTCGGCTCAGGTCGTGATCTCGCGGTCTGTGAGTTTGAGCCCCACATCAGTCTCTCTGTTGACAGCTCAGAACCTGGAGCCTGCTTCTGATTCTGTGTCTCCCTCTCTCTGACCCTCCCCCCATTCATGCTCTGTCTCTCTCTGTCTCAAAAATAAATAAACGTTAAAAAAAATTAAAAAAAAAAAAAACATGTAGTGGAGAAGTCATTTAAGGTCTGTGAGCCTCAGTTTCCCTAAATATAATATGGGAACAATACCTGATTTTCCTCGCCCTTAGGGAGGCAGGGGGAATAAAAGTAGGGTACTGCATGAAGGGGCTTTAAAAGCAAAAATGATAAAATGATGCTACCACGAACTTGTTGAATTAGTTTTCCTTATCTGGTGGGTGCAGACCTTCTGACCTTAGAAAATCAGGCTGTGCAAAAAGAGAGTGGATTCCAGCCCTGGAGTAAAGCAGCTCAGAGCCCGGCAGCCCGGCCACAGAGGGGCCCTTTGCTCATCGATGGTCTCTCACTTCTCAGAAGGGAAGCGTGGGAGAGGCAGGCTGGTCCCCTCGATGTCCCGGGGCCCAGCGGTATCGAGTTGCATTGCTGAGGTCTCTGGTGGGGACACGCAGCCGTGGGTTCAGCACAGTCTAGACAGGGAGCCACCGGGGAAACCTGTGGAGACGAAACTCTGAGAGCCATAGGCACTGGCAAGGCTCACAGCTTTCACTGCCGGCCCAGAGCCTGGGAAGCAGCTGCAGCCCTTGCTCACGGGGAGGGAGGCGTGTGGGTGTGTGAGTCTCTGTGTGTGTGTATAAGTATGTGTATGTGTGTGCACATTTATGCGTATGTGAGTGCATGTGTAAATGCGGGTGAGTGTGGGTGTGTGGTTCTGTGTGTGTGAGTGTATGTTAAGAGTGCATATACGTGAGTGTATGTGTGCGGGAGTGTGTATATGTGTGCATGTATGTGCACGTATATGCGAGTGGGTGTGAGAGTACACGGGCATACGTGGGTTTGTATGAGAGATGGAGTCTGTGCATGAATGTCTGAGTGTGCATGTGTATGTGTGGGCTCATGGGTATGAGTGTGTACGTGTGGGTGTGTTTGTGTGCACCTCTGTGCACATGTGTTGGGAGTGGGGCACACAGGCCCTATCTTGGGTTAGTGATGGACGGTTTTGCAGGCCAGTGGTTTCTTTTAAAAAAATTTTTTTTTAACATTTATTTATTTTTGAGACAGAGAGAGACAGAGCATGAACGGGGGAGGGGCAGAGAGAGAGGGAGACACAGAATCCGAAACAGGCTCCAGGCTCTGAGCTGTCAGCACAGAGCCTGACGCGGGGCTCGAACTCACGGACCTCGAGATCATGACCTGAGCCACCCAGGCGCCCCCAGTGGTTTCTTTTTAAGCTGCAGGGTGGTTTGTGAATCCCGCTGAGTGAGCTGTGACAGGGAGTGACAGGTGAGGGGGACAGATCCGTGCTTCTTAGACCATCTGTGGCAAAGGAACAGATTTCTTTTCCTTTTATTCCCTATCCATTATGGATCAATTAAAATGAATTCCTACCAAAATGTCGTATAAAGGACACAAAATATAAGCCTCAGTTTAAAATGTTTGGATGCGCCAGACGGAAGGTTACCGCTGTAAGGGCTCCTGCAGGTTGCCTGTCAGTGTCTGCATGGGACCGAGGGGCCATGATGCTGGCAGGGCCGCTGGTCCCTGGAGCCTGCTTTGTGTCGCATTGGGCTAGGCGACTGGCCCGAGGGAGGCGTGGAGAGAGCCAGGAAGGGGTTCTTTGCGGCAGACTAGCCTAGAACCGCCCTGGTCCGTGAAGGCAGAGAGACATGTCGAGGGATATCAGCAGGTGGCATGAATTTGGGGCCAGAGCAGCAGGCTCAGGGAATAACTTCCCGGGGCTACCCTGCCTCTGTCACCACCCATGCTAGCAGGACGGGTGTCCTGGGACCTGAGTCTGTAGTAGCTCCTTTCTGCACCAGATGCCATGGTGTTGGCAGAAACCAACTTTCTGGCCTTGCTGGGTGAGAGCCCTACTCTGGGATGTGGGATCGCTTTGTCTGAAAGTAGCTTTGAAATGGGGGCTCACTAATTACAGGGTGTATGTTTATATAGAAATTGCGGTCGTTTGATTTCTCTCTCTTTCTTTCCCCCCCAACAGTATCAAGGCACTTCTTGTGCCTTCTGGCCTGGGATGTCCCAGGGTGTTGGAAGAAACCAGGCGTAATGGAAAGTTGCTCTGGGGACAGATGGTGGCCTCTGTTCACCTTGTGGTATCAGTGGGAAAGACAGGATCTGTGCCTTTGCCTTAATGCCTTTTCATGATAGTGTTTTCAGTCTATAATGTCTAATGGGCATCTCCTCCAAAGCAACCTCAGCCCTCCCCTCGGTGGTGGCGATGTGCTGGGAGGGGCTGGCAGGGCTGTGGCGGAGGGTGGCGCCGGGACGGTGACCCTGCGTGCCACGGCCTTTGCAGGGAGGCCGCTAGGAGGTCCAGGTATCGGCTGGTGCCTCTGGCTCAGCATTTTTGTAGCGAAGCTGTTGGAAGGAAAGAAGCAGAACAAAGAGGTGCTCTGTGATGGGTGTTGCTTCTTACCTAAGTGGACGTTTCCTTGAGAGCTGCAAGGATCTTTGCAAAGGAGCTCAGGGCTGGGGTCTTGTCCTCGCTTGTCCAGGTTTCCAAAGGCCCCGGGCATATATTTTGGCTCCTTCTCACCCATGCCTTCCCCAGGAACCCACAGCACAGAGCAACAAGGTCTTGAAGTGCCCTGTCTTTGCTTTGTTCCCAGGGCAGGAAGACCCCAACAGTTTGCGCCATAAATACAACTTCATCGCCGATGTGGTGGAGAAGATTGCTCCTGCTGTGGTTCACATCGAGTTGTTCCGCAAGTAAAGAGGGCCTTCTTGTTTTCCCACGACCTCTGCTCCCACCGAGATGCACTGCCGTTAGCAAAGCATCAGAGCTATCTCTGAGGCACTTGGATTTGTCCAAGTGCCATTGACTATATTCCTACGGGAAGATAATGTTTCTCCCTTAGTGGGCTTTCCCTTTTGACTCTTTAAGGCTACATTCTTGACCCTCCTAGAGGAGTTAAGAACCTCTAGTGCTGAAGAGAGCCCCTAAGAATATTTTGTAAGTGGAGTTTTTTGGAGCTCGCAAAAGTCAGTAGCCTTCCATTGTTTTGAATGTTAAATAGACCGTTGATTGTAAGGTGTTTCAGGCTTAACCGGGTTCTCCTCTGGGTTCTAGGCTTCCTTTTTCTAAGAGGGAGGTGCCAGTGGCCAGTGGGTCTGGCTTTATCGTGTCCGAAGATGGACTGATCGTGACAAATGCCCACGTGGTGACCAACAAGCATCGGGTCAAGGTTGAGCTGAAAAATGGTGCCACCTACGAAGCCAAAATCAAGGATGTGGATGAAAAGGCAGACATTGCACTTATCAAAATTGACCACGAGGTACGTGCACTCCCCATCTGCAGAACTCAGTTCCCAGGTCGCAAACCTGGGAGCGTTTAAGAGATGCTGGGAGTATGGCCTGGGCTGGGTGAGAAAAGGGGGCTCACGGAAGCTCCTTTAATAAGCAGACTATAAGATCAGAGTTTTAAAAATAGAAGCTGACATTTTTATAAAAGAAAGCAACAGGTTTATAAAGACATTAGTAGGTAAGCAGTGAACCGTGAGGCTCCCTTGCATTCCTGACCTCCAGGCAACTATTGTTACAGATTTGTTTTCATTTGTGCATTTCAGCAGATTTGAAAACAAACCAGGTCTCCCAGATTGGTTTTTTTCAGGGTTACTAGAAGTGTTTTAAAACAATGCTCCATTCTTAAAAAAGTTTTGGAAACCTTGAATTAAAGCACCGCTGATGGATTTCTTCCTTACAGAACTTCTCAGAACTTTTAATATGCTCACGGGCACAGGAGTCTCCCACAAAAGGGTGTATACTCCAAATGATAATCATCTGAGCTTAGGACTTTTTTTTTTTGTCAAAACTGAGACATAGTGAACTCAGTCTGGGAAATGCTGTGTTTGAAAGCGGTTTGCTCTCTGTTTAAGTATTCTCCTTGCCGTCGTTTTTGCTCTGTTGGTTTGTTTGGCAAGTCTTCCTACCTGAAATCAAATCCAGGTCTCAGGGGCCGTCACCAGTTCCCGCTTGATGGTGTGTTGATTGGGGAGGCTTGGTTTGCTCTGTGGTGTGTGCAGTGAGATTGCATTTTCTGGTTGCTTCGTGCCCTTGTGATCTTGCAGACTTCATAGGGAAGGGAGACTCTGGGGAGGCTGGAATCCTGTTGTTGGCCCAGGAAAAGGTCCTAGACTGAGAGCCCGGAGGGGTCTTTTTTCCCACCTCTTTACCTACCTTTGCCTGCTTGTGGGCTCTGAAGGCAGACCAGTGGAGTATGACACAGGCTGTTTGTTGTCTGTGCTGTTTATCCGGCTCCGTGCCTGGTGGCCTTTAGCAAAGTCTCGATTGGATATTATTTCTATTAGGTAGCTGTGGAATTTCTAGCAACATCTCTCTTTGAAGATGTGTTTATTGGTCACAATATAATCATAATAACTTCTACTCACTGAGCTCCAGTGCTGATCCAGCCTCTGCCTTCATGCATAACTTCCACCTAATCAACAAGATAGCTGTATCGTCCCCATTTTATAGTGGAAGAAACAGGAAATAACCTGCCGGAAGTCACACAGCTGTGCTGCCGTGAAACTAACCTTCCAAGCCAAGCCAGGCTCCTGACCCTCAACTGCCCAAGGCCATGGCCTTTACCGAAAGAATGGAACCCAGCCTCTTGGGGGAGATCGGATGGCTGGGCTTCAGATAGCCCACGGGAAGGCTGGCACTTCCCTATTTAGGAACGTGCTGCTCGAAAGGTGTCCAGGATGTGGTAGTCTCATCAGAAGGAGGCTGGCCAGAATAGCACATCCTGTGGCCACAGGCAAGACTTTTCAGCTCCCCCCCAAGCTCCTGGAAGGCAGCCAGCAGTCGGGGCTCTCTGCAGGCAGGGTGCTGGCCCGGATGCTAAGTGAGCTGCCGCCGCTGAGTAATTTTGTGTTTGGAATGCGTGGGCACATAATGTGCCTCTGGCCAGGGGGATATTCTTTTCAGATTTTGAGCCAAGGTGGAGACTGTATCCTTGTGTCATCCCTGACATGTCCAGGCAGGACGTGAAACATCTCAACAGACCAGCTCTGCGGTGTTTCCGACCCAGCCCTTGCAACCCCCCCCCCAGCCCCCGCCGGGGGTCCGGCCCTTCGCCCAGCAGCACAGTTTGCCCTATGTTTCCAGCTCAAGAGAAAGGTGCTTACAATTTAAAAGCTGAGCCAAATGTGGCTCTTTAAAAAGGAATCGGAAATGAATGGATATTAAATTGCAGACACCCACACAAGAGACTCGCTTCCACTTACTAAACTGCTTTTTTTATTTTTTGCTGATAGTAGTGGGAAGCGGGGAGAGTAAAACCATCTCTTCAGCTCTTTCCCTTTTGTTCCCGTAGTTTGATGATTGGTTCTTTAGGAGGGGTCAGAGACTGACTTGGAAGGAGGCTCAATTTGGAAGGAGCCTCTCCTCTGGGCAAACCAAAATCCGCCCCAGCGCACGATTTAATAACCTGCAGGCTGTGGATGGGATGTGAGTTTGCACTGAGTCACTCTCAGGAATAGCAGAAGAGAAGAAAGCCAGTGCGAAAACTCAGAGCAAGGAGGAACAGAACCGGCAAAAATTGGGCCTGAGGATCGAACATCATTCCAAATGGTGCCTCGGGGGACTGTGGCCCAGCTGCCCCCGGGGCTGTTTCCTAATAACCCAATGAAATTGATGTGATGGCCCGCCAAGTATGTGGGCTGGGTAGCTAACTTGGTGGCTCATAACCTGGGGCCATTTCTTACTCAGAGTCCCCCCCCCCCCCCCCCCCCGCCAATTGTGATTTCTTTTGGAGGCTCTCCATGACTTTAAACAGCTCTTGTCCTTCCTGAGTGTAGTATTCTCAACACTTTTAAGGAATAGAAATTACCATGGACATCTGTTGTCATGCCCCTTGTCATCTATCTGGCCGCCGTCTCCTGGGAACAGCAGCTAGCATCTTCTTTGGGGTCTGCTTCTCCCCCATTGGGCAGTCTTGGTGGGACCGTCTGTCACGGTACCCCCCCACCCCGTGGCCCCGTTAGATCAAGCAGGCCCTCCCCTCAGGGGTGCACCTGTCTGTCGCCCTCACAAAAACTGCAGGGGCCACACGGGTGGAGCCCCTGCTGCTGAGACCCCCAGGCACTGTCTGAGTTCCAGCCCTCTCTGAGCCCAGTCTGTCTACTTTTCCTTCCATTCTTGGAGCTCCCCTCGCGTCTCCAGTGAACCCCCTTTGGCTTGAGATTGCCAGCGACATGTCTGGGCTGGCGACCAAGGAGCTCTGTTTTTGCTTCTCACGGCTGAGAAGACACATGTGCGCTTACTTTCCCTGCTGAGTTTGGAGACGGGGAGAACTTTCGGAAGAAGGCTCTCCAGCAGCCGCGTGGCCCGGTCTGTCCCCCTGTCCCCCACCCCCCAAGCTTGGGGAGGAGGGTCACCCCCCCTCCCCCAAGCCCATTCTGTGCTTCTGTCCTAGGTTTTGCACCTCCTCTTTCCTGGGGCCAGCAGTGGCCTGGGGAGGGAGCGCCAGCTGCAGGAAGTTGGGACAGCGGGTGCATGCAAACATTTTAATAGAAAGCAGCTTTGAGGGCAGACTAGCTCAGCTTCGGATACAAACTGTTTCCAAGTGTGTTTAACATGACACTGGCCGTGTTTGCAGAACATTTAAACATTTCATCCCCAGGCAGCATTTTGTCCGTGCAGTCTCCTCTCTGAGCGGTTCCGAAAGAGAGAGAGAGTGGGGTGGAGAGAGAGGCCGAGAAGGAGAGGGGGTGGGTATGGAGGCAGAGGTAGAAAGAGAGCGACGTGGTTTCTCTAGGCCAGACTCCAGGGCAGAAACCCTGGGGATGCATTGAGGGGAAATCTCCTTTTGTTACAGTGGTTTTCCAGCCGTGTTGACGAGGAAACACCAGGCGAAAAAGCACACGCCTCCCTCGCTGGTTCTGACTTTCGGACCGTGTGCTGTGTCCCCTTGATGCATTTCCCAGTGCTCTTCCGAAGAGAGCTTAGCTCCTTTCCCGGGGCCTCGGAGGCCTGGCCTGATGGGGCGCGCCTCCCCCAACCTCATCTCCCCCCTCGGCCCGCCCACCACCCACTCTACTTAGCCTCTTTCACACCAGTGCTGTTTCTACCCGGTGTGGGGGGGCGGGTCTTGGCCGTGCCTCCCCCCGCACCCCGGGGTACCTCCCTGCACCTCCTCCAGAGCTGGCCTTCCCATCTCTTTGGGGCTCCTGCCAAATTCTGCCCGAGACAGCCCTTCCCCGACCCACGATCCGAGGGGGTGCCCACATCCCAACCCCCAACTTGTCACTCTGAGGACAGTCACGTGTCACTGTTCATACCCCCCCTGCTGCTCCTCTCCTTAGCATAATCTACCGTTGCCTTATCTGTTGATTTAAGTTTTTCCTCGCCAGCGGGAGCGTGAGGGACACGCCTGTCACACTCACATGTCAGGTCGTAGGTGCTGGGCACCCGTGTCCCGGTACGAATCTAAGTGCCCTCTGCTCCGAGGAATGCCAGAGCAGGGAGGCACAGGGCTCCCGTGGTGGCCTGCGTCCCACTGTCAGATGAGGGTGTGATGGCCCACGCTCCCCCCACCCTCCTCAGCCAGTGCTCATCGGATCCCGAGGCCCGTCTGCTTTGGACGGACACCCGGCTTTGCCTGGGCTCCCGCAGCTCTGTGGTCTTTGGTAACTCAATGCGCTGCTGAGGCAGTTAGGTTTCCTGTGGGCGCTTTCCCCTGACGCCAACAACCCGGGAAATATGTGGAAGCGGCCAGGTTGAGGCTTGGGAGGTGTTTTTCTTCCCTCGCCCCCAGGCCCGCATCCGTCCCCGGCCACGTTGGGGCCGGTTGCCGCCTACAGGCTAGACTCGTTTGAAGTGGACCAAGAGGAGGGGGGGGGACTGCTTGGTTTTCAGAGGGTCGTTTTGCTGCTGAGCCGGCCGCTGGGGCAGGAAGAGCTGCCAGCTCTGATCCTGTGCAGCTCGGGACAGGGGTCCCTCGGGGTCGAGGGCCCTGGGCCTTCCCCGCACAGGTCCCAGTGGCCGCTCGGCAGGCTCTGTCTTCTCCAGGCCCGTGTCTCAAGATTTGGCCCGGTGCGTGGCGGTGAATCCACCCCGAGGAGGGCCCAAGGGGGCCCCGGGACCGTGGCAAGGCCAGGGGTGGTGTGGTGCCAGGCGTGACTCATGCCCGCCCACCAGCCAGCTCTCCTCAGGCAGCCTGATCGTCAGAAGGCGCTGACTAAGCCGCGCGAGCCATCCGAGAGTGAATCAGATAACGTGGGGCCTGGACTGGCATGGCCTCCCATCTTTTGGAGCCTGTCCCTCGCCCTCGTAAAGCGACTGGGAGCCTGGGCTGTGGATCGCACCACCATAGCTACCCTCTTATTTTGTTTCTGTGTTTTTCCCTTTTGGATTCTTTCCCCCACTCCCTCCGTGCTGGTCGTTCTGTGGTCTCGCTCTTTCTCTCCCGGAACTCCCCAGGCCAGAGACGCCACAGACCCTGTTGGCGCCCCAAGGCTTCTATTACCGTATTGATTTTTACCAGTTTTAGGGGGTGGGAATCAATAGCTCATGAGGTAATGGAAACCCGGGCAGCGAGGTGGAAGCCGGCCTTCATTCCTCCGTGCGGCCTTTGTGCAGAGGCTGCTGGGGACGCGGCCCCTTATGTTCTGACTGCAGCTCCTCTTGGAATGTGAAAATGTTTCAGTTCCCCAAACTATCAAAACCGGAGCCCTTGTGTGTTCTCTGGCCCCGGTTCAAGAACTTAGCTGATTGTTAAGGAAATTCTTTGGCTATTTTTTCTCTTAATATGGTAATGCCTTTTTTCACTTTGGCGCTCTCTCCTCAGGGAATTGGATTAAGACTATTATTTATGGTTGTGACAAAGCAGTTCCCAGGTTTTCAGTTCCCTGAATTTGTAGGTGCCCCATCGGGAGTGTCTCCTGTCCCCTTCACTGCGTGGGGGACATCCGCTGCTCCCGTTTGACAGTGTAGTGAATGTGTCACGATGCGTTCGAGTCCAGGCTTGGCCAGCTGCGGCCTGCGGGCCAAATCCAGCCCTCCACCTGTTTTTGTAAATAAAGTTTTATTGCAACAGCAGCCATGCCCATTCCTTTATTTACAGTCTGTGGCTGCTTTTGCCCCGCCCCAGCAGAGTCGAGTAGTGAGGATGGGAGACCACAGGGCCTGTGAAGCTGAAAGTATTTCCTTTTTGGCCTTTCACAGAAGAGGCTTGCCAGCCCCAGTGTGAGGCGATTAACACCTTGTCCTAAGGAGCTGAGTGTGCTGGGGGCTGAGTGTGCTCCTAAGACCCATTGAGGTGCGGCTCTAGGTGACCAGAGGCCAGAGAGGCTGATTTCATGTGCCCTTTCTCTTGGGGCGTGTGTGTGTGTGTGTGACTGTGTGCGCGCGTGTGTGTGTCTGTGTGTGTAGCGCGTGTTCATGTGTGAATTGTGCTCTTTTTTGCTGCTGCTTCCGCAGCTTCGGTTTTGCTGGATTAGGCAGAGAGAAGCCTTGTTTTTGCCCATTTCTCTGTATTCTCAGTGCAGCGTTTCTGTGAATTCCAAGATGTTTTGAAAATGAGTGTCCAGTGTTAAATCCTAAAGATCTTTACAGTCTGGTTTGTTCACTGTCCTCAGTTACTCTTTATTCACTCACAGATTCTGTACGTCTTTACCGAGCGTCTGTCTTGGCCAGACGGTGTGTTAGGTGCTGAGGATGTACCAGCACTTGGGCAAGAGCCGTGAGAAGGCAGTCGAGGGTGGGAAACAGGACAGGTGGCGTAAAAGTCGGTGACAGGTGCAGAAAAGGAACAAACAGAAGAAGTAGAAGGCACTGGGGGCTGGGAGACCTCTGTACCTATTGCAGACAAGGAAGCTTACATTTGGAGGTGACATGACAGGAAGGGCAGATAGGGCCAACCTGGGGGAAGATCCGGGCCAAGCCTGGAGCCTCTGGACCTCGGACCACGTGCAAACTTATTTCTCAGTGAGTTTATTGGAGCCCTTCAGAACTCAGCCGACATTTCTGGCTAGCTGCTTTTTCCGCATATTGTCTACATTTCTTATGGGCCTTGTTCTTGGGAATTCCTGGTCATACTCTGGAAAGCTCCGCTCTCTCATGTAGTCAATCTCCTGAGAGTCTGAAAGTGCTGAGGCTTCGTAATGAACTGGTTGCCTCATTCCACGACAGTGTAGATGCCGTTTCCCAAAACTGCTTTCCCACCACCATCATGACCACCTTCCGTGGCAAGGGAGAAATAAGGCATTCTGGTGAATTGAGGACTGATTATTTTAGTACATGTGATAATTAACAAGTCACTTTTGCTAATGAAGGCTCCAGAATCTGGTGATGACAGCATGTGACTCATGGTATTTCCCTCTTTGCTTTGGTTACCAGGCAGCTCATCGAAACCATTGGCTTTGTGGTTAGAATATTCTCTGTGACTCCATTTTATGCCACGGATATATATTAGCTTAGTATAATATATCCCGTGTCACTGACCATGTCAGATTATTTTTACGTAGAGGAGGTTACATATTAAAAAACATTTTAAACATTAAAAGGAAAGGTATTTCCTTGGGCTTCTCTGTGTACAGGATGGCACAAGCTCTAAGTGGTCACGGGGAGTAAGGAGCCAGTTCAGTTCAACAGACATCGGGTGCCTGTGGTGTGCTAAGCACTGAATCCACCAGAGAGGGACCACTGTGCTTCTCTTGGGGAAGGATCTTTTTAAACAAATTTTTTTTAATGTTTTTATTTATTTTGGAGACAGAGACAGAACATGAGCAGGGGAGGGGCAGAGAGAGAGGGAGACACAGCATCCGAAGCAGGCTCCAGGCTCCGAGCTGTCAGCACAGAGCCTGACGTGGGGCTCGAACTCACAGACCATGAGATCGTGACCTGAGCTGAAGTCAGACGTTCAACCGACTGAGCCACCCCGGCGCCCCTAGGGAAGGATCTTTTGAGATCAGTTTTTGGGGATGGGCCTTTAAAGACCTGGTTTTCTTTCATTTCTTTCGTTTTTCAGTTGCCTATTCATTGATTTTTATAATAGATGCTTAGCTGCCAATCACTATTATCAGTGAAGCTGAAGTCAGCGTTTGATAAATGTGGAGGCATCCAGGGGCTGGTGTATGAAGACCAGGGTTACGCTTGATGGAGGCGATGTTTTGCCTCCTCTGGATGCCACGGAATAAGTACAGTCACTGGCCACTGGGCTCCCATGTAGAACTGTTGACATTTTGTGGCTTAAACAACAGGAGTAAGGGAATTTTCAAGATACCAGTGTTTATAGCCTGACGGAGACTAAATATTCTGGTGGGGTTCACAGACAGGGACGAGGAGGTTGCTGGCCTGCTCCTTCTCTTTCTGTTCAGGCTTGACCATGCTCTCTTCCTGTCTCTTTCTCCCTCTGCCTCCCCCACTTCTCCCGTCTCCCCCACCTGAACCCTCCCCTACTCCCATCCGTGGAACAGTCTTAGATGCTGACAGCACCCCCCCTCCAATGCCTCTGCGACCTAGTTTGCTTTTCCACGGTAAGTAGGCAAGTTAGTGGCTCTGCTTCTCGCTGGGTATGGGGGACGTGCTATTTTCTCCATTGCATATTTTTTTTTTTTTTAAAGAAAATGAAAGGTTAGCATAACTGTTTCCAGAAAGCACATGGAATCACTCAGTTGAGTCCCAGCCAGCCGCTGCAACATTAGCCTTTGAGGCACACTGCGGCTGACACACTCAGGACCAGCCTGGGGCTCCAGCCCCTTGACAACGAGCGTGCCGGGCGGCGGAGAGGCAGCGGCTCCCGCCGACTCGGCAACGAAAATATTTTTGTAACAGGAGCACTTTATACTTTCCAAGGAAGAGAAAGAAGTAGTTCACTTGCCTCATTAGGTTAAAAACATTTTTTTCCGTTCAGTTTTATGGTTTGTTTCATTGGCCTTCTCTGTCAGCTTCAGGGCAGGAGTGCAGTGGTTTGAGAGCATTCAAGGGCTTGTGGGCAGAACCCAGTGTGGCCAGACGCTGAAAGACTGACAGGCCATTGCCTTTAGGTCCCCTCTAGATGACTACAGGCTGAGCCAGCATCTGGAGAATTCCAGGAGTCCCCTCTCCTCTTGAGGCAGGCGCTTGCAAGGACCATCTGCCCCCGTCGGGGACTTGTAGGAAAAGAGATTTATTAAGGACGGCGGTGCCTGTTTTGATCTCATCAGTTTTAACGGTTGTCTGCTAATAGGTTTTTTGGAAATCAGCCAGGTCTTTTGGAAAGAACCCTAATTGTCAGAGCTGGAATGACCTTGGACATCACCGGCCTCCAACAACCTTATTTTAGAAGTGGCCAAATCCGGGACTCAGAGAAGTCAATCAGGTGGCCCAAGGTCGCAGAGTGAGTTAATACGGAACCGGGTCCAAACCCGGCTGTCCCGCTGCCTGGGACATTGTGCTCCTGGGATACGCGGTGGCCGAGGGGGCACATATATGCGTGTGCATGTATGTGCGTGTGCGTGTGGCGTGACTGTGTCTGAGTCTCCACTTGTGCACAACCCTTGGCTGCTGCTGGAGAATAAGCCCAAAGGAAGCCATCACCCAGGACGTTACCCAGCACAGACCCAGGCTTCCTTCTTCGGGGCTTCCGGTGGTTGTGATTCACGTTCAGCAGGAGTCCAGGCCCCAGGCAGAGTCCTCGAAGCAGGTGGGGCCACACAGCCCTGCTGCCAGGCCCTGGCCCAGGCTTGTCTGAGGATAGTTCAGCTTCCCGGCACTGGAGAAACAGCATGGCCCAGGCCCTCGCCCCGAGGACTCGTGAACTTGGCCTCCTCTGGCTGGTTTCTGTGCTGATTGCCCTTCGACTCCCCAGGTGCCCTCTCATGTACCATCTCTGCTGCCCTCACTCACCCCTGTGGGAAGGTCCTGCACCATGAGCATTTGGGCAGTGGGCAGGGTAGGCCGGAGAGAAGGTCACTTGGGTTGGAGGCAGAGGGAGGATTCTGGTCCTGGGACCTCCATCTGCTAGCTGTGGGAACGTCATTGTCATGGGCACGATGGTCTGTCCCACTGAGCGTCTGGTTGTAAACTTTTTTAAAAATGTTTATTTACTTTTGAGAGAGAGAGAGAGAGAGAGAGAGAGAGATGGAAACAGCGCGAGCAGGGGAGGGGCAGAGAGAGAGGGAGACACTGGATCCAAAGCAGGCTCCAGGCTCTGAGCTGTCAGCACAGAGCCTGATGTGGGATTCTAACTCATGAACCATGAGATCATGACCTGAGCTGAAGTTGGACACTCAACAGACTGAGCCACTCAGGCTCCCCAGAGTGTCTGGTTGTAAACGTCAAGCAGATGACAGAGCACGACGCACGTAGGGCACGCATACAAGGGGTGGGTTAGGCCAGGCTCTGCTTGGACCATTTGTGTCTTGCACGAACACAGACGTTTCGTGACCATTACTTGTTTTTGAAGCAGATTTCTCCCTTTGCTCCCATCCCAACCCCACCAAAAAACCGCATGAAGGAGCATATACTTAGTAGAGCCCTTCCCAAACATCGTTAGGTATTAAGATCACTTCTCTAAACTTCGTTTAATATTTATTTTTGAGAGAGCGACAGAGAGAGCGTGAGTGGGGGAGAGGTGGAGAAGGAGACACAGAATCTGAAACAGCCTCCAGGCTCTGAGTTGGCAGCACAGAGCCCGATTCAGGGCTTGAACTCATGGACTGTGTGATCACGACCTCAGCCGAGTTGGACACTTAACTGACTGAGCCACCCAGGAGCGCCTAGGATCGCTGCTCTACAGTGAACCATTTTCCCCTAAGCCTTGGGGGTTGCTGATGGCTCCCACCCCACAGCCCTCCTTTCTCCTTGCTGCTACAGCCCTGGTCTGTCCAACCATGATCCACCCCATTCCTATGGCAGACAAATTCTGGAGGAGCTAAGGCAGTCACGGGGGCCGTGTTCCCCTTGTCAAAGCATGGTTGAGGGTAATCTTATGACTAATTGGCTGGCCGATGACCCAGGAAGAAGAATGTGCTGGGCCTCTGGATTCTTTGCTCTTCTGAAGAGACACACAGAAGAGGAAAGATCCTTTTACATCCACTGGGCATAGTCCTGTCTTTACATAACACCTGGAAGGCAGGTGGCTTAAGTTGATCAGACAGAAGGAAGGATGTCCATGAGTCTTTGAGGTGATCAGCCCTGCCACCATCTTGCCCTTGAACAGCTGGACATTTACTCCATTTTGAGTAGGGTTTTCTGATACTTGCAGCTGAAAATACCCTAATTGAAACACCCAAATCGTTTTTCGTGTTGATCTATATTTAGCCTTTATGGAGCATTCTAGACTCAACTGACCTTGGCAATGGAGATTTGGACCATGTGCTTTTTTACTGCCGTGTGACTCTCCAACCCATCAGGCAGTACGGCTGGAGGGGTGGGCACGGATGGATTTCATTGATCTTCTGTGTTCACTGTGCCGGGCACTTAGGAGATGCTCAGTGAATGCTTGTTGAGAAAGTTCTCTTTCATGGTGGTGGTGTTTCACGGGAGTGCTGCCAGGCCTGCTGGTTGTTTGTTTGTTGTAATTAAATGAATGGGAGAGCCTTCTTTAATCACGCTCTACGCTCACCTCCCCCAAGTTCTAGCATTAAGCCTACCTCACAGTCAGTATCCTGCCAATGGCTAGTGTTTAGTAATTTAATACAGACCTGGTGAGTCTGGAGTCCACACCCAGGACTTCTGACAACCTCACCTGGGCTGTTTCTCCCTCCGCCTGGGTGGCAGTGGGCTGAAAACTCAGGAGCTAGGGGGATTCGTGTTTTCTTTTTTTTTTTTTTAATTTTTTTTTTTAACGTTTATTTTTGAGACAGAGACAGAGCATAAACAGGGGAGGGTCAGAGAAAGAGGGAGACACAGAATCTGAAACAGGCTCCAGGCTCTGAGCTGTCAGCACAGAGCCCGACGCGGGGCTCGAACCCATGGACTGTGAGATCATGACCTGAGCCAAAGTCGGCCGCTTAACCGACTGAGCCACCCAGGCGCCCCTCGTGTTTTCTTAAAGTCACTCTCGGTGGTGCTGTTGTGAGGATGCTGTTTAGTGGTCTTGAGTCACATCCAGATAGCTCCCCCGCCCTGCCCCATGAGCATGAATGGGACCTTGAGAACTGGGAGCATACCGGGCACGCTATGAAATATCCCCAGTCCTCGAAGGACTTGGGCCCAACGTGAGACTCAGGCTTTCCGGGTACAGCCTGAGGGCTCCTTCTCGGCTCTGATACGGAGCCTTGGAGTCTCGCTGCGGCCACTTATGAGCTCAACCCCCTGCACCGCCCTCCCCCCCCCCCCCACACTGCTGCAGCGTGCACACCCGACTTAGGTTTTCATCCACCCGGTGGCTAAAGGATCCGACGTGGGAATAGATGCTGCTCGCACCCTTGCTTCGTACCGAGTGGAGGAGAGATGCTTGTGTCTTAACATCGCAGGCGTGCTGCGTGCCCGGGATGGTGAGCTGTGGGAAGGGGCTGTCGGGAGAGGGGCTGGCTTCTCCGACAGGCCCTGTGAAGCTGGGGCCGCTTCAGAAGGAGACTCAGGCGGAGCGTCTGCTCAGGAGCCTCGAGGCGGCTTTGATGTGGGTGTCTCGGGAGCCAGCCTTCCGGCAGCACTGCGGAGTTAAACCAGGAGCAGGCTGAGCGGTCAAGGCCAATTCGTGTCTTGGTGCTTCCAGCTGTATCTGCGTTTCACCCCCCCCCCCCCCCGCCGAGGCCCCCTGTGGTCCGTGTGTCTAGACAGCCATGGGATAAAATGCTCAATTACTGAGTAGGAATTTGGCCAGCAGAGGTATAGCTGCGTTGAGCAGACAGACCCGAGGTAAAGACTGATCAGATGAGCCTACTTGGATCCGGAACAGCCAGAGGGCCTGATGCTTGTGGGGCCAGCAGCCCCTGCGGGGAGCAGGGGCCAGATGGCCCTGAGAAGGCATTTTGACTTCATGGAGAGCTGTAAGCCTGGCCTGACCCACATTCCTGCCCCACGTCACCCCTTTGCAAAGATCTCTGCCTCCACTTGGACTTCAGGGTAACACGTACTAGGAGTGCAGGTCTGAGAGTTGGGAAGCCTGTTCTCTTCTTTAGCCAGGCTGCTCATGAGCTGTGACGAGTCACTGCATCTCTGGGCCTCAGTTTCCACATCTGTGAAATGGAGGGGACGCAGGCCCTAATTCTCCAGGTGGCCGTGAAAGTGCTTTGTCAGCCGGGAGGTGGAAGGTTCATTCCCTTCCATGTCAGTAGAGGCTTCGTGTTAAAAACCCCACCCCCTTGGGATATGTCCGCTTGCTTATTTTTGTCTACGATTGTCCTTCGTGATCCAGGAGACGAGTGAGTAACAGCTTACACAAGGTGAGGGTTGGCATTGCCCATTGGTACCATTGGTACAGGTTTGGCCTCTTGGGATCCAGGGTTCTTTCCCCCGGTTGTGTTCCAGGGAGGATTGGTTCCTGGGGAGACTTGGGCTAGTACCACTGGTGTCCACTTGTCCAAGCCCGTGTGGTCCCTTGAGTGTGAGGACTTCACCGTGCTGAAGGCCCCCAGGCCCGGCCCTCCCCAGTGAGCACGGCTGAGCACACCCAGGCCCCTGGAATTCTCCCCTCCTCGTGGGGGCGGGGGGTGGGGGGGGGGCTCTCCTCTGTCCTTACAGCTTCTGCTGACCCCAAGGTGTTTGTCTCCCTGCCTCGTCCTCTGCCTCGAGCTCAGACTTGGGAAAGAAGAGCTCAAGGGGTGTCATCTTCAGAGCCCCTCTGCCTCCTGAACCCCGAGAACTGGGAGCCTGGGCCTGGTTCCCTTCCGACGGGGTGCAGGTGGAATGCAGGAATCGAGGGTGTGCCAAGGCTGATTGAGAGCCCCACGGCGAGCCCTGCCCCACGGAACTTTCTGATGCGGTTCCCAGTTTGTGTCTGAGCTGATGTGGGCTGGGCCCACCTCTCTGTTTGAACTTGATCTCTTGCCTTGGAGTTGGTGAAAAGCAACTGTTATCTTGGGCAGCCAGACACAGCCAGCCCCAGGATCCTTCGCCGCCGTGTCCCCTGGCCCAGCCCCGAAGGAGGGGTAGTGTCCCCAGCAGGCCTCCCCCAGAGTGGCTGAGTATACGTCACTGGCCCTGCTCGCCCACCCGCTGTGACTGCTGGATGAAGTCATTCCTGGCAGGGGTGGCTGGCACGGGCCCAGAGTAAACAGGCCGAACTGAGCCGCTGGTGTGCCTCTGGACGCCGAGGAGCTTGGGGGTGCGGGGCCGCGGGCCTGCCCCTTCCAGAACAGCACCGTGCGCTCCGGCCTCGGGCGACCCCAAGGGTCACTGGTAGTGTAGACCCGTGCCACCTGCCTCTTCCCGGCTGGGCGACGGCAGACGAGCTTGTGGGAGTTTAGTTGGCCGGGTTCCCCCATTGGGTCTGCACAGATCCCAGTGCTAGTAACGATAACTAACACTTAGACGATGCTGACACGTCCCAGTCCCATTAGGTACTTAACATGAGCCAGGCGGTATTCATGGTGTTGTTCGGGTCTTGTCGCCTAATTCTCACAACTCACCCGTGACAGAGCTGTGCCGCGTTATGCCCATTTTCCAGACGACAACACTGGAGACCAGGGGGTTATGAACTCGCACCAGGATCTAATCAGGATCTAATCTGTGCCCTTGACAGGCCTCTACTGTGCTTCTCGTTGTCTGTGCTCTGAGGGGCGTTCCTTCTCATTGCCACTTCTCGAAGTCAGCGTGAGGTCTTAGATCCCTTCTCCAATATTCCTTCTTCCTCCGTGAACTTTCTGAGCCAGCGTCTTCCTTATTGGGGGCGGGAAGGGGTCTTTATGGCTTAGCGCCATGTCAGAGGATGAGGGAATCTGGGTTTGGGGGCACAGTCTGATGTGTGAATCTCTGCTCTGTCTCGAGTCACCCAGTCTTTTGGGGCCTCAATTTGTCCATCTGTTAAATGGGCACCTCACCTCATCCGCTGGTGTCTGCCCTCTCCGTGCCAGAGCAGATGCTAAAAGAACCCTGGTTTTCGCCCACCCCATCCTCTCTGGGGGCCCCCCTCATCTCTTTCTTTCTTTGTTGAGGTGGATGTGAGGGGGCTGGACGTGCATGAGGCCTGGGCGGGGTCTCGGCTTCCTGGGCCTGGTTCCCGTTGTTTGGGCAGCCGCTACTCTGCTCTTGACTCAGGGAACAAAGGCGAGAGGAAGGTTTGCTTGGCTCAGGAAGGAAGGGAGGGGGAGAGCCTCAGGCCGTCCCGATGGAAGCCCAGCTCGAGGCCTGGCTACTCCAGCTGGCCTCATTTTGCCCTGTTTCAGTGTGAAGAGTTATTTGGAGCTTCTGACTCTGCCGGAGCCTCACAGGGCCCTGGGGATCAGGCTCGCGGGGCTGGTCAGTTCACCAGGGCCGCGCGGAGCAGAGGTGGTCGATGGGGCGCTCTTTTCGGGCGAAGAGAGAGGCTACTTCTGGGGCTTCGGGGCTGGTGGAGGGGTGGGGGAAGCTGGATGCCTCGCCGCCCCCTCCCGCTCCCTGCGCCTCTCCAGAATTGCCCTGCACTTAGCACAGAGATGCACCCAGCCGAACCCGTGCGGCTCTAGCCTCAGTGCTCCCGATTCTCCAGGACTCAGACAGAAGCGCCTGTGATGAGCGGGGGTGGCTCCGCCCTTTCCTTCCACCCCATTCCACCCCAAGGCTGTGTAGGCTCAGGATCCTTCTGTGCGTCTTCCCTTTCTTCGGCAGCCTTGCCCCAAGTCCAGACTTTGTCTCCTGTCCCCTGGTCTCAGGGTCTCACAGCAGGTCTGTGCTAATAGTCAAGATGGGGCGCGACCCCGCGGTGGCCTCTCATGACCTTCCGTGTTCTCCTTGGTCAGCGGCTCCAACGCTCACTTGTCCCTCATCAGCTTGCGACGTGCTGATGGCGGTGGGCGGGAGGGGACGGGAGGCCCCGGGCCTGCCCTCACTCCCGCACGAGGCCCGTCACCGCCCGACACTCCCCGACGCCTGCGCGTCGTCCATTCTGCTAACCAAACGCAGCAACGCCAACCTTGTGGTTCCAGGGCAAGCTGCCTGTCCTGCTGCTGGGCCGCTCCTCCGAGCTGCGGCCGGGGGAGTTCGTGGTCGCCATCGGAAGCCCGTTCTCCCTTCAGAACACGGTCACCACTGGGATCGTCAGCACCACCCAGCGCGGTGGCAAAGAGCTGGGGCTCCGGAACTCGGACATGGACTACATCCAGACCGACGCCATCATCAACGTGAGTCCCGTGGGGTCGGGCAGGTGTTTGGAAAGCTGGGCTTAGGAACCCGGGGTGGAGCCAGGATCCTCGAGGTGCCGGCCAAGGCGTTACCTCTGAACCCCTAGGGCGGCTGAGGCCGAGGGCTGGTCCTCGGCCTCAGCCATCTCCAGGGACTCCTGTGAAGGGGATTTCGGATACGCCAAGGTCTGCAGCCCAAGGGGGGCTCCCCATCCCACTGGAGGGGCCGTGGCTCCTCTGCCCCCAGGCCGCTCAGTGGACCCGATGTTGAGGCTCTGTGCAGGAGGGACGTTCACCCTGGTGCCGGTGCTGTCACCCCCGGAGGTGCTCGCTCTGCCTTGGGGCGCGGTCTGAGCGTTAGGCCCATACTGTTCCATGTCTAAGGAGGCCAGGCCTTGCTCCACACCATCTCCTCAATGGAACCTTTTATAAACCACAATTTTTCCCCTTCGGCTGTCTCCTTATAGGATTGGCCTTTCTTTTTTTTTTTTTTTTTAATGTTTATTTCTGAGACAGAGCATGAGTGGGGGAGGGGCGGAGAGCAAGAGGGAGACACAGAACCTGAAGCAGGCTCCAGGCTCCGAGCTGTCAGCACAGAGCCCGACGCGGGGCTCGAACTCACGGGCCATGAGATCATGACCCGAGCCGAAGTCGGTTGCTCAACCGCCTGAGCCACCCAGGCGCCCCATGGATCGGCCTTTCTACAGAGCAACGTGTTTCCCCCTACATCTGTCTAATAAATAAGAAACAGTGTGTTTTGTACATTTGCTGCTCTGAAAGGTTTCATTCCCAAACTTTCTTGTGATCCGCATGAAGTAGTGGAAAAAGAACAAACCATGTGGATTTCCAGCCACAGCAGCAAAGCGGGGATCGTATAGCGGGGGTGGGGGGGTGGGGGCAGGTTTGAAATACCGGTTGGTAGCCAGTGTGTTGCCAGGAGAGGGAAGTGGGTGTTGGGTGTTTGAGGGGGGGGGGGTCATAGTTGTCCTCTGGGATTTGGAGCCAAAAAAAAATTTTTTTCCCCCATTTATGGCACATCTAAAACTTTCTGAAAATGTTTAAGGCCCCTTTTTCCAGCAGCATATTAGGTTGACAGGAACAAATCCAAGGAGAGAACCTGCCAGGCAGGGAAATGCACAGGGCCATATAAAGACATAAACTCATAACCTTTTAATTTTTGCTTAATTTCAGTATGGAAACTCAGGAGGACCATTAGTAAACCTGGTAAGGCCTTTTTTTTTTTTTTAAATCTGTGTACGTTTTTTTGTTTTTTGTTTTGCTGTTTTTTGCTTTCTTTTCAGACATGAACTTGCCACAGCACATTATCTGATTCTTTTACAGTGAAATCTGTGAGTCTGTACCGCATCCTTAGAAATTACCCTTCTTATCTTTTCTGGAAGGAGTAAGGCATGTGGGAGTCGGGGTTGGAAGTGTTATGCCAGCAGACATGCTTGGGTTTCAAAGTTACAAGTAAATTCAGTGGAATTTGGGTCCAACCCAGGAGCAGCCAAAGGGGGAGGCCTTTCTTTTGAAGGTGTCAGCAGCTCTGGCCTGTTACAAAAAGGCACGGCCTTCAAATGAGGTCCCCAGGCCGCCACAGGAGCTGGCTTGGCTCGTCCACAGTCTTTGTCTTGGCCAGGAGCCCTCCCTTAAGACCTGGCTGAAATGAGGAGTTGCCCCCGCTCACAGAGATGTCACATAAGGCTATATTTAAATACATAAGCATGAAAAGGGAAGCTTTAGAATCTGTCAGAGTGGGGCCCACGCAGCTCAGGGGTCACCCAGCCCTGTTCTCATTTCCCTGCCCTGGGTGGCAGCGCTTGCTGGAAGGTTCTCGGTGTTGGGGACCGAATTCTCAGTGTTGCAGGAACTGTACAAGGAGAGAATTTGTAGTCGCTTGGCACTTGTCCCTTATCAGCCTGAGCTAAACAAACCATTCAACAAGGGTGTGCAGAATAACGGTGAAGGGGTCTTGTTATTCCATGAGTAGCGTTTGCCAAACCAGGAATCTGTCTTGAGCGAGAGCACAGCCCGTAGACTGCCTTCCTCCGTGATCTGAAGCCGGTCTGTGACAAGCAGAGGAAGCGAGGCGGGGCCTTACCCTGCAGCCCCTGTAACATCTGTGGCTGCTGAGACAGCACGGAGATAGCACTGTGTTTTCCCGGTAACCCCTAGTCACTAAGGTTGTCCCCCTGGGTGTCAGCAGAGGAATCTTTAGATCATGGAACATGGAGGAAGCTGGAGGCTATGGACAGCCACCTAAAGGACTCTGAGGTTTCGGAAATATTCCCTGGGAAAGGAGCAAAGGAGCACCTCGAAACCAGCCTCGAGGCTGTTTTTGTGGCACGGTGCTCCCTGAGGACAGAGCCTGATGTGTGTTGGCTCGTACTGCCCAAGTGATGCCTCTCCCCCTGCGGCCCCGGGACCCCCTCCACCCGGTTCCCCCTCCCCACCCATTCACAGCTCAAAGACTTCCTTCACGACAGACGATCTGTTCGCTTTTGGTGCGTGTCTTCCGGTAAACCTTCGTGGGCTCAACAGGCTGTTTCCATCTTGCTTTTCAGGATGGCGAAGTCATTGGGATTAACACTCTGAAGGTGACAGCCGGAATCTCCTTTGCAATCCCATCAGATAAGATTAAAAAGTTCCTAACCGAGTCCCACGACCGACAGGCCAAAGGTAAAGCACGGCCCCGTGTGGCCGCGGGTGGTTCAGGCAGGCCCGGCTGCACCCCTGAACGTCAGCTAAGCCTTTTCGGATCGAGAAGGAAAATGGGATACACGTTGTCAGGCCCCTGGCATTGGGTCACAGAAGTTTGACCCTTTTTGGCCGTGAATGTTTCATGTGGTTTGGTTTAATATGTACCAGTCATGATCCTAGGTGATTTCTGTACATCGTTTTATTTCATTAAGTTCCTTTGCCCTCTCAGGAGGGAAGTATTAGTCCCATTTCAGTGATAAGAAAACTGAGATTCAGGGAGATCGTTCATTCCACACGTGTTTGTTGACCCGTATCTGCTTGGGGTTAGGCTGGGGGTTCCATGGCTCCACAAGGTCCCCGGCACGTGTGATGTTTACACTCTGACTGGAGGAGGAGGGAGGGTGATACTAGACAAACATGCAAGGTTTCAGATACCAATGATGCTTCCCTGAAAATGAAGCAGGGTGGTGAGCTGGGGGAGTGCCGGGAGGGGGACATTCCAGACCAAGGAACAGTGGATTCAAGGCCTCCGTTGTGGGCACAGCACACACAGCGAGTGGGTCACGTGGCTGGAGTGCAGTGAGGTTCAGGGTCACACAGATGGATGCAGAAAGCAGTTAGCCAGGGTCACGGAGACTTGACCTCTGTGCCGTGGTGGCCATGGTGAAGGCCTTGGGTTGTATTGAGAACAGGGAAGGTCATGATCTGGTGGACGTCTTTGAAAAGTCATTGTCATGGCTGCATGGAGACTCCGCTGGAGGGGCTGGGCAGAAGTGGTAGGACCAGGTGAGAGACTCTCCTGGTCATCCACGCCAGGGTGGGACGAAGGGCTCAGATTCTGGATTTATCGGAGGGCTAGAACCCTCATTGGAGGTCAGGATAAGGCAAAGAGGAAGCAAGTATCACTCCTCAGTTTTTGGCCATTAACAAAAATGACAGGACTTTCCCCAGGTAACATGGCAGGTAGGGGTCTGAGAAGGATTTGAACCACATCGTCAGCGTTCCCCCCCATGGCCCTGACTTTATACACTGCAGGGACTGAACCTCACAGCTCCTGGTGTCCCCAGTACAGCTGCCAACTGGGCTGACCTGTTGTCCTTTTGTTGTCCCACCAGGCAAAGCCGTTACCAAGAAGAAGTATATTGGCATCCGAATGATGTCGCTCACATCCAGGTGGGTAAGCGGGACGCCTGTGTGTGTATCTTAAACTTAAACCTAAACTTAGGAAGGCTCTCACTGGCGCCCTGAGAGGGAAACCTCATGCTGCCTTAAGCATCTCGGTTTCTGGTTATAATTGAGAAACATCAGGAAAGAGGAGGGGCCATTCCCCTGAGCCTCTGGTTTTATGCTTCATTTTTGGGTTTTTTTTTTTTTTTTGTGTGTGTGTTTGGAGGGAACAGGTCCTTCCTTCTAGAAGATTCTGCCCTCCTCTTTGAAGGCAGGCCTGGACAGTGGGGCGTGTTGGTCACTCTCCCTCATGCCTTCCTTTGACCACTTGTTCTGTTGAAACCCACATTCCAGGAGTGCCCCAGCACCTCCCTCAGCCCAGAGCACCCTGCCTTTTGGGAGTGCGACCGTGTGTGGGCTGTGGCTGCCGGAATGCTGGGTCAGGCTTGTTTGCCGGAGCCGGTGGAAGCTGTGGCATGCGGCTGCCAGGCTTATAACGTACTGGTGTTTTACCCTTGATGAAAAAGTCTGGTATAACCACACGAGTTGGAAGCTCTTGCAGGTACAGGTAGCAAAGAGCAGAACGTATTCATGTCGGCATTAACATATGAATTATCGTAATTAACTTACTATTAATCGTGACCATATTACTATCCTTTAGATGCATATTATGAATGGTGGTGTCGTTTTTAGCACTCCACAATGTATGGACTGATTTGCTAAGACTCAAATGTGAATCAGTTACTTGTCTTGGAACTGTGGGCGACGAAGGTATGGGGAAGGAATATACACCCTAGCATCTGGCTTCCTGAGTTCTTGTCCCAGCTGTGCGACTTCCTGGCTAATGACCTGGGGAATGACTTGACCTCTGTGCCTCAGTTTCCTCCTCTCCGGGGCCAGGACAACAGTGCAGGCATTTTGGTGGGTGGTGAGGACCGAGTGATTGAACGTGTGCCCAGGCTCGGATCCACGGGTGGTGGCACGGGTCGCCAGCCACAGTGACACCAGCCACTGTATTTACTGCACATTTGCTCCACACCAGGCCAGGTGCTGCGTCCAGACCATCTCACCTAATCCTCAAAACGACCCCTACATCATAGAGTATTGTCATTATTCCTGTTTTGTAGGTGAGGAAACTAAGGCACAGAGAGGTTAAGCAGCTGCCCAGGATCACACAGAAAGTGGCAGAGCTGGGGCTCCAAACCTGGGCAACCGCTACACCATATTCACTCCTTACGTTACAATAGCTACTATTAAATCATTAGTAAAATTATGAATAATAATCATTATAAAGCACCGTACTTCGTGTCAGCCAGTAGATCTTTGACTCTCATAGACATGTAAGCGAAGCAGAATCAGACCTCCTGGGGCTATTTTATTTCGGATTCAGGGATCAGGAGGAGAAGCTGGGTGAGAGCTGAGTCTCAGCCAATAGAGGCCCCTTGTTACTTGATGTTAACGCAGGTGTTTTCCTCCCGAGCAGCAAAGCCAAAGAGCTAAAAGACCGTCACCGAGACTTCCCGGATGTGCTTTCGGGAGCGTATATCATTGAAGTCATTCCTGACACTCCAGCGGAAGCGTGAGTTAGAACTATTTTCTCTTGGCCGGATTATCCCTGCGGTTCCTGGGGGCGGTCGGGGGAGGCTGTGTTCTTTTCATATCGGCTCAGGTGGTGGTGAGGGTCCCCGATGAAAGGGTTGGACACCCTTGGTCCCGCCAGCCGGGCCCTTCGGGCCTGGTTCGGCTCAGCACTCATCAGCAAAAGGGTGCTTCCTGTCCTCAGAAGCCCTCACTTCATGAGAGGTGATTCAGGTGGAAAGAGCGACATCTGACCCTCATGAGGCTCTGGGGCAGGCCTGGCTGGGGAAAGAGGGTTGAAGGAGCACTGGCCCTGAGATCTTGGGCAGTGGTCCCGTCCTGGGCTGCCAGACGGAAGCCTGGCATAGAAGCCTGCCTTCTCTGATTCCGTCTGTTACCGACCAGGCCATACCTGTCCACACCTCCAGAACAATAACCCAGGTAACATCCAAGCAACATGAAAAGAAGTAGCTCAGCAGGCAGTCAGCACTTCTTACTTCTTCGGACATAATATGCAGGGAGAAGAGCTAGACGGGGTGGGGCCTGCAAGCTGTTCCCTGGGGCCCGGATCTGGCCCGCCGAGTGCTCCGCTTTAATATGACCCGTGGGCGAAGGATAGATACTGCATTTTTAAACGGCTGAAAAGATTGTTAAGCAAGAGTATTTTCTTCTGATACATAAAAATTGTACGAAATTGACATTTCAGTGTCCGTAAGTGAAGTTTACTGGAACACAGCCAAGCTCGGTAGTTACACACTGCCTACAGTGGCTTTACGGCCACGGCAGTCGAGTTGAGTTGTGCCGGATGCCACGTGGCCTGCAAGGTCCAAAATATTTCCTATCTGGCCCTTTACAGAAAAAGTTTGCTGACGCTGTGCTAGACCACTAAAGGACCGTAATAGCTTATTTGACACTTATTTGACTCTTGCTTATTTGCAAGAGCTAGAGTTACAGCAATATAGTAACATAAAAGAAGGCGGAACCATTCCACCTGCTCCTCAGGGGACCGTCCTCCGAGTTGTGATGCCCATTACAAGCAAGCTGGCCACGGGCACGACACATGGTAGACGATAACACAGTAGCGGCATATCCTTGACCTCCTCTGGGGTCAGTCTGTCATCCGATCATAACAAGTGCTGGGGAGCATTTCTGCCATGGACAGGACTGATGATTTGGCCTAAAACCCTCAAAAGGAAATGATGCAATCCGTTGGTAGTTGAAGCTACTGTCGTGTGAGTTCGCCATCACCCCACCCGATGCGCTCGGGGCTTCTGGGTTCTAAACTGTGCCTCTGTCAACGCACAGTCGAGTCCCTCTCATGGCAGTTAGACCCGGGGGAATGGAAGCGTTACAATCGTGTTTCCCCTTGTGTTGCAGGGGTGGGCTCAAGGAAAATGACGTCATAATCAGCATCAATGGACAGTCGGTGGTCTCCGCTAATGACGTCAGTGACGTCATTAAAAAGGAAAGCACCCTGAACATGGTTGTCCGCAGGGGCAACGAAGACATTATGATTACGGTGATTCCTGAAGAAATCGACCCGTAGGTAGAGGCATGAGCTGGATTTCATGTTTCCCCTCAAAGACTCTCCAGTGGACGGTGCGTGATGACTCTGGGCTGGTGGCACAGGACACTCAAGACTTCGGACCACCATGTTCCTTGTTCAGCAGAAGCACCCTGGCCAACAGAATCCTTCTTGATAGTTTGCAGGCAAAACAAATGTAATGTCTTAGATCCGTAGGCAGAAGCTCGCCCTTCTGTATTCCTATGTATGCAGTGTGCTTTTCCTTGCCGGCTTGGACTGTTCCTGCTTAGACAGTCAACATTTGTCTCTCCCTTTAACTGAGTCATCATCTTAGTCCAACTAAGGCAGTTGATATAACGCATAGGTGGAGGAAGGCCCCACGGGAGCCAGAATGGTCCTGGGCACATTTTTGCTTTCCTCGCGGTCAGCACCCGGAGGAGATGGACGCCAGAGACCACAGGCCGGTGACCGTTGGCTTCCCAAACGGCCGAAGTTGCCTCTTTTAGGAATCTCTTCAGAACTGGGGGCACAATGACTTTGAGTTTGAGCTATTAAAGTACTTCTTCATACTCTGCCTTGTGGCTTGCTTCTTTCCCGTTCCCTGTGAACAGCTGGTGGCTGTCTCTTGGAAATGATCGTAAGGTCAACAGGTCCTCATTAAACCACATTGTCCGCACAGGGTTGAGCTTGCAGGCTTACCAGTTATTTCCAAATCATCACGTGGGGTTTACCAGCATTACTAACAACTGTGCTTGGCCACCCTGGCTTCATAAAATAGGGTTTGAGGACAGTCGTACTTGCATCTGGAGCTTTCCAAACTGACGAGAGTTTGTTGACCTCATACATCACGCAATCAGTCAACAAAAGATTTTCTGGGCCTCCGCTCTGTGCCAGACAGGGTGCTAAGTATAGAGGGATCAGCGCAGAGCAGGATGGTCCCAGGCCTTCTGTGACTGAAGAACTCTCTTATCTTAAGTCCCCAGAAAGTACAGGCTGAAGTTGATTGCAGTTGTCCTGGGCTCTGACCTAAGAACCAGACCGTAAGCCTTGGGAGGGGGAGGAGGGCTAGAACGCTCCCCTCGACGCGTTCTCAAACAAGTGCAACCGTAAGCGGCCGGAGGCGCCTCTTGTCTCTGGGAAAGCTCCCAAGAGTTGGAGACTGGACCCATGTAGACTGCCACAGAAATTTAGCTTGAGAAGTTAGCACGGGCCTGCGTCGCTGTGGGGAGCACACACTGGGGAGGAGGCTTTTTACACCGGGAGTGGAGGATGAGGCTCTGTACTTGTCAGCTGTAAAAGGGGGGGCCTTGGACAGGATGGAGGTTGGGGTCCCTGGACGGAGAGCTTAATCCTTCCTCGACCAGTAGATCTCCGAGGTCTGGTTCGTAACTGAAGAGGCTGTAGAAGAACAAGGGCCCAAGTTCAGTGGAGGGGAAATCCGATTTAGCAAGACCCTCATCAGTAGTGACGCCAGGCAGCCGGGTGGCTGTGTGCCTTCGCGGTCTGTTTAGATGACCTTGGAAAGTCGGAAGGAGCCGACTTGCTTGTGGGTTTTGCGCTCCCTCCCTCTCCACCTAAGGTGATGACTCAGAGAATGGCTCCGTCCTCAGATGTTTTTCCCACGGGCCTGCTCCTGGGTGGGCCCCAGGGCTGAGGTACCACTGCAGGTGGGGAGGGCGCGCTGGGTGGCGTCCAGGTCAGCGGCAGCCCCGGCCGGAGCCCGTCTGTCTCCAGCCTGTCATCCGCTCGGGAGATCACAGAGGGTTCTGCTGGAAGGCATCAGCCAGGAGCCCACGGGCTCAGCCCTCTGCAAACACTGTAAATACTGAGCAGCAGTTCCAAAGGGCCATGGGACTCTGGGGGGGGGGGGGGGTTGGGGTGTTGCCTGCAGATGTGGTCGTATATGAGGCCTCAGAGAGGGCAGCTTGGCGCACGGTCGACACGTAATGGGTCCGGTTCCGTGGCTGTCCTGAGCTGTGGTACCCGGTGTCCTGTGGGGGCTGCTCACCCGAGCACCCCGCGCTCACGCGGGCTTTCTCAGGCCCTCTTAGGCCAGCCGTTGTTTCCTCACCTTGCTTTGGGTTCTGATGGAGGTTTTGGCCATATCAACTAGCCTTAAGGTCCGGGAGGCAGAGCTGAGTCGAAGGGGCATCGCTCCTGGAGCTGGGTAAATGTGGGCTCAGCTCTGGGGTCCGCATCTTACTGGCTGCGTGACCTTTGAACGAGTTATTTCACCCCTCTGTGCCCGTTTTTACATCTGTACCACTTCCTGTGTCTGCTGTGGCGAGTGACACAGTGGCACACAGCGAACACTCTAAATATTCGTGACATGGGCGTTCCTTGATGTCTTGGAGCCTCAGTTTCCTCCTCGGTCCAGTGGGGAGTAAGAGCGGTGTCCCCCCTTGCCCTGGAGTTGTGTGCGTCAACCGTGAGGGCCTGCGCTTCTAGATAAGTGCAGCTGCTCCCGTTTTTATTGTGATTAGCCTGCCGTCCTTCTGGTTCTCAACTGACAATTTCAATAGTTAACATCTGCCGGGTGCTTGCCGTGTGTCAGACGTCGTGCTGAGCATTTTACATTTACTGGCTGTTCGGGCCTCAGATCAGCCCTCGGGTGGACGCTATGTTTACCTCTTTTGACAGGTGAAAAAATTGATGCCCAGAAATTAAGCATCTTGCTCAAGTCACGGAGCTAATAAGCGGGCGGCTGTGACTTAAACCCAGGAGGCCTGAGCCCATGGTCTCTGTGCGGCACTGCCTGCCCACCTTTGCCTCCTTGGGACTAAGACTCCCAGTCCCTCCGCCTCGGGGCAGGCCTGTGTCCATCTCGCTTCTAGAAGGTGGTCATGGGGGCCTGCAGCCTGCTTGGTTTCTGGTTCCTCCAGGGCCTTTCAGACCCCTCTGTGGTCCCCTGATGGCCCTGCTGGCTGGTAGGTTGGCAACGCCCCCTTCTCTGTCCACTGAGGAATTCCTACCCACCCAGTCTTGGCTCTGTGGCTCCAGTCCCTGCTTCCGGCTTGTGTGAAACCTTGAGCGACGCCAATGGGCACGTTTACGTGGCTTGATTGGTCCCCGTCCCACCCTCCCAGATGCTTCCCTAGATGCACGAGCCGGGAGAGAGGCCACGGCGCGAAGGGGTCTCCTCACCATCTCTTCTGGGGCCCCGCCGAGTGGGTGCTGTGCCCAGAAACTGTACGTGGTCCTGGTCTTTTCTGGCTCCATTTCTTCAGCTGCAAACTTTGCAGAATGCTCATGTCTGGTGGGTGTGGGGAAGGGCAGCACGTGTTTTTATGAAAACTTGGCACGGTGCTTGTCTTTACCTGGTCAACGCCTCAGGCCTGAGCCTTGGACAGTGGGGTTTTAGTTGGCCGGCAAGGGCACTGGGCCCATTTCGGTAGGTGCCACTCAAGTGAGGCCAGCTTGAGGTTGTGCAGGAGGGGGCACATGTGGGTGAACGAATGGCCCCGTGCAGGTTCAAGGTTACTATGTGAAAGCTGCCTTCTCCCCCGGAGGTGGTTCCAGGTGAGGCCAGAGGTCTGATAGTGGCAGGATGGGTCAGTGGGCTTCCGGAGTTCCCTGGGGCCCTGGGCTGAGCAGGTGGTAAGGCTCAGTGCAGAAGCGTTTTAAAAGCAAGCTGATGCCTGGAAGTCACCCTCAGCCATCCGGGTGACGTCATTGACGCAGGTGGGCTGGAGGGTGAGCCTGCCGTCACGGCTGCTCTCTGTCTCCTGCCCCTCCCCTCCAGGCAGCTCCTCCTTGCCCTGAGATGCCTGGGCTCCCCGTCTCCCTGTACCTCTGCAGCTGTCTCCCCGGGCCGCACGACCCTCACCAGCTGTCCGGTAGGGACCGGACCCCACACGGCTCTAAAGAACTCTCGCTAGAACTGACTGCCTCATGAGCTGTGACTGCCACGTGGGTCTGATGGAACCGTCAGGATGCTGGCTTGGAAAGTCAGTCTCCTGTTTTAAAATACGTGCTGTTGGTTCCATTTCAGGGCCCTCCCCGCCCCGCCGGCACTCAGCCACAGTCCACAGAAAGGAATCTGGCTCAGCGGGAAGCCAGTTCTTGGAATCAAATAATCCCTGCGTGTTGAAGCACGCATCCGAGGGCCCCGGGCTTCGCAGGGTGCTGGGGCTGGTTCTGCAGGAGCCAAGTGGGCCTCCGACCCTGTCTGTGCCCTGCATCTGGGCCCCAGTTGGGCTGACTCATTGTTCCCACAGGGGACTGGCCGTGGCCTTCCGGTGCTTCCGTCAAGATGTGGGCGGAGCACACTGAGCAGAGGCCTTCCTGCCGTGTGGCAGCTGTTTTGTTTCGCGCTTGTGAAAGTGATGGCCTCAGCGTGGTGCCTGCCAAGGATCAGCGAAGATCAAATGCAGTAAACACCCACGATTGCATTTTTAGTTTAAAAACAACTGAAACGCAGCTCAGATTCTTTATGGAAATGGATTTCTGTCCAACGTGTCTCACTGGGTCAGGTAAGATCTTGGGCGCACACTGCCCGAGGTGCGCACACTGCCTTTCAGGCCTCCTCCTCCTCCTCCTCCTCCTCGTGCATCCCCACGGTCAGGGTCATCAGCGCCACCTGCCACAGGAGTGTGCCGTATGCCCATTGCTTCACAGCCATCTGATGATACAGATATTGTTAGAATACATGGGGGGACACTGAGGCACAGAGCATCGAGTAACCAGCCTGAAGTCACACAGCGAGGAGGACGGTAAAGCTGGTGCATTGGAATTTTGATGGCTGGCTCTGGAGTGCTCTCTTTCAGCCACTAGGCCTTTATACACTTTTGCTGATGATGCCCAGTGACCTCTGTAACAGAACTTTCCATTGGACTGTCTCTGAAGCGGTAAAGAAAGGCTGGCTCAAGGGCTGGTTTGTAAGCATGACTTTGCAGAACTAGAAAGCCGCCTCCCCCCACCCCCGTTTCATGGGCATCACCGCCATGAAAGGGCATAAATGCTGTGGGCAATAAGGGAGCCTGGGGGCCCCACAAACTGCCAGCTGGCCCACCTGTCTTGTATTTTTTGCCCTGTGCTCTCTCCCAATGAGCCAGTAGAGTGGGAACACAGGGTCTTAGATGATTGCCAGGGTAAAAACACACCTCACTGTCTAAGGCCCTGCATGGCAGATACTGAGCATAAAGAAGGCGTCCTAGAGGAGCGCCTGGGTGGCTCAGTCGGTTAAGCGTCAGACTTTGGCTCGGGTCGTGATCTCGCGGTTTGTGAGTTGGAGCCCCGCTGACAGCTCAGAGCCTGGAGCCTGCTTCAGATTCTGTGTCCCCACTACCCCCCCGCCTCCACCCCACCCCTGCTTGTGCTCTGTCTCTCTCTGTCTTTCAGAAGTGAATAAACATTAAAAAAAAAGAAAAAAAAATGCATCCTAGAAACCTCAAGGAAGAGAGGGTTAATAAATCATTCATGTCGAACTCAAACCTCCTCGGAAATCCCGACAATCAAGGATCCTCAACTTCTAGAGCTATTTTCTGGCTTATTATCCTTGTCCCTTCCCTCGTAAATTAATTGCACTGACATTTAACGACTGGAATCAACAAAGGTGGAGTCGACGTGGAAGATTCTGAGCTGCTTTCTTGCTTTAATGAAAGTAGTTCGCAGTGAATGGAGTTTCTTGAGAATGTTTTGTCGAATTGCGGCAACTGAGTTAGGGGCTAGTCGAATCCGTTTCACTTTTGGTCATGTGCCCGTTCCTGTGACTTTTATCCAGCACTGGTTTTGTGCCTGGCACTGTGCAAAGGCTTTACAGCCACTGTCCTGGTGAATTCTGAATTCGTGACCTGCGGCCCCTCTTCTCAGAGGAGGAAACCGAAGCTCAGAGAGGTGGCTTTCCTTGTTCAATGACACACAGCGAAAGAAGTCAGAGCCGGGAGTGGAAAGCAGGATTCTGCCTCCGGAGCCCCTGAGCTGGTTCCCACGGCAGCAGCCACAGCGCATCCTTTGGGTGGGCATCTGCGGAATCTAGTCCTGGCTGCCTCAGTGGTCTGAGCCCCGAGCCCTATCCCTATGCTGGGTTAAGGTGGGGAGGGGGGGCAGACATGTGTCAGCCACAGTTTTCCCATCAGTGCAAATTACGTTGAGTGCGTTAAGCTAAAAACCTGCAAAGAGTGAAAACACTGAAAAGCAACGGGAGAGAAAACATGTCCACGCAAAATCCTGCACACACGTTTGTAGCAGCTTTATTCATAATTGCCAAACCTTGAAAGCAACCAAAGATGTCTGTCAGCAGTCACATGGATAAATAAAGCGTGATACATCCAGACGGTAAAATTTTATCCGGTGCCTGAAAGCGATGAGCAATCAAACAATGAAAAGACGTGGGGGAAATTTAAATGCATGTTTCTGAGTGAAAGAAGCCCATTTGTAGAGGCTCTGATTCCAAATGTATACCATTCTGGAAAGGCAAAACCATGGAGACAGGAAAAAAATCAGTGGCTGCCAGGAGTTCGTGGGGAAAGAGGCATGGGCGAGTTTTAGGGCAATGAAACTGTTCTATATGATACCGAATGACAGACACACAATTTGTCCAAACCCATAGAATCTACGCCACTGGGTGAACACTAATGCGGCTGTGGGCTCTGGGTGATAAGGACATGTGGCAATGCAGGGCCGTCAGTCATCACAAATGTACCAGGCTAGTGAGGGATATTGAAACTGGGGGTTGGTGGGGGAGAGGCCCCGGGAACTCTGAACTTTTTCTTCAACTTTGCTGTGAACCCAAAACTGCTCTAAAAAAAAAAAATAAATAAAAAAGTCTGTTAATTAAAATTCAAAAGCAAACTTCTGAACAATATGAGGTTCTAGGTCCGGCCTAGGAGCCAAATGGAAGCCCCTGTCTGATCCAGAAAAATGCTTCCCTCAGATTCAGCCTCCCCCGCTGGCCTCCAGCAGCGGCCCCCTTCCGCTTCCCTCGGCCCGGGTTGCAGACCCGAGACAGGTGTTCTGGGCAGAGGTGAGGAGTGAGTGTTTTTTAGAGAAGAACTTCTCAAAGCCAGAGTCTCTCCCAGCAGGTTCAAGCCTGCAGAGTGGACCCTGAAACAAAAATGAAAAACCCAGTTGCCACCGCTGGGAGTGTGGCCGCTGACCCCTTCGTGGCGCCCACCCGGGGTTCTAAGCCCTGTGCCCACAACCTGACCCATTCTTTTCCTATGACGGAAACCTGTGTTCTGCTGGAAGAAAATCCGTTCTTGACTCACGTGGCCCGGGGGCGCCGTGCCTTGGGCTGGTGTGGCGCAGGGAGGCATTTCCGGTGGGCCACCTTTGCCTGGGTTTCTGCAAACTGCCCTGTCCTCGTGACAGAATTCCTTATGGCCCCAGCAGGATGGGGAGGCTTTTGATGACCGGAGAGAGCTGCTTCTACTCCACGAAGCCACCATCACCTCCCTCCTGGGCTCGTGGGTGATGCCTTTTGGCCGGTGTATTGTCCACCTGCTGCAGGTGCCCCTGCCTGGCTAAAAGTGTTCTCTTCCCTTCGTGCATCTCCCGCGCCCAGCCGGCTTAGCTGGGTTGGGCTGCTAGATTTGGGACCCCCTGGTCTCTGTTCAGACAGGGCCCCTCTGCTCCCATGGGTTGTTCTTATAACCTCTTCTTTATCTGTAAGGGAGATACACTGCCTCTGAGCCCCGGATACTTAAATTATTTCCTACTGGGCTAGGAGAGGAGCAGAGGTTCCATGAAACATTGTGGCCATGGTGACGGCATAGGTGTGTCCACTAGGGGGTGAACTGGCCTCGTGAAACTCCGGGAGGTGCCAGGGGACCTGGATGTGAAAGGGAAGGATGCCCGGAGGAAGCAGCCAAGAGAGGGCGAAGCTGGGGGCAGGAGCGGGCAGCTTCCTCCAGCCCCATCTGTGCACAGCACTGTGGGCCTGGGGGAGTGGCTCTGAGCCCCCCACCTCTCTGCTTCTTTCCGTGCTCCGGCCACACCAGCCTCTTCTCTTACATGTTACACACGGACCACATTTACTTGTCCATTGCTTATTTCTCCTGCTAAGATAAAAGCCCCTGTGACAGCAGGGACCTTACGCACAGGCTCTCCACAGCCCCATACATTAGAAGAGTGTCGTAGGCAAGGCATGCTAGAGCAGCGGATGGAAACAGTGGCTGTAGGCCGCTCCTGCCTATTCTGTGGGAAGCACCCTGCAGCCTCCGGCTTCCTGCACTTCGAAATTTGGGACTATTTTAGGACCGAAGGGGCAGGGGAGCATCACTTGGTACTGGGAGCACCTCTTTGCTCTTCAGTTTGGGTGCCTTATTTCCTCTCCTGCTGTATTTCTCTTCCTTGGTCATAGTTCTCTTTATTGCTGAGCATTTCTGCCATTTTTGAAGATTAGCAGGATTTAGTTTGCCCCGTGGCACTGGGCTGTGATCTGGTTTAAGCCAGTGTGCATTCGCTTGTGGGGACACACCTGGTCTGAGGCCCCCACCGCCATGGGATCCTGACCCCACACCCCCACCCTGAGCAGAGCCTGGGAACCTGCTTGCTAACAGGCACTCTAGCTGAGAACCCCGGCCTGGGGACGCCAGACCTGTCTCCTTCTCGTGCAGGGAACCAAGGTGACAAGTTGATCTTCTCCAGGGTGACAGCTGTCAGGCCAGAAACGTTTATTTACAGTCATTTCTGCCTTCCTCTGTGCTCACCCCCCAGGCCCCTGGGCCCCTGCCATCATCAGATACTTTCTCAGCAATTCCCTTCCCTGGGCCTCTTGAGCTCTCACTGGTGTTACTGGCTGAGGCTGCTGGGGTTCCAGGCAGTGGGTGGGGGTAGAAATGGGGGCGAGTAAGGAGGAGGGGCTGTCGAACAAGATGGGGCGAGCCCCATGTGAGGCAGGGGCAGCAGCCAAGCAGAACTGGGTCAGAATCCATTTGCTGCTGGGTGCACAGCCTGGGAATGACTCTAGCCAGCATCTCAGGCGATGTTGGAAAACGTTCTTTAGTTGGCTCGGGCCTCGGTTTGTTCCTGTCTCCCATCTTCCTTGTAACCCGGTTTAACAATGGTTTGCACTTTACTGTATTTGCTTTTCATAAATAAAAAAAGAAATGCCCTACAAACATATCTGAACTTTCCTTTGACTGCTTTCGCCCAATCCCACTCTTCCTGCCTCCTCCCCCCCCTTGTATTTGGTGTGTCACTTTTTTCATATATTTATATATTACGTATGTATCTGTGAGCAGTGGGTATTGGCTTCTGTGGGCTTTAGGGATTTCATTAATGATATCTAATGTGTATTATCCTACAACTTTCTTTTTTTTTTTTTTTACTCAACTTTGTTTTTGGAGATCTATCCTGTGTGTGTGTGTGTGTGTGTGTGTGTGTGTATGTGTGTGTGTGTGTGTGTGTTTATAAAATACACACACACACATATTTCTGTTTTGCTCCATGTTAGTATTCCATAATATGAATATTATGCCCCAGTTAATTTTTCTATTTCCCGAATGATGGACCTTTATGGTGATGGGGTTCAGTGCCTTGATCTGTAAAGTGGGAATCGATGTACCTCTCTCACATTGTGGAGCCTATGTGGGGGGGGGGGGGTGCAGGTGACAGTACCTTGCTTGGCAGTTGGCCAGAGAACCTTTTCAAGACCTACCAGAGGGAGTGACTTTCCAGCCCCCAGGAAGAGTGCTGTTTCAGGACATGCTGTGTTCAATGTCTTCTCCAATCTCCAGCAATGGCAGCCTATCAGGTTGGCCCCATAAAAGGAGGGCTTGTGACCCAGCGCATAAGGTCAACACTGAGCTCCCCTCTGACACTGGAGGAAATATCAGGACTCATCTAACTCAATTTCCTCCACCAGTGACCACCATGGGCTGTCCACCCCTGCCTGTACCCCCTCTATGAATAGGGAACCCTCATCCCCAAAGGCAGCTCAGTCTTGTACTGGGTCAAAAATTTGTGTTCTGGTAAGTTCCACTGTTTTGCCCCAGTTCTGCCTGCTGGGGCCCCACAGCACGTTGCAAATTTAACGGCAGCTGGTATGCCCACCCCCGCCCCTGTCCTTCGTCCTCTGGGCTAACGTCACACTTGACAAAGGAAATGCAGCTCTCCTCTGAAATGTTCTGTCATCCCCTTGCCATCCCGGCCATCCTCTGAAAGTGTTCCTGTTCCCGATCTTAGGTGGTGAATTTCTGTCTGAGTTGAGCTCCAGCTAAAATGTATTCTGCAGAATACACCAGAAACAGTAGGAGGCGACCTCTGCGGGTGCTTTTTGCCTTAAGTACAGACAACATTGTACTGAACACCTGCTGGCTTTTCTCCTTCATGTCCTCTCCCCATTCACAACTTTGCTTGGAACTGCCCCTTCACCCAAGTCACAGGGAAACTGGGATGGGCCTCCAAGCAGCCTCTTAATCAGTGCAGCTTGTCTCCCAGCACAGGGCCCCACTCTTGTGGGCACCCATTCTTTGATGAAGACAGCTGACACTCAGCCCTGGGTAACTTGCACTTAAAAGCTGCGTCAAGTGCCGCCTTTTCACTTGTTGGCCTTTTTGGTCGGAACTAAGAGATCCGAGGCTCCAAGCTGTGGGTCCCTTGGACGGAGCAAATTCAAATGAGAAAACTGTTGGCAGCCTGCGGTTTTCCTGAGGAGCAGAGAAAACGCAGCAAGAGAGAGGGGAAGGGCAGCGAGAGCGAGAGAGACGGGGGGCATGGACGGAGCAGAGGGAAGGAGGGTGTCTCGACAAGTGCAAGCCCTGGTTCCCACCCACTCCTGCAGACCTCCAGACCCCCAAGTGCTAATAATGAATCTGCCTTTGGCATGAGCCAGTTTCGAACCTGCTCAGTTTCTGTTTCTTGCAACCACAGGAGCCTTGATTCATGCAAACACGAAGCCAAGCCAACTCCATTGCCCAAACCGGCCATCTGACCCACTCCGGAGCCACACCCGCCCTCTGGAGGCCCCTGTCCCCATGGCCTCTGGGCTGCTGTCCTCCAATGTCCACTTTTGCAATGTGTGTTTATCATCAACCTATTGCCTTGGCAGGAGGAAGGGCACAGCACTGGAATTAATAAAACGTGGGAGCAAAAGAGGAAACTCTGTTGAAAGGGTCAGTCCGGACTTTGTTAGGGACCCCATGCCCCCATTTCATCTGGCCCGGGGAGAAGAAAACAGCTCCCCAGATGGCAAACACCTGTGCCCGGAACCCATCTTGCAGCTTCTGCCAGCAGGAGAGAGCCGTCCGGTCTGAGGCTTTGGGAAGCACGCTGCTTTCAACGTCCGTCACACCCAGTGGCTGGAAAAATCGCGTTACTTCGGGACAAAGTCCACTCCCCTCCCTAGCCCACCTCCGGCTGCCCAGTGTGGCGGCTTGGAGGCTTGCAGTTTTATAGAAGTTCTGCTGGGGAGGGAAGTGGGTGCCGTGGTTCTGGTCTTAGCTCAGTCAGCCACTCAGCTGGGCCACCTTGGCCAGGGGAACCCTGACCTCTGTGGGTTGTTGTCGTTGTTGTTGGTTAAATAACATTAAAAAACATCTATTTTAGAGAGAGAGAAAGAGCGCAAGCCAGGGAGAGGGGCAGAGGGAGAGGGAGAGGGAGAGAATCTTAAGCAAGTTCCATGCTCCATGCGGAGCCCTGCTTGGGGCTCCATCCCAAGACCCTGGGATCATGACCTGAGCCGAATCAAGAGTCGGACGCTCAGTTGACTGAGCCACCCAGGTGCCCCTACTTCTGCGGTTTTTAAAAATGGGTCTAATGATCCCTGGGCCCACCTACATCATAGAGTTTTGAGAGGATTAAAGAGTAAGAATAATGAGTGAAAGAGTTTTTTTCTAAGTAGTGACAATCAGGACAAGAATGGCCACCATTTGCTGAAGACAGAGGTGTGTCCACTCTTGTATTTCATCCTTATAACACGTGCAGCGTGGGTATTATCATCCCCATTTCAGAGATGGGCACAGTGAGGCTCAGGTATGCTAACTGGCTTGGCCCAGGGTGCTCTGCTAGGAAGAGCAGGGAGTCGGCTCCAGGGTCTTTTCTGACTTCAAGGTCTGTGAGACACACAGGCGTGGAGGCACTGTTCCAGCGGAAGGTAGCATCATGCTGGCTCCCAGTGTGGGTGCATGCTCTTTATAAGATGATCCCGGAGACTCAGAGCAAGAGTGGCTCTTACAAGCCTGGTGGAAGAGAGGACACCGCTGTGTGAACCCAGAGCTGTCTGGAGCTGCTATGCACTACGGTAGATGGTTCTTTGTCTCGGGGTAGACTTTGGAGGCCTTTGGGACTGCAAAGGCGAAACCCCTGAACTAAGAGGAGAAGAAAGAAGGAGGAGACGGCTGAACTGCTGTCTTCAGACAAGAGAAATTTGGGGTTTTTTCCTGGGCAGCCCTGAGAGAAAGGTTAACAGGCTCAGAAAAACCAAGGGCAGAGGGGAAAAGAGGTGCAGAATACAACAGGAAGCCAGTGGGAAACTCTTGAAGGTGGAAGGAACTGAAGGAGGTATTTCTCTCTGAAGTCCTTGATCCTCTGTAAACTCCTTTCATTGCCCCCAGACTCCAGGGAAGATTTGCTAACGAAACTTTAGGTCAATGCTTGACAAAGAGGAACGAACAGGTGAGGTGGTAATGCCATCATGAGATCAGCCGCGGAGCCCAGTGGGCACAGGAAGCTGGAGCCAACAGCGGTGCTGAGTATGAGCCACAGAAATCGCGGGGATTGTGTTGACACCCTCCACAGGTGGCTTAGGGCGGTGAGCCCCTTAATCTTTAAATCTTACAGACCTGATTGACCAAAAAGTTGAAGGACTTGAAGAGTCGCAGGCACCCAACGCCTTCGTGAGGTGTCACCTCTGCTCTCCACTTTCCCCCGTGTTCCAATGTCACCTGCATAGCACACCCAGAGAATACTGGGTAGCTGTGACTTTCCTGTTCCTGTGGTTTCATCCCCTCCCTGAGCTAGGGTTCTGGCATGTAGAGAGGGAGAACGTGAGCCTCCCATGCTCCTCATGGTTAGTGCTGACCCCCAAACTCACTGGCTCTGCACACTTACGGGTGACCGAGCAGCATGGTAGAAGCAGCTGCCCACTGTCGGCATCATCCTTAACAGTCCCCATCAGATTTACTTTTTTGTTTTTGTTTTTTCTCTCACCAACCCAACCTAATGCTTTAAAAGGAAACCTTGTCTGAAGAAACCCCGAGGAGGGAACATTTCCCTAGGTGGGTGAGGACAATAGCCAGCACTCAGGCACAGCCCAAGATGGCGCTGCCCAGCTGCAGTGTGGGCTGGGTTGTTGCGGAAATGGTTTCCTGCTTGGAGCCCAGGGCATTTCCTTCGGCTCGACCGCACCCTCAGCTTCTTTTTATTTTGGAGGGGAATAGCCAATTTGGCAGGAGACCTTGACCACTAGATAGGGAACTTGTAACTTCTGGGAAGGAGAGTAGCACCATAAGATGTTTTCTTGGCGACTCTTCGAATGCTGTATTTTTCACGCACGACGTCTCTGTTGTTGTGTCGTTTCAGCCTCAAGGGGGACAAGTCTGTAATGAGTTAAGGGGGGTGTCATCTCTCACGTTTCCAAATGTTCTATGCATTAGTTACGCAGCATAGCCAGGCCCTTTACATATATTATCTTATTTAATCTTCGCATAAATGAGACAGGTATTATATTAGTCTCCATGCAAAAGAACTGAAGTGACAGGTTTGCCTGTCCCCAGAGCTTATACTCTTACCCCCCAACTTGAACTATCCTTCATGGCTCAGCTGGAAAACCTTTTGTTCTAGAAATCCCAACCCCTACCACTCCCACATGAGGGGCTCCCCCTGCCCCAACCCTGTTTCCTGGATTCCTAGGTCTGTGCCTGTTTGAGGCAGGCTGAGCCTCCCTACTGCCCCCTTACCCCCCGTGTCATCTTCCTGATCCCCAAAACCTGTGAATATGCTTCTTCTGATGGCAAAAGGGATTTTGCAAGTGTGATTAAGTATCTTGAGACGTGAGGATTATCCCAGACTATCTGGGTGCGCCCAGTGTGATCACAAGTGTCCTTATAAGAAGGAGGCATGAGGCTCAGAAGGAAAGATGTGACCACAGAAGCCGAGGTTAGAGAGGTGCATTTTGAAGGTGGAGAAAGGGGCCACGAGCCCAAGGGCATGAACACCTCCAGAAACTGGGAAAGGCAAGGAAATGGATCCTCCCCTGGCATTTCCGGAAGAAACACAGACCAGCAGACACCTTGATCTGAAACTGTGAGACCCACTTTGTTCTTCTGCCCTCCAAAACTATAAGATAATAACTTTGTTTAAAAAATTTTTAAGCTTATCTATTTATTTTGAGAGAAAGAGCGAGCAGGGGAGGGGCAGAGCAACAGAGGGAGAGAGAGAATTCCAAGCAGGCTCTGCGTTGTCAGAGCAGAGCCTAGTGTGGGACTCGAACACACAAACCATGAGATCATGACCTAAGCTGAGACCAAGAGTTGGACACTTAACCGACTGAGCCGTTCGGGCTCCCCTGTGTTGTCTTTTTTTTTTTTTTTTTTTTTTTAATTTTTTTTTAACGTTTATTTATTTTTGAGACAGAGAGAGAGCATGAACGGGGGAGGGTCAGAGAGAGGGAGACACAGAATCTGAAACAGGCTCCAGGCTCTGAGCTGTCAGCACAGAGCCCGACGCGGGGCTTGAACCCACGGACCGCGAGATCATGACCTGAGCCGAAGTCAGCTGCTTAACCGACTGAGCCACCCAGGCGCCCCTCCCCTGTGTTGTCTTAAACTACCCAGTTTGTGGTACTTTGTTATAGGAACCATAAGAAATGAATATAGTCTGTGTTGGGATTTCTTGTCCCTGCATTTATAGCCACCTCTCCAGCCAGGATGTAAGTTTCTGAAGGCTGGAGCCACTTAATTCAGTAGCTATATTTTGAGCCATCGCTCTATTTTTGAGCGTACTGCCTCTGTGGAAAGCAAGGCAGATGTGAGTGAAACACGTCTCTGTCCTCAAGGAAACCGCATCTAGAATCTTTGTGTTTCCAGAGGTCCCGCTCAAAACCTTGCACAAAAGAGATGAGCAGTAATTAGCGAGTGACTGAGGGTCCCCATCATACAAGGAAAACAAAATTGATAATACAAAAGAAAACGCAAATATATTTCGTAAGTTTTTATCAATGAAACTAGAAACAAGGGTCCTCTGATTTTTAAATTAGCAGCCATGAAAATAAAAATGTCTTTGAGCTTAATCTAATTCTAAATGACGAAGAGCGAGGACAAGGGGAGGCAGCTGGAACCTAGGAGATGTGAAGGAGAGGGGAATTGGTGAGAGGCTGGTGGAAATAAGATGAAGGCTGTGGAGGCCAAGAGGCTGGAAGGTTCTGGAAGGAGGAGGGGCTTGGTAAATTCCTGTAATTCTATCTGCCTTCTATGATGTATAATGGCTTATCCCTGCCTTTGAATTGCTAACTAAACAAATTAGCCAGCTTCCCCAAGGTTAAAGTGGCCTTTATCCTTATACCGCAGACCTCACCTCTGAAAAGAATAGTGGAGAGAAAGGACTAGAACTGTTAGCATTTCCGCTCATTGCACCAGGTGTGGGTCAACCCAGGACCTCTCTGATGGGCATCCTGCCAAGGGACGGCACCGCCCTGGACCCAGACAGGTCAACTGCATCCCTTTAATGTGCGATTCTCTAAAGATCACCTGTGTCTGCATTACCTGATTCATATTAGGGTTCCGAAACCCTTCCCAGACCCCTTGATTCCGACCCAAGATTTGAGAACAGTGTGACTTTTCAAGATATTAACAATCTTAGCCATTTTATGAGCTTCATTAGCATGAAGTTTGGGGCCTTAGTACACCTGGACTGGACCAACTGATTTTTGCGGTTGATTTTCTTTTTAGACTTCTGTAGAGTACTGAACAGTAGGGTAAATCATATCTCATAATTGCCCTCTATTAAGCATTATTAGGAGTAACAGCAGTAGACATTTTATGGCATTTCCAGTATATGTCAGCAGTTGTGCGAAATAAAAATTTATTATTCTACCCGTTCAACACGTCACATCAGATCAGTAGACAACTTGATAGTATGGTATATGGCTTCTAGAAGCTTGATGTTTGAAACATAGAGGGTGGTGGACTTTGCTTGGACAACTTTTAGGAATCGGAATTACCCATGATAATAAAGCCGTTATCAGGATAAGATGTATTCCCACACTTCAAGCATTTGATAACCTAAATGTCGGCAATCTGGTTGTTTTATAACATAATGGAGCAATAAACACTAATCTTTCTGGCAGATTATTTCATTACTCTTCATTACTGGCATTGTCTAAGCTGTGAAGAAATACTGTAAATGATTAACTCCCGTGTAGAGATGGGCACACCGGATAATGTCCCTGCGCCGAATGCTCCGAGGCTGGTATGGTTCCTCATGCTCATTTTCAAGCAAAAGAAAGCAGCTTGACCAGCTAAGGTCAGGCAGTTCCCCAGTAGCTGGGCTTCTGGACGCTAGCCCTGGGCTTGTGGTTGAAGATGTGAGTTACTCGTGACAAAATGTATGGAAAAGTGGCGAATGGTAGATTTCTTAAAAAGGGCATTGAAAAGGAAGGTCAGCATGAAGGCTGTAACTCTTGCTATCATGGATCCATGTTGTGTGGTGCTCCAGTCTAGAATGACGCTGTATTTTTAATTGTTTAATTGTGTATTTATTTTTTAAATCTAAGTTATCAAGTTGGCTAACATACAGTGTATACAGTGTGCTCTTGGTGTTGGGGGTAGGCTCCCGTGATTCATCGCTTACCTACAACACCCAGTGCTCATCCCAACAAGTGCCCTCCTCAATGCCCATCCCCCATTTTCCTCCTCCCCGCCCGCCCCCCCCTCCCCCCACATCAACCCTCAGTTTGTTCCCTGTATTTGAGAGTCTCTTATGGTTTGCCTCCCTCTCTGTTTGTAACTTATTTTTCCTTCCCTTCCCCTATGGTCTCTGTTAAGTTTCTCAAGTTCCACGTATGAGTGAAAATATATGGTATCTGTCTTTCTCTGACGACTTATTTCATTTAGCATAATACCCTCCGGTTCCCTCCATGTTGTTGCAGATGGCAGGCTTTCATTCTTTCTCATTGCCAGGTGGTATTCCATTACATGTGTAAACCACGTCTTCTTTACCCATTCATCAGTTGATGGACATAGAATGACACTATATTTTTTAAAGTGCTATTTTGAAATATACTTCTTGGGAGATCACATCCATAAAACAGATGAACCGGAGAGTAAATCCACATTACAGCAGAGGCTTTGCAGCGGGAGCCGGTGGGAAGCGAGCAGGGCTCTGGGGGTGAATAGAACTGGGTTTAAGCTCTTGCTCAGCTGCTTAGTTATTAGCTCTGTGCCATTGGGCCTTTTTCTCAACTTTATTTCATCTCTAAAATGGGCCGGTAAAATCGACCTCATGCTCAGCTGCTTAGTTATTAGCTCTGTGCCATTGGGCCTTTTTCTCGACTTTATTTCATCTCTAAAATGGGCCAGTAAAATCGACCTCATAGAATTTTTGTGGTGTCTTGAGACACTGCATGTGACATAGCAGCCCTGATGTTAAGTGGGGGGACAAGTGGATCTTCGTCACTGCTATCACCCTCCAGTCTGACCCCTGAAAACACTGGAAGCAATGATTTGTGCCCAATTTTCCGAACTGTCTTGATCACATAAAATGTATCCTACACCCCTATTTTTTGCCAAGGCGGATGTATGAAATGTTTTATTCACCTATGTGACCACCCTCCGTCCCACTCTTGCCTGGGGCCTACTGCCTTGTGAGGTGGCACATGTCACATAGACTATGCTTGAGTGGAGTTGAATTACAAGCTTTGGCGAAGCGGTGTCGACAGGGGGTGGGGAACTTGGGCTTTTCACCCGAGAGCCGATCTTAATTAAATGGCTACACCTGAAAAGAGTCAACAGAGACTATTATGTCCATCTATTTACCTGTAATTAAGATGCACAATGGTTCTTTGAAGTAGGCGTGCACTGGGCGTCACAGCTCCTAGCAGCGTGAGGTCTTGGGAACCCGTCTGGATTTCCCTTTTTTCTAAGTCCGATTTTGCCGGAGGCACCTTTGGGGCCTTCTGGCCTCTGGCTCTGGATCTGATTTTAACAGCGATGGGAGTAAGTAGAGAGTCTCTGTAATCATAGTGGTCCTGGGTTCCCATGGGAGATAGCAAGTGCTTCTGCCCATAGGAAGAGCAAAGGTAATTAGTGGTTAATCCTGCAGGCCTGAGACCCCTTAATTATTCTGCAAAGGAGGTGTGACCGTATTAATACTTGTCTTAGGAAGTACGTGAGAATAAAGGAGGTAGTTGTTGCTAAGATACGTTTGACGACGCACAGAGTCTGATAGAACTTACTGCTGCCATGTCATCTGGTCTTCCAGGGCAGGTTGGTGCCCTCCTGTGGGTGACCATGACTGCAGAACATGTTTTCATACACTTTGGGCATCAACCTGTAAAGCTCAAACTCTCCTGAGAATTGGAGGAAAACCATGAACTCTGTAGTGTCTGGAAAATGCACTCATACCCTGCACGTTAAGTGTCCATGGGGCCCTCAAGCCCATAGGTCTGTGGGACTAGGTTTCGGAACTTGTAGCTTAAAGGAAATTACTAGTAAAGGCGTTACGGAACACTTCCAGTGAACTATGCTTGAAGTCCGGCAAGATGCAGAACGGCACGGGTAGTTACTACTTTTCACCAGCCCTTTACTCTTTTCGAAGCTGGGCGTCCAGGGGGATAACCCCAGTCTTCTTCCTTGACTCACACATTTGGCCAAGGTCAGAATCTGGGTCTCCTTGGAGGAGAGCATCCCTCGGATGTCTTTCCCAGGGAAAGGTCTGGGTGCTCAGATTAGAATACCCACACTAATGAGAATTGCCTTCATGGCTCTTAACTCCTTAGAAGTATTTTTATGGTCAAGTTCAAGCAAGCTGTCCCAATAAGCACCTTATGGGAAGGGATGAGGCAAATCTGGAACAGATCACATGGTTCTTTTCTGGTGGTTATGAAGTATGTCCAAACACATTACTTGGGCGACAAAAATAAACTAGGAGTGGATAAAGGGGAGAAATGTCGGTTCAGTCCCTCTTTACCCACATGTTTGCTTGTTTATTGTTCCTCCTCTAGTCTGGAAGCCCCAGGAAGGCTTCTGCAAAGGGCCTGTGACCATATTAATACTTGTCTTATAGACTACATGAGAATAAATGAGGTAGTCATCGCTAAGATATGCGGCACGATGCACAGAGCCTGATAGAGCTTACTGCTGCCCTGTGCCCCTGTGGTGGTAGCTCACTGCACAATGAACGCCTGGCACATAGTAGCCCCAATAAATATTCATGGAATAGATTATGATCTCTGATTCTCCAACTGTTGTCCTGTGGCAGAAACTCCATCAAATAGTAGAAGTGCTTCCATTGGGTATTTTAAGGACCTATGGAATGATTGTGGCTTCTTTATTTGCAGTAGAAAAATGTATTAGGAGAGAAATCATAGGCTCATATAGAACATTGAGCTGCCCAATACATCTTTCCCAAAGTTCTCATAAATTCTAACAAGGCAGACACAATGCTAATTAAAATGCTTCTGTCGTGGTCGTCGTGGTCATCTTTGCTTTAGTAGCATTTGCTGAATCCATGATTAATTTGTTGTTGACTCCTTGGCAAGGAACACACCATGCAAACACGAGATTGTTTTTATAAAGCTTTTTGTTCATTTTGCGTCGACGCTTTGTTAATTGTTTTTATTGTGACTATATTTTATGCATGCGCAATAGATTTAAACGATGTCAAAGTTTAGGCAGTAGAAAGGGAAAGTCCCCTCATAAATTTACATCGCCACTTTCAGAGGTAAATATTTTTCACGTCTTGCTGTTTAGTGATTCAGACCTTTATGGATGTTCACATTTGCTGATATGACTGAAGGGCCAGGAGATGGCTTTGGCAATGCAGAACCAGTATGAAATAGTCTGGATCTCATAGTGCAAATGTGGGTCCTTGTCTGGTCTCCTGTACTCTGTTAAGTCAAGATGTCTTAGGTCGGTGCTAGGCTTTTAGTATCACCTTCACAATCATGGATTCCTCTTTCTACAATGATAGAACAAACCTCGGGTTCTGATCCATGTTAACACAATCTGTATTTTGAAAAGCAGAGTATGTCCTCATGAGCACATTCCCTGCCTCCAGGAGCTCACAGTTAAGCCCAGGAGATGAGAAGTAAACGTATAAGAAATTGGACAATGCTAGATGTATATATATATATGAAATGCTGGATCAGCGGACAGTTCCTCATGCTCCATCAAAGGCAGCAGCTTCAGGTGGGTCTTAGGGGATGAATAAAGTTGCAGAATTAGAGCTGGGTTGTTTTAAGCAAATGGGAAGAGCTGAAGCAGGGTAAGGCTGTTGCTGGAACAGGGGTTGGCCAGCAGAAAATTTGTACAGGGGCTGGTAGATTGAATGGAGATAAGTGGAGGGACTTGAATGTCAAACTTGGAAGTCTGTCCTGTAGACATTGGGCACAGAATACTTCTAGGAGACTGTCTGATAGCCGCTGGAAACAGGTCAAAGGGCTAAAGAATTGATTCAAAACCCAAAGAAAAAGCCCAAAGCAAAGAGGTAGGTATTACAGGCCTCTAGATCCATTCAAAATTTCTGTAGGGATAAAGCTGAGCCTCGTTCTACAACAGATGCACCATGTCTCCCGGATTGGGTGCACACACAAGGCCCACGGTCTGGCCCCTGCGTGCTTCTGAAGCCCCAACTTCTCACCATTTGCCTCCCACTCCGTTATGCTTCCCTGGCAATTCTCCCAGTGTGTCCGTGCTTTGTTTTATCTTCATGGCCAGGACACGCTAATCCCCCTGCCCTGAAAGCCCTCCCCACCCTGCCAGCCCACCCCCTGCCTCCTCACTGCCTACTCTTCTTTCGTGACTTGGCTCAAGCATACCCTTTATGACCAATGCTCTCGCTCTGTGCCACTCCCTCCGGCACGGAGTCTTTCCTAGGTGTCCACATAGCCTCTTTTGTGATCTTATCATGCTATATTGTTATTACCAGCTTATATGGGTCTGCCCGCTGCATCATAAACTCTTCAAGGGCAGCGACCTTCTTTTACGCATTTAAAAAAAAGAATTTTTTTTTTTTAACATTTATTCATTTATGAAAGACAGAGAACACAAGCAGGGTAGGGGCAGAGAGAGAGGGAGACACAGAATTGAAGCAGGCTCCAAGCTCTGAGCTGGCAGCGCAGAGCCCGACGCGGGGCTCAAACTCACAAGCTGTGAGATCATGACCTGAGCCGAAGTTGGATGCTTAACCGACTGAGTCACCCAGGCGCCCCAACGCATTTTGAATCCCAATATTTGGCCCAGGAATTGACATGGAACAATCACTCTCTACATTCGTATTGAATAGATGATGCAGATTAACTATTCCCTTTTCCCTCCCAGGAACTGACTTGAACACAAGCAGAGCATTATGAAGGGATATAAAGATAGTGAGACCCTAAAACTGCGGTTCTCAAGTGTTGGGCTGTGGCCCCTCCACGTGTTACGAACTCTTCTCAAGAAGGGTCAGTGGAGGTGGATGAGCATTTGAAATACATTGTTGTTTTATCTCGTTATTGTCGTGTTGATTGCAGGCTCAGTGAATTAAGCAGGGCCTTTGAAGTGAAGTAGCTCTTTCCCTGATCTTACTCCAGGCGAGCCTAGTGTGAAATTGGGTCAGAGACAGATGTGGATGTGAGGATGTGAGTATGTAAGAGAGTATAGTCAGGGCAATAAACATTCCTGATCAAACAGAACATGGTGGTAAAGAGCGATTGAGTGAATATCACATAAACTGTGTGCTTTTATAGACAGGATGGAAATTCTGTCGTAATCTTTAGTGTTGTTTGCATTTTGTATTCTTCGAGTTCCTGCCAAAAATCTCGATGGGAGCCATTGCCCTACAAAATGTTCCTCAATGGTGACTAGGCCTCCAGTCAGTAGGTCACAGGTCTTAGGGCGGAGACCTTGGGAAATGTTGGTGGCCCTCTTGTTCCCTAAGCCTGATACCATTTTTTTTTCAAACCGATGAAATGATAAAAAGCCAAGGACTGCTTTGTTCTTGTTTTTATAAAATTGTCTCCCTTTGGCAAGTTCTACAAATGGGTCTTGTATTCCAGGATATTTAATCATTTCCCAGTAGCAATTATTTGTCAGTCATGGTATTCACGGGCAAATGATTTTCAAGAGCAAGGACATTCACAATCACAGCGTGGAAACTTACGCCTTTTATGATTTTCCTGAAATTGCATTAGTGGTTGACTTTTCATCACGGATGGTGACCAATGTCTCCCTTCCGTACACTGCTCTTCCACATGCTTAATGATGATGCCTTATGCTTATGCCTGCTTGATCTGTAAGTGATGGAGAACGACCTGCTGAAACCCTCACCACAGTTGTGGTTTTATGAATTTCTTTTTGCAATTGTGCCAGTTTTTGCTCGATACATTTCAAGATTATTTTGGCAGATGCCACCAACGTTTTGTGGACTATTTCTTTTATTACCATGTAGCATTTCTCTTATTTCTGCTAGTGATTTTTACTATTTTGCTATAAATTGATGTCACCACGCCGATTTGGGTTTAGTACTTTCATGGGGTGTGTGGCTTTCTCCAATGTTTTCTATGTCATCTTGTTTAGGCATGACTTTATAGACAAGATATAGCTTGATTTAAAAAAAAAAAAACACAAGTGGGGCGCCTGGGTGGCGCAGTCGGTTCAGCGTCCAACTTCAGCCAGGTCACAATCTTGCGGTCCGTGAGTTCGAGCCCCGCGTCAGACTCTGTGCTGACAGCTCAGAGCCTGGAGCCTGTTTCTGATTCTGTGTCTCCCTCTCTCTCTGCCCCTCCCCCGTTCATGCTCTGTCTCTCTCTGTCCCAAAAAAAAAAAATAAATAAACGTTGAAAAAAAAAAAACACAAGTGGATAGTCTGTTTCTTTTGAACAGTGAGGATAACCTATTTATATTTATTGTGATTTCTTATATATTTGAACTGATTTTAAGCATCTTCTCTTACATTTTGTGCTTACCATCCTTTCTGTATGCATATTTTTTTTTCCTTCCTGCTTTTACTTAGATTGATGTTCTCCTTCTCCTCTTTTGCTGATGTGGAGGGTATAAGTTCTGTATTTCTTGTTTTAATTCTTGCCATTAAATTTCTAAACTTAATACTTAACTCTAACTTTTTCTAAAAACAATACAGTTATTCAGTATCTATGGTTTACCATCTTATAATAGCTATTGGCATTTTGATAACATCTGTTTAATGCATTTATTATGTGTAAATATGTCTTTAGGCAGTGATGTCATCATAACTCACTACATCTACGTGCATGCTTAGAAATACTTTATTGCGGATGTCTACTGTTTTGAGTATTTTGTCTTTAATTCTTTTGAAACTGGCCTTCCTTTTGCTTCTGGAAACTGCTTCATCCATTTGAGTGGGAGTTGCCATCTTCTTGAGACCCCAGCAACTCCCCATTGATGATTGGCTACGGGGTGAGCATCGGACCTAAATTGGGCCAATCAGAGTCCTTCCCTGATTTTGTTGGATGGGAACAGAAAAAAAGAGGGCTTGTCCTCTCTAGTCACAGACACTGGGATGGCTCGTGTATGACATGAGTTTTGTGAGCACTATTCTTCCAATCCTCAGTGGAAGAGAATGAAGGAAGAACAAAACCCCTCCAAAAGGCACGTGACTGAATGGCACTTGACTCGTCAGGAAACCAAAAGGAGAAAGTGCATGAAACTGTCAGGAGGCTGTGTGAGCAGGCAGAAGGGCCTAGATGGTCAAATGGAGCACCTACATTTAGGGAGGAAAATCCCCTTTATGCTTAAAGTACAAATGGCTTCCATTTTTTCTGTGAGGATCTAAAAAAAAAAAAAAAAAAAGGACTTTTAGAATTGTAATTGTTGCCTTTCAGGGACTGGTGGGACTGGGTACGGTCAAGAAACTAGGATGTTCCTGCACACAGATATGCCACCACCTGAAGGAAGACAAAGGAAGAAGCTTTGGAATAGAAAGATGAAGCTGAAGTGGGGTTGAAGAAGTTTCTGCAATCAGGGAGGATGAAATGATAAAATGGAGTTATTCTTTGAAGTCCATGGAAGTGGTCCACTCAGAACAAGGGAAGGAGCCACGAACTATGTTACTTGGTAGAAGGTGAATTCACATAACATGCGAGCCGGACAGATGACGCTGTCTAAAATGTAATGTTCAACATGAATTTGGAAAAAATCCTCAGTGACGGGCTTGGTTTAATATACGACTCCTACCTGAATCTCTTTTGGTTCTCTGTGCGGATTTGTGCACGCCTGCTTATGGAGGGCAGAGGATCCGTGCCGGCCAGGTAAGTGGTAGAGAGGCATGAACGCAGGCCAGTCCGGCCCATTCCTGTTTCTGCAGGCTTCCCAGGAGGATGGGAGGAAAATTATTGCCCCGGCAGCGGTGGGACAAAGGGAAATGGGTGTTTTCTCTTCCTTATTTTGGGCAGTGTTTAACAACTTTTATTCTCATGGCTGTACACTTTATTTTCCATGAGAAAGTGTGCCCAAGGGTAGCGGGGCCTCGGCTTTTGAGTGCTTGCACAATATGTAGGTTTCACCACCTGGGGCTGGTTCAGAGACATATTCTAACTAGAAGACGGGTGGATAAGTTGGCTTCTTAGCGAGTCCCTTCTTGTCCAGAGATCCCCAGATATGACATCTGCATGTTCTGTGATAAACACGGTGCAGCCAGCAAATCCTGGCCAAATGCCCTAACAGAGGACACCTAAATGCACAACCCTGATGCTTTGGGTGTCACCTCACAAGCTCATGATGACAGATGGCCGCGACACTCTGGACACAGCCTGAGGCAAAGAAAAACAGAGAGGGACTGGTATAGGAAGGGTGTGAAAGAGACAGCTGGGAGGAACACTGTTCCATGCACAAGCCAACAGGAAGTCAATCAGGAGGGAGATGGGCAGGTACCAATGCAGCGGGAGAGTCTCCAGCCTGGCAGCCAGGCCAGGGTCAAGAAACCCAAGGCTCTCTGGCAGGACCAAGTCTGAGTTCTGAGATGCGGCTGCGCAGCCACAGAGTAGGCTGGGCAGAGGGTGAGGAAGAAGGTCCTGAAAGCCAGCAAAGCAAAGGGGAAGCTAGGACATGTGCTGCTTTGGCTCCAGAAGGGCACGTCAAAAGAGAAGGAGGGAGACTGACCAGGAAGAGGTTGGAAAAGATTAAGGACCCGCAGCGTGGAAAAACAGGCATAAGGTGACCGAGCTGAGGTGACAGAGGGGAGTTGGGCAATCCGTGTTGGCAGCACGAACAGGAAGCTGCCCCCTGATTCCTCGGCGACCTCTGCCATAGCCGCTGCCACACAAAGGGTGCTAAGATAATCTGCCCCTTGTACAAGGGCTTCTGGGGCACACTGGGGGCTGAGGTGGGTACTCATTAATAGAGACTTTGCTCAGTCCTTCCGGAACACACTAACGGCCAGTGGCACCTGCATAGAGCAGAAGCTGCCTGAGATGCTCCTCCCTCGCCCTGGTGGCCCTCCTGTCTGCTCTGGAGGACAAGCAGCCCTCTGCCCCTGCCCACAGCAGCCCTTCCTCATGAGACCTGTTCGCAGGCAGAGTGGGCCAGTGGGAGGAGGAGGGGTTGGGTCTACTCCATTGACCTCCCCGAAGCTCTGTTGTCTCGTCTGTGAAATGGAGGGGAGGAGAGGAAGGACTGGGCCTGAATGTTCCCTGAGTCCTTGCTGGTCCTCGGATCTTCAGCTGCTGGGTGGGGAGCTCATAAGCAGAGAAGCGAAGAGGTCCTTGGAGCTTGTGTGTTCCTGCTCTTCGGTTACAAGGCCAATCAGCTGGCCTCTTTAATTCCCATTTCTCAGCCGAAATGAAAGAAAAATTTAACTAAAGTAAAAAAGTAAAGAGAGGTAAACTAAACCTCTGAGTGACCTGACACTTAAGAAGCCCAGCTCCTGGGGCGCCTGGGTGGTTTCAGTCGGTTAAGCCACTGACTCTTGATTTCAGTTCAGGTCATGATCTCACGGTTGGTGAGATCGAGCCCCCGTTGGGCTCCTCGCTGAGTGTGGAGCCTGCTTGGGATTCTGTCTCCCTATCTCTCTCTGTCCCACCCCCCCCTCCCCGCCCTCTTTCTCAAATGAATAAATAAGAAGAAAAAACTAAAAAAAAAAAAAAAAAAAAACACCCCAGCTCCAGTTATAAAATAAACAAATAGCAGGGATGGAACACACAGCATGACAGTGACAGTCACTACTGCTGTGGGGGGGATGTGAAAGCTGCTCAGAGAGTAAAAACTACATTCCTTCTTCTTCTTTCTCTTTGGTTTTACACCCATGTGAGAGGATGGGTAGTATCTAAACTTAACTATAGTTTTTCCATGCTATATGGTAAGTCACGTCGTTATGCCGTATACCTTACTTACAAGTGCTGTGTGTCTGCAATCCCCATAAAACTGGGAAAAAAAGTCTGATTCCCCCCTCCCCAAATCACTAGGAAGTGATATGTTAAGGTATTAGAGGGGTCCTGCTGGATTGCCTTAACTAACCAACTTCCCCACTTGCCGTATTAATAGGGTTCCATTCACACAATGGTTTTTCATGAAGTTCAAAGAGCAGTTCCATTGGGTAAAGACAAATGTAGTTAAGATTCCTTCTGGGGCTGGTTTGTGACTCATAAATCCTTTGAGAACAGGTGGGAGCTTGTGTATGATGGGAAACCATTCCTTTTTTTTATTTTATAATTTATTTAAAAATTGTATTTGTCCTTTAGAAATTTGCTCGTGTGATACATTAACTGAGCATAATCCATGCTGTCATCAAAACACAAGTTTACTTTTTGTCTTTGTCCCTTAAATGTTTTTTCAGTGAGGATCTCTTTCCCTGTTCCAGTAAGAAAAGTCGGTCTGGACCTTCTTCAGAAATTGAGTGTTATGGTCGCTTTTAATCACAAACTAGAGTTTTTGGGCCGGTAGCCTGTGGGTCAGTAAAGGCCCGGGTACTCAGCTTAGGGGCTTGGACACAAGGGTCATCCACCACTATGTGAGCAAGCTGGCCTGGGCAGGAAGTAGATACACTAAGACATGCCTCAACAAGCTATTGTGGTGGGTGGATGGGCTTAACACAGTATCAACCAACCACTCAGGGAGAGCCTAGGACCAATCTAGGGGACAGGAGGGCCCCTGAAGAATGGTAAGCATTGAGCTTTTCATCAGCATTGGTGAACGCTAGGCTTGTGTAAGGATTTGATTAGATTAGGAAAATTACTATGGAATTTCTTCCATCTGAATATTATGGGGCAATTTATCACCATTGCATGTGCTGAAGATACAAATGTATTATCCTTCTTAAAAACATTTATTAGGGTAGTGCATTTTACACAAATGTAAAGTGAAAGGGATACATTTTGCTCTTTTAAATAAAATAAAGCATTTTATCCTTTTAAAAAATATATAATTTGTTGTCAAGTTAGCTAACGTACTGAGTATACAGTGTGCTGTCAGCCTCAGGAGTAGATTCCCATGATTCATCACTTACATACAACACCCAGTGCTCCTACGAACAAGTGCTCTCCTCAATGCCCATCACCCATTTCCCCCTTCCCTCAGTCCCCCTGCCATCCTCAGTTTGTTCTCTGTATTTAACAGTCCCTTACGGTTTGACTTCTTCTCAGTTTGTAACTGTGTTTTTTTCCTTCCCTTCCCCCCGGGTTTTCTGTTGAGTTTCTCAAATTCCACCTATGGGTGAGAACATATGATATCTGTACTTCTCTGACTGACTTATTTCTGTTAGCATAATACCCTAGAGTACCATCCACATTGTTGCAAATGGCAAGATTTCATTCTTTTTCATTGCCGAATAGTATTCCATTGTGTAAATATACTACATCTTCTTTATCCAGTCATCAACTGATGGACATTTGGCTTTTTCCATAATTTGGCTATTGTTGAAAGTGCCGCTGTAAACATTGGGGTACAAGTGCCCCTATGCATCAGCACTCCTGTATCCCTTGGGTAAATTCCTAGCAGTGCTATTGCTGGGCCATAGGGTAGATCTATTTTTAATTTTTTGAGGCACCTCCACACTGTTTTCCAGAGCGGCTGCACCAGTTTGCATTCCCACCAACAGTACAAGAGGGCTCCTCTTTCTCCTCATCCTCGCCAACATCTGTTGTCTCCTGAGTTGTTAATTTTAGCCCCTCTGACCAGTGTGGGTGGTATCTCTATGTGGTTTTGATTTGTGTTTCCCTGATGATGAGCAATGTTGAGCATCTGTTCATGTGTCTGTTAGCCGTCTGGATATCTTCTTTGGAAAAGTGTCTGTTCATGTCTTCTGCCCATTTCTTCACTGGATTATGTGTGTTTTGGGTATTGAGTTTGGTAAATTCTTTATAGATTCTGGATACTAACCCTTTATCCAATATGTCATTTGAAATTGAATCAGTTATCAAAAATCTCCCAACGAATAAGAGTCCTGGGCCAGATGGCTTCCCAGAGGAATTCTTCCAGACATTTAAAGCAGAGTTAATACCTATTCTTCTCAAGCTGTTCCAAAAAACAGAAACAGAAGGAAAGCTTCTGGATGCATTCTATGAAGCCAGTATTACCTTGATTCCCAAACCAGACAAAGACCCCACTCAAAAGGAGAATTACAGGCCAATATCCCTGATGAATACGGATGCAAAAATTCTCAAAAAGATACTAGCAAATTCAATTCAACAGTATATTATTTTTTTAATTTTAGAACTCCTATTTTTATTTTTTTATTTTTAAAATATAATTTATTGTCAAATTGGTTTCCATACAACACCCAGTGCTCATCCCAACAAATGCCCTCCTCCCTGCCCGTCACCCACTTTCCCCTCTTCCCCACCCCCCATCTACCCTTAGTTTGTTCTCAGTCCTTAAGAGTCTCATATGGTTTGCCTCCCTCCCTCTCTGTAACTTTTTTCCACCTTCCCCTCCCCCATGGTCTTCCATTAAGTTTCTCAAGATCCACATATGAATGAAAACATATGGTATCTGTGTTTTTCTGACGCAGCAATTTCTTACTTGACACATCTCCAAAGGCAAGGGAATTAAAAGCAAAAATGAACTATTGGGACCTCATCAAGATAAAAAGCTTCTGCACTGAGAAGGAAACGATCAACAAAACTAAAAGGCAACCAATGGAATGGGAAAAGATATTTGCAAATGACATATTGGATGAAGGGCTAGTATGTAAAATCTATAACAAACTCACCAAACTCCACACCCGAAAAACAAATAATCCAGTGAAGAAATGAGCAGAAGACATGAATAGACACTTTTCCAAAAAAGACATCCAGATGGCTAATAGACACATGAAAGATGCTCAACGTCACTCATCGTTAGGGAAATACAAATCAAAACTACAATGAGATATCACCTCATGCTGGTCAGAGTGACTAAAATTAACAACTCAGGAGACTATAGATGCTGGCGAGGATGTGGAGAAATGGGAACCCACTTGCACTGCTGGTGGGAATGCAAACTGGTGCAGCCGCTCTGGAAAACAGTGTGGAGGTGCCTCAAAAAATTAAAAATAGAACTACCCTATGACCCAGCAACAGCACTGCTAGGAATCTACCCAAGGGATACAGGAGTGCTGATGCATAGGGGCACTTGTACCCCAACGTTTATAGTAGCACTTTCAACAATAGCCAAATTATGGAAAGAGCCTAAATGCCCATCGAGTGACGAATGGATAAAAAAGATGTGGTTTATGTATATAATGGAATACTACTTGGCAATGAGAAAGAATGAAATCTGGCCATTGGCAGCAATGTGTATGGAACTGGAGGGTATTATGCTAGGTCAACAGTATATTAAAAGAATTATTCACCATGATCAAGTGGGATTCATTCCTGGACTATAGGGCTGGTTCAATATCTGCAAATCAATCGGTGTGATACATCACATTAATAGAAGAAAGGAAAAGAACCATATGATCCTATCAATAGATACGAAAAAAGCATTTGACGAAATACAGCATCAGTTCTTAATAAAAACCCTCAAAAATTCAGAATAGAGGGAACATACCTTAACATCATAAAAGCCGTATATGAAAGGCCCACAGCTAATATCATCCTCAGTGGGGAAAAACCAAGAGTTTCCCCCTGAGATCAGGAACATGACAGGGATGTCTACTCTCACCACTGTTGTTTAACATAGTGTTGGAAGTCAGCCTCAGCAATCAGACAACAACATGAAATAAAAGGCATCCAAATTGGCAAAGAAATCAAATTTCCACTTTTCACAGATGACATGATACTCTACATGGGAAACCTGAAAGACTCCACCAAAAAACTTCTAGAACGGATACATGAATTCAGCAAAGTCACAGGATATAAAATCAATGTACAGAAATTGGTTGCATTTCTATACATCAATAATGAAACAACAGAAAGAGAATCGATCCCATTTACAACTGCATTAAGAACCATAAAGTATTTAGGAATAAACCTAACCAAAGAAGTAAAAGATCTGTATGCTGAAAACCATAGGAAACTTATGAAAGAATTTAAAGAAGACACAAAGAAATGGGAAAACATTCCATGCTCATGGATTGGAGGAAAAAATATTGTTAAAATGTGATACTACCCAAAGCAATCTACACAGTCACTGCAACCCCAATCAAAACAGCACCAGCATTCTTCTCAGAGCTAGGACAAACAATCCTAAAATGTGTATGGAACCACAAAAGACCCCAAATAGCCAAAGTGATGTTGATAACGAAAACCAAAGCTGGAGGTATCACAATCCCGGACTTTAGCCTCTACTACGAAGCCGTAATCCTCAAGACAGTATGGTATTGGCTCAAAGACAGACACGCAGACCAATGAAACAGAATAGAGAATCCAGAACTGGACCCACAAATGTATGACCAACTAATCTTTGACAAAGCAGGAAAGAGTATCCAATGGAAAAAAGACAGTCTCTTTAGCAAGTGGTGCTGGGAAAACTGAACAGCGACATGCAGAAGAATGAACCTGGACCACTTTCTTACACCAGACACAAAAATAAATTCAAAATGGATGAAGGGCTTAAATGTGAGACAGAAAACCATCAAAATCCTAGAGGAGAAAACAGGCAACAACCTCTTTGACCTCAGCCACAGCAACTTCTTACTCCACGCGTTTCCGAAGGCAAGGAAAATAAAAGCAAAAGTGAACTGTTGGGACTTCATCAAGATAAAACGCTGCACTGCGAAGGAAACAATCAACAAAACTAAAAGGCAGCTAATGGAATGAGAGAACGTTTTCTCCTTTTTAAAAAATTGGAAGTGCTCTGGAAATTAAATTTTGATCACTCATTGCAGCCATTTGTTGACAAGACTGTTTGTTTGTTTTTTTTTTTTTTAATTTTCGTCTTTGAGGGGACTTTTAAATCTGTGCAGAAATGATAGCCCAAGACTCGAATTGTAGCTCATTTTAACTCACCCTGGCTGCTGTTCTATTAACACACAAGAATTATCTAAAGTAGTAGTTTGTGATCAGACACTTACAAGAGCTGATGCTACCTTTCCCAGAAATGTCCAGGATCTTCTGGATGGATGGCATCCCCAAGGCCCAGCTGAAGCCCTAAACTGCTCTGTGAGGTCTGGATAGGTCCCTCAAACCCGTGGACTTGGCTTCCAAGAGCCCCCTGGCATGTACCGCCCCCAGACACAGCACAGCCAGCCTCTGTGCTCTTAGTGATTCCACTTTTACCTTTTACATAAAAAAATATTTGTGAGATAATAGTTCAAAACAACCAGTGACTTTCTATTTATCAAAAGCAGATAGGTAACGTAGATGAAGGCCTGAATTCGTAGATGCCTAGGCACTGCCAGGTGCCACCTCATAAATCTTTTTCTAGCATAGATTTAACTCTTATCTATTCCCCAGATCCAAGCTTAGAAAGGTCTTTAATTTCACTCAAGTCCATTTTCTTAAAGCCATATGCCTCCCGAGGACTCCAGCCCACGTCTCCAGTGCCAGTTCTGGGGCAGAGGCCTTTAAGGGGCCAAGTGGTTTTCATGGGTTATTTTCCGATGTGCCAGTGACCTTTCTCCACGGCTGGATTGTAAGTTCCTTCAGGCAAGGATCATTTTCTTCTTCCTAGTAGCTTTCCAGACCCCTGGCACAGCACTGGGTATGATTACACACTCTAAATATGCGTGTGCCTCCAAGCATCCCAACGCAGGCACACTGCCCTCTCTTGTTCCTCCGTCTGTCTTTATAAAACTCATCTCTCACCACTCTCCTCCTCAAGACCCTGCCAGGGCTCCCCATTTCGCACTGAATTAGACACAGAGTCCTTCAGGAGTTATTGAAGACCCTCACCGTGCGGCCCAAACCGCTTTTCTGCTATTCTCAAATGAATCCGAATTTCCTCCTGGCCCTGCTCAGAGTGTCTCTCTGGGTGTGCCCCAGAATCATCTGGGAAATTTGAACAGAAGAATCTCCAGGCCCAACACCAGAGTCAGTGTATCAGAGCGTCAGGGTGTGGGGCCAAGGCGTCTGTGTTTTAAACTAGTTTTGTCTTCTACGCGACCCAGCACAGCTCTGTGACCCCGATCTTAGAATGAGTAGCCACGGCCGCCTGCCACTGTGTGTAGCTTTTATAGAAAAAAACAAAACGGAAATGGAGCAAGCCCCTACCCTGTGTAAGTTTCTACGGTTCGATTAAGACAGCTTCCAGAGGACCTGGAGAAAGTAGCTTGTTGTTTTTCTGTCCCCAGGACACAAGGCCACAAGGCAATAGGAGGCAAGGTGGTTTCTGGTTCAACCAGGAAGCCAACTTGGAAAAATCTGGCCCTCTTATCTTTACTTTTATCGAGCAGCTCTCTCTGCAGCTTGCTATGGGTTGGCAGTGCATTATTGAAAAGTAGCAAGGCGACAGGCCATTAGAAATCGGTAAAGAGGCAGCATACGGACCGGGAAGACGCTTGACTAGAGGGGGTCAGGAGACTGGGTTCCAGACTCAGGCGGCTTGGGCAAGACACATCACCTTCTGGGGCTCAGTTTCCTCCCTGGAAAATAAGGGGCATTGATTAAGCGATCTCGAAATTCTCTCTCTCTTTTAAAATGTTTTTATTTTTGAGAGAGAGAGAGAGAAAGCAGGGAAGGGACAGAGAGAAGGGGACAGAGGATCTCAAGCAAGCTCTGTGCTGATAGCAGAGAGCCAGAGGCAGGGCTTGAACTCACGAACTGTGAGATCATGAACTGAGCCGAAGTTGGATGCTCAACTGACTGAGCCACCCAGGCGCCCCTGAATTCTCTTTTTGTCTTGGGAAGATATGTCAGAAAACAGCCTCTTCTAACCTATTTTGTTGATTTCTTTAAAAAAATTTTTTTAATGTTTATTTATTTTTGAGAGAGAAAGAGAGAGAGAGACAGAGACAGAGCACGAGCGGGGGAGGGGCAGAGAGAGAGGGAGACACAGAATCTGAAACAGGCTCCAGGCTCGGAGCTGTCAGCACAGTGCCCGACGCAGGACTCGAACTCACAAACCGCGAGATCATGACCTGAGCTGAAGTCGGACGCCCAACTGACTGAGCCACCCAGACGCCCCTATTTTGTTGATTCTAACATATATGTGTTTTGCCCCGTTTTTAACATGTCTCAAATTGGGAATCATCTGCAGTCGAGATACACTTTTAATGTATTTTACACTCTTCCTCTCTCGACGTGGTCACTTCATCCAATGGCAAGACTTACACAGAACCCGTGACACACGGTGATGGAGGATATTCTGCATATTTTATGTGGCGGACGCTGCCTTTCTCTCTTTGTCGAATATATGGCTTCCCCCCCCGCCCCCCTTCTTCTTGGTTTCTGAGGAGAGAAGAGATAGTTCTATAGAATTCTTGAGGGAATAACAGTGTTAGAAGAAAAACTACCCTTCCCAGAGGAGGTTTGTTAGCCCAAGTAGGGCTTGAACACAGTACCTGGGCAGCCAGCGGTGAAGACGAGGAGGAGGAGGAGGGAGTAGGGGATCCAGATGTGGCGCCTCTCGTATGAGACAGATTCTTGCACATCTGTCTGCATATAAAAGTGACAGCCTCCCAAGAGTTTTGGGTGCTAGAAAATAGAGCGGGATGGACGGTTTTAATCAAGTCAAAGGCAACATTCCTGTCAGGCAGGAAGTGAAAGGCAGCAGAAACCTATCTCTGGGCTGCACAGGCCACCTCAGCGTTCCAAGGGCCCCCCAGAGAGGAGCCACTCGTTGGAGCTGATGCTGGAGGGGAGGAAGGGGCACGGGAGCACAACCAATCCCTCAACCTCCTTGTCACACCCCTGTCACCTCTGGCATGTGGGACTCTGGTTGGAAAGCCACTGTCCTTCACCGAGGTAATCTGTCCCTGAGGCCATTCTTTTCAGGGAGACACTTCTTTTCAGGCCTCAGGAATAAGAAAAGTAATGCCTCTCAGAGCAACAACTGGGCTCAGTCTCGTGCTGATCTTGTTTCCTTCTTTGCTTTGACGCTAGGAAGCACAGGGCCCCAATTTCAGTTGACGTGGAGCAAATCCGGTCCCCTGGTGGAGGGCCTTATCGTATTTCCGGTTATGGTTTGTGATTTTATCCTGGCTTTGTTTTCCTAGCTTACCGTTAGTTTTCCATATACGTGCTCTCAAACATTTCTTTTTTGCTGGGACTCTGTATGCGGTTTTGAAAATGGCATGAAATTGTTTGGGAGCAAGGGCCCAGCCCAACATGGCGCGTGAGCAAGAGACCCACTGTGAGGGTGGCGACCCTGGTGGCCATGAGAGAGAAAAGTCTTCGTGGAGGGAAGCAAGAGAGATTCATCGGGTTTTCTGAGACATGGTGGGGCCACGACAGAGAAGGAAGGAGAACTTGAATAAATTTCTCCGGGAGGAATGAGAAACGGTTAAAGCCCATCCCATGCCCTGGGACTTTTGACGTGAAGAAAAGGTTGAACCTTGGCACGCCTCCCAGTCTGGAGCCCCTCTGCAGAGCCCAAGCCACGCTGGGAGTGACCCCAGATGTGATGGAGGGCTCAGCTGCTCCACCCCAGCCTTGGGTAAGAGCAGTTCCTCCCACAGGGCTGGTTCTCTCTGGCCTGGGGCCAGCTCCCTGCAGAGCTGGACCCCTGGCACTAATCTCAGCCTGATCAAAACCACCCTATAAGGCCATGGAAAAAATGTGTTTGCCCGATTATATCCAATGAAATGGTGGGTCAGCCATCTCCTAGGGATACTGCCTGTGCACACACATGCATGCTCACATGTGCACACACACACACACACACACACACACTTGCACTGGCTCTCTGGGCTTCATGTTGTAATAAGGAAGAAGGAAATATGAATGAAACATTTCTCACTCAAGGAACTAGCTTGAGAGTCAGAGGCAGCTTTGTGGAGGCCATCAACCGTGGCTTCCTTCTTCACTGGACACGCATAAGAAGTCCATTATGGCTGTGCTGCTCTTAAGCTCTGGGGACACCAGTAGCACTTTTGTTTCTTTGGTTTGGCTAGCTGTCGTGTGCTTGTCATTACCCCGTATGCATTTAAGGCTCTTCCTTTGTTCCAATTTCCTTGGAGGTATAGGACTTGTTGTGGTTTTCAACACCACCTGTCAAGGCCATGACAAAAACTGACTTGGTGATTGTTGGCGAGCAAAGCAGTGGATTTGAACCACTGCCTTAAACCCAATGTGAACCAGTTCTCCAGAGTGGAGGGGCCGAGGTGATGGTTTCCTTGTCTCCAGGGCCACCCCTGTCACCTGAGCTCACTCAGAACTCCAGCCAATGTGGGCAACAGATGATCCCCTTTTTAAATAAAAAGCTTTCCTCTTGGGTGATGTGTGTCCTTTGAGCTGCTTCCCTTGGCCCACTTTGCTTGGAGGTCAGAGCCACTGCCTCCTTCCTCAGTATCAGAATGAGAGCCAGACAGAGGCAGCATCTCTGAGCCTGGAGGGCAGGCGGCTTGGACCCAATGGGGGCCCTGCTAGCCTCCCCTCATGTTGAGCCTCCAATCCTGGGGTGAAGCGTGGAGATGGGCAGCACTGGGAATAGTCATGCTGGGTTTGAATCTGGATCCTTTACCACCAGCATCACCCACTCCCGTGAGCCAACACTGCTCTCTTCCTTGTTCCCTTTCCCTCCTCTGCCCTCCCTGCCCCGTGTTGCCTCACTGGCTTGAAAGGCTCCCACTCCTTGTTGTTGTTGTTTTTAAATGTTTATTTACTTACTTTGAGAGACAGAGAGAGAGAGAGAGAGAGAGAGAGAGAGAGAGAGAGAGAGAATCCCAAGCAGACTCTATGCTCAGGGCAGAGAGATCATGACCTGAGCTGAAATCATCAAGAGTTGGACGCTTAACCAACTATGCCACCCAGGTGCCCCAAGGATCACACGCCTTATTAAAGGTGAAAGAGGGTGGTGGGCAGAGGGTAGACGCCCACATCAAACCACCCCAACCAGAACACTGGTGGGAGCAGAGGTGGGTTCCAGCAGTCAAGGCTCTGGGATAAGAAGTAAGAATCAGGACCCTCAGGACAACTAGACACATGGTCCCTATGTGAGCCTGGGCCCTGCTATTGAGCCTGGTCTTAATGTAGAACACATGAGGATTGCCCTGAAGCCTTCAGCAGAACAATGGATCCATCCTGTGTTGTTAAAAGGTCACTGTAGCTTCTGGATGGAGTCCAGATTGGAAGGGGGCAAAGGGACTGTGGGGCCAGTCCAGGTTTGAAGGTGGGGGGGGAGGGGGAAGGCCCTGGGGCTGTGCAGTGAAGCGAGTAGCCTTCACCAGCCAGGGCCCTGGCCCTTCTTCGCTGGGGACACCCTTGTGGGTTTCTGCCACTGGACCAGGGATGGCACCACCAGACTGAAGATGTACTGGTCCGAGGCAAAGCAGGAAAACAAGGCCTCTTCTCGGGAAGGACCGTCCTTGAATCTGAGCTTCTGTCACTCTTGTCTCTTTGTGGTTAAATGTCCATTAGTTTATGAAATGGTGGTGGTGAAAATTGGGCTTTAAATACATTTTCATTTGCCAATAAAAGATGGCGGCATTGTGTTAGTCCCAAAACAAAATTTGTCTGCAAATGGACGGGCCCGTTACAGCGAAGGTTTGGAAACAACAGGCCCACCTCCTGCCTAAAGCGTGGCACCCGGCAGAGTCTCTCAGTTCTTGGACCCTCTTCCCAGTGACCTTTCTTTATTCCCCACGGCCATGCCCTGGGCCTTAGAAACTTCCAGAACCTCAGCCTGTTGCTGCCAGACCCCAGTACTGGCATAGAGCCTTCACCTTCTCCTGTCCTTAGCTCCCCACAGATGTGACAGACCCAGACCTCACCTCACTGGCACCCCTGTGCCCCCCCGCCCCCCAAATTCATTGGCTACCCCACCCCAGCTTCACTTCTTTCCTTTCATCACACCCATGAGCTTCACCTTCCAGACCCCTGAAACCACCGGACAGTTTTCTCCACCCTCCCCTGGGCCTGGGCCCCTCTGATTTGTGGCTCAATCTCAGCCACACTGGCTGCTTGTTAGACCTTCAGTGCATCTTTCCCAGGGCCCCTCCCCCATCCCCTACAGGCTTAAATCAACTGAATGTGCAGATTAGGCTTTTGCGCAGGTGGAGATGGCTAGCAGGTAGCAAAAGACAGGGGAAGCAGGGGCCGGGTAGAGAATCAGGGTCAAAGGTGCAAAGCCATGGGTGTAGATGGAGTCCATCAGGAGGCGGGAGAGCAGGGGGCTGAGGTAGAGCCCAGAAAAGCACCCATTGTCCCCAGTGCCCCCCTTCCTCCTGTGTTCCCTGTCTCAGGCAGTGTCTCCTTTACTTGGTGGCCCATTGACTCAAAGCAGAGCCGGACATTCTGGGCTCCCCCACCTCCTTTGCCTTATTCCCCCCGCATCCAGTAGACCCTGGCTTCAGTTCCTGTCCCCCCTGAAATCTCCCCCACTGCCACTGGCCCTGCCACATTCCTGCAGGGCAGGGCCGTGCTTTACTCAAATGTGTGCCCCTGGTTGGGGATGCGAGCCAGGCATGTGCGGGTGCACCTTGAGGTTTGTTTTGTGCAGCTCGCCTGTGAGCGAGCTGGAGGGCTTGCTGAAGCACGGATTACTAGGACCTGCTCTGCAGCCTAAGATGTTGCACTTCTGACCAGTCCTCAGGTGATGCTGATGTGGGTTCAGGAACCACACTTTGAGAACCAGTGGTTCAGTGCATCAATGTCTGGAGTGTTCAAGGTATGTCCTGATCCATCTGGAGGGAACCGGGTCCTTCGTCCTTCAGGGCCCCAAGCAGCAACTAGGATGAACCTAGATGCCTTGCTTTCAGTGGTGCCTCATTCCACTGATTCCTACTACTTTTCCAGTCCGTTCTAACACTGCAATTATCCTTACAGATGCCTGGTGAAAATCCTGCCATCCAGGACTGGTGCAGTTGATTTTTAGACTCAAGGACAAGTCTGATTTGTGCTGCATTTAATCATGTTTAGCTTCACCAGCTGCTCAGTCTTTTTAGATTGTTGTGCATACCGGTGGTATCTTTGGTTTCTGTTCATCCCTCTTTATATGTCTTTTCCCAGCCACGGGTAGAGGTGTTGAAGGAGACGAGGATGAGGGACTATCTTATGGTGCAGGATGCCCTCTGGATAGACACTGACCAATCATCAGCCCCTTTGGATCCCAAGACTTCTCCTAAAATAACTAAATCTCAGCCTTTTAATTTGGCAAAACGACCACCAATGCAACTTGGATTGAACACAAATAATGGCATGAACCAAATTGGCCGTGGCCCCGGTTCTCGCATGCTCCGGCTGGAGGTGGCCTACTGAAGAGTCTCCTGTATCTCTTCCATAGCAGGGGCTGCAACGTTGGGGAATTGCGGGTGCACTCCTAACCACAAGCATTTAGAGGTGCCCAGAATAGTTCTTTGTGCAGAAACTTCCCAAGGACAATGACAGGTTCCATTATCTTGATAAGAGTTTCTTTTGGAGACCATCCAGTTTCCTTGTTCCCATTCTTTGCTCACCAAACAAACTCTTGGTATATAATTTGGTCTTTCAAGCAGACTGGTTCTGGAGCCAAAGTATACTCCTATTGTAAATGAACGAATTGGCCCCTGGCTTACCAATTAGTGTCTGGTGAGTATAATTACTGTTACTGGATTTACTAGAATCCGATCACCCTGGGGCGAATTGAACTTGAAAAGGCTAACACTCCATGATGCTGCCATCCTATGTGAGGGTGCTCCCACTGTCCCCCAGGCTCCTTCCCCCTGCTTCCTTCACTTTGTCCTTGGACTTTTGCTCTCAGGGGTTCCCTGTTCAGGTATAATAACCCCCCTGGAGAGCAGTGCACTGGGCTTCACTAACCTGTGCCTCAGTGGGAAAGAGTTGGAAATAACTCTGGGGAAGATGGTGATCGTTGGTGAAGGAGAGATGGCTCCTGGGTGTCTAAGGGGAGGGAGAGAAAGGGAAAGACAGGTAGCAGAGAGGAACTGGGAAGCCACAGGTTTGGTTTCCTTTTATTTTCCCATTTTGTTGTGAGCCGACTCTGGACAGCAGCTGCCTATGAGGCTTCCAGTTGTGTTGGTCTAGATCTCATGTTGTCCTTAAAAATATTCTCCCTTCACTCTTTTGGGGACAGGCCACTTAGTGTCTTTCATAGGACCCGTGTCAAAAAATTCTGCACCTGTCCCGAGGACCTCAGAGCTTGTTTTCTTTCTCTACCCATTCCTTTGAATGTTTCCGAATATCAAGATGTCCTTTGGTGGATAGCACTCAAACCCAAGACCCACCATTTGGTTGGAAATACAATCTCTTAGGGGTAGGTGGGGAGGGCTTTGGGGTTTAGTGGAAAAATACCAGGCCCTGGAGTCCCACTTTTGATTCAAGCTCCGGTTCTGCCATTTTCTAGCGGTGTGATTTGAGTAAGTTACCTAACCTCTCTGAGACTCAGATTCCTCTGAAGCAGTTACCGAGCTAGTGTGATATTTTGGGCACCTCATTCAAAGTAGTTCTTCCTACCACTGATACTCTATTCTATCGCCTTTTTCATTTCCTTCATAATTCTTATCACAATCTGAAATGCTTCTTTCTACTTATTCACTTCTTGTCTATTGTCTGTGTTGCTCTAGTTTGTAAAGCCCATGAGGGCAGGGATTATGTCTCCCTGGCTTTGGACTTTAGCCCCATTACCTAGAGCAGTGCCTGGCACATCGTAAGTAGTCAGGACATATTTGCTAAGTAAGCAGATGAATAAACAGCATTATCTTTTACATGTACTCAATACCCAGTTAACATAGAAGTCACTCTGTGTGAACAGTCCTGGTCTCCTTCTTTCGGATCTGCTCATGTCCATTCAGTCAATTCCATCTGCAAATATTTCTTGATATTTCTTGATACCTACTATGTGCTAAGCATTGTTCTAGATTCTGGGGATATAGCAGACACGAATCCTTGCCTTGTAGAGCTTGTATTGTAGTGGGAGCAGATAGGCAAAACGGTAAAGACATAAAATATAAGGAGGCCAGATGGTGAGAAGCACTGTGGAGAATGGTGAGCCAGGAAGGGGTTAGGGAGGCCTAAATAGGGGTGGTTAGGAAAGGCTGCAAGGGGGAAATACGTATCAGAAAAAATCTGAAGGATGGAAGGGAGTGAACTCACAGATTTGTGGGGGAAAATCTTCCAGGCAGAGAAAACAGCAAGTGCAAAGGCCCTGAGGCTGGACTATCACTGGAGTGTGCTGAGAGGAGAGGCTATGGGGGCTGCTCTGTGGGGCTTATAAACCATGCCAGGGCTTGCAGCATTATTTTGAGAAAGATGAGAGTAAGATGATCAGACTTCTATTTTTCAAGGGTCATTCGAGTGTTTCTTTCTGGAAGATTCTGCAGTTGGATTGTGTCCTGATGGACAGCAAGCTGTATCAATCCTCCTACTCTCCATTCTTCTGATGGGAGGCCGTTTCTGTTGGGAGCTGTCCTGGACACCGGCCTGGCTCTGTGTGTCACCTCCTGTCTCTGGATCACAGAGTCCCCAGCTCGAGGCCGCATGTTGGTGACCCTGGAAAACAGGAGCGGGGACTGCTCTTGATAACCCACCTTCAACAGCCAATGCCTGATGAGCACCTGCTCTGCTTGAGGCACCGTGATTACAGAGGAGCAGCAGGAAACCCTGAGACAGCTTGCTCTTCAGATCGTGGTGGGGCTGGATGGGGCGGGGGGTCCCTTGTAGCCTGGTCGGGAAGACGGGCTTTCTGAGATCAAAGCTGACTGGTACCGTATGCATCATACACATTGTGCACGAAGGGTTATTAGAACGGTAACAATGGCTAGCCGTTCTGCTGTGGTACTTAGCAAGGGCAAAATCAGATTTTGGAGGTCAGCCTGACACCCGAAGGTGAGCCGTGGTCACACAGACTTCTGGGACCCAGTGGCCAGAAACAAACAGCAATATCCGAAGACGCCCACCCCTTCCCACCCAGGCTCCCCAGCCTTCTGCCTGCACCCTTAGCTCAGCGACCCTGGTCCGTCCCAGTCACAGGGCCCCTGGGCTCAGAGATCAGACACCCTGCAGAGGCGATGGGAACCTGTGTTGCCTCCAGCCCCCCAGAGGGGCAGGCAGGGCACTTGCCTGTGGGTGGAGCCAATCTTTGAAAGAAAGCGGGGCTTAGGCCACGTAAGCTGAGGGCAGTTGCCTGCCCTGGGGAATCTGCCTGGAACCCCAGCTCAGCATCGGGGCACTGCCTCTGGAGCCTCACTGGGCCTCTAGTTCTCCCTCCCGTAAAAGGAAGGGTAGAGCTCCCTCAAGGGATTCCCAGCTCTGCCCCAGGCTGCCTGAAGGAGGAAAGGGTGGTGGTGGGGGTGGTAAGCTGGAGGACGGTGAGCACAGGAAGGAGGAGGAGCTGTCTGAACTGGCACGGACCCCTCCTCCTCCGTTTTACATTTGGGGGCTTCCCACGAATTTCAATTTAGGAAAGGTTTCTAGTGCTGAAAAAAGTAAAAGCCATGTGCACGCCTCCAGGGTTCCAGTGAGGGCCATCCCTCTGGGACGGAGGTGGGGAGCTTGGTTCCACCTCCGGAGTCTGCAGGCAGGTGGCCATCAGTATGGTTTGCCTGGGGAAGGCCCTTCCCACGTGGGGCCTGCGTGCCGAGCCTCGGAGCTTTGATGAGCTGCTCTGTCCTGTTTTTCTTTTTTCAATTATTTATTTATTTAGAGAGCAAGCGAGGAAGGGACAGAGAGAGGGGGAGAGAGGATCCCAGGCAGGCTCCGCACTGATGTCACAGAGCCCGATGCATGAACTGGGCTCTACCCATGAACCGTGAGATGATGAGCCAAAATCAAGAGTTGGCTTAACCCCCCGAGCCAGCCAGGCGCCCCTGTTCTGTTGTTCTTAATGGCAGCTCCGTAGCTCCAGTCTTCCATCCGGATGTGCTGTTCACGCAGATGCTTCTAAGCCAGTGGGCAGGGGAAAGGGAGAGGGAGCAGATGCTGCTGGAGGGCTGGGTTCCCCCAGAACCCTCCTCTACACACAGGAAGGCCTCTCTGAACAGGGTCTTATAACCAACAAAGGGCCTTGGGACAAGGTGGGTTTCTGGTGATGAAGGACCTACCTGGTGGTGCCCTCAACCCCATTGTGTCCATCCCGCACGTTAGGGACATCCACCTTCTTCCTGCTCCACTGACATTAGCCATTTTCCCACCTGGGACACATCCCCAAGTGGCTTTGAAATGACAGGTAGGTCCCCTCCACTTCCCTCTCCCTGGAGTCTTCTGAAAAAAAAAAAAAAAGCACACACGCCCTTGTTTTTTTTGGCTCTTTACTACTGATCAAAGAGGAAGAAGAACAGAGTCACCAAAATAACGAAAATGGGGATACTGTGCCATTGGGAAAATCACACTAAGCTCTCGAGAAGGATGCTCCCGGTCTGGGCAGAGCCATCGACGAAGCTTGCTTCCCAGGCTCCTGGCAGGATACCCTCCTGCTTCCCTTCTCACACAGTCCAGAAAGTCATGCCTTGTTCTTCGCTGGCTCTTCCCACTGCTGGTCACTGGATGACCCTTGTTTATACTTCGACACTACGTTTAGGTGTCCCCTTTTCTGAGAAACTGCCTCTGCCATCTGGTTTAGATACATTTTCTGTACGTTCCCATCACAACTTGTATTAATACTTACTGCCCCCTGTTGTAATTGTCAGCATGTGCATCTGTCTCTGTGACCAAGCAGTGTGCTTTGTTCAGTGAGGGAAAGATACATTTACCCTCTTTCTCCCTCACAGATATTTCTTACTCCGACCACCACTTTTCTCTGCTGTGCTCAAGGCAGACATCACTAAGCTGTAAGAGCTCCCCTGTTTTGATGATCCCAGACCTGGCTTCATGACCAGCCTCGGCCCAGCCCACCAGGATCCAAACTAGCATAACCCCTGGCAGAGGAATCCGATGTGCTGTCTGGTCTTAGGCATCCCTAGGAGATGTGTATCCTTGCCCTCTAGTCCCCTGAGACCTACCAATTCTTGGACTGACAGCAGGAGAATGAAAATCAATGAGGCTATCCTGCGGAAACGTGCCAACTTTCATCAAGGGGAGAAGCAGAACTTGGGAAGAGCTGTAGGATTAAAAACAAAATCCCCGGGGGGTGAACGTATCTTCTATCTGAATGAAGCGAAGTGTAGACGCCCAGCCTTGAATCCTGACTGGCATGAGTTCATGGTATCCTTCTAGAATGACACACCAGGAGACCACAGGTTATTGGCTCATGGCAAGGAAACCAAGGTGTCATCTGATAGCCTCGGTGTCTCAGCTGAGAGGCAGGGCACTGCTCCTCCAGGTCAGCATGACAGGCAAGTCCTGCAAATGCTTCTACCAAGGGTTACCAACCACCAAGAGCACTTTGATCAAAATACGAGACAGGCAACCTTGGGGAGAGTGGGGGGTTTACCAAAGTCTGGTGATAAAGACTGGGGGTCCCAAAGGGAAAAGTGATACCTACATGACAAACCCAAGGAGAGGGACCGTTTGTAAGGTAGGAGGAGGTCAGGGGCAGGCTTTGTGGGTTTGCCAAGCTCCGAGAGTTACACAACGTGAACGTCAAGGGCCAAGAAATCAGAGCCTGTGAGATGGTCGGAGGGGGTTTGGCCTGAGGTTTGGTTTCTCAGCTCCCGTGCTATGGGATTAGTGTGAGAGCCAGAAGATGGTGGAAGCTAGGTCGAGCCCACGGAATCTATGAACTCACCCCTCGTACCTTCTACTTTCCAATCATGTTGTTCTCCAAAGCAAGGGGCCAACAAGGGCATGCACTGCCAGAACAAATCATCCCAAAGAGATGATTTCCCCTTGGCACCACGTTCTATGTTTGCCCAGCAGCCCACATCCTGCTATGCCCCACTCTTGGGGCTGACTTCCCCAAAGTTTATTCAAATTCTCCAAGATTACACTTAAGCCTGTATTCAGAGAGCACCTGAGAGTCTTACAGGTTCACCTAAAAGGAAGTTGGGAATTGTATCACTGTCAGTGTGTCTGCAGTTGGAGAATGGCCAGATCGTTCACAGAGCAATCAATCTAACACACCTAAGTTGTTCCCACAGATTAACCATCAACTGTTAGCAAAAGTCCTCACTTCCTTTACACTGATTTATGGCAATCGCTTCTCGGCCTTTTGGCTAAGATCAAGTGTACACTGATTTATGGCAGCAGTAGAAATATACCACCCTCGTGGGCACGCCTCCTTTCAGCTGGGAACCTATAAATGTCAAGGTATTTTTCTTCCAGTTGAGAAGAACCCAGCAAAATGGGGATCTCCACGGTCATCTTCCAAATATGTCTTTTACTGGGTCCAGTTCTATCTACAGGTATTATATCTAATTATTATATTCATTAATTTCGCTCCTGCAAATCCAAATCATAGCAAATTGTATCTACTTATTCTCTGGTGTTAGAATTTCCATCTCGAGGGGAGTTTTGTATCAAGGAGGAGGCAAGTCTTTGCTGATAATTGTCATTGCGAGTACTTAGAAGGAATGGCTCTTTTCTCCCCCCTTTTGTTTCTGGCTGAGAAATACAATAGTTGTACTTAGAAAAAGTCGATCATTATGTCAGTGTTTTCAGCGAGTAGCTCAACTAAGGAAATGATTGATTGGCCTTAGAAAAATCCCTGGTGTTATGGAAAAGTGTGTGTGTATTATTAAGAGGCCCTAAAATTTTGATCGTTGCTTGAGGACATGGTTTGTGTACTATAAAAACGGGCAGTAAGACTGCCCCTGAAAATGCTCATTACGTGACTTATTTCTGCAGGTATATCTGGCTTGGTAATATTTACAGGCCAAAGAGCTGAGCACAGACAAGATCATTAAGACTCGAAATTTGTGTCTGTCACTCACCGCTTTAGAAGCTCAACAACTCATGGATATCTTTGTGTTCTTAGAGTGTCAGGTGGTCAAACGGACACAGAAGAGCCACAGGCAAATCAGTGTGACTGTGGAATCTCGGTGTCCACGTATGAGATAGTACGTGAACAGGCCGGTTAGCCAGTCTGCCTGTCAGCGATCTCTCCATCTCTCTCCCTTTTCCCATTGTCTCTGTCTCTCCCTCAGTTCCTCCCTTCCGTTTTCCCTTGCTTCCCTTTCCTCCTTCCTTCTCTCCCTCCCTCCCTTCGTTTCTTCCTTCCTTTTTCTCTTCTATCTCCCTCCCCCTTTCTTTGGTGTCACCTTTTTGCTCCATTCGTGAATTTCAGAAGACGGGGCCAAAGAACCCTAATCCCCAGAGAACTTCTAGAACTCTCACGCCTACCCCCAGGCTTTCTAGGGGAAGCTCCCAAGCTAGAGGTTCATTTGGGAAACGGCCTTTGTGAAAGCAGCACCCCCCGTGATGAGGCGCTCGCCGCGCTGGTGATGGGGGGCGGGCCAGTTCTACGTCAACGGGGTGCTGACTACATGGTGACCGAGGGTGCCCACCTTCTTTTCTTGTCAGGAGGACGTCAGTGGATACTGGCTCCGGGCAGTGGGTACTGGCTCTGGGCAGTCTGGGGGCTGGAAACTTCGTCTCCATCAAAATACTTGCAAATGGGGGCGGGGGGGGGGTGTTGTTAGCTCTGGCTTTTATCTAGAGGACATTAATCCCTGGACTTGGATTGGCTGAGCAGGGACACGAGATCCACGTCAGCCCCTGAGGGACAGGGTGCGAGTTCCCCCGTTGTTACCTGCAGAGGGGCTTACGGCCGCAGGGATCTCGGATTGCGGCAACTCGTGGTTTTACCAGCGGGTGTTATAGGCATGCGCATGCGCAAACGCGTGTGCGCGCACGCACGCGCGCCGGTGCTTGCTGTTTAGACGTGGGGGATGGCCCTCTGCAACGTGCTCCCGCTGTACCAGGTGCTCGGGTGGAGAGTGTGCCTGTGTTTTCCGATCTAAACCTGCCAACAGCCCCACAGTTAAGCATCACCACTGCCGCATTGCAGACGAGGAAACTGAGGTTCAGAAAGGTTACGCGGTTTGGGCCGGGTCAGCAGCAGGTGCGCGGCTGGGCCGGGGTTTGAACCCTGGAGGCGGTCCGCTGGCATTCAGGGAGCCGTCTTGGCCCGACGACTCTTGCTGCTTCTCGACAAGAGCCCAGGAGACAAACCTCGGCATTTGGCTCGGGGCTGGAGCCCCCGTGGGGGAGCTGGGTGCCCGCCGGCCATGGCAGCGGGCACCGTCCTCAGCTTTGGTCCTCGCACAAACTCCTGAGAAAAATTAAGTGCCCCCAGGTTTGTGCGGGGCTGGAGGGGCCGTGGAACCCCTGCCTCTCCTAGCCACGTCTTTGGCGCTGCCGTTTGCCAGCTCTGCGGCCTCTGCAAGCCTCCCTTTACTCGTTTGTGATATGCGACCGTGTTCCAACCTCCTAGGGTCACATCGACGGGAAGTCACCGCACAGTGTCCGGCCCATAGAGGGTGCCTTGGAACTGCTCACTTTTAAGCCTCTAGACACTGTCCTAACGTTTTATCCAAACCTAACTACCTAAGGGCCAGTGGTGTCTTGGATTGGATCCTGGGAGAGAAAAAGCAAAAGCAAGTGACATCCAAATAAACCCTGGAGTTTAGTGAGTGGGAACGTACCAGCACTGATTTGGTAGTCAGGACAAATGCGCCCGGGTCGTTTTGGGTAGCATCAGAGGAGTTGGGTTAGGGTGTGTGGGATCTCCGTATTAGCCTTGCAACTTTGTCTAGAACCCTACAGTTATTGCAAGAAAAAATTTTTTTTAATTTTTTTAAATGTTTTTATTTATTTTTGAGACAGAGAGAGACAGAGCATGAGCAGGGGAGGGGCAGAGAGAGAGGGAGACACAGAATCTGAAGCAGGCTCCAGGCTCCAAGCTGTCAGCACAGAGCCCGACGCGGGGCTCGAACTCACAGACCGTGAGATCATGACCTGAGCTGAAGTCGGATGCTTAACCGACTGAGCCACCCAGGTGCCCCTGCAAGAAAATTTTTAATGTAACTTCCTTTGGTCCCATTTCTTGAAGGTCGACGTTTTGCAAAACGAGGAAGTAATAACTGCTTACAAATGAATTCTGGCAGGTTGCTGAGCCTTGTGTGTACCCTTTCCACAGCTTCGCAGGGGTTTTAGCAATGACTGATGCCTGAAATAAGGAGAAAACGAATGAAGGGGTTTTCAGACATTGTGAGAAGGTGTTTAATGTGGGTGACATCTGGACAGGGGCGGGGTGGGGGGGGGTTGTGGGACACGGGGAGGCACTCCTGAATCACCATCCTGAGCAGTTCTCCTTTCTTCAGAGCACGATTGTTGCACAAACTCACCAGTGAAAGTTATGTGACTCAGTCTGGTTGAGGTGCCGAATGTTCTGGAACAAGGAGAAAGTCCGTGGCCACACTCCAGTAATGCTGTTTCTCTGCCATGTTGACAACACTCATGCTGTTCCCTTTATCTGGTTACAGTCTTCTTCCCCCTCTCCCTTGCCTTCACCTGGCTAAATCTAGCTGCTATTCTTATTTTATTAAAAAAATTTTTTTTTTTAATTTTTTAATGTTTATTTTTGAAAGAGAGAGACACACAGTGCAAGTACGGGAGGGGCAGAGAGAGAGGGAGACACAGAATCGGAAGCAGGCTCCAGGCTCCGAGCTGTCAGCACAGAGCCCGACGCGGGGTTCAAACTCATGAACCGCGAGATCATGACCTGAGCCGAAGTTGGACACTCAACCGACTGAGCCACCCAGGCGCCCTGTGTTGAAAGTTTTTAATTCAAAATTCAATTTACTCAGTAGATACAGGACTCTTCACATTTTTTTCTTTCTTGTGTCAGTTTTGGTAAATTACTTTTTCAAGTAATTTGTCCATTTCATCTCAATTTTATTTTATTTATTTTTTAATGTTTATTCATTTTTGAGAGAGAGAGAGAGAGAGAGAGAGAGAGAGACAGAGCATGAGCAGGGAAGGGGAGAAAGATAGGGAGACACAGAACTCAAAGCAAGCTCCAGGCTCTGAGCTGTCAGCACAGAGTCCAATGCGGGGCTCGAACTTGCAAACCTGAGATTGTGACCTGGGCTGAAGTCAGATGCTTAACCGACTGACCACCCAGGCACCCTTAGCTGCTATTTTTAAATACCGCAGACATACCTGTCCTGTCCAGGAATCTTTCCCTGACATATACTCTTAACACATACACACACACACACACACACACACACACACTCACAAACAGGCACATATACAGATACACACACAGAGTGTATCATCCCTATGGTTATCACTCTTATTTTTCCATGGCATCTTGCACCAAATTATCTGTGGATTTTTCTAGGGATCCTGCTATGCTGGGAGGCGCTGGAGGGCAGCGTCTTGCTTATTTAGGACGTGGCTCCACATCTTGCATTTCCAAGAGCCTGACAGAGTGCCTGGCTCATGCTGAACATAGTGGTGCAGCCTGAATGCTCCAGTGCGGGGCCAGCTGGGCCAGAGCCATTGTGCCTGTGAGCCGTCCCCAAAGGCACGACCTCATGCCCGGTCCTGAGCAGGATTTCTGTTTCCTTGTATATAGTTTCTGGGACGCTAAATTAAAAATGGGTGAAAAGACCTAAATGCGAGACGGGAAGCCATCAAAATCATAGAGGAGAACACAGGCAGCAACCTTTTTGATATCGGCCTTGGCATTTTCTCACGAGACACGCTCCCGGGCCAGAAGTGTGATAAGGAAACAACAGTATACGTTTGTTAAGATTTATGGGGTTTATTTCTTTTTATGTCTTATACAGTCTTTCCTATGCAAAGGGTAAAAAGCAGGATGGATACAGAAATGTGGATGCCATCAGCCTGACTGATGTTTGAAGGTGTGAGAATGTGTGAACCAGTGAAAGTGTCAGCTGAAATTTAAATCTCACAAATAAGCAGAAAATATAATTTCTGGCAGACTATATATATATATATATATATATATATATATATATATATATATGGTGTTCTTTGAACAGTATTGTTTAAGAATAAAATACTTTGCGGGGCGCCTGCGTGGTTCAGCCCGTTGAGCGTCTGACTCTTGATTTCAGCTCAGGTTGTGATCTCGCATTTCGTGAGTTGAAGCCCCACATCAGGCTCTGTGCTGAGAGCGCCGAGCCTTCTTGGGATTCTCTGTCTCCCTCTCTCTCAGGCCTTTTTACACCCCCCCTCAAAAATACACAAATAAACATTAAAAGAAAAGAATAAAATACTTCGCAATTTCTGTAAGTTGAAATTGATGGTATGAGGCAAGGAAGGGGAGCTATTAGCTATGTGACTTTGGTAAATGACTTAACATCTCTGAACCTCGGTTTCCTAATCTATAAAATGAGGACGTGTATTTTGGAAATGGGAACTCAGAGAAAAGTCATTTTTTTCTTGTCCAACCGCGGGGTTTCTCCACCTCAGCAGTACTTACATTTCAGATCAGGTTGAAGTGTTGTTGTGGGGCTCTGGCCTGTGTATTTTAAGACGTTTAATAGCGTTTAAGATGTTTAACAGCGTATCTGGTCTCTAATGAGTTTCTTATTTTTATGTGTTTAAATATCTAGTTCTTTCATTCTGAAAATTATGTTGCTTTCTGGTGCGAAGTCAGTATTTTATTTTAGAATAAGGGTTTTTTTCCCCCATATATTTAATTCGTATAGCTATATTTTTTTAAAAATTTTTTTTTCAACGTTTATTTATTTTTGGGACAGGGAGAGACAGAGCATGAATGGGGGAGGGTCAGAGAGAGAGGGAGACAGAGAGTCGGAAACAGGCTCCAGGCTCTGAGCCATCAGCCCAGAGCCTGACGCGGGGCTCGAACTCACGGACCGCAAGATCGTGACCTGGCTGAAGTCGGACGCTTAACCGACTGCGCCACCCAGGCGCCCCTGTATAGCTATATTTTGAATATAGCTAATATAGCTAATATTTTGAATATTTCAAAGCTAATTTTTTGAATGCCAGCTACATGACAGACACTATTTTAAACACTTGGTGTATTTTTTTTTCTGGTTTTGTCTTCACAATAACCTAATGAAGGAGTTCGTGTAACTATCCTCATACAGATAAGGAGACGGAGAGTGAGGTTAATGATTGCTCACGTTTAGAGGGCAAAGGAGCAGCAGCACTAGAATTTAAACCTATGTTCCTGTGTCCCCCAAGCTCCTGGGTGTACAGGTCCCACTCCCAGCACCCCCACTTTGCCCCATCAGGATCTTTCCTTTTCAAGAACTTAGTTTTAGGCTGTTAATGTTTCCTAATGAACTTCAGAACCCTTTTTTATTTAAAAAAATTTTTTTTCAACGTTTATTTTTTGGGGGACAGAGAGAGACAGAGCATGAACGGGGGAAGGGCAGAGAGAGAGGGAGACACAGAATTGGAAGCAGGCTCCAGGCTCCGAGCCATCAGCCCAGAGCCTGACGCGGGGCTCGAACTCCCGGACCGCGAGACCGTGACCTGGCTGAAGTCGGACGCTTAACCGACTGCGCCACCCAGGCGCCCCCAGAACGCTTTTTTAAAAGAACCTCTCAAAGAAGAATCTTTGGATGGGAATGATAGTAAACCCAAATTGGTCTACAGTGAATGACATTTCTGTATTCAGTCCTTCCATCCAGAAACCTAATTCGTCTATCTCTCCCTCTGCAGGAGACGGCCAAGAAGCTTTGCATAGAGTTTGTATTTTTTGTGTTGTTTTTTTTTTAATGTTTACTTATTCTATTTTTGAGAGAGAGAGAGAGTATGTGTGTGTAAGTGGGGGAGGGGCAGAAAGAGAGGGAGACAGAGAATCCCAAGCAGGCTCCACAGCTGTCAGCCCAGAGCCCAACGTGGGACTCGAAGCCACGAACCGTGAGATCACGACCTGGGCCGAAACCAAGAGTTGGATGCTTAACCAACGGAGCCACCAAGGTGCCCCTAGAGTTTGTATTTTATTCTTATAAATACTGTTTTTTATTCTTATTCTTATAAGACTGTTTCGAAGGAGCCCTTTAGTTAGTGTAGAAGTAGTGTCCCTACCTCCTCAGAGCCCATTTTGCCCCACGTCTTCCTCTTTGCCTGGCTCACCTCTGTTTGTACTTCCTGGAATTGTGCTGGGGAATCACATATGATCTCCGCTAGACTCCTGGACATCCCTCAACTGGAGCCCTTAGTTTCCTGTTCACCAGTTGCTTACCTGGACGCCTCACCTGCTAGAGCAAATTTACAAAGGACAGTGGAGGCATCACGCAATGTCAATACATCCCCTGCCTGAGGGGTCCAGCGTCCTACAGGGGCTGCGTAAGTGGTTGTCTAAGGAAGTGTATCTCACCATACTGTTGAACTCGCTGTTACTTTTCCTTTACATATGCTGTTGCACAGTGGTTTTCCAATGTGTCAGAGTCACCTGGAGTGCTTAGTAAACACACATATTTGGGCACCACTTCCAGAACTCCTGATGCGTAAGTCTGGGGGAGCCCTAAGAATTTGCATTTTTAACACATTCCGGGTGCTGGCTGCTGCTGCTGACTCGTGGCCCCTGCTTGAAGAACTGTTGCTCCAAAAGAACTTGTTCTTATGGAGCTGGAACAGGGAGTTTGTTGGTTACTCAAAAATGTTGTTTAAAATGGGGAACCATAAGCTAGGATACATATTTTAAGTGTTTCGCTTTAACTTAAGACACATAAATACACTTTGATTCACCAATTTGCTGCCTTAGGACTTTCTCCCAGTAGGGATCTTCGGTGGTTCTCCAATGTCTTTCTTGCATAAACCATACCAATTTTGCATATCTGTAATTTCTAGCCTTTTCTCTAAAGGGAAGTGTGAAATGAAAGACACTTGCAAAGCGGTATGAACACAGACATTCTCATGTGGTTGTATGTCTTTCCTGTGGTTGTACGTCTTTCTTCTATTCTTCAGTGTCTCTCTCACCTGATTTCTTTTTAGTAACTTGACTTTATTTCCAAAGCATTCAGCCTCATTTTTATAGAAAGCCATCGTTTTCTTTTTACCCACATTTCATCGATGTACTTAATATTTAATTGAATTTAATCCAAGGACGACTGGCATAATCAAGGTTGAGGCTCATACCTGCCTCTAGCTGATTGTACAACTAAGCTGGTTAGGACGGAAGTTGCCAGGATGCTAGGAAACAGTGTACCAGCCCTAGTGATCGGTAGGTTTACAGGGAGGATGGAGGGCATCAGTTCACCTGGCGAGGGGGTTAAATGAAGGTCAGTGAAGGGGCGCCTGGGTGGGTCAGTCGGTTGAGCGGCCAACTTCAGCTCAGGTCATGATCTCGCGGTTTGTGAGTTCATGCCCCGTGTCGGGCTCTGTGCTGACGGCTCGGAGCCTGGAGCCTGCTTTGGATTCTGTGTCTCCTTCTCTTTCTGCCCATCCCCTGCTTGTGCTTGGTCTCTCTCTGTCTTGCAAAAATAAATAAATGTAAAAAATTAAAAAAAATTAAAAAAAAAGGTCAGTGAAGAGAATGTGTTTACTGCCACCTACAGGATGCCTTTCCACCAGAGTATTCAGATATTGCAAATAAAAATACAATGCACCTAGTTAAATTTGAACTTCAGATTTATAAAAAAATATTTTTGGTTTGTGTGTGTGTGTGTGTGTGTGTGTGTGTGTGCGCGTGTAAGTGTGTCCCATGCAAATTTATTTGGGACATACTTACACTAAAGAAGTACCCATTGTTTATCTGAAATTCAAATAAAACTTTTTTTAAGATAATTTTTTAGTATAGTATGTCCCATACAGTGTTTGGGATATACTTACATTATGAAATATGCTTGTTTATTTGAAATCCCAACTTAACTGGGACTCCTGTAATTTTTGTCTGGCAATCCTACTTCTGCTCCATATTTTCTTGACATTTGTTGCCTTTTTTCAAGTCTAGATGAAATATCTGCTCCTCTCTGGAATTTTCCTGCCCTCCTTCTAAGCCCATAAATCGTTCACTTTGAGATTCCCACCCTGTGCTCTGTTTTCCTCTCAAGGGTAAGACTGGATTACCGGCTACCGAGACTGGATGCTGAGTCGTCTCTAAGCTCCAGAGAATGGAGTCTTGTCCTCTGTGATGGAGTCCTCCCTTCTCCCCAACTTTCAGTGCAGTGCCTCATGGGCAGTGAGAGATCAGTCCATGTTTGCTGAGTCAATTATTTAATGAGTGAGGCCCAGCTAACCCTCCAAAGTAAAGTGTGATGCCACCCCCTCCTCTGCGTGAATTAGCAGGGAGGTGAGATTTAACGCTGGTTTTCAGAAGAGTTCTCATTTGGCCCTTTTTCTTTGTATTTTTCAGAAAGATCAGTGACAGATTCAACCATAGGAGCCACTTCTGAAGAGACACAGACACCAGGTGGTAACTGAACTCTGGGATTGGGTGGTTGTGGGGCCCAACGCCACCCCCAAGGACTCAGGAGGGCCTGCTATGGAGATTCTTGCTGGGTTTTAGATGTAGGGCAATGAAGGGCCTCTTCTGATGGGGTCTACCAGGGCCCAGGCCTCTTCCTCGTAAGGTTCCACACTGACCAGAAGATAGGTCCTGAGTCTTCATGCTGGCCTCTGCCCAGTGATACCCCTTTCCTAAGATCTCTCCCCCTCAGGGTGTTCCCTGGGGGTTGCAGCCACTCAGAGAGGCAGCAGAGGCAGGTGTGGACAGGAGGATCTAACTAAGAGTCTGGATATAATCAGTTATGATTTCTCTTCTTTTCTAGAATTTTTATCAAGTGTTGGGAAAACAGTGAATACCTCTGCCTTGGTTGATGGTTTAAATAGTAACTTCTTCTGCTGTTTCTTTATCTTCTTCTAGCCCTGTGTGTGCACGGGTGTGCCTGCCTGTGCAAAAGTGCAGACCTTATGATTTGGGTCACATAGTTCAATGTTGAATATATAGATGCCAAGAGGCAAAACTGTGCCATGGGTAAGAGCAACTGGCCTGAGTACAAGTCCTGCCCCTTATTGCCTACCAGCCAGTTGGTCTTGGGTCACCTTCCAGAGCCTCCGTTTTTCCATGGGTTGTTTTGAGGACTAACCAGGATGATACATGGAAAGCTCTTGAATAGCATCTGAGCAACTGCGTGGTTTGGTCAGGGCTCAGCACAGGTTGTCCTGGACGATGTGTGCTGCTCAGGAAACAGATCCTACCTGTGGCACTGCCCCCACAACGCACATGACTGTGGCCATGGGGAAGACATGGGCCATCTGCTCAGGGGGGCCTCCAAGAGATAATGCATATTACATAGCTCAAGGCAGAATCATGATAGCAATGACCTCTCTTCCTCTCCAAACTGATTTGTCCATCAGGAAAGTGGAAACAATGGAGTGCTTTGACCAACTTATTTTACCGCTAAGTCAACGTCAGTTTACTTCTCTCTAAGAGGAGGGAATCCTACCATTATGGCTTGCCATGAGGACCAAATGAGACAATGTGGGTGATGTACTTAAAGACAGTGAGTGTTGGAAATTGTAGAATTATCGTCATCATTGTAATTCTTATTGCAACGGTGGCTGACATCCGTTGTGTGCCGACAACACGCCAGCCAGTCTGATACACATTTGATCTATGTCTCTCGTTTAATTCTCCCGATTAAATGAGAATTTAATCGAGGGTCAGTAAGTCTCAGTAAGTGACCACCTCTGTCATTTTATGAGAAAGGAAAGACATTTTCACCTCCCCACTGTCTTTGTCAACACAAAGCCACTTGACTGTTTTTTGGACCAAACAGTTGCCAATCTATGCTTTTAGTGATTTCAGCCAGTCAAGAACCGAGAAGCCAAAGCCCGCCTTCTTAGCTCCTCATGCCCATTCATACGAATCGGCCAGGCTACGTTCCCTCAAAGAAATAAGAAAAGGAATGGGTCCCACATTTGTACGAAATTAGGTACAAGCCTAATTTGCTTTTCTCCAGGGATGAAACGTTCATTTCTATTTTAATGAAATACAGAAATATCTGCAGCAGGAAGTATACAGAAACAAGAGCCCACATTATTAAAGAGTGTTACAGTGAATTTATTCTTCAGATGTAAAAAGCCATTTTTTTTAAGTCACCATGTTTCTTGGGACTAGCTTCGCATTTTGTTCTCCACGCACCAGAGACTCAAGAAGTCTTTATCAATTTGAATGAAGTTTCAAAGACAGATTACAGATCTGTTGACGTTGATCCACATGCAGTGGCTATAACTCTACTTTGGAGTCAACCAGAAGAAAACCAATGGTTCATATGTGGATTTCTTGGTCAGGATCCCTGTAGATGAAACACACTCATGTCTGATTTTTCTTTTATTCCTTTGTAGTTTCCCAATCAGATCTTCTCACAACACCTGGTGAGTACTTTCAAAACAATGTCTGAATTTGGTTTAGAATTTAATTATTATCCTATACAGTTATTTACATCTTAAGCACAAACACTGCCTTTAGTGAATGGTATGAGGTCTACACAAAAGCATGATTTGTGTCCTTTGTAGAAATACAAAGACAATAGAAGCTTCTTTCAGTTATAGAATAAATGGACCAAGTAGTTATACTGTTATGTTCTTCTTCAATTTTATTTTGCCTTTGCCTCAAACTTTTATGTACATCAGAATCAATGAGGATATTTTTTGAATGCCAGTTCTTGGGATCTACCTTCCTTCCCTTCAGAGACCCTGATTTGGAGGGTCCGGTTTGAGGCTCAGGAATCTGAACTCTTACGTAACTGAAAATGAATATGGTCCGTAGACCGCACTTTGAGCAACCATGCTGCATGGCCCAGTACTGAATTAAGTTTTTATGTTTGGAGTGTAATTCCAGAAGCATGACATTGCTAAGAATTTCCAAAGACAGTGGCAGAGATATGTATATATGTATTTTAAGTGCTATCTGTTTTTACTTATTTTTTTCTTAATGTCTGTATTTTGCTCAATGTCAAGTACATTTAAGTTGGAAACATTTTCCCAAGTGGTTCATGGCTGCATCATAAGTCTGACTGGTGTCAAGGCTTTTCAACAAGTGCATTGCTAACATTGAACGTTTACACCCCTTTCAAAATGGCCTCAATATCTTTGCTACCTCATTTGGTGAGAACCAGTCCTGCCATGGACCCTTCTATGCAGGAGAGACTACAGTGTGGGCTCTCTGTGTGGTGTTTCAGGAGAATGTGTTTCCCGATCTCAGGGACTTATGGTCTAATGGCAAGATAGACAGTAATCATACAGTTACAAGTACAGCTGTGGGAAATGCTGGAGCAAGAGGTACATGGCAAGAGAGATGTGATCAGGCTATGAGAAAGAGACCAGCTCCAAGATAGTCACAGGCAAACTCAGGTCTGGAGCTAGTGCAGGAATTCACCAGACAGAGCACGAAGGAAGAGTGGTTTTCTGTTCTTCACTGCATTTGCTGTCAGGAATGTGAAAGAACAGGTACAGACTCAGATGGACGATAGCCACCCTGTTTCTGCCATTAGATACTCCCCTCCTCCATGCTTAGCCATCTAGCCAGGGTACTGCCCTGATGGGAGGTTATCTTTAGGTTCCATCTTCCAAACTGCCCTTGACACATTTTCCAAAGCTCTAACTAAAAAAAATTAAAAAAAAAAAAAGAGACTTCCAGTTAATAGAGTTTTTGAAGTGTTGCCTGCCATTGGTGGTAGAATATCATTTGTCTTTTGGAGCAAATGGGTTAAGAGCCACAGCTGGACTTGATTCTTGTTTGCCTTCTAAATTCTTGTCCAGATATGGATGGAGTTGGTGGAAGGCAAAGCCAGAGGTGTGTTCATGAGCAAATCCGTGGGAAGCTCATCCTTCGATCATATCTTGAACTGACATATTAAAAATGAGCAATGTAGCATGATCTCTGCTTTGTGTCATCCTATCCCCCCTGTACCAACCCCTTAAGTTGGCCATTTTCTTGGAGATAGTGAAACTTAATGAAGAGGGCTTATACACAGCTTCCATCCACAACATCCTTAACTCCACTGAGATAGACGCAGACTATACGGCAGAGTAGATGGTACCTGAGAGGATGAACTAATCTGGGGGCTTGTGACAGATGTAAGATGAAAGCCTTCTTAAAGATGAAAACCACAATAATTGAAAGCACTCTTATCCTGGAGTGGTGCTACACAAAAACAATATGGAAATTTAGTCAAGGCTGCTGGGTGACTTCATATTGAAAACCTCATTTTGTTGAGTTTATGGAAAGTAGGTTGGCGTGGACCACTTTCCTTGCAAGAACCACAAGGAGTGGGTTGATAGCAGGCAGTGGCTGTGACAAAAGTCAGTGCAGGATGATAGCTGAAAGCCTTGACAATAGAGGTGGAGTCTGTATGTCCTTGGACTCATTTGTTCAATGTTTGTGACTCCGTGTCCTTGTCTATAAGTGGGGATACTGGGTTGGGGTAAAGATGAACTGAGATAGTACATATAAATAGTAAAACATGGTGTTGTTCTCAACTATGAAGATGTAATACTTCTTCAGTAAATGTGTTTAAGGTCCAGAGCACTTTCCAGAGTGCTATTGGAGTCACCACACAGTCCCCTTAGGCTTCCCTTCTAGAATAACTGGAGTGGCCTAGCCAGTAGATATGGGCTGGTTTGATGACACCGGTTTGTTTTTATACTCAAGCTCTTCTTCAGGCCCTCCTCACCCCCACTAGAACAATAATGTATGCCATGTTCAAATGTACACAATAATTACTCCAGAATATTTGGGGCAATGGTTGAGTCTAGATGCAAAGGGACCAGCTCCCTTGGAAAGTGACTAGGTCTTTGGGGGGAATATCTTTTGAGATCTCTTTGAAGCTTTTCCTGGTTGGTTCATTCTGATGGCTCAACTGTCTTGGACATAGTACCCAGCAGTAGAGACCAGACTATTTCTGTTCCTGGAAAACAAAGAAGTGGGAGCTGTTCTTTCCAAGTGATTTACCATCATTCCCAAAATGGCAGCTGACATCATCTACAGCTCTGTGGTTGATTGCTGGAAGAAAGCAAGTGGGTCTCAGTACATTTGTGGAAAAGTGTCTGTTCAGACTGTGCACAAATAGCCCAACCAGAGACAACCTTAGTGTTCTGTTTGGTGCTATGGCTGGATGTTGTCAGGACTCTGGATCTCAGAGCTTCTGAGATGGATGTTTATTGACTGCCATGTGACTAAGCAAGATACCTGGAACAAGAAAATAGGAATTGTGTGGTGTCATCTGTACTGTGTTTAAATGTCAGAGTTTTCAACAGAGGACTCTCTCAGGCATGTCTGTCATCATGTCCTTGAGTGTGGGAGCGGGGATGGCATGTCAGAAATGAGGTGGGGATGTTCTGGTGCAGACATTTCCTAGGTGTGTGGCCTCTGTTGAAAGAATGCTCTAGCTTCTTGTTTCCATTTTGGATTGCTTCTCCATCCTCAGGGGCGTGCAGCTACATGGCCTCACTGGCCCTGTTACTGGGTCATCAACAATATGAAGCAGGGCAGCTGGAGAAGTCCAGTGTGGAACTCACATTCAAAGTGTTGAGACAAATGGGGTGGTTCTCTGGCATCCAGTCCCCTCCCTGGCCTGTTGGTTTTGCTAGAGAGAGACAGATCTCTGAACCCCTGAGTTCTGCTCCCAGCAGGACTCACATTTACAAAGAATCTGGAGAAGTTTGTCAAATGCCTTAACTTTCCCTGTACCAGGAAGTTAAGAAAAAAGAGATCGTGAAAGAAAATTTATTAAAATTTATAGTAAGAATTTAAACATAACAGATCTCCTGTATGAAGTAGATTTTGGCACATTAGCATTAGAAAAAGTAAAAATGTTACCGTCACATGTCCTTTTAGCAAAATGAGATGGTCCAAGTTCTTGCTGAGAAATATCACTGATGAAATCCTTTCCACTGAAGTGAGTGAGCGCACTATATTTTGTTTTTGTACTTAGAATTATATTACTGACTCTTTGATTCTTGAATTTGAGGAAGTTCCTCTACGTTATCATAATTTGAAGGCTCAGAGTCTGAGATTTCAATTGTACAAGCAATTTCACCATTACTGTTAGCATCTACAGGACTGCTATCTCTTTATGTTCCTCTTCTGACTCATCTAGTTATTGTGAAACATCTTCCTTTGTCAATTTTCTTCTCTTTATCATTGATAACAAGTAATGAAAGGTTCTGAATTCTTCATTTAATTCAATGAAAGCCAAAAGCATCCTACAAAGACAGTGTCTCCAGTCTTTAAAAAAATACCCTCTTGAAAGCTACGGTGATATTTGGGTCACTGAGAAATGGTGACCCATTCCATTTTTCTTCTAGATAAAGCCTACCATTCCATTTTTTTTCTTCTAGATAATGCCACCATTCTCTCTTTGTCTTTATTATATAACTCTTTTTTTATGATAGTTAATAATTAATGAGTAATGCTGAACCAATTTCTCAAATGATGAAATAGAAAAATGTCTCAAGATATAGGAAAAAGGGGATCACTGAGAGCCCATAATGTATCTTGGACTTCTAAAAGGATCCAGTGAACCCATATAGTGACTATAAGAATGAGTTTATTCTGTTTTCTTTTCTTTTATTAAAGTTTTTTTTTATAAGTTTATTTTTGAGAGAGAGAAAGATCTGAGCATGAGTGGGGAGGGGCAAAGAGAGAGGGAGACACAGAATCCGAAGCAGTCTCCAGCAGAATCCGAAGCAGAATCCAAGCTGTCAGCACAGAGCCCGATACGGGGCTCGAACTCACGAACTGTGAGATCATGACCTGAGCCGAAGTCGGATGCTTAACCGACTGAGCCACCAGGCGCCCCAATCCTATTTTCTTTTAATGAATAAATATTCTTTTTGTCCTTTGGAAGACCTCTAAAAACAAAGAAAGGTCATGACCTATCAATCCTCACAAATAGAATGTGATTTGCTCAAAAAAAGAAACTCAAAAACTAAAATGAAGTCTGATGGCCCCTGAAGGTGTCCTTAGGGTTAATCTGAAGTCAAAGGGCATAGAGAGCTTTAGAGTGGCCTCACTAATGATAAAGATCCAGGGTTCTCTAGATGTCGGTTTTCTTCAAGATAGACTAGAAATTTCACAGGGTATGGATCAGAAGGAAGAGGTCATCTGCTGCCAGAATAAATACTTTTTTAGGGGGCCTCTGAGTGGCTATTCTGAGTGCTGACTCCACTCAAATTTCAGACTGGAAAGGAGGATTCAACTGGCATCCAGAATCCTGGAAACCCGTCTACGCTGCCTTTTCTTGTCTAGCCCTTCTTTCTGCGAACAGATTACGCCATAAACTGTAGCGTAAGTGGGCAGCGTAAAGAGGCATGTACTTCATCACATCTAAAATTATCAAACACTCCATATCCAGCCCACTTGTAATCTATTCTTGCAAAACCCCAAACACTGCAAGAACACTGTCGGCACAGAGACCCAAGAGTGAGCCACAACGCCCCCTGGCATGGTTGTAAGGTAACGCTCAAGCCAATTTCTGTGACTGTACATCATTTATAAACAGCAGAACCTCTGTTTCAAGGTGAATTTTGTTTCTGTCTAGGTCTGTGGAACCCCTTGACTACAGACTATGGTAAGACATTTTTTCTTTACTTGTCTTCCTGGGGTTTTGCTCACTGGCTGAGCCAGCCAGTTCTGCTGCTGTTGCTGCTGCTGTTGGCTAGTTGAGGCTGAGTGCAGTCTTGGCCACAGGGCTAGCACCTGTCCTTTAGAACGCAGGGATGGAGAGGGAAGGATCAGTGGATGCTGAGACCCTAGGCGTGTCCCAGATCCGCACTCAGCCAGTCTCACTGTCATCCTCCTTCCTTCTCTCTGCTTCTCGCTCATTTGTTGCGTGAGATTAGCTTCAGCTTGGTGTCAGGAGGGATAGGTGAAAAAAAGCCAGTGCCTCTTCTCAGTGATAGTTATCTTGATGATAACTTACACCTCTGAAGCACTTTCTATGTACCTTGCACAAAATCAGTTTCATACACCAAATGAGTTAATGTATAAAAAAATCATTTAAAATACTGCTTGGCACGTAGTACGTGCTCAGCTAATGCACACAGTAAGTGCTATTATCATGAAATCTTTCCAACATTTTGAGGTAAGTAGTATTATTACCCCCAAGTTGCAGATGAGGAAACTGGGGTACAGATTGGTCACTTGTCAATAGTTATATGTCTAAGGCCACAGGGTGGGGAAGTGTCTGGGCAGAAATTTGAACCCAGAACAGGTGCCTTTGCCTCTGTTCACTATTCTTACTAAATCTATCCGTCTTTCCTCAACCTCTGAGCATCTGTGCACACTTTGCACTGAATTTGATATGTCAGAGTCCTTGATGTGACCACTTAGGACAGTGGATCCTACCATGGGGTTCTTGGCTCTGTTGAGACCAATCTCTGTCCTTTCAGAAGCTGCCCTGAGGGTCCAAAGGTGGCCTGGGAGGGGCTGGAGGGCAGTTTTTTGGTGATTGACCACCAGTAAAGGGCAGCTGAGGGCAGGGAGACTGAGAGATCTTCTGCAGGGACATTCACAGCAGTGAAGGGGCAGCAGGAAAGACTGAGGAGGCCTGGAACGCACCTCTAGAATACTCTAGAAACAGCCCGGTTGGCACTGCCCCTCTCTTTTTCTGATTCCTTCCTTTATAAAGACCACAGCAACCACCTGCCCCCTTATCTTCCATCCCATCCCACCCTCTCTGGCCCCCCCCCCATAAATTTCTCATAACCACAAACCAACCATTGAAAAGCACACCTTGGACCGAGCTCCTGCTGTCCCAGTGTTGGGCTGGATTCCTCAGACCCTGCTGCTTGTTTTCCTCCCCTAGCGCAGGTGGTTCAGCAGGGTCATGTCAGGCAGGAGCAAGGTGCCCATGACGGTGGCACCCCGGCTCTGTCAGGAGGCTTGAAAGGTGACCTGAGGCCCACGCTTGGATGAATGCCATCCAAGACTTGACCCTGATCAAGTGGAGAATACAATGAAGTGCTTTGAGCAGGAAAATAGTTGAACATATTCACAATTTATGAAAACAAGACTTGGGACATTCCAGGGGGAAACAGATCAATCCCCTCAGCAGAGGAGGGGGCATAGAGTAAGCTCTCCATAAATGCTTATGGAATCCATCAATGGGATGGATTCAAGAGAGAGGGGCAGAGGGCAGGAAAGTCCACTGACAGGGCCCTGGAGTAGGCCAGGTTCAGGAGAAGGAAGATCTGGCAAAATGGCAGTGAGAATAAAAGGAAAGACAACGCTGTTGATACGTTGGATACAAGAGGTACAGAAGAGGGGGAATCCAATATAGCAACCAGATTTCCAACACCGCTCATGTGGAGCATGGTGACTCCATGATTGAAGTAGACAAAAGAGACTGTGTTGGGTACCAGACAGCAGGGCCCGGCTATCCAGAAGGTCACTGGGAATATTGGTCTAGAGCTTGGCTGGGCTTGTAGGGGTTGATCAGCACTGGAGAGGTGGCTTTGGGGGTCCCTCCTCCTGGAAAGCTCTCAGAGCACATGAGCTCATTCAGGGGGAAGATAGCATGAGAAGAGGGCTAAGACAGCGTGTGGCAGGGCAGCAATATGTAAGGTGCTGGGAGAGGAGAAACAGGGGTGAAGGAGATGGGGAAGTGGTCAGAAGGAGGAGGGGAACAGGGGGTACTGGTGAGTGAAAGCCAAGGGGGCAGAGAGAGGACGAGAGCTTTCCACTCTTTCAATGCAGGTTTGCCTCTGAGGCTGGTGAGCGGAGGTGACCGGTGTCAGGGCCGCGTGGAGGTCCTGTACCAAGGCTACTGGGGCACCGTGTGTGACGATGACTGGGACACCCAGGATGCAGATGTTGTCTGTCGGCAGCTCGGCTGTGGCCTTGCGGTGTTGGCCCCGGGCGGGGCCTACTTTGGTCAGGGCTCGGGGAACATTCTCTTGGGCTCCGTATACTGCTCAGGATGGGAGCCCTACCTGTCGAGCTGCTCCCACAGTGGGTGGTACAACCATGAATGTGGCCACAGGGAAGACGCTGGAGTTGTGTGCTCAGGTAGAGCTGACCTCGCCTCGTGTGGTCGCCTGTGCCCCTTGGATGGCAGAGGCTCCTGCTGACCTCTACATCATGGTGCATGCCCACAGCACTTTGCAGTTTACCTGCTTTACTCTAAGCCATGTCTTATTTGATGTTAGAGGGCAGGTTCCTTTTCACTCAGAAAGGGTGAGATCCCAGGCTCAGAGAAGGCAAGTGACTTGCCTGGAGTCCTAAAGCTGGGAAGCGGTGCAGGTGGGTTTCAATCACAGGCTCCTCCAGAGTTTGTCAATGCAACACCCAGTGGTATCGTTCTGATGATCCCTGGCCTGGGATGACCAAATGCCTTCCTATGTGGCCCTATCTCCTCCTTTTAAAGTCAGGAGAGAAGGACTAGGGACTTCTGGTCCTTAAAACTTAAATCTCTACCAAAATCAAACACTGAAGTAACCAGTATATTCTCTTTACTGGGGATTAAATGACAAGCAAAAGATATTTACACTCACAGTGGAAGAGAGAACTTCTCCTTGGCTCAACCTAGCACACGCCAATGCCGAGTTTCTCCTTGTTCACACAATGCTGGTGGGTGTTCAAGCACCAAGTGGTCTTTTAATCCACAAAGAAACCCTGAGGATAACACTCAATGTGTCCCCCAAAGGGGGATTCCTAGATAAATTATCCATCTTTAGAGTGACCTCTGGCATTTGCTATGTGGACTGGTGTGTGCGCATGCCCCCGTGCATGGGACGTGACCCAGATAATCCATCACTTGAAAATGGCTTCCCCCAGAAAGTGTGGGCCTCCAAGCAGTCACTTTGGAGTGGTTTATTTCAGCATTTGGGGATGCATCTTTGAAAAAACCGCCTTTATTCTTAGTTGGGGCCACCTCCTCAGGAATATCTCAGTGATGGTATATACTTGTCATTTAAGGGTGTGGGTAAGCTATAGAAATAGGCAGTTTGTATTGGAAATGCGACCTTGTACATCAGGTGGGGCTGTTAGTCAACTGGGTGATTTTTTGGATGGAGACAGTGGAGGCGGAGGCGGGGGTTGGTGGTAGGAACAAAGAACATCTCTGGTGGCATTCCAGCATTGAATAAGGGCTGATGAAATGACAGAGAGAGGAATTCTGTTTTGTAAGGAAGAAATGGAGCCTGTCAGCAGTGGGTGGGGTTTCCGGATCACTGCATACAGCCCTTATTTCAGAGCTAAGGAAACAGAAGTCCACCCCTTCTCAAATGAGAGCCAATACTGATTACCTCTTCCTTTCTCCACTCTAGCTTCTTTGTCTCCCACGGAGACACCCCTGGCAACAGCTGCGGTAGAAGGTAACATTTGTTATATGGGATCACTATGGGCTCATTACCTCACTGTCCTCACAGGGTCATCTTTGATCCAGAAGAGGTGCAAAAGGTGTAAGAGATAGGGGTGCTTAGCAACAAAGAGGGAACCTCTGAACAAGGCCTCAGGCCTCAATGGGACCATGTCCCTGAGATTGGGGAGGGATTGACTTGCACAGGCACTTCCAAGGAGTTCCAAGGTGGAGCTTGGTGTCTTGTCTCCAGGAAGGCCCTGTTGCTCATGCTCAGGGCCTACCCCTGTGGTCCTCACCGCTGCACGTTGGTGCCTGGCCAGGCTGGGGTGCTGGGTCTCTGGCTGCAGGGCCTGGAGAGGCAAGTGCAAACCTGTTGGGGTAGCATCCTTGCGTGCTTGTGCATTTTCCTGAGCCCATATCAGACCAACTTGGTTCCTTCTCAGTATAAAGTAACCATGGTCCTTCAGCTTATGGGCGTCAGAGGTCCCATGCACCCCCCTGGGGGCACCTCCAGTGAAACAGCTGGGAGGCAGTCAATACAGCTCGAGTTTCTGGCAACCTGGGCTTTGGGAAGGAAAGTCACTGCCATATCACATGGGAAATGTTGACCCTAGGACAAAAGAAGGAGAGCCTTCACATGAAGGCCCCTGACTAGGAGTCAGCATGGATCAGCTGGGAATCTTAATGGTACACATGTCCGGCATTTCTGTTCCTCAGGCATTATGCTTTCCTGTCCCTAAAGGCCATGGGGTGAAGTCTGACTTTACCTCTTTCTCTTCCCTATGATTAAGGACACAGATGTCACCAGAGCTGAGGAGGACACTGGCTTTGTTAAATTTAGCCATGTCTTCCCAAGATTCTTACTTGTAGCAGGTGTAAGAGGAGAACCTGCTCCTCTCTAGAGTGGTTTCCTCTGACTATGTATTAGGAGTAACAGCTGGGCCTGACAAGTTCTTTGGTACAACTGGTCCACCCAGGGGTGCAGGTGAGGAACTCAGGGGCTTAAATATCTGACTATGACACTATCTGACTGCATATAGGACTTACATAGACCTACTCTTGTCAGGACCTCCAGTGTGGGGTAGATGTGGGAGTCAACTTTCTCTAGAGCCAAAAAGACCTCAGGTAGAAGTCCAATAGGGAATTCAGAAACAAAATGAACGCTTTAGTGAGAGTGGGTTAAGAGGAGCAATCAGGTCATCTCTTCTTCAGGTCCCAGCACCAGGTAAGATCTTGCTGGGGCCTTGGACGAACACCACAGCTCCTTGAAACAATGTGAAAATCATAGGTTTAAAGCCATAATCTTAATGGGTAAACATCAGAAGCATTTTCACTAGAGTAGAAAACAAGGCAAGATGGCCTTTGGGACCCCTGTCATTTAACACTGTGTAAGAGATACTAGCCAATGCAATTAGACAAGAGAAATCAGTTAGAAGCGTAAGGATTAGAAAAGTTATTTTTACATCTGTCCCCTGGAGCCCTGCATAGGTCACGTGTGGGATGGTCAGAATCAAGGTCAGTAGGTTAATGAAGAGAGATTTCTTCCAAAATAGTCTTTTAGAATGAAAGAGCTTGAGGCTAGACAGGTTTGTTCCCTTTTCTAAAGTCACATAGCAAGATGAAATCCAGGTCAGAAATAATGTTTCCTTAGCAGGTACTATTTTACTTCCAGTTACTGATTCTCCTCAGAAGGGACCTAATTTTACATTTTATGTTTTTCCCCCCTCCTTCTATAATCTATCTATGCAGATAGCACTACAGAGGATACTGGGACTACTGGTGCAATAGGTAATGATTAATTTTATTTGGCTCCTTTTTGGTGGGTAATGATGCCAAATATATACATGAGTGTCACTCTTTTTTTTTTTTTTTAACGTTTATTTATTTTTGGGACAGAGAGAGACAGAGCATGAACGGGGGAGGGGCAGAGAGAGAGGGAGACACAGAATCAGAAACAGGCTCCAGGCTCTGAGCCAACAGCCCAGAGCCTGACGCGGGGCTCGAACTCCCGGACCGCGAGATCGTGACCCGGCTGAAGTCGGACGCTTAACTGACTGCGCCACCCAGGCGCCCCTGGGTGTCACTCTTATTCAGGAAGAATTCTAGGAACTGGGGTGAGAAAGAGTGTTTTATGCATATAACACAAAGGAATGTCCCTTGTGACCCAGGGCCCGGCTTGAGTTGGAGCTTCCTTCATTGTCCATCCCTAGTGGGTGGGGAGGAATCAGTTGAAATATGGGATCTCTAGGAGCCTGGGTGCCTTGGGTCAGAGACCAGTGGAATCAGTCTCTAGACTACAGAGTTACCTGTTTCATCCCAAAATATGCACTGGTCCCAGCCATTCTAGCCCCAAAGACTTGACTATGGAGCCAGAAGCAGCATGTGAAAAATGTTTTCTAAGCCAACCTCAGAGCCCAAGATATGTATGAGAACTCACAAGACATCCTGGTGTCATCAGACAAGAATTCTCTTCAGCATAGGACAGTCATGGGTCGAGCTGTGTCCCTGTTTTGCTCAGACAAAAAACTTGTGGATAGTCTTTAAGCCCTCTCAAGGCTATAAACTAAGGTGCATTTACTTCCCCTTGAAGTTCTAGTGGCTTAGATTGGGGAGAGAAGTCACTGTCCTTTTAACCTTGAAGAATTCTAACTCATGATACTTTAAGAGTCCAGCCTACTTAAAACTCTCAGTGACCTTCACCTACTGTGAAGCACTATGAATATGATAGAGTCCTAAGACTTTGTCATTTGTGGCAACATGTAAGAGAAATGTTATGCCTTCATTTAGGGACTGAATTTGGTTTGGTCCTGGGGCTGGTGAGTAGAGGTGACTGGTGTCAGGGCCACGTGGAGGTCCTGTACTGAGGCTCTTGGGGCACTGTGTGTGATGATGACTGGGACACCAATGATGCCAATATAGTCTGTAGGCAGCTGGGCTGTGGCTGGGCCATGTCAGCCCCAGGAAATGCCCAGTTTGGTCAAGGCTCAAGGCCAATTGTCTTGGACAATGTGCACTGCTCAAGGCATGAGTCCCACCCGTGGAGCTGCCCCCACAATGGCTGAACTCACACAACTGTGGCCATGGGGAGGATGCCAGTGTCATCTGTTCAGGTGGGAAACAAATATTCCTGGCTCTCTCTTGAAGTGGTCTTTGATTGGAACAAACACACTGCATACTACAAGGCCCACATCCAACCCTCTCTGAGATATCCTGTGCCTCCTAAGGTTTCCTGGAGATAGCAGGCAACTGATATACAATAAGAAAGAAAGGGTAGAGTATGTTCTCCTCCCCTATTAGGCTAACAGAGAAGGACCAATATGACTTTGCAGCAACAATGGCATGGTGGGTGAAAGGAACCATCCACTATTCAGTGGACAGAAAAATTGAGCCATTATTCCTTCTCAGTGGAATTATTACTCAGTACACCACCAATTTCCCAGGACGATCTTTCTCAAGGCACACATCTTGTGTGTGGTTGGAAAACGAACCACCTTCACCCCTTTGTGGTCAAATTATGTTGGGTCATCAGTGAGGCAAACTCAGAGAACAGGATTGCGGTCCAAACTGTGCATTTGGGCAGGCAGTGAATAGCAGTTGGAAGTGGGGAAGGTGCAGGGAATGGCCGCTCAGTAGTACATAGAATGCTGAAGAACCACATATGACTAAGGGACCTGAGCTTCACCCCTGCAGAAAGCCCAAGAGACCTTGTAAAGATTGAGAGCATTGCACCTGGGCTGGTGGAATTGGAGTCTTCCTAGAATAACTACCCAGACTCATTCTTGCTGTTCCCATTCTGAATGAACACAATGATATGGCAGCCTGTTGCAGGCAGGGTGGTGGCATTCTGCTTGCTGGAAAGTCAGCCCTCAGACCTAGCAAGGCAGGCAATGGCAATGGGACATAGGGTGGGGCTCCCAGAGGATGGAGAGATTCATGGAGGGCCCTGGCTCTGTCTAACTGAGGGCACGTGAAGTCATCAGCTCTGTATGCATAGTCTCATAATCTTCCAGCTTGATCCAGTTGGGGCACCGGTCGCTTTGTGTCTAACCTCAAGTTTCTTTCTCACAGCTACTCACACCCAGTCCACAAGCCAGCCAGGTGAGTCTTTATGACCGTACTTGGAATGTTCCTTTACTTCATCCCCCCCCCCCCCCAATGCCTCTTCTACCCATTCTGGGAGAACCACTGTTCTTCAGAGAACCTATGTACACGCTTTGTCCCCCACCCCCATCATAGAGTCCCCAACAGGTGGTTCTTAACCAGACCTGGGATTCTAAAGTCCCATCTGTCTATCAATCCATGATGTTTCATCCAGTCCTTTCAGGCTGTCCCAGGAGACAGCTGCCTGCAGGTTCAGGGAACTGGCCCTGCGTTACATGAATTTCAGCTGTAGGGCAATCTTGGCTGATATGATGAGTGGGAGAGTGGACATGGATGACGATTAACCTCCTCTGAAGGGACAGCAGGCTGGATTCTCTTCATCACTCACTGCTTTCAGCAACCTCAGATTCATCAGGGTCATATGTATATCCAAAGTGGCAGGGACAGTGTCCAGGGGATAGGAGTGTAATAACTGATGGCAAGTTTCGGGTACCAAGATACCTGACTGGTTTCAAGTCAACCCACCACGCTCCTGACTCTTTTTGCCCAAGCTTCAGAGTGTGGGAAACTGCTCAGACTACATGCCTCAGAGCAGGGAGGTGGCAAAGGCTTTGTGAGGGAGAAAAGAACATGCTAGGCTTAGAGACTGATGTGGACGGACCAGGTTGTGCTCTTGCATGGCCTTGATCCCAAGAGAGCTGGCTGAGCAGGAGGCTTGTGTATCACAAATAGAAGCAAGGTGGCAGGCTGCGATGTGCATTGTCAGCTGCCTGCCAAAAACTATTTTAAAAGACTGCTTTCCATGATGTCTAACTCTGGCCTTTCCCTTTGTCATCACTTCCAGGCACCTGGCTCCCCAACTCCACACCTGTAACACCAAATATAGGTAAATGATCCCCTTGACTCATTCTTCTTCTAGATAAAGTTTGGGTTTGGAAGTGACAGGAGGAGTCGCAGGGTGTGCCCTTCATTATTTTTGTCCCTGAGTGTGTGTGTTTGGTGGTAGAAAGAGGTGTGTCTCACACCCTAGGTCTGATCTTAGGGGGCTGGCCACCCGAATCAGGGGAATCATGGGATGAAGTTCAGTGAAGAGTCTCCAGCAGGGAGTTAATGTAATACTTAGAGCCCTCACAAGTCCTGCTGTGACCTTGCTCATGGCTCCCACGCTATGCAGTGGGGCCTCAGGAAGAGGGGGGCAACATGACAGTACTGCTCCTTTCGTGCCAAGTTGCCATCAAGTCCTGGGGCTTTTTCCAGAAAACATCAGGGCTCCTCAGAAGCCAAAAAGCTGCCCAACAGAGCAGTGGTCTTGGCTTGCAACCAGTAGTTATGGGGCTCGATCCTGAGCAGGCCCAGTGGGGTTTGGGGTTATCTTCCTACTCACCTCGATTGAATCATAAGGTGCTTCCCTGCATCAGAATATCCTAAGGCCTAGGATGTATAGGATGTTTCCACTATTTGCCTGTGAGGAAGATTAAACTCTAAGCATGTTCAAAGGTGAATGATGCCCAGGGCACTTTGGCCATGAGCAAGCCCCTGAGTCTGGAATATGCCTTAAACCTATGACCAGAAGAGAGACATGGACAGTGGGTTTTGTTCTTTGTCTTGCTAGGGAGTGAGGCAGGTTTGGCCCTGAGGCTGGTGAATGGAGGTGACCGGTGTCAGGGCCGCGTGGAGGTCCTGTACCGAGGCTCCTGGGGCACCGTGTGTGACGACGACTGGGACACCAATGACGCCAACGTGGTGTGCAGGCAACTGGGCTGTGGCTGGGCCGTGTCGGCCCCGGGAAGTGCCCGCTTTGGTCAGGGCTCAGGGCCCATTGTCCTGGACAACATGCGCTGCTCCGGGCATGAGTCCGACCTGTGGCGCTGCCCCCACAACGGCTGGAACTCGCACAACTGTGTCCATAGTGAGGACGCCAGTGTCATCTGCTCAGGTGAGCCTCTCATCATTCGGTGTTTGTCTTTTGGGGGTAGGGGTAGGGAAGAGAGACCTCACATTCTGATCAGCTCATTGGAAGCTACTTATACCATCCTTGTCTTCCTCAAGTCTCCTGAACTCTCCACTGGAATCAGTATTAGCTTTTTCAGGCTGCCAGGTGTCGAGATGGTAAATTAGGAGAAGAACCAAACTGCAAGTCTCCATGAAACAATTACGGGCCTCCTGCAACGCTGCATCAGGCAGCGAAAGGTCCTCCTGCAAAATGGAGGACTCTCATGGGGATCCCGGCTAGGATTACAGAGTTTGTATGTGTGTGCCTATGCTGGCCCTGGGCTTGGGGTCCTGAGTCCCTGACTGCATCTCCCAGCCGAGAAATGTGCTGCCTGGTCCGTGCACTGGATTGTGCTGCGAAGGACAGCTGCTTTTGCAATTCCTGCCAGGCCAACCTTGTCATGACTCCTGCTGGGGCCTGAAAGAGCAGCCATTGCCTTTTGGTGGAAGCTGGGCTCCTTGCACTTGCCTCTGCAGAGATGCTCTTTTCTGCTTCAATCTGCTCATGACATGTAGACATGAAGCTAATCACCTTACTGTTGGATACAATATTTGTGGTCTTCCTGGTCTTCTTACAAGGAGCATCCTTCCGGGGTGTGGGTGGATTGTGCCCTGCTCTTCATGGCAGGGGACAAGCTTCAAAGGTTGTGACCTCCTCAGGTCCTCTACCTTTGTGTCCAGTCATATCAGCTCTGTGCACTGTGTCTCATGTACTTTTGTTTTCACAGCTGCCCAGTCTCAGCCGACGACCACAGCAAGTGAGTTCTGCTGCCTCTTGTCTCCTGAGTATCTCAGTCAGGGTACTGCCTACCTGGGGATCCAGTCAGTGGTTTCAGTGGAGAACAGTGGACTGTGTCTGCCACCTGGGCCTTCCCTGACCATTCTCAATATGTGGACACTTCCAGTCGAGCCCACAACACACGGACTATCCTTACTGGCGCAGTGAAATAAGAGTCCTCTGGGTACACCGTCCTCACTAAGACTTTAGGTGACAGACAAGGCAGTCTCGGGAACATTTCTGCTGGATTGCATTGCCTGGACCAAACACTCCATGTGTTGGGAGAATAGAGACGTTTTCACGTCCTACTTCCCACGTGGAGCCTACGCGATGCGTTTCCCAACAACAGGGTCATGACAGCACGGCAGTTAGCCTTGCACAGGGCACCACCTTGTTGCCGTTGTGGTGGACATTCGACGGTGGGATTTTGGCTCTTGGCAGCCTCTTGGCAGAGATCCCTTTCTGCTCTATCCGGCAGAACTCCTCAGATATCGCCACCATTGGTCCCACCTAATAGTCACTTGAGCCAACCTTGATTGACTCCCCCTCCGTTCTAATTCTACTTTTCTGTTTCTCTCTCTCTCTCTGTCTCTCCAGATTGGTGGTATACAAGTCCTTCCTACGGTAAGCATCCTTGATTTCCTGCCGAAATATTATCATCAACACCATAACCGACTGGCGTGGGTGAAATTCCTAAATGTGGGTTCGGCTTCCGCCCTAACCAGCGTATTCAGTGTGGGGCGTTCTGTTTCCCCATAAGAATTATGATTTCCTGCCACCTACCGGTTGTGGGACCTACTAGTCAGGAAGCCTTTGTTCACAAGTGACAGGAACCCAGCTCCACCTGTCTTATGCTAGGAGAGCATATGACATATGCCAATGTCCATAATGAGGACATTAGTGGTGAGTGGGTCTAGCTTCAGGAACAACGGGATGTACAAGTCCCAGGACCGGCTGCTCACAGTGTTTGTCTTAGCACCATTTTCTCTCATGTGCTCGGACTCATAATGGTTGTGCTTTGTGCGCATGAGGGGCCGATGCCAGCGCCAGGTCCCCGTGCCACCAGGAGAAGGACTCTGTTTGTCACCCATTCTCTGGCTGACTTGTCCTGGGAGGCCTCTGATACCTGCTTGGGAAGAGATGAGTCACCGGAACCAAGTGCATGGGCTCTGATTCCCGGGTCAGGGTCCCCATGGCCACCGTCCTATTCCTCAGGAGACAGGGACAAGATGTGATGCTAGGGCCTCCTTGACCCTCATGGACAGGGGTCTTGGCCACTTGACTTCATGGGTCCGATGGTGTCTGTACCTACAATCAAGGCAAGCGGATTCTGACCGAAAGAGGCTCTTCCCTGTCAGAGCTTTGTTCTGTCCCAAGTGCTCTCTGCTGAATGCTGCCCACATTTGCCCAGTCCAGGCACAGAAGCTTGCCTCTGCCAGGGGTGTCAGGCCATGTCGTGCTCTACTCTGGAGCTTGTCTCCGGTTTCGGGTCCAGTTCTGTGCTGACAGTGCAGTGTCCGTGGGGCCACTGAGAGGGCGTGGATTGCCCCTAGAGCCTGGTAGCTCGTCTTCCGTAGGGACCGTAGGGGTGTCTGCTCCTGCTTCTTTCAGTCCTACAGTAGGACGGGGATGATGGTCTGTGTGAGTCAGGACTGAAGCAAATGGCCAAATAGTGCTTGCTTTTCTGTCTTTGGGTCTCTGGGCATTACCGCTACCCCACAATTCCCCAGCCTAAGGTCTAGAGTCCGGAGTTTTTAGGATAGTCAGAGCGGTGCCACCATCACAGTATCTACTTCCAGAATTGTTCATGCCCCTGATGAAGATTCCATGCCGTTACCATTCACACCCAATCCCATTTCTCTCTGGTCATCACCTGTCTGCCTTCTGTCAATATGGATTTATTTACTCTGGCATTTTCGTATGAATGGATTCGGTGCATATGTGGCCCTTTGTGGCTGGCTTCTTTCAATGGCAGACCCTCTCAAGGTTCACCATGATGGCACACGTACACAGTGGCCCCATGAATCCCTAGCCTTTTTTTTTTTTTTTTAAACCATGCATCGGTTGAAGGCCACGTCGATTAATTTTACCCTTGACTCATTTGAATAGCCTTTCCATGACTGCTGTGTACAAGTTTGATATTTGAACAGCTGTTTACAGATCTCCTGGGTATATACCTAGGGGTGGAATGTGTGGGTCAAGTGATGACGTTATGTTTCTTTCTTGTGGAAGCGCTGAACTGTTTGCCACAGTAGCCACACCAATGTAGGGTGCCATTAGCAGTGTCTGGAAGTTGTGCTTTCTCTACATGCTCAACGACACGACTTCTTCTGTCACTTTCATTGTAGTCATCTGTCTGTGGCTAGGATTTGCCTTTTCCTAACGGCTGCGGAAGCGGTCGTCTTCCCATGGGTTTGTTGCATGTGTCCATCTTCCTTGGAGACCAGAGCTGTCATTGAACGCATGCCTGGAAGAATGAGAACCAGACAATGGTCATGCCCCAGCCCAGCTCACAGGGTGCAAAGGGCTGGGTCCAGGTGAGCCCGATCACTCACGAGGTGTGCTGTCGTGCTGAACCTGGCAAATGACCTTCCTGCCGGCAGACCTAATGCTGCCATGTTGTGTTTCTTTTCTGCCACCCACAGGTCCGGGCTGCTGTAGGTGTGCACAGCTCAGAGTCAGTGATCGTTAGTCCTGCCCACTGGTAGGATATTCAGAGGGCTCACGGACTGTTTCAGATTGAGTCCGAGCTCGGGGCTTAAGAGCGACACGGGTCAGCGGTCAGCATAAAGGAACCTTCACAAGAACCCTCAGGCCCAGTAGTAGGGCGCGCGACATAGGACGTTCAGGGGAAGGTGGAGTCTGCAAGCACTAGGTCTAGGACAGTTTCTTGATGGTGGCTGGGTAGGAACTCTGGGCTTGATGTAGGTGCTTGGGTTGGTCATCGAGGTAGGGAGGCAGGCGGCTGGCTTTGACCCTTCGCCCCTGCTTCCCATGACCAGTCAGCAATCCCAATGCTGACACTGTGGGCCACCAGACTGTGCACATGCGTAATGCGTAAACCTCATGACCCTGCAGGGTATCTGAATAGCCCCTCAATGATGAAAAATGGTGAGCAAGCTTCAGAGAGTCCTGTGCTGGGCAACCTTAACCTGCATGCAGAAGTCATGGTCCCTGAAGTAATTCTTGTCCACTGAGACCCTGGGGCTTTTCCTCCGGGGAGGAAGAGAAAGATAATTTTTGTGTCTCCTGCTAGGGAACGAAACAGGTTTGTCCCTGAGGCTGGTGAATGGAAGTGACCAGTGTCAGGGCCGCGTGGAGGTCCTGTACCGAGGCTCCTGGGGCACCGTGTGTGACGACAGCTGGGACACCAATGACGCCGACGTGGTGTGCAGGCAACTGGGCTGTGGCCGGGCCGTGTCGGCCCCGGGAAGTGCCCGCTTTGGTGAGGGCTCAGGGCCCATTGTCCTGGACGACGTGCGCTGCTCCGGGCAAGAGTCCTACCTGTGGCGCTGCCCCCACAACGGCTGGAACTCGCACAACTGTCGCCATGGGGAGGACGCCAGTGTCATCTGCTCAGGTGAACCTCAAAACTCTTGGTCCCCCTCTAATGGCAATTGCCGAGAACCAAAATGCTCCTTCCTGCAAGGTCCCCACCTGACCTCTCCTGGATATCTGTGTCTGTAGGGCTCTTGGGCACAGCTGTCCCCTGAAGTGCCACAGAGGTGGCCCGCAGGGGCAGCTGCCCTCTCTCTGTGGACAGAAATTGCTTGGGATTATCAGTGACGCTGTGGGTGACAAGGTGCATTCACCATTCAGTGGGCAGGCAAAATGACCCCCTGCTTGTCAGCTGGATCGTCTGCTCGGTCCACATTTCCTGATTTCCTGGGGCCCTTTTCTCAAGGCGCACTTTTGGGAATGTGGTCGAAAGATGAGCCACCTTCACTCCTTTGTGGCCCTATGATTCTGGGTCGTCCATGAAGCCAACCTAGGGAGCAGGATTGCAGTCTAGATTGCGCATCTGGGGCGACAGTGATAGTAGTGGAGAAGGGGATGGATGTAGGGAATGGCTGGTGAGTGGTACATGGAACACTGATGAGCCACCTAGGACCCCGGGGCCTGAGCTTGGCCCCCTGCAGAAAGCCTGTGAAACCTTGTCAAGGCTGAGCGCATGGCACCTGGGATGAGAGGCTTGGGATCTTCGTAGCGTAACTGTTCAACCCATTCTAGCTGTTTCCACGTGGCGTGGATGCAGTGGTTCTGAGGGTGTTCGTGGGCCTGCTGGTGGCATTGCGTCTGCCGGAAAGCCAGTCCTCAGGCCCAGCAAGGCAGGCAATGGCAGTGGGACATAGGGTGGGGCTCCCAGAGGACTGAGAGATTCATGGAGGGCCCTTGCCGTATCTGCCCAAGGACACGTGGAGTCATCTGCTTGTGAGATTAGGCTGATTTCTTCAACCTTTGATCCAGTTGGAGCACCTGTGTGCTTTTGTGTCTGCCTTGAGGTTTTTTCTGTTACAGCTGTTCACCCCAAATGTACAGTTCGCCCGGGTGAGTCTCAGGTGACCCCACTGGGAATGTCTCTTGTCATGGTTCCCATCCTTCTTCTCAGCGCTCAGGGAGAAGCACCGCTCTTGGTGGAAATTATGGGTATCCCGTGTTCCTGCTTGTCAGTTAGTCACCACAGGGGTTCTTAAAGAGACCTGGAGCTCCAAGAGGCCCGTCTGGCCATCAGCCCAGGAGGTTTCATGTAGTTGTTTCAGGCTGTCCCAGGAGACAGCTGCGTGCAGGTTCGGGGAACTGGCCTGTGTGTCTGGATTTCAGCTGTAATGCAATCTGGGCCCACACGTTGGGTGGAACAAGGGACACGGATGACCACTGCCCTTCTCCCGAAGGGACCTCAGAGCATGCTGGATTCTCTCCATCGCTCGCTGTTTGGAACGCCCTCAGATTCATCTGTGTCCCGTGCATACCTCCAAAGCAGATGAACAGTGCCCTGCGGGTGAAGGTGTAACAAGTGATGGTGTGTTACAGGCACTAGGATATCTGACTCATTTCAGGTTGACCCAGCACCCCTCAGACATGCATACCTCAGGGTGGGTAGGATGCAAAGGCCCTCTGAGGGAGACAATGACATGCCAGGTTTCGAGATGGATGTGGACGGACCAGGTGGTCCTCCTGCAGAGCCTTCATCCCAACAGGGCTGGCCGAGCAGCAGGCCTGTGCAGCAAGGTGACAATTGCAGGTGTCAGTGGTCAAGAGGCCCGCCACACACTCTTTTCCAAGACTCCTTCCCGAGATGTCTACCTCTCGCTCTTCCCTCTGTCACGACTTCTGGGCCCCCGGGCCCCCTGTCTACCCACCTATAAGACCAACAAGGAGTAATATTTGTATCCCAAGTCCCTGGCTCACTCTCCTTCTACATAAGGTTTGGTTATGGAAGTCACAGGAGGAGACTCGGGGTGTGTCTTTGCTCTCTTTGCCCCTCTGTGTGTGTTTGGTAGCAGAAAGAGGTGACTCTCAGATCCCAGGTCTGAAGGTATGCGGATAGCCCCCTGACTCCAGTGGGATCGATGTTCCGTGCTGACCGTTCTGCAGGAGGTTAATGTAATGCTTGGAGGTCTGTCCAATCTCCTGAGACCTCCCTCATGGCTCGCAGGCCGTGGAGCGTAGCCTTGGGAAGAAGGGGGCCCATGTGCTAGCATTCCACCTTTCTTGCCACGTTGCAAGCAGGTCCTGGGGCTCTGCCCGAACCCAGGCAGGACCCTACAGAAGCCAACAAGCTGCCCCACAGGGCAGTGGTCTCGGCCTGACAGCGATGGCTGGAAGATGCCCTCGTGAGCATGCCCAGCGTGGATGGGGGTTGTCTTCCTACTCACATGCATTGCGTCATAGCGTCTTTTCCTGCATCGTGGCATCCTTTGGACAGGTCTGTCTAGGTGTCTCAGCTCTTAGGGTGCCTGGGCTGAAGATTAAGCTCTTGGCACGTTCGAAAAGGAACGATGCCCGGGGAAGACTGGCCGTGAGCAAGCTTTTGAGTCTGGACCAAGCCTTAATTAAGCCTTTGGCCAGAAGATAGACATGGACAGTGGGTTTTGTTCTTTGTCTTGCTAGGGAACGAGGCAGGTTTGTCCCTGAGGCTGGTGAATGGAGGTGACCGTTGTCAGGGCCGCGTGGAAGTCCTGTACCAAGGCTCCTGGGGCACCGTGTGTGACGACGACTGGGACATCAATGACGCCAACGTGGTGTGCAGGCAACTGGGCTGTGGCTGGGCCGTGTCGGCCCCGGGAAGTGCCCGCTTTGGTCAGGGCTCAGGGCCCATTGTCCTGGACAACGTGCGCTGCTCCGGGCAAGAGTCCTACCTGTGGCGCTGCCCCCACAACGGCTGGAACTCGCACAACTGTGTCCATAGTGAGGACGCCAGTGTCATCTGTTCAGGTGAGCCTCTTGTCGTTGGGAGTTTCTCTTGCTGTTGGGTACGGAAGAGAGACGTCATGTTCTGATCAGATCGTTGGAAGCTACCTATATAACATCCTTGTCTTCCTCACGTCTCCTCAACTCCCCTCCAGTGTCAGTGTCAGTTTTTGTCAGGCTGCCAGGTGTGGAGATGGTAAAGTAGGACACGTGCCAAACTGCCAGTCCCCGCGAAGCCGTTACTGGCCCTCCTGCAACATTGCAGGTGGCGGCCAGTGATCAGCCTGCTGAATGGAGGTCTCTCGCGGGGATCCCAGGGCTAGGATTGCAGACCAACCTGTATGTGTGTGGCTACGGCCGCCGCGGGTTTGGGGTCCTGAGCCCCTGACTGCATGTGCCCCGCTGGAGGGGTGATGCCGGGTCCGTGCGGCGGGTCTGTGGTGCGACGGGCCAGCTGCTTCTGCAATGACTGCCAGACAGACCTCGTCATGAGCCCTGCTTAGGCCTGAAAGATCAGCCGTGGCATGTTGGCGGGAGCTGGACTCCTCGGTGTTGCTGCCATGGTGAGCAGCTGAAAGCTCAAGGCACACGTTGGGTTTGTGTCAACTCGCTCACCACTCGTAGCCATGGAGCCAATCACCTTGACATGGGAAATCGTGTTCTTGGTGTGCCTGGCCCTTTGAAGAGGGTCGTCCTTCCAGGGTGTGGACGTCACGGGCCCTACCCTCCGTGGCTGGGGACCGGCATCGATGGCATCTGACCCGCTCAGATCCTTCCCCCTTGCGTCCGGTTGGGGCAGCTCTGTGCGGTGTCTCACGTGCTCTTGTCTCTTCACAGCTGCCCAGTCCCAGCCCACGACCGCACCAGGTGAGTTCTGCTGCCTCTTGACTCCTGAGCATCTATCTCCTCTTGTAAGCCAGCCCTGGCCCCAAACTTTACATCTAAGGGGGACTCTGGAGCTTTTCTCTCTCCTGGGCCTTCCTTGGTCCCTCTCAGTTATGTAGACACTTCCAGTTGAGCCCGCAACACACGGACTGTCCTTACTGGCCCAGTGAAATAAGAGTCCTCTGGGTACACCGTCCTCACTAAGACTTTAGGTGACAGACAAGGCAGTCTCGGGAACATTTCTGCTGGATTGCATTGCCTGGACCAAACACTCCATGTGTTGGGAGAATAGAGACGTTTTCACGTCCTACTTCCCACGTGGAGCCTACGTGATGCGTTTCCCAACAACAGGGTCATGACAGCACGGCAGTTAGCCTTGCACAGGGCACCACCTTGTTGCCGTTGTGGTGGACATTCGACGGTGGGATTTTGGCTCTTGGCAGCCTCTTGGCAGAGATCCCTTTCTGCTCTATCCGGCAGAACTCCTCAGATATCGCCACCATTGGTCCCACCTAATAGTCACTTGAGCCAACCTTGATTGACTCCACCTCCTTTCTAATTCTACTTTTTGTTTCTGTCTCTCTCCCTGTGTCTCCAGATTGGTGGTATACAAGTCCTTCCTACGGTAAGCATCCTTGATTTCCTGCCGAAATATTATCATCAACACCATAACCGACTGGCGTGGGTGAAATTCCTAAATGTGGGTTCGGCTTCCGCCCTAACCAGCGTATTCAGTGTGGCGCGTTCTGTTTCCGCATAAGAATTATGATTTCCTGCCACCTACCGGTTGTGGGACCTACTAGTCAGGAAGCCTTTGTTCACAAGTGACAGGAACCCAGCTCCACCTGTCTTATGCTAGGAGAGCATATGACATATGCCAATGTCCATAATGAGGACATTAGTGGTGAGTGGGTCTAGCTTCAGGAACAACGGGATGTACAAGTCCCAGGACCGGCTGCTCACAGTGTTTGTCTTAGCACCATTTTCTCTCATGTGCTCGGACTCATAATGGTTGTGCTTTGTGCGCATGAGGGGCCGATGCCAGCGCCAGGTCCCCGTGCCACCAGGAGAAGGACTCTGTTTGTCACCCATTCTCTGGCTGACTTGTCCTGGGAGGCCTCTGATACCTGCTTGGGAAGAGATGAGTCACCGGAACCAAGTGCATGGGCTCTGATTCCCGGGTCAGGGTCCCCATGGCCACCGTCCTATTCCTCAGGAGACAGGGACAAGATGTGATGCCAGGGCCTCCTTGACCCTCATGGACAGGGGTCTTGGCCACTTGACTTCATGGGTCCGATGGTGTCTGTACCTACAATCAAGGCAAGCGGATTCTGACCGAAAGAGGCTCTTCCCTGTCAGAGCTTTGTTCTGTCCCAAGTGCTCTCTGCTGAATGCTGCCCACATTTGCCCAGTCCAGGCACAGAAGCTTGCCTCTGCCAGGGGTGTCAGGCCATGTCGTGCTCTACTCTGGAGCTTGTCTCCGGTTTCGGGTCCAGTTCTGTGCTGACAGTGCAGTGTCCGTGGGGCCACTGAGAGGGCGTGGATTGCCCCTAGAGCCTGGTAGCTCGTCTTCCGTAGGGACCGTAGGGGTGTCTGCTCCTGCTTCTTTCAGTCCTACAGTAGGACGGGGATGATGGTCTGTGTGAGTCAGGACTGAAGCAAATGGCCAAATAGTGCTTGCTTTTCTGTCTTTGGGTCTCTGGGCATTACCGCTACCCCACAATTCCCCAGCCTAAGGTCTAGAGTCCGGAGTTTTTAGGATAGTCAGAGCGGTGCCACCATCACAGTATCTACTTCCAGAATTGTTCATGCCCCTGATGAAGATTCCATGCCGTTACCATTCACACCCAATCCCATTTCTCTCTGGTCATCACCTGTCTGCCTTCTGTCAATATGGATTTATTTACTCTGGCATTTTCGTATGAATGGATTCGGTGCATATGTGGCCCTTTGTGGCTGGCTTCTTTCAATGGCAGACCCTCTCAAGGTTCACCATGATGGCACACGTACACAGTGGCCCCATGAATCCCTAGCCTTTTTTTTTTTTTTTTAAACCATGCATCGGTTGAAGGCCACGTCGATTAATTTTACCCTTGACTCATTTGAATAGCCTTTCCATGACTGCTGTGTACAAGTTTGATATTTGAACAGCTGTTTACAGATCTCCTGGGTATATACCTAGGGGTGGAATGTGTGGGTCAAGTGATGACGTTATGTTTCTTTCTTGTGGAAGCGCTGAACTGTTTGCCACAGTAGCCACACCAATGTAGGGTGCCATTAGCAGTGTCTGGAAGTTGTGCTTTCTCTACATGCTCAACGACACGACTTCTTCTGTCACTTTCATTGTAGTCATCTGTCTGTGGCTAGGATTTGCCTTTTCCTAACGGCTGCGGAAGCGGTCGTCTTCCCATGGGTTTGTTGCATGTGTCCATCTTCCTTGGAGACCAGAGCTCTCATTGAACGCATGCCTGGAAGAATGAGAACCAGACAATGGTCATGCCCCAGCCCAGCTCACAGGGTGCAAAGGGCTGGGTCCAGGTGAGCCCGATCACTCACGAGGTGTGCTGTCGTGCTGAACCTGGCAAATGACCTTCCTGCCGGCAGACCTAATGCTGCCATGTTGTGTTTCTTTTCTGCCATCCACAGGTCCGGGCTGCTGTAGGTGTGCACAGCTCAGAGTCAGTGATCGTTAGTCCTGCCCACTGGTGGGATATTCAGAGGGCTCACGGACTGTTTCAGATTGAGTCCGAGCTCGGGGCTTAAGAGCGACACGGGTCAGCGGTCAGCATAAAGGAACCTTCACAAGAACCCTCAGGCCCAGTAGTAGGGCGCGCGACATAGGACGTTCAGGGGAAGGTGGAGTCTGCAAGCACTAGGTCTAGGACAGTTTCTTGATGGTGGCTGGGTAGGAACTCTGGGCTTGATGTAGGTGCTTGGGTTGGTCATCGAGGTAGGGAGGCAGGCGGCTGGCTTTGACCCTTCGCCCCTGCTTCCCATGACCAGTCAGCAATCCCAATGCTGACACTGTGGGCCACCAGACTGTGCACATGCGTAATGCGTAAACCTCATGACCCTGCAGGGTATCTGAATAGCCCCTCAATGATGAAAAATGGTGAGCAAGCTTCAGAGAGTCCTGTGCTGGGCAACCTTAACCTGCATGCAGAAGTCATGGTCCCTAAAGTAATTCTTGTCCACTGAGACCCTGGGGCTTTTCCTCCGGGGAGGAAGAGAAAGATAATTTTTGTGTCTCCTGCTAGGGAACGAAACAGGTTTGTCCCTGAGGCTGGTGAATGGAAGTGACCAGTGTCAGGGCCGCGTGGAGGTCCTGTACCGAGGCTCCTGGGGCACCGTGTGTGACGACAGCTGGGACACCAATGACGCCGACGTGGTGTGCAGGCAACTGGGCTGTGGCCGGGCCGTGTCGGCCCCGGGAAGTGCCCGCTTTGGTGAGGGCTCAGGGCCCATTGTCCTGGACGACGTGCGCTGCTCCGGGCAAGAGTCCTACCTGTGGCGCTGCCCCCACAACGGCTGGAACTCGCACAACTGTCGCCATGGGGAGGACGCCAGTGTCATCTGCTCAGGTGAACCTCAAAACTCTTGGTCCCCCTCTAATGGCAATTGCCGAGAACCAAAATGCTCCTTCCTGCAAGGTCCCCACCTGACCTCTCCTGGATATCTGTGTCTGTAGGGCTCTTGGGCACAGCTGTCCCCTGAAGTGCCACAGAGGTGGCCCGCAGGGGCAGCTGCCCTCTCTCTGTGGACAGAAATTGCTTGGGATTATCAGTGACGCTGTGGGTGACAAGGTGCATTCACCATTCAGTGGGCAGGCAAAATGACCCCCTGCTTGTCAGCTGGATCATCTGCTCGGTCCACATTTCCTGATTTCCTGGGGCCCTTTTCTCAAGGCGCACTTTTGGGAATGTGGTCGAAAGATGAGCCACCTTCACTCCTTTGTGGCCCTATGATTCTGGGTCGTCCATGAAGCCAACCTAGGGAGCAGGATTGCAGTCTAGATTGCGCATCTGGGGCGACAGTGATAGTAGTGGCGAAGGGGATGGATGTAGGGAATGGCTGGTGAGTGGTACATGGAACACTGATGAGCCACCTAGGACCCCGGGGCCTGAGCTTGGCCCCCTGCAGAAAGCCTGTGAAACCTTGTCAAGGCTGAGCGCATGGCACCTGGGATGAGAGGCTTGGGATCTTCGTAGCGTAACTGTTCAACCCATTCTAGCTGTTTCCACGTGGCGTGGATGCAGTGGTTCTGAGGGTGTTCGTGGGCCTGCTGGTGGCATTGCGTCTGCCGGAAAGCCAGTCCTCAGGCCCAGCAAGGCAGGCAATGGCAGTGGGACATAGGGTGGGGCTCCCAGAGGACTGAGAGATTCATGGAGGGCCCTTGCCGTATCTGCCCAAGGACACGTGGAGTCATCTGCTTGTGAGATTGGGCTGATTTCTTCAACCTTTGATCCAGTTGGAGCACCTGTGTGCTTTTGTGTCTGCCTTGAGGTTTTTTCTGTTACAGCTGTTCACCCCAAATGTACAGTTTGCCCGGGTGAGTCTCAGGTGACCCCACTGGGAATGTCTCTTGTCATGGTTCCCATCCTTCTTCTCAGCGCTCAGGGAGAAGCACCGCTCTTGGTGGAAATTATGGGTATCCCGTGTTCCTGCTTGTCAGTTAGTCACCACAGGGGTTCTTAAAGAGACCTGGAGCTCCAAGAGGCCCGTCTGGCCATCAGCCCAGGAGGTTTCATGTAGTTGTTTCAGGCTGTCCCAGGAGACAGCTGCGTGCAGGTTCGGGGAACTGGCCTGTGTGTCTGGATTTCAGCTGTAATGCAATCTGGGCCGACACGTTGGGTGGAACAAGGGACACGGATGACCACTGCCCTTCTCCCGAAGGGACCTCAGAGCATGCTGGATTCTCTCCATCGCTCGCTGTTTGGAACGCCCTCAGATTCATCTGTGTCCCGTGCATACCTCCAAAGCAGATGAACAGTGCCCTGCGGGTGAAGGTGTAACAAGTGATGGTGTGTTACAGGCACTAGGATATCTGACTCATTTCAGGTTGACCCAGCACCCCTCAGACATGCATACCTCAGGGTGGGTAGGATGCAAAGGCCCTCTGAGGGAGACAATGACATGCCAGGTTTCGAGATGGATGTGGACGGACCAGGTGGTCCTCCTGCAGAGCCTTCATCCCAACAGGGCTGGCCGAGCAGCAGGCCTGTGCAGCAAGGTGACAATTGCAGGTGTCAGTGGTCAAGAGGCCCGCCACACACTCTTTTCCAAGACTCCTTCCCGAGATGTCTACCTCTCGCTCTTCCCTCTGTCACGACTTCTGGGCCCCCGGGCCCCCTGTCTGCCCACCTATAAGACCAACAAGGAGTAATATTTGTATCCCAAGTCCCTGGCTCACTCTCCTTCTACATAAGGTTTGGTTATGGAAGTCACAGGAGGAGACTCGGGGTGTGTCTTTGCTCTCTTTGCCCCTCTGTGTGTGTTTGGTAGCAGAAAGAGGTGACTCTCAGATCCCAGGTCTGAAGGTATGCGGATAGCCCCCTGACTCCAGTGGGATCGATGTTCCGTGCTGACCGTTCTGCAGGAGGTTAATGTAATGCTTGGAGGTCTGTCCAATCTCCTGAGACCTCCCTCATGGCTCCCAGGCCGTGGAGCGTAGCCTTGGGAAGAAGGGGGCCCATGTGCTAGCATTCCACCTTTCTTGCCACGTTGCAAGCAGGTCCTGGGGCTCTGCCCGAACCCAGGCAGGACCCTACAGAAGCCAACAAGCTGCCCCACAGGGCAGTGGTCTCGGCCTGACAGCGATGGCTGGAAGATGCCCTCGTGAGCATGCCCAGCGTGGATGGGGGTTGTCTTCCTACTCACACGCATTGCGTCATAGCGTCTTTTCCTGCATCGTGGCATCCTTTGGACAGGTCTGTCTAGGTGTCTCAGCTCTTAGGGTGCCTGGGCTGAAGATTAAGCTCTTGGCACGTTCGAAAAGGAACGATGCCCGGGGAAGACTGGCCGTGAGCAAGCTTTTGAGTCTGGACCAAGCCTTAATTAAGCCTTTGGCCAGAAGATAGACATGGACAGTGGGTTTTGTTCTTTGTCTTGCTAGGGAACGAGGCAGGTTTGTCCCTGAGGCTGGTGAATGGAGGTGACCGTTGTCAGGGCCGCGTGGAAGTCCTGTACCAAGGCTCCTGGGGCACCGTGTGTGACGACGACTGGGACATCAATGACGCCAACGTGGTGTGCAGGCAACTGGGCTGTGGCTGGGCCGTGTCGGCCCCGGGAAGTGCCCGCTTTGGTCAGGGCTCAGGGCCCATTGTCCTGGACAACGTGCGCTGCTCCGGGCAAGAGTCCTACCTGTGGCGCTGCCCCCACAACGGCTGGAACTCGCACAACTGTGTCCATAGTGAGGACGCCAGTGTCATCTGTTCAGGTGAGCCTCTTGTCGTTGGGAGTTTCTCTTGCTGTTGGGTACGGAAGAGAGACGTCATGTTCTGATCAGATCGTTGGAAGCTACCTATATAACATCCTTGTCTTCCTCACGTCTCCTCAACTCCCCTCCAGTGTCAGTGTCAGTGTCAGTTTTTGTCAGGCTGCCAGGTGTGGAGATGGTAAAGTAGGACACGTGCCAAACTGCCAGTCCCCGCGAAGCCGTTACTGGCCCTCCTGCAACATTGCAGGTGGCGGCCAGTGATCAGCCTGCTGAATGGAGGTCTCTCGCGGGGATCCCAGGGCTAGGATTGCAGACCAACCTGTATGTGTGTGGCTACGGCCGCCGCGGGTTTGGGGTCCTGAGCCCCTGACTGCATGTGCCCCGCTGGAGGGGTGATGCCGGGTCCGTGCGGCGGGTCTGTGGTGCGACGGGCCAGCTGCTTCTGCAATGACTGCCAGACAGACCTCGTCATGAGCCCTGCTTAGGCCTGAAAGATCAGCCGTGGCATGTTGGCGGGAGCTGGACTCCTCGGTGTTGCTGCCATGGTGAGCAGCTGAAAGCTCAAGGCACACGTTGGGTTTGTGTCAACTCGCTCACCACTCGTAGCCATGGAGCCAATCACCTTGACATGGGAAATCGTGTTCTTGGTGTGCCTGGCCCTTTGAAGAGGGTCGTCCTTCCAGGGTGTGGACGTCACGGGCCCTACCCTCCGTGGCTGGGGACCGGCATCGATGGCATCTGACCCGCTCAGATCCTTCCCCCTTGCGTCCGGTTGGGGCAGCTCTGTGCGGTGTCTCACGTGCTCTTGTCTCTTCACAGCTGCCCAGTCCCAGCCCACGACCGCACCAGGTGAGTTCTGCTGCCTCTTGACTCCTGAGCATCTATCTCCTCTTGTAAGCCAGCCCTGGCCCCAAACTTTACATCTAAGGGGGACTCTGGAGCTTTTCTCTCTCCTGGGCCTCCCTTGGTCCCTCTCAGTTATGTAGACACTTCCAGTTGAGCCCGCAACACACGGACTGTCCTTACTGGCCCAGTGAAATAAGAGTCCTCTGGGTACACCGTCCTCACTAAGACTTTAGGTGACAGACAAGGCAGTCTCGGGAACATTTCTGCTGGATTGCATTGCCTGGGCCAAACGCTCCATGTGTTGGGAGAATAGAGACGTTTTCACGTCCTACTTCCCACGTGGAGCCTACGTGATGCGTTTCCCAACAACAGGGTCATGACAGCACGGCAGTTAGCCTTGCACAGGGCACCACCTTGTTGCCGTTGTGGTGGACATTCGACGGTGGGATTTTGGCTCTTGGCAGCCTCTTGGCAGAGATCCCTTTCTGCTCTATCCGGCAGAACTCCTCAGATATCGCCACCATTGGTCCCACCTAATAGTCACTTGAGCCAACCTTGATTGACTCCACCTCCTTTCTAATTCTACTTTTTGTTTCTGTCTCTCTCCCTGTGTCTCCAGATTGGTGGTATACAAGTCCTTCCTACGGTAAGCATCCTTGATTTCCTGCCGAAATATTATCATCAACACCATAACCGACTGGCGTGGGTGAAATTCCTAAATGTGGGTTCGGCTTCCGCCCTAACCAGCGTATTCAGTGTGGGGCGTTCTGTTTCCCCATAAGAATTGTGATTTCCTGCCACCTACCGGTTGTGGGACCTACTAGTCAGGAAGCCTTTGTTCACAAGTGACAGGAACCCAGCTCCACCTGTCTTATGCTAGGAGAGCATATGACATATGCCAATGTCCATAATGAGGACATTAGTGGTGAGTGGGTCTAGCTTCAGGAACAACGGGATGTACAAGTCCCAGGACCGGCTGCTCACAGTGTTTGTCTTAGCACCATTTTCTCTCATGTGCTCGGACTCATAATGGTTGTGCTTTGTGCGCATGAGGGGCCGATGCCAGCGCCAGGTCCCCGTGCCACCAGGAGAAGGACTCTGTTTGTCACCCATTCTCTGGCTGACTTGTCCTGGGAGGCCTCTGATACCTGCTTGGGAAGAGATGAGTCACCGGAAGCAAGTGCATGGGCTCTGATTCCCGGGTCAGGGTCCCCATGGCCACCGTCCTATTCCTCAGGAGACAGGGACAAGATGTGATACCAGGGCCTCCTTGACCCTCATGGACAGGGGTCTTGGCCACTTGACTTCATGGGTCCGATGGTGTCTGTACCTACAATCAAGGCAAGCGGATTCTGACCGAAAGAGGCTCTTCCCTGTCAGAGCTTTGTTCTGTCCCAAGTGCTCTCTGCTGAATGCTGCCCACATTTGCCCAGTCCAGGCACAGAAGCTTGCCTCTGCCAGGGGTGTCAGGCCATGTCGTGCTCTACTCTGGAGCTTGTCTCCGGTTTCGGGTCCAGTTCTGTGCTGACAGTGCAGTGTCCGTGGGGCCACTGAGAGGGCGTGGATTGCCCCTAGAGCCTGGTAGCTCGTCTTCCGTAGGGACCGTAGGGGTGTCTGCTCCTGCTTCTTTCAGTCCTACAGTAGGACGGGGATGATGGTCTGTGTGAGTCAGGACTGAAGCAAATGGCCAAATAGTGCTTGCTTTTCTGTCTTTGGGTCTCTGGGCATTACCGCTACCCCACAATTCCCCAGCCTAAGGTCTAGAGTCCGGAGTTTTTAGGATAGTCAGAGCGGTGCCACCATCACAGTATCTACTTCCAGAATTGTTCATGCCCCTGATGAAGATTCCATGCCGTTACCATTCACACCCAATCCCATTTCTCTCTGGTCATCACCTGTCTGCCTTCTGTCAATATGGATTTATTTACTCTGGCATTTTCGTATGAATGGATTCGGTGCATATGTGGCCCTTTGTGGCTGGCTTCTTTCAATGGCAGACCCTCTCAAGGTTCACCATGATGGCACACGTACACAGTGGCCCCATGAATCCCTAGCCTTTTTTTTTTTTTTTTAAACCATGCATCGGTTGAAGGCCACGTCGATTAATTTTACCCTTGACTCATTTGAATAGCCTTTCCATGACTGCTGTGTACAAGTTTGATATTTGAACAGCTGTTTACAGATCTCCTGGGTATATACCTAGGGGTGGAATGTGTGGGTCAAGTGATGACGTTATGTTTCTTTCTTGTGGAAGCGCTGAACTGTTTGCCACAGTAGCCACACCAATGTAGGGTGCCATTAGCAGTGTCTGGAAGTTGTGCTTTCTCTACATGCTCAACGACACGACTTCTTCTGTCACTTTCATTGTAGTCATCTGTCTGTGGCTAGGATTTGCCTTTTCCTAACGGCTGCGGAAGCGGTCGTCTTCCCATGGGTTTGTTGCATGTGTCCATCTTCCTTGGAGACCAGAGCTCTCATTGAACGCATGCCTGGAAGAATGAGAACCAGACAATGGTCATGCCCCAGCCCAGCTCACAGGGTGCAAAGGGCTGGGTCCAGGTGAGCCCGATCACTCACGAGGTGTGCTGTCGTGCTGAACCTGGCAAATGACCTTCCTGCCGGCAGACCTAATGCTGCCATGTTGTGTTTCTTTTCTGCCACCCACAGGTCCGGGCTGCTGTAGGTGTGCACAGCTCAGAGTCAGTGATCGTTAGTCCTGCCCACTGGTAGGATATTCAGAGGGCTCACGGACTGTTTCAGATTGAGTCCGAGCTCGGGGCTTAAGAGCGACACGGGTCAGCGGTCAGCATAAAGGAACCTTCACAAGAACCCTCAGGCCCAGTAGTAGGGCGCGCGACATAGGACGTTCAGGGGAAGGTGGAGTCTGCAAGCACTAGGTCTAGGACAGTTTCTTGATGGTGGCTGGGTAGGAACTCTGGGCTTGATGTAGGTGCTTGGGTTGGTCATCGAGGTAGGGAGGCAGGCGGCTGGCTTTGACCCTTCGCCCCTGCTTCCCATGACCAGTCAGCAATCCCAATGCTGACACTGTGGGCCACCAGACTGTGCACATGCGTAATGCGTAAACCTCATGACCCTGCAGGGTATCTGAATAGCCCCTCAATGATGAAAAATGGTGAGCAAGCTTCAGAGAGTCCTGTGCTGGGCAACCTTAACCTGCATGCAGAAGTCATGGTCCCTGAAGTAATTCTTGTCCACTGAGACCCTGGGGCTTTTCCTCCGGGGAGGAAGAGAAAGATAATTTTTGTGTCTCCTGCTAGGGAACGAAACAGGTTTGTCCCTGAGGCTGGTGAATGGAAGTGACCAGTGTCAGGGCCGCGTGGAGGTCCTGTACCGAGGCTCCTGGGGCACCGTGTGTGACGACAGCTGGGACACCAATGACGCCGACGTGGTGTGCAGGCAACTGGGCTGTGGCCGGGCCGTGTCGGCCCCGGGAAGTGCCCGCTTTGGTGAGGGCTCAGGGCCCATTGTCCTGGACGACGTGCGCTGCTCCGGGCAAGAGTCCTACCTGTGGCGCTGCCCCCACAACGGCTGGAACTCGCACAACTGTCGCCATGGGGAGGACGCCAGTGTCATCTGCTCAGGTGAACCTCAAAACTCTCATGGCGATTACTGAGAACCGACACACTCCTTTCTCCAGGGTCTCCACCCAACCTCTCCTGGATATCTGTGTCTCTAGGTCTCCTGGGCACAGCTGTCCCCTGAAGTGCCACAGAGGAGGACCGCAGGGGCAGCTGCCCTCTCTCTGTGGACAGAAATTGCTTGGGATTATCAGTGACACTGTGGGTGACAAGGTGCATTCCCCATTCAGTGGGCAGGCAAAATGACCCCCTGCTTGTCAGCTGGATCGTCTGCTCGGTCCACATTTCCTGATTTCCTGGGGCCCTTTTCTCAAGGCGCACTTTTGGGAATGTGGTCGAAAGATGAGCCACCTTCACTCCTTTGTGGCCCTATGATTCTGGGTCGTCCATGAAGCCAACCTAGGGAGCAGGATTGCAGTCTAGATTGCGCATCTGGGGCGACAGTGATAGTAGTGGCGAAGGGGATGGATGTAGGGAATGGCTGGTGAGTGGTACATGGAACACTGATGAGCCACCTAGGACCCCGGGGCCTGAGCTTGGCCCCCTGCAGAAAGCCTGTGAAACCTTGTCAAGGCTGAGCGCATGGCACCTGGGATGAGAGGCTTGGGATCTTCGTAGCGTAACTGTTCAACCCATTCTAGCTGTTTCCACGTGGCGTGGATGCAGTGGTTCTGAGGGTGTTCGTGGGCCTGCTGGTGGCATTGCGTCTGCCGGAAAGCCAGTCCTCAGGCCCAGCAAGGCAGGCAATGGCAGTGGGACATAGGGTGGGGCTCCCAGAGGACTGAGAGATTCATGGAGGGCCCTTGCCGTATCTGCCCAAGGACACGTGGAGTCATCTGCTTGTGAGATTAGGCTGATTTCTTCAACCTTTGATCCAGTTGGAGCACCTGTGTGCTTTTGTGTCTGCCTTGAGGTTTTTTCTGTTACAGCTGTTCACCCCAAATGTACAGTTCGCCCGGGTGAGTCTCAGGTGACCCCACTGGGAATGTCTCTTGTCATGGTTCCCATCCTTCTTCTCAGCGCTCAGGGAGAAGCACCGCTCTTGGTGGAAATTATGGGTATCCCGTGTTCCTGCTTGTCAGTTAGTCACCACAGGGGTTCTTAAAGAGACCTGGAGCTCCAAGAGGCCCGTCTGGCCATCAGCCCAGGAGGTTTCATGTAGTTGTTTCAGGCTGTCCCAGGAGACAGCTGCGTGCAGGTTCGGGGAACTGGCCTGTGTGTCTGGATTTCAGCTGTAATGCAATCTGGGCTGACACGTTGGGTGGAACAGTGGACACGGATGACCACTGCCCTTCTCCCGAAGGGACCTCAGAGCATGCTGGATTCTCTCCATCGCTCGCTGTTTGGAACACCCTCAGATTCATCTGTGTCCCGTGCATATCTCCAAAGCAGATGAACAGTGCCCTGCGGGTGAAGGTGTAACAAGTGATGGTGTGTTACAGGCACTAGGATATCTGACTCATTTCAGGTTGACCCAGCACCCCTCAGACATGCATACCTCAGGGTGGGTAGGATGCAAAGGCCCTCTGAGGGAGACAATGACATGCCAGGTTTCGAGATGGATGTGGACGGACCAGGTGGTCCTCCTGCAGAGCCTTCATCCCAACAGGGCTGGCCGAGCAGCAGGCCTGTGCAGCAAGGTGACAATTGCAGGTGTCAGTGGTCAAGAGGCCCGCCACACACTCTTTTCCAAGACTCCTTCCCGAGATGTCTACCTCTCGCTCTTCCCTCTGTCACGACTTCTGGGCCCCCGGGCCCCCTGTCTGCCCACCTATAAGACCAACAAGGAGTAATATTTGTATCCCAAGTCCCTGGCTCACTCTCCTTCTACATAAGGTTTGGTTATGGAAGTCACAGGAGGAGACTCGGGGTGTGTCTTTGCTCTCTTTGCCCCTCTGTGTGTGTTTGGTAGCAGAAAGAGGTGACTCTCAGATCCCAGGTCTGAAGGTATGCGGATAGCCCCCTGACTCCAGTGGGATCGATGTTCCGTGCTGACCGTTCTGCAGGAGGTTAATGTAATGCTTGGAGGTCTGTCCAATCTCCTGAGACCTCCCTCATGGCTCCCAGGCCGTGGAGCGTAGCCTTGGGAAGAAGGGGGCCCATGTGCTAGCATTCCACCTTTCTTGCCACGTTGCAAGCAGGTCCTGGGGCTCTGCCCGAACCCAGGCAGGACCCTACAGAAGCCAACAAGCTGCCCCACAGGGCAGTGGTCTCGGCCTGACAGCGATGGCTGGAAGATGCCCTCGTGAGCATGCCCAGCGTGGATGGGGGTTGTCTTCCTACTCACATGCATTGCGTCATAGCGTCTTTTCCTGCATCGTGGCATCCTTTGGACAGGTCTGTCTAGGTGTCTCAGCTCTTAGGGTGCCTGGGCTGAAGATTAAGCTCTTGGCACGTTCGAAAAGGAACGATGCCCGGGGAAGACTGGCCGTGAGCAAGCTTTTGAGTCTGGACCAAGCCTTAATTAAGCCTTTGGCCAGAAGATAGACATGGACAGTGGGTTTTGTTCTTTGTCTTGCTAGGGAACGAGGCAGGTTTGTCCCTGAGGCTGGTGAATGGAGGTGACCGTTGTCAGGGCCGCGTGGAAGTCCTGTACCAAGGCTCCTGGGGCACCGTGTGTGACGACGACTGGGACATCAATGACGCCAACGTGGTGTGCAGGCAACTGGGCTGTGGCTGGGCCGTGTCGGCCCCGGGAAGTGCCCGCTTTGGTCAGGGCTCAGGGCCCATTGTCCTGGACAACGTGCGCTGCTCCGGGCAAGAGTCCTACCTGTGGCGCTGCCCCCACAACGGCTGGAACTCGCACAACTGTGTCCATAGTGAGGACGCCAGTGTCATCTGTTCAGGTGAGCCTCTTGTCGTTGGGAGTTTCTCTTGCTGTTGGGTACGGAAGAGAGACGTCATGTTCTGATCAGATCGTTGGAAGCTACCTATATAACATCCTTGTCTTCCTCACGTCTCCTCAACTCCCCTCCAGTGTCAGTGTCAGTTTTTGTCAGGCTGCCAGGTGTGGAGATGGTAAAGTAGGACACGTGCCAAACTGCCAGTCCCCGCGAAGCCGTTACTGGCCCTCCTGCAACATTGCAGGTGGCGGCCAGTGATCAGCCTGCTGAATGGAGGTCTCTCGCGGGGATCCCAGGGCTAGGATTGCAGACCAACCTGTATGTGTGTGGCTACGGCCGCCGCGGGTTTGGGGTCCTGAGCCCCTGACTGCATGTGCCCCGCTGGAGGGGTGATGCCGGGTCCGTGCGGCGGGTCTGTGGTGCGACGGGCCAGCTGCTTCTGCAATGACTGCCAGACAAACCTCGTCATGAGCCCTGCTTAGGCCTGAAAGATCAGCCGTGGCATGTTGGCGGGAGCTGGACTCCTCGGTGTTGCTGCCATGGTGAGCAGCTGAAAGCTCAAGGCACACGTTGGGTTTGTGTCAACTCGCTCACCACTCGTAGCCATGGAGCCAATCACCTTGACATGGGAAATCGTGTTCTTGGTGTGCCTGGCCCTTTGAAGAGGGTCGTCCTTCCAGGGTGTGGACGTCACGGGCCCTACCCTCCGTGGCTGGGGACCGGCATCGATGGCATCTGACCCGCTCAGATCCTTCCCCCTTGCGTCCGGTTGGGGCAGCTCTGTGCGGTGTCTCACGTGCTCTTGTCTCTTCACAGCTGCCCAGTCCCAGCCCACGACCGCACCAGGTGAGTTCTGCTGCCTCTTGACTCCTGAGCATCTATCTCCTCTTGTAAGCCAGCCCTGGCCCCAAACTTTACATCTAAGGGGGACTCTGGAGCTTTTCTCTCTCCTGGGCCTCCCTTGGTCCCTCTCAGTTATGTAGACACTTCCAGTTGAGCCCGCAACACACGGACTGTCCTTACTGGCCCAGTGAAATAAGAGTCCTCTGGGTACACCGTCCTCACTAAGACTTTAGGTGACAGACAAGGCAGTCTCGGGAACATTTCTGCTGGATTGCATTGCCTGGGCCAAACGCTCCATGTGTTGGGAGAATAGAGACGTTTTCACGTCCTACTTCCCACGTGGAGCCTACGTGATGCGTTTCCCAACAACAGGGTCATGACAGCACGGCAGTTAGCCTTGCACAGGGCACCACCTTGTTGCCGTTGTGGTGGACATTCGACGGTGGGATTTTGGCTCTTGGCAGCCTCTTGGCAGAGATCCCTTTCTGCTCTATCCGGCAGAACTCCTCAGATATCGCCACCATTGGTCCCACCTAATAGTCACTTGAGCCAACCTTGATTGACTCCACCTCCTTTCTAATTCTACTTTTTGTTTCTGTCTCTCTCCCTGTGTCTCCAGATTGGTGGTATACAAGTCCTTCCTACGGTAAGCATCCTTGATTTCCTGCCGAAATATTATCATCAACACCATAACCGACTGGCGTGGGTGAAATTCCTAAATGTGGGTTCGGCTTCCGCCCTAACCAGCGTATTCAGTGTGGGGCGTTCTGTTTCCCCATAAGAATTGTGATTTCCTGCCACCTACCGGTTGTGGGACCTACTAGTCAGGAAGCCTTTGTTCACAAGTGACAGGAACCCAGCTCCACCTGTCTTATGCTAGGAGAGCATATGACATATGCCAATGTCCATAATGAGGACATTAGTGGTGAGTGGGTCTAGCTTCAGGAACAACGGGATGTACAAGTCCCAGGACCGGCTGCTCACAGTGTTTGTCTTAGCACCATTTTCTCTCATGTGCTCGGACTCATAATGGTTGTGCTTTGTGCGCATGAGGGGCCGATGCCAGCGCCAGGTCCCCGTGCCACCAGGAGAAGGACTCTGTTTGTCACCCATTCTCTGGCTGACTTGTCCTGGGAGGCCTCTGATACCTGCTTGGGAAGAGATGAGTCACCGGAAGCAAGTGCATGGGCTCTGATTCCCGGGTCAGGGTCCCCATGGCCACCGTCCTATTCCTCAGGAGACAGGGACAAGATGTGATACCAGGGCCTCCTTGACCCTCATGGACAGGGGTCTTGGCCACTTGACTTCATGGGTCCGATGGTGTCTGTACCTACAATCAAGGCAAGCGGATTCTGACCGAAAGAGGCTCTTCCCTGTCAGAGCTTTGTTCTGTCCCAAGTGCTCTCTGCTGAATGCTGCCCACATTTGCCCAGTCCAGGCACAGAAGCTTGCCTCTGCCAGGGGTGTCAGGCCATGTCGTGCTCTACTCTGGAGCTTGTCTCCGGTTTCGGGTCCAGTTCTGTGCTGACAGTGCAGTGTCCGTGGGGCCACTGAGAGGGCGTGGATTGCCCCTAGAGCCTGGTAGCTCGTCTTCCGTAGGGACCGTAGGGGTGTCTGCTCCTGCTTCTTTCAGTCCTACAGTAGGACGGGGATGATGGTCTGTGTGAGTCAGGACTGAAGCAAATGGCCAAATAGTGCTTGCTTTTCTGTCTTTGGGTCTCTGGGCATTACCGCTACCCCACAATTCCCCAGCCTAAGGTCTAGAGTCCGGAGTTTTTAGGATAGTCAGAGCGGTGCCACCATCACAGTATCTACTTCCAGAATTGTTCATGCCCCTGATGAAGATTCCATGCCGTTACCATTCACACCCAATCCCATTTCTCTCTGGTCATCACCTGTCTGCCTTCTGTCAATATGGATTTATTTACTCTGGCATTTTCGTATGAATGGATTCGGTGCATATGTGGCCCTTTGTGGCTGGCTTCTTTCAATGGCAGACCCTCTCAAGGTTCACCATGATGGCACACGTACACAGTGGCCCCATGAATCCCTAGCCTTTTTTTTTTTTTTTTAAACCATGCATCGGTTGAAGGCCACGTCGATTAATTTTACCCTTGACTCATTTGAATAGCCTTTCCATGACTGCTGTGTACAAGTTTGATATTTGAACAGCTGTTTACAGATCTCCTGGGTATATACCTAGGGGTGGAATGTGTGGGTCAAGTGATGACGTTATGTTTCTTTCTTGTGGAAGCGCTGAACTGTTTGCCACAGTAGCCACACCAATGTAGGGTGCCATTAGCAGTGTCTGGAAGTTGTGCTTTCTCTACATGCTCAACGACACGACTTCTTCTGTCACTTTCATTGTAGTCATCTGTCTGTGGCTAGGATTTGCCTTTTCCTAACGGCTGCGGAAGCGGTCGTCTTCCCATGGGTTTGTTGCATGTGTCCATCTTCCTTGGAGACCAGAGCTCTCATTGAACGCATGCCTGGAAGAATGAGAACCAGACAATGGTCATGCCCCAGCCCAGCTCACAGGGTGCAAAGGGCTGGGTCCAGGTGAGCCCGATCACTCACGAGGTGTGCTGTCGTGCTGAACCTGGCAAATGACCTTCCTGCCGGCAGACCTAATGCTGCCATGTTGTGTTTCTTTTCTGCCACCCACAGGTCCGGGCTGCTGTAGGTGTGCACAGCTCAGAGTCAGTGATCGTTAGTCCTGCCCACTGGTAGGATATTCAGAGGGCTCACGGACTGTTTCAGATTGAGTCCGAGCTCGGGGCTTAAGAGCGACACGGGTCAGCGGTCAGCATAAAGGAACCTTCACAAGAACCCTCAGGCCCAGTAGTAGGGCGCGCGACATAGGACGTTCAGGGGAAGGTGGAGTCTGCAAGCACTAGGTCTAGGACAGTTTCTTGATGGTGGCTGGGTAGGAACTCTGGGCTTGATGTAGGTGCTTGGGTTGGTCATCGAGGTAGGGAGGCAGGCGGCTGGCTTTGACCCTTCGCCCCTGCTTCCCATGACCAGTCAGCAATCCCAATGCTGACACTGTGGGCCACCAGACTGTGCACATGCGTAATGCGTAAACCTCATGACCCTGCAGGGTATCTGAATAGCCCCTCAATGATGAAAAATGGTGAGCAAGCTTCAGAGAGTCCTGTGCTGGGCAACCTTAACCTGCATGCAGAAGTCATGGTCCCTGAAGTAATTCTTGTCCACTGAGACCCTGGGGCTTTTCCTCCGGGGAGGAAGAGAAAGATAATTTTTGTGTCTCCTGCTAGGGAACGAAACAGGTTTGTCCCTGAGGCTGGTGAATGGAAGTGACCAGTGTCAGGGCCGCGTGGAGGTCCTGTACCGAGGCTCCTGGGGCACCGTGTGTGACGACAGCTGGGACACCAATGACGCCGACGTGGTGTGCAGGCAACTGGGCTGTGGCCGGGCCGTGTCGGCCCCGGGAAGTGCCCGCTTTGGTGAGGGCTCAGGGCCCATTGTCCTGGACGACGTGCGCTGCTCCGGGCAAGAGTCCTACCTGTGGCGCTGCCCCCACAACGGCTGGAACTCGCACAACTGTCGCCATGGGGAGGACGCCAGTGTCATCTGCTCAGGTGAACCTCAAAACTCTCATGGCGATTACTGAGAACCGACACACTCCTTTCTCCAGGGTCTCCACCCAACCTCTCCTGGATATCTGTGTCTCTAGGTCTCCTGGGCACAGCTGTCCCCTGAAGTGCCACAGAGGTGGCCCGCAGGGGCAGCTGCCCTCTCTCTGTGGACAGAAATTGCTTGGGATTATCAGTGACACTGTGGGTGACAAGGTGCATTCCCCATTCAGTGGGCAGGCAAAATGACCCCCTGCTTGTCAGCTGGATCGTCTGCTCGGTCCACATTTCCTGATTTCCTGGGGCCCTTTTCTCAAGGCGCACTTTTGGGAATGTGGTCGAAAGATGAGCCACCTTCACTCCTTTGTGGCCCTATGATTCTGGGTCGTCCATGAAGCCAACCTAGGGAGCAGGATTGCAGTCTAGATTGCGCATCTGGGGCGACAGTGATAGTAGTGGCGAAGGGGATGGATGTAGGGAATGGCTGGTGAGTGGTACATGGAACACTGATGAGCCACCTAGGACCCCGGGGCCTGAGCTTGGCCCCCTGCAGAAAGCCTGTGAAACCTTGTCAAGGCTGAGCGCATGGCACCTGGGATGAGAGGCTTGGGATCTTCGTAGCGTAACTGTTCAACCCATTCTAGCTGTTTCCACGTGGCGTGGATGCAGTGGTTCTGAGGGTGTTCGTGGGCCTGCTGGTGGCATTGCGTCTGCCGGAAAGCCAGTCCTCAGGCCCAGCAAGGCAGGCAATGGCAGTGGGACATAGGGTGGGGCTCCCAGAGGACTGAGAGATTCATGGAGGGCCCTTGCCGTATCTGCCCAAGGACACGTGGAGTCATCTGCTTGTGAGATTAGGCTGATTTCTACAACCTTTGATCCAGTTGGAGCACCTGTGTGCTTTTGTGTCTGCCTTGAGGTTTTTTCTGTTACAGCTGTTCACCCCAAATGTACAGTTTGCCCGGGTGAGTCTCAGGTGACCCCACTGGGAATGTCTCTTGTCATGGTTCCCATCCTTCTTCTCAGCGCTCAGGGAGAAGCACCGCTCTTGGTGGAAATTATGGGTATCCCGTGTTCCTGCTTGTCAGTTAGTCACCACAGGGGTTCTTAAAGAGACCTGGAGCTCCAAGAGGCCCGTCTGGCCATCAGCCCAGGAGGTTTCATGTAGTTGTTTCAGGCTGTCCCAGGAGACAGCTGCGTGCAGGTTCGGGGAACTGGCCTGTGTGTCTGGATTTCAGCTGTAATGCAATCTGGGCTGACACGTTGGGTGGAACAGTGGACACGGATGACCACTGCCCTTCTCCCGAAGGGACCTCAGAGCATGCTGGATTCTCTCCATCGCTCGCTGTTTGGAACACCCTCAGATTCATCTGTGTCCCGTGCATATCTCCAAAGCAGATGAACAGTGCCCTGCGGGTGAAGGTGTAACAAGTGATGGTGTGTTACAGGCACTAGGATATCTGACTCATTTCAGGTTGACCCAGCACCCCTCAGACATGCATACCTCAGGGTGGGTAGGATGCAAAGGCCCTCTGAGGGAGACAATGACATGCCAGGTTTCGAGATGGATGTGGACGGACCAGGTGGTCCTCCTGCAGAGCCTTCATCCCAACAGGGCTGGCCGAGCAGCAGGCCTGTGCAGCAAGGTGACAATTGCAGGTGTCAGTGGTCAAGAGGCCCGCCACACACTCTTTTCCAAGACTCCTTCCCGAGATGTCTACCTCTCGCTCTTCCCTCTGTCACGACTTCTGGGCCCCCGGGCCCCCTGTCTGCCCACCTATAAGACCAACAAGGAGTAATATTTGTATCCCAAGTCCCTGGCTCACTCTCCTTCTACATAAGGTTTGGTTATGGAAGTCACAGGAGGAGACTCGGGGTGTGTCTTTGCTCTCTTTGCCCCTCTGTGTGTGTTTGGTAGCAGAAAGAGGTGACTCTCAGATCCCAGGTCTGAAGGTATGCGGATAGCCCCCTGACTCCAGTGGGATCGATGTTCCGTGCTGACCGTTCTGCAGGAGGTTAATGTAATGCTTGGAGGTCTGTCCAATCTCCTGAGACCTCCCTCATGGCTCCCAGGCCGTGGAGCGTAGCCTTGGGAAGAAGGGGGCCCATGTGCTAGCATTCCACCTTTCTTGCCACGTTGCAAGCAGGTCCTGGGGCTCTGCCCGAACCCAGGCAGGACCCTACAGAAGCCAACAAGCTGCCCCACAGGGCAGTGGTCTCGGCCTGACAGCGATGGCTGGAAGATGCCCTCGTGAGCATGCCCAGCGTGGATGGGGGTTGTCTTCCTACTCACATGCATTGCGTCATAGCGTCTTTTCCTGCATCGTGGCATCCTTTGGACAGGTCTGTCTAGGTGTCTCAGCTCTTAGGGTGCCTGGGCTGAAGATTAAGCTCTTGGCACGTTTGAAAAGGAACGATGCCCGGGGAAGACTGGCCGTGAGCAAGCTTTTGAGTCTGGACCAAGCCTTAATTAAGCCTTTGGCCAGAAGATAGACATGGACAGTGGGTTTTGTTCTTTGTCTTGCTAGGGAACGAGGCAGGTTTGTCCCTGAGGCTGGTGAATGGAGGTGACCGGTGTCAGGGCCGCGTGGAAGTCCTGTACCAAGGCTCCTGGGGCACCGTGTGTGACGACGACTGGGACATCAATGACGCTAACGTGGTGTGCAGGCAACTGGGCTGTGGCTGGGCCGTGTCGGCCCCGGGAAGTGCCCGCTTTGGTCAGGGCTCAGGGCCCATTGTCCTGGACAACGTGCGCTGCTCCGGGCAAGAGTCCTACCTGTGGCGTTGCCCCCACAACGGCTGGAACTCGCACAACTGTGGCCATAGTGAGGACGCCAGTGTCATCTGTTCAGGTGAGCCTCTTGTCGTTGGGAGTTTCTCTTGCTGTTGGGTAGGGAGGAGAGACCTCCTGTCCTGATCATATCGTTGGAAGCTACTTATACCCTCCCTGTCTTCCTCATGTCTCCTCAACTCTCCTCCAGTGTCAGTATCAGTTTTTGTCAGGCTGCCATTTGTCTAGATGATAAATTAGTACAAGTGCCTAACCCCAAGTCCCCGTGATGCCATTCATTGTCTCTTGCAACACTGTTGCTGGCGACGAAAGACCCGCCTGCTGGAGTTCTCTCATGGGCATCCTATGATCAGGATTGCAGACCAGTATATGTGTTCCTACTGCTGCTCCAGGTTTGGGGTCCTTAGTCCCAGTATATGTCCCCCTCGAGAATTGTGATTCCAGATATACCTTGTCATGACCGCTGTTTAAGCCTGAAAGATTGACATGCATTTTGGGGTAGTTGTATTCCTCTGTCTTGCTGCCATCGTGAGCCACTCAAAGCTCAAGGCAGTTGATTGGTTTTTGTTAACTTTGTCACCGCTTGTATACATGGAGCCAAGCACCTTGACCTGGGAAATCATGTTCTGTGTCTGCCTGGCCCTGTGAAGTCGGGCATCATCCAGGGTGTGGATATCACATGACCCACCCTCCATAGCTGGGGACTCACTTCCAAGGTGTCTACCTGCTTAGTTCCTTCCCCTCTGCATCCAGTTGTGCTAGCTTTGTGCACCCTTCTCATGTGCTGTGTTCTCTTCACAGCTGCCCAGTCCCAGCCCACGATCAGACCAGGTGAGTTCTGCTGCCTCTTGACTCTTACCCATCTCTCTCACCTTCCTCCTGTCCTAGGCCCAAGTTATAGCTACAAATAGGACTGTGGCATCTTTCTGACTCCCTGGACCTTCCCTTATCACTCTCCATCCTGTAGACAGTTCTGGTTGAATCCACAATCGATTTTCCTGTGTGGCTCAGTGGCATAAGTGCACTCTAACTGCACAATCTTCACTCTATGCTTTTGGTGGCAGTCAGTGTTCTCTTCCATGGTCATTTGTGTCTGGACCAAATTCTACAGGGATGGGAAAATAGGTATTTCATGTCATTATCCCACATGGAGCCTTCCCAAAGGAATGCCTTTCCTAAGAACATTCTGTCAGGAGTGCATGGCAGTTGTTATTGCAGATTGTACCACCTTGTTGCCATTGTCATGAACATTCGAGGGCAGGAGTTTGGCTCGTGGTAGGCTCTCCGCAGAGGCCACATTCCACTTCATCCAGCAGAACTCCTGAGACCCCACTGTCCTTGATTCTACTTACTGGTCACTTAGCTAACCTTGATCCTATCCCCCTCCTTTCTGACTGTGCTTTGTTTGTTTTTTTTTCCCAGATTGGTGGTATACGACTTCTTTCTATGGTAAGCATCCTGGATCCTGTCAAACCAGCAAACATGAAACAAATTCATCAACTGGCATTGGTGACATTTCTGAATGTTGGGTTCAGCCTCTGTTGCCCCCACCCTGTCCAGTGTGGGGTTTTCCTTTCCCCACAAGAATTATGATTTCCACCACCCACGCTTTGTGGGAGCTACTAGTCAGGGCACTCTTGTTTACAAGTGATAGGAAACTAGCTCAGCCTCTTTATGCTAGTAGAGAGTCAATGGCTCACATATTGAGGATAGTAGTGCAAAAGCTCTAGCTCAGGAAAACTGGATGTAAAAGTTACAGCACTGTCTTCCCCCCATTGTTTTTCTTACTTGCATTTTTTTATGTTTTACTTTTTTTTTTTGAGAGACAGAAAGACAGAGTGTGAGTGGAGGAGGGGCAGAGAGAGAGGGAAACACAGAATCTGAAGCAGGCTCCAGGCTCTTAGCTGTTAGCACAGAGCCCGACACGGGGCTCAAACCCACAAACTGTGAGATTGTGACCTGAGTCTAAGTTGGTTGCTTAACCAACTGAGTCACCCAGGTGCCCCCTTACTTGCACTTTCTTATGTGCATGGCTTCACCCTGGGTGCTTTCTGCATGTGGGGGGCAGTTGCCAGCCCTTGGTCTCTATGCCACCAGGCGAAAGACTCCATTTGTCTGCATATCTCTGGTGACATGTCTTCGAAGGACTTGAGCACCTTCTTGGCAGTAGATGAGTCACCAGAACCATGTCCATGTGCTCTGATAGCCTGGTCAGGGTCCCCATGCCCACTTTCCTGTTCCCTAGGAGAGAGGGACTGGATGTGATACTATGCTCTACTTAAACCTTATGGAATGAAGTCTTCACTGGTTTATACAATAGGAAGGATGGTTTCTGTACTTAAAGTTCAGGGCAAGAGATTTCTGACATGAAGAAAGACCTCCCCTGTTGCAGCTTTCCCCTCTGCCAGGTAGTCTCTCCTGAATGCTGTCCATGCTTGTGTAGCCCGGCACAGAGCATTGCCTCTCCCTGGGGTGTCAGCCCACATTGCACTTTGCTCTGGAGTTGGCCTCTAGCATAGGGTCCAGTTCTGTGCTGACAGTACAGTGTCTATGGGGCAACTTAGAGCGCCTGGATTTCCCCTAGACTCTGGTAGCTCGTCTTCCATAGGGACAGCAGGACTCTCAGCTCCTGCTCATTTTAATTCTGCAGTAAACTCTGATTATGGGTTCTGTGACTCAAGACTATAGTAGATGGCCAAATAATTTTTGTTTTTCTGCTCTTTGGGTCTCTGGGCTATATCTACCACAAAACTTATCAATTTAAAGTGTAGAATCCTGAGCTTTTTAGTGTGCTCACCAAGTAGTACAACCATCACACTATCTAGTTCCAGAATTTTTCATCACCTCTGCTGGAAATCCCATGGCTTTAACCATTCACATCCCAAGCCCCTTTATAGCCTGGTCATCACCTCTGTGCCAATGGATTTGTTCACTCTGGACATTTCATATGAATGGAATCAGCCAATACAGGGCCTTGTGTGACTGGCTTTTTTCAGGCAGTAGACTCTTTCATGGTTCACCATCGCGGTGCATGTATGCATTGTCAGGATGCATCCCTATCCTTTTTTCTATCCATTCATTTGTTGAAGGGCATGTTGATTGTTTCTCCCTTTGAGTATTTTGAGTAGTATTTCCATGTACTTCTGTGTACAATTTTCTTGTTTGAACACCTGTTTCCAGACCTTTTGTGTGTATATCTAGGTGTGGAATGGTTGGGTCAAATGATAATTTAAGTTTACTTTTTGTGGAAGTACTGAACTGTTTAACACAGAAGCAGCACCAATTTTGGGTAGGAGTAGCAGCATCTAAGGGTGTTGCTTTTTCTACATCCTCAGACTTCTTCTGGTCCTTTATTGTAGTCATCCTTGTGGGCAGGAGTTGCTATCTTTCTGTGGTTAGGATTTGTATTTTCCTAACAGCTAGAGAATTGGGCATTTCTTTCATGTGCTTGCTGCATGTGTCCATCTGCTTGGAGAGCATGGCCCCCATTTTATAAATGCCTGAAGGCCTGAGGACCACACCATGGTCAGTGCCAAAGCACATCTCACGGGATAGTGAGGGCAGGGTCCAGGTGAGCCTGAGGAATCATGATGTCTGGTCTCGTGCTGAATCTGGCAGATACCCTTCCTGCCAGCAGGCCTAATGCTACCATGTTTTGTTTCTTTTCTGCCACCCACAGGCCTGGGCAGCTCTAAGTATGCACAGCTAGGAATCAGTGATAGTTACTCCTGCTCACTGTCATGATATTCAGAGGGTTCATGGACTGTTAAAGATTCAGTACAACCTTCAGGCTTGAGGGTGACATGAGTTAGTGGTCAGCAGTAAAGGAACCTTCAGAAGAAGCCTCAGGCCCAGAGGTAGGGTCCATGATATATAGGACAGTCAGGTAAAGGTAGACACTCCAAATGCTAGGTCCTAGGACATCTCCTTGGTGGCAGCTGGGTAGGATCTCTGGGTTTGAAGTAAGTGCTTGGTTGGTTGCTGAGGTACTAGGTCATGCTGCTGGCTTTCACCATCGCCCCTGTATCCCATGACCTGGGTCAGCAATTGAAACGATGACATTGTGGGCAACCAATCAGTGAACATACATAAGTCATCTGACACTCAAGGGCACCTAAAGTAGACCCTGGATGATGAATAATGATGAGCAAGCTTCAGGGAGTCCTGTTGCTGGGCAACCTTAACCTGATCCCAGAAGTCACAGTCCCTGTAGTAAGTCTTATCCACTCAGACCTCAGGAACTCTTCCTACAGTAACAAAAAAGAAGATAATTTTCCTGTCTCCTGCTAGGGAATGAATCAGGTTTGGCTCTGAGGCTGGTGAATGGAAGTGACCGGTGTCAGGGCCGCGTGGAGGTCCTGTACCGAGGCTCCTGGGGCACCGTGTGTGACGACGACTGGGACACCAATGACGCCAACGTGGTGTGCAGTCAGCTGGGCTGTGGCTGGGCCGTGTCGGCCCCGGGAAGTGCCCGCTTTGGTCAGGGCTCAGGGCCCATTGTCCTGGACAACGTGCGCTGCTCCGGGCAAGAGTCCTACCTGTGGCGCTGCCCCCACAACGGCTGGAACTCACACAACTGTGGCCACGGGGAGGATGCCGGTGTCATCTGCTTAGGTTGGTCTTCACAAAATTGGGACTGTATTTATTATTTGTAATTTTCTCTAGAAAAAACTCTTTTCTCTCACAGGTCTCTTAATCTTTCTGAAGTTCTCTAATGGCAGGCAGTTTCCTTCATATCTTGAAAGACACTGCATGACCAATCATCCCTGGTGTCCTTGAATTTTATGGGAGGACTGGAACATCTTCTCTAGCCGGGGCCATAGAGCAGAGCCACATATTAATGTGCATAAAGGTTGTAAGAACAAATTCTTGCAACACTTTTTTTGTGGAGACCTGCCTCGAAGCTTTTCATTTACCATTCAGCTCCTCTGCACCACTCCTGGAAAGTCTTTCTTAGTGATAAACGGGACAGGCACTCAGCAATTCTGTTTCTCAGAATCCTGAGTGGCTTCTTCCAGAATGTCCTTCACAGAGACAGAGACTGATAAGGTATTTTCTTTTCTCACAGCCTCCCAGAGCACCTCTACTACCCCAGGTGAGTAGGTGCATCTCTGCACAGTGTGGGCCCCTCTCCTGAATTCTACTCTAATATTTCTAGAAATAGGAGGAGAAGACCAGGATCTTCTCTTTGAGGACTCTGGGATGTGTTGCAGTGACCAGCTGAGTCCCCAGGACCTTAGTTCTTACTTAGCTTAGCCTGAGGGCCCTTCTGGGGCCCCTGCCACTCTCTGCGGCCAGCGCTTGTTCAGAGAGGCTGCTGTGGAAGAGGTTTGGGACCCTCTGGTCATTTCAGATGAAATAATTGTTTGAGTCAGAACCGTGATCATTTGAGAAACACGACCCAGTACAACTTGTACAAGTGCTTGTCTGTTTCAAGAATCCCTTCACATCGAGAGAGCAATCTGCAAAGTGTGCCTTGCCCTACTGCAAAAATATTTGGTGCCATGTGTGTGGGGAAGTGTTACACACACTAGCCCACCCCAACCATTCGCAATGTAAATGAGAAATGTCTGGGCTCTGAGAAGCCCTTTATTAAGCAAAAGAATTGAGCTTTCTCTACCAAATGAATGACCGTGGAATTTAAACCTAAAAGCATTTCATTTTCTTTCTAGATTGGTGGTACCCACATACTACAACCACTGGGAGTAAGTATCACGTTCTTCCACCTGAGGGCATGGGGTTCTCATCCCCAGGCTTGGCTGTCCAGGCAGGAGATGCCTGTAAATGAACAGCCCAGTTCAACGTGCACACATAGCCTCCCTAGGTCTGCCCCACTGCACACCGCATTCCAAACTACACACACAGCCTGCATCTACCTTCCACACCCTCAGCCCTTACGTCCCCCCTGCCAGGTAGATGATTTTTGTTTTCATAAGGAGATCTATTTCCCCTTCCTTTAAGGAAATGAAATAAGTGATTCTTCAAGGAATAGACTTAAAGGCTTTTATTTCTTGGAGGCTCTCCAAAGCTTTGAGAGAAGGGAGATGATAAATGGGTAATTTCACAAATAACCATGTTTTTACCAGTTTTCCCTTGTGATATGGCTATTGTTCAGTAGCTTTCCATCACTCTTGAGAAATTATATGGCCACTTGTTTATGTCATCGAATATTCTCTTTCCATCGTTTTAATGCCTGCATTGTATTTCATTACACGGTTATGATCACGAATTATTTAACTAATCCCCAATTGCTATTTATATTTCTTCATTATTATGAATGATCCTTGATGTAGAATATATATTTTTTTGAGAGAGAGAGTGCACAAGCAGGAAAGGAACAGAGAGCGCGAGAATCCCAAGCGGGCTCTACACTGTCAGTGCAGTGCCCAATGCGTGACTTGATCCCACAAACTGTGAGATCAAGACCTGAGCCGGAATCTAGAGTCGGACACTTAACTGACTGAGCCACCCAGGCACCTGAGTATCTAAATACTTTTAAATGGCCTATTAGACTGGCCAACGAAAGTTTGAATGCTAAATACTATTTGTCATTCTCTGCTAAATAGTAATAGCTAATACTGTTGGGTGCTTCTTATGTGCCAGGAAATGCTCTGAGAGTTTTCACGTATTGTCTCATTTAATACTCCTAAGAATCTCGGGGCGCCTGGGTTTCACAGTCGGTTAAGCATCCGACTTCAGCCAGGTCACGATCTCGCGGTCCGTGAGTTCGAGCCCCGCGTCAGGCTCTGGGCTGATGGCTCGGAGCCTGGAGCCTGTTTCTGATTCTGTGTCTCCCTCTCTCTCTGCCCCTCCCCCGTTCATGCTCTGTCTCTCTCTGTCCCAAATATAATTAAAAAAAAAAGTTGAAAAAAAAAATTTAAAATACTCCTAAGAATCTGATGAGACAGATGTTATGATCACTCCCAGTTCTCAGATAAGGAAGCTGAGGCAGAGAGGTTAAGTGACTTGCTCAAGATCATGGAGCTGATAACGGCAGAGTCAAGCTGCAAGCCTGGGCCTTCTGTGGCAGAAACCCTACTTTCGACCCCACTTTACACTGCTTCTTGTCAACTGGCAGGAGACCCTAGGGAATAAGTTCCTTTACACAGCGCTCTCCATGGGCCAACACTCCCACTCAGCCAGCGTTATCCCTGTAACCCCCTGAACAATGACAATCATCACTTTGTTGCTTTCTTGGCATTTTTGCTTCAAGGTGACTCAGGCTCTCTCTGAAGCTTGGGTCACCTCTGGACAGAGAGTCACTTTTCTAGGCCCTTTGGGGGAGGTAGATCCTCAGATCAAGGTCCCTAATGTGAGGCAGCCCAGGACCGGGCCCAAGAGAGGAAAAACTGAGTCATGTTCTAAGGTCAGAGGACTCGTACCCAAAAGACAATTGCTTGTTGTAACACACCTGAAACCTGCCATGTTGGTGTGTCCCTCTCTCTCCTCTGTAGGACCCTCTTCAAATTGTGGTGGCTTCTTATTCAATGCCAGCGGGACATTTTTCAGCCCATCTTACCCTGGATACTACCCCAACAATGCTTACTGTGTCTGGGAAATAGAAGTGAACCCCGGCTATCGCATAAATCTGGGATTCAACAGTCTGCAGTGAGTAACAGCCAGGTCATCTGGCGAAGGATGGTCCTCCACGGTTTGGGCTGTGTGCGGGGCTGAGATGCTTTACACTCTCGGATGCCATGGACCACATGTCACATTGCTCTGATCCTACCATGAAGCGTCCAGCAACATTGGGAATTCCTTTAATCTGATTGAGGAACAGCTCAAAGAATATTTTAGATTCAGTAACGTTGCCCGTGAAAGTCCAAACTATCTGTAAAATACAGGAGCGATAGAGATTTCAATGTTGACATGAATCCACTTTTTCATACAGGCTGGAGGTGAACAGCAATTGCAATTTCGATTATGTCGAAATCTCTGATGGACCGCTGAACAGCAGTAACTTGCTGGGGAAAATTTGTAATGGCACCAGGCAAATATTCACCTCTTCTTACAACCGAATGACCGTTCGATTTCGAAGTGACATCAGTATCCAAAGCACCGGCTTTTCTGCTTGGTATAACTCCTTTCCTCGAGGTGCGTTCACACTAAACCCGATCGACCTGACCTTGGAGGCTCAGTGTGTTTATGTGGACCCTGCTTCTGGGTATCGTGGTTCCCACATGAAATCAAACATCCCTCCTCCTTGTCTCACAGTTGACTGGTAAACGAAAGCTAAGAGATGTAGGGAATGGGGGACACAGCCTGGTCTTGGGTTTGCCACAAAATTCCCCGGAGACCTGGTGACTGACCTTACTGTGAACCAACATGTTCCCATCTGGAGGGTGAGGGGGTCTGAGCCCCTTCCAGCTTGATCTTGGAGACATCTGTACCCTGATCAGCTGCCTGGTGACTTTAGGAGTGAGAAAGGCCCATGGGTTATTTGGCCTGTGAGGTCTGTTGTGGGAGTGGCCATCATTTCTTATGCCGTGTGTCTTTCAGATGCCAGCCTGAGATTAGTCAGTTCAAATTCCTCCTACGGTGCCTGTGCCGGGCGTGTGGAAATTTACCACAATGGCATATGGGGGACGGTTTGTGATGACTCCTGGGACATTCAGGATGCCCAAGTGGTCTGCAGACAGCTGCGGTGTGGATATGCAGTGTCAGCCCTGGGAAATGCCCATTTTGGGCCCGGCTCTGGTCCCATCACCCTGGATGATGTGGTGTGCTCCGGGACAGAATCTACTCTCTGGCAGTGCCGGAACCGAGGCTGGTTCTCCCATGACTGTGCCCACCGGGAAGATGCCGGAGTCATTTGCTCAGGTACCACATGACATCATTCATGGAAGGCCCCTTTCACCTCTGACCTGCTACAGAGTGACAGCTAAGGGCCGGTGGCTGATGGTATTTGTGGCCCAGTTCTGGAAGTGGAGGCAGACCGGAGCTTGTCAGCTTATGCCCTTGGCCTTCCCACTCCAGGAGACCATGCAGGGGCCACTGTGTCTCCGGTGGGTTTCTGGGCCCCAGAGCCATCACGCTGAACACACAGCTGGCATGCAGTGTGTTCTCACCCTTCTATCTGCCCTGTGACCTTTAGCAATGAGGTCATGTCTGTAGGCCTCAGTCTCCTCGTGTATGGAGAGGAGATGGTCACAATAAGCCTGCTTCCAAGGGCGATTAGAGAACTAAGTGGCTCATGCGCGTGAACCCTTAGAACGGTTCCAGACAAGTAGGAAATGAGGAATGAGTGATGGTGCGACTTTGGCTGTGGCACTGACGATCCCCAGGTAATGATGGGGCTGGGGGAGCAGCTGGGGAGATGTGTGCAGGCCTCCCCCTGCTAACACAGGCCTCCACAGCACAATGCACTCACTGAAGAGGTCAGACTGTGTCACTTGGGTGTGCCCTCCCGCATTCTGGCCCCTCCTCCAGACACACTTCAGTGACTGATGCTTTTTTTCTATCCCTTTACAGGAAGCTACCCAACAACACAGGGTAAGTACCCGTGATTCCTGCCCGCTGCCTGGCCGGCCCTCTCCATTGCTGGTGCAAGATGTCCCACTCGGTTTCACAAGAGTTGTCCCCAAGGCCTTCCCCAGCACTGGGGGCAACCCTGCAACTAATGTCCCTACCTGAGGAGGCTGGGCCTCTCTCTCGGCTCCCTTTGTTCATCAGTAGCCTGGCCAGCCTGGCCAGCTCTCTGGTCAGTCCCTAGGAGAGGCCAGCCACCCGTGTAGGTCCTGCCTATCCTTAGGACACCAGACCCTGCTCAGTGCAGGCCAGTGGGTTCTGTTTCATCACTGAACTCCATGCAGGGCCAGTTGAAGCTCCCGATTGCCCGGAGAACTGAGCTCCTGATTGCTCTGGAGCTCCTGATTGCTCCGGAGCTGTGGCCAAAATTGCTCTAAGCATTTCCAACACACCCCTGGCTCCTGAGATCTTTCCCCTCTGTCCCCACCCCTCCCCTCCTCACCACCTGCTTCCTGCAGCAGCGACCCCTCAGCCTCCCTGCCTTCATTCTTCACACAGCAGCTGGGCATCCTTATGAAATGCAGGTGTTGGTCCCAGCTCCCACACCCTTGCACCCTTCATGTGACTCCCCAGGGCCATCTGGCCACAGATCCCCACTGCTTGGGAGAGTCTCTAGAGCTCTCCATGATCTGTTTCATTTCCTCCCCACCCCCTCCTTGCTTCATCCACACTGATGTTCCCTAAATGTGCAACGTACTCTCAGACCTGGGTCCCTTTGCACTTTCTGTTCCCTCTGCCTGGAATGCCCCTGTACTTTTTTGCCTGATTCCATCCCCCCAACCCCGACCCCCCCTCACCCCCAGCAAATTACCTGCCTTCTCTCCTCTGCTTAGTCTGGGTCAGGAGCCAATGCTCTGGGCTCCCACCATGTCCTGGGCTTACCCAGGGATTTGCTCCTTCCCATCCATCCCTCTGGGGTGTGAGCTCCCTGAGGGCAAGTATCCAGCATTTGGCTTTGAACCCAGGGTCGGCACATTTCCTCACAGCACAAGTGAGGACAACAACTGTGTCCACGATGCCAGGAAACTGATTGTTATCTTTTCTCTTTATCAACAGCTCCTGTTTACAACGTCACCTACCCGAACAGTAAGTTCTGGGCTCTCTGAGAAATCCCCTTCTTCTTCCCCAGTGACGGTGCTACCAGGTGGGGCGGCGGGGGTTAGGGGAGCCTCTCTGGACAGTCTGGGTCTAGGACGCCTCCTGCTGGGTTTCTGTCTAGGGAGTTGTTTAAAAATTTCCCCCAGGTGACTGTGCCGTGGGCTCTGGGGGTCCTCAACATTTTTGTTTCATCCCGACAGCAAATTACTCCTGTGGAGGCTTCCTGTCCCAACCATCAGGGCACTTTTCCAGCCCATTCTATCCTGGGAACTATCCAAACAATGCCAAATGCCTGTGGGACATCGAGGTCCGAAACAACTACCGTGTGACTGTTGTCTTCAGAGATGTCCAGTAAGTGTGTGGGGCTGCCTCACGGATATTTCAGAACAGAGCAAATGGCACCTAGCCCTTCAGGAATGATGTTTGCCCACTTGACATGTTCTCTTATGGGTTCAATTTGTTTATCAAGCACAGAGGCAGCCTGTGGAGGTGCAGCCAGGACAAGAGCCTTGGTTTAAAGTCCCAAGTCTGTCACTAATTTGCTACGTGACCACAGGAAGTCACTTAATTTTCCTGAACCTGAGTCAAAGCAAGAGAATAAAATACCTGCTTCCCTCTCCTCTCTGGCTACTGGGAAGGTCACACGAGAGAAATATGTGAAAATACTTGGAAAATATTATCCAATAGGAGGGATGATTGTTGGAGTAATAGTAACACAGAAAATCTTATTAACCACCCCGGTTGTGGTTTTTTTGTTTGTTTTGTTTTTTTTTTAAAACAATTTTCTCTCCACTCCTTCCTTTTTTGGGATGAGTTCTTGGGGTCAAGCAGAGGTGGAGAAGTCACTACTGCAGAGGTTAATTTATCTGTTCCTCATTCAATGAAGAGTGGGAATCACTGTTTTAAGCAGGAGAGACAACATCAAAGCCACATTAATATAATATTGGTCCAAGGAAGGGAGTGACCATGCAGAGGTATTTTAGAGTCCAGGAAGGAGGGTACCATTATTTTTTCTGTAATAGCCATTCTTGAACAGAATGGTTTTCTCTCTTGCTTTTTGGTTGCAGTGCCCTTGCGAATCTCTGCCTTGGAAATTCATTTGGAGTCTTGTAAAAGATATAATATTATTTTAATTTCCTCATCATTATAATTCAATTTGCATTTTGGAGACTGTACTTAAAGCCCATTCAATCCTCTGGAGGAAGGTTGACCACCTAACCTTCAGAGAGGTTATTTGACTTGCCCAATATTTATTAGTTCAGTTACCTATTTCTATCACTATGAATTCATGAATATTTATATTATTCTATGGGAAACCAGGGTCTGTTTGAATGAAGAAACAGTCTAAGGCAGGCTGTGACCCCTTCCTTTCATGGTGCAGAGGGGTGTCAGGAGAGGGGCTGTAGATTCATATGTGTGACCCCCAAAAGGCAGGACTAAGATCCATGGAGGTCACCGGAAGGTGAATGTCACTGTATTATCTTCAGCTATTATTTTCAGAAAGTCGCCATTTCTGACACCAAGGTGTGGCCCCCGTCACTGAAGTCTGACCCCCTGCATTAAATCCTGGCTGAAATCGAAGCCAAAACTCTGTGTTCTGTCCCTGCAGGCTTGAAGGAGGCTGTAACTACGACTATATCGAAGTGTTTGACGGCCCCTCCCACAGCTCCCCTCTGATTGCCCGCGTTTGTGATGGAGCCAGGCGCTCCTTCACTTCATCATCGAACTTCATGTCCATTCGCTTCGTCAGCGATGGCAGCATCACAAAGAGGGGCTTCCAGGTCGACTACTATTCCCGTCCTTCCAATGACAGCACCCGTAAGTCCCCTCGTGAGGGCTCGTTGTCAAGGGCACCTCTGAGAGGCTTCTGCTGCCCAACCCTTCTGTGGTTGTGAAGTAAGAAGCCAGGGCAACCTTGTCAGGTCACCGAGGCTTATCTGGTGCTGGGAGGGGCCAAGAGCAGTGGTCTTGGACTCTGGCTGCCCAGAAATGAGGTCAAGGGCCAGAACTGGCCGATGGGCAGTGTGGTGGCCTTACTGTGGTCATCAGAGACTAAATGTGAGGTCATACTTTCAGCACATGGTGAGATGTCCGCGCCAGGGGACACAGGTGATCTTGGGGCCACTGAGACTGTGCCCCGAGACAGCACGTTTGGCTGTGATCTCAAGATGGACTGAACCATCCACTCAGCTGCTTCCAGCTAATGGCCACGATTTGAGCTGTTAAGTGGACTGATTACAGATTGGCTTAGGGACCGGGCAAGGTGATATCCAGGCTCTCTTTCGCAGTCAGGATTTTAAGCATTGACTTGTTCCATAGCTAAAGGACTTTATTTTACAATTTCCCAACCCTTCAACCGGAGCCTTACTTTATGGATAAATGGCAGGTTGGCAAAACATTTTACCCATTTCGTGTCCTGCCTCCATTTCTCCATCAGGGGAATCCTAAGTTCCTGTGCCCTCAAAGGGGTCTTGTGAGAATGACGCTGACCCGAGCCAGGGGGCAGCTGGGGGGTTGGGATGAAGCCTGTTCCAATGCGGACTGTCTTCATCCGCCATCTTGGTCTCTGCGCCTTTCTACGGGAGGGGTGCCTGGCGGGCTTGCTGGGGTGCTGACTGCCGGTGTTGTTTTCCCTTGGCCACCAGAGCTGCTTTGTCTGCCAAATCACATGCAAGCCAGCGTGAGCAGGAGCTACCTCCAATCCTTGGGCTACTCTGCCCGGGACCTTTTCATTCCCAGCTGGAATGAAAGCTACCGGTGTCAGCCCCAGATAACGGCCAGCCAGGTGACATTCACAATTCCATACTCAGGCTGTGGCACCATCAAGCAGGTGAGCCCAAGGCTTTCTACTCTCTCTCCTACTGAGTGATCTTTCTTAAAGTGATGTGTGCTGTGTTTCTTGAATTCATGATGCTACAGTCAGTGTAATCAGGGTGAAGATTTCAACCTGTCCCTTGATGCTATGATGTAGCTACAGCCGCTTCCAAATGTAAGGATGAGGAAGGAGGCTGCCTTCCGCACCCAGTTTTCCCCACCCTGTCGGGCATAGAGGGTGCAGGGCAGGCTGCCACTCACATCAGCAATGACCGTAGCGCCTCCCAGGGGCAGCTCCAGGTTTTACAGGGCCTGAAGCTTATAGGGTTTGGGATTACGGTTGGTGGGGGGGGGGGGGGGGGTGCCTCATTAAAGAGAACAATGCGACCTTTTATCAATCTCATAAAAATATATGGCTGGCCAACACACCGCTAGGCCTTGGAAGAAACCATGCATGTGGGAAGCCCTGAGACTTAAGTTTCATTAGCTTCACAGAAAATCAGCCTCCGCAGCTACCATTTGCTGAGGTGTCACCATCTAGGGTGACCGACTGTCTTGGCTTGCCTGGGACTTTGCAGATTTCAGCATGGCAGAGTCCCATATCCCACAAAACTCCTCGATCCTGAGCAAACTGGACGGTTGCTCATCCTACCGGGGACCAGACACTGGGATTAGCCGGTGTCACGCTCCCCAAATCCCCGTCAAGTGTTCTCTCATCATCAACCCACTTTAAAAATAGGGAGGTTGGGCTTCGAAGGGTCAAGCAGGTTGCCCAACACCACTTGGCCAAGAAAGAGTAGGGCAAATGCCAGACTCTGGGAATCCCAAAAGCCTTTCCCGGAGTGAAAGAAGCCAGCCACACAGGAGTACTTACTCTTCGATTCCCTGTGTGTAAAATTCAGACACGGAGAACAAGCGAGTGATGGCAAGCCAACCTGGTCAGAGGGGATTGCCTGCAAAAGGGCAGGAAGGAGCTGTTTTGGTTCGTGGAAGTCTTCCGTCTCTTGTGGTAGTGCTGATTGTCAAACCTCGCTGAGTGGCATCCTTACAATGGTGGCATTTAATTTTATGTAAACTCACTTTAAATTATCTATCCTAAGTTCTGAACGTTTGGCTGACACCTAAGTAATCATTTCAAGATGTCGTCTTCAGGGAACAGGCGCAGTGCAAATGTTTTTACGTGGCTTAGGACTGCAGTAAACACACAACATGAAATGCTCGAACATATATAATGTGTGCAGCACACACACACGTTCAGAGGGTGTCAACTCACCAAAGACGTACTGAGCATTTGCTGTGACCCAGCACTGGGTCAGGTGCCGAGAAGATGCTGTTCATTACCTGGCAAGGTCATTCCTGATCCTTTGACACATAAGAAACAGTGGAGACGAAGGGGATGGTCATTTAGCCAAACAGATTGGCCTGTTGGCCATGAGTGGGTGCCTAGGCCTGAGGGTCTAAATTGCCACTGTGGCCATTTCCTCAGTCCCTACAGACACTGGCTCCTTTTCCTCAGTCCCTACAGACACCAGCTCTCCTTCTGAGATGAACTGAGTGGGTCAGGGAGACCTACACGCAGAGAAGGGAGCGTATCACTCACACCATGCAAACATTTTAGTCAATCTGGCTTTTTTATATTTTGCCCTATAATTTAATTCTGTTGGATTCTGGTTTGCCATGAGTTTAGTCAGTGGGAGTCAGTGCACCAAAGGTGATTATCCCTCCTGGTTCCAAACGTGCAGCCTGGAGACTCTGACATCTGGGTCACCTCATCGATGTTCCTGCGTCTCCATTAGGAGCCACCAAAGCAACGTGCCGGTGCTGGTTCTTCTAACTTGGCTGATGGTGGGCAACACGTGCTACATTGTCCTTCCTCCATTTATTTAAATGGCTGCGTCCCCTACCGGGCTGAGGGCCTCAGGGCAGAGCCAACGTCTTATTCGTCTTTGCAGCTCCCAGTGGTGCCCAACCCTTTATAATCATATTATTAACCACTAATCTGTATGCCAGCAACTGAACTAAGTTCTATGTGACTTCCGAAGTTCTCGGGGCAACTTTTATTCCCATGTAATCGTGAGGAAGCGCAGGCTTGCAGGGGTTAAGCCACTTGCCCGAGGCCACCTGGTCATGAACTGCAGAGCCAGGATTCAAAGGCTGGACGGCACACAGCGTCTGACAAGTGTTGGCTGGTGTGTCTGAATAGGTGAGGTCCCCCCACCACAGGGGAGGGACGCCAAGTGGAATCCCGAGTCTGAGACTTCATGAGAATAGCAGTTGACTTATGTGCAAGACTCCCCGTTACATAGTGAGTTCCTTCCAGACTGAGCAGACATCTGATAATGAATTGTAATATAAAATCAGAACTGCTTTTTATGATCAACAAATAAACCTTCACGCCACATTCATTGCTTGGAGTGGATTCAGAATTTAGCTTGACTGCAGAAGTCAGGGACAAATGTGAATTCTAAGAAAACTTTGGTTTCAGTATCTGGAATGACATTGAAGGCACCTCAGCTGGTCTCTGAAGGAGTAACCAAGTGACATCTATATGGTTGCCTTTGACAACCACGTTCACTCAAACATAAAGCAATTCTTTTTTCTTTAATTCGTTTTAGAAAATATAGTGTATTTTCCATGCATGGATGGTGGGCATAGAAGAGATAAGGTCTCCCAACCCCACCAGAAGGATGCCTTCCCCAGACCTGAGTCCAGAAGATTCTGGTACTCCCCTGCTGTCTGGGGCTGCAGAGACCTCCCCAGCCACCCAGTGGAGAAAAGGAAAAGGAGGGGAAGGAAGGGTCATAGGGCTGGCAAAAATACTTTAAATTACTTGTTAAAATGTTCTCTTTCCACGTGTTTTTCTGGAAGGGACAAATTCAGTTGAGTTCTGCAACTGCAGGCATGAAGTGAAAGCCTTTCGAACAACTCTGTTTTTAATTTTGGGGAGAGAGAGAGCGAGTGAGCACAAGTGGTGGAGGGGCAGAGAGAGAGGGAGAGACAGAATCCCAAGCAGGCTCCCCACTGTCAGCACAGAACCTGATGTGGGGCTCGAACTCACAAACCCTGAGATCATGACCTGAGCCAAAGTCAGGAGTCGGGCACTTAACCAACTGAGCCACCAGCTGGCCCCCAACACACTCTGTTCTGAAGAACAGTGGTATTTGGGTGTACATACAGGTGCTGGCTGCAGCAGAGAACTTGTCTATACTCCCAAATAGCCAGGAACTGGGTTTTGTTCTGGACAGGGCACACAACGAAATGTGACGACATGGCAAACCGCTTTTTTTTTTTTTTTTTAAGAGTAATTTAGCTTCACATTTTAGGACACCACCGTGGTGTTATTTTCGTTCTTGTTCTTGCAAAAGCACCAGTTGCTTGTGAGAATTCATACTTGGCTAGCAAAAAGAAGTTTGCTTCTGGCCATCGTAACACTGGGAGGGGGCGTGTTACCCCTGCCTCTGCCTGGCAACCACTGGCTTGGGCTCACCTCGCTTGGGGCCAGGTGATCATGACCATGAAGCTGCCAGAGGGCTGCATTTATCTTGTCTTCTTGGCCATCTGGGTCCCATTTTTCATTCATGACAGTACTTTTGCTGAGCCCTGTCCCCTGTGGCTTTCATTCATTCCACGGTTTTGATTGATGCTTATAGAACTGTTGACACCATGCCAAGTCCTGATGACATCATTTTTTCCTTGAGATGCTCACAGACCATGGAGTGCAAGGCTCTCATCCCCAGAAGGTCACTCTTAGGCACATCGAACAGCATGAGAGATCAACATTCCTATGAATTTGCTGTAAAAGGCACAGTAGGAAGCGGTCCCGTGGTAGGGGGAGTGGAAAAGCAGAGTGTGATGGGAAGGACGCCAGCATTGTTGCAGCCCATTCAATTGTCCACCTGAGCCTCTGGGGAAGCCCCCACCCCTGAGGTCGCTTCCCGTCCCGGCGGCCTCAGACACCAAGCTGCAATAGCTACTGAGCCATCCGAACAGCACAGTGACAACTGATCCCACCAGCCTCTCCCCCAAATACGTCAAATACATAGCCACCTCCCTTGGTTTATCCCAGCCATGGTGAGAAGGAGGCAAAGCCAGCACAGAGGGCCCTGAGCCACGGAGTCCGGGCAGCTTAGTTGTGCAGCACGGCAAGGGGTCATCCAGACACGCCCGTCTTCCCAAGAGGAGCGGCTCCCAGGAAACCCTAACACCTGGCCCACACTGTGGTCCCCATCACATGGTAGAGGAAGGGAGTTGTGTGAAAGGAAGGAGTCCTGCTGGTGTAGCAGCATGCCCAGCCCAGGTCGTGGGAGCCATGGTAGCAGCCGCGTGCCTTCTCTGTGTGGTCCTGGGAGGGTTTTGAAGTCTGGCTGAGTCACTTTGCCCTCGTTGTCACCCAATTCAGCAATGAGCTTCCCTCAGCAGGTGACAGTTGCCTGACTTTGCTCTCCCGCCTTCCTCTCCCAGGCCAATAATGATACCATCATCTATTCCAACTTCCTCGAAGCAGCTGCTTCAAATGCCATCATCAAGAGGCATAAGGACTTCCGCATTCATATCAGCTGCAGGATGCTCCAGAACACCTGGATTGACACCATGTACATTGCTAATGACACCGTCGACATCAAGGAAGTGCAGTATAGCAGTTTCAACGTGAACCTTTCCTTTTATACATCATCTTCATTTTTGTATCCTGTGACCAGCAGTCCGTACTATGTGGACCTGAACCAGAACTTGTACCTTCAAGCTGAGATCCTCCATTCTGATGCCTCCTTGGCCTTATTTGTGGATACCTGTGTGGCGTCCCCATATTCCAACGACTTCACATCTTTGACTTACGATCTTATCCGGAGTGGGTAAGGAGTGTCTTCATGGAGTGAATGTTAGCCTTCACCTGACAATTCAAACCCAAGTAGCCCAAAGTCTCAAGGAATGCAGATTTGGGTTCTAGTGGTTCCAATGTAACCATTCAGGTTGTCATTCCTGGTTCACATATGGGGAGACAGATGTGTGGAGATGGTGGAGAAGTGAATGAGTCACCAGCAGTCACCAAGCAGGTTAGCTGTAACTGGGATCTGACCCAGGTGACCAAACTCCATAAGAAGACATATGTGTGGTGGGGAAAGCCTTGGTTCTGCAGCAGATAGAGGTTGAGATGCCAGCTCTGCCGTGGACCAGCTGCATTGCTGTGGGCGGGCAAGGGCATCTATCCTGAGCCAGTCTCCCCACCCATCAGATGCTCATAGTGATGCCCACATCATAGGCTGTTGGGAGGATGAGATGGGAGGGAGTAGATGCGGCCCTGGGCAAAGAGCAGGCACAGAAGGTGGGCCACAAGGAAGGTTGTGGGTGAGTAGCAGGGGTCAGCAAGGGTCCCTTAAGCTAGAAGCTGAGAATGGTGGTTCCAACCAAGCCAGTTGGTGGCCAGTGTGGCCAGACTGCGGTTACTGGTACCCAGGTTGCACTTCTCTGCAGTCCCGCTTCCCTGGATTATTTATTTTTGAGAGAGAGAGAGAGAGAGAGAGAGAGACAGCATGAGTAGGGGAGGGTAGGAGAGACAGGGAGTCACAGAATCTGAAGCAGGTTCCAAGCTCCGAGCTGCCAGCACAGAGCCCAACACGGGGCTTGAACCCACAAACCACGAGATCATGACCTAAACCAAAGTTGGACGCTCAACCGACTGAGCCACCAGGCGCCCCTTGGCACCTCAGTAACAATCACATAAAAGCACAATTTAGAGGTTGTGCTGATAGGCTAAGGGGCTCTGTTATGAATCAGGGTTGGGAGGTTAAATCTTACACCTCCCTGAGATACTAAAAACAGCATCTCTTTCCAGGCACAGTTTGAGTATGTGTCAATTTGGCAAATAGGTGTTAAGGCCTGTCTCGTTCCATCTATGCAGTTGGCTCCGTTCACGGCAGCCCCCCCCCCCCCCTTGGCAGCAAAGATGGGAGAGAAGCTTACCCAAATTCTCTTTCTACAAATAGTAACACGGTGACATTGGAATTTATGTCAAACGATTGAGATTAACACAAATGAGTGATTTGGCTCTTCTCTGCTAAAAGATTCTTTTTGGCCAAATTCTGGCATATATGTATATAAGATAATGCAGTGTCCTCAGGAAAGGGGGATGTGCATGTGGGGGTAAATGTGGGCCCAGCTGTCCCTGGAGTACAGGGATGCATTGGTACATCTTGCCATCAACCAGATCACCCACCTGGGGGGCCTTCAGAGTAATCTGGAGCTTTAAACACACCCATGCCCAGGCCCCACCTGCACATTCTCTTTATTTGGTCTGTGGTGGGGTTTGGGGATCCGTATTTTTAAAATTTCCCCCAGTGATTCTGAAGTGCAGTCTGGGTTCTGGAGCTCTGGCCTACACAGACCGCCATGACTAGTGTGGTTTTTTGGGGAATGCAATCATTTCCCGGCAGCCCCTGAGCTACCCTGACCTCATTTACAACTGTCCTACTTCTGACAGGCTCTGGGTACTTTCCCTCTCACCTTTGCGGCTAAAGTGACCCCTGTGGGAAAAAAGAACATGGTATTTGAGAGACTGTGCGTTGAAAGTGGAGGAAGGAGCCTCTGGAAGGCAGAAGGAAGACAGCGAGTAGACCCCGGGTCACATTTCGCAGGCAGAGTCAGGGCCACCCTAGGGACAGCTCCCGTCCACCACAAAAAATCTCCGCCTAAAACCCCACAGGCCAGTTTCTTTGCTCTCCCCTTCGCTACGTCATGCCAAATCCTACCGTAGGAGACACTCACGGGTTAGGCAAGCTCCTTCCTCAGCTCGGGGTGGAGCTGGGAGATCCTCCTCATCCATATCTTAGTACAGTTTCTTTCAGGGGATTCTGGTCATGTTCCTTCTAACACAGTGGAGATGAGGCGACTGAGGGAAGAAGGAGGTGGTTGATATTGGAGTAGGGGACGCCGAGGGTAGTCAGGCTCGTGTGGAAAGTACAGCCACCGGGCCAGGTCAGCAGACACAGCCCCGGAGAGAGGGCGGCACCAGAGACACTGGAGAGTAGACACTGGAGAGTGTCATCTTGCCTGGCCCTGAGACCAGGAAAGGAAAAGAAATGCCATCTTCTTGCCTGCCTGCCCTCTCTCTGAGCCCCGAGACCTCCCCGAATCACCTGGATTGCCAGGGCCGCTGAGCACATGGTCACTGGGCACCCGTTGTGCAATCCGGGGCCTGCTTGTCCGTGCGGCAACCCTGGGCTGATTTCCCGCTTTAAGATGCTGCTGAGGTACCAGAACTAGGATTTTCCTGGAGGCTGCCAGGCCACGTGTGAACCACACGTACTGAGGGAAGGAAGGTGCAGCCGGGAACGCGGGCCTAGAGGAGGCCGTGGGGCTCCACGCCCGGCCCGGGCGTGTCCTGAGAAAGGCAGCGCACCCAGGGCTGACAGGCTGCTTTTCTCCTCTTCCAGGTGTGCCAAGGACAGAACCTACCAATCTTACTCTCCGCCCTCGCCTCGCATTGCCCGCTTCAAATTCAGTTCCTTCTACTTCCTGAAGCGCTTCCCCTCCGTGTACCTGCGGTGTAAAATGGTGGTGTGCCGGGTGGACGACTACTTCTCCCGCTGCCGCAGAGGCTGCATCGTGAGGTCCAAGAGGGACGTGGGCTCCTACCAGGAGAAGGTGGACGTCGTCCTGGGACCCATTCAGCTGCAGGCCCCGCAGGCTGTGAAGAGGAGCCTGGCCAGGTGGCCGCCCTCCCGCCCCTAGGCCTGTGGCCCGCGGGGACCCGGGATGATTCTGTCGGTGTCGTGGTCCACCTCAAATCGGGCACCCACCGTGTGCCAGGCCTGCCGTGCCACACCGGGTGATGCAGAGTTCACTAGATCTGCTTCCCGCCTTCTTCCATGGGCTCCCGGTCTACAGGGGACCATGTGTAATGCTTGGGCAAGAGAGTTCTCCCCCGTGACACCGATACCTTTGTCCTCTGGGATCTGAACTCCCAGAACCTCATACTCCTCATCTGTAACACAAAAATGTTAATACTTCCCTATTAGGACTGTTGAGGAGCTACAATAAAATAATGTTAAACTGCCTTGGCCTCTACCTGGTTTAAGTTCTTGGGGGTGATGAATGGTGGCTTTTGTTACTATGGTCATTGTCACCAATATCAACAACACAACACTAATGATAACATTATGACGCATGACAGTAATAACAACAGGGGCCCGTGTCCCCGGGCACGGTGGAATCGGGGTCTAGGCCGTGGGGATGCAGGCAGGATCGGTTTATTCCCGCTGCTCACAAGGCTGATGTCTCCTCGGGGGTCGGCCATCCCACTTTCCTCCTCTTCCAGAACAGGGATCGCATTTCCTGCTCTGCTGTTTTGTTGGCGGTGTGGATGACGACATATCAGCAGACTGATTCCCAGGTTTTCTGGTCCAGGCTGAGACACGTCAACAGCTGTGGTAGCACCGGTGACAGGGACAGGTGTGGGGTAGTGGTAGTTATCACAAACCCTCCTCTGGGTTCTTGGGTTCCACCCCACGCGGCATCTTTGGCGGCTCTGTCTCCTCGTGTCATGTGTCCTGGTGCGCCCGTGTCCAGCTGATTCTAGGCTCTTACCTCACATAAGCACTCATTCCGTGTCCATTCATCGAAGGACTCTTATGTGCCAGGAGACAAACAGAAAGAGATCAAAGTCCAGCCCCCTGCCCCCTGTCCCCATGGAGCTTACATTCCATGGGGAGGGGATGCTATTCAGAGATAAGTTGAGTGCATCGTACTTCCAGTGGGGTGGGAGCTATGGAGAGGACACAGGACAGGGTGACTGGTGACGGGGGGCCAACAGGGACACCGCGGGCACTGCCATCTCTGCTGGAGTCTTCCTGGCTGTGGCAGTCTTCACCCTAGGGCCTCATGGCACCCTCATGGCCAGTGGTTGGCCTTGGAGCCCTAGGATGTGAAACCAGGAGGACTTATGTGGTGCTCAAACATTGGCCCCACCAGCTCTGGAACCCATGTGAGAAAGGAAGAAAAGGGACCCCAGAGTTTGGCACCCAGCATCACCCCAACTCTGTTTACCTTGTCACGGGCACAAGGTGAAGGGCAAGTGCAGACAGGTAGTGGCCGGTTTTCCTGGAAACACAGGCTTGATGCTGGGACAAAATGTCAGGCAAGCAGATGCCAATATCTTCAAATCCTGCAGGCAGCTCTGAGCCAACAGAGAACAAAAAAAGCAGGAGAGCTCTTTCTAGATGGAATCTCTCTCTCTCTCTTTTTTACTTATCATAAGCTAGGTTCTTTGGATGTGGTATACTTCTTAGCCTTTACTTATGATAGAAAAGCTGAATAAAGATCTTTTTTCAAAGCAAGTGTTGGTTTGTTCAGTATTTCTAGTGGCTCATCTAAGCACTGGATCCTTTGGAATTCAGGAAACAGGGTGGGCTGTCAAAAGGAATGACAAAGGCCACAGGCTCTGCCTTGTGGCTTCCACAATTCTAAGGAATAGATAAGGTGTCTTCCTTTGTCCTTGACATGTTTTGGTTCTGCCCAATGGCAGAAATTCAGGGTAAAGGCTTGAGAAAGATCAGAATGCTAATGCAGCATCACATTTAGTACCTGAGACTTAAAAGTAAAACATTGTTGCTTCAATTTTCCAGGGATCTGCATCTTCTAGCTTTTGACCGGACATCCAGTACAGTGAGTGGGGCAGAAGGTGTGGGAGGGGAGAGAGATTAGGGAAGAGAGCAAACTCCTCAGGGCCCCTAGATTTCTGGGACCTGTTTGCATTGTGATCTCCAAGGAAAAAATTGATTGACAGGTGGCCCTAGGATGTCAGAAGAAACAAAAGGATGGGATGCTTTCCAAGGAGGCAGTAAATTTGACAGAAACTGGGAGAGCAAACATACCCTGGGCACCTCGATCACGCTTAGTAAGAATGGGAGCCTTCGCATATTGCCTTGGCAAGGTCAATGTTTGTCTTTCTGAGCCAGGCCGAGGACCCTGGCCCTGAGAGGGGACTGCTAGGGGGAGCCTAACTCCAAGCATGTGACTTGAGCAGGGTGAGAACCACAAGGGCAGCAGCTGTAGGCAAACATTCAGGACGAGAGAATTCCAACAGAGTTGTGGCCACAGCTACCAGTGGATTTGGGCTGACGGAGAGGTGGGAAGCAGTCGCAGGGAGAAATCTTCAGTTCCCATGGGATGCAGGTGACCCTCCTCCCCCCGCCCACCTCCCCACTCCGTGAGCTCTGCCAGGGGGCATCAGAGCATCACATCAGAGGAGCAAAGCAACAAGCGGGACATCTAAGAACTGCTGAAAGGATCAGAGCCTGGGAAGCAGCACAGATCATTCATTCGTTCATTCCGTGGGACACCAGCCCCAAGCCAGGCTCTATGCTTGGCCCTGGAGATGCAGAGAGGGGTTAGAAATGGTCCTTTGTAAAGCGGAAACATGCTACACCAGACTCCTCTTGGATTCTTCTCTCTCACTGGGAATATCCCCTCCCACTCAGGAACGAGCCATCCTTCCTGGATAACCACCATGTCCAGACTTACTCCTGGCCATGGGCTCTTAGCAGCCATCAAGGGAAGAGGAAATGGCCCTTTCCTCAGCACAAGGTTGGGCTCTGTATATTTCAGCGAAGTCGTGTGGATGTGGCTAGTGGGGAGCAAGTCTCTCCTCTGGAGCTGGGGCTCTGGCCGTGTAGAGCTGGGGCAGAGAGAGCAGCACAGGAGAACCCCTGCATCTCCAGCGAGGAGCATATAGGACGTGAGCGGAGCCAAATTTTATGGCAGCTATATAGGTGGGTAGGTGACAGCTTAACAGATACCAGTGAACGGCTAATGTGGACAGAGGAGTGTGGGAACAAGAGACAGGTAGAGGGACAGAGAGGCAGAAGGTATGGCTGTTGGTGATGGGGACATCGAGCCAGTCCCCAGGCTCTGGACAGAGGCTGTAGGAGAGGCCAGCTGCCAGCCAGTCTGTCGGGCAGTCAGGCACCCCGTGTCTGCGCCACCGCTGGGGCAGAGTGGAAATGACGTGAGCTGCTGTGTTTTCCGGCAACCCAGACTGGTTTCGGGCAGGGAGCTCACTCCAGGCTGAACGTGAGGATTATTCCCGGGAGCTCAAGCTTCTCCTGCCAACCTGCACCCAGACCCGTTAGATCAGAATTCCGCGGGGTGGGCCTGACGTTGGTGGTTTCAAATATCCAGGGAGTTCCCAACCAGGAACATCCAGAAGAACTGTGTAGAAGTCCTTAAGTGCCTCTGAAGGGGCCAGCTGGGGCCCTGCTACTGAGGAGGTAGAAAGGTCCTTGGTGTCCACATGGGGGGAATCTGGAGGCTGGGCCTAAAGCCTTGCCCTAACTACTCCCAGATGCCTTTTGACTAGATACCTACTCAATTTGTTCTTTTTTTATTTAAAAAAAAAATTTTTTTTTAACGTTTATTTATTTTTGAGACAGAGAGAGAGCATGAACGGGGGAGGGTCACAGAGAGAGGGAGACACAGAATCTGAAACAGGCTCCAGGCTCTGAGCTGTCGGCACAGAGCCCGACACGGGGCTCGAACCCACGGCCCGTGAGATCGTGACCTGAGCCGAAGTCGGACGCTTAACCGACCGAGCCACCCAGGCGCCGCGCTGCTCAGTTTGTTCTAAAGAGAACATCTGAAACGGCGTTTTCCAGAAGTACCTCATGTTGCCTCAGCCTATCCGCTTAATAAAAAACCTATGTGGAGATGTTAGTTCCGCATCTCTCACCGGCGCTGACTTTGGACGTGGAGTGAAACGCAATCCCCCCGACAGCTGTGCGGGTCAGCTATCCTGGCAGGGAGGGACACCACGGCTCAGAGAGGTGACAGCACAGAATCCAGGCAAGGCAGGGCCAGGGCTTTCCAGATTGGCTGCAGCCCAACGTGGGGCTCGAATCCACGAACCATGAGATCATGACCTGAGCCGAAGTCAGACGCTCAACCAACTGAGCCACCCAGGTGCCCCATGGCTATTCTTGGCCCATTGTGCTTCCATACATGCTTTGGCTTATCTTGTCAAACTCCAGGAAATTTGATATTTTTGGAAGCACATGAAATCAGTAGGTTTCTGAAAGAAGTTGACAATTTTATAGTATCAAAGATTTTGAACCATTAACATCTATGTCTCTCCATTTCACATTTTCTCTTAGGTCTTTCAATACTTCCTTCCATAGAAACCAGATACACATAGTTAGTATTACAATAAAAAGTGTTATCTTTTTCACACATGGACCCAACAACCTTAATCTTAATATTCCTCTAATTTTTTAATATTATGACACAGCCATTCTGTACATTTCTCATGCTCATCAAGTTCGATGGGTCTCAATCACTTTTCTCTCTGTCCCCCATCCCCTCTGGCAACCACCGCTTTGTTTTCTGTAGTTGAAAGTCTGATTTTTCCTGTTTGTGTACGATTTAATGTAGATGAATTAGATTTTCCATGTTTACTATACTGGCTGAAAATAATAAGTTCTTCTTTGTCAATATTTAAAGTCCCCTCGTCTTTTTCCTGTGGGGAAGTGAGCCACAGTAACTAGAGCCCCCATCACAATGTTGACTAAACGTCATGACCAACACGTACCACTCTTAATTTTAATGGAATTGCTTCCAAAGTCTCACCCCAAAATTTGATATTTGCCAGAGGTTTTTTCTAGTTGTATTTTGTGACGTTCAGCTCTTTCCCTTTAATGACTAGTCTCTAAAAGATTTTTTTGTCATCATAACTATTGAATTTCATTCAATTTTCTTCACAGCTGATTGAAATGTTAATAGGAATTTAGTGTTAATTCTGTTACCATGAGAAATGACATGAATAGATGTTCTGACTTGAAATATCTTTGCATCCTTAAGATAAATCTTTGTTTTTAAGAAGACTTTCGACCCTACTAATTTTAATTTCTGAAACTTCTCTCCTATTTGATTTTATTTTACCTTATGTTTGCATCCACGTTCGTAAATTACATTTCCTCCCCTCTACTGCCCTTGCCCTTTGCTTCTATCAGAATACAAGTATATAAGATTGTTCTAAACTTGTAAAATGAGTTGGATAGCCTTTTGGTTTCCTCTAAGATAGTCTGGATACGATGAACAGGATTCAACACAGTGATGTTTCCTTGTAACACTGTCTGGAACTATGGTCTTTTGGAGCAAAAAACTTTTGCTGATGAATTCCATTGTGGTAAGGCAATCAAGAAGTATGTACTGAATCAAGGAATTGATGCACGGATGAAAAAATTATTATTATTAAGGGAATCTGTGGCATTATTTGTGCTTCCTTAAGACTCATTTCTGAAAGCAGTTTTAGGTTCACAGCAAAACTGAGAGGAAAAGACAGAGATGTCCATATCCCCCCTGCCTCCCACCTACGCATCAGCACACCCCCTTTACCGTCAGGACCGACCAGAGAGCTCCATCTGTTACAAATGGTGAATCTACGTTGAAACACTGTGATCGGTTGAAGTCCACGTTCACAGTAGCACTCACTCTGGGTGTGTACATTCTGTGGGTTTGGGCAAAAGTACCATGACATTTATCCACCCCTGGAAAATCATACAGAGTGTTTTCCTTGCCCAGAAAGTCCTCCATGCTTTGTGTATTCATCCCTCACTCCCGCCCCTGGCAGCCCCTGATCTTTTACTGTCTCCATCATTTTGCCCTTTCTAGAAAATCACACAGTGAAATTGCACAGTCTGTATCCTTTTCAGATTGGCTTCTTTCACTTGGCAATTTGCATTTAGCTTTTTTCCCCATGTCTTTTCATGGCTTGATAGCTCATTTCTTTTGAGTGCTGAGTAACATTCCACTGTCTGGAAGGAAATTCCATTATCTAAAGTCCCTTTACCCATTCACCTGCCCGGGACATCTTGGTTCCTTCTGAGTTTTGGCAATTATGAATATAGCTACTGTACCATCCATGTGAACACATGTATGAACAAAAGTTTTCAACTTCTTTGGGTGTCTATTGATTATATTACCATGGCTTTCCCTGAAACATCCATAATTCAGAAATCAGGTCCACACATTTTTAGGAGCTACAATGGACATTTTGGAACTGATGCTTACACAACCTTCATCCAAAAACCAAGCCTGTTACTTGGCTTACTGGGTGGGTAAGAAAGGTTACTTCTTGGTAGGATATTGGGGGACCATGAAAAGAGAAGAATTCGCCCAAATCTATGGGTATGGCAGGTGAAGTCTAATGGCCAATCCTTGGCTTGGCTTGGTTTTCCCTTTCATGCTCTGAGTTTTTGCTTTGCATTTATGTGGTTAGGTAGGCAACTGATGGTAGTGATTGTGTCTTCTTTATTATTGCTGTTTGCATTATTTTAGTATCTATATAATTGATTTGTATATTAAATATCATATTATTTTGTAACATTATTTCAAATTCGTCACATTTTGGAAGGGATGGGTTGCTATTTTCAGCAGTTATTTTCAACCTTCTATGTTTTTGTTTTAGGTTGATGTCACGGAAAGTAGAATGTAGCTAGATTTTTACAAGTTCCTACTCATGCGTTTGACCATTTACTACAGTACAACTTACGGGCATGAGTACATATAAATGTGTAACTATCTGAAGTGTACAGCCTATTTTCAGCATTTAAGAATTCCTATATGACCGCTTGCAGTCCCTTTACCCTGCCCCTCCCCCAAAGGGAACAGAGTAGACTTCCCTGGTTTGTACTTGACCTCCATGGGATGCATCAGTACGTACTCCTTTATGTCTGGCTTCTTTCACCCACTGTTACGTTTCTGAGGTTCACTGGTTGCCTTTTGGGTCCCCATACACCATTTACTCTCATTGGTGCCTAGCATTTCTCTGTGTGGATGTAGCCCCAGGTTTTCCCCCTTTTTCTCTGCACTGGGACTTGTGTAGGTCCAGTAGCCTGGAAAAAAAGTGCTGCTATAAATATTCTAACCCATATCTTCGTGTGACCAGAAGAAAGCAGGTCATGGGGCCCATGGGCTGGAGTCATTTTTGTGGGAATGCTTACTTCATTTGTACAGACCCTGCCACACCAGTTTCCAAGTCTCTGTATCAGTTCGTGCTCCTAACAGCTTATACGATAATCTTTTTCTTAACAGATTAATATAACCCACTGACTTTTATTACGGTTACTTACATATTTTGACTTATTTCTCCCTTCTTAATTCACATTTCTTGTTAAACTTTTTCTTAGCTTGTTTTGGGAATTGTCCCAATTGTCTCAATTGTCCCGATTGTCCCAATTGTCTCCTGTTCCTTCTGAGCAGCAGCCCAGGGCTGAGCACCACGGTTGTGCGGGGACGCGGAGGCCCCACAGGACGCCTTCATTCACTGTTGGGGCTGTTGGGGCTCTGGGGCACAAATGTGTGTTTGTGATCTGTCAGGCACGCTGGTCCTCATTTCAGAGCGTGGACGGTACTGTCTTCCGGCCACACAAAAATGTAGAATCCTGGAGGACTGGAGCTGTCACCTGGAGGAGGCCTCAGGCCAGAGACCCCAAGCTGGGGCTGAGAGCCTTCCGATTTCCCCTTGGCAAAGTGAGGTAAAAGGACTGGGGGACTGGGCTCAGGTAAGGCGATATGTGTCGTACCTCTCTGTCTTCTGAACCTGGAGGTGGCCTGAGCTGACCTCCTCCTCCCAGCTGGCACGTAGCAAGGCGACCTGTGACTCGGTACCCTGTGTCCCAGCCACCAGAGTAATCAACGGGAAAATCACATCCATCCACGGCCCCTGCAGCGGCTCTGAGCTGAGGCCGTCCCCGTGGGGCTCACGTGGAAGCTCCCCTGATCACGCCTGTCTGGAAACGCGTCCCCACCTGGGGCAGAGTCTGTGCTGCTCATTCCAGGGGTCCTTGAACCAGGAACAGGTCTGGGGAGCAGTACCCAGGGAGCCGTTGGGCAGCCTCCCCACTGCGCCATGAGAATCAGGGTGAAATGGGAAATATCAACCCCGCTGCTGCTGAGATCACAGAAGGACTCCGTTTTCATAAAGGTGGGGAGAGGAGGCAGAGGCCGCTCTTTACTGGGCTCTTTATCAGAGCAAAACACTGTGGAACAGCCTCCTGTGAGGGACCAACGATCACAGGCACCCAAAGGGAACAAAGTACCAAGTTCCCTAGAAGCAGAAGGCCCAGGGCACAGCTGTGTCGCCCTCTCGTGTTCCCAGGAGGCATGGCAGGAGTGTGAGCCAGGAGAGGCTGCCGTCTGGGAGGGGCTGGCAGGCGGGCTGTGTGTGCAGATGGGGGAGGAGACAACTCAGGACAGGGGAGCTTGCCTTGCTGTTCTGGTCACTGGGGCGGAGTGTGGGTGTCATTCTGCTGCGGGTGCAGCTGAGGGGCAGGCAGTGGGCTCTGAGCCAGTCCTGAAGGTGAGGGAGCCTGGAGGAGTGACACCCCCTGGCACACGGTGACATCGCACCGCACCCAGCTGGGCTGTGGATGGGTGTGGGCACCACAACAATCTAGGAAAGCGATGAAATATCATATCCCATCCCTCTCAAACTGTGCTGAAATTGGTTATGTCCAGATACTACAAAATAAAACTAAAAAGTCTTCGATAATCTTTATCTTTTTTTTGAAATTTTTTATGTATTCTTATTTTTTTATATGAAATTTATTGTCAAATTGGTTTCCATACAACACCCAGGGCTCATCCCAACAGGTGCCCTCCTCAACGTCCATCACCCACCTTCCCCTCCCTCCCACCCCCCCATCAACCCTCAGTTTATTCAAAATTTTTAAGTGTCTCTTATAGTTTGGCTCTCTTCCTCTCTAACTTTTTTTTTTTTCTTTCCCTCCCCCTTGGTCTTCTATTAAGTTTCTCAGGATCCACATAAGAGTGAAAACATATGGTATCTTTCTCTGCATGACTTATTTCACTTAGCATAACGCTCTCCAGTTCCATCTACGTTGCTATAAAAGGCCATATTTCATTCTTTCTCATTGCCACGTAGTATTCCATTGTATATATAAAACACATCTTCTTTATCCATTCATCAGTTGATGGACATTTAGGCTCTTTCCATAATTTGGCTATTTTTGAGAGTGCTGCTCTAAACATTGGGGTACAAGTGCCCCTATGCATCAGCACTCCTGTATCCCTTGGGTCAATTCCTAGCAGTGCTATTGCTGGGTCATAGGGTAGATCTATTTTTAATTTTCTGAGGAACCTCCACACTGTTTTCCAGAGTGGCTGCACCAGTCTGCCTTCCCACCAACAGTACAAAAGTGTTCTCATTTCTTCACATCCTCTCCAGCATCTATAGTCTCCGATTTGTTCATTTTAGCCACTCTGACTGGCATAAGGTCTTATCTCAGTGTGGTTTTGATTTGTATTTCCCTGATGAGGAGTGACATTGAGTATCTTTTCATGTGTCTATTGGCCATCTGGAGGTCTTCTTTAGAGAAGTGTCTATTCATGTCTTCTAACCATTTCTTCACTGGATTATTTGTTTCTCGGGTGTGGAGTTTGGTGAGTTCTTTATAGATTTTGGATACTAACCCTTTATCCGATATGTCATTTGCAAATATCTTCTCACATCCCATTGGTTGCCTTTTAGTTTTGCTTTGCAGTGCAGAAGCTTTTTATCTTCATGAGGTCCCAATAGTTCATTTTTGCTTTTAATTCCCTTGCCTTTGGAGATGTGTCAAGTAACAAATTGCTGCAGCTGAGGTCAGAGAGTTCTTTTCCTGCTTTCTCCTCTAGGGTTTTGATGGTTTCCTGTCTCACATTCAGGTCTTTTATCCATTTTGAGTTTATTTTTGTGAATGGTGTAAGAAAGTGGTCTCGTTTTATTCTTCTGCATGTTGCTGTCCGGTTCTCCCAGCACCATTTGTTAAAGAGACTGTCTTTGTTCCATTGGATATTCTTTCCTGCTTTGTCAAAGCCTCTACTACAAAGCTGTAATCATCAAGACAGCATGGTTTTGGCACAAAAACAGACACATAGACCAATGGAATAGAATAGAGACTCCAGAATTGGACGCACAAAAGTATGGCCAACTAATCTTTGTCAATAATCTTTATCTTATTTAAAGTTTCTTAGGGGCGCCTGGGTGGCTCAGTTTACCGTCTGACTTTGGCTCAGGTCATGATCTTGCAGTTTGTGACTTTGGGCCCCGCATCAGGCTTTCTGCTATCAGCACAGAGCCCACTTCAGATCCTCTGTCTCCCTCTGTCTCTACCCCTCCCACCTTCTCAAAAATAAACACTAGCAAAGAATAAAGTATCTTACAGAAGGTGAAAGGCTCTTCAATTTATTTTATCACCTTGCAATAATACAATTATAATTTCATGTGAGTGACGGGCTAGAACAGTACAGGCAGGAAACTGTGCAATCCGATTTTGAGCATAGATGCCACCGTGAGAGAAAACAAAATAGAATGGGATAGATTTTTAGGAAATTGAATCTAGCAGTATAAAAAAAATAGTCATCAAAAATGGGATTTATTCAAGGGTGCAAAGATAACTCAAAATCAGAAGACCTATTAAGGGGAACAGAATATCACCATCACAAAATATGCCTCTTTGGTATAAGGATTATTTGGAACTGATTACTTTTGAGAAAGCGCAAATGCAGGAGAAGCTGTGAAACGGGGGTTACCCGTCTGTAAGAGTACCATATTCATAAAGGAAATTTCTGTTAGAAAGTGTACCTGTACCAGGAAGGGAGCTACATCCAGAGATCACCTTCATGTTTCACCTGAGAGACTTACTTGCATCACAAGTCAACCTTTGTTTCTTATATTTTTCTTCCTGTCACTTCCCCTTAAACCGTGACCCCCCCCTCCTCTAGAAGCCCCAAACTCCCATCCCTTTTTTTTTCTCTCAAGATAGTATGTCAGTCTCAATCATCTGGCTGTCTTTCAAGTTTCATACCTTTGGGGGGCTCTATAAGTACATACATAATCAAATTTTCCCCCCTCGTTAATCTGTCCTATGTCAATTTAATTCTTGGAACAGCCATACAGCCCAGAAAAGAAAAAAGGGATACCCTCCCTCCCGCACACTATGGGCACAGCCAGCCAGGATGCAGGGGCAATGTGGACAACATGTTTGTCCCGCCTTTTTTTCCTTCAGCTACTGGAGGAATCAGGTTCTAAGGTCATAATGTTTACCTTTGGATGGTTATGAACCCGGTACTCATTAGGATGAAAATAAAATCGGTCAACATTTTCTCCCCCCAGAGTATAAGCCCTTCAATGCCACCATGGTTTTGAAACCCGAAATGCTTTATAAATCATGAAAAAGTTTCTGTGTGTTTCAGGTTTCAATGGAAAACATTCCCCTCTAAGCAGAAAAGAATGTCCTCTACACTCTTTTTCCAAATGACCGGGACACCCCTGACATGGGAGAATGAGTTGAGTCTTTAGAAGCTGTGATTGAACGCATTTCAAGACAAGGGCCGGCCTTAGATGCTAAACGCTATCCGCCTTGCCAGAAAGAGCGTTTGCCAAATGGGGAGTGATGAGTCTAGCTGGCAGGGAGTGAACATCCAGTGATGCTTGGGGGTACTTTTGTGGACTTTACATCGTCTGTGCTTACTCACTCAGGTGGCAATTACCACAGAATACAACAGAAAAAGAGACGTGCAAGCGGGTGATTATTTAATCTATATAGGAATTTAGATAATGTCCCTGAAAATGAAGTTTTCCGAATGTTCTGGATCTGTTTCATATGAAGAATTCTGAGTGTGTACCAAAGACGAGTGATAATTGTTCAAACGGAGAGTGAGGTTCTTTTTTTGTTTGTTTGTTTTGTTTTGTTTTTGTTTTTGTTTTTTGTGCAGGGTGGATGTGAAATTGTAGCCGGAAGTAGCAATATATGGGCCATTGTTCTAGTGAGGGTCACAGTTTCCATGATGCAATTTTTCAAAGTCTAGCCAATAAAGTTGAAGGTTACATAAGTCAGTAAGACTCTTTTTTTATGTAAACCTTGAGGATGGGTGTTTTCCGAGCGTTATATTTAGTATACTTCCCTCTTGGTATTCTTGGTATTTATCAGGTTCTATGCCCTGACTGCCTTTGGAAATGGACAAAACACTAAGGGAAGGTGACCGTCATGCATGCGGTAAGCAGGGAAACTTCTCCAACCTTCTTAAGATACCTGTGTGGTCCAAAAATTAAACTGACAAAGACAGGCTAATAGGAGAAAAGGAGTCAAATTTTGCTAAGTTGTTACATGTACATGGGAACCTTCCCAAGAGAACAAAGACCCGAAGTTACCAGAAGTTACCAGAGCAGGAAGTTTTTACACTTTTTAGGCAAACAGTAGATTTGTGAAGATCTGGCAAGACAAAGGGGTTTGGGGGGGGGGAGTAGTAAATGGTGAAGAAGTAACTAGGAAGATAAGGATGATCTTAATGTGTTTCGTTTGTATAGATACCTTGGCCCCAAGTTTCTTACCTCTGGTGATAAGGATACTTCCTTCCTTCTGGCACAGGGGAGGTCCCTTTCACATGGGAGTTTTATGACCAGTTTCAGAGAGGAAGGGCAAGGAAAAACATCATCAGGTGTTCTGGGTGAACTTCCTGAGTGGCCCACACAGCAACAGATGTAAAAATTGTCTAAACATGAGCCACGGTGGCATTTCTCTGAAGTTTATATCAAGTTGTCCTGCTGTAACTGGAGTGTCTTCAGGAAGAGAGCTGTTTTCGTGCTGAATGATTCCACGTCAGGAGGATGGGAGAATAATTGGAAACATTAATTTGGGGAGTTGTAGCCAGATATCAGAAGAGGCTAAAAGGATTCAGGATTGAGTCCAGTTTACAGGTAGATAACAAAACCTCAAAGCCAATGAACAAGGCTAAATCTACCACCCATATGGGTGTGCTATAGTTTTCTCGTAAGATACAATTATCCCTCTAGAGTCACCCCCATGTCTCTCAGAGATAATCAAAACAAGGTTTGCAATATAAGTCTAGTCTCATTGAATATGGGCTGATTACTTATGTAAATGCAGCAAGAATAGTGGGGACCGTATAAGTTCTTTTTAATCTGCTTTGCTAGAACTTTTCATGAAATTAGATTTTTTTAATGCCTCTCAAGGCTAAGAAGCTAAGCCAAGGACTCATGATCAGATTTTGCATATGCCACCTATAGATTTGGATCAGTTCCACTCTTCTTGAGGTCCCCAAGATATCCTGGGTTTCCTGGGCCTCCCAGGAAGCGACCTTCCTTAGTCAGATGGCCAGGCTTCCAGGAACACTGTAAGCAAGGTACCAGCCCAGTTTTTGTTTTTTTTTTTTTTAAGGGGCTTTTTTGGCTCCGTAAAGTCAACCTTAGTTTTTCAAGTTGTCTGGTCACATCTGATTCATGTCAAAAATGGCATTCCAGTCAAAGCCTTGGTAACATACCAATGTTTCAAATTGTGTCCTGTTATAAGGAGATAAATCGGGTTCTTATTGAACTTCTGCAAATAACTATATTGCCATGAAAATAAGAATACTCAGTAAGAATTCCCAAATTCTGGAGGGAAAAAAAGTAATTGTTTCATTTTCGTTCACAAAGGTAGACTTTACCAAATTGCTACAAGTCATAAAGAACTTAAGAGAAAAGAGAAAAACATGTCTTCTTAAATCTGGAAAATCAAAACATTAAGAAACTAGTGATTTTTTTTAAGGTTTATTTATTTTTGAGAGAGGGAGAGAGAGTGAGCAGGGGAGGGGCAGAGAGAGAGGGAGACACAGAATCCAAAGCAGGCTCCACGCTGACAGCAGTGAGCCCAATGCAGGGCTCGAACTCATGAACTGTGAGATCATGACCTGAGTCAAGTTGGACGCTCAAGCTGAACCACCCAGGTAGCCCAAAACTAGTGATGTTTTAAAGCAAAAGTCATAATCACCCTCAGGAGTTTATTCAGCCACACGCAATTAATTCTTGTTGATTTTGATCTTTTGTTAGTGGTTTTATGAACCCAGGTTTTCCACTAGAATTCTGGAATTTCTCACCCAGATCAGTGGTATGATCTTAAAGTTATCAGAAACCTCCCCTTGTCATGTTCCTTCCACGAATCTTCTGGAAAATGGAGCTTTTTTTGCAAAAGCACCAGAGTAAAAGAATAATGGTGTGTAAAACACAAAAGCCTCAAAAATGGCCATGGTTAAAGATCCGATGAGAGTTCATCACAATGCAACAGACAAGGAGATTTCATTATTTCTGTGACACACAACATTTTAAGTTAACAACTAGAATTAATGACTGATAACATTATGCCAGGATAGATTTCAAGGGATGTCATACAGTTTCTAGAAAACTTATATTAACAATTTGTACCCATCCCAATATAACCTAAAGGGGTCAGACATCACTTCTTATCAGACAATGTTTCCATGTAATTTAACATGTCAAATAAGCCTAATTACTTTCATATCTTTCTTTTTATAAGGAGAGAGAACAAATGCTTTGGAGTTTTTCCAGGAGCCCTCTAGAAAAGTCCAAGTTAGTTCAAGGTCAAAAAGACTTCCCCGGCAAGGAACAAGGAAATCGGCTTAGTGCATCAGATATTCTGCTTTTGGGGGACACTGTGCTGAAAGATCGTTATAACTATCTTTTTCTACTTCCTCCTCACCAGCGGGTGTTGGGGTGGGGAAGCTTAGGGCGGACGACTTGTTTCATCTTGTCGATGAAGCCCAGATATATGAAGCACTTGGTGACCTTTGTCTTGTGGAGGTGATGTTTAGGCTGAGACAAGGAATAGTGTAGAGAGCAAGACGGAGTCACTCATGTCAAGCAGTGATGTAAAGAGCCAAAGAGCAGTAACGGAGAATAGGTATTGCTAAAACCAGAGTGCACTCGAGGTACAAGAACTGATAATCAGCAAGGCCAAGAGAGCCTGAGAGAACCCGGAACTAATAATCAGTAGAACCAGAAGAGGTCTCTGAAGGATTAAGCTTTTCAAAGGCAGGGCTTTTAGGGACCCCTGGGTGGCTCAGTCAGGTAAGCATCTGACTCTTGATTCCGGCTCAGGTCATGATCTTATGGATCGTGGCTCCGAGCCCCGCTCCGGGCTCCGTGCTGACAACGCAGAGCCTGCTTGGGATTCTCTCTCTCTCTCCTTCTCTATCTGCCCCTCACTTGCTTGTGCATGCTCTCTCTCAAAATGAATGAAGATAATGAATTATTATTATTAACTAATAATTAATTTTAAAAAGGGAGGACTTTGGCAGGAAACTGTCAGACTCCCCAGACCTCGACTCCACGTCTGACCGCATGAGAAGGGCAACTGCCCCCGAGGTTTCTGCCCGACTGCTGTCTGAACACTGGGATCTTCCACTGTTTGAACATAAGAAGCAGAGAACGCCAAGGGCTGGCCAGGACCAGACTAAGTCCACAGACCAACGGCATGCTCACGGACACGTTACCTTCCTCCCTTGTTGTTTATGGCCTGATGTATGACTTGTTTTGTCTCGTGCGACGTGTATGAAGCCAAGTTAAATGCCTTGCGGAACGTCATTGACGTTGGAATGTTAACAACCTTGCTTTATGACTGAATAAAGCTGACATCGTGAAAAGACACAGCTGGTGTGTGCACCTTGCTCACGTGATTTCGACACCCTGAATCGTGAACCACAGCATCTACCTACACAATGCTTCAAGCGAAGTAGGTTAAGTTGGCCCCTGTGACCAACAGAGTTATCCTGGAAACTGGGAGAGAGAGAAGCCCCCTTCCTGCCCATGGCTCAGCCTCTGCGGAGAGGGCAGCAGGGGTTCTGAAGGAGCTGACGTGAGAACCCCATGCCCAACCCCAGAAGAGGGAGCCAGAGAGAAATCTGGCCTTGTCCCAGGAAGCTGCGGGCCATGGGCGCAGGTTCGGCATCTTTCCAACTGTGCGCAGATTGCTGAGGACAGAGTGTAATTCACTGAAAGACCTTTCTGTGCTTCAGATGCAGATATGAAATGAGTGTGTCCTGTTTCTCAGGTGCCAAACGTACTGCCCCAGGTGCTGCCTCCTGGATCTGCCACCTCGGGGGCACAGGCAGGGCCTTAATGGGAGCAGCAAGAGCTGACCTCAGGGACCCTGGACCCACCTGCAGACATGCCTAGAGGACTGTGCACACGGCATCCGTGCATGCCCTGTGCCTGCACTTGGCTTGAGAAGGAAGGTGGAAGTCCCCTGGTTAGATTCAAGAGCAGGGCGGCCAGGAGCAGGTGGGCTTTACCTTCATAGGTAGGAGCTGCTTCCCTAAGAAGTGGGAAGCATGGAACTGACCTCTAGACTTTCTGGCTGGGCAACCTTCTCCTTGAGTAATATTCTTTTCCCCATCTGGGCTATAGGTTGGTCCCAGCTCCAGGGACTCAGTGGTGGAGTGATTGCAGTCATGGTCCCGGCCGTACCTGCTTCCCTGTGTTCGTGCCCTTTGCAGTATGACCCTCCTCCTCTTCCTATCCAGAGATGAAGTCTACTTGCCCACCCTCGTATCTTGCTGTGGCCAACAGAATGTGACAAAGGGACGGTGTGCCAGTTCTGAGTCTTGGCTTTCAGGGGCTTTGCAAACATCCACTTACTCTCTTGGATCCTGCAGTGGCCCTGTGAACGGGCCTGGGCCAGCCTGCTGCAGCAAGGAAGCATGTGGCCCAGTCACTTCCACTGACCCAGCTGATAGCTGTCAACCCTCAGGAGAGTCACCTAACTGACCCATGGTTGACTGTGGACACATGAGGAACCCGACTGAGCCCAGCCTAAATTGCTGACCCACAGGATTTCAAGCTAAATTAGCGATTGCAGTTTTAAGCCACTGGATTTGAGGGTGATTCGTTTCACAGGAGTGGGCAACTGACATAGGACCCCTGGAAATAAGGCAAAGCGGAGAGGCCTGCATGCTGGAAAGGCCTGGGCTCTGGGATGACGGTGCCAGCTGAGAGCCAAGAGCGAAGAGATGCCTGAAACCAGGAAGCCTTGCTGTTAGGTGTTACCCTGAGAAGCCTGGAGACCCCAGGACCTTGGGGGCAAAGCTGCAGGAGTGAAAAGGACCAGGGTCTTTGGTTACCATGGCAATAAGTAAGACTTTAATACTAAAGAGCTTTGTGCACGTACCCTTTCCAGACGCTGTCTTCCCCCAGGAGGCTGGCCTTTGTCATATCAGCGGGGTGGACTCCCCGGGAAATAAAATCCTGACTCATCAGCATTAGGTCACCAGGGAACTCAGCTAAGCGGAAAAGATTTCGGTTGGTTAGGCCAGTGATGGACCGTTCCGCTTTCTTGGTGGGGAAGAACGGTTTCTGATCATTTGGATGGCATGTGAGACATTGTTTCGGTTCTTCTGACTTGAAGATGACGTTCATTTTTATTTCTCGTCTGCTTGTGGCTTTGTTCTCTGCCTCGCCTCTCTCCTCTTGCTTGGCAGAGTCGTAGAAAGCCACGACCTCGCTGTCCTCGTCTTCCCTGGTCTTGTCTTTTGCCGTTGGGCCCAGGCCCCCTCCAGACAGAGATGAAGAGCCCCTGAGCCTCTCAATGTAGGGCAACAGCTGCTTATTCCGTAGGGCTCGAGCAAGCTGCATCCGTTCTACGTGCCTGATGACAGTGAGCTTCTCGCGCTGGGGCATTCTGAACTCCTCTGGGGGCACGATCACCTTGGCCGTCCACGGTTTTCCCAGGGGCCTGCTGGCAGCACAGGGACGGGGATGCTGTGTCCCGAACTCCAGCGCCCGCTTGTAGTCCGGAGACAGCGACTGGAGCTCCTTGAGCATTTCCCGCTCCTCCTCTTGCTTGTGGGCCAGAAATCTCCTTGCCGCCATGGTGTGGACACCACCCAGCCGCTGACAACGTGAAGGGGACTATCAAAAATCTCAACGGGGCAGCAGCAGGGGGTGCCCCCGGAAAGAATCGCCTGGTGGCCCCTGTCCCCATCTGCCGCTGAGGGTCTGGGCCCCTCTGCGGTGGGAGCTTTGGGGTCGGACAGGCCGGAGTTCAAATCCTGACTCTCCTTACCTACAAGCCAGCAGCCCTCACAGTGCTATTCCTAATCAGAACTTTGAAACAAGATAGTATTTGCAGTGCAAGTGTGGGAAGCCTCGAGTGAGGCCTCTGGGAACCTTGTATGTCCGTTGCTGGTGGGTTTTGAACCTCTGGCTCCACCCCTCCCAGCCTGGCTGCCTGGCTCCAGCGGGGCCTCCCTGCGAATCAGCTTCAGGACACTTACTAGGATCTCTTTTTCCAAGGGGGAGTATTTTCCGAGGGCGATGCGTGGATCTGATTTGTAGGATTTGGTCCATATCCTGAAAGGCAAAGAGTCAGGTGTAGGAGAACCCCAGGAAGGGTGTCACGACTTTTAGTTTTGGGGTGGGAAGTGTCACAAAGGGCGGCCCTGCCTTAGACAGGCGAGGGCCACGGTGACCGGGGTGGGGTCCTCCCCTTGGCTCGTTCTGGGAGGGGTGGGAAGGACAGGACCCGAAGCCCAGGCTCCGCTCACCCCAACGGTGAAGTAGAACTCAGACCCCGCTGACAGCACAGGGGGGCTTTATCCCAGAAGGAATCGCTTGTGTTAGACATTCTGACTGGCCCTCCACTCATCCTCCACCTGCCCTCTGCAGACTTCCTTTCTTGGGGCCTCTGTTTCCCAGTCTTCTGGAAGCCATTCTCCCATTCCCTGTTCATACTCTGGCAATACGCGAGGATGGGAGGTGTTAATGCCTGGAGTTTCTTTCTAGGACATTTTAGCGGGAACCCAAGAGATAGTTACGAACTCTTCTTGCATCATAACTGGCCTACTTGGGGCCTATTGTGAGGTCTGAGTTTAGGTATCAGATGATGCCCTGGGGTGAAATGGACACACACGACCATGTGCCTGGAGGGGTGGAACCCAGGGGACCAGAGTGGGCAGAGCACATGGCGGGGGGACATTCTAACCACGTCGCTGCTGCTTACAAGCCCACAAAGACTGCTCAGTGCCTTCAGGGTGAAGACTCAGCCTCTCTCAGGTCCTTGCTTGCCTCTGCAATCTTAATTCCTCAAGCTCCATCAAAGCGCTCGATCCATGGTTCTTGGAATGAGCTTCTCAGCTACTGTTCATGCCCCCCCCGCCCCTCTCCCCCATATCTCAGACAGCTCTCTCCTCCCTTGGCAACTTGCTTTCAGGGCCTGGCTCACCTGTGCCTCCCCTGAAGATTTCCTTGCGGGATAAATCACTCCTTTGTCCACGTTCTCACAGTCCTGGTGCCATGCTCCAGCACGTTATCACAAATTGACTTGGTTGTCCACTAAGTCTGTCTCTCCCTCTGCTCAAAAGGAAGTCCCAGAGGCATCTTATTCGTGTGTTGCTGTTGTTTAGCACGGGGCCTCGTGTAGAGCAGACGCTCGGCTTGCCTACTCAGTAAGAAATCATCTTGGGTCAAAAGCGTTCCTGGTGAGAATGCACATTAGCACAACCCCTAATAAAGGTAATTTGGCAACATAAACGTTCCGAATACATTTACCCTTTGACCCAGCAGTATGTGTATATGATAAAATATGCTCAAGGTTAGTCAACACAGCCTGCTTGGGACAACAAACCTAATGACAAACTCAGGGGTACCTGCATGGCTCAGTCGGTTAAGCGTCCGACTTTGGCTCAGATCATGATCTTGCGGTCCATGAGTTCGAGCTCCGCGTCGGGGCTCTGTGTTGACAGCTCAGAGCCGGGAGCTTGCTTCGGATTCTGTGCTCTGTCCCTCCCCTGCTCATGCTCTGTCTCTCTCTCTCTCTCTCTCTCTCAAAAATAAAGATTTTTAAAAATTAAAAAAAAACCTAATGACAAACTCAAATGTCCATTAATAAGGATTAGTTAGAGTTATGGCCAACCATATACTGGACTACTACGCGGGAGTAATAAAGATCAAGGAAGGAAGGTCTGTATTTATATGGAAATATCTCCAAGAAATACGGTTAAATGCAAAAAGCAACGTGCGAAAGTATGTCAGTTGTAGACTGCCTTTTAAGTTGGAAAGGAAAAAAAAATAAGCATGTGCATTCATATTTGCATGAAGAAAATCTAGATTAATACACACAAAAAATTAATAAAAATGGTTACCTGAGGTGGGTATCCGGCAGAGGAGGAAGTAGTGAAATGAGCCTTTTCATTGTGCACATTATTCTGTCTTGAATTCAGAACCACGTGAGTGCATTACCCATTGAAAAAATGGAAAACAGAAGCTCATGGAAGAGTTGGTCTCTGACAAGCATCGGTCCTAAAACTTGCCTTTGCCTCCACCAGGAAATTCGGAGTGGGGAGATTTAGAACGTGGGCTGGTGCTCATACCCATGGGCGCCATCTAAGATACGGTGATGCTCCTCCTGTTCGCACAGGCAAGTTCAGTTACCTGGAGCTGCTCCAAACCCAGGAATCAGCAACAAGCGCCTTTTAGCAGTAATGCAAATACCTCCTGCAGTGCATTCAGTGACTCAGCCATTTGCTCCACACTAGCTGCGGATGAACAGTGGCTTTGCACAAGCCACACGACAACCTGACACCTTATACGCACTCAACAAATATTTGCGAAACAACCAATGAGTGATATATGCTGGAATATTACGTAGCTACCAAAAAGCAAGTTTTGACAAAATTTCCAATAATGTACTTCTGATGCAATGTGATCTTTAAAAAAAAGCATAGGGGTGACTGGGTGGCTCAGTCGGTTGAGCGTCCGACTTCGGCTCAGGTCATGATCTCACAGTCTGTGAGTTCGAGCCCCGTATCGGGCTCTGTGCTGATGGCTCAGAGCCTGGAACCTGCTTCCGATTCTGTGTCTCCCTCTCTCTCTGCCCCTTCCCTGCTCATGGTCTGTCTCTCTCTGTCTCAAAAATAAATAAAAACTTTAAGAAAAAAATTTAAAAAAAAAGCATAATACAAAATGTACATAGAATAGGATATGGCTACTATAAATGCACAAATAAACAAGAGGGAAAAGGACTAGCAGGAAATACGCAGAGACATCAGCAGGGGTTACTCTGGGCTGTGGGCTGATGGGGGATACGCTAGGTCTGCCCATGTGCCAGCAGCCTGGTCGGACAGGAAAGGGTACCACGGCCAGGATCCAGCTTCTCCAGACATCAGGACCCTGCCACTCTGCCTGGGAGGGTGTCACCATGGCAACAGGTCTTGACGCTGGGACACTGATTCTTCCTGCACTCAGTTCCACTAACTGGCTTTTAGTCCACTTCCTTCTCCCCACCCCCTCTCTCATTGCCATTCCCAAGGTTTTCTTTTCTTTTCTTTTCTTTTTTGAAGATATTTCTCCATGATCAGTTTTACATTAGGTTGCATTCCTGTTACCTTGGTACCTGCTTTTGTGCTTGCTTGTTTGTTTTTATTAATTTTTTTTTTAACATTTATTCATTTTTGAGAGACAGAGTATGAGCAGGGGAGGGGCAGAGAGAGAGGGAGACACAGAATCGGAAGCAGGCTCCAGGGCTCCAGGCTCCGAGCTGTCAGCACAGAGCCCGACGTGGGGCTCGAACTCACTAATTGCAAGATCGTGACCTGAGCCGAAGTCAGACGCTTAACCAACTGAGCCACCCAGGCACCCCTGCGCGTGTTTTTATTCAGTCATCAACCTCATATGCTGGCTTGTTTTCCATGTTTCCTTTTCCATTGCCTGTCATTTTAATCCTCTATCTTTTACTCTCATGTTTATTTTATGTCTTTGCCCCATAGCCTGTGCCTTTTACATACATCTCATCTATTTTTACCTACTGTATTAGTCAGGGTTGTACAGAGAGAGAGAGATTTTAAGGAATTGGCTTATGGGATTAGGGAGGCCGGAAAGTCCAAAATCTGCAGAGTGGGTTGACAGGGTGGAGACTCAGGGAAGAGCACTTAATGCAGCTCAGACATGCTGGCAGGATTTCCTCTTGCTTGGGTAGGTCAGTCTTTCTTCTAGTCATAGCTTCAAGTGATTAGATGAGGCCCACCCATGTCATAAAGGGCAGTTTGCTTTACCCAAAATCCACTGATTTAAATGTTAATCTCATCCAGAAAACATCCTCACAGAAACATCCAGAATAATGGATCAGACCAAAATACAGCTGGGCCCAGCCAAGTTGCCGCATAAAATTAACCATCAAACCTACTTACATTTACCAGGTTTTTAAAGATGAGATTTGGGGGGCGCCTGGGTGGCTCAGTCGGTTAAGCGTCGGACTTCAGCTCAGGTCACGATCTCGAGGTCTGTGAGTTCGAGCCCCGCGTCGGGCTCTGTGCTGACAGCCTGCCTCCGATTCTGTGTCTCCTTCTCTCTCTCTCTGCCCCTCCCCCACTGTGCTCTGCCTCTCAAAAATAAATAAGCACTAAAAACAGATGAGTTTGAGTGGTTTTTAGAGCGTTTTAATAGCAGGTTTTCCATTATTATGCATAATTATACCCATTTTTGAACAGTGTAGTAAAAGACTCATACAGTATGTATTCCCTTGCGTCTGCTCTTTTCCCTCAGCATTATGTTTTTCAGACTCTTACTGATATGTTTGACTTTAGCTCATTTTCGTTGTTGCTTAGCGTGATTTTGTTACGATTTATCAAGCCGCCTTCTGCTTCTGATTTGGGGAGCAATCTCATACATGCCTCTTTGGGTTATGGGCATGCTTTTCTGTTGGGTGCAAATCTAGGGGTGCAAGGTGCTGGGTCCTGGGGTATGTGTAGCTTCCATTTCCTGGAAAATTCTCAGCTCCATTCCAAAGTTTCCACCATCGTAGACTCCCAACAATGATCCCCCCTTGTCAACACCAGTGGGTATGCTGTGGTATCTCACAGTGGCTTTAGTTTGCATTTTTCCAGGTGCAAATGATGCCGAACACCTTTTCTATTGGCCATTGAGCTTAGCCTTTGTGAAATGTCTGTTCAAGTCTTTTGGCCATTTTTTCTAACAAGCTTTTGTTTTCTTGTTGGTATGTGGGACTTGGTTATGTATTCTTGACGCAAGCCCTACGTTGGTTCAATATGTGGCAAGTACCTGTTTCTACGTTGACTTGGCCTTCTCCTTTTTTTTTTTTAAGTATTTATTTATTGAGAGAGAGAGAGAGAGAGAGAGAGGGAGAGGGAGGGAGCTCCAGCAGGCTCCACACTACACAGTGCACAGCCTGAACCCACAAACCGTGAGATCTTGACCTGAGCCAAAATCAAGAGTCAGACGCTTAACTCACTGAGCCACCCAGGCACCCCGGCCCTCTCCTTTCTCAAAGGTATTGCTTGTGCTAGCTGCACTCCAACTTATCAGTCTTTCCCTGGTTGGTTAGTGCTTCCCATGCCTTGTTTAAGAAATCATTTCCTACCCCAGGGGGAAATGATGCTCTCCTAGATTATGTGGCTTGTATGTTCATAATCACATTCTCCTATATTCTCTAAACCTCGGGGCTTTTTCCTTTAACTTTCTTCCTACTCTCAGTTTTTTAGCTATAATGCTCAATTATTTCCCACCTTTTTTTCTTTAAGTATATTTTCCAACCGAATTTTACATGGCTACCAAGAAGTCCGTGCCTGTGTACGCACTGAGCGCCCTCTCAAGAAACACACACAAAAACCTAGAGGACTTTCCTCCTCCTCCCCACATCCTTGCCAGTAGTCACCGTGTGGGCTTTGGCTCCCTCTGATGGATCTTGCCACCCGTTGCAAGGTGGCTTTCCAAAGACCTTCAGCCATCTCCTCTCTCCAGCGCTGAGATTTTCCATGTAGATAGCCAGCCCCCTCATTTATGGGAATGGTGCTCCTTTTTAACAATGCATAGGATACACTCTTTATATAAGCTGAGTGCTTTAAAATCATGGTTTCCTGATGAACTCTAGGCAGATCAGAGCCCTGGGAAGTTCTTCTCCAACGTCAATGTGCAAATAAATCTCCTGGATATTTTGCTAAAATGCAATCTTATTTGGTAGATCTGGGGAGGGACTCAAAAATCTGCACCCCCCCCCCCCACGAGTTCCCAGGTGACGCCAATGCTGCTGGTTTAAAGAGACACAAAGTAGTGACTCAACGTGGACCACTCAACATGAGGTGCTACTCAAAGTGTGGTCCGTGGACCGGCAGCCATGCTATCACCTGGGAGCGTGTTAGAAATGCAGAATTTCAGGCGCTGCTCCAGATTTATTGAATCCCAGTCTGCATTTCAGCAAGTTCCCCCAGTGATTCACATGCACGGTTAAGTGAAAAAGGAAGCTGGTTGGCACCTGTGAGGAATCAGATGCTGTACAACCTCCACGCTGTCACTGGTGGGGTTCGCCCAGAGGGCTTGTGGCCAGGACTCACACTGCTACACACTCCCCTGCTTCTAAAATCCAGCCCCCCGCTTCTCCAGTCTCCTTCTGGCATAAGGACTGGGGAGACGGTGGCTCAAGCAGAAATGTTACAAACGGTTTCTTAGGAATGGAGTCAGCTGTGGCCCTTTTGGAGGCTTTCTGGGAAGTCCACCCAGAATGGTGGAGCCGAAGGGTAAGGGGAGGACTGTTTCACCTTTAGACCTTTGGGAAACGGTTGGACCTCTGGAAACATGTCAGAAGCAGAGTTGCTGGGGCGCCTGGGTGGCTCAGTTGGTTAAGTGGCCAACTTCGGCTCAGGTCACGATCTCACAGTTTGTGGGTCTGAGCCCCACATAAGGCTCTGTGCTGACAACTCAGAACCTGGAGCCTTCTTCAGATTCCGTGTCTCCCTCCCTCTCTACCTCTTCCCCACTTATGCTCTGTCTCTCTCTGTCTCTCAAAAATGAATAAACATTAAAAAGTAAAAAAAAAAAAAGAAGCAGAGTTGCTCATTCTTTGTCTGGAGGGCAACAGATTATTATCAGTAGAAGTTAAAGTCCCACGCATGCACCCCCACGTTTACAGCAGCACTATCGACAATAGCCAAAGTATGGAAAGAGCCCAAATGTCCATCGATGGATGAGTGGATAAAGAAGATGTGGTATATATATATATATATATATATATATATATATATATATATAATGGAGTATTACTCGGCAATCAAAAAGAATGAAATCTTGCCATTTGCAGCTATGTGGATGGAACTGGAGGGTATTATGCTAAGTGAAATTAGTCAGTCATAGAAAGACAAAAATCATAGGACTTCACTCACATGAGGACTTTAAGAAACAAGACAGATGAACATAAGGGGAAGGAAACAAAAATAATATAAAAACAGGGAGGGGGACAAAACAGAAGAGACTCATAAATATGGAGAACAAACAGAGGGTTACTGGAGGGAGTGTGGGAGGGGGTATGGGCTAAATGGGTAAGGGAAATTAAGGAATCTACTCCTGAAATCACTGTTGAACTATATGCTAATTCCGATGTAAATTTTAAAAAATAAAAAATTAAATTAAATTAAAAAAAAAAGTTAAAGTCCCAGAAGGATGTTTTAATCCATCTTGAGAATCTAGGCCAAGGTGACGGGGTTTTTTGTTGTTGTTGTTTTTAGTTTTCTCCACCAGAATTTTTGCTGAGTTCTTTGCAGACTCACCTAGGAGGATTCCGCATCTTTGATAGAATCTGTCCCATTGGAGGACAAGAGGATCAAACTGACACCAGGGTCCAAGAAAGGGGACCAGTGCTAACCCTTTAATAGAGACCATTGTCCACACCACATTCTGGTTCTGAAAAGAGAGCTTGAGAATCCCCCTGTGGTTCCCTGGATTGCTATTAATACTCACCACAGGGCATGAGAAATTCTTTTCTGAAGTATAGGAAAGTCTGGGTTCTTGGCTCTGGAGAGGTCACATGGCAAGCATTCATCTTCAAGGAAATCTCAAGGGATGTTTATGCTAAGCACAAACAGACTCCCAAAAAGATGGCTCTACAAGACAGAGATTTCTCTTTAAGAATGTGGCCAGTTGAGGTCATAGAAGTAAAGACCCTAATGCGTTGGTTAACTGTTCTGATGGGTTTTGATAAAGTGTTCACGATAAAGATGTGCTCGAGTATAGTGGTCAAGAGTATGGTTGTGGGTATGCTAGAAATTTTAATAACTGGCTCCAGGGCAGGGGCGGTGGGGAGTTCCCAGATTTAACAAATAAAAATACAGGAAACCCATCAAATGTGAATTTCAGATATGTTCCGCCTACTTATACGAGAATTACTGGTTTTCAATTGAAAACTCAAATTTAACTAGGTGTCCTGTATATTATCTGGCAACCCTATCTCTGGGGAAAAAAATAAAAGCCTCGATATGAAGCATTTACCAATTTCCTTGGTGTTAAAACACCCACCATGGCTGATTTCAAGCTGCCAATGTGAAGTCACTGAATATGGAATTGAGAAGAGATCCCCAGATTTTGGTGCTCATTCTCATTATGTCTGTCAGGTTTCTGCCCTGGAAAGTAACTGTTTTAGCCAGGTTACTCTTTGGCAGGACATCGCTTTGTGCAACATGCACGTAAAAGAGTCAATGCTCCTCCTTCCTTGAAGGGGAGCTGAGAGCACTGTGGGTTTGTAGGAGCAGAGCGGGTGTGGGGATGTGGTGGGGAAAAGGCCAGAAAAAGAGACAGCTACAATGGGAAGAGCCTGTTAGGCCACACTGAAAAGTTGGCACTTTTCCCTCAGAAGAGTGAGACATGCATCACAACTTTCTCTGAAGGAGGTGGCTTACTCACCTGTTAATTTTGTTTTGTTTTTTTTTAAGTAGGCTCTACGCCCAGTGTGGGGCTTGAACTCACAACCCGGAGATCAAGAGTCACACGCTCTATTGACTGAGCCAGCCAGGCACCCCAAAACAGTTTAATTTTTTAAAAACAACTTTATTGAGGTAAACTTTACTTACTATGGGGGCACCTGGGTGGCTCAGTCGGTTGGGCGTCCGACTCTGGCTCAGATCATGATCTCCCAGTCTGTGAATTCGAGCCCCGCATCGGGCCCTGTGCTGACAGCTCGGAACCTGGAGCCTGCTTTGGATTCTGTGTTTCCCTCTCTCTCTCTGCCCCTCCCCTGCTCATGCTCTGTCTCTCAAAAGTGAATAAACATTAATAAATTTTTTTTAAACTTTACTTACTATGAAATTCACCTGTTTTCGATACCATACTTCAATGATTTGTAGTAACTTTACTGAGTTGTGTGCAACTCTGTCTACAATTCAGTTTTGGAAATGTTTCTAACACCCTAAAAAGATCCCTTGTGCCCATTTACAGTTAATCTCCAGGCAAGTACCAGGAGACTCTAGTCAACGAGTCTCCTTTCTGTCTCTATAGATTTGCCTTCAAGTGTTCTTATTTTAAATCAGCTCCTTCCTTTCTAGCTTTAAATGACCCTCTCTTCCTTGGCGCTCTGCTGTGGAGTGAGTGGGCATTTTGTTGTTCCTTTGTCACAGCAGAGACACCACTGGGTCCATGCTCATGAACCCTGCCCTCTTCTTATGAAGCCAGAAGCTTGCAGCTTCCTGAGCTCGTAGCTGGGATAATGGCTGGGCTCTCTTGGCTTAATGGCTTCCCCAAAGAGTAGAGCTGGAGATCTGCTTAATTTTCCATAGGCTGACACAGAAATGACTTTGCAGTTCCAAGATTCTATCAGATTATAGAGGGAGGGTGTTAGCTGTGGTTTCCCTTATCTCTAAATAACAACTTCCTGTGTTAGTCTGGCATGAAAATGGCGCCAGGCAAACCCAACCATGATTCTGCTGGGCCCGCTACAACCAGACAAGGCAGGAGACAGGGGATGGGCAAATTTCCCATATTCGGAACGTTCCTTCCTGCCTGTCGGTCCCTGTGACATCTGAACACAAACAAAATAGGAGAAAAGACCCTTCCCCCTGAAGCCATCTCAAGTTAAGATAGAAGGGTTGTGGTGTCACTTGCCCTCCCCTGATGGGGAGGATTAGGCAGGGTTTGGATTCCATTCTTGTCTCATTGTGCCCCGTGCCCCCCTGACCTCTGATTCAGCTCTGTCCCCTATCCGGGCTGCTACAAGCCCCCTCTGAGAAGTAAACCACCAAAAAGAATGTGGGAGGTAGAGAACTGGCCAACTCTGGGAGGCACACCTGGAAGCTTCAGTGGACAAGAGAAGCAGGTTGAAGGCATTTTCCAAGCAGGATACGGCTCTGCTTGGCTGCCGAGGGATATGCCAGGGAGGGCTGGTCACACACATGCCCCTCCTACGGTGGAACAAAGGCAGGACTGAGATTTGCCAACAGGAGAAAGAAAGTAAAATCTGCCATTGCCCCATGAAAGTTTCCTTCAAAGAGACATTTGAAAGTTGTTTTTGACTTAAGAGAAGGGCAAGGGTCCAGCAGGCCTGGGATATCAGACGATGAAGGTGGGACAAACTATCAGCTCCTCTCAGTGCAAACATCACTACCATCCTTTCCTGGCAGGACTTTGTCCTGTGTTCTTTGTCCCTGTGGCTCAAGATGGTGGGTGGTATCTAAAAATAGGTCTGTCGTGTAGACAAAACTCGGATGGCATCTTTCAAGGCGGCACACACAAAAATGTGACACAGCAGAGAAATGGCAAATAGAAACAGGCATTTAGAAAAGTATACACGCCCATGGGGCGCCAGTAGGTTAAGCTCCGGAATTCGGCTCAGGTCATGATCTCACAGTTCATGGGTTCGAGCCCCGCGTCGGGGTCTGTGCTGACGGCTCAGAGCCTGCTTCAGCATTCTGTGTCTCCCTCTCTCTCTGCCCTGCCCCTGCTCACACTCTCTCTTTCAAAAATAAATAAACATTAAAAAAATTTTTTTAAAGTATACGCTCACCCATCAGGCACATAATTTATGTGAATTCAGATTTTGACTCAGTGAAAAGAGATGACAACAACAGTCATTTAAATGGCACAAGGGGCGCCTGGGTGGCTCAGTCGGTTAAGCGTCCGACTTCAGCTCAGGTCATGATCTCACAGTTCATGAGCTGGAGCCCCGTATCCAGCTCTCCACTGACCATGCAGAGCCTTCTTCGGATCCTCTCTCCCCCTCTCTCTCTGCACGCCCCCCTGCAAAATAAATAAACATTAAATTAAGAAATAATAATAAATGCACAAAAATTCCACCTGGGTCTGTGATCCACTTCAAGTTAATTTTGGATGTGGTGGGTAAGGGTTGAGCTATTTTTGTTATTTGCACTTTGGTGTTCAGTTGTTTTAGCACCAGGTTTTGAATTACCTTGGTGCCTTTGCCAAAATTCCAATGGCTGTGTGTGCAAGAATCTATTTGGGGACTTTATTCCATTGATCTATACGTCTTGTTTACATCCATATCGCACGGCCGTGACTATTTAGCTCTAAATAAAGTCTTTTTCAGAAATGCTTTGGCTATTCTAGGCCCTTTGCTTTTCTGTATTCACTTTAAAATCAAATTGTCAATTTTACAAAAGGCCTGCAGGAATTTTTTTAATGTATTGCATTGAGACTATAGATCACTTTAAGGAAGAATTGATGCCTTAATAATACTGAGTTGTCCAATTGGTGAGCATGGTGTATCTCTCCACTTTAGACCTTTAATTTCTTTCAGCAGTGTTTTACGGTTTGTCATGTGTAGTTCTTGTACGTGTTATGTTAAACTTACCATTATGAATTTTATGGGCTCTCAATGCTATTTTTTTTTAATTTTTTTTAACCTTTATTTTTGAGACAGAGAGAGACAGAGCATGAATGGGGGAGGGGCAGAGAGAGAGAGGGAGACACAGAATCGGAAGCAGGCTCCAGGCTCCAAGCCATCAGCCCAGAGCCCGACGCGGGGCTCAAACCCACGGACCGCGAGATCGTGACCTGAGCTGAAGTCGGACGCTTAACCGACTGAGCCACCCAGGCGCCCCTCTCAATGCTATTTTAAATGGTAACTGTTTTTCATTTTCCAATTATTATTGCTAGTAAATATATATACAATTGATTTTTTTAAAATTTCCCTTATTTCTTGGGGTGCCCAGGTGGCTCAGGTGGTTGAGTGTTTGATTCTTGACTTTGGCTCAGGTCATGACCCCAGGGTGGTGGGATCCAGGCCCGTGCTGGTCTCTGTGCTGAGCATGAAGCCTGCTTGGGATTCTCAGTCTCTCTCTCTCTCCCTCTCTCTCTCCTTCTGCCCCTCTCCCTTTTTCACTCTCTTTCTCTAAATCTAAAAAAAAAAAAAAAAAAAAGAATAGACATAGAAGGACACAGAAAAGACTGTTCTCTATATGCCAAGAAAAATATATAGATGGTTTTCTCCAAACTTTCACAATTTGTACAAATTTTTGTCTTGGGAGGGTTAGTAAATTCCTTCCCAGATATTTAAAAGATCAGCTATAGTTTAAAGGGTATCAGTATTAGGCAAATTAAAGCAATATAGGTTTTTTTCAAGTACATGGAAAAACCGAACAGTAACTTTACCTACTCTGCATTTCTAGCTAGACTTGAAATATTTCATGTACAAGTTTTGGTTCAGATTCCACGCACAGAAAAGTAGCACTAATCACTGCACTTTCGCGGCTCCTGGGGCCACGGCTCCTCGTTTGTTCTGCAACGTCGGTTGATCTGATTCTGCAATACTTCCGAGAGAGCTTCTGCAATTCCAAGGGGTCTTTTTAATTCTTGATTTTTGAATAAATCTTAAAACACTCAAATACCAGTATCGTAAAGTGATATGGAACGTGTTTGCCAAATCTGAATGGAGTCAGAGAAGACAGAAGTCAATCTGAGGGTGAGCCAATGTAAATTGCCAGAAGGACACTTGGGATATAGACTTTTGTCCTTGTCTACCAAGACTTGCTACATTATGCTTCAGAATAAAGCACTCTTGTAATTCCTCAAGATCCATACATATTTCTCTCTAACGTCTAATTAAAATATAGTATTCCAGGAAGTGAGAACAAAAGATAATCTGTTTTACAGACTAAACCCAAAGACACAAACCAGTTTTTTAAAACAAATAAATAAAGGTGATTAACTCTAAGTGCAAATAAGGAAGACAAACATTTTAGTCCCCTAACTAGAGGCTGTTCACGCTGGCAGCAGGAACTCTGTGCTGCTGATGGGACCAAGACTCTTGACAAGTCAGCTCAGAGCCCTGGTCACACCAACAGTGATCCATACAAATGACACACAGCGAGGAAGTAGGAAGAGGAAGAGCCCACCCAGGCATTTTCATTTTGAGAAGAGGTATATCGCCTCTCGGTGAAGGGGTTTGTCCTGGATTCCAGTCTCAGCTCTGCCATTCCAGATCTGTGGGAGCTTAGCCAAGGTCAAAGTGATGCAGCAGGAAATTAATGAATGGGGAGACTGTACTGGAATCAAATTACAGGGAAGAGAGATGCCCAAAAGCAAGAACAACTCCCACCACCTCCCTCGCACAGAAGTCGCAAATGAGAGAGATTTTGCATTTAGAAGGTCTTTGCTTCCAGGAGGTTCCATGTGTGAATCTGCAAAAGGCAGAAGTTGCCTTTCACCGGGTAACCTGTGTGAAGGGCAGGCCACAGCTCCAGGTCATGGGCCGCTAGCACTGTCCCTCCCAACAGGACCCACTGCTGCCAGGACACGGGTCTCTCTGGGCCCTCCTACTCAATCTCCCTCCGGAGGTCTATTTACAGAGCGATTGCAGACAAAGAAGCCAGTGTACTGCAGGAAAGTTTCAATGATTTGCCCAAGGTCACACTATTTATAAATAGAAAAAGCCAAACAAAACCAAAAACCACCAATCCCAATGTAATCTGAGGTTAGATTCCCCAGGAAATGGTGTGGTGACTGAACAATGCAAATCGGTCTGATAAGGAGATGGAAACTCAATATGGGGTGGGGAAATTCACACAGGAAAACACGAGCGACTAGGCTTAGCGGCGCCCACTGTCACCACCCTCAAATAACAGGTTTGGTGTGAAATGAGAATGCCACCAAAATTAACAACAAAATGTAATATTCATTGAACATTTGTTATGAGCAGGCACCAGTCTATGAGGTATCCATGCCTGAACTCATTTGAATATACATATATATTCAAATTAATATTAACAAAAGTTCTAGAAGGCATGTGCTTCCAAAACAAACCCAGATTAACAGCCTTAATAATCTGATGTGATAGGCAGGTGGCATTAGAAATATCGGAGCCCCAGCACCAGGCACATCACGGGGTGCTGATCAGACTTAGTGCTGTGTTTATACTTTATGTTGAGGAGGTCTGAGTTGAGGAAAGAGGCTGGGGCTCCACGTAGTTATAGGGGGCACTCAGGGGGCTCACTGACCACCAGTAAGAAAGACCTGTAATTTTTTACAATTGTGCAACCACAGCCACCTGTACTGGTTGAATACCAGCACTCCTGGCAAGTGTCAATCCTGAATCACCTTCAGTTTTTCAGGAAACTTTAGCAGGTATCACCTTTACCTTGTGGTGGAATCTCCCACATGTTTCATAAAATGTGGAGAGTACCCCTCCCCAGCAACTATCTGAAATGTGATGTGTTCTTTATCGGGAAGCATGCCTGCTGCATGCTTTTCTTGGGTTTGCAATTGTCTGTACGAAACCCTGTCCTTTTCCACAAACTGAGGAGTTTAAGAGTGTTTTTGAGGACTTGGGCTGCCCTTCATATCATGAGAGGATAATGTAGAGAGCTGTCTCTCTCTGAACTTCCCCTGTAGACCCCTTGCCCCAACTGGGACTCACCTGGGGCGGAGTTGTGTTCTTTGGAGAAGGCCAAACCCAATTGAGCATACATAAAAAGATCTTGTGAGTTACGATATGCAAACATGGAACCACCTTATCTTAAAACCCTAGTTGGCAAAGCATTTCCTACAGGTACTAGAACTCCATGGGGTAAGAGGGAGGGAGTTACAGTATATCTTATTTGGGATCTAACCCCAAGGAGAGTGTATTTTCATGATCTTTCAACTGTGTGCCTTGGAACAGAGTCCTGGGAAGAGACCTGAGTGGCCATCACTGAAAAACTCAAAATGGCAGGCTGAGCACAACTTGGTTGTGCCATGCTTTGCTTGCTTTTTGTTCAAGAGTCCATTGGTTCTATAAATGGGAAATCAATTGCTAATATTTTTAATAGTGGTATTCAAAACAAAAACAGCAGCCTGTGGAACTTTTCAGCGGCTGCTGGGTTCACCATGTACTGCTGCTCTGTATCTCCCACCCTTTCAGTCACAAGCAAGGCTGGAGGTTCTCATAGCTGTATGGCCTCAGCCACAAGCACCCATCGTGGTCCCCCCGAGGCAGCGACCACCACGACCATCACCCTCGTCTCAGCTCCATCTCCTTGGTCAACTGTGGTCTTCTCAGCAGCAGGCACTGTTGTGTCCATCATCTTTGCTGTCCTGCATCCCACTGTGGGTGGACAATGGAGGCATCAGGCACTCTTTCAACATGTCCGATGTGGTGTGAAGGAAGTGGACACATTTGTCCAGGGAGGTCGACTATTTGTGAAGCATGAAGGACAATAGAAGAGAGCATTGAGAGCAGCAATGTCAAGGGACACAAGTCGATGCTGAAGCAGTTGAGTGCACTCATGACCTAGATGATCCCAAGAAAGCCAAACACGTCTCAGGAGGAGGGATGAGGGGATGGGATGGCAGAAATGGGGATGAAGAATCTAGAACACAGTGGTGAGGAGGCACATGACTCAGAGTTCTCTGTTGTGCCTTTGATGGCTTTCTCTCTGGAACTGAGGATTTTGAGTTTGCGACCGTGTGTGACGACTTTGCTGATGGAGAGAAAGACCTCAGCCTTGCCTGTGGTGGCTGAACATCCAGTTAGTGCCATAGGTTATGGGCTGGATTGTGTCTCCCCACATTCACACGTTGATGTCCTAACCCCCTAGTACCTCAGAATGTGACCTTTCTTGGAGATAGGATCTTCATAGAGGTCATTGGGTTACAATAAAGTTATGAGGGCGGGTCCTAACCCAACATGAACAGTGTCCTTATGAAAAGGGGAAATTTGGGGACAGACAGGCACACAGGGAAAACACCAAGTGAGGCTGAAGGCAGAGATGGAAGTCGTGCTTCCATGGAATGGATTCTTCCTTGCAGTCTTCAGAAAAAAAACAACCCGCCAACAGCTTAATCTCAGACATCTGGCCTACAGAAGGGTGAGGCACTAGATGTCTGAAGTTTAAACCCCTCCATTATGGAAACCCTAACAAACTGATAACAGCGTGAAAATTCCAGAAGGAAGTGCCCAGGTAAAACCCACGTTCTAGAGGGAAACTGTTGATCTTGACAAACGAGCGTGCTTGTCTCTATCGACCTCTGTTAGATAAGCCCTCAGTGTCGAATAAGAGCCTGCAGAAGGTGGGTTAAAAAGAATCCAAGAGTTGAGGAGGGAGCAGTTTGAGGGGGTGAAAGAGAACACAAAGCTTGAGCAGCAATTGTCCCTCCCCTAGACTTACAGACCTGAAGTTGAACTAATCCCAGATATCAGAATAGAATGCTCACATGCCTTAAAGACAGAGTCCTCGCCCGTCTCGTGTGACTCTCCGGGGGCACAGAGACAGAGAACCTAAGAAGCAGCCTGACCTCCCTTCCCCCTTCCCACACTTGCTTCTCTCACCGGCTCACCACCGGCCTGACAGTCCTTTCTCTGAGTCTCAGTCTCAAATGGACACAAGACAATTTGCTCTGCTTACTCACAGAACCACTAGAAGAATCACGGTGACATGAACCAGAAACTGAGCGATAAACAAGAACCAGACAAATAGCCGGAGGTTCATGACCAGATGTCACTGTATTCTCCTAGCAAATGCCATTTTCAAACTCACTTTGATACTTTTAGTCAATTTTCCTGCTTCCAACACTGCTCTTGATATTGATTTGTTTTTCCTACTCTTATTTTTATTTTCTCCCAGCTACCTCACTCCATTTGTTTATTTGTTTGAATTTTATCTTTTTAGATTGTATGCATTTTTATAACTGCCTTGAACTCTTCTTCTGGAAGGAGGTGACACACACACGAATAAATACTAGCCCCAGCGCCTTCAGGTTAAAGATGTGTTCTCCGTGTCCAAATGTGTTAGCCCTGACCAGTCTCTAGGGTGCATATTTTTAAAAATTTTTTAAATGTTTATTTTTGAAAGAGAGACACAGAGAGCATGAGTGGGGGAGGGGTAGAGAGAGAGGGAGACACAGAATCCGAAGCAGGCTCCAGGCTCTGAGCTGTCAGCACAAAGCCAGTCGTGGGTCTTGAACTCATGAACCATGAGATCGTGACCTGAGCCAAAGTTGGATGCTTACCCAACTGAGCCACCCAGGTTCCCTTAGGCGCATATATTTTTTTAAATGTTTACTTATTTTTGAGAGAGAGAGAGAGCATGAGCAGGGGAGGAGCAGAGAGAAAGGGAGAGAGAGGATCTGAAGCAGGTTCTGCATTGTCAGCATAGAGCCGGACATTGGGCTCGAACTCACGAATCCTGAGATCATGAACTGAGCCAAAGTTGGACGCTTAACCAACTGAGCCACCCAGGTGCACTGGGGTGCATAGTCTTCCAGAAGCAGGCTGCAGCTTGTGCTGATGCAGCCAAACAAATCCAAGATCGCTGGATGAAAATCTTGTCAACACCTCTAGCTAGTGCTGTGACCTTCCACAAACGCACTTCATTTTTAAAATAAGCCTTAACTGAGTCTTACTGATCCAGGCACCACGGAGACAGTAACGAACAGGCGATCCGTAACATGGGTGATATACCGCGTCTACCTCCCCCGTGGGCTGGGAAGGTTGAGTGGCATGCACATAAAACAAGGCTCGGCGTGAGGACGGAGGGAGCATTCGGCACATGTCAGCTGTTCCAGGTGAGCCCCTCAGGAGGCTCGGGCCTCCTCAGGCAACTGGAGACTCAGGAACCAAGAGGCTGGCCATTCCCGTAGGATTTCATCCATGATCTCTGCCTCTCCCTGGGTCTAACTTTCTGAAAGTTTGGTGATATTTGCAAGGTGGACACAAACTTAGTGGGGTAAATGTGGCTTTGGTCTGAAATAGGAACCAATTGAACACCTATTAAACACAGGAAGTCTCAATTTCTTCAACTGTCCGCATAATGCAACCTGGCTGCGTTTTATTCCAAGGAGGGAATTTATTGCTTTTGTACACGGTGAACACAACATAATAGGAGTTTCTGTTAATTCTTGCCACTTTTCAAGGAGCAGCTCTTCCGCCGGTGACTCTTCCCCCTTCCCCACGTCAGTGATGAATGCACCCCGCTCCTTGGAGCCCCAGCCCCAGCCCTAGCCAAGACAGGTGGAGAAGACCCACGAGGCCCAGGGAGAAGCCAGAGTGAGATGGGGGGCGGGGGGGGGGGGCAGCTGCCCAGGATCCAGTGCAGAGCAGAGGGTGGGGCAGGGGCCATTTGGAGACAACCTGCTGATCTGAGACAGCCTTAGGCTTCAAATGCTTCCAAATGCATCTAGTTTAGCCAAATATAGGAAATGATGCCAGTTGCCAACAATAAAAGGTGAGTGGAATAAACTATGGGGTATTCTCTGAATGAAATCTTACACAGCTATTCAGAATCATGTTTTCAAAACTAGAAATTTCTCATGGTACAATGGGAGGGTTTTTTTTAAAGCAATATACGAAACCATACCTCCATATATAGCGTGTGAACACAAAACTGGTGACGTTTGTTGTGTTTAATAAAAGCAGCACAACAAAAGCCTTATTATACACCCTAAAAAGCTTTAGGGGTGAATATTCTAACACACTGACAATGTGTAGCTCAGTGGGGTGATTTTATTTTCTTCTGCAAGCTTTCAGGTACTTTACACACTTTTCCTTTAGAGAACATGTGTTAGCCTTCTTTATGCCAACAAATGAAAGTTATAACACACATATCAGCTTTTGACTGAATTCAACCCTGATTCAGTTCCACAACCTTCCACAAACTGCTGAACACAAGGCCCGGGTTTAGTCCTGGAGAAGTTCTCCAGTGTCATATACTTGGATGGCTTCCTGAATCAGGCAGGTGCAACATTGTTATCCCTCTTCTACAGAAGGAGCAACTAATAAGTGAGATTAAGGCACTGGCTCAAGGTCATATGGGTCATTAGTAGCAGAAGGGCAGATTAGAACTCAGATATTCTTATTGTGAGAATCCTATTATGTCAGTACTCCCCAAAGTTTATGAAACCTAGAATTTATATTCTCCCTGGGATAATGCAGTATCTAAAAGGAGCAAATTGGAAGACTTTCGTTATCTCATTTGAATTTGTCATTTTTGCGTATATCCTGGCGTTGTCAATATTGCAAAGAACACTGGAGCTCTGCCCTTCCAGGCCATGGAGGCCTCTTGGGGCCTTAGTCTTCCTTGCCCCATGTCATGTCCTGATCCGCGATCTGACCTGGCCCCATGGATGCCTGTAGAGCCCTGGCACCAGGGAGGTCCAGAATCAATCTGCCTGGATGCATGGTCTCCCCCCAGGCAGAGAAGGCCAATCATCTGCCTCATCCAGCTATCCCTGATCACATGTTAGCTTCTCAACCAAGCCTCCCCTGACCATCCTGCTTTCACTGGCTCCCTCCTCTCCCCCAATGCTGCCTCTCCCTGCCCTGCTTTATTGTTCCCCAAAGAGCTTACCCAATGACCCAACCTTAGTTGGTCAGCGTCGTCCGTCTTGCCCTAGAACCTGGGACTCACAACACAGGGGGTGTCGTCTGTTGTTGGCTGATGGGGTCTGGTTACAGCTCAGTAGCTAGGTGCCCCATAGGTATTTATTAGAAGGAAGAAGGAAAGGGGCAAAGAAGGGAAGGAGAAAGGAAGGGGAGGGGAAGAGGGAAAGAGGGGAGGTGGGGTAGGATCTTCCCCGTTTCCAATGCAGTAAATAGCCGCATGCCTCCCTGCTCACTTGAAGATGGCTGTCCTCTTAGAGCCACTTCCAGACACTGTGGAGCCTTGCCCTGGCCCTGAGGGTGTATTCTCCCCTCACTTCTCTGAGCTGGTGCTTTTCCAGATTCATCAAGTTCTGAGGAACCAGGCCCACCCAGCACGTGACAGCACAGAGGCCATGTGGGCCTGCAGAGCCCCGGGCAGAGGGCCACCGCGGCCCCCCCAGAGAGTTTCTGAAGGGAAGATTCCAGGCCCTCCCCAGCGGCTTGGTTGCAACCAGATCACAAGTGATCAGACGACTCATCACAGTATGTGAATACGCGGTGTGGCGGATCTCCACCTCTGGTAAACTTTTTAAAAATTGCCCCAACTCTGAGGTATAAATGTACAACAGTGTGTAAGTGTAAGGTGTGCAATGTGATGATTTGATACACGTATGCATTATGAAATGATTACCACAATAAGTTCGTTAACACGTGCATCGCCTCGCACAGCTACCTTTTATGCGTCTGTGTGCGGTGAGGACGTTGAAGATCTCTTCTCCTAGCAACTCTCAAGTACGGTCCTGTGAGCTCTGGTCTCCATGCTGTATGTTGGATCCCCAGAACTGACTCTCCTTACAAGCGGGAGTTTCTCCTCACAAACTTTTTGCTTTGTCCAATTTATCCAAAACTCTCAATTCACGGTTGGAATGTCAAAGACTCAGGTCAGTTTGTTATTTGTAAATGCAATTGCTCAACGCTTATTGTAATACAGATAGTTCAGATCTCTTCCACATGTATCAGGTCAAGTAGTTTTATATCACCTGCATGGGTGGGGCGCCTGGGTGGCTCCAGTCGGTTGAGCGTCCGACTTCGGCTCAGGTCCTGATCTCGCAGTTCATGAGTTCGAGCCCCGCGTCAGGCTCTGTGCTGACAGCTCGGAGCCTGGAGCCTGCTTCTGATTCTGTGTCTCCTCTTCTCTCTGCCCCTCCCCTGCTCATGCTCTGTCTCTCGTAATAAATAAACGTTAAAAAAAATTTATATCAACTGCATGGGTAAGGAGGGCAATGGTTCTTAATAACAATTAGAAACAGTTACTGTTTGTGTGCTAGGCCTTCTACTGGTGTTCTCCATACACATTCTTGATTATTTACAACGACCCTGCGAGGTACATGTTGTTATTTCTATGTGAGAGAACAGAAGTGCAGAGAGCTGAACAGTAACGGCTGGGGTGGGGGGCGTTGGGTTGCAATCAGACCTGGACTCTGGTGTCTCAGCCTCACTCCGTTTCGCCAGCAGGATGGTTTCCAGGTGGAAGATCCGCCTATTTCACTTTACGATGAGACAATGTCGTGAAGTACTCACCTACCGTCTCTCACACACCTCACTTTGCCTTCTACGCAGGGCAGTGGCACTAGAAAGGAAAAACATGTTACTGACTTTTTCTTCAAAAGATGTAAGATAAGAAATATTTGGAGGAAGACCCATCTGGGTAAAAGCCCTCTGAAGTGTTAAGAGTACAGAAGTGAAAAAGGAGGTTGATGCTGGTGGGTCCCTGATGCCCATGGGATGAGACTCCCCAGACAATTTGGGAGGTTTTAGGGTCTGGGAGAGTAGGGACTTCTGTCTCTCCCACCATCTGGAAACTTGGGTGGCAGGACCCGTGTTGAAGTGCCCCCACTGGGAAGATCCTCTTGATAAGAGGAGAGAGAGCTGCGTGGTTAGCCAAAGGCAAAGAGGGTTGAGGTGGCTCTGAAATGGTTCACATCCCTGTAGAAGTTAGAAGAGGGAGAGAGACAGTATGAGTGAAGGACCTGGGTCGTGGTCATGGTCATGATGGGAGACTGGGGAGAGCAGTGAGGACCCTACAGCCTGGGACCAGATAGGACATGGACATCGTATTGACCACCACTGTGGAGGGACACAATAGATGCTGATATGGATAAAAGCCAACATCCAGGAACCAGGGATGCCCCACTGGAGGCCTGACCTGAGGTAGGTCTCCAGGGACTTAGAAAGAGGGGAGGAAAAACGCTAGACTTACTAAAAATAAACCTGAAATGACAGAGCTTATTTGAACTTAGTTTAACTAAATTCTATAGTTTACCTTAGATAGAATGGGGCTTCCAAAGAGAGGTGGGTTGTGGGAAAACAAACAGAGATTCACTTTTGGCCTGGGAAGAATTATACCAGCTCTGGTTACTATCATTTCTGTAACACACACTCTCTCTCTACACCTCTGCTTTTCCCTGCCTTGCTAAATTTGCCCAAATTTATTCTATGGTTTAATGGTATTGAGACTGTCAGAAAAACTCAGTCTCTGTTATGAGGACTTCTACTGAGAAAGAGTAATCTTGCTTGTAAAATGTACAAATCTCTTATATACGCCTAATTTTATCAAATCCTCCCAATCGCCCTCTAAAGTAAGCAGGACAGATAGTATTATCTCACTTTTTAAGATGAGGGAAAGAAGGCTCAGTGAAGCTAGGTGCATTACCTGAAATCTCAATGGAGGGAACAAGGCTCAGAGCAGAGAATTCTTTGTGATTATGGGGCAATTTGCTACCACAAGCCAATGATCTAAGTTGAGGAAAAGTATCCATTAGGGAAACAATCATTTGAAAAGCATCAGATGTCAGTGAGTCCTTCAAAGTCCAATTCAACAAATATTTAAATACAAGGCATCATCTAAGTATATTATAAGTAAGCAATGTTATCAATAGGACTATAAATGCTATAGAGAAGCCCTTCCCTCAAAGAGTTTGCAAGCTAATGGAGAAATAAGACTAGAACTCCAATAGCTAAAAGCATGGCAGAATGTATTGAGTGTTATAAGAGGGGTACCACGCAGGTGCTGTAGGAATCAGAGAACATACTTGGGGAATCAGAAAAATAAGAGGGGAGGAGAGGCAGGTGTGGGCGTTGAAGAATGAGTAGATGTCAGCAGCTTCTTCCTCTAGGAAGCACTCACACTAAGGGAAATGATGCCTTTAGTGAAATCTAGGGCTCCTGGTGGCCTTTCTCTCCCCCTAAGGAGCTAGAGGGTCCCACCTGCTTAGCCAGGTACCAGCACACAATTTGTCCCTTCTCTCTGACGTCACCTTCCGACTACTCCACGGAAGGCTTCTAACAAGCACTCTTACCCTTTCCCAGTAGCATATATTACACAAAATGCCAAAGCAAATGAGCTGTCGCCTGCTCTGAATGCCTGCCAAGCCCAGCCTGAATACAGCATCAGGTTGCACAGGCCCTGCCCCCACAGGGGACCCTGGAGAGCATATAAAGTGGGGAAACCCATGTATCCCTGTAGCTGGAAGCCTTCCCGCCATGGGCTGCTCTGGCCTCCTCCTTTGGCTGCTGCTCTCCCACACGACTATTCTACATAAAGCAGGTACCACAGCTGACATCCCAGCACCATTTTGCTTATGCCTTGTTCCAAGCTTCAAAGGGAAAGATGAATGTTTGCACATAGTCCACCAGCTCACTCTTGGAAAGCTTAAGATTAAATCCAGACGAATAGAGTTTTTACTGTGTTTAATGCAACCCAACCACTGACGAGGTGTTGCTCGGATAATCACCGAATGCCTGATCATGATCAATTTAGGGGAGCTGGGTCAAATATTTTCCGTGAGACTTATTATCTGAGAACAAGGCATTAGTCAGTTTATTGCTCTTTCAAAACATGGCTCTGTTTTTAGGATTGTGGAGAGAGATGGCTAAAGAATGAACATTTGGCTGTAGGATAATTAAATAAGAGTTTTGAAAATGCTCTTTGGCTTAGATATCGATATTTAGCACTAGAGGTATTGACCCACTGACATGATTTCTTCACTGTTGCTGAACAGAGTTTGTAAAATGCACAGTAAGAGAATATCTTAGCCTGAAATATTTGGCATATCATACAATTATCTAGACTTGATTCATGAAGTCTTTTAATCTGAAAATCCATACCTTTCCATTAAAAAAGGTATCAGTTTGATAGTTTAGTCTTCATCTGTAGACCTTTTAAGGAAATCTTAATTTAATTTGAAACTAAACTAACTGAAATATCTACACAATTTCAGTTATTTCTGTCATTATTTTGTCGCTTCAGAGAAAACTGGTAAAGTCTTTTGTTACATAGCTTTCCCACTTATACTGACAAATGAAAATTTGGAAATACTCTTAGCCAACAAATAGTTTGACTATAATTTTTATTAGCAATCAAGAAAAACTTAACTCACCAACCACAGAACAATGTTCAGTTATAAATTTATACTCAAACTCTTTCTTTCATTCTGTAATTGTATAGATATGTTTATGTCAGCTACTCATGACATGTTAAACATATGCTTTATTAAAACATAGTAAGGTGTTAAGAAGGGTTTAAATGACTTCTTGAATCCTTTGGGTTCTGCCCCTTGTTTCTCATCTGTACGTCTGATGAGATATGAGCTTGGGAATATGGCTTTAGCTCCAGAAACATCTGCATAAAGCTGGTCCTAACTCCACGCCTTCTGGCCATGTGGGCCTGGGCAAGTGTTTTCATCTCTGCATGCTGCTGTTTCCTTTCACATAACAGGGGATAATTCATTGGATTGTTGGGAGATTTAATGAAATCATGTTTGTACAGTACTTGGAAGAGTACCTTAGGCATAGAAAATGTTCATTCAATGTCAACTGTTATTATACATGTTGTAAATTTCCAACTGTGTATTTTTAACTGAGAAGAAATGAAAATACAGTTATCAGATTCAGATTATAACATCTTATCATGATGTTTCCATTCCCCAAGAAACCAAGATATTTTTCAATACTTCAGTAGGAGTTTTCAAGTAATAGACTTAATATTTTTAACGTGTGTAACAGGGAAGTTCTCTTCTTCCAGCCTATCAATACTATGCAGATGGGTACTCTGGAGATTTATGAATTATACTGAATGTATGTAGGAAATTGATGCGGCTTTCTGAAACATAACATTTTGGAGATTTCCAAGAGAATTCAAAATTCAAATTTTGTCATGTTTGTTCCCATTGTGGCAGAGATGCTGCTGACTGGATGCTGAAAGCCACCAGTAGCAAATGGGCTTTAGGCGTGGTTGAAAGTGACCCCTGGAACAATCTGGAGGGAATCGTAATGAGCCCTGCCCCAGGCTCTATTTGAAGTGTACTACTACCCTTGCGAAGTGAAAATGGCCTTATGACTTCATCTGTTTGGAATTAGGTTTTCAAAGGATTTGGGACAGATGTGAGGGGAGAAAATGAAGACAAACTTCGGTCTGGGATAAACGAGTTTCATGATTTCTGGGAAATGGGGGAAGGGGGGAAGCTTAGCGATTCTCCTAGGACTACACAGTGATAACTACTTGATAATACGTTGGAGACAGCATGTTCCTGATAACAAAGACCAACCTCAATTCTGGACTCACCCCCTCTTCTCATCACACTGAAAAACCGAGTCCCAGTGAAGAAAATCAGAGAAAATAAGGGCTATTTATCACATTGTTGATCCAGTTACACCAATATTCAACTCTCTTCTTCCTCTGCCTTATCCTGCTTTCCTTGAAAAATGTAAAATTACTGGCAAATCCCAGCATTATTTGCCCACCAAAGGCACACCGTGTAAGACCTAGAGACCTATTTTCTTTGCATAGTTCCTGGCCCAATAGAGGGCCCTTTATAAATAGTCTGAATCAGAGAGTGAAAAATCAAGGAGCAGGAATATCACACCATTGACTGATGAATGTTTACTGGATCCTCTCAAAATAAAGACAATAGGATCATAGGGTTATGTCTCCTGATTGCTTAAATCTAAGGATATTTGAAAGGCTCAGTAGATCTTACAGACGTGATTTTCTTCTTCTTTTTTTTTTTATACAATTTATCTTCAAATTGGCTAACATATAGCGTATACAGTGTGCTCTTGGTTTTGGGGGTAGATTCCCATGATTCATCACTTACATACAACACCCATTGCTCATCCCAACATGATTTTCAAATATCATTTATCACTAGGCCATTTTCTCCCTGACCCTTTGGCTCCTCCTTTTCTTTGCCCCCTTCTGCAATCCTTTTGTCTAGACTTCATACTGCCACCTCCCCTGTCCCCCGAGATGAGTGTGTCACCCCACAGTTTCTAGGGGAGTGTTTCTGAGCTTCCAGGAGTGTGTGGATTAGGGATACAGTCTGGCCCGTTGGCTTTGTTAGTCTCTTCATGCTGATTGCACAAGAGCCTTACAGACAATGAGGCCAGTGAGACCTCCTGGGAACGAGCACCCAGAAATGTGGCCACAGTTCAGTGAGGTCTCCTGGACATCAGCAGGGATTTGGGGAACCTGCGGGCCACTGGAGCTCAGCTGATATTAGGGCAACTCACACGGAAAATGTGAGGACAAAGGACAGTTTGTTGACCATCAAAGAAAGGAAGACTATTGCTAAAACTGTGGTTGTTCCCTGGTGTTGAATTTATCTGATCAACACAATCCAAGTTCAATAGTTAAAATAGTCTCTGAAACCACATTCTGATCAAGTTACCATCCGTTCAGCTGTGGTGCTGGGCCTGCAGGCCGGACACCCCGACCACAACCTTCTCTCCTGCCCTCACACCTCAGCCCCTGCATCACATGGTCTTGCTCTGCCTTTCCCAGGCCCCCGAGCTCCAACCCCAGCACCAGAGTGGGTGGGCGACCCATGATGTCCCATCTCAGCAGAGCCCCACAGCCACCAGGGCTGCCCTGTTGTCTGGGGTCAGACCCTCAGCAGATATCACATCACCTCATGCTGCTCACAGGTCTTACGGCTCTGAGGACCAGCCTCCCCTCCCCCACATGCATGTGCTCACACACATGCTCTTTCTCTCACACACACTCTTGTGCACACACTCTCACACATACTGATACACACTCACACACTCTTGTGCACAAAGTCTCTCACACATACTTACACACAAACCCACTCTCATGCACACAACTTTTACACAAACACACATACTCTCTAACACAAACTCACACACATGCACACAAAGCCTCACACACACACAAATGCACTCTCGTACATATACACACTCAACGCCCTCTCATGCACACAGACTCACGTACACTCACACACAAACACTCTCACACACACACACTCTCATACACATGAGCTCTCTCACAGTCATGCACACTGATACACACATGTGCACCCACAACCTCTCACTCTCAGGACCAGCCTATTCCCCCCACTCTTCCTTCCTTGTTTCCAGCCCAAAGGACACCTGTCCACCCACATGCCCTGTCCCAAGTGCCCTGCCCCCACTCACAAAGGCATCCACTATGTCCCTACTCTAGTGTTAAGTCTTCTTATCATCAGGGCTCCTTATGTCACCCATACTCCCCTATACACTCGGGCAATTCTGATGAAGCCAGCTGGGAGACCAACCTTGAGAAACATCATCCAACATTTTATTTCCCCCCTTCTGTGTGCCTGGAGCTGCCATCACAGGCCAAGCACATGGCATCTTTTGGCTTCTTCCCTGGAGTCGTCTGTACCCCAGTTCCCTCCCTACCTTCAGTTTGCACTCATTTCCGGCTCTGCCTGTGCTGGGCTGTCTGTCATGTCCCTTCTCTGAGCAAGAACCCCAAATGGCACCTCCACTGTCACGTGAAAAGCCTAGGCCTCTCTTCCTAGCATCCCTAAAAAAATTCTTTCCTGCCAATTCATCTTTATAACTCTTCCTCCAGCACAGAGCTGCTGTTGTAGTCCAGATGGCTCCCTTACCGAGCCCTCCGAGAAACGGGCTCATTCCTATTTATTTATCCATTTCCTCTAAATGTAGCCCACCCATTCTTCAAGGCCTATCTGATACCCACAGCATTAATTCATTTTTCCTGTCATTTACTGAGTGCCCGGCAGATTCTAGGCGCCTTGCAGGGAACATTGTCCCTTCCATTCAGATCTTTCAGTCTGACTGGGGGGACAAGACATGAACAGGTAGCCTGAGCCAGTAAATACCCAACGAGCTATTGAGACACTATCATTTGCCATTGGATTCCCAGTGCTCAGCACATAGTGGGTGCTCAGTGATGTTCTTTGAACTTGAATGAACTGAACATAAAGACTTCAGGCTCCCAGTTGTGGGGGGCAGGGGGAACTACAAAAGTTTCCAACGGGGAATTGGTCTTGCCTGGGTGCCTAAGATACCACGTTGCATAGCCAACAGGAATTTTAAGAACTCAAGAAAAGCCCACAGAGTCATGGGAAAGTCTGAAGCTTCCTTCTGGGGGAGGAAAGCCAGCTGCCCATGGGAGAGGACCCTGTGACTCTGATGAAGGAGGGTTTTGAAATTCACCTCAAGAACTTGGGCCTTTAGCCAATAGATGATGAAGAGCCATAGTAGGCAGGGGGATGACATCCACAGTGGTTTTTCAGCTGAGCGGTCAGGCGACATGCACTAAAGTGAGGAAAGGTTGAGTTAGAGAAGGTTGATTTAAAAAAAAAAAGACAAGACAAGACAAGAAAAGGTCATGGTAGTCCACACACGAAGTAAACAAAACAAACAAACCTAGTTTAGGGTGGTCCTGGTCCCAGTGGATTTGGACGACAGCCGTAGAGATTTTACTCAATGGGCCTGAGCAGCACACATCACAGGGCTTCTCAGATAATCTAATGAGCTGATGGCTGTGAGCCTGCTTGGAAGAGTGTAGAGCTGGGTATGTAGGCATCAGAATTGTTGTTCACGGGCAGAAATGGCATCGTAAGTGGAAGAGTTCAGCCACATGGTGGGAGGACAAAAAAAAAGGAGCAGGAGCGAGTGGCCAAATGTTCAGACTCTGGAACCAAATCCCAGGATGGCCTCTTATGAGCTGTGGGGTCTGGGAAAGTTACTTGTCTTCCCTGTGCCTTGACTTCCTGATCTGTTAAAATATGAATGGAAACAACAATAGTCTTTTCCGGTCAAGTAAATTGTTGCAAGTCAGTTCGATCTGTGATAGGCCCACAGAAGGTGCAGAATAAAGGTCAGCTATTATTATTAACAACACCAACTTAGTTGACTTCTAGAAGTCTCCCTCTACCCAGGGGGACCTCTCCTCCATCTTGCAGCCCAGATCTTGCATATAGTCGCTGGATTACATCCTGTCTGGTCTAGTGTTCAATCTGTGTGCTGGGCATAGATTTTTTTTTCCAGCCACAAGTACCAGGCTCTGGGTGTCTCCGCTAGGTCCCCAGGGCCTTATCCAATGACAAGGAACATGAGGCTCTCCCAACAGCGCCAGGTGTAAATGGACTATTGCAAATCTACTCAACAGCTTCATGGCCCATGTTCTTGGAGGATTTATCTACTAAGCATGGCTCCACTTTATAATGGCTGAAAGAAGGTGTGAGCTGAAAGGTACAGAGGTTCACAGTGCAAAATCTACCACAGGGGTTGCTTTGGAGGATATCACTTATTTGTTTCCTCAAAGACAATGCTTAGATCAAAGTTATCACACCTAGCCAGAAAGACTTGGGAACCAGGAAATAAAGGACGGCTGTGGGCAGCCATTGAGAGGCACCCAAACATCTCATCCCTCAGGAAAGCTAACTTTTTTTTTTTAATGTTTATTTATTTTGAGAGAGAGAGACAGAAAGAGAGAGAGAGAGCATGCACGCAACAGGGGCAGGGGCAGAGGGGAAGAGAGAGAATCCCAAGCAGGCTCTGCACTGTTAGTGTGGAGCCCAATTTGGGGCTCGATCTCACAAACCATGAGATCACAACCTGAGCTGAAATCAAGAGTTGGTTGCTTAACCGACTGAGATACCGAGGTGCCCTGAGCAAAGCTATCTTTAAACAACAAATCCAAACAGGTAAAATTAATTACCTAGTATTCATTAAATAACCTTCCAAAGGTAAAAACAGTAATGAAAAAACAGAAAAACAAATAAAAGACAAACAAGGGGAATTTGTTTTAAAAAGACAAATTCAGGAGATACTGGAAAATACCACATTAAAACCAGAAAAGCATTTACGTGTATTTGAATTTACGTGTAAACTATAGTTTAATTTAAAGAAAATGCTTCAAGATCAGCTCTAGATTGCTGAAGGTGCCTGATAAAATATACTGGCTGAAAATAGTAGGAATAACCAGTATAAACATTTATCTGATTTAAAGGAAGTTATAACATTCACTATGCCTCAAAGCAAGAGTTTAAGGGAAAGTGATTCCAGAACATGGGTTCTCAAACCTGGCGGCACAACAGAATCGTTTGGATTACACATTCAGACTCTCAGATTCTCTCTGCTGAGCCTGAGTCAGTGGGCTTGGAGGGGGGCCGTGGAAGCCACTGTCTGGGGCTGGGCCCTGTTGGGTAGCCGCACTGGGGAGGACATTTTCTCTCCCTCTGTTCTGAACACCCAGCTTCTGGGGCACCTGGGTGGTTCAGCTGGTTAAGCGGCTGACTTCAGCTCAGGTCGAGATCTTACGGTTTGTGCGTTCGAGCCCTGCATGGGGCTCTGTGCTGACAGCTCAGAGCCTGGAGCCTGCTTCGGCTTCTGGGTCTCCCTCGCTCTCTGCCCCTCCCCACTCACGCTCTGTCTGTCTCTCACTCTCTCTCAAAAAGAAATAAACACTTAAAAAGAATTTTTTAAAAAATGAACACCCGGCTTCTAACATGGCCATACGTCTCAGTTTGCTCCAGGAGGGATGTCAGAGGACCCAGGGAAAGGCCGTGGAAGGCACATTCTAAGAGAAGCACCGTGCAAGGCTCACCCGGGAAGCAGCCGGATGGTGAGTCAGAGCCTGACCATCCCCTTGGGCTGGAGGAGGTGGAGCTGAGGGTAGAGTCACCTGCAGGCACCTGAGGCGGCACCTGCAGGGCTGAGGCTGTGGAGAAGCTGTGAACGCCCCTTGGCGTGGATGAGTCATTCACCTTTGGAAATAAAGACACCCCGTTTTCATCTCTATTTAACAAGACCGGGATCTTTATCTAATTTCCCGGTTCTTACACATGAAGGACTGACTTAAGGGCCCCTATGTCAGGTGCTCTTAAGTGTTGGGGGACATGGTAATCACCTGGGTGCTCCAGGCAGCCTGGGACTTTGGAAGGAGGACTCTGCCAGTCTCTTAGGCAACATGTCCCTGGGCCCAGCACCTTGGCGGGAGGGAGAGGCTGAGAAGAGTCCGGTTAGCACATTATTATAGAAATCTGACTTCAGGGAAATTTAAAAACACTTTTTAAGTATAGTTTTAAACAACTGTTCTCAACTGGGATGCCTTTCTCCCAAAGACTGGCTCCCTGTGCAGCTCGTGGAAGGTTCTGGCAGGTGTTCTGGCCGCGTCGAGGTGTACTTCGAAGGCATGTGGTGCACGGTGTGTGACGACCTTTGGGACGAGAAGGAAGCACAGGCAGTGTGCCGGCAGCTGGGCTGCGGGTCAGCCGTGTCCGCCCCCGGAGAGGCCCACTTCGGCCAGGGCTCCGGCCCCATCCTTCTGGACGACGTGCAGTGTTCTGGGACCGAGGCCTACCTGGGACAGTGCTCCCACGCTGGCTGGTTCACCCACAACTGCGGGCATGGGGAAGATGCTGGTGTCACCTGCTCGGGTAAATGTCTTGCTCGCTTCTCTGGGACTTGAGTTTCCTTTCCCCCCGCCCCAGTTGTGTCCTCAGTTTCTCCCCAGCACAGCTGGACACCCCAAATCTAACCCCCATCTGCTTGTGTCCGTTCGAGAAGCCAAAGGTCATCATATCGCAAAGAATGCTAGGCTTGAAGCAAAAAGGCTTCGTCCGGTCCCAGGATGGGCTACATTACGGTAGGTCCTGGTGCAAAATGACAATGTGGGTCTCCTTTCTCAGAAATTATTAAGAATTTCAAGACCTGTGAAAGCAGAGCGTTAGAGCTCTGAGCGGGGGCACTGAGTGAGGCAGGAGCATCTGGCCTCCCTGACTGATGTGCCCCCCCCCACCTCCTCTTCCTCTTCATGTGGCTTTTTGTACATTAGTTCACTTTTTTTAAATTTGTTTTTTTTTTTAATTTTTTTTCCAACATTTTTATTTATTTTTGGGACAGAGAGAGACAGAGCATGAACGGGGGAGGGGCAGAGAGAGAGGGAGACACAGAATTGGAAACAGGCTCCAGGCTCCGAGCCACCAGCCCAGAGCCCGACGCGGGGCTCGAACTCACGGACCGCGAGATCGTGACCTGGCTGAAGTCGGACGCTTAACCGACTGCGCCACCCAGGCGCCCCTTAAATTTGTTTTTAATTGTTTTTAATGTCTATGTATTTTGAGAGAGAGGCAGACAGACAGAGCATGGGCAGGGGAGGGGCAGAGAGAGGGAGACACAGAATCCCAAGCAGGCTCCAGGCTCCGAGCTGTCAGCATAGAGCCCGACGCAGGGCTCAAACCCACAAACCTTGAGATCATGACCTGAGCCGAAGTCGGACGCTCAATGTATTGAGCCACCCAGGCGCCCCATAGTTCACTTTTATCGAACACAATGGAAATAATAATGATAGCAACCAAAACAATGGCTTTCCTCCCTCTCTCCTCCCTCTCTCCCTGCTGTGAGGGGAGACACCTGATCATTATTATCCTTAACATGTCATGTCATAGCCAACGATGCTGTGCCTGCTTGTTGAGGACATCCACCTCCTAGAGACCAAGTAGCCATGTGTCCAATAAACCATCTCTGGCTGATGGGGCAAGTTCTGGAGTCAGAGGCCAGAGGCAGCCCCCTCCTTGATCCTCAGCTGCTGGCTACGGCAGAGTCAGAGGAGATCTGACACAGATCATTCCTCCCAAATCTGACACGCCAGGAAGCAGGATCTAACATTATCAGCTAGCCAAGAGCCAAGCACTCATTCATTCAGAAGATATTATTGAGGAAGGCTTGGAGATCCAGCAGTGAAAGTGAACACAATGTCCCTGTCCCATTGGATTGACTTCTAAACTATTTCACATGCCAGCTTCTGCCACAAAGCAGCAGACTCGCCTCTCTTGGTGATGGCGGGGACCAGAGCCTGCCCTGCTGGGACCTTTCCCACTGCAGGCAGCTCTATCTCGAGAGCTGGCTAAAGGGCTGAAGGAGACTTTCGGTCCATTAAATCACATTCCCAAGCCCTCTCACTGGCTTGCAGGGGAAAGGCGGCCCCAGCCCCCCTGACTTCCTGAATGCCTGGAACCCACCTGTGGTTGAACCATTCCAGATGCTTTTCAAATTGCTTCCTGTGAGGAACCCTCTTGCACTGTTGGTGGGAATGCAAATTGGTGCAGCTGCTCTGGAAAGCAGTGTGGAGGTTCCTCAGAAAATTAAAAATAGACCTACCCTATGACCCAGCAATAGCACTGCTAGGAATTTATCCAAGGGATACAGGAGTACTGATGCATAGGGGCACTTGTACCCCAATGTTCATAGCAGCACTCTCAACAATAGCCAAATTATGGAAAGAGCCTAAATGTCCATCAACTGATGAATGGATAAAGAAATTGTGGTTTATATACACAATGGAATACTACGTGGCAATGAGAAAAAATGAAATATGGCCTTTTGTAGCAACGTGGATGGAACTGGAGAGTGTGAGGCTAAGTGAAATAAGCCATAAAGAGAAAGACAGATACCATATGGTTTCACTCTTATGTGGATCCTGAGAAACTTAACAGGAACCCATGGGGGAGGGGGAGGAAAAAAGAAAAAAAAAAAAAAAGAGGTTAGAGTGGGAGAGAGCCAAAGCATAAGAGACTGTTAAAAACTGAGAACAAACTGAGGGTTGATGGGGGGTGGGATGGAGGAGAGGGTGGGTGATGGGTACTGAGGAGGGCACCTGTTGGGATGAGCACTGGGTGTTGTATGGAAACCAATTTGACAATAAATTTCATATATTAAAAAAAATAATAATAAAAAAATAAAGAGTATTGTAGATATTAAATATATATATAAAAAAAAAAAACCAAATTGCTTCCTGTGAGTCCCTAGGACAGATGGGATTGGGCAGAAGTCATCTTTGCTTTACCTGGGTGCTCCAGGCAGCCTGGGACTTTGGAAGGAGGACACAGCCAGTCTCAGGTCGCACGTCCTTTGGTCCAGCACCTTGGTGGGAAGGAGAGGCTGATAATAGTCCAGTTAACACATTATTATAAAAATCTGACTTCAGGGAAATTTAAAAAACACTTTTTAAGTATAGTTTTAAACCGTTGTTCTCAAATGGGGATGATTTTGTCCCCCAGGGGACATTTGTCAATGTCTGGAGACACTTTTTTTTTTTAATGTTTTATTTGTTTTTGAGACAGAGAGAGACAGAGCATGAGCAGGGGAGGGGCAGAGAGAGAGGGAGACACAGAATCCAAAGCAAGCTCCAGGTACAGAGCCCGACGTGGGGCTCAAACTCATGAACCGCGAGATCATGACCTGAGCCAAAGTCGGACACTCAACTGACTGAGCCACCCAAGCGCCCCAGGAGACACTTTCGATTGTCACAACTAGGGGGTGCTGCTGGCATCTTAGAAGTCAGGGACTAAACGTCCTGCAACACACAGGACAGCCTTCCACCCCAAAGAGTTTTCCAGCCCAAAATATCAATAGTGCTGAGTTTAAGAAACTCTGCTTTTGGGGCGCCTGGCTGGCTCAGTCAGTAGAGCATGTGACTCCTGATCTCAGGGTTTTGAGTTTGAGCTGCACATTAGGTATAAAATAAAATAAAATAAAATAAAATAAAATCTTCAAGGGGCACCTGGGTGGCTCAGTTTATGCTTAACTCAGTCAGTTGAGCATCCGACTTCAGCTCAAGTCATGATCTCACGGTTTGTGGGTTCGAGCCCCATGTCGGCTCTGTGCTGACAGCTCAGAGCCTGGATCCTGCTTCGGATTCTGTGTCTCCCTCTCTCTCTGCCCCTCCCCCACCCATGCTCTGTCTCTCTCTGTCAAAAATAAACATTAAAAAAATGTTTTAAATAAAATCTTCAAAAAAAAAAAAAAAAAGAAAGAAAGAAACCTTGCTTTGGAATTAAGCATGTGCAGTTGACTTTGCTCGTTTTAACAAGTGTGTGCTAATTAATAATTGATAGTTAATCAATTAATAATTGTTTTACTAATGAAAACAAAGTTGGCTGTAGCTTCTTCCTCAAGTATCAACCTTAGTCCAGCTTTCTTCCGATAATTTCCTCTAATTGTCCTATCTACTGATTACAGTTGACTACGTTTACTGTCATTTGGGGGCAGAGAAAACCTAAAATCTTTCAGATATGATATTTCACTATAATCTTAGCATGCCATGTATTCCAAGTCTGGGCATACTGAGTCACTCGATAGAGGCTGCCTCAAAGTGGGAATCCCATCAGGTCATGGAGCAATTTCCAGCTTTCCAAGGTCTTCTGTCTGTTATCACATCCCATCCTTACACAATTCAAACAGGCTTGTTTTATTCATAAATAAGTAAACTGAGCTTCAACAACAAGGTTAAGTCAAGGTCAAGTAACTTGACCAAAGTCACATGGCAAATATCCACGCTTCTGGACCTCACCTCTGGTACTCTGTCCCTTCCACCAAATATGCCTTACCTGCTGGAAAAGCGCCCTGAATCTCGACAAAATTTGCAAATGTTCAAAGTTGTCTTGCTGCCCTGTGAGCCTCCCTACCTTTCCTCATAATTTAGGCTCCCCACCCACCCATGTACCCCAAGCCCTGGCACCTTCCCCGGATACACGGTACTCCTCGAGTAGAGCTGCCCTAAGTTATTGAAACCAAAGCCTCCAGACCCACCTTCCCTGATTATCAAAACTGAATGTCAACTGGGGAAATGAACAATTAACGATACGATGAGAGAGCAAATGTCCGGGTGTTAATCAGCTCCTATGTCCCTCAAACAAATGCCCCAAACAGCACAGCCCAGGGTTGCTCGCCCTGAGCACAGACTCTCCTTGGAAACTGTCTTCAACGGTCACTCCGAGTTTTATTTCCAGGTCACAATACAATCATATTTATCACAATATGAAAACCAATGTTTAAAAGCATTCACAGGGGTACCTGGGTGGCTCAGTGGGTTGAGCCTCCGACTTCAGCTCAGCTCAGGTCATGATCTCATGGTTCGTGAGTTCGAGCCCCGCGTCGGGCTCTGTGCTGACAGCTCAGAGCCTGGAGCCTGCTTCAGATTCTGTGTCTCCCTCTCTCTCTGACCCGCCCCCGTTCATGCTCTGTCTGTCTGTCTCAAAAATAAATAAACATTTAAAAAAATAAAAAAATAAAAAATAAAAAAATAAAAGCATTCACATAAGGTAACACTGGTGAGCTAAGACGCACCATAGAAAGATGTCCCTGTCCACCTGTAGGTGTCCCCAGTCTCAATCTCAGGGCAGGAAACAGACAAACCAACCCTGACTGGATGTATTGGGCTATTCCTGAGCATGGAGTTTAGACTAAGATGTTTGTATTTCAACGAATATTGAAAATAGTAAAAAAAAAAAAAAAAAAAAGTCTTTCCTTCCAAGCATACTTTTTGGAATAATCACACAGAGAACAAATTCCAGGCTGAACTTTCTCACTGAGGTCATAGCAGTGGGACAGCTGCTGATCCTTCCAAAAGCACAGGGCATTCCAGAATTGTTATCATCTTTGATAGACTCCGGTTATATTCGACTTTCTTTTCTTTCTCGCAGAATATGAACATGAGACTTCAGGAGCTTTGGGTAAGAATCACCCTGCAGTATATCTTTAAGGGAACGTCCCTACATGACCCCAATCCTCTGACTGTGTAACAGAATCCATCATGGAGGTGGGGGAGAGCAGAAGACAAATAGTGAATTTAATCAAAGGACTCAACAGAGGAAGGGGGAAAAAAAGGTAGCTTCTCTGCCTTTAACTATGGAGGAAACGTTTTCTCCCAAAACTGTTTCATTCTTGTTGCCTATATGTATTTCAGAGAATTATGGATATGAATATGATTTAATAAGTTAGCATTCAAAGGCATAAGTGAGCCAAAATTGTACTAAAGAAAAATCCTAACTTCAGACTTTTAGCATATTCAGAGATGAATGGAGAAAAGCCCACTGTTTCTGGTTAACTTGGGCCCTTCAACACCTTTCTTCCTTAGAAGTCCCTTTATGAGCCATAGGAATACACTTCTATAAGCATCTGACCCCCTACCATGGCAGAAGCCATGTTCCCAGAAAGAACCCAGTTTAAAATAATGTGTGAGGGACTCTGAGCTACCCAAATACACTGTCAGGTCTCACTTGCCTCTGGTCAGAATGAACCTGCTGAATCCAGTCCCCAAAGCACACCCTTAGCTCAGTGTCTACCCCATGAGGCCGCCCTTAGCTCAGTGTCTGCCCTGTGAGCCCACCAAGTACATGTGATGCTCCCCAATAAACTTGGGTGGGCCACTTTGGATGGCAATGATGCCTCATTTCTTTCTCTCTGCTCTTAGATGCTGAGATCCTAACACCATTCCCTGGTGGTGAGTCAAGGTTTTTTTCCTCTTCATTTCATATGACTTGGTGGGTCACGTGCTACCCAACAGAACGATTCCAACTGGGGATCTCTATGCACTCACCTCACTCATAAACCTCTCCTGTTTTTCAATGAACTGGGGAAGCCTCTGCCTCCTTCTTTATCTACTTAGCTCTTTTCTCGTCTTTGTCCAAGCCTTGGGTCTGTAATCACTTCTTAGAAAAGATATCCTGGAGTAGCCCCGTATGCATTCTCAAACACTACAGACGTCTCCCCCTTTGCTTCTTAGCATTTACCATAGTTGTAAATGTAAACTGAATTTTGGATGAATGTGATTACTTCCTCCAGTCTCCTCAGATTAGACTCTCATCTCTGTGACAGCAAAACCAGGTCTGTTTGGTGAGCCACAATACCCGGAGTGCTATCTGCTGTGACCCAGCAGGGGTCAACAATATGTGTTGAAGGGTTGAACAACACAACAAATATGTGTTGAAGGGTTGAACAAATGGGTTAACACAGAATGTGTTCCTTCTCTTAACATGTAATATTTTTGTGTCTTTGAAAGACTGGCCACAACTACAGCTGGTGAATGGGTCAGGCAGATGTTCTGGACGTGTGGAAGTTTTCTACCATGGCCAGTGGGGCAGGGTTTGCGATGACCACTGGGACATGAACGAAGCTGATGTGGTGTGCCGGCAGCTGAACTGTGGGCGTGCCCTCGCAGCCCCAGTTGAGGCCCACTTTGGTGAAGGGGAGGGCAAGTTTCTGCTGGATGATGTGGATTGCACAGGAAGAGAGAGTTTCCTGGGACAGTGTCCTCATACCGACTGGTCTCTCCATAACTGCGGTCCTGGAGAAGACGCCAGTGTCATCTGCTCAGGTAATGGTCACCTCTCCCTCTGAGGGCCCACATCTCATTAAGCAGATGGCATCTTCACTAATTCCCTCAGCGATGCTTGCACCTGTGTAATCATAGCCCATCTCTGGCCATGTGTATGAGCCAAAAGTAAAGAGACGTTGGTAATCTGAGAGCTTCACCTGGAGCTCAGGAATTTTCTAGCCACAAGATGTTGAAATGGAATTTTTTTTTATAGAGAAGAATGGAAGACCTTAGTGGTTCCATTACAAGGACTAGATTTCAAAATGACTGGGAAAAGACAACATTAGTCAACAGCGACATTAATCAATCACTGAATGCAATCTACCTTTCTTCAGGACACTGAAGATAAAGTTTTTCCCACTACAAGTTTGCAGTCTAACGAAGGCAAAGAAAGAGGGAGTTTATAGATTAGAACAGCACTGAGTTTTGTCCTGCCCATTGTGAGTCTGGGCCCTCTATTGCTAATCATAAATTTTCACCCAATTAGTGATTATGTGATTATTCTAGAGCAAGATTTCTCAGTCTCAGCACACTTGATGTTTGTGGTCACATAATTCTTTGTGGTGGGGGCTGTCCTGTGAATATAAGCTGTTTAACAGGATCCCTCATCTAAGAATAGTGAATGACACCCCCAGCTATGATAACCAAAAATGTCCTCAGACATGGGCAAAGGTGCCTTGGAGGGTAGAGGCTTGCTCCTGATTGAGAACCACTCTCTAGACAAACTGATGAATATCCACCAAATATGTGACTAGTATTCATTATACTACCAGCACTAAAGACATAAATGTCTATGCCAGTGGGAAATAAAGGAAATAATGTAGTGGGTCTAGAGCAGTGAACTTGGTCACTTGTTAAAAATCCCAACTGTATTCAGCTAGAAAGACTGGATCCATATGACACTAAGGTAATTAATAAGTCAATTCAAACAATAAAATACCGGGGCGGGGGGGGGGGCAGGAAGTGTTCTGGTTTGTTTTCATTTATTTTTGTTTCTCTTTTTTAACCCCCCTTTGATGTGCCTTTGTTTTATTTTAGTCGTTTAGTTGGGTTTTTGGTTTGGGATTCAATCCAAGCAGACTATTCTGCAAAGCCACAGGGTCGCATCTGTCTCATGTGTGTGACACGTTTGCCTCTCACGTGGAGGGGTTACAGGACACAGCACAGTGACAGCCAGGTGAACGTGTGTTGTTAGACACACTAATAAACAGTTTTGCATGTGATGGTTAATTAAAGTCATCTGAACTAAGGCAGAGAGAGTCAACATTTTCGTTCTAAGAACCCCATTCCTTCATTTTAAAATTCATTTTGAGTTGAAGCATCTCTCGAAACAACCGCCCTTTTCCAACGTTATGTCTTTCTTTTCCCATATATTGACAGAGACTGAACATTTCAAGCCTGCATTGTTAACGGCATGCTTTTGCTTTACTGACATGACATTTTTCGAGCAGAAAAGCAGGGAAGAGTTAAGATAGTGGAGCAGCATGGGGACCCTGAGCTTGTCTCATTCCTGAAACACAGCTAGCTCAGCACCAAACCATTTTGAACACCTAGGAAATTGATCTGAGGATTACCACGACATGACATTTTTCATTTTATGTGCTACCTGGGCAGGTAGTACGTAGATCATGAAGGAAAAAAGGGAATCAATGGGGGGGGGGTGCTCAGATAGCCATATTCTGACAATTATTTGCCATTTCCACATTCCTGGGCCATTAAGATGATGTACCATTAAGTTGCAAATGTGGTTGGGCCACTTTCTTCCTTCCACAAGAGTTAGCTTTATTTTCATTTCGGTTGTGTGGGTTTTAAGTTATTCTCTGGTATTGATCTTTCCATCCAGTGGAATTGCTGTTAAATGCACCACGTTAAGGAAATACCTTGGTAAATTATTTGTAGAGCTTACACAACTATTCAACGTATGTTCTTTCCCACTCGGTGGCTCTTGTGGTTGGAGAAGGGAATGAATACTTTTACATCCTAACAGTCACTTGAATTGTCCACCCTTTCTCCCTGCAGAGAATGCACAGGAATCACTGCCAATGCCACAAGGTAGGAAGTATTTTCATGTTGACTTTGTAGTATTTGTCCTTACTTAATGCAAATTTTTAATGCAGTTTTGGTTTTAAACCAAAAGGTTTTTTGTTGGGATTGCTGAACCAGATTTGGAGGGGGCAACATATTACATATTGTATACATAAACTATCCATGGATTGGTGTACTAGGAAGCTGATGAGATCTGGAATTAGTGAACCCAGTGGCAACATGTTCGAGATAGGCCTGTGTACCAGCCCAGGTGGGCTTTGGGATGAGGGGACAATGGGTTTGGCAACAGCAGGTTTGAGTTAAGTTCCTGAGATCTTGGGCAAGCCACTGACTCTCTTATTTAAAGGGGATAAAAACACTTAATTTGTAAAGCTCCATTTGGGTTAAAAGGAGGTCATGTATGCAGAATGATAACAAAAGCCAAATTTTATTGAGTGTTAAGGATATTCCAGGCATTTTTCTAAGACCTTTGCCTGTGTAGTTATTAGTTATTTGATTCTCTAATTCAGGGCTCAGCAAACCTTTTCTGTAAAAGGTCAGATAGTAAATCTTCTGGGCTTTGTGGAACAGATGGTCGCTGCTGCATTTCAGCTCTGTTGCTGCAGCATGAAAGCAACAGCCATAACAATTTGTAAACTGCTGGGCATACCTGTGTTTCAAAAAAAACCAAAACTGTTTACAAGAACAGCCACTGGGCTAGATTTGACCCCTGCTTTGACAAATAAATTGCAAGCACTTTGCATGCACGACCCATTTAATTTGCACAACAATCTTGTGAAGTGTGTACTATTGTAATTCCCATTTTACTGATGAGGAAATTGAAGCATAGAAAAGTTAATCAACTTGCCCAAGGCCATGAAGTTAGCAAGGGTCATAGATCTGTTAGACTCTGATACCTTGCTTGGCTTTTATGGAGGGTTGATGTTAAAAAACAGACTTATTCTTCCCATTCCGTTAGTTTCTTGAACCAAAAGCCATCTCTGTTGCTCCCTTTCCCTCAATGATCACAACCAACGCTCAGAAAATTCTGCTCCACTTCCCAAAATGTATGCTAAACCCATTAGCATCTCCCAACTCCGCTGTTACTCTGTCTCCAAACCTTCAGCATCTCACCCTCACTATTGCAACAAATTTCTAAGGGGTCTTCTGCATTGGCTCTTTCCCTTCCATCACACATGTAACCTGTTCCTGGCACAGAATCTAGAACTGGCTGATAAAGCATAAATCAGACCATCGCTCTTAACTCAAAACCCTCCAAAGTTTTATTATTATATTTGGAATACTGTCCAGGTCTTTTTCAGTAAGACTGCAAATGATCTAATCCTTGTCTGGGTTTCTGACCACCGAGAAAACACCTCATCTAGCACTGTGCTCCCCACTCGCCTTTTTCCCATCTCTTGAAACTGACAAGGGAGTGCTCCTGCTAGGGCCTTTGCACTGACTTTTCCCTCTGTCTGGAAAGCTCTTCTCTGAATTTTCCTACCTGGCTCCTTGTAATCAGGTCTCAGCTAAAATATCACTGCTTCAGAGAGGATTCCTCTCACTACACAATCCAAAATAGACTCCCTCTCGGTCATGTTCTATTTTATCAACCTCTTGTTTGTCTCTTCGCAGTACTTACACCATCTGAGATTCTCTTTATAGTTTTCTTTTGTTCACCTGCTTGTCATATGTCCCTCCCATCCCACTTTCCAGAATGTAAGTCCTGTGAAAGCAGGAACTTTCAGCAAGTTTATGTCAGAACCAAGGACAGGTCCTGGTGCATAATAGGTTCTCAATAAATATCTATTGAGGGAAAAACAAAAGACATATGCTAGCACTCTGCCTCTGCTATAGAGTTGTTGTTGAAGACAAAGTGTTAGTCACTAACATGCTCAGTGGTCCTCAAACAAAGGCAATAACTCCCTTTGGAAGATACCACTTATCAGGCAATTCTGCCTCCTACACTTATTTATTAAATACAATTCCATTGTGCACCATGATTTCCATCTCTCTTCTAACTCCAGGAAGTTCAGAGCTTAACTGAATAATCAGTTCTAATAACTAGCTAAGAGTTTTGTTGGTTGGTTATTGGTTAAATTAGTTAGTAGGTTGTTTTTCGACTTATTTCTCTTTAATGTCCCATAATGTCTCTATAATGACCCATATTGTCATTAAACTTGCATTCTTATTTTTCCGGATTTGCTATGCAGATATATACATTTTGCTGTCAGTCATTGGAAACATGTAGTAGGGTATAATATACTCAGATTAATAGAAATGTTTACTGAGGGTCTGGGAGGTTGTATATGAACTACTAGGTCCTGTGGGAAGCAGGAGCTGAGAAAGTAGGTCAGATGTGACCATGACCATGGTCATTCTGCTTTTGTCCCAGTTGGGAGCCACTTCCCTAGACAGACAGGTGGCCCCAAGTTCCAAGGGTAACTGGCTTGCTCTCCATGTGTGGACATTCTGAAAAGCTAGTATCACATGTTAAAGCTATTACCTGTCGAGTCTCTTCAAAACAACCACATCAGCAAATACTTCTGAGATTCTATCATGTCCAAGGGACTGCATTTCACCAGGAATTCACTGTATTTTTGCATTTTATATTTTGGACCTGTCACATTAAAGATTTGTTGAAAATTGGTAAGTAAGTAAAATAAAGGTTATTCAATTTAATTGAATAAAAAACATTTCAATTTATTTGTACCAATAGGTGATGGAAATTCAGCAACCACATTATCAGGTAAGAGAACATTTTTTTTTGGTAAGAGAATATTTTGGGGCTATTTTCCCCTGGAATATTTCTGATTACCCATCCAAATCCAGAAAAGAAATAAATGAAAGGGTTACTATTGAGTGATTTTGCTGAGTGACTCATTATAACCTGCCCTTACTTGTGAGAGTATTAGGGTTTTGACCCCAATAGATTCACTAGCTTCTAAAAAAAGGCAAGTAACAATGCCATTGTTTTGAATAAATACTAGAGACAATTTTAAACACAGTGGATTTTTAATTGTCTTTAAGTTTCATTTTGGCCAGCTCCTCTGAGAATATCCAAACTCTTAAGTTTTATAAATGATATGTTTCAAATTTTCTTTGGAGGAAATATCGTTTGTCACATGTAATATTTGCTTATTCTATGAGTTTTGAATAGCGGCTGTAACAAATTGACACAAACTTAGTGGCTTAAACAACACAAATTTATTTATTATCTTGCAATTCTAGCATCAGAATTCCAAAACATATATCTCACTGAGTTAATATCTCACAGAATTATGTTCATTCTGGAGGCTCTAGAGGAAGGTACATTTCCTTGCTTTTTCCAGCTTCTAGAAGCCATCTGCATTCTTTGGCTCATGGCCCCACTCCTGTATCTTCAAAGATGACACTGTAGTGTCCTCAAATTTCTCTCTGCTTGCCTTCTTTTGCCTTTATTTCCACTTTTAAGAATGCTTGTGATCACATTGAGCCCACCTGGATAAGCCAGGATAATGTCCTTTATCTTTTTTTTAATGTCTATTTATTTATTTTGAGAGAGAGAGAGAGAGAGAGAACAAGTGTGGGAGGGGGAGAGAGAGAGAGGGAGAGAGAGAATTCCAAGCAGGCTCTGCACTGTCATCACAGAGCCCAATTCAGGGCTCAATCCCACGAACCTGAGCCAAAATCAAGAGGTTGACACTTAACTGACAGAGCCACCCAGGCGCCCTGATAATGTCCCTTATCTTAAGACAGCTGATTAGCAACCTTAATTCCATCTGCAGCCTTAATTCCCCTTGCCGCATGACATGACATGGTCATGGATTCCAAGGATTAGGATGTGGACAACTTTGGGGGGCCGGTATCCTGCCTCCCACACTTAAATACAATTCTGTAGTTGCTACTCTCAGTGGCACAGAGATGGACACATGTCTCAGGACGTACACTGAAATCTGGTGACCCAGAAAGCAAACAGAGGAAAAGGTGTGATAGAAGAAAGAGGGGTAGCCTCTACCTGAGTCAGTATGAAGAGAGAGGCGATGTTCTTGCCCACTGTCCTTTCTTCTGTCGGTGTTCCTAAGGGATATTGTAAGTAATTGTCAGGGCTACATATGGTGCAGAGGCAGGTCTGGAGGCAGGAGAGAATGTGGAATTGTGTGGATCCATGGAGAGTTCCCATGCTAGGGCAATACCTGTGCCACAGAGCCACGTCAGTGCTGAAACAGGCTGAGGAAGGAAATAAACAGAGCAAGTGAATGCAAGAACCAGGGGGTCCTGATGGTCCAGACCTCCAGCCAGCTCTTAGGGAGAATATTAAAACCCAATACACATCATTCTTGTCACAAACACCAAATATCTGTGCCTGGACATCAAGTCTGGGAGAGAGGGGACACAGATGATTGAGCTGAGCTTCCACGGGGCTGAGGGTCAGCAACTGAGGGGTGATTCATTCTATCACTTACACACTGATCACTTCAGAGCTGAAGCAAAACCGACCTCTTTTGAGACCACAGGGAGTCCCTGGCTGGCCACTTCTTTCTCGAGTCATTGTGGGCACTTACCGCTAACGGATGTTTCTTTATTACAGTTCTACCCATTGCCGTCTCAACTCAGCTGTCTCCCGTGACTGCGGCACGTTCAACATCACCAGGTAGGGCTCCCTGCCCCACCTGCCACCACCATTACCAGATTTACGGCAGCTCCTGTCGTGATAGTCAGCAGTTCTGCCACCACCACTAGACATCGCTGATGTTCTCTTTGAGACAGAACGATTTGAGAAGAAGGAGACAAGAGGACCCTAGAGAGTCAGGATTTCATGCTGTCCAGATTTGCTCTATGTTTATCATCTATAACTACAATTAGAAAACCTCGTAACACAAGGCTCCTCATTTCCCTTATTTCACAAATGTAAAGAGGAAGAGGAAAAAAGGTAAGGGTGAGAGAGAGAGAGAGAGAGAGAGAGAGAGAGCATCACCTCATACCTCTTGCATTGAAGAAATAAACTAGAGCAAAGACCTCATTCTTTGTATCAGTGAATCACATAAATAAGGGACACCTCTTCTTAGTTGTGGGGAATGGTGGTCACAATTATGGGCCATTTTATTTCATCACTGTGCTGCTCGATGCTGACTCACCTGTAACTACGGACATTTCATTCGTACCATCAAATAATCCATATTCTGACAATGCTGATGATAACCTTGAATAAGCCCTCATACCTGCACTGTCCACATAGCTGCTGAGTCCTTGAAGTGCCGCTCAGCAGAACAGACAGCTGCCATGCCTGTCAAACACACACTGGTTCTTTCAAAGGCATGGTGTGATAAAAGAACGTAAAACTGCTTTCATTGACATCTTTATATTGATTACATGTCGAAATGCTAATATTTTGGATATATTGCGTTAAATAAGATATATGACTGAAGTTAATCTCACCTCTTTCTTCTTACTTTTTGAAATGTGGCTACCAGAAAAGTGCAAATTATGTACGTGGCTTTGCACTTCATTTCTCTTGGACAGCATTGCCTCACGCCATGCCTGTCCCCATGACGGCCTGACGTGGATTTTCTTATCTAATCTTCCCAACTGCTGGGAGGGAACTTCTATAATCCCCATTCTCTGAACGGAGGAACCTCATACTCAAATAGGTTAAATATTGTCCGCAAGGTCGATGGAATGATTAACTCAAACAATCTGACTTCAGATCCTAGAGCTTAATCTCTGAACTACCTTAACTCTCTAAACCACATTAAAATCCTTAAACTACTAGAAAGACTGACTGGGCCTGTTGTCTATTCAGAAACCATGAGGATCCGTTTGCGGAGAGAGAAGCTGAGAACAAAAGGCTGAGCTAATCTCTGAGCCAGGGCTGCACTTAGTTTCTTACCCTTCCCGTCTTCCACAAACCAGCTGTCCGTTGCCTATCGGTGGCCCGAGGTCACCAGCATCAGCCCCCTCCACGCCTTGTCCAGTCCTTCCCATCCCAAGTGGCAGCAGTGGCTCCTTCTACTAGATTCTCAGCTCTGTATCTGTCCTCGCTCGGAGCTCCTATTCCTTCCTGAGAGTTGTATGTATGTACTTGCTCCAAAGACATGATCAGCTTCGCGGAGCAGAATCCATAGTTTTCTCATCTGTGACATTGTCCTCACCCCCACCCCTGCACACACACACACACACACACAGAGTTGAGACTGATGACGGCTGTCTGAAGGGCGTTCACTGTTTGTTAAATGAATAAATAAGTAAATGCTTAGATAAATGAGCCCCATCTGGCTGGCCCTAGTTTGTGTATCTGTATCTACTTCCAAATATTAACGGAAGAGAGGGCAGATGCATTAAGTTCTCAGATCTGGTGTCTAAGTAGCTAAGGATTCTTTTGAAATCTGAGTGGCATATTCCATTTACTTGCCGGTACAATGTTCAGAGCCAAGTGCTGGACCACTGGGTTTGGGGCCACTCTCTCCTACCTCCCAGCTAGGCGACCCTCACCAGTTTTCTCTACCTCTTTGTGCTTCAGTTTCCTTATTTGAAATGGGGATAATAGCTATGCACTTCAAGGAGTTGTAAGGAGTAAATCAATGAGTTTGTGTAGAGCGCTTGGCGGAGAGTGTGGCTCACAGCCATGCCACGTGAGTGTAGGCTTCAGTCCCTTGGGGTGTGTCCTGTGGAACGCAGGTGCTTCCCGGGCACCAAGCACTGTTCAAGGAAGAGGGGTTGTGCTCCATGACCACTAGGCTGGGTGAAGAGGGTACAGCGTTTCTGCTCTTTGCTGATAGTCCTGGCCATTTTTCAAAATTCCTCCCCCAGCATCCGGCAACCCCCAACTTGCTTTCTATCTCTACAGATTTATCTGTTCTGGATATTTCACACAAATGGAGTCATACCATAAATGGTCTATTGTGTCTGGCATAATATTTTCAAAGTTGCTCTTCCCTTTAAAATTCCCTGTGTTGAACGAGTTATATAGAGCTAGTTGAATTCTCCTCCTGGAAATATGAAGCAGATGAAAAAAGTCCTTCTCTTTCGTATCCAACATCAGGAGTCATTTTCCTTGTATTGTTGTTTCCCGACAGCACACTCAACTTCCACTGTCCCAGAAGACATTAATCACCCAACCACATCATCAGGTAAGCCAGCCAGCTATGGTTACAACCACCAAAAATGGGTGTGATACTTTGTATTTGCTGCTTCCGCGTTCGAGCCCACAGGAAGGATGATGAGCTGAAGCTCAGGGCCAGGGAAGATTCACTACCAAGGGATCTAGGGACAATGTGATGCCAATGTCAGCTTCAACACCTGATCTTATGCTCCATGAGGATAGGGTTTTTTTGTTTGTTTGTTTTTTGTCTGTCTTGCTCATCACTGTACCTCTAGAAGCTATCGCGGTGCTTGGCACACAGTAATCACTCAATAAAGTTTATCGAGTCAATAAATGAATATAAAAGTGTTGCATGTGTAAATAGGCCATTTAATCCCTCTTGAGGTAACTTCAGTCTTGGCCAAGAACAATCCTGCTCGACAGTGCAGGATGCTGACTGGGGGCAAATCCCTCTGCTCAAGGACACAGACATCACTCTGGAAAGTGCCAGTAGTCCCTCCTTGTACTAATATTCCTCCTCAGAAAGAAGTATTAGTATTTCATAGGTGAGCAAGGTAATGAAGACAAATCCTTCTAACAAGAATTTTTTTCAGCCTCAGCAGATAATGAGAAGTTACCAACTCTCATATCAGATAAGGCGACAATTCCATCACCAGTCCTTACTATCCAGTTGGAAGGTACAAACAGATGGGCCATATTGCTAGGTTATATGATGTCCTCCGTGAGCTCATCCAAGATAATCAGCATCCTTATAAATACAAACCTTTTTAGAACTTTTGCCCAATTCATCACTGACTTATTTTACCACTGCGGAGCACCTTATGCAGAACCAGGAGTTGATGTAAAACTAAAGAAAGTAAGATATTTGGGGGATCAGGATCACATTGAGGCGCTTTCTATCAGCAGCCTGAACTCAACGTCAACCTCATCAGAAAGTCATTCTTCATGAGCCTGTGGCCAGTCCAGATGTTTTGGAAAGGTGTGGCATAGCTAGTGGCTCTTCACAAGCTGTCAGCTGAGTTGTTTTCTGACATGTTGTCCTGTGTCCAACTCAGGAAGAGAAGTTTAAGTTCTAATCACTGTTTCCATATTGTTCCAGTTCTACCTGTGGTCGACTCCTTGTCTTCCAGCCGCAGAGCCAATGCTCCTTGGCCCAGCCTATCAGGTCAGCAGCCTTCCCCACAGGATGCGCCATTGCTCTCGAAGACCCCAGGGGGTCACCACAACCAGGGAGGGAGCATGGGAGCTACGGTAGAGGCCTCAGAGGTGCCTGGGGAAAGACCACAGTTACAGGAAGAGAGATCACTGCCTCCAGGATTTGTCTGGGCCCCCCACTGCTTTGGCACCTGTTCAGCCTCACTCTCCTGATGATCCAGCAAAACTTTCTAAAGTTCAGAAAGTACAGAGATTAAGAAAGCACATAGCCATGCCCCCTTTACCTATGCATGACTGATGCTTACATTTTGCTATATTGGTTTTTCAGGCTTACCAAGAAATAGAGCATCATAAATAAATTTGAAGTTCCTCAAATTCCCAAATCCCAGTCTCTGTTCTCTCCTTCCTCAGAGATAAACACTGTCTTGAATTTTGTATATATCTTCATTTTTCATATTTTTACAAACAGGAATTCTGTGATCTCTATATATGTTATTTCATGTTTTTCTTTCACACAAATTACATTATTCCCCATATATCATTCAGGACCTCTTATTCTTTTTTTTTTTATTTTTTTTTTAACGTTTATTTATTTTTGAGACAGAGAGAGATAGAGCATGAACAGGGGAGGGTCAGAGAGAGGGAGACACAGAATCTGAAACAGGCTCCAGGCTCTGAGCTGTCAGCACAGAGCCCGACACGGGGCTCGAACTCACGGACCGCAAGATCGTGACCTGAGCCGAAGTCGGACGCCCAACCGACTGAGCCACCCAGGCACCCCAGTACCTCTTATTCTTTACTCAGTTATGTTTTTGAGATTCACCCATGTTGATACACATATATAGACACTTCACTGCTTTTTTTTTTAATTTTTTTTCAACGTTTATTTATTTTTGGGACAGAGAGAGACAGAGCATGAACGGGGGTGGGGCAGAGAGGGAGGGAGACACAGAATCGGAAACAGGCTCCAGGCTCCGAGCCATCAGCCCAGAGCCTGACGCGGGGCTCGAACTCACAGACCGCGAGATCGTGACCTGGCTGAAGTCGGACGCTTAACCGACTGCGCCACCCAGGCGCCCCGACACTTCACTGCTTTTAACTGCTGTTTTGTTATAGGGGTTTTTTTTGAATAAGCCATTTAAATTATGCATTTCCCCACTGACAGAGATGCATTCTTTTAATTTTTCATTTCTGCTCTCTTGATGTCAAGTCCTAAAGCACCAGTGCATGATATCCCACAATCTAATCTGCTTTGTTAATAAAAAAGCACTAATAAAAAGCGCATCACACAGTGGTCTAATCATTAAGTAATTTTTTTCCTAGAATGCTCTTATACATGTGGAGTAACCACAAGATTCCTAGTAATTTGTAAGCGCGGCAAATAGGGCGAGTTGAATAGGGAAGTTTCAAAAACTTACCGTAGCTTTGGTTTCCACAGAAGACTGGGCCGTGGTGAGGCTGGTAAATGGCACCAGAAGATGCTCTGGAAGGGTGGAAGTCTTCTACCACGGCACCTGGGGGTCGGTGTGTGATGACGGCTGGGGTCTAAAGGAGGCTCATGTTGTGTGCAGGCAGCTTGGGTGCGGCCAGGCAGTGTCTGCCCCCCTGGGTGCCCACTTTGGCCCAGGCTCTGGAAAGATTCTCCTGGATAACGTGCACTGCAGTGGTGAGGAGAGCCACCTGGCCCTGTGTGCCCACGATACCTGGTTCACTCACAACTGTGGGCATGAGGAGGATGCTGGAGCCATCTGCTCAGGTGAGGGGTCTTTTTGCATTCTAAATGAGCCATGAACAGAATGGGTTATTACAGAAACTGAGCAATGAGCCATTGGCCCCTCCAGTGAGGGTGAGGATTTCCTCTCTTTACACTAACAGGTTCTCTGACGACAAGCCCCTCCCCTCCAGGTAAGACTGACTTGGCCGTTTCTATATCCTATTCTTAGTTCTAGTTCTGGCTGGCTAATATTTACCTGGGTGTTAGAAGTGGAATGGAAATGACCTTGTTAAATCAAGCTGTAAGCAGTTTCCAGAAGTTGGTTTGATTGGTCCTTATCACTTAAAGCCTCAAAGGTTTTCCCAGTCTATAGTTCAATTCCACCATAACACAGGGAACCCAGAATATAGGCATGTGGGGCTGACCTTGCTCTTGTGCAATCAGGTTCTTCTCTAGGAAACCCACTAATCCTGGCCAGAATGACCTCTCTTCTGGGAAGCTGCTTGAGGGTAGATCCCAGGCACCATTTAGCTTGGCGGAGAGCTGAACAGTGAAGAGCAATATTAGCAAAGAGGGAATTCAGAAATTAGCTAAATACCCAATCAGCCAGGTGCCAGAATCTTCCTAAATCAGAATGAAATTACCAGGCAGCCACAGGCAAGACAGGATACTTATGGGGCCATTGGATAACTGGAAAGGTCACTGATTTGGGGATAGTTGTCTATGACTATGCCCATCAGTCATCACAAACCACTTATTTGAGAGAAAATTGCCATTCACTTTCCAGAATAATTAGATCAGAAAATCATCCCTCTGGAGTCTGTGGGGCCTGATCCTTTGTAACAGGTGAAGACACCACATCAGTTGAAAATTTATGCTTATGTGCTTTTGGAGTTCCTCTGCCATTAGGAAAAACCCTGGGGGCATTGCAAGCATTTCTTTTTTATCCTAAAGCAGTGGTTTTTAAACTTTATTGGGTGTCAGAATTACCTGCAGGGGTTATTAGAACACAGATTGCGGGGCCGCCCCCAGAGTTTCTGATTCAGCAGGCCTAGGGTGGGGTGTGAGAATTTGCACTTCCAGAAAGTACAGGATGCTTATTCTGCTGGTCTGGGGACCTCACTTTGAGAACCACTGTCTTAAAAAGAAAGAAGGAATCCTTTTTATCCTAATAAATAAAAGCAGAATTATCATCATCATCTCCATCACAATTATCATTCTCACCATCATCGTCATCATTATCATCATCACCATCGTCACTGCCATCATCACCACCGTTATCACCATTGTCATTGTCATCATCATTGTCATCACCATCATCACCATTGCTACCGCCATCACCATCGTCATCGTCACCAGCACCATCATCATCACCACTGTCACCATCATCACCTTCGTCACCATCATCACCACTGTCACCATCACCTTCGTCATTGCCGTCATCGTTGCCATCATCACCATCACCAACATCACCATCATCACCATCATCAATGCCATCATTATCCACATCCTTGTTACCAACACCAATGCCATCACCATTAGCAGCAAAAGCTACTCGATCTAGTAAGCCAAACTTCGTATTAATGAATCACTTCTCTGGTTGTTTTTAGTTGATGTGATTTTAATGGTTATGTATATGCAAAGTTAAACATCCAAGCAAGAAGATAGGTAAACTATTGCAAACTTATGGATATTCATTATTACGTAAGTAATCAGGTCTCTGTGGATGAAGCAGTTTCCATTTATAGCCAGGAGCCTGAGGTGGTTGCACTCATGGCCTCCTCTTTATCTGATAGCCACTGCCCTAATCCAAATCCTCATCACCTCTTCCTTCCTGGATGAACACAGACTTCTCCTAACTGGCTTCCCTGCCTACAGGCTCCCAACATTATAGTCTATTGTTTACATGCAATCAGTTACTTTTCAAAAATAAAAGTCAGACTTATGGAAATTTAACTTACCTACAGTAAAGATCACCATGTAGTTCAAAGAATTTTGATGAATGTTTGCAGTTATGTAAACATCACTACCATCAAAATATAAAACATTTCTACTACCTTAAAGAGTTTCCTCATGCCTCTTTCTATTCAATCCCTTCTCTTAACCCCAGGTCCTGGCAACTACCCATATGATTTCTGACCCTAAAAAAGTTTGACTTTTCCAGAATATTGTATATTTTAATCAGACAATATGTAGCATTTTGTGTTGGGCTTGCTTACATAGCATAACACTTTTGAGATTCACCCATGTATCTCCAAGAATCAGACATTCATTCTTTCACATTGCTGAGTAGTATTCCACTGTATGGATGTGACAAATGTGTTTATCCATTTGCCACTTGATGGATATTGAATTTATTTTTAATTTTTGACTATTATTAATTAAGCTGCCTAAAACATTCATATATAGATTGCAAACTATTTTCCAAGGTGGCTGTACCATTTTGCATTCCCACTAGCAACATATGAGAGTTACAGTTGCTCAACAATACTTGTCAACCCTTGGATTCTATTTTTTGTTTGATCATTATAGTCTCCTCTCCTATAATGAGAATGATCTCTCTTTGTGGTTTTAATTTGCCTTCCTTTGATGACTAGTGATACTAAGTACATTTTACTGTGTTTATTTACATCTCTTCTTTGGTTAAGCATCTGTTTAAATCTTTTATCTTTTTTTGTCTTACGTTGTAAGACAGGTCTTTATATATTAAAGAAATATAGAAATATTATATATTATAAAATACTGGGTACAAGTATTTTCTCAGATGTGTGTTTTGCAAATGTTTTCTCTCAGTCTACAACTTGTCTCTTCATTTTCTTAAGTCTTTTTTAAGGAGCAGAATTTTTAAGTTTTAATGAAGTCCAATTTACCAAGATTTTTTTCTTCAGTCAAATGTGCTTTTATATTCTATCAAGAAATCTTCACTTGCCCAAAGTTCTCAAATATTTTGTCCTGTTTTCTTCTATAAGTTTCATAGTTGTAGGTTTGTCATTTAGTTCTATGATCCATTTTTGTCGACTTTTTAATATGGTTCAAAGTATTTTTTTTCCCGTATAGATCTCTAATCATACCAATGCCATTTGTCTAAAAGACTCTCCTAACTCCACTGAAATACCTGGCACTTTTGTCAAAAATAAAATAATCATTAATACGTGAGTCTATTACTAAACTCCGTCTCTTGTTCCACTGGTTTATGTTACTATTCTCATGCCTGTGTCACATTGTCTGGATTCCTGTAGCTTCAGACTAAGTCATGAAATCACTTTGTTCTTTTTTCTTCTTTTTCAAAATTGTCTTAGCTAACCTAGGCTTTTGGCCTTTCATATAAAATTTTTGAATCAACTTGTCAATCTCTACAAAAAATATCTGCTGGGATTTTTAGTTTAGATTATGTAGAGTCTACACATATATATTTGAGTCTATATATAAATTTGGGGGAAACTGACATCTTAACAATATTGAGTTTTCTGATCCATCAACACAGGACATCTCTTCATTCATTTAGGTCTTTCATTAACTCAACATTTTTTTATGTTTCTATGTTCAAATTTTGCCCATCATTATCAGACTTATTTATAACAATTTCATGGTTTTTGATGTTGCTATAAAAAGGTATTTTTAAAATTTTCTATTTTGGTATTTGTCTTTGTGGCTAGTGAGTTGTTTCCCAAAACAATGAAGTATTTATTGACTTGGAGACATTATGACAACTGTTTAATTTATTCATTCCTTAATTTATTAACCTCTTTCTTATCCATTATCATACTTGATTCCCACTTTTACAGATCAAGAAACAGATATTCATGTCTAATGCGTGGTGAAGTGAGAATCAGATCCCAGATTAGAAGAATCCTGTCTTTAGGCTGGAAATTCACTAAGCTCTTTAGAACTGGCTTTTATATTTCACCAAGAGATACCAGAAATTTGTTTGGAGTGCCAGAGAACTTTCCCTTTTCTCAGCTTTAGTTGTGTGTCTGCGAGGTGCCAGCTATCACTAACCAATGTTTTCTTTTCTTTGTAGCTGCTGAAATAACAACGGAACCCATTACCTCTGAGGAAGAGCAAACAGCAACAGGTACTTAAGAAAGCAGCTTTTTTTTGAGTTTATACTGAAGCTTCATATCTTCTAATTTATTCAAGTTTACAAGTTATTTCTAGAAATTGGAAAAAAATGTAAATTTAGTAACAAACATTGCTAGGAGTCTCCAGTCCCTAGCAGCATCCTTGAGGTAGCTAAGTAAAGATGTTTCTGAGAATATGCTCCCAGAACTACAGATCAACAGCATATTAAGATGAATTGCGAGCGCTAACACACGTGACGCGCGCACGCGTGCCCGCGTACACACACACACACACACACACACACACACACACACAGGTTCTATGGCCCAATGAATTTAGGAAACATTGTATTAAACAAATTAAACAGGTGCCTTTGCTACAGGACATCTACGAGTCTTTAATATACAATTAACTCTATAAAACCCCCACTAGAGGGCGCCTGGGTGGCTCAGTAGGTTAAGTGTCTGAGTTTGGCTCAGGTCATGATCTAAGTTGGTGAGTTCCAGTCCCGCTTCTCTCTCTCTTTCTCTCTCTCTCCCCCTTTCTGTCCCTCCTCCACTCATGCGCACTCTCTGTGTCTCTCAAAAATAAATAAACATTAAAAAAAGGTTTTTTAAATCCCCACTAGAAGTCACAGCAGGCAATGCTCATAAAATATACTCCACCCAATCCCCTTTCCCTTATGTATCATCTCTTAGGAGGTTCTCTGCATAATATCAGTAAGGAAAATGTAAAATCCAAGTATCTGGGAGTAATACATATGCTACCACAGTATTCTAATCAAAATAAAATGCAGGGTGCCTGGCTGGCTCAGTTGGTGGACATGCGACTCTTGATCTCAGGGTTGTGGGTTCAAGCCCCACGTTGTGTGCAGAGATTACTTAAAAATAAAATATTTTTTAAAAATTAAAATGCCTAGTTCCTCATGTCTCTGAATGTCTGAATTGAAGGTCGCTGTCCTCCAATACCCATGCTGCCTAAAATGAGCTCTCCCCACATCTCTTCTGCCCATTTCTCAAGGTAGGGTCCCCTGGTCTCCACAAGAAGTCATATCCTGCATATTTGTATTTTTTTCTTTTGACATCCTTATAATGCACCTCATATTATAGTTACTTGTACACAGATTCTAGCTTCTGACTGAGTTTAAGACTTTTATTTATTTTTAAAAATTTTTAAAGTTTATTTATTTATTTTGAGAGAGAGAGAGAGTAGAGGAGGGGCAGAGAGAGAGAGGGAGAAAGAGCATCCCAAGCAGGCTCTGTGCTGTCAGCGCAGAGCCCAATGTGAGGCTCGAACTCACGAACTGTGAGATCATGACCCGAACCTCAATCAAGAGTCGGACGCTTAACCGACTGAACCACCCAGGCACCCTGAGTTTTAAGGCTTTTAAGTGCAAGCACTCTGACTCAGTTTCTTTGCATTGAATAAGTATTTGTTATTCATGGTGGCACACAGCATCATTAATTTGCAGAGGCTTATTTTATTGCCTTTAGGTCTCCTTAAGTATGATGTTCTTAAGTTTATGTTCTGTTTCTTAAAGACTTATTTCTACCGAATCGAGGATTCAAGGATAAGTTTACCACGAATATCTAACAGACGACTAAAAAAACTAAACCATCTTATTTGATGGTGACTTATTTAGATGAATCAAAAGAAAACACAAAGCTCCGGAAGGGTCTCAGAATGAGTCCTTCGGGTAGTGTGTCCGCTTTCTTCTTTCTGCTCCACGGACTGATGGTGACCTAGCTTTGTGTTCCTCCTAGCTGATGGCTTCTCAGAGCCCTCACTGACCACAGCCTCTGCGGCCTTGACTCCTCTACCTGCAGGTATGGGAAACAGTTCCTGGGAAATTAAGGGCTGATGGAAAGCAGGGAGAGAGGCATTTCTCCAAGCTGGAGTGAACGCGGGAGCCAGCCCACTTACATATTACGGCATTTAGAGCAATTTTCTTCACCTTTTTTCACCTTTTGGTTCACCTCAATTTCTTCATCTGTAAAATGGAAACCCATGCCACGCCACATGGGGTTGCAAAGATTAAGAGAGAAACGTTTAAGTTAGTGGCTCTCAGAGGCTCTGGCATTTCACTCACAAACAACATATGTCAGTTCCTGACTCAGTTTCCTTTACATAGTAAAGCCATAAAGAAAGATTATGGGGGACAAAGGGACCAAGTTGCTGTGAGACTAATGTAGTCTGGACAACAGAAGTCCATTTAGATACGATCTGCGTGTGGATCTTTCCTATTTCATTAGATATATTGACATTTCCCATTTCCAGGCTATCCATGGCAGAGGAATAACATGGATAAAGTGACTAAAAGAACCTGGGAATTCTGAAAGTTTCTTGAAAAAGAGTTTCATCCTTTGCAAGGGGAGATTTAGTAAAGACTTGTTGAAGGGATTTGAATCTGAAGATTATTCTGACTATTCTTAACTGTGCGGGTACATGAGGACTGTGTGATCTTGCATGTTTGTAAACTGGGGACATGATGACCTAGGGTTTCAAAAGGATGAAGGAAACCCTCCAGATATGGGAGGGGGGCGGTCCCCCAGTGTTTCTGCTGCTTGTGCATCCCCAGGAGCCTGGATGGCCGTGAGGCTGGTGAATGGCACAGGGAGGTGCTCGGGCCGAGCAGAGGTTCTCATCCAAGGCACGTGGGGGACCGTGCGTGATGACCTCTGGGACCTGGCCGAGGCCACAGTCGTGTGCCGCCAGCTGCAGTGTGGCCAGGCCGTGGCGGCACCCACGGGGGGGCGGGGAGCACTTTGGGGCAGGTTCCAGGAAGATCGTGCTGGAGATGTGCAGTGTGTGGGCAGCGAGAGCCACCTGGGGCAGTGCGCACACAGGCGTGAGGCCAGGCACGACTGCGGGCCCATGGAGGATGCCAGCCAGCGTCGTGTGCTCAGGGGAGGAGCTGTCACCTCCCAGGATGTCACTGCTTTTATGCACCCTCAGGCATTTTCAACCTGTGTCAAAATCAAGTCATTAAGCAATGTATTGAATAAACTCCATATTGCAAGCATTATTATAATAAGCCATGCCAATGCCTTTCCATCTTCAGGTGCTAATGGCCCACCAGCCCCCAACCCCACCTTAGGTTCTGAAGCTGCTTCCTCAATGTACACACTCACAGGTGGGTCATCTGTGCTTGCTGCTTTTGCTTTTGGTTCTATTTACCCTCTAGAAGATGCTTCCTCAATCTATACTTCGGTAGAGGCACTTAGAGATGGCAGAGCCACCCCTACTGTGCAAGGGTTGTAGATAAGAATAAAAGAGGGCATGACATTTTACAAAACGAGACGCTTATCCATCACCTGGCACTCTCAAAGTGTTCCTTTTCTGTCAGTTGTTATTCCTGGGAAATCCAAATTGTATTCCACTGGTTCCAAACTCTAATCAAGTTTAAAAGAACCCAACAGGTTAAAAGCATTATAAAAAGCAGATGATGCCCAGAGCATCTGACCATCTATCAGATGCTGGCAGTGGGCCAAGCTTACTCAAATTGGTGCCTATAGAGCCTACAAGGATGGAGAAAGCTGCAGAACTCCCAGTGCTGAGGCACCCAGTGTGAGCACTGTTCTTGCATCCGACCTGTGCTGGGTCTCCATCTCCTCTGGCAGCAGCCACGGCACCTGTGGGTTATTACTGAAGGTTAAGGCCAGCTCCACCAGCACCATGTTTCCAACTAAAAAATGAAACCACAAACCCATTCTCCGCACTAAATATCCAGTTTGCTGCATTAATTGCTATTTGACATTCTAAACACTGATTTTCCCCAACTGACCCCATAATGATATATGGTCATGAGATCATTTGAATTGATGTTTTATAAGGCAAAATGAGGAATAAGAGTTGCTGAAAATCTCACATTGCTTAGGTAACACATAGTCTAGATAAATTGGCCAAACACCTAGGGCAAGCCTAAAAAGTCCAATCATCGACACAAATGCCATGTTGCCATGATTGCACACAGTTGATTGTTTTCTAAAAGAGAAAGAAGAGAGATGGAAACAGAGAGACCCAGAAATGGACTCATGGGCATTCAGAGAACTAGAGTGTACAGACCATGGGGAATATTCCAAAACTTCATCTTAAAAACTGGATAACTAAGTTTAAAGACAGGGTGAAGTGAGGGTTTCCCTGCCTAAAACTTTGTGGAGGAAACCAATGGAAGACTCAATGTCATATTTGAGTCTGACTTTTCAGGATGTTCTCATTGTAAACTTCTTCCTTTCCTACATTTAGGAGGTTCTTGGTCACAAATGATGTCCCTGTTTATACATTTATAGGTGATGGACTGTCAGCTACCATCCCCACAACAGGCCCTTCTATCCTTCACTCTACACTCATACCAGCAGGTAATGCCTCTCTGTGACTTGCTTCATGTTTCCTGAGCATCTGTTCTGTGCCATGCACAGAATTAAGGGCTTTCACAATATTGTTGCTCCACAATAACCATAAAGGAAGGCATGATTTCCAACATTTCATAAATGCATAAACAGAGCTCAGAAAAGACAGATCAACAGAAGGCACTGTGTGACAACACTAGAGTCACACAACCATATGTGGTAAAGGTTGGCTCACCCAGACCTGCCCAACTACAAGGATCACTGTGGTTGTTTTCACTGTGTTTTTCTTGATGACATGATCGAAGTTACCTCAGGAGTGCTAGAGAAGGAAGGTGTGAACAAGAATTAACTGCTCATCCCAAGATGATTTGAGAAAATGATATGGAACGGTTAAATGTCAAGAATACTATTAGGCTCTCTACAACAGAGAATTGCTACAATAAAATATATGAAAGACAAAATGTCACCTATTGACTTCCATTTTCCCTGCACTGCTCCATTTGAGCAAAATTTATCTCCTCAGCTATGTCTAGGCCTTCTCGTTAGCGTATATGCTAATGCCTCTTTGCCTTTAATTACAGACCTAACATTTCCAGGGGCGCCTGGGTGGCTCAGCTGGTTAAGTGTCCAACTCTTGATTATGGCTCAGGTCATGATCTCATGGTTCATGAGATAGAGTCCCACATCAGGCTCTGTGCTGATAGCGCAGAGCCTGCTTGGAATTCTCTCTTTCCCTCTCTCTCTTACCTTCCCAATGCTCACTTGTTCTCTCTCTTTCTCTCTCAAAATAAATAAATAAACTTTAAAAAAATTTTAAAAAAGAACTATCATCTCCATAAGCCATATCTGCTATATGAACATCACCAGGTAATAAACAAACAATTCCTTTAAATATCCCCTGGGGATATTTACTTCCAGATCTATTGGGCCACATTGCAGAAGACAAGTCCTCTCAGTAAGAATGAATAGAAAAAACAATTAAAATAAAGTAATTTATAAAGGCTGTTCTTTTACTGTAGATGATGAAGATTATGTCAAGAGACAGCATTTCTGAAAACTTGAACTATTATTACCTAACAGTATACCCCAATATAAGAAATCTCCCCAACCTTAGAGAGTTAGATCTCCAGTCTCTGTCTTCCTCGTATCTCCCCAGGAGCCTTCGTGGCCGTGAGGCTGGTAAATGGCACAGGGAGGTGCTCGGGCCGAGTGGAGGTTCTCATCCAAGGCACGTGGGGGACCGTGTGTGATGACCTCTGGGACCTGGCCGAGGCCACAGTCGTGTGCCGCCAGCTACAGTGTGGCCAGGCCATGGCCGCACCCACGGGGGCCCACTTCGGGGCAGGCTCCGGGAAGATCGTGCTTGATGATGTGCAGTGTGTGGGCAGCGAGAACCATCTGGGGCAGTGCGTGCACAGGGGTGAGGCCAGACACAACTGCGGGCATCTGGAGGATGCTGGTGTCGTCTGCAGAGGTAAGGGGCTGTATTATTTTTTTTAACCCCACATCACTTTGTCTCCTTTCAGACATTTCTCAATGATTATTTTAATGACTCATATTATAAATGGCACCATAGGCCTTAGCATGTGGATTTCTTCTGGCCATCAGGTGCTGATGGTTCACCAGACCCCACTCCAACCACAGAGCCTGAAACTGCCACCCGAGCATACACACTGTCAGGTTGGTCCATTCTTTTCATGGTTCTTTTGCTTTGAAGATTTTCCTCCCTAGAATGTCCCTTTCCTGGGGCGCTTGGGTGGCTCAGTCGGTTGAACGTCCGACTTCGGCTCAGGTCATGATCTCATGGTACGTGGGTTTGAGCCCTGTGTCAGGCTCTGTGCTAACAGCTCAGAGCCTGGAGCCTGCTTCAGATTCTGTGTCTTCCTCTCTCTCTCTGCTCCTCCCCTTCTCATACTCTGTCAATCTCTCTCTCGGAAAATAAATTAAAAACATTAAAAAAAAAAAAAAAAAGAATGTCCCTTTCCTAAACCAAGTTAGTAGGGTCTTTGCATGGAACAACTCCAAGGAGCACCACCCTCCTAGAATGCACCGTGAATTCTATCACCATGCAGGTCACCACATGTGGTACGTGGATGGCGATTCCAGGTCACCACATGTGGTACATGGATGGCGATTTCTGGGCTTGTGCAGCCCAGTGGTCCTGCATGGTTGAGTCACTCCAGGGTAGAGTGACACCAGCAACAGCCATTCTACATCATATCACATCATACAGAAGGGCACAGAGCAGAAGGGGAATCAGGTTTCTCGTTTCACCACTTAGACCTCTTAAATAATTCTTGAACTTGCCAAAACAAAACCTGGATGTTGAGAATATTTAGTTGTCTCTAAAGGGTTCAGAGGCTCAGTCAATTAAAATAAAGTAAGTTGAGATTGAGTTAATTTCTACCAAATAATATTTATGGTGATCAAGATGTATTTTAAAAACTGCTGATAGATTCACATATTAGCAGATATTTGTATGATCAGTATGTAGCATCCTTTTAATTTCAGGAATCTGAAAAGTACAAAAACAAATAAGTGGTTAGAAGAGGACGCAGCGTATAAAAATGAATCATTTCTCCCTCTGTAGGTATTTGATAGGAGAACAACAAAGCCTGTTTCCTTAAATACATGATAACATGGGTGTCACAATAAAATAGTTGCTAGTGAAATTCCCACTGGCATTGGCCACACATCACAAGATCCCCTTCTTCACCTTGATTGGAACTGAGTCTCAGTTGCTTTGCCATTAGGAGTAAAACTTCTGGTGTGTATTTGACACACTAAGACTGATTGTACATTGTACCTTGTACAACGAACCATGTGGCCAACTAAAAAATTAAATCAATTATGTGATTTTTTTTTCTTTTTCTATTACAACTCGCTTTAAATAACCACTGTGATGGTTTAACTGATTTCTAGATAGTCTAGTCCCAAATTATTTAAACTGATCAAAATAATTAAGTGGCTAGCCAATCATTTACATATATAAAACAACATTATGAGAAGTCTCAAACTCACTGACAAATGTAAAAATAGTATCATGAACCCCTGAATATCCAATACTAAGTTTTATCAAATCCTAATATTTTGCTCTGTTTGAGCATCTTTTTAAAAAGATGTTTGAGATCTTTTTTTAAAAGAAAACAATACAACAGCACATTAAAAGGATCATACATTGCGATCAAGTGGGATTTTTCCCTGGGCTGTAAGGGTAGTTCAACATATACAAATCAATGAATGTGATATACCACATTAACACAATTAAAGAGTTTTTAAAATGGGTGAAATTGGTGAAGGGGATTAAGAGTTCACTTACCATGACGAGCACTGAGTAATGTATGGAATTGTTGAATTACTATGTTGTACACTTGAAACTAATGTATCACTGTATGTTAATTATACAAGAATTACAATTTTTAAAAATAATTAAATAATTTTTAAAAATAAATCATATAATCATCTCAATAGATGCAGAAAGTGCATATGACAAAATTTAACACCATTTCATGATGAAAATACTTAACAACCTAGATGTAGAAGGAACGTACCTCAACATAATAAAGGCCATATATAACAAGACCTCAGCTAACACAATGGTGAAAATTTGAAAGCTTTTCCTTAAAGATCAGAATAAAAGACAGGGATGTTCTCTTGCCACTTCCATTCAATGTAGTACTGGAATTCCTAGTCAGAGCAACTAGGTAAGGAAAAGAAATAATAGAAATTCAAGTTGGAAAGGAAAAAGTTAAATTATCTGTTTCCAGATGACCTGATCTCACATATAGAAAACCCTAAGCACTCCAGAGAGAAAAAAAATGTTAAAACTAAAAAATGAATTTAGTAAAGTTACAAGATACAGAATCAACATACAGAAATCAATTGTTTCTTTAACAATGAACCATCTAAAAAGAGAATCAAGATATCCCATTTACAGTATCATCAACAAAAATAAAATTGCTTGGGCATAAATTTAACCAAAGAGGTAAAAGATCTGTAACTGAAAACTATAATTGATGATGTAAATTAAAGGAAATACAAAAAAATGTAAAGACATCCCATGTCCATGGATTGGAAGACAAGATATTGTTACAATGGCCATCCTATCCAAAGAGATCTACAGATTCAAAGCTCTTTCCATCAAAATCCTAAGGGTAATTTTTACAGAAGTAGAGAAAACAATCCTAAAATTCATATGAAACTACAAAAGACCCAGAATAGCCAAAGCGATCTTGAGAACGAACAAAGCTAGAGGCATTGCACTCCCTGATTCCAAAACGTATTAAAAACCTACATTATGGTACTGGCATAAAGATAGGCATATAGACCAATGGAACGGAATAGAGAACCCAGAAATAAACCCACGTATATATAGTGAACTGATCTTTGACAAGGGTACCAAGAATACACCATGGAGAAATGATGGTCTCTTCAACAAATAATATTGGGAAAAATGAATATCCATGTGCAAAAAAAAAAAAAATGAAATTGGACCCCTGTGTTATACCATACACAAAAATTAACTCATCGTAGATTAAAGACTTAAACATAACACCTGAAATTATAAAATTCCTAGGAGAAAACATAAGGGAAAGTCTTCTTCACACTGGTTGGCAATAAATTCTTGGATATGACACCTGAGACAGGCAACAAAACCAAAAATAGGTAAACGGGACTGTATCAATCTGAAAAGCTTCTGCGCAGCAGAAATAACAGTCAACAGAATTAAAAGGCAACCTATGAAATGGAAGAAAGTATTTGAAAATCATATATCTGCTAAGGGGCTAATTTCCAAAATCTATGTAGAACTCCCAAAATTTAATAGCAAAAAAATCAAATAACCACATTAAAAAATGGGCAAAAGACTTGAACCGACGTTTCTCCAAAAAGAAGATAAAAATGTCCAACAGGTATATGAAAAGATGCTCAACATCATTAATTATTAGGGGAAATGCAAATCAAAACTACAATGAGATATCACCTCGTGCCTGTTAGGTTGGTCACTATTTTAAAAAAGAGAAATAATAAGTATGGCGAGGTTGTAGAGAAATTGGCACCTTGCACACTGTCCATAGACATGTAAAATGGTTCAGCTGCTATAGAAAACATTTCAAAGATTCTTAAAAATTAAAACTAAAACTGGCATATGATCCAGCCATCCTACTCCTGGGTAATATACCCGAATGAATTGAAATCAGGCTCTCAGAGACATCTGCATTGCCATGTTCATTGCAGCAACATTCCCAATAGCTAAGATATGGAAAAAACCCACACGTCCATCAACAGGTGAACAGATAAAGACCATGTGGTACCTATATAAAGTGAATATCATTCAGCCTTAAAAAAAAAAAAAAAAGGAAATTCTGCCATTGGCAGCAATATAGCTGAATCTGGAGGACATAATGCTGAGCAAAATAAGCCAATCACAAAAGGATAAATATTGCATGATTTCACTTATATGAGGCATTTCAAATAGTCAAGCTCACAGAAGCAGAGAATAGAGTGGTGGTTGTCAGGGGTTCAGGGGAGGGAGTTCAATGATAGGAAGTTTCAGTTATGCTTGATGAATAAATGCTGGAGATCTACCATACAATATACGCAAGTAGTTAAATTTGAGCGGTGCCTGGGTGGCTCAGTGGGTTAAGCGTCCGACTTCTGCTCAGGTCATGATCTCACCGTTCCCGAGTGCGAGTCCCACGTGGGGCTTTGTGCTGACAGCTCAGAGCCTGGAGTCTGTTTCAGAGTCTGTCTCCCTCTCTATCTCTGCCCCTCCCCCACTCATACTCTGTCTCTCTTGCTCTGTCTCTCAAAAATAAACATTAAAAAAATTTTTTTTAATTTGCTAAGAGGATGCATACCATGCTAAGTGTTCACGACAACAAAAACAAAAAAAAAAAAAAAAAAGAGGGGAAAATACAAAGAAATTCTGGGAGTTGTTGGATATGTCTATTACCGTGACTGTGGTGATAATATTGCAAGTGTTTGTGTATGTTTGAACCCAATAAGCTGTACACATTAAATACATGCAGCTCTCTGAGCAGCAATGATGCCTTGATAAAGCTATTTTAAAAAGGAGGCAGAACAGGGGCACCTGGCTGGCTCAGTCAGTAGAGCATGAGACTCTTGCCCTCAAGGTTGTGAGTTCAGGCCCTGTGCTGGGGGTGGAGCCCACTTTTTTTAAATAAATAAATAATTTTTTAAAAAGGAAGCAAAACAATACTTTATTGCCATTTTACGAGTTAATAAGATGAAAACAGGGCTGTCTTCATGCCCTATGGAAGCCTCACACGGCTTTGGCTACTCAGAGCCAAGATAAAGCCACCAAACATCGAAATGGAAAACACTCAGCTGTGTAACTGACTGCATGTCTCCGTGACAGGACACATCTGGGCTGCTCCTCAAAGGAAATGAGGGAAAAGATCTACCATTGGTTCTGTGGGCACTTAGAGAACCGGAGTGTGCCAGGCGAGGGCATACCATCCACACGTGAGCCTTTTACCCCACAGTGGGGTCTGATACCCACGTTGGGTGGGTGTGCCAGGAAAGGCAGTCAGAGAGTAGACCCAGACCATAGCAGGACAGACTTGCGCCTAGGCTTCTGTTGGGGCCTGTCTGAAGCTCTCCCTCCCCGTGTGGGGAGGTCGCATCTAGCGGTGCACAAGGCCGCTCTTTGCTTTACAGACACAGGTGAAGTGCTGACAACAGCCGTGCCCACCACACAGCCTGCGACACTTCCCATGATGGCCATTCTAGCAGGTGGGTTGTTATTTGTTCTGCGGGGAATAGGGGGGAGGGCACTGTGTGCGGGGCAGTGGACTGGCCCCTTCCCGGGCCCGCTGACCACAGCCAGGAGAGGACTCCTGGCCTGCGTAAGAGCAGAGTCAGGAGCCGACATTTCTACCTGACCGTGACCTTCAAGCTGGCTTGGTGTTCAAATCTTTGTCTTTCTTTCTTTCTCATTTTTTTTAATTTTTTTTTTTATTTTTTATTTTTTATTTATTTATTTTTTTTTCAACATTTATTTATTTTAGGGACAGAGAGAGACAGAGCATGAACGGGGGAGGGGCAGAGAGAGAGAAGACACAGAATCGGAAACAGGCTCCAGGCTCTGAGCCATCAGCCCAGAGCCTGACGTGGGGCTCGAACCCACTGACCGCGAGATCGTGACCTGGCTGAAGTCGGAGGCTCAACCGACTGCGCCACCCAGGCGCCCCTCTCATTTTTTTTTTTTTTTTAATTTTTTTTTCAACGTTTATTTATTTTTGGGACAGAGAGAGACAGAGCATGAACGGGGGAGGGGCAGAGAGAGAGAAGACACAGAATCGGAAACAGGCTCCAGGCTCTGAGCCATCAGCCCAGAGCCTGACGTGGGGCTCGAACCCACTGACCGCGAGATCGTGACCTGGCTGAAGTCGGACGCTTAACCGACTGCGCCACCCAGGCGCCCCTCATTTTTTTTTTAAAGCGTATTTATTTATTTTGAGAGGGAGACATAGAGAGTGCAACTGGGGGAGGGGCAGAGAGAGATGAGGGAAAAAAGGAGAATCCCAAGCAGGCTGTACAGGGTCAGTGCACAGAGCCTGATGTGGGGCTCAAACGCATGAAACCGTGAGATGGTGACCTGAGCCGAAATCGGGAGTCGGGTGTTCAACTGACTGAGCCACCTAGGCACCCCTGAAACTTAGTCTTTCTGAAGTTGAAATTAGGGGATGTCCCAATTACTGGGAATGCTTCTGTTCATCCCTGCTGACAGGTGATGGATTATTTGCAACCACAGACACAACGGAGCCTGCGGCCCTGCCATCCACACCCACGCCCCTGGCAGGTAAGTCCTTGGGAAAATGCGGGGGGCGGGGGAGCTAATGTTTGTGGAACAACCAAAATGTAATAAAGCAGAGAATCGGATGCTTTCATATAACTGACAGTTCATTGAGGGCTCACAAGAACCTCCCAGCATTATTGTCCCCACAACCCTCACCATTGGCTCATAAAATGAGACACAGAAAGGATCATTTTCTAGCATTACCCACCTAGAACATGGTGAAGCCAAGATCTGGAGCAATCTGACTCCAAACCCATGTGACTACTAGCCTTTTGGGGGGTGGGGGGGGGGCGGAGACAGTATGTCCAAAGCTACCTCTGGACTACTGGGAAGAGAACATTCTTGCAAGCCTAATTGTACAGTGCAGGTGCATTAGGACCATAGCCAGGAAACGGGGGTGTCAGCTGTGGTAATCACTTACTCAGTAGGTTTTAGTATAAAATTCCTAACAGGAAAAACTTATAAATTTGTAGCTTCCAGGGTGACAGACAGGCAAAATGTACCCTTTTAATATGCCTAGAAGTCTGTATTAGGAATGAGCCCCAGCCCGTCTCTTCCTTCTTCACCCTGGGGTACCTGCCTGCACATCTGCTTTACAAAGAGAAAAAACTCGTTGTCCCATTTGGGTATCTGAAGGTTGGTTCCACAATAACTCACACGATAACTGAATTTTTCCAGGTCAGGTGTCATCAAATGTTTATTTTTCAAGTTTATTTATTTATTTTGAGAGAGGCGTTGGGGCAGGGGGCGTGTGCAGAGAGAGGAGCAGAAAGAGAATCCCAAGCAGGCTCTGCACTGTTAGCATGGAACCCGATGTAGGGCTCAAACTCACAAATCGTGAGATCATGACCTGCCCTGAAATCAAGTCAGATGCTTAACCAACTGAGCCACTCAGGCTCCCCTCAAGTGTTTATATTTCCAAATAAACTCTATGGTGGGAGTTTATGGTTGTGTGTAGATATTCTGTTGCTTCTTAAAAGCGTATCACACAGCAGTCACACATCACCTCCTCTGTTTCGAGCCCCAGCTTGAGCCGCTTCTTGACATCCCTGGGTCCCTGAGCACTTTTGCTTTCAGAGACCCTTATACTTAATTATATTTTATTGACCGTGTTGGTATAAAGACAAATGGGATGTAGACTAGACTGAGGTCATCTTTTTCTTCTAATTTTAAAGAAATTAAGACATTTTTAGGGGTCTTTTGCAGTCATCTGGGCCCCAGGCAGTGTGCCCACCACATCTGATCGATGAATCTGTCTGCTCCTCTGGGTTGTTCTGAATAACTAGCAGGTCTGAACTCACCACCACCACCCCAAGCCCATTTGGGAAGGAGGAAGGACATGACATTTTTGCCTACCACAAAGTTGTTTCAAACAGGAGGCAGGGGTGGATTCTGACTTACTTTACAGCTTCCTGGGGTACAGAATCGATTGGCCGTGGGGAGGGCCACCCCAAGACAACATCCTTGGAGCTGGGCTCAGTAAGCCAGGCCGCCTGTTAGCAGCAATGGCTCATAGCAAGCCAGCCTATTTTGGCCCAAGGGTGCTCACAGGAGCCTTGTTGAAAAGAGGTTTAACTTTCGGGGAACAGTGCACACATTTCCTGGTAGGACTGAGTTGAAAACTGTAGGCGATAGTCTCACTGCGGTGTTTCCATGCTTTTCCAGAGCGATGTGGGGAGGAGGGTGTCCACAGAGCAAATTCTGAGGGCCCAGGAGAACTGGGACTTGTAAAGGGGAGCTTGACCTCTAACCTTTCGGCAGGCTTCCTCACCTTCTCTTCTGAGCGTAATCTCCTTGGGATTAGGCTGACAGTGCACATTTGCATTGCAATTTTACTCACGTGTATATTCTAACTGATCTCAAAAGAACTGGTATGTTAGAGAAATATTACTACTAATTGTATTGTATTGTAGTGTGTTGTATTCCTACTCCTATTTTGTAAGCTAGAGAGCTATTCATACAATGAGACATAGACCCTTATAAACTCTTCGTTTAAATAAGAAATCTAGTGGGACCGTGGATTCTGCTTTTTATCTCTTTCGTGTAGGGAACTAGGAGGTGCCAAAGATCACTGTTGGCTTAACAGAGAAGCACGCCAGGCTTTTTAGAACCTTCTAGAATGCAGAATGTCAATATAAATATCATGGCCAGGGCAACAAATAAAACAACCATTAGATTGCAGACCCTATCACTAGACAGAAATAATCTGTGATTATTAAATTTTAAAAATTTTATCTGCAAAGACAACTTTATGCAGCAAAATAGTATCTGTTTTTCTCTATCTAACTGAAAAGAAGGACTTTTTGTTACTGTTTTACCTTGCTGAGATCTTTCTCCTCAGCAGCAGTGAGGAGCTGTTAGAATCTCTCTGGTTAGCATTGAGGGAAAAAAGCAAGTCTGAGTAACTCCACACTTATAATAAGGATCACAAAACAAAGAAAGAATTTTGATAAAAGGAATGCGAGCATATATATTTTACATCTATAGAAACAGATCTTCAAAAAAAATAAACAGATCTTCATCTCTAGTAAATTAGAATTTATCATAAAAATCCTTTAGGGTGGAGGGGCGCCTGGGTGGCGCAGTCGGTTAAGCGTCCGACTTCAGCCAGGTCACGATCTCGCGGTCCGTGAGTTCAAGCCCCGCGTCGGGCTCTGGGCTGATGGCTCAGAGCCTGGAGCCTGTTTCCGATTCTGTGTCTCCCTCTCTCTCTCTGCCCCTCCCCCGTTCATGCTCTGTCTCTCTCTGTCCCAAAAATAAATAAACGTTGAAAAAAAAAAATTAAAAAAAAAATCCTTTAGGGTGGAAATCCATTACTCCTTAATAAATTCCTACATTAAATCAGCAGAAGAAAATAGAATATCTTTCTTCTAAGTATAAGACATTATTTTCTTTTCTTTTTACTCGGTTGCTTTTTGTTTGGTGTTTTGGTATTTCTGTTTTTACTTTAACTATTGAATTATTAGCTCTAGATTAGCCTATACTCCCGTATAGTAATATAATTTTTTAATATAAATTGATACTTTTAGTATATCCTGCATACATTTTCATACTTAAATATTTCAAAATAAAATGCATCTTATTTTTAAAAAATTTTTATGTTTATTTTATTTTTGAGAGAGAGAGAAAGTACAGGGGAGGGGCAGAGAGAGAGGGAGACACAGGATCTGAAGCAGACTCCTTCCTTCCTTCCCTCCTTCCTTCTTTCCTTCCCCTTCCTTCCTTCCTTCCTTCCTTCCTTCCTTTCTTCCTTCCTTCCTTCCTTCCTTTCTTCCACCAAGGTGCTCTATGCATGTGCATTAACAACTACACGGTGCTAACAGACTTACTGTCATGCAGCCTTCCTTCTCCAACTTCACCCACTACCTTGGTTCTATACCCACAAACTAGTAATCTGATTCTTCTGGGAGTTATCTCTAGTTTTCGTTTTGTTTCCTACTAAATAAATCTCACTAAGATTTCTTGCATAGGCTAGGGAAACAGATTTCCTAATTTCAAACACTGGTTCCCCAGAATTGTGTGATCTTGGGCACATTACTCAACTGCTATGTGCCTTAATTTCCTCACCTACAATATGGGTACTATAATAGAATATATTTGCCTGTAATACATCCATGAGTGTCTATACACATGTATACACACTATTATTTATATATACACATCTACACACACACACATAGATACACAGATGTGGCTGGAGGATCACCGTGGAGGTTAAAGATGCTGAAAGCATCATTTACTTAGTGCTGGACACCAGGAAGTCTATATAAACGTTAGTTCTATAATAACTATCGCCATCATTGTTGTCATCAAATATTTGCCTTTTGCTGAGGTGAGAGAACTGACCTAGAAAAACTTAAACACACTGAGAAGTGTGTTTAAATGTTTGACTTTCAAACATCAGCATCTGCATTAGGCCTGGCCTTTCTCCCAGGGTCGTGGCTGGGTTCCGGGAGACAGTCCCCTGAGGAAATAGAGCCCAAGTGCATGGCACTTCCCTCACCCTGGCTCGTGCCACACTCCATTGGTCAAGAAAGTCACAAAGGCCCACCTGGTTTTGAAGGGATGATACAGAGACTCCTCCTTCCGACATGGGAGTGTCAAGGTTCCAGAGGGCTCGAGGAACAGGAGAGATTTTGTAGACACCTTTAGAAAATACAATTGACCACTATGCCCTTCTTTGCCAGCACCTCAATCCTACATTGGTTGGCATCCTCTTCCTCCAAACACATCATCTACGAGGTTTCTCTGGTCTCTAGTTTCTAAAAAGAACGTGCTGGGATTTTCCCATCAGCTCTTCCTATTCTTCCCGTTTTCTCTGTCCTTGCAGATTACATTTTAAGGCCTTTCACATGCTTGTGGAAGGAGAGGAAATGCGTTCATTTAATCAAATCATGTTGCACTTGAAGCCCCCACAGGTTTCCCTTCCACGTGAACTTGCCCCTCCTTTCACTCTGTCTGGGGCGAACCTCCTTCCTTTATGATCGACCTGCAGAAATCATCTTCCTGTTTCAAAGCCAGTCCTACATAAACTGATCTCTCAAAGCAGATGAAATGTCTGTCACCAATAGTGTTGTTAGACTCCTAGAGGTATCCCTCTTACTTGCCCTGATAGTGCAAAGTGTGTGGTTTCTCCATCCTGTCACTGATTGTAAATCCTGAGGGGTGAACTCTATCAACTTTTTCCCCTATTAGGCATTAAGGGAATGTTCTATGGTTAAAAATACCACTGTGCTGGCGGCAAAGAAATGTCTTTAGTGCAAGAAAGAGCACTCTGTAATCTCCAGATTACACCGTACTGGGCAACTCCCATGGAAATACTCTGGTCAGCTGTCCACAAAGCCATGGCCATCACATCCAGATGGCCCTCAAGTCAAGGGTTCCCTGAAGTTCTTCTGCCGTCAGTGGGACAGGGATATGTGTGCAAGGCTGAGACCCAAGGACCTCTGCCTTTCCCCCTCCAGAAGCCAGATGTTGCTGTTCACTGGGGTCTTCTGGCCCTTCTGGGAAGGAGAAAGTCCAGCTCTGATGTTCCAAGACCATTGATCTCTCTATCTGCCCAACCCAGAGGAATTATGACAACAGCAGTATATCGGCCCACTGTAACAGGATCAAGGCAACATGCTGACATAAATAAAGGTCAATCTCACAATATCCCGCTGCTCTGTCTCCCCAGGAGCTTCCATGACCGTGAGGCTGGTGAATGGCACAGGGAGGTGCTCAGGCCGAGTGGAGGTTCTCGTCCAGGGCACATGGGGGACCGTGTGTGATGACCTCTGGGACCTGGCCGATGCCACAGTGGTGTGCCACCAGCTGCAGTGTGGCCAGGCCGTGGCGGCACCCACGGGGGCCCACTTCGGGGCAGGCTCTGGGAAGATTTTGCTGGACGACGTGCAGTGTGCGGGCAGCGAGAGTCACCTGGGGCAGTGCGTGCACAGGGGTGAGGCCGGGCACAACTGCGGGCACCTGGAGGATGCTGGTGTCATCTGCACAGGTGAGGGGCTGACTGTCAGTCCTCACTTGGAAGGCTACTGTTATCCCCTCACTACTCATTCTTCCACACACACAGCCAGCGTGGTCCAGAAATGTCAGTGGATCAAGGCAGGCCACTGGTGTTGTCTACACCCTTTCAAAGTTATGCATTGACCTGACCATCCCCTTGGCTGCAGATTGCTGAGTACGGCTCATGATCATGGATCCAGGCTCAGATGTGACCTGTTTGGTTTGAAAATTCAGGCTGAACTCGAACTCAGCCAAAACACATTATCTGGCATAAAAATCCAAATTCTTCCGTTTGTGGAAAAAAAAAAAGTATAAACAGAAGTTAAGGCTCAAAACAACAAATTCTTTTATTACATTCACCAACTGGATCTGAGAAAGAGCTGACTCTTTGGTCATGAAACAGCTTTCCAGTTCACACAGTCCCCGTCACTCAAACCCCTTGACTTGTTTTATTCCCACGGCTCTTGGAAACTTTCGAGTTTGAGTTTGTGACCTCTGGTGATGGGCCAAATTTGTCAGCTGGTGTTCCAAGCCCTCCATGTCTAGGCCTGGTGACCTTCCCAAACCTATGTGTCTTTCCAGTTGGCACTCTGCCTCACAGAATCTTACCTGATTCTGTCCCTCTGGCAGCTGGGATAACGTTCCTACGAATGACAAGCTCTGCCAGGATGCACCTGGCTTGTCCTGAGCCATACCCATCAACATCTAAGGTCCCTAGGGGAGCACTGCCTTCTGAAGCTCCCCTGGGATGCTCAGCATTTGCTGACTGGTCTCATGGCTCAAATCCCCAGGACATGCTAAGATCCTCAAGGGCATGGTATCTGCTTCTGTCTGCCTCCAAGCTCCCTAAAACTAGAATGTTACCAGTAAATAATCACTAAATAAGACACAATAACATGCTCAGTCTCTTTCCATGTTGACAGGTGTTCAGTCTGCAGCTGCTTTGCCCCCAGGTAGGACCCGTCTTACATTTGGCCTCATCTACTAGACCTGGTGTGGGGTTTAGAGTCAGATCCTGGTTTGGTTCCCAGCTTCATTATTCACCCATCTGTCCGTTCATGGATATTGACTGAGTGTCCACCATATGCTGAACTGTGTGCCAGTAAACACTGGAGCCACAGCAGAGGTCAAACCCCTCCCCCCAGTGCTCTTCCTTCACGGGGTCTGCACCCTAATGGGAGGGCAGACATGGCATATGCTCACCCTCAGTTATACGACCTCAGCCAAGTGATGTCATCTCTTGATCCCGTTTCATCTTCATTTCTCTTCATAGGAGTCAGAATAACATAGAGAATTGAATAATTGAGAATTGCATGTGACAATGCCCAAAATGCCTGGCACCAGACAAGCACTGGTGCCAGGCACTCACACAATCTTTTCTTTTGGTTAGATGCCAACTAAGGGCACAATCTTTTCTTTTGGTCAAATGCCAACTAAGGGAGGCTGTGTGTGTGGGGTGGGGGCCAAAGGGCCTGAGCTGAAGGAATCTGATCCTGGCTGGTCTCCCTCCAGGTGAATGACGTTGGCCCTCACTCTCCATGTCATTAGAACAGGCACATTGGAGTCCAGGCTCCATAAAATTCTATACCTTTGACATTCTGTGACTAACAAGGAGAGGATCAGCAGCCACGTGGATTGGCTGAATGAAGTGTGTGGCACTGTGGCAAGTGAGAGGTGTTCATCGAAGGACGGAGATGTAGGTCTTGTACTAGAAATTGGGGGACCCTTTCCCATCTGACATTTTATTGTGATGATTTTCAAATATGCAGCAGAATTTGAAGGATTTGAAAATGAGCTCCTACCTACCTAGATCACATGATAAATTTATCAATATGTCTATCATCCCTTTATTCATCCATCAACCCATCATATTTTTAATTAATATTTGATTTGTGTACCATAAAACTCACCCATTTTCAGGTCCAGTTGGATGGATTTGGGTGATTGTGTGCAGCTGTATAATCACCACTACAGTCAAGATGTAAAATAGTTTCTTTGTCCTCAAAGATTTCTGGTGCATTTCAGAGTTGATGCCCTCCTCCCTCTCCCGCACTCCACTTCCAGGAACTGCTTTGTGAATCTCCTTGCTTTGTTCAGGTGAAGTCATGACACACATGGAGAGAAGGCAGCAAAGAAAGAGATGATGGCCAACTGATGGTCTCTCCTACAGCAGGTCACATGGGGCAAATTGTCCACGAGTTTTGCTTTTCTGATGGCCATGTAGTGCATGTTCATTCGTCAACAGGCAATAATACCATGCTCTGTCCTAAATGAAGATCTTGTGGCTGTGAGGTCACTGGACTTAGAATACAGTGTCATGGTTATTCTTGGTGAATCCTGGGAGAAGGCAGATGACGCCTTGAAGCAACTGTATCTTCTCCCAATGTTTTGACTGCTCCCAGATGACCATCCTTCTCTTTTACCCACCAACAGCCTATGAGAACCTACTTCCCACATCAGTGACTCAACACCCACCTTCTTCTGCCCCTCCAGGTAAGACTGTTTCTCTTTATAATATGTCTTCTGAACAACTTTGTTCATTCAACAATGAATGGGTGAATGAATATATGTCACTAAGGATTCATAATGTCACTGGGGTTATAGATAGCAATAAACAGAGCTGATCCTCAAGTAAGTTAAGTCCATGGGAGGAGGGGGGAAGAAAATGTTACCAAAAAGTGTGGTGAATACTCTAACGGGGAAGCACAGAATGCCATGGGCTCCCAGAAGAGGGTCTCCATCCAGATCCAAGGGTTCTTGGCAGGACTTGAAGGATGAGGGGGCAATGGGATTATGTCAAGCAGGGAAGAAACCAGATAGACTCCCTATGAGCTGCAGGGTTGGAGACATTAACATGTGTTCCAAATTAGAACTTAGGGCTGGCCGATAACCATACAGAATTAGTGAACAGTGAGTTGGCTCTTTGAGATGGTTTTCTGCTGTGATCAGGGATGAGCAATATTTTAGGATATTCAGCCCTGAGTTAGCTTTTTTTTTTTCTTTTACAAATTAGGTCTAGTCTGAGGTCAGATAAGGTAGGAGTAAAACATTGGACTCCTGAGTCTCTTAATCTAGCTGTACAGTCAAAAGATTAAAAAAGGGGGACACCTGGGTGGCTCAGTCGGTTAAGCATCTGACTTCTGCTCGTGTCATGATCTCGCGGTTCATGAGTTCAAGCTGTGCTGACAGCTCAGAGACTGGAGCCTGCTTCAGATTCTGTGTCTTCTTCTCTCTCTGCTCCTTGCCTGTTCGTACTCTGTCTCTGTCTTTCAAAAATAAATAAACATTTAAAAAAAGAAGAAAAAGAAAAAAGATTCAGGAAGGAGAGAGAGGAGCCATTATCACTCTTCCGGGTTTGAGCATCCCTGGTAGAATAGTGCCCAGCAGGTGCCATACCTCCTGGCTGTTGGCCATGGCTTTGAGGGTGTGGTGATTACCAAAGGCGCCATTGTTGGCTCTGTGAGTTCAATCACATGAATTCACACTCCACATCTTTCTTTTTTGTGTTTTTTATAAATTTACATTTTTTATATATCTGCCCAAACTTTCTTCTTTACATCCATTTTTTTTATTGAGGTATAATTAACATATCACATTGTATTAGTTTCAGGTCTACGACATAATGATTCCATATTTGTATATGTTGCAAAATGGTCACCACAAAAAGTAACTTATCTTAACAGATAAGCAAGTGTATAAATTATCTATTGCCATGTAAAACCATCCCAAAACACAATGGTTTAAAATGACGATCATTTATCATTGCTCATGAGTCTAAGGGTCACCTGGGCAGCTCTGCCAATCTAAGATAGGCTTGGCTGGTCTTGGCTGACTCGGCTGGGCTTGCTCATGCATCTGTGACTATCCAGCAAGTCAGGTGAAGACTTCCTGGCCTAGGATGGCCTCCCTCACATGTCTTATAGTTCCATAGCTGTTATCGGAGGTAATGGAGGCAATGAGGTCATGTGTCTTTCGTCACCCACAGCCTAGCTCAAGCTTATTCACATGATTACCTCAGTGTTCCCAGGGAGTACACTGAAGCCTGTCATGCCTCTTGAGGCCTCAGTTTCACATGAGTGCACCATTACTTCTGCCATATTCTACTGGCCAATGCAAGTCCCAGGCCACCAGCTTAGAACCTCTTGGGCAGAGCTGCAATGTCACATTGTAAAGAGTGGGGAGATCGGGAAGAGAAGAACTGTGGTCATTTTGGTAAATACTCTACCACAGGCAAGCGGCCTTAAATAGAGTGTGGATAAGGGAGACATTATAGGCTTCTCAAAGCAGACACACATGGAGAATGGCATGGGATCTCACACAACAGCGTGAAGAATGTGAATAACAAAGTCATAGAAAGTAAGAAAAGTTAGGTTGGGTATCAGATAGTCTAGTCATCAAAAGGCAGAGCGAGTGGCCATCACCCCTTGACCCCTGGTTCTTCCCCAGGAGGCTGGGCCCCCGTGCGACTGGTAGGTGGCCACGGAAGGTGTGCAGGCCGCGTGGAACTCTTCTACTGGGGAGTCTGGGGGACCGTGTGTGATGACCTCTGGGATCTGTCAGAAGCAAACATCATCTGCAGGCAGCTGGGGTGTGGCTGGGCCATTTCAGCCCCAGGTGAGGCCCACTTTGGGGAAGGATCTGGGAAAATCCTCCTTGACAATGTGCGCTGCAGGGGGGATGAACAGCACCTGGAGGAGTGCTCCCACATCGGCTGGCTTTCCCACAACTGTGGGCACGGAGAAGATGCCGGCGTGATCTGTTCAGGTAAACCCCTGCTCCCCTCCCTGGCAGAGCCCAGCCTTGGCTCTTTCCAAGACAGTACTTTTCAAAAAACAACGTAAATGTAGCTATTGAGAAAGAACCAATACGTTATTTGCTTACAGCAGATATCTTAACCCTTCACACTTACAGATGCTGAATATTCTATGGCCACACCACCAGGTAAGGAAGGCGATATTTACATGTGCAGTTTACCCAAACTTTGGGGAAGAGGTTCTGCTGGAAGTTGGATATGTCATTCTCTAGGCCAGTGGAGTGACTGGGACCCACGGAGTCACCTGACTGTCTGGTGGGAGAAATGGATAGTACCTTAGAAATCATCTGATCCAGCCTCGCTTTCTACTTCTTCCCCATTTTACACAGAGGCAGCAGATTTTAAATTTCCCAGACCTCTGCATAGCACTTTCAGGTTGTCAGCTCTGGGGGTTGCAAGGTAATGGCAATGAGATATGGGTGGCTAGGGTAGGGGGTGGTGAAAACATAAGAGGTGGGGAAGGACACTTCCTGCCCAGGGGCAGATGGCTGGTGGGCTGGACCTGGCCACAGTCAAGGTGACCCAATTCTATCCCCACCCTCTCCCTGCCTCTGCCTTGTTCCTGGTGCCCCCAGAGCCGCCTTTGCCATTGGTTTTCCTGCATGCTCTGAGCGCCAGCACCCAGAGTTTTCCATGCTAGTGCCATCTCTCCTTCTCAATCTCCCACATTCCCTGATGCCCTGCCCTCAGCTTTGGGTCGGACAATGGGTCATAAGTAAGGCTGAGTGGAAAAGCTCTGATAAAGCTTCAGGCACATTGCCTCCTGGGTTGTCTAGCAGGTGGGAATGCATTGGTCCCAGGAAAGGGTCTCCGGGGGACATGAAGGAGGATCTGCAGCATCCTTAGGTGCTGACTCACCAGGTCAAAAGAAGGGATGAATCAGTGCCTCTTCCTATTCTTACCTCGAAGTGCCCTTGGGTCACTGGAGTTGTCTACAGGTGCCAGAATTTTATGTCCTTAGTTTTCTTAATCCCTGAATTTTAAGATATCTCATTTGTGTGTCTGACAAGAGGATAATTTATCAAAGTCTGGGAAGGATCTAGATCAGTGCTTCTTCCATCTCCTACATATTAACATGCTCTGGCCTTTGCCCCCAGAGATGACTTAGAAGTTCTAGGAGGGACCCCACACTGTATTTGTTATGAGCTGCTTCAGAGTATCATGTGCAGGTGGGATGGGGACCTCAGCACCAGCTGATGAGCCACATGTCCTTTGTGTGTGTGACAGATCACCCATTGGCCCTCACAGGAGGAACAATGATGGCAGGTGAGACTTTGGTGTCCTTGGCTGCTCTGACCACCATCTTCCATCTCAAGCCCTGAAGTGGTTCTCCAAGGAAATGGAGCAAAAATACTATTGCCCTATCTGGCTCATCCCTCGGAAATCATGTTCTGAATAAAGTGTCCAATAATGAAGGCTGATAAATTTACAGTTCCAGTTCCATTTCTGTGTCAAAGAAGGCAGTCCAAATAATCAAGTAATGCCAGCCTGTGTGGTCTCCACCATGGGCACTACATGTGAAGGACATTGCAGCTCTTAACACAGCAATGTTGCCAGGGCGCTACCCAAGAGCATCATTTCAGAGAGCTGCCTCCATAATGACCTTGTTCTTCTTCCCCACCTTTTCCTTTCTCTGACAATCTCTGTCTTCCTTGTTTGTCCTTTCTCTTTCATCTTCCATTTCCATCCCCCCCCCTTTCTTGTTGCCTGTATCTTGGGATTCCAAAAGCTTCACTAAACTTTTCTTAGCACCACTTGGAGATAAAGGACTAAAATAATACTGATGCCTGGAGGGCCTGGCTGGTCCTTCTATGGAAGAGACACAGGTAGATGACCAGAGCCAATCAAGTGTAGGTCTAGTTCTCACACAGCCAGATAATCTGATGGAGAATGCCACTGTCATAGGTGTTATCTTTAATTTTGTGCCAAGTATTGGACAGATGGATAGACAGACAGACAAGCAGATGGGAAAACAAATGGACAGGTTGTGAACAGGCAGACACAGAATGATGTCAATGTTGGAGGGGTGGATGACTCAGAGAAAGTTCTCACTACCAAGTGGATTTCTAATAGCGTAATTTTAATAAATTATAACAGATGACAGATGGAACACTGACATCTTCATACACATACAGGCTCCATGTAAGCTCAGCTTTAATTGGGAAAATGAAGCTGCTTACTCATTACTACTGGTGGCCTGACAAAAATCAAAGCCGCAGAACCCACCACTAGGGAGTAACCAGAGGGAAAGATTCTGACTGATATTGGGTAACTGCTCTGCCCGTAAGACCATGTCAGTGGTAGAATTCTCAAAAAAAGAGAGAGATGTTTCAAAACTCTGACACTTTCATGCCCTAATTTCCTAAGTTTCCAAGAGTTTTTAGACTGGTTTATGTGTCTGATATGTCCTAAGACAATACCCACAACGTAATGACCCACAAGACCTTTTTTGTGGAAAAAAAAAATGAAAGGAAAATAAAGCGTAAATCACAAAATGAGTGAACTGAACAATGAAAAAGACTGAAATTCTAAAATACCTTTCTGCTTTTAGAAAAATCTCAGTGTGGCAGCATTATCGCTAACTCATCTGGAGCGATTAGGAATCCCCCGCGGAATGAAATGCATGACAACATAACCTGTGTGTGGGAAATCAAGGCAAAGGCATCTGATCATATACTGCTGGCATTTCCATATCTTAAGTAAGTCACAAGTACATTATTTAAGTACATGTGCAGTTTAAAGTTCCAAGCATTTTCCCATGCTTGATTCTCATAAGCAAAAGAGTCCTTCACACCCTTTTGAATTTTGAATTTTGAAATAATTGTAGACATATAGGAAGTCACAAAAACAATACATAGAGTCCCGCATACACATCACTCAGCTTCCCCCAATGGTGGCTTTTATATAACTGTAGGACAATGTCAAATCAGGAAGTAATACAATACTGTTGGCTGGGCCACATATCTTATTCTGGAAACTATATCTACGTGTGGGTGGGTGTGTGTGTGTGTGCACACACATGTGTGAGAGAAGGAGAGAGAGAGTGAGAGGGTGGGAGGGAGAGAGAGACAGGGAATGTATGTTTCAGTGTCTGGTTAAAGATGCAGATTCCAGGGAAACACCCCCCCCCCAACAGACCTAATAAATTAAGAAATTTCAGGTTTTAATATTGTAAGTAGTCAAGTCTGATGTCGTTCGCAAATGAGTGTCTTATGGAAATTAATTCCCAGGAACAACTTGAATTATTTATTACTTTTGAATTTTGCTTAATCAAAAGATGACTTAGGGGCACCTGGGTGACTCAGTCGGTGAAGTGTCTGACTTTTGGTTTCAGCTCAGGTCAGAATGTCATAGTCCATGAGTTTAAGCCCTCGTCGGGCTCTGCACTGACAGCACAGAGCCTACTTGGGATTCTCTCTCTCTGCCTCTCCCCTGCTTGTGCTCTCTCTCTCTCTCTCTCTCTCAATAAATAAGTAAACTTTAAAAAAAAAGATGACTGGGGCGCCTGGGTGGCTCAGTCGGTTAAGCGTCTGACTTTGGCTGAGGTCATGATCTCGCGGTTTCTGAGTTCGAGCCCCGCATCGGGCTCTGTGCTGACAGCTCAGAGCCTGGAGCCTGCTTCGGATTCTGTGTCTCCCTCTCTCTCTGCCCCTCCCCTGCTCATGCTCTGTCTCTCCCTGTCTCAAAAATAAGTAAAACATTAAAAAAAAAACTTTTTTTTTTTAAATATGACTTAGAGGGCACCACTCATCGGGCCAAGGCATGGAAATGGTCTTCTGACTCTAACACCAGGGCATCTGGACAAAACCCCACAACGTAGAACAAGAGCTGACAGATCGTATGACTTGCACAAAGCAAGCTGGGCAGACCTCTGGGCAGGTCTCCTGTAAAGTTTGTAAATAAGTTATTTGCAACCTGAAGCCATGTACCACAGGCAGGCCGTTGCTTGGCCCAGCCTTGGCCCTGGGCTTCCAGGCACCCACAGTCCCAGGCATCAGCAGGTGTCCATCTGTTGTCTCAGCTTCCTCTTCCCTCTTCCAGGGAAAATCCCATCCCCTTAAGAAAAGGTGGGATAAAAAGAATCCAAACTGTGTTTAAATGACTGACAGGCTTTTAATCTGCCCCAGCTTCGTTGTCTTGAAAGAAAGGGTCTGCCTCATGGCTACCTCCAAGATCCGCTAATGGGGAGGCCAAGAGGCAGCCATTTGTCTTTGCTTCCCTAGCCTCGACTGCACCAATGAATATTTTGAAATCCTGGACGGCCCTCCATCCTCGGCAAAGTCCCTGGGGAAGACCTGCTCTGGTTCCTACCTCACCTACGCGTCCTCCTCCAGCTCATTGACCCTCGTGTACTTCCGAAGCTTCAACAACATAGGGAAAAACTTCATCGCTTATTATTATTCTGCAGCCAAAGGTATGAATAGTGGTTAGGAGCAGGAACTTTGGAGCGAGAGCTGGACGGCCCGCCTCGGGGCTAGTTAGAGCCAGCCGCTTACTCTCTAATGCTGGACAAGAGACCTGACCTCTCTGTGCCTCAATCCATTCCCCCTATAATGGGAATAAGAGAAGCTTACCTCCTAGGCTTGTTGTGGGGCTTACCTGAAATGACACAAGTAAAGCCCTTAGCACAGTGATGGCGCATCATAAGCACTGAATACTTGGCAACTTCACCATGGATCTGGTTTCCCATAAACACCTCATTGCAATCAGCCCATTAGGAAGCCATTTCTGGAGTTACTCTGAATCTAGTACTAGGTGGGTGGTTTCAAACTTACACCTTTAAAAGAAGGTGTGGTCTCAGCCTAGGAGGGGCTTGAGTACAACCTAGAAGTTCAAGACGAGCACATGATGCAATGAGAGGACAAGTAGAATATACTAAATGAAGGCAAACAAATAGAATAGACTAGAATAGACTAAACTGACACCCACACACGCATCTCAGCAAAAAAACATTAGAAAAGAGAGAGAGAGAGAGAGACACAGGCTGTACACATGAGGGAAACATAGGAGGAAACAGCCTTACATTTGTCTTTAAGGCTGGCCAAGCTGTGAGTCGAGAAATAGGGAGGGGGCACAGCAGGTGAGGGAGCCGTATGAGCACAGAGATGGGGTGTATAGGACGTGCAGCCAGAAGGCAGACAGAAGCTAAGCCAAGGTTGGTTTCTGATGAAACCCAGGTTCTCAAGGTTTGGTAAGCACAACGAAGGTGATCAAAATAGCAACGAACATTTACCAAACGCCTATTTCATGCCAGGCAACACTATAAGCACTTTATATGCGTTCCCTCCTTATCCTCACATGAACCCATGGTTCTTCCCCTTTTATGGATGAAGAAACTGAGGCATAAGAGGTTCAGTAATTGTCCTGAGGTCACCCACGGATGGGTCCTGCACTATTTACCACTAAGAGAAAAAAGGCTGCCTCACGGACCTCATGTGCAGTTCTAGCGTCCTCCCTGGTCCACCAGTCAGTCTGAACCACAGTTCAGACCAGTCTCCCACTCTGTCAGCAGGCGCCGGGGAGGCTCAGTAGCAAGCTTGGGAAATATGCCGTGAAACAGAGAGGAGATGCTCTGTGTCACAAAGTGGATCAGAGAAAGTCACTGTCACCGTGATTGAACAGTTACTGATGAGGTTTCTCTATCATTGCAGAGGCGGTTTCCCGGACCCCACATCTAATCAGTGAGTCACGTTTACTATTGTCACTTTACCTTCATTCTTCCTTCGTGTGTCTGCCTCTGTCCCCACTGCTGGTGCTTTTATTTGCATAGTTTGATCTCTGTCTTATGTTTCTGAATTTCTCATATCCGTCCAGCTAGCCGAGACATTCTGTCTGCACACATCTTGCACAAGTTTGATGCTCATTCACTGTGGCACCAAGTGACACATACCAACAGTTGGGTCTCTAAATTGGTAACCGTCAATTTGATTTCTCAATTCCTTGCTTTTATCAAAGACATTGAGACGCACCTAATCAAGCATTCCCCATTTAGGGAAAGTTAACAAAACAGCAGCACATGGAAGAAATGCCTTTTTCCCTGGAAGGACACCCTGCATGTTCACATTTTGGCACAGAATGGCACAACTTAAGTGTTGTTATATTTCCAGCAGCTGAGAAGAGGAGGACAATATCATTTCAGCTGGATCCCACACATCTGAGGAATAGCAAGATCACGTGTAAACAGAGTTTGATTGTGTGTGTGTGTGGGGGGGGGTCACTCATTATAAAGATGCCAGGGAGAAAGAGTCAACCAGAATCTTGGTACTTAAGGGAGGTGGCCATCTTGACTTACCCACATCCTCCCTTTTTACCTGAAGGGTGTCATCTTGTATTCACAGCAATCCCAATGACAACACCCAAGACAGTGACAGCAAAACCAGGTAAGCCCTGGGATGCGTTCATTCGTTTACCAAGAATTCTTTGCTCTTGGCACCTGCATTTGTACCTACTTCATGGACAGTAACTAAAACCGCTGCAAGTAGTTCCTCTATTTGCAAAGGGGCCAGTTGACCCTATGCAGATTTGGGGGGGGGCATCCAAAACTCTTGGGATTCTTTGGCTTTAGATCCCAGGGTGAGGAAAGTGCTTTTTTTTTCCTTCAGTGTTTTTTGAGTCATCAAAGCCTGAGCACCTTACAAGTGCCTTCTAGCAGGGTCCTATCTTGTCTTTATTTGGCCAGTCCTGCTCATAGTTGCCCTATATCTGCATCACTAACCTCCTTTTTCAAAATGAGTGGGCATCAGAGCCATTCCAGAGGCAGTGAGATGGAATAGCAGAGAAAAAGAGTGAACTTTGGCATCAGGAGAGTTGACTTCTCCAACTTTCAGTTTCCTTATGGATAAAACTGCTATACGGGGACTCTTCTGCTTACCTCCTGAGTTATTGTACAGGTGAAGATGAACAAACACACACACACATACAAACGCACTTCACAAAACCACAAATCACTGAATATTATTTATATTGTTTTTCTGCATTTAGCTAAAACAGATTGGCACATACCTCTGGCCCAAGAGATGCTCGATTAATAAATGTTTTAGGCTAAATGTTACCTTTGACAATCTTGATTATGTATTAACCTCCAACAAGGAGGTTAACTAGTTGACTGACTGTTTCATCAAGTTGTCCATCCCTAATAGTGGTGTCAGGGTGGAGAGCTCAGCCAGCTCATCGGCAATGTGCTGTGTCCCAGAGGGCAATGCTCACCAGATCTCTGTCTGCAGGGGACTGGCCAGACCTGAGGCTGGTGGGTGGCTCAGGTCGGTGCTCAGGACGCGTGGAGGTCCTCCACCAGGAGGCCTGGGGCACCGTGTGTGATGACCTCTGGGACCTCAACGAAGCTGAGGTCGTGTGCCGACAGCTGGGGTGTGGACGGGCCGTGTCCGCCCTTGGGAAAGCCCACTTTGGTCCGGGCTCTGGAGACATCTTCCTGGACAACCTTCAGTGCTCCGGGGTGGAGCGCTCCCTGGGTCAGTGTGCCCACTCGGGCTGGTCGGAGCACAACTGTGGCCACCACGAAGACGCCAGTGTCATCTGCTCAGGTAGCCCCTCCTCTTTCAGACGCCATTGCCAGCCCCACCATGCTTTAAGACCACCCTGCTGGAATTCAGAGCAGGCCAGAGACAGGGACAGGGGTCTCAACCAGATGGCATTCGGTTTTTGTTTTATCTCTTCTAACTCGGTCAAAAATATAAGATTTTAACTGCTGACCTCCCAGAATAAAACCTTCTGATTTTCTAATTTGGTAGTAAGAATCACCAAAGGTAGGTGTGCTTTGCTGAGCACTGACAAGTGCAAAGAACATATTCAATTACGGGAATTTTTTTTAAGTTTTTTTATTTATTTTGAGAGAGAGAGAGAGAGAGAGAGAGAGAGAGAGCATGAGCAAGGGAGGGTCAGAGACAGAGGGAGAGAGAGAGACAGACCTGATACAGGGCTCAAACTCATGAACCATGAGATCACGACCTAAGCAGAAATCACGACTGAACCACCCAGGTGCCCCTTTAAATACAGGAGTGGGAATTTTTAAGGAGTTTATCTAAAGGTCTTTCATTCAGAGGCAGTGAGGAGATGTCAAGCTGGACAGACTTGAGTCTGGATCCCAGAGCCGGTGCTGACATTCAAACTGGCATTTGGGCAACACTTAAGCTCTCAGAGCCTCAGTTTCTCCCTCTGTAAAATTGGAGACCGATTGCTGTCTTGCAGGACTGCTGAAATGATTCGAGCTGTCTTTGTAAAGCACGTGCAGATACCTGCCAAAGGGACTGTGCGTTGGCTCCTTTGTACTACCACCTTCCCCACTCAACACACCAAGGGAATCGGTGAATTAAAGTGGCTCATTTTAATCGCCTTATGACATTACAATTTTTTTAAATACTTTGGCTTTAGTTGTGTACAAAACACTAGTAGGGAGTGAGGACGTCACCTCTGGAACGTCTATCAATAACCCTTTCTGACAATGAGATGTCTTTCACGAAACTAAGAACTGTAATACCTGGTATGATTTGAAAGATCAGGAACTTGTTACTTGGAGTTGCTCATGTGAGGAGAGGCTCTGTCGGATGTCAGTACCTGCTCCCTGTGACTTTCATGTGAGGTGATACTTAAAAGCTTCGTCTGTTTGTTGGTGTGTTCATCTGTCCATCTGTTTGCTTCTTGGCGTCCTGTGATGCCTGGCATGCCTGACCTAGTTGCAACTCCATGGGCCGTATGTTTTTCCTGTTTCCATGTTCTGGAAGATTATTGCCTATCTGAGTTTCCCCCCATGACTCCCCAAAGTCACATTCATCTGCCACAAAATCGGCAGTTCAAGTGATACCCCCCTGGTGGTTTCCTTGCCATGCAGGAGCAAGCCGAGAGAGAGAGAGAGAGAGAGAGAGAGAGAGAGAGAGAAGCTCTCTGTTATGGCCTCGGATGAATCCTTCCCCTATCAGATCAATAAACATTTGCAAGGATATAATTAAAACCTTTGTTTTCAATAGTGGAAGGCAGGATTTTTGAAAAATACTGACATATGTATTCTTTATATAAACAGATGCTGAAGAATCACTTATTAATAGTCCAGGTAGGTGACACTTTTTCTTGACAGGACTCAAATATCTGCTGTTCCTGATTTTTTTTCTTGGGCTATTTATTGTCTCCCAGCTCTAAGTTCATTCTCTGTCTAAACTGCAGAGGTTTTCACACCTTTGGAATTATTATTTATGACTTTTTTACACGTGGTAATGGCTGTATGTGTGTGCGCACATGTGTGTATGTGTGTGAGTCCATACTTTTTAGACACATGCATGAGGGAAACGGCATTTCAGGGTCTGTTGGCATAACTATATGCTTTTCCCTCTGGCTCAAAGGCTTTTCCTCACCTCTTCCCTGGCCCACTCCCTCTCACTGTTTTTGTTTTTTGTTTTTTAATTTTTTTTTAATTTAAATTCAATTTAGTTAACATACAGTGTAGTCTTGGTTTCAGGAGTAGAACCTAGTGATTCATCACTTACCTGTGACACCCAGTGCTCATCCCAGCAGGTGCCCTCCTTAATGCCCATCACCCATCTAGCCCCTCCCGCACCCACCACCCCACCAGCAACCCTCAGTTTGTTCTCTGTATTCAAAAGTCTCTTATGGTTTACCTTCCTCTCTGTTTTTATCTTATTTTTCCTTCCTTCCCATATGTTCATCTGTTGTGTTTCTCAAATTCCACATCTGAGTGAAATCATATGATATCTGTCTTTCTCTGATTGACTTATTTTACTTAGCATAATATACTCTAGTCCCATCTTGCAAATGGCAAATTTCATTCTTTTTCGTCGCCAAGTAGTGTTCCATTGTATATATATACACCACATCTTCTTTGTCCATTCGTCAGTCAATGAACATTTGAGCTCTCTCCATAATTTGGCTACTATTGATAATGCTGCTATAAACATCGGGGTGCATGTGCCCCTTCAAATCAGCATTAGGGTGGGCTAAAATTAACAACTCAGGAAACAACAGGTGTTGGGGAGGATGTGGAGAAAGGGTAACCCTTTGGCACTGTTGGTGGAAACGCAAACTGGTGCAGCCACTCTGGAAAACAGTATGGGGTTTCCTCAAAAAATTAAAAATAGAACTACTCTACAACCCAGCAATTGCATTACTAGGTATTTATCCTTCTCAGCATTTTAAGAGGATTCCTTCCAGGTGCCCCATTTGGTCTGTTCATAACATAGCACCTGTTCCCTTCACCGCTTTTATTGCAGGGTGGAATAAGGCATGGTCCTAGTGTCTGCATGTGATTGAAGGACTTTAGGCTCCCTGAGGGCAGGAACCATATCTCTTGGCTTTGTAGCTGCAGCATCAGTGCCTAACAGGAAAGGCAATCAATAAATACCTTTCAAATGAAATAAACTGGCTGAAGACCACACCCCTTGCAGCTCAGGAACACATGAGAAACGTGAGGACAGGTCCCAGGGCTCAAGACCGGGCATGTCCCTCTGCAACCCCATAGTCCTGCCAGCCTCAGAGGCCCGGTGCCGGTGAACCTCAGGTGGGTCATGTGGAGACCACACTCACCAGATCTCTCTCTGCAGGGGACTGGCCAGACCTGAGGCTGGTGGGTGGCTCAGGTCGGTGTTCAGGACGCGTGGAGGTCCTCCACCAGGAGGCCTGGGGCACCGTGTGTGACGACCTTTGGGATCTCAACGAAGCTGAGGTTGTGTGCCGACAGCTGGGGTGTGGATGGGCTGTGTCTGCCCTTGGGAAGGCCCACTTTGGCCCCGGCTCTGGAGACATCTTCCTGGACAATGTACAGTGCTCTGGGATGGAGCACTCCCTGGGTCAGTGCGCCCACTTGGGCTGGTCGGAGCATAACTGTGGCCACCACGAGGACGCCGGTGTCATCTGCTCAGGTAGCCTCTGCCGTCTAGGGCAATAATTTCTAATGTTGTTCTCGAAGACATTTTGAAACTACGCATCCCAGATGGAATTTTCATCCATCCACCCATTCACTCATTCTTTCAACGTTTTTATTTTTATTTTTGGGACAGAGAGAGACAGAGCATGAACGGGGGAGGGGCAGAGAGAGAGGGAGACACAGAATCGGAAACAGGCTCCAGGCTCTGAGCCATCAGCCCAGAGCCCGACGCGGGGCTCGAACTCACGGACCGCGAGATCATGACCTGGCTGAAGTCGGACGCTTAACCGACTGCGCCACCCAGGCGCCCCGCATTCACTCATTCTTGCATGAAATAATCCTTGAGCGTCTGCTCTGCACTAAGGCCTGGGCTCACACACACACTTCAGCAGCACCTGGAAGTCTAGAATGTTCACGTACCCCAGCACCACCCGGGACATTACAATGCAGAGTCCAGGGCCCCGCCCCCAGAGATCACAATGAACTAGTTTGGGAAAGGGGGCTGGAATCTGCATTTTCTCAAGTCATCCAGGTGATTCAGCATAAGAGGGGCCATGAGTAATCCAGCCCTGCCTGCCGTGGGGCATAGGTAACTCAGCTGCTGTGTCCCACGTCCCTCGGTCAGGGATCTTGCCAGAGGAGGGCTGAGTCCTGTGCCCAGATAGTCCTGTGTCTCCCCTTCAGTCCCCATCTGTACCCTCTCCCCTCTATCTGCCACCCACCTCCTCCACGCTTTGGATTCACTGAAGTAAGCAACCTATTACCTTTCTTTATGCATTCAGGTGCAGAAGAACTGCCTCCTCCCACCCCTCCAGGTATGTCCGTATCTTTTTCTAGTCTGGACAACTTTCTAATAATATTAATATCCAATTTACTTATAAATGCTAAGAACCAGGCACTGTTCTCAGTCCATCATATGTATAACTTGTTTCATCCTCCCGGTAACCCCTTGAGGCAAGTACTTTTCCAGGTAGGTAAACTGAAACATAGAAAGTTAGCAACGTACCCAAGGCTACCCACATCGTCAGTGTTCTTGGGCACCAGTCTCATTTACCACATCATTTCACTGGCCCTGGCTACACAAAGACAGGTTAAAATGAGCACAAAGATGGGGAGACATTTTGCTCAGATTATGGCTAATCCTGCAAAAAGGAATTTTATATTATATTTTACAGAAGAGACATTTGAGGCACAGAAAGGTTGAGTAACGTTCCTGAAATCATTCAGCAAGTTAATGGTGGAACCGAGTACTGACACTGGTCAGTCTGACCACAAAGTACATGCTCTTGGAAATCTTACGACTTTTGCCTGTTTTCAAAGATTTTGTAATGTAATGATTGAGTGATATTCATCTGTAATAAAAAGATTAGCAAAAACAGACCAACACATGCAATGTAAATTATGAAATGACACTGGAGATAAATGAAAAGGCATTTTGTTTCATTGCAATAGACATTTCTGAGCACTTGCACAGCAGCAGGACATGATGCTAGGGTTTCTGTATGAATTAATTTATTTAATCCTTGCAGCTAAGGATTAAGGAGAACCAAAGCCTGCCCAAGATAACTTGATTTGAAAGAAGCAGAGGGGCACCTGGGTGGCTCAGTCCGTTAAGCATCAGACTCTTGGTTTCAGCTCAGCTCATGATCTCATAGTTCATGGGACTGAGCCCTACATCAGGCTCCACACTGACAGTGCAGAGCTTGCTTGGGATTCTCTCTCTTTCTCTCTATCAAAATAAATAAACTTAAATAAAAAGAAAGAAAGAAAGAAAGTAGCCGAACTGGACTTTACAGACCCCATCTCTTGCCCTTTGAATGAAACTGCCTGCCCCCGCACAGCCTCAGAGACCTTACACAAGCCATGAGGTATTGTCAGAAGCATCCTTCTTGGACACTTCCTTGGAGGAGACCTTGATGTGTTCTGAGTGTCTCGGGGCGGGGGGCAGACCAGCTTTATGTGTTGGGGTCACAAGTGAGGGGAAAGGGCCATCCAAAGTTAAAAGGCCATTATGGATGGGGTTAAGGGCAGTGGATGTTTAAATGAAGGCCTACCTGTAGTTGTCTTTTTTTCCGTAACTCAGGTAAACTGAAGATTACATAGATGACAGGGAAACGAGGAAGATCGTGTTGAGTGACAGGAACCATTCTGGCTATCTGTTGCTACTCCACAGACATAGTGGTTTAACACAATGACTATTCAGTGACACGTCATGTTGTTGTGGGTCAGGAATTCGGGCACTGGGCAGATGGGAGACTCTTCTGCTCCACATAGCACTGAGCAGGGTTATTTGGTGCTGTTCACCTAGAGACTGGTCTGGAGAGTCAAGGGCAGCTGCACTCACATGCTTGGTGCTTGGTGGAGACAGCTGGAAGCATGGGCTCAGCCAGGGCCCCCTTCCTCCCCAGGCAGTCTTGGGGCCTCTTCACACAGTTTCTGCAGCAGCGTAGTCAGACTTCTTATAAGGTGGCTCAGGGTGCCATGAGCAAGCCACTGTTCTCAGAGATAAATGGAAGCTTCCAGTCTCTTAATGCACAGTGTCACCTCTGCCATATTCTGTTGGGCAAAACAGAGGCCACCAGGGTCAGGTGAGGAGACCTAGATCCCACTTTGTGACAGGAGGCAGGTCCAAGAATGCATGGCCTTCTCTAATCTGCCACAGGATGGTAGAAATATTCACTCAGCACCGTCAGCCCTTTCTCAGTCTGCACTAAGTACATTGACATTTCAGAGAAAACCCTTTACATTTCACTAGCTTATAGATGAAACTCAGTATTTTCCCCCTGAAAGTCATCATCCTCTCCCTTTTTTTTTCCTTCTAGGTGTTTCCACAGCTTCTCAGGATCATATAACAGGTAGTCACTTGTTTTAAATTGAAATGGTAACCCCATGCCAAGAGAGCCATCACAGCAGATGCTAGGCAGTGTGCCTAGGATGTGGCACAGACAGGCTGGAACAGCATGGGCGAGGGGCTGCTTGTCCACTACCCACGCCAGTCTTGTCATGGCCCCAGCCATGAGAACACCGGGGGAGTCAGGACCTCAGTCAATGGAGCCTCTCAGTCCTCACCATGGCCTTGCCAAAGGGCATTCATTAATACTGCTAAGGCCTGAAATACTGACTTTTTAACCAAAGGGGCAGGCTGTAAAGGGAGTGGATCTGCTCAGGTCAGAGTAGGTAGGTGGGAGGGTGACGAGAAACTAGAAGGAAATGTGGTTCGCCCATCCAGGGGTACCCAGCCTGCTTTCTGGGTACAGTCCTGTAGGGGGCACCCATGACAGGCACCAACTTACCTGTAGAGGTTTCAGGAAATCCAGTCCCAGGGGGTTTCATGTCTGTCTGACCCAGCCCGGTTGTTCCAACTACAACCAACCAACAGCAGAGTGATGAGATGCCTGGGCACATCCCCACCTCCTGCCATCCGTTGCAGGAAAGACCAGGAGTCTTGGGATTCTGGGAGCATTACAAGTGAGTCGGGCACAAACGGAAAGAAGAAAATTAAGCAACGTAGTAATTTAAGGACAAGGTTAACAACGCATGTTGTGTTTTCAAATTTCCTCTAAAATAACTTGATGACTCTAAGATTTCTGCTTTCTTGTGTGGCCAGCCGCTTTAAGTGTGTGTGTGCGTGTGTGTGCGTGCGTGTGCATGAGTGTGCACGTGCACACGTGTATGTATGCATGTGTACTGATTTATATTAATATGACAACTAATATGGAAGAATTAGAGTTCATTTGTGTAACTCTTATAAATCTAAAAACCTGTACGTTTCAGTCTCAGGAGCTACTAAGTTAAAGGAAACACAATCTACCCAGAAAAAGTAGTGAAGAAGTGGTTGGCAGGGGGTGCCCAACAGAGCATCCTTCAACAGTCCACAATGTCCCCTTTTCTCCAACTCATCAGACCCCAAAGTTGTTCTGGAGCCTCTGGTTTCCCAAACCTTCCCAAACTAACACCTTACCCAGACCTGACAGCCTCTGTCCCTGTGTCCCTCATTCCCAACCCCCCCCCATGTACATCCACTCTGCCTCTCTCCCCGCAAGCAAGAATCCTTCTGCCATAGAAGAGGAAGGAGATAGTGAACAGACCTGAAAAATACAATATTTTCTTCATCAGATGGTAAGGGGAGAGGAAAAGACAGGGAACTCCCATATATTAATACTTTTCCCCTTTAGAATGAGATTGAATGGACTCTCCTTCCCTGGTGACATTTAGGCTAAAGATCTGTTCAGACAGCCTGGGTGTGTCCACCCAGGTGGACTGCTGCCTGACTCAACCAGACCACTGGGTGTGAATGGGTCATTACTGGGGTCACACAAATGGGCACATGCTGACATCCTCTTTCCTGTTGCTTCAGGAGGAACTAGCTCTTGCGGAGGGGTCATGTCTAGTGTCTCTGGCTCATTTTCCAGTCCGCTGTATCCAGAAAGCTACCCAACAGACATCCAGTGCGTTTGGGAGATTCATGTGGATAAAAAATTCCGCATAGAACTCATGATTCCAACTCTGAAGTAAGAAAACAAACTTTTAAGAGAAGATTCTCTGTAAATACGAATATTGGTTTGTGACATCAGAATAAAGATATTTCATTTAGACGGAAACGTTTGGCGGGGGTGGGGGAAGCAGAAGAATGCAAAATCCTTCCCAATTTAAGGGTCAAGTTAATTTTGTGATAAAAACTAGAGTTACTTCTAGTTTAAAAAATTCAATAAGTGATTTATTTACATATTTAACTCAACCTTATTGTGATAGTTCTTCTTTTGATTTTGTTTTCTAAAGGTGACACCCAATTCCTCCTTATCAGCTTTGCCTTTGTTCTACCATGGGTACCAATACCTATCTACTTAGACTTCCTTTTTCCTTTATCTAAATTTTCAGCAAACAGTAAGAGGCTTTCCATACACACACTTGACCCACCTGCTCTAGCCCCAGACCAGGCATCTTCTCAATGTTGCCACCAAGTGAAAGGAGGCAGTGAAGGCATGGCTTCATCTCTGACACGTAGGGAATATATTTCTCTGATTCACTTTTTTATCTCCATTTTTTTTATCTCCATGGCATGAAATAATAGCCGACATTTTTTTAGCATTGGCTGTGTGTCCAGGCTCTATACAATGTACCTCTATACAATGTACTTGGTATGCTTTCTCATATTCCAGCATCACTGCAGCCCTAAGATATATACCCTTCTCCTCTCCATTTGAGATGAGGAACCTGAGGCTCAGAGAGTTAACTAACTTGCCTGAGGCTAACTGGCAAGGTCTGTCTGATGTCAAAGCTCCAGCTTTTATCCAACACGTGGTTCTATGGGCAGAGTCTGTGCAAAGACCTTCTTTTTTTTTTTTTTTAATGTTTATTTATTTTTGAGACAGAGAGAGACAGAGCATGAACGGGGCAGGGGCAGAGAGAGAGGGAGACACAGAATTGGAAACAGGCTCCAGGCTCTGAGCCATCAGCCCAGAGCCTGACGCGGGGCTCGAACTCACGGACCGTGAGATCGTGACCTGGCTGAAGTCGGACGCTTAACCGACTGCGCCACCCAGGCGCCCCGACCTTTCTATTTTCAAATTAACTTTCCTTGGAGCCCCTGGGTAGCTGAGTCGGTTAAGCATCCGACTTCGGCTCAGGTCATGATCTTACTTTTTGTGAGTTCGAGCCCTGGGTCGAGCTCTGTGCTGACAGCTCGGAGCCTGGAGCCTGCTTCAGATTCTGTATCTTCCTCTCTCTCTGCCCTCCCCGCCTCTCAAAAATAAATAAACATTAAAAAAATAAAATTAAATAAAATTAACTTTTTTCTCCCCAAGATTTGGGGTATGAAAAATGTCATGAAATATGGAGGTAGGAAAATCTGGCTGTAATGTTTACATGCTGATCATCAGGGTGATTGGCCTGGTAAGAATTTATTTGTAGTGCACACTAGTCTTTCTAATGTTTCATGTAGACGGTGACTGGTGATTGCTAAGTTGTAGCCATAAGCCTCCCACAATCTTCAGACAAAATAAGACTTCTGTAGTAAGGCATCTGTAGAAGTTAACTGATATTTTATATATCAATATGCAGTTTAAAGTAAATCCAAATATTTAATCCCATGATTGCCATACTTTTTAAGCTTTTAGATCTAGGAAGTTTTAATCTGCCACTAACCCTCCACTTCGATCCCCCCCAGCCTAGAGGATATCCTTGGATGCCCTTACGACTCCGTTGAAATCTTCGATGGCCCCCGGATCGCCTCACTGTCCATGGGGAAGTTCTGTGCCTCAGTAGCTCTGATATTTTTCTCCTCCTCAGACATCATGACAGTGGTCTTCCGAAGTGATTCCATGATCACCAACACTGGCTTTTATGCTATGTTCAACGTGATTCCACAAGGCGAAAGAGAGTCAGGTAGCAAGCTTCAAGTAGGCTTTTGGTCTTTAAAAGACAGAACAGTTTTCTAACTTTGAGGGCTCCTGCTATTAGAAAAGGGCTGGAAATTAAGTTTTTAAAATACCCCACAATTGGTCCCATAAGCCCTACTGTGTGCCTGATAGATTTTTCCCACTAAGAGGGTCACATGGACAATTGAACTAAGGCAGTGAGGTGCGGTTGAAATGACAAGATGATTTGGGGGTGGTGGTAATGCCTGGGAAGACAGAGTCTGGGTGGGGAGGGCAGAAGAGAATGCTAGGGTGAGGGGGTTGCCCCTGCGGACGGAATGGGAATGGACGGCCTTGCTGAGGAGGTCACATGGGATGGATGACAATGAGGGGGCATTCCAGGCAGAGAGAATAGCAAATATGAAGGCTCTTGGGGACATGCTGGAGAGACAGGGGAAAAGGTCAGTGTGGCACAGCTTGTGCACTCAGAAAGGGAAGGCTGTCCCTGGGATGTCTCCAGGAGACAGCAGGCAATTCGAGCTGGCCACTGCCCATTGGCCCAGAAATAGCCGTTCCTATTGGGCTTTAGGAAGTCATAGACAACCTGGTGGCCCAGCTGCCTTCAGAGGATAAATCTACCCCCATCCAAGTCATGTCCAAAAATGCAACTGGGGACCCATTTCCCCAGGATCCCAGTACTGTGTCAGAGAACCATGCAGCGAGAGCTGCAGAAGCCATGTGCTGGGTGTTGAGCACTGACTGTGCTTTATACTCCCATTCCCACCCACTCATCACTACAGCCCTCTGAGATACATGCTGCTGGAGCTCCCGTTTCACAGATGAGAAAACCGAGGCCCAGGCAGATGAAGGAACTTGTCAAAGGTTACACAACTAGAGAGCAGTAGAGCTGGATTCAAACCCTCCTCTGTCTCACCCTGAAGCCCGCAAGCCCCGCCTATTACAGAATTAAGACAGCCTTACGCTTTGTTCTTGAATTCATGTGCCTTAGCCATGAACACGGGAGCTAGAAATCCTTCCTACTTAAAACTTCCCAAACTCAAAAATAAAACCCTGCTCTGTTTAGAAGATGGACCGGAGCTGCGGCTGGTGGGAGGCTCAGGACGGTGCTCAGGACGGTTGGAGGTCCTCCACCAGGGGGCCTGGGGCACCGTATGTGATGACCTCTGGGACCTCAATGAAGCCAAGGTCGTGTGCCGACAGCTGGGGTGTGGACGGGCCATTGCAGCCCCTGGAAAGGCTCACTTCGGCCCGGGCTCTGGAAACATCCTCCTGGATAACATTCAGTGTTCGGGAAGCGAGAACCACCTCGGCCAGTGCCTCAGCCCCGGGTGGTCAGACCACAATTGTGGCCACCATGAAGACGCCGGTGTCGTCTGCTCAGGTAGGCTGTCCCCCCGTGGCAGTTTCTTTCTGAACTTTCAGCCAGCAACATCTTAGTGATGGATGGCGGTTGTGCACAAAGCAGGGCTAGGGAAGCGGAGGGTGGTGGCCCCGCAGATGAGTGTCCCTTTAGCCAGGTTGACAAAGAATGCTGACAGCCTGACTCCATGCTAAAGACACATGTGCCAGGCCCACATACCTGTCAAGTCCTGTTCTCTGCAACCTCTCCCAAGCCTGAACTGCTTTTCCAGGATCCAACATGCCTGTGTTGCTTGTGTAACACGAAGCTTACCTGCTTGAGATCTGAACCACCACCTGCCTTCATAAAATGTAACTCAGATTTCCTACATCTACCTACTTTTTTTAATTCATGCAGATGCTGGGGACTGGGCTCCAGATGTGATCCCTGCATCCCCAGGTAGGTCCAACACCGTGAACTTCCAATATCTCTGCAAAGTGAGTAGGAAATCTAATCTCTGTCCTAACCTAGACACTGCTGGACTGTGACCTAGACACTGACTAACTACCCACGGAGCTTTTAAATTCCTGATGCCCAGGCTGCACCAAGACCAGTCATATCAGAATCTCTAGGGTCACACCAGGTCATCGGTAATATTTAAAGTTTCCCATGTGATCCCAACATGCAGCAAGTTGAGAACCAGAGGCTTAGACAATAAGCTCAGAGCCTCATCCCCCAAATGAAATGGCATCCCCAACTCCTCTCTGGACAGCAGAGCAAGGAAGGGTGGGGGGAAGGGGAGAGGTTCTATCACCATGGCTGGGAAGAGGGTCAAGATGGAGAGGAGAGAAGGTAGAAAGTTTTGCCTCCCAGGGACATGTGTTAAAAAACGAAAGCCTGCAAGAAAACACCGATGCATCAATGGCTCGCTCTCCCAGTGGGTCAAGAACAAGCTGAGTGTGAGAAGTGAAGCCATTTGTGGCTATTCTGAGGGCCTTCTTTCTGGCTTCACAGACATGGCAGGAACAGAGAAAGGGTATACCTTGTTCTGGTAACCTACCCAGAGTCGATGTGTGGCAGTGATGTCCAAACTCAAGACTCCAGCGGGATCTAAGCACGTGTGGTCCTGCCCCCTACAGCGGCCTACCTCTCCAGGACAGGCTCTAGCTGCCCACTTCCCTTCCTGCTGGCACCCTGGTCCCCACCCAGCCTCCTCCCCAGCCCTGCTCTGTGACAACTTCCACTCTCTGCCCCCACTCCGGGTTTGGATGTGGGGCAGGTCAAGGTCAGGGTGCACCCTGTAGTGTTCGGGGGGTGGGCAAGGTGGCTGGCAGCCTGTCCCTGCTCTGGACTGGCATCACCATGGGACATTTGGAGGGACACTTGGTGGGGGCCTCTTACCCACTCCAGTCCAGGCCCCCAGGGCATCCCAGGTGGGCGCCACCATCCCCTGTAGAAATGAACCTGTGGGAAGGGGCGATTGACTTCCCCACCTCCAGCTGAGGCCCCACATTTTCATTTTGCACTGGGACCCACTAATCGTGCCGCAGCCCAGGAGGGGAGGCAGAGCCTACAGAGCCATTTCTCAGGGACTGACAAGCAGCTACTTCTGCTTGGTGCCCTCTGGTTTTTCCTTTTCTATCCCAGCGAGGAATCTCCTCCAGCCCCGGGCCAGGGAGGAGAACACGGTTTTCAGTTCATCAGACAGCTCTGCGCCACGTCCACTTGCGGTCTAGGGTATCAAACCTCAGAAGCCTTTTCTCTTTTTTCTCTCTGCTATAGTATTCCTTTTCTGAGGCAGAGAGGTATAGCTGACTGAATAAGAGAATGGGTCATGGAATAAAAGAGATTATAGGGGGAAATGAAATCCTTTATGTCTAAATAGTATACACCTTGTAAGCTAACCACTTCTCGATAAAGCATTATATATTCTTCTGGACACACACACACACACACACACACACAGAATAAGGCTTTTGCCATTTAACTCTCTAAGGGAAACGCTGCATGTGAAACATTTTAACAAAAGGGAATTGCTTCTGAGACAACTTTAGGTCATCAAAAAAAATGCATTCTGCTGATGTCCAGCACCCTTCCTGGAGAAAGACTGAGAAGGCAGGCAGTGGGTAGTGCCTCTGTCCTCACTGCTCTACACCTGGAGGCAGAGCTGCCCAAGGAAGACAACGGGCATAAAGGAATTCTTAAATGCATCTGACCCATTTGCTTCAAACTCTGTGCCTGCCAACCCCTAGTGTAGGACTCCAGCAAGTACCAGCTTCCCAATGGACAGGCTTTCAAAATCTGCCTTCGGCTCACCAGGCACTGGCGATTAAGGATGCATCTAGAGGGGCGCCTGGGTGGCTCAGTCGGTTAAGCATCTGACTCTTGATTTCGACTGAGGTCATGATCTCACATTTTGTGAGTTTGAGCCCCGTGCCGGGCTCTGTGCTGACAGCACGAAGCCTGCTTGGGATTCTCTCTCTCTCTCTTTCTCTCTCTGCTCCTCCCCTATTCATGCTTTCTCTCTCTCAAAAATAAACATTTTTTAAAAGGACACATCAGAATGTAGAAATATAGGCCCCCTGGAAATCAAAGCCAAAAGGACACAGGAAAGGAGGAAGCTCTCCCACTGAGGGTCATCTATTTCCACGTAATTCTTGTCCGACCTGCCCTCCCCTGCCCGGGGCTCTCAGCCTTCTGGTTTTTGTCCCTGTGCATTTCTGCACACTCTGCAGTGGCATGCTCAGAAGCCCAGTGATGTTTCTGTGGGTGATGCAACGACTGATCGATCTCAGGACAGCCCTGGGGTTGGTGGGCCCTAACACAGAAGAGAAAATAAGTCATGTAGCTGTGTGCTATCTGTGATTTCCTGGCGATTTACCAAAAGAAGGGGAGAGACCACATCCCGCGTTAGGAGAGAAAAGAGAAATGAGTGTGTGTGCCCACACCATGCTTCGAGACTCAAGCAGAGTTACAGGTTCACTCATTCATACGTAAATATATGATGTTTTTGTGATGCCTCTTTCCTGATTTTCTTTGGTTTTGGTTTTTGCAGCTCCCATCCCTCAAGTGCCTACACCACGAGGTAACTCTCTTTTCATTGAAAGTATAACCTGTAAAGGATAGAATCACGTTGATAACCTGTAAAAGCAGAATGGATGTCTGTCTGCTCTGGCTACCTGAGGGGAAGGAATTGGTGGGATGGGGCCCTCACGAGTGCATGGATTGTCTACATCTGAGTTGAGCTGGTTTGCATGGCAGGAAGCTGGGCAGAGCATTAATGAAATTATTGGCTGGACACCCCACACCTGCCACATACATGTCCCACGCCATTTCCAGTCTCACCTACAGTCTTAGGGTCCTGCTCTGGTACAAGCCACACCCCTCATTCCCTCTCAGGGGTGCACACACTGCAGCCAAGCCACAACTATGCTACCACCATGATCCCTTCCCATTTTGTGACTCCCTGTTGAGTTTGATGGAATCCTGGATTCTACTCCTGGGAAATGCCAGGTGCATGCCGGAAGAAGCCAACCAGTTGTCTCTTGTCTGCCCACAGGAGGAAGTAACTCTTGTGGAGGAGTCATTTCTGGTCTCTCGGGCTCCTTCTCCAGTCCTTGGTATCCAACAAACTACCCCACCGACGTGGAGTGTATCTGGGTGATACACGTGGCTGAGAAGTTCCATATAGAACTGGTGATCCCAAGCCTGAAGTAAGCAGCTTTGTCTTTTTCTACACCAAAGGCCAGATTAGCTTTGAATCCATGCTTTCCTTAAGTAGGTGGACTTTCTGCATATCTAGTCAACTCAGCTCAGTTTTGATATAACAAAAATGTCAAAAATCAGATAATAAACAACAGAAATGTGTTTCTTACAGTCCTGGAGATTGGAAAGTCCAAGACCAGCATTCAGTGCCTGGCGGGGCCCTGCTTCCTGGTTCACAGCTGGTTATCGTTTCACAGTCGCTTCACGTGGTAAAAGAGACAAGGGAGCTTTCTCAGGACTCTTTGTAAGGGCACTGATCTTACATTGCGAAGGCTCTGCCTTCCTGACCTAATCACTTCCCAAAGGCCCCACCTCCTAATACCATCCTGCTGGGGGCTAGGTTTCAACATATGAATTTTGAGGGGACACAAACATTCAGCCTGCAGCACCGTGTGACACGTCCTTTCACATTTTAGGTGAAAATAGGTCTGGTCATCTGAGCTTAGGAGTCTTATAATCATTGAGCTCAGCTCCCTATGCACTGGAGAACACCCCAAACACCCACGAGCATCCCTGACACCAGACCACCAAGGCAGCGTCATCTGGGGTGGCCCACACACGAAGACCTCATGAACCCTCCACTCTCAGCCAGCTCCACTGGGGACACTGCTTCTTCCTTGGGCTGAGCCCAAGTTTGTTCTTCTTCATTCCCATTTTCTGAACTTCATTCTTGCCTCTAAGGCTACGTAAAACATGTCTGCTTCCTCTTCTTCAAGAATGTCTGTCGTGACCCTGCTAAGAGTTTTCTTTCGCAGATTAAATAGACTCCATTCATGCATTCTTCTTAGGCCCATTGTACTTCCTGCTTCTTTCTCTGACCATCATCCATTTTTAAAGGAATTTCTCCTATTTTAATGCATATTTATATGCATGTATATATACATACATATTCACATATACATGAGTGACTTTTTAATGCAAATATTGCTTTTCCTGATATTGTTTAACCTGGTTTCAGCTTTCTACACTGGGTCCCAACTGGGTCCTTCTCTTTTCCTGACTTTGTCACAGTCTCTGCCAGACCTCTGCCACTGCTTTCCATCTGTGTTCGTTGGCCTCAGCAGTCAAGGAGCTGAATGGCTAAATGCTGCCTTCAAATGGGAAATGGGTCAGCAGTGGAGTGAGGGATGCATTCGATTAGCTTTACCTGATGGCCAAAATTCCTTTCAAATGGGGGAGAACATAAACCAATATCAGGGAGCATTGTATATGGTGAACAAAATATACTTATCATTCATTCATTCGTTCATTCATTCACTGCACACACATTTACTCATTTAAAGCTGTGTGAGAAGATTTGGTATGCTATATTCAAATCTATGGAATCCATAGTTCTATTCTTTGGGGGCACAGAGTATCATTTTACCACTTCTGGAAAATGGTTATTCCAAATAGCTGCAGTGGCCCACTCTCCCTGCAGTCTCAAAGCTGCTGTCCCAACATAAATTTCCTGCTCTAATTTCAGAGGATACAAATCAAGGAGCTGCTTAAAGTGTTACCTAGAGCCAAAGCGTAGGCACTGACTTTCAGGGTTTTATGTTTTTAAGACTAGATTTCTCGATATCTGTTTTTTGTGTCTAAGGACATGAAGTTAGTTAGTTTGCTCCAATGAGGCTCCACTAGAAATGGTAGACCCCACAGGACATTCGTCTGGGCCTGGAGGTATCTTCTATTGTCTCAGTTGCGGGCGTGGGGTACCACTGTCACATAGGAGGCCAGGGATGAGGCTGAGTGTCCTACCATTCACAAGACAGCCCCCCACAGCAAGAACTTCTCCAGCCCCAAATGTCGATGGTACTGAGAGCCCCTGATTGCAGCTTGCTTTAGTTTTTTTTTTTTTTCTATTTCAGCTCCTATGGAAACCCGCTTCACACTCGATTTGCAAAAATTATATCCATATTTAAAATGTGCCATTTCATTCTTGCTAAGTGAAGTGTGTCTTGTTTTCCACTGAAATGATTTCTCAGATTATGGTTTCATCTGTTACTGTCACCCTATTGTCACCTTACACACAAATGTTATCATTTTTTCTTATCTTAAAGATAAGAGGCACTTGGCTCTTACTCCACTGGAACAGGTGTGCTCACAATAAACAGGTTTTCAAATTTGGGAGTCTGCGTACACTGGGAGGTATCCATTGTGCGTGTATTGTGCAACAGGCACTTACAACACATGCCTTAGGGGCCACTTACAGCTGTTGGAATGCCAACGTGCATACCTCCCGTGTTTATCATGTTAGATTAATGTTGATATTCTTTAAGGAATATTTGTTGAGCCTGCTTTCATGCAGACTCTGGTCTAGGCACAGACTTCTAGTGGCAAACAAGACAGACAAGATCTCTGTCCTCATGAAGTTCATATTCTAGATGGGGAGGCAAATAGTACTCAAATAAACCAGTAGCTCAAGGACAATTCCCATCAGTGATAAGTTGATAAATGCTATGAAGAAAAATATATATACCTAGATGGTAACAGGATAGAGAAGGGGTGGTTGGGCAGATGGGGTTTGGTGGGATGGTCAGGGACAACTTCTCTGATCATCCAGGTTGGAACCAGGCAGTTTGGGGCATGGAAGGAGAGAGTCCTACTCAGCGGGCCCTGGGGGCTTATTGACAGCAGGTCAACATCTGTCCCTGCTCCAGGTCCCACTGAGTGTTCTACTCAATGAGACACTAGTGGACACTTGCCCACACCCCCAGGGAATGTCAGAGTTTGAATAGAGTCAGGGGACATTCAGGAGGCACTGGAGGTAGAGAGGGAGCTGATGGGAAAGATCAAAAGCCAAGATACCAGATGGGGGCCGCTGAAACAGAGCATGTGAGACACAGCGCAAGGATGACTGACCTGGGCCGGTGCCCACAGGGAAGGACAGAAGGGCAAATTCAAGACATATTGAAGGGGTCAAGTCCACCAGTGGGATGTGTGGTTAAAAGGAGGCAGCAGTGATGATTGCAGTTTCTGGCTGGATACAGTACAAATGACGCTTTCATTTAAGACTTTTCTGCAGATTTCCTTGAGGAGATTTGCTGTGCCTTTACCTCCTCAGATTAGAAGACATATATGGGTGCCCTTATGACTTTATTGAAGTGTTCGACGGACGGCAAGTTGCCTCACTCTCCAAGGGCAGATTTTGTGCTGGGGCAGAGCTCACCTTCCTCTCCTCTTCAAACATCATGACTGTGGTGTTCAGAAGTGATGCCATGATCACCAACACAGGGTTTTATGCTCTGTATAATGCCATTCAACAAGATGAAAGGGAGAGTGGTAGGTATCCTAATAATCACCCTGGATGGAAGCTAGATCTAATTTGTGTCCTTTCCCTTTAAGAGAGGAGATGCTTTCTAAATCTGACCTGCAGAGTCCACCATCATTAATGCCATCCTGAGTGACGTCCACTCTAACAGTCCCCAGCCAATCCCTCACCCTGCTCTGCCACTCACTGTCCTTTTCCACCACCAAAACATCCTGGCTAAAGAAACAGGTGGCTGAATCTCATATCTTGCATTGACTGTGTGTGTAGATGAAGGACACAAATGAAGATCTTTCTTTTCCAAAGGAGGGGAGGATGCAGTAGGGCCGATCCTTCTGGAACAAAGCTACCTCAAACTACAACTACCAGTCCACCTGATTCCAGGTGAATTCAATACAAAACCACCCAGAGCACTTATACAGACCTCTTAGGATGTGGGGAACATTCCCGAGCTCTCAGTGGATTATGCTCAGGGTGACCACGTAACTTATCCTCCAGTCAGGATGCTTTTGAGAGTTTAAAAGGAACTCTAAACTAATTAACAGGCATTACTTTCTCTATGACAGTTATAAACCAGGACTATTCCAGGCAAAGCAGGACATAAGGCCACCCTACTTAGAGTCTCATAGGCTAATACAGAAAAATGAGCCCAGGTTCTGGGCATTCCTTCTCTAACTGCAGAAGGTCCTAGAGTTTTGGAGACAGCACCACAGCTCAGAAGCCTCTGTCTTCCTGTCCCCCAGGTGCATCCCTGAGACTGGTGAATGGCAGTCACAGGTGTGAGGGCCGGGTGGAGGTCTTCTACAATGGCACCTGGGGCACAGTGTGTGATGACAGCTGGGACATAACAGACGCCAGGGTGGTGTGCCAACAGCTTGGCTGTGGTGAGGCCTTGTCAGCCCCAGCTCAGAGCTACTTTGATGGAGGCACTGGCCACATCATGCTGGATGATATGCAGTGCATGGGGAACGAAGCCAGGCTGTGGCAATGCACGCACAATGGATGGTTCTCCCACAACTGCGGGCACCATGAGGATGCCAGCGCCATCTGCTCAGGTGAGCCCCCAGGACACAGCCACCCTCAGAGACAGTCTTGCCCACCTGCAGCTTCTGGGAAGGGAGAAATCAATGCCAGCAATTACTCAGAAAGGAAGCCATGGCTTCAAGCCATCTTTTTAAAGTCAATTTGTTTAAGAGTTAGTGTCCTTTCTCTTAAATTATTGTGTCTGTAAACTGTTCAAGTTTCCCCCTTAAAAGTTGTGATAATTAGATAGAGGATTTGTGTCATCAGACATCCCAGTCCTGGATAAGCATGCCACGGTGTTGGTGACAGTCCACTGCCCCCTGACTAGGACTAGCAGCTGCTGTCCAGAGTGCTGAACATGTGCCAGGCTCAGTGCCGAATCCAGCTCATTCATATGCTCACTTCATGTTCACAATCTCTAATAAGAGAGATGATTCATTCTCATTTTATTGATAAGGTAACAACGGCATTGTCTCGATGACATGCAGGCCCATACTCTGTTAAGTATTGCCCCCAAGGTACTGTACGAAAGACTGAGCTTGGCTCTGTTACTAATGCTCCTCCAGCCCTATAACTGACCAAAAGGAAATACATACCAACTATTTTACTTGCTTTCAATTTTCATACTTACAGCAATTAGATGAACCATCATGAAATTGAAAAGCAGAGTGTTCCCCCTCATCCAGTGGGCCCTGACATAGGTTGCCAATCTTTAAACAATGTCGATGGGTTTTTATACACACTCTCAACTGCCCAGAAAGAATGTGTTTGATCCTTAAACAAAAAAACAAACAAACAAAAATAGTACCTGATTTTCTTTTATCAATTACATGACTATCCTACTTATTCTCTCTTTGGTCTTTGAGTAGGTATTGATGGCAGTCCAAAAGTGGGACCAACAGGTATTGTTCTTCCATACATTTCAACTGCTCACCAGGCCCCTGAAACATGTGGTCCTGGCCACTCTTGAATCCTGTAATCAGGGCACAGTCGACAGCATAAGCCTTCTGTTGCTAATGAACAAGAGCGACGCATCCCGTTAGTGTTGACAAAATGGCAGGGCTGGGGGCTTGCAGAGGGTGGGGAGAGGGCCGGGGGTAGAGTTCAGGTTCACCAGAAGTGTAGTATCTGGGCCCCAAGGATGCCCTGAGTTGGCACCTGCAGTGAGAGAGAGCTAGCTGCTTGCAGGGATGATCATGCCATAGATGCTGTGGGAACCAAGGAAATGGGAAGCCCAAGTGAGCCCCTAGCGAGTTGTATCAACCTACACCTATCCACACACTTAGTGTGCAGATGTCCCAACTCTTGGGTTGGACAGTCATCTCTGTCCAGTGGGACACAGAGATGGGAAGTCACAGCTTGGAATGTCAATATTTTTTACTATTTTAGAGGCATATTTTGGATAAAAGTCCTTGCTCACAGCATCATTTTTTCTCTGTATATCTTCACAGACTCGACTGGTGACAGTCCTGCTACAGGTATGTCAGCTTTACGTAAACCCTTCACGTGTTTTTTTTTCAATATATGAAGTTTATTGTCGAATTGGTTTCCATACAACACCCAGTGCTCATCCCAAAAGGTGCCCTCCTCAATACCCATCACCCACCCTCCCCTCCCTCCCACCCCCCATCAACCCTCAGTTTGTTCTCAGTTTTTAAGAGTCTCTTATGCTTTGGCTCTCTTCCACTCTAACCTCTTTTTTTTTTCCTTCCCCTCCCCCATGGGTTTCTGTTAAGTTTCTCAGGATCCACATAAGAGTGAAACCATATGGTATCTGTCTTTCTCTGTATGGCTTATTTCACTTAGCATCACACTCTCCAGTTCCATCCATGTTGCTGCAAAGGGCCATATTTCATTCTTTCTCATTGCCATGTAGTACTCCATTGTGTATATAAACCACAATTTTTTTTATCCATTCATCAGGTGATGGACATTTAGGCTCTTTCCATAATTTGGCTATTGTCCTTCACATGGTTTTATACTTGCCTTCTTTTCTTTTTTTGTTTTTTATTTTAGACAGAGAGAGAGAGAGAGCATGAGTGGTGGAGAGGGGCAGAGGGACAGAGAGAGAGAGTCCTAAGCAGGCTCCACACTAAGAGTGGCTTGATCCCACAACCCTGGGATCATGACCTGAACCAAAATTAAATTAAGAGTCAGACACTCAACTGACTGAGCCACCAGATGCCGTTTGCCTTATTTTCTTTGTTTTGTTTTTTGTTTTTTGTTTTTTTGAGAGAGTGCACATGAGCAGGGGAGGATCAGAGAGAGATGGAGAAAGAGAGAATCCCAAGCAGGCTCTGTGCTATCATCAGTGCAGAGTCCGATGCAGGGCTTGAACTCATGAAACGTGAGATAATGACATGAACTGAAATCAAGAATCGAATGCTCAACCAACTGAGCCACCCAGGCACCTTGTGCCTTATTTTCAATGCTAGTGCTTCCAACAGCTGGATAAATGCTCTCTTCCTTTTACATATGAGAAGCCCCAGCACAGGGGGTCTTTAATTTAAATTCCACACCAAATCCATTTCAGCCATGAAGTGGGTGTTCTGTGTGTTGTTGGTGCTGATTCCATCTGGGATTTGTATATCACATGGGGGATCTTCTAATATGAGCAGTTTTATGACTGGACGGTGATACGTACTGGGGCTTACATTGTCCTTGCATCTTTTCATTAAAACACATGCTCAGACCCATCTGTGCATATGGGTCCAGAAAGCCCTGTCAACCATACGTCACTGTCATTTGTCCTCACGTAGCCCTGTAATCTTGCGGGACACGTATAATGGTCTCATCTGACAAACAACAGCATTGGAAACTCAGAGGAGTTCCCAAAGCCAGCTTTTGCAGTTATTGGCCAAAGCAGCCCTGGAACAGGTGCCCCTCGCTCCTGCTGCCTGTGCCCTCTGACCCCTCTGAAAACACCAGCACAGCTCAGTGCCTCCTTCTGATGGGGTGTCTTTACCGCATCTTGCAGATGAAAACTTCCACTGTGGCGGTTTGCTCACAAATAATTCGGGCTCCATTTCCAGCCCTTGGTATCCTAAAAAATACCCCACAAATGTGGTGTGTGCCTGGGACATACAAGTGGATGCCAGGGCTCATGTCAAGCTCACGTTTGATGTGGTGAAGTGAGTAAATATCTCCCACTTTTACTCTCCTCTTTGCCCTTTCATAGACACTGTTGTGCTGTCCACTACCCCTAACCCCACCAATAAGCAAACAAACAAACATAAATAAAGCCCACCTTCCATAGTTAACTCTCAAAAAGTGAGGAAGGTCTGGGAGGCCTGCTCTGTAATATCAAAACTTTGATCAAAACTTTAATTTTTTTAAGCTTACTTATTTTTGATAGAGAGACAGAGTGTGAATTGGGGAAGGGAAGAGAGAGACAGAGACACAGAGTCTGAAGCAGGCTTCAGGCTCTGAGCTGTCAGTGCAGAGCCTGATACAGGGCCCAAACTCATGGGCTGTGAGATCATGACCTGAGCCAAAGTTGGATGCTTAACCGACTGAGCCACCCAGGCACCCCAAAACTTTAATTTTTTAAATAAATTTATTTATTTATTTTGAGAGAGAGTGAGAGAGAGACAAAAAGAGTGAGTGGGGCAGGGGAGAGAGAGAGAGAGGAGAGAGAGAGAGAGAGAGAGAGAGAGAGAATCCCAAGCAGGCTCTGCGCTGTCAGCACAGAGCCTGATGCAGGGCTCAATCTCATGAACTGTGAGATCGTGACTTGAGCCAAAACCAAGAGTTGGACACTGAACCGACAAAGCCACCCAAGCACCCCCTTTTAAGGTACAAATATTTTAAGGCAGCAATTCTAGTTCCAGAAAATCAATCTACTGATAAAGTCTTGTGCATGGAGGATAATCATGGCAGTGTTCTTATAGGAACACTACATTGGAAACCATCTAATTGGCCATCAGTAGGGGATCAGTTAAACAGGTTTGGGTCCATCACACACATAGGGGGTATTGCTAGGGAACGGTCTACAAGAAAACTTCGAACAACACTCCAGTGGCTGCCTTCTGTGCTTAGACTCTATCTGGAAGGGAACAAAAAGAAACTGTTCATTGTAGCTTCTTCTAAGAAGCAGAATGACATCAGAGGGACTAGTCAGGGATTAGAGAAAAATGTACTTTTCACCACATACCTGTCAATAGCAGTTAAGCTCTATTCTTTGTGCTTGTAATCCATATTCGGGAAATGCAATTCAATGGAAACTTTACAAATTAAAAGGATTTTATAAACAGGAAGATACATACTGCCTCTAGCAACAGGGTCCTATTTCCCTCCGATCTGTGCAAAAAGACGTAGGTTTCAGATACCTCTTCCAGAACCTTCCCTTCCTGAACCAATCTGTGCAGCGCTTGGTGGAGGAAAAGCCTCAGCAGATGGAGTCTGAGTGATATCGTACCTTCATAGGATGGAAAACTTCTTTGGATGTCCGTACGACTTCATTGAAATCTTTGATGGCCCACAGAGCGAATCTTTTTCTCTGGGAAGATTCTGTTCTGGTACAACCCCAGTATTCACCTCCTCCTCAAACCGCTTGACGGTGGTCTTCCACAGCGACGCTATCGTCACCAACATGGGCTTTTTTGCATCCTATGAGTCTCTTGTGCAAGACGAGAACAATACCGGTAGGTCCTTTGGTCATTTTGGCCCCTGTGCTGCCTGGTAATGAAGACGAGGGTGGGTGACCGAATCTGACTGGGCACCAGGGACTGGAAAAGGTCCCCACGCTCCTTTGTTTACCCCCAAGATCTGACAGGGGTGGGGGGTGTGGTTGAACACCCAACACCGCGTGGAACCACATGTCCACACACACACCTTCCGATATTAGAGCACATCGCACGTGCTGAGGAGGGGTCTTGTCTGACGCTGTCTCCAAGCCCGTTTCGTTCAAAACAGGTGTAGTCCCTTAAAGCTGTGTCAAGATGTGGTTCCCCAAGAGCAGCCACAGCTAGTGTCAGCATGCCTGGCGCTGCCCACCTCACACGGGGCTTCTGGGGGCCTCCTTTGGCCTCTGTCAAATAGACAGTCCTGTCTGGGGAAAAAGCTTTGAAACACACCCCTCAAAAACTCACATTGATGTGAGAGTACTCTTTGCGGCCCCCTTGAGCCCTTGGTGGCTCCCTCCCCACGTCTTGAGAGGAGAGCCCTCAAAAGTGGGTCGACTCACAGGAAATTCCTGGGACCTTCATTGAGGGCAGGGGCAATGGGGGAGCACCCAGAGCATGACCCAGGCGTGTCCGCGGTCCCCAGATGTGGCCCTCAGGCTGGCCGGAGGCAGCCACCGGTGCGAGGGCCGCGTGGAGCTGCACTACAACGGCACCTGGGGGACCGTGTGTGACGACAGCTGGGACCCACGTGACGCGCAGGTGGTGTGCAGGCAGCTGGCCTGCGGCAGGGCGGTGTCGGCCCCCGGCAGGGCGCATTTCCACCAAGGCGTGGGCCCCATTGCTCTGGACGACGTGGAGTGCGTGGGGACGGAAGCCAGGCTGTGGCAGTGCCTGCACAGCGGCTGGTTCTCCCACAACTGCGGCCACCACGAGGATGCCGGCGTCATCTGCTCAGGTGGGCCTGATGCTGACACAAGCGGGTGGGCGAAATGACATTCCCAACTGTACTCAGAGCAGGAGGGGGTCCTGATGTCACTGTTTCCCGAGCTTCCGCCACTAGGATGCCCCTGCGTGGCTTCTGCCCACCTCCCACACGCACCACACCTTCCTTAACACTTTTCCTTCACGCGGACTCCTCTTCTTTTACTTAGACGAATTCATTTTACGAGGAATTCCTATATCCCCACCATACACGGACAGCCAGGATCAGCCGCCATAAATAGACAATACATACAAACAGACACAGTGGCAACATAGCAATACAAAAATGTTTACAAATTAAAATAAACAATGAACTATCAGGGCGCCTGGGTAGCTCAGTCGGTTAAGCGTCCGACTCCTGGTTTCAGCTCAGGTCATGATCTCAAGGTTTGTGAGATCGAGCCCTGCATTGGGCTTTGCGCCGACAGAGCTCTCTCTCTCTCTCTCTCTGCCCCTCCCCCCACCTAAAAAAAATAAACAAAGAAACTTAGAAAAAAATAAAATAAACGATGAACTATCTATTCTGATCAATGCATGCCCACGCATATCTGAAAATGTCTTTAATCAGAATGGAATTCAATGTAGATTTTTAGATTATAATGTTATATAAATATGCGACTCTTAAAATAGAAGATGCATCACCTCAAATTATCTCGCATCCCACCAGTGATGAATCATACCTCTGGGAAGCATCTCTTTGGTTCATCTCCCTTGTTACCCAGGTGACACAGAGATGACTTCTAAAGTCACAGAGCTGGGAAGCTGGGAGCCCAGGTCCCAGCCCAGGGCTCTTATTCCTCAGTTTTATCCCAATTGAGTTTCTGCAAATAAATTCAGTACTTGGAGTCAGAAGCCCCAGTCTATCTCTGCATCCTTCTGGATTTGGCTGGGAAGAGGCAAAGTGGCTTACCAGCTAGACCTGGCCGAAATGACGGGAGGATGAAGGAAAAAGCAAGGGTGGCAATACTAGAAGGTTTTGAGAGGAGAAGGGAGAGGTCAAGGGGCAGAATCAGTGCTGAAGCAAAACATGACCGGAAGCCACATGCTGACTGTGACATCCAAGGACAGGGTTGGGGCTTCAAGAGCAGGGAGGTGTGGAACCAGGACCCCTGGCAGAGCTACTCAAGGTGGGTCAGAGGTGAAGGGGAAATGTCACATAACGGCTGGTCAGAGGTCTCCACCCTGGCCCTCGGCTCCCTCCAGGTGCTCAAGCGGCCAGTGCACATCCTTGAGACAAATGTAGTCCCACACTTTGCAAACTGACATTTGCTCTGGGAGGCAAGACCCACACACCCAGGAAGAATCACAAAACCAAAGCAAATGGCAAGCTAGGCATTCCGCATAAGGCAACCATCACTGGGGGCAGAGTTTAAAAACAAATTAAAGACATTGTGATGTCCCGTAGCTGGACAGAAATGAGCCCAGTGACCCAGGACATCTGCTGGTTGTTACCATGGCAACTCGGGGCTCACATGCCCAGATTGGGTGCCGTTTCTCCCTAGAGCCAGACATGGACCTTTCTGTTCCAAATACGCAGAACAACCTCTTGGGTTTGAGAAAAATGAGTTTGATTTATGTCTCTCACAGCCTCTCTGCCTTACTCAACACCATCAGCTGCTGGGAGTTACCCAACTTCAGGTAATTTCAATTGTTCTTTTTTTTTAATTTGAGAGAAAGAGAGAGCATGAACAGGGGAGGGGCAGAGGTAGAGAGAGAGAAAGAGTGGGGGAAGACGGAGGGAGGGAGGGAGGGAGAGAGAGAGAGAGAGAGAGAGAGAGAGAGAGAGAGATTCACAAGCAGGCTCCACACTCAGCCTGGAGCCAGATGCAAGGCTCAATCCCACAACCCCGAGATCATGACTGAGCCACCTAGGCACCCCTTCAATTATATTGATTGATTAACTGTAACTTGTCTTGGCAAAGTCACCCTGGGCAGTAGGGCTGTGGATAGATCCAAATGTCCTGGATCTATCACCCTGGCTTCATCATTCATGAGCTGTGGGATCTTGAACAAATCTCTGAACCCCCCCCCCCGCCCCATGCCTCGGTGTCCTCCTCTAGACAAGGATAAGGAGGAGGATAATAATATTTGCCTCCTAAAGCCATTCTGGAACTCAGTGCTCTCTCTGTGTAGAGCAGGTGGAGCAGCGCCATGTGGGGCGCACTAGTCAGATGCCAGCCAGCTCCTTCCAAGCACTGCAGGGGTTTAGCTCTGTCTATACTGCTCTCTACATTTCTCCCTGACAGAGTTGTAAAGAATGAAGGAGCTAAGGGGCACCCAGGTGGCTCATTTGTTGAGCGTCCAACTTCAGCTCGAGTCATGATCTCACAGTTCATGGGTTCAAGCCCTGCATCAGGCTCTGTACTCATAGCTCAGAGCCTGGAGCCTGCTTCAGATTCTGTGCCTCTCTCTCTCTCTCTCTCTCTCTCTCTCTCTCTGCCCCTCCTCCACTCTCTTTCTCTCTCTTTCAGAAGTGAATAAAAACATTAAAAAATTTAAAAATAAAAAGAATGAAGGGACTGAAAGCATCACTTGGTCTTTCCCTGACTCGGACCGGCTCAACAGTTGACCAGCTCACATTTTAAATTAGGTCAGCTGCTTGTCTGCGGCACAATCTTTAAGAGTAAAATGCAATATGCAGAGGGGTTAGGAAAAAGAAGTGACCCCAAACCTCAAAGAAAGCACCAGGGTAGGTTATACTGGACAGCAGTGATGCCCAAAGAATGCTTTCTTTAAAACATACCTGCCACGCTCTGATTTTCTTGAGTGTGCTTTAGCTGCTCGTCTTCCTGGTGCACGTGGCAGCAGGGTGATGGAAGACTCCCCCAAAGAGCAATGACCTGAGAAGGGAATCCATCTAGAATAGAAACCGTAGATAATCCACAAGGCTGAGGGCCCACCGACAGTTAACTGAGAGTTAAACGTGCTTGTCACCTAAGATGTTGTATCCTGTTGTGTTTCTCTCTGTCCTTAGCATCTTTCCCAAAGCCGGCAGAAGTGCCCACATCAGCAGGTAAGCTGTTCCTCTCTCCTCCATGGCCTTCCCTCATTCGAGTTTTAGCTCAGAATTACCCCAGTGTTACTACCGTGGGAGAAAGTGTCCCCACTGGAAACACTGCTCCTCAGCCTCAGGTGGGTGCCCGAGGGCTGAGAGTGGCCCACTGACCCCAAATCTCCCCCCAACCCCACCTTGAGCTGTCTTTGGCTGTGTCCCCATGAGCTATTCTTGGCTGTGTCCTGAGCACATCCCATCTCTGCTCCCTTCTGCGACGCTGTCCTCTGAACACGAAGGGCGGTCTGGAATAACTGCCCTATGAGCTCCCAGGAGCATCTATGCACATGTGACAGCACCTGATCCCGAACCAACATAGATGGAGCCTTGTGATCATCACTTGATCGGTGTGTGTGCAAGGGCAGGCAGAGAACATTGTGAGTGTGCATGCACACACACGCGCGCATGCACACACACCAATTGGTGTGTGCATGTTAGCATCTCATGAAAAAACCCAGCAAACCCTGTGAGTGCCAGAAGCCAAGACTTCAGGACACACAGTGAAGAGAAGAAATGGCTCCATGATGAGGCGGGTCTCTGGGCCAGCGGGCTAAGGAGCAAAACCATTTCCCAACCAACTGTCACCTCAGGAAACACAGGAGGTAATACTCAAGGCAAAAATTAAATGAGTGAAGCAGAGTGAAAGGGGGAGTAAATCTATCGCCATCCATCACCCGTGCACAATTTCCAAGAGCTGCTGGCTCTTCTGTGGCCTTTCGGATGAGCCTTGATGGAAGTCATTGCTTGAAATTGTCCCCCAGGGTCTGGGTCTGCGGCTGGTGAATGGGTCAAGCAGGTGTGAAGGCCGAGTGGAAGTCCACCACGCGGACACCTGGGGCACGGTGTGTGTTGACAGCTGGTCCATAGAGGATGCCCACGTGGTCTGCAGACAGCTTGGCTGTGGCCCGGCTGTGTCCGCCCTCTCTGGGGCCAGTTTCAGCCCCGGGTCAGGCAGCATCCTCCTGGATGACGTCAAGTGCACAGGAAGTGAGTCCTCACTGGGGCAGTGCCCTCTCAGCGGCTGGCTCACACACAACTGTGGGCACCACCAGGACGCTGGTGTCATCTGCTCAGATGAGCGCAGGTCCCTTCTGGGCCAGTCATGGAGCTGCCACGCCAAGCTTGAAGTTAGCAGATGGAGTCTAGAAATGTTCCCACGCTTTAAACCTTCCCCACATCTGGGACAGATTTCTGTTCGAACTCTGAAAAAGTTGCGAGCTCTTTAATGTACGGGAGGGCCCCCTTCCACTGCAGTGACCGTCAAGGTTAATCCATTGGACAATACAGAAAGCAATGGCGCTTGTCTCATAAAAATTGTCGGGAGGATTACACAAGGCATTCAACACCTACTCAGGCATATGGCACTCTATAGATGCGCAGAATGTTAACTCTATTGCTGGTGGTGGCATTTTCGTTATGAACGCAAATTCTTTCAGAATGACTACCCCAGAGTTTTTGGCCTGGTGACACAATCCACACCTGGCTGTAAAAACCCAGAGGGGACAGCCCTAGACGCATAAGAAAAACTGTTTACACAGGCTTGTTGAGTGACGTGTAAACTGAGACAGTGACCTTCGAACCACTCCACTGCCCTGGTTTCTGTTATGAAACCACCCCTGCGTCTCCTTTGTCTTTGTAGATTCTACAGCTGCTGGACATACAGGCATCTGAGCGTTCACATCCATCTTATTTGCTATTTGGTGACAAGCCATCTAGTGCAGGGTCCCCATGCTGGGTCTCTCTCACCAACCTTAGCTTGCCTTGACAGTGGCTCTGAGCTCCAGACCCTCCCCAGAAGGCAAAGTCCCAGAAGTGTTTTCCATCCCCCTGGGGCCCTACTCTGCACCCAGAGGAGAAGCCATTCTGGGTGTTAACAGGCTTGATGCCCTCCTTCCTGTACATGAGGTCTGCATTTCAGCAGGACGGAGACACCGGTTCCTTGACCCAAAGCTCTGTGGTTCTGAGAAGGTGCTGGGCCTGTGGGGCCACGCCTTCACAATCCCGACATCCACGTTATTTCTCTTATTTTCTTACACTTAACCAGAATAATACATACACCTGTATCACCTGTATGAGCTACCATCACATTTTAAATGCCAACTACCTAGGGGCACCTGGTTGGCTCAGTTGGTTAAGCCTCCAACTTTGGCTCAGGTCATGATCACACAATTCATGAGTTCGAGCCCTATGTCGGGCTCTGCTGGAGCCTGCTTCAGACTCTGTGGCTCCCTCTGTCTGCCCCTCCCCCGCTTGCGCTCGAGTGCATGTGCGCGCACTCTCTCTCTCTCTCTCTCTGTCTCTCAAAAATACATAAACATTTTTTTAAAAAAATAAATGCTAACTATCTGATCAGAGATTGGATGGGGTTGTTTAAAGGCAAACTCACGCATGTGATAAAGACGGTACTGAGGAGATTATGAAATTGCATTGTTGGCTTAGAAGATACTTACGATGACTATTTTCTTTTTCACATGTACAGTTGCTGCAACTCCTGGGGAACAGCCACATGTTTTCCAACCAATAGGTATTTTTTCCGTCCTTACATTTTGCGACTTCTTTTCTTAGGCTGGCATTTGTGGCCCACAGAAATGTAGCCAACATAATTTTCATGGCCCCGGTGCCGTACGGGATAAAAGCTGTGCTCATCAGAGACAAGCTGGTGGTATGGTGGGTTCTCCCCATGTGGGGACCTTTTCAAGCCGAGCCAGTCACCCACCCACCCTCAGTGGCATCACTGAAAGGCCCATAGGAAGGTCCTGAGCCACACAGTGCTCTTGTGGGCCCTTCTCCAGGGGGACCCCATGAACCAGCCCCATCTCTGGGGCTCAGAATCTGAGAACCAGGCTCATCTGCTTTTGGTTCGGGGGTAAGTTTCACTCAGTGAGTATCTGACCTTCTTGTAGGAGCGACGCCCCTCTTCTGCTGTGCAATTTTCCAGCCCCAACCTTCTCCATCATCCTCCGATAAACACCTCATCCTTTTTAAAATTCAAGTAAAGTGAAATTAATTTTGTTCTGAACATTCCAAACATTCTTTAAGAGACCTGGGTCAAAAATGTGAAGTCTGAACCCCAAGCATCCAGCTGAACTGTTTTGAATTTTTAGAGAAACCACATGACAAACGACACCCAAAAGAGAATAAAAGCAGACAGTTGGGGTGTTTTTTCTTTAATTTTTAAAAATATTTTTGGGGCGCCTGGGTGGCGCAGTCGGTTAAGCGTCCGACTTCAGCCAGGTCACGATCTCGCGGTCCGTGAGTTCGAGCCCCGCGTCAGGCTCTGGGCTGATGGCTCGGAGCCTGGAGCCTGTTTCCGATGCTGTGTCTCCCTCTCTCTCTGCCCCTCCCCCGTTCATGCTCTGTTTCTCTCTGTCCCAAAAATAAATAAAAAAAAAGTTGGAAAAAAAAATTTAAAAAAAATATATAATTTTATTTATTTTTGAGAGAGAGAGAAAGAGACAGAGCACGAGCAGGGGAGGGACAGAGAGACAGGGAGACACAATCTGAAGCAGGCTCCAAGCTCCGAGTTGTCAGCACGGAGCCCGACACAGGGCTCGAAATCGTGGACCACGAGATCATGACTGGAGCTGAAGTCAGACGTTTAACTGACTGAGCCACCCAGGCGCCCCAAGACAGTTGTTTTTAAGTGGTCATCTGCAAAGCCACCATGTGGCCCATATTTCCATAAGAAATGGCCCACTGACAGCAAAACACTATGGAGTTTGTGCTGAATCTCAGAAACAAGAAGCCATCACATGGTCTCCTCTGCATATATGATTTGCTTTCCCGGGGGACACAGACTACAGACGGGGCTAGAATTCTCCAACTGGAAATGCTGTCTCGTTTGAGAGTCCGGGGAACCTTTTCAAGCCTCTCTGACCTTTGGTTCCTGCAGATCTGCCGGTGGTGAGGCTGGCGGCGGGGAGCAGCAGGTGCGAGGGCCGCGTGGAGATCCTCTACAACGGCACCTGGGGGACCGTGTGCGACGACCTCTGGGACCTGCCGGCCGCACGGGTGGTGTGCCGGCAGCTGGGCTGCGGAATGGCACTGGCAGCCCCGAGGAGCAGTCTGTTTGGCGATGGCTCGGGCCCCATCTTCCTGGACGATGTGCGCTGCACGGGCGATGAGACCAGCCTGGGGCAGTGCATCCATCGTGGCCTGTCGGTCCATAACTGTGGTCACCACGAGGATGCCGGAGCCGTCTGCTCAGGTACCTGAACTCCCCTAGACTGGGTTCCCTCCTCTGTCAGGCAGGCCGACCCTAAAGGCTTGGGGTTCCAGGTCATGAAAATGGCTTGTCCCGGTTTGCCTGGAATTTTCCCATTTGGAGCACAGAGAGACCCATGTCTCAGGAACCCCCTCAGATTCCGCTAACCCAGGATGGTGGTCACACTTGTCTGATATCACAGCCCACTCCCCTGGCCCTAAGAAGAAGGGAGATCCTATGAGCAAAAAACAAACAAGCAAACAAACAAAAAACATGCCTGTAAAGCAGGAAGTTATACCCCTGCTCAGGATGGTTTTTCATTGTCAGGAATGATTTTTCGATGTGCATCAACATCATAAATTTCTCATGAAGGTATTTCTCAGAAAGAGCTAGATGGGAAACCTCTCCTGAGCTGCTGATTGCCCAGCTCGTGATTTTCTTGCTATTAGGGACAATTTTATGCAACCATTCAAAAAAGCTGATTGAATGTTGAAAAACCCTGCTTTGTTACCTTTTGTTACTAAATAATGCGCGTAACAAACATCTGTGACCCACCTCCCCAACCCCTCCACCCTCCACGCTCCCCCCCTCCCCCCCACCATCACAGCCCAGAGCTACTCCCGTCTCACAGTTCGGGGAGGGGAAACAAGGTTCCCAAATGGGGGAAGATACAGACAAGGTGGGAATATTTCTATCCCACCTTGTTGTTGGGTAGTTTGGGGTTTTTTGTTTTTAAATTTTTTCAATGTTTTTTTAAATTTTTGAGTGAGAGAGTGCAAGCGGGGGAGGGGCAGAGAGCGAGGGGGACAGAAGATCCAGCTGTCAGCGCAGAGCCTGATGCAGGGCTCCAACTCACCAACTGTGCAATCATGACCTGAGCTGAAGTCCGATGCTTAACAGACTGAGCCACCCAGGCGCCCCTGTTGGGTAGTTTTGTTCTGTTTTGTTCCATTTCATCTGTAGAGTGAGCATTTGGTGCTACAAAGAAGTCTTGGCATCCCTCGATGAGAACTCTGAATTAAAATGTCATGAGAGGCTCATCTGTCCTATTTTGTAGTCTCAGCTCCGAGTGGCTCTGGATGGCTCCCCCTGGAAAAGCTCAGATAGATGCTTCCAATTAGCCTCCGTAAGCCTCGGTCTCACCGGCTGAGGGAAAGGAGGTCTCAGAAGCGCAGTTGCCTTTGCCAGGATTTCCCGAACCGGCACACGGGGACAGATGTGGGTTCACGTGTCCATCGGCTGGTGTGTCCACGAGCGTTTCTGCAAGTGCGCACCTGCTGACATGAATGCCTTGCGCTTTCTCTTTCAGCTGTCGAAGCTGCCCCAGAATCAGCGGAAACAGCTCCTGCAGTTGGTAATCCTTTGACTGCTTCCTTCACCCCTTCCTAGCTATTGAGTCTTTCTAGCAGACTCCCTGAGGTTACAGCTGGGCATGTCAGGGCTGGGGTGGATTCGGCCCTGCCATGGAGGGAGATGTGGCATGCGGGGCCCGCCACTTGTCTAGTCTCTGCTTCTACAATCTGTCTAGCTTTTGGGGCGCCTGGGTGGCTCAGCTGGTTAAGCGTCCAACTTCGGCTCGGTTCATGATCTCGCAGTTCGTGGGTTCGAGCCCCACGTCGGGCTCCGTGCTGACAGCCCAGAGCCCGGAGCCTGCTTCGGATTCTGTGTCTCCCTCTCTCTCTCGGTGCCCCCCACCTCTTGCATGCACTCTCTCTCTCTCAAATAGAAATAAGCATTAAAAAAATTTTTAAATAAAATCTGTGAATCTGGGCCAGTGTGCAAGTTTGGCTCGACGAAAATAATGAGAAGTTGAGTCTGACCTATTTCCATGCTGTTGCTTAGCAATTTAATGACTCCATTCTGAAATAGATATCTGTCCTTATCTTTGCAATTATATTTCAAATGCAAAGATGGAAATGAGGGAACAAAATATCTGAAATCAGAGCTCGCTTGGAAAAGCTAGTCATTGCATTGATAAGTACTAATTTGACTTTTTCCTATGGGGCTTGGAGACAGGAATAAGAGATTACAGAGTATAGGACTTCGGGGTTCGCTACGGTAAAAACTACAGGAAAGTCCTATGAGAAATTACTTGCCGGAAGAGTTAATCCCATTCCAGTAACAACCCCGAGTCTTCCCCAGACCTGCCCATCATCAGGCTGGCGGATGGGAGCAACCGCTGTGAAGGTCGCATCGAGGTGTACCACAACGGCACGTGGGGGACCGTGTGTGATGACCTCTGGAGCATCGGCGCAGCCCGCGTTGTGTGCCGGCAGCTGGACTGCGGGGAGGGCGTCAGAGCCCTGGGGAACGGCCACTTTGGGGAAGGTGTGGGGAGCATCCTCCTGGACGACGTGCAGTGCCGGGGCAATGAGACCACACTAGGCCAGTGCCGGCACCTGGGTTTGTCCATCCACAACTGTGGCCACCATGAGGACGCCGGGGTCATCTGCTCAGGTACTCACTCCTGACTCTCTCCTGACGCTGCTGGAGCCACAGCTGTTGGGGTGGGAGAGAGGGACCTGGAAGTGAATGTGAAGAAGCTCGGGTCCCCTCGGCGTCCTCCAAACACACGCTTAGGGTCTGTTCTCAACATTGGTTTGGGGAGGCCTCTGGGCCATTCTTGGCCTCTCTTAACCTGCTGACCTACCCAGTGCTTGAAGCTACATTCACCAGTTCACTTTAGAGCCCCTGGTCTCTGCCCTCTTCAAGGACTTGCCAGATTCGCTGTTATTCACCCACTGGGGTCATTGCTTTTTCTAGTCTATGTCTTATGTTTTGAGCCTTAAAGCTGACTTTGTAGTACCGCTTTGGGGAGTTCTGTGAGCAAAACCCAGTCCCTCTCACCTGTACCCCTTGTGAAAGCATCAACACTATTTGTTTTTGGTCTCAGGGGCTTGAGATGGTCTCCTTTTCAATTTTTTTTTAATTCAGCCCACACATATATTATCTTAGGCTGCCAAACAAGTAGAATTCCAAAAGCCAATTGGATGAAATGAAAATACCCACTGCTTTAGAGCAAAGACAAGAATAATAGGATTCAGTGGACGCATCCATTTATTTTACAAATATTTGTTGGGCACGTTGCTGGAGCCAGGCAAAACTCTACATGAACACGTGGTGGTGAGGGAAGCAGACAACAACCTGCCCTTGTCGGGTGTCTGTTCCAGTGCAAGGGTTCAGGATCACTTCCGTGTTTCAACCCCAATAGGTCATTAACGACAATAAATGAACATTGACTCAGGGGTCCTAACATGTTTAATTATGTTAAGGGGCCACTGTCTTTTCATATTCAGATCTTGGCCCTGTGTTTTCAACGAGTGAGTTTAGTGAAAATGAGCAAATCCATGTTAAGAACATGAGGTCAGAATTAGGAAGGCTCTTACTACTTTGCACCCCTAGGAAATATTCGCTCTTCACGACATTGGAGAAACAACCTTTCTGACCCACGCGGGGAGGTTCTACTGTCCTCGCAGCCAACGGATGGTTCTCACCTCGACCTTCCTGCAGCCCACCTCCACTTCAGTCTTACCAAGAGGCTTTTCTCGTCTTCAGTTTCACATTTCAGAAGCCGTTTTTGTATCTAATTTCAGTCTATCCGAGGCATAAATGTTTTTGGGAAAAAGATGTCTTCTAAATGTTCTGTTTGTGGGTGGGATCTTTGTTCAGATTTTACCTCATTGTGTTCTGTTTTTGTTTTACAGTTTCAGCATCAGCCACAGAAATGACCACTTCACCTGGTAATTTTCTTTTCTTGCTTGCCTTATGTACCTCATAGATGGCTAGATGGCCTCACATACCGTTAGGGTTAAAGTTTATGCATCACCAGAAACGAAATATCAAGTTCCTATCACACTGCCATAAGGTGCTCACATATTCACCGAATGCTTCGTAAACCAGGCAGACGGTGCTTACGTACCTTTCATAGGTATGTAGGACGCCGTATGCCTGGTTTGTTCCCTTGGCTCTTGGTATAACGGCAGGTCTCTGAGGTCAAGTTATAGTGAATTGAGCCTCTTTAGATTCACACACTGGGAATTCAGTGAGTTCATTTTTTTTTAAATTTTTTTATGTTTATTCACTTTTGAAAGACAGCAAGAGACAGAGCACAAGCAGGGGTGGGGTGGAGAGAGAGGGGGACACAGAATCTGAAGCAGGCTCCAGGCTCCGAGCTGTCAGCACAGAGCCCGACGCGGGGCTCGAACCCACGAACCATGAGATCATGACCTGAGCCGAAGTCGGATGCTCAACCGACTGAGCCACCCAGGTGCCCCACATTTTTTAACAGCATGGGACTTCAGGCATCGTGGGTACAGCTATCCCTGCGATCTGCATTTTCAGAAAATAACAGAGGGCCACAACTCTCATATGTTTCAGAATGTCGTACACCAATCCAGTCATATGCAAATTTAAAAAATAATTTCCATGGCTAAATAAGTTGAGGAAATGCCATATCCCTCTCTTGAAGATTCCTAGTCTGTTAGCCCACTAAAGTCTCTGACAAGTCCTGTAGTTAAAGATCTTTTTTAAAAGTTGGCTTGACCCAGTGTTTCTCAACTTTTTTTGACCACTGAAACCTTATGAGTAGAAATGCAGCATCACAGAATTTGGAGCCCAAGAATCTGGCCCTCTGTTCTGGCTCTAGCCTTAACCAATTGGGTGACAGTGGGCCAGCCCCCTTATCTCCCAGGGCTTCCGTTTCTTCTTCTGTAGAACAGGAGGAGGAAGCTTGTCCCGGGGATTGGGTGGCAGACACTGGTGGAGGCACATAGTGACAGGAGCTTGGTCGTCACGCTCCGAAGGAATGTGTGTGCTACCATCTGCTGAGTCTGGGCTGGCTCTCTAATTTAAGCAACACATGTGTCTTTTTGTAAACTTCCCTGTTGGGGACTTTGGGGATCATTCTACGGCTTGCGCTGGTCAAGATAGGCTAAGGAAATTCAAGAAATACCATCTCAAAACAAACCAATTCACTCAAGTTTTCTTTGATGATAAACAATCACAAAAGTAGCTCATGGTCTGTATCTCCTAAATCTCAGAGTCCTCTGCCAGGCTTGGTAGAAACTGACCTCGAAGAAAATCAGACAATGAAATCAACTTCTCTCTTTGTTGGATCTGTGAGAATCAGCTGTGAGGTCTCTCGGGAAGGGTCAAGTTCAATATGGCACCATCTCAGTATAGCATTTTTTTTCAAGATTTGGAAGAAACCTTAGAGACTGTTCAGAGCTGAAATCACAAACAAGCAGGCTGTGGGCCAGTTCTGACCCAGGGAGGGGTTCTGATTCAGACAACAGAATTTTGCTTATGCAATGTTTACTTTTCTTTTAATACCACCTTTTTAAAATGGGCAATTTCATATAAAAGTCCAAGTTCAAGCTTTTATGAAAAACCCAGAGGAGAGGAAGTGCTAGCATGAATTTTGGCAAGGCATCAATTGTCCAGAGTTGAGCAGGAAAGGGACCCCTTTACGGGGGCAACGCTGTCTGGTTTCTTCGTGGCCTGTGCCAATTATTTCTGGGCCTAGAGGTCATCTCCAGTTTAGTTGCTTGGTGCCTCTAGAACTTCAATATGTGTATAAATCACCTAGAGATCTTTTAAAATGAGATTCTGATTCGGTAGTTCTGGGGTGGGTCCTGAGGGTGTTTCAAACAAGATGATGCAGATGCTACTGGTCTGTGTATTAGCCCTTCAAAGTCACGTGCTTGGTTATACAAAGAGCAGCAACTAGAAGCCAGGTCTCTTGAGTCCCAGACCTAAGTACCACCTTCCTCATTATTTATTCCCCTTAACTTAGTACACAAGTAATAGGGAAATCAAATAGGACAGAGCATAATCAAATATGAGCACGGCTGGGGCATAATTTGTAAACAGGGTGACTTTTTAAAATTATTTACCAATAAACTTGATTGACAAGGATGATATCTAATTAAAACGTCCTTAAATTGTGCTTGTTTTGACAGTTCCTACCTCCGTTTCAGCCACCGATTCGGCCCTTGTAACTGGTAACAAGTTTTCTGCTGATTTGTCCTGTCACTGCCTTTAGGGAATATCGCTGTGTCGACATTCTACTTAGATAGGACACTTTTAGTGTTTTGCAGGGGTCACTTGGCTGAATTAACCCCTTGGAAAATCGACTAGAATCCAGAAATAGACAAAAAGGGCCTCCACACAGCCAAGTTTAGGTCCCAACATTCAAGCTCAAGTAAAGTGTTTGAGTACACATGGGGGTGTCCACTAAACCTGTTGTTCTTACTACACACACACACACACACACACACACACACCTGACTATCTGGTCTCCCCACTGTGTATTATAAGAAACAACAAACTGGGGAGGGGACCGGGGATGGGGAGGGAGAAGAGATGATTATAGAACAGCCACAGCCGCAATTGCAGGAAATGCCAACAGACAGTCTGACGGCCAGAGAAGTGTTCAGAAACCCATTAAATGTCACTAGACTTGCTCAATGTCCCAATACGGAGCGCAAATGCCCACTAACTTCAGCATCCTTTGACACACCTCTGTATGACAAGCCTGAACAACAGTGGTTTCTTCCTCATGAGCCTGAATCGTGCAGGTTAGAATATGACAAATGTCTTCTGTTTAGAAGGACAGGACAGGGAACTGTGCTTCATTTCAGTAAAGTTTTCCTTTATAACAGCTCACGTGTTTTACTTTGGGTGCATCAACTTTTATTCAGGAGGTTGGGAAATGACTAGTCCCCACACTTGAGTTGTACCAACAACAAAACCAGGGCAATGAGATCATAGGAAAGGTGGAACTGTGCACAATCGGAAAACGCATAAAATCTTTCCGTTGGCTGGCTTTCCTGTTTGTGTTCCATATTTAGGCGCAATTTCTACTTCAGCAGAAGCGACGTCTTCACCTGGTAATGCCCTCTGCCCCCTGCAAATGTAGGCAGATGGGGCAGCAAGACTGCCTGGGCCACGTCACCAGGGCCAATGCCAGGACACCTTGGTGGGGGAGTGAGGGAGGCGTAAGGTGGTCACTGTCTTTGAGCAGCGTGCTCAGTGTGGGCCAGACCCTGTGCCAGGCATGAGGTGGTGGTGCCTCTTGGGGAGACAGAGAGGGGACCTCTCTGGCCAGGTGAGATCACTTGTCACAGGTTCTCAGAGCATCACATATTTCTCCTTCATAGCGCTTGTCACAGCAGCAATTTTACCGAGCAGGAGTCCCATCTAGTTTTCTTTATTGTTTCTCTCCAGCACCTAGCACAGTGCCTGCCACAGCATAGGTGGATGAATCAAAATTTGTTGATTAAATAAACGAAGTCCATGATCGCTATGCTCCAGGGACAGAGAGAAGGAAACAGGTTAACTGTAAAACAATTATTTTTGCCATTTGGCAGGTTTTGACCAACTGCCTTTTCTTCTTCCCAGGATCTTTTAGTATTACTGTAACCACCTTAACAGGTAATGCTGATGTTATTTTGGGTCCTATCCACCTTACTAGCTATAAATAATCTTATGTGATTTTCCAGGGAGCTCACTACACAACTGTGTATGTCCTGATCAAATTATCTTATTCTTTGGAGTTTTTTTTTTTTTAATTTTAATGTTCATTTATTTTTGAGAGAGAGAAACAGAGCACGAGCATGGGGGGGGGGGGCAAAGAGAGAGGGAGACACAGAACCCGAAGCAGGCTTCAGGCTCTGAGCTGTCAGCACAGAGCCTGATGCGGGGCTTGAACTCACAGACCACGAGATCATGACCTAAGCTGAAGTCAGATGCTTAACTGACTGAGCCGCCCAGGCATCCCTCATTCTTTAGTTTTTAAGTACGTTTATATTGACCTGACTCACATAGGCCACCTCTATATTCCCTGATGGTGAATGAATTCTGGGCAGCCCAGCTAACTGCATGGACCAATGGATAGATTAGTTCAGCCAATTCAGCCAAACTCAAAATAAGTCATGCACTGGACTGACTGGCGGTCTAATGTCAACTGTCCATGGCGAGAGTTTCTCCTGGAGACCAACCGCAAAGTGGGTATTGCAAGAATGGTGGGGAGTTCAGCCATGGCTTTGACTGATCCCCCTTAGACATTCATCCAACATTCAGGGAGGGTAAACTTGTGTCAGGCTCTGTGCCAAGGTCCTAAGGGATAGAGAGTTGACCAAGGTAACAAGTAACACCCCCCTTGTGCAATAGATCTTGAGTGATGCTGGTTGCAATTATTGAGGAGCTCCTGGTGTGACTTTGGGTTTAACAATTTTACATATAGAGTGTTAAAGGTTTATTTGTGGGGGGCACAATAAAGAGGGTGCTCTCCCCTACTCTAGGTGCTAAAGCAATTAAATAAAACACCAGAGTTAACACCAAAAATGGCCTTTTTTACTGAGGGCAACTCTTAATACAAGAGGCAAATGGACTTAGACTGAAGTCTAGGTCTTGGGACAGCCCCCCTGGAGAAAGTTCCGGTCTATAGAGGTCCCCCTTTCCTGTGTCACTACCTTCCAACCATTTGAGGAGAGGACGGAGGACCAGGCAAAGAAAGCCCTCCATTTGAAGAAGCTTTGTTAGATTAGCCTATATCGGGAGAAATTTGGACCAATGGTTGTTGTCCCCTGAGCAGGTAACGTCCACCTTCTCCAAGGGGAGGAGTAAAGGGTGGGCCAAAGGAATGGAGATCCAATGAGTAGAAGGGGGCCTAGAGGCAATGGCGGATCTAGAAATGCCCTGCCATTGCCTCTGTCTGAAAAGCAGGAAGACAAGTCAGGCCAGTCATACTGATTACAACGGCCTCCTTTATGTGTGCTGTGTCTTAGGAACACATATGCCTGATACGGCTGTCATATTGTTTGTTATTTTTGTTGACTTGCAGCTTCAGTCGCAACCACCGTGACCTCCACACCAGGTAAAACACTGTCTCCTGCCCCACTAAGTGCCTCTTCTTGGGGTTCCGTTCATTGGACTAGGTTGTTCCATGGAAATTTAGGACACTGGTTTTAGGTTTCTTCTCTTTTTCTACAGATACCTCTTCAACCTCAGTGGAAGTGACCTCTCCACCTGGTAAAGTCTCTCTCGTTGTGCTGTTTAAATTAACAAGACCAGCTTCTGACTTGCCTTGTTCTGTTTAGAAAACGAGCTCACGTCATGACCACTTTGACCACAAAGTAAACTGAATGAAAAGACACACTGAAGTGTCCTTTTTCTCCCGGTTTCAAATGTCCTATTCTCTCTGTCCATATACAGATATATCTTCAGCCTCCACAGAAGTGGACCCGCCCTCTGGTAATGTTTTCTGCCTGTCACATTTCTTAAGTTAAATGTGACCAACTCTCCTTCTTTCTGTTGGACAAATGAACCTGTGTACTGAATATTTTGCCCGTGGTATAAGCCCCCAAGTCCCAGCTTCGTGTTCGGTTCATACATCCGTAGACACAGAGTGGTCCCTACACTGGGGAACGCCCTCTCATTGTCGCCCTGGCCCATGGGAGGCAAGGGCGGGGGCTCCACACTCCACTTGCTCGGTGGTGTGTGTTGTGTTACAGGTGAGGCTTTGACCCACCCGGCACACGCAAATGCGAGACAACTGGACTGTGATCGTGTTGGCTCTCCCCGTACACAATTACACTTTCTACCACACTGTTGTTCCAACCAAAACATTCTATTTTCTTTTCACTCTTCTTTGGTTGCAGACACAAGTCCCACTCGGGAAGAGGAGACCTCTTCACCAGGTACGCTCTCTGCTCTTTGCGGCAGCCCTAGTGAATGACTTCCTGAGAAACCCCAGCCCAGCAGGACTTACACACCCAGAGGAAACACTTCCTGTTTTTCCCAGGAGAGGTCGGGGAGATGGGGGGATGGGGGTGGTAGGGAAGCTCCAGACCGCTACCCCAAAAGTGGCTCTGATTCCGAACACGGTGAAGGCAGATGTGAGGACGGGATGACTAGGATAAAAGGGCGTCAAGGGTCAACCCTGGAGGATACCTTAGAGATGACCCACGGCAGCAAACCTCAAATGTTGACGTGCACGTGAGTGGCCTGAAGAACTTGTTAAAACGCAGATTCGGATTCAGTGGCTCCAGGGTGGAGTCTGGATTCTGCATTTCTCAGGGGCTCCCAGACGATGCTGCCGATGCTGCCGGTCGGTCGGTCAGCGACCGCCCTCGAGGAGTAAAATGCTAAACCACTACTCTCGCTTTGGAGGAAAAGGAGGCCCTGAGAAGGAGGACACTTGCCACTGTCCTAGCTCAGGCAGCCATAACTGAATACCACAGACTGTGCGGCTTAAACAGCAAAGACTTACTTCCCCCAGTTCTAGAAGTCCTAGATCAAGGTGCCGGCAGGGTCGGCGTCTGGTGAGGGTCTTCCCTTGGGTTGAAGATGGCTACCTTCTCGCTGTGCGCTCACAGGGCCTTCCCTTCCCCAGTGTGTGCTCCCTGAGGGGGAGAGAGACAGAGAGAGAGGGAGAGGATGGGAACTCTGATGTGTCTTCTTATAAGGACGCTAATCCTATCAGATCAGGGCCTCCCCTTATGACCTCACTTAACCTTGACTACTTCCTCAGTGGCCCCATCTCCAAATACAGCTACACTGGGGGTTAGGGCTTTGACATGTGAATTTTGAGGGGACATAACTGAGTCCACAGCAGTCACTGAGCAAGCTGGGGATCCCAGCTCCCAGCCAAGGTCCTTCCTGCTCCCAGTCTTTGCCGATGAATCTGCCTGTGTGACTCCATTCGATCCGTCTGACGCTGACCTCCTGAGTAGCAAGGCCTATCGCTTTCTTTTGTTCTATTTCCTTTCTTTTCAAGTCCTGGTTACTTTGAAGGCATAATGGTGCAAAAGGCAATGAAGCCAAGTTTAGGACTTCCCTCTCGCTTCCACTTAGGGAGAGTTCTCCCTGCCTCCTTCCATCCCTCCCTTCCTCACTTCCTCCTTTTCCTGCCCTCATCATGACCTCACTTTTGGCAGAAGAGTCCTTCACTCATACTTCTCACTGACTCTTGACCTCACATGAGATGAGTTTTTCTTTGCAGACCCGGTTTCACGGGAACTGGGCTGCTTTTCATGCAGATTAAGTGGCATCACACATCTTTACAAAAGCGTGACAGCACAATCACTTCCTGCCCCTGGGAGTGTGAGGGCAGATGTGGTAACCATCAGACCATTCCCTTCCTTCCCCCTCATCCCCCTTCACCCCAGAGCAGGCAGAGTGAATGCGACTCCCACATTTCATGCTCCCGGAAGGCAGAGTGCTGTGGAAAGGGTTATGCTTTGGGGCCTCCGAGGTCAGAACTGAGGATGCCCCGGTCATGTCATACAAGCCCTCTGGGTCTTAACTTCCTCATCTCTGATACACTGATGATACTTCCCTGGAGCAGCTGCTGTAGGGATTTGAGGTGTGAATTATAGGACACATCCTGGAAGCTCTAAATGGGATTTATTCATCTGTCCTGCAAAATGCCAACCGCTCATATATCATTTCACTCCCGGATGTGTGAGTCCACAAGATAAATAAGCAGGTGGATTGTATTATATACAGCTTATGGATCAGGCTTATTTTCATAAGCTTGCAGTCCACTGCATAAAATTTCAACGACATCCAATCTTAATGCTTTCTTTTCACCGGAAAAAAATCTCTCTTTTTTGTTTCGGCAGCCATACATCTGATTTCAACAAAAGCGACATCATCACCTGGTAAAGCTCATATGCCTGTTGCTAGATTAACTCTTCATCTCATAATTATTTATACAACCATATTCTATCATAAAATCCATTGTTACTTTTCCTACCTTGCTTTCCTCTGTATATTTTCATATGGAATTACACCTCTCAAATATTATTTTTCTGGTTTTTTAATATTTTTTAAGTTTATTTATTTTTGTGAGAGAGAGAGAGAGAGAGAGAGTGAGAGGAGCAGGGGCAGAGAGAGAGGGGGACAGAGCATCTGAAGCGGGTCCCACATTGACAGCGGAGAGCCCGATGTGAATGAACCATGGGGTTCAAAATCATGAACTGTGAGATCATGACCTGAGCCACTTAACTGACTGAGCCACCCAGGAGCCCTGATCTTTCTCTTATCAAAAAACATTTCTGAGAAATCTGATGGGTTTTCTCCATTTCATTTTCAGCCCCTATAAACATTTTTCCTACAAAATCTAATACTTTTATATTTTTCCTATAAAAATTTAGTATATTTATAAGGCTTCTTTTGTGACCATTCAGCAAATTATTTTCCTTTTGGAGAATAAGCACCACTTGTTACATTTTGATAAAAAAAATAAAACTTGGTGGATGGTATTTCTGCACCTAAACCTAAGCAGAAACTCAAACAAAACTATTAGTCTCTGAACCTCCAGAAAATGTGTGGGTCTTTTTCAGCTTTGAATATAAGTATGTGACTTTGAGGATATGTGTTTTTTTTAAGCTCAGGTTTTCTTTTTTTACAGTTACAATTTCAACTGGTGAAGACATGATCCCTTTGCCTGGTAATTTTTGTTTGTTCCTAAGCACTTAAATTATCAAATCATTATCAGTACTGTTAGGATCATAATTCTTTTTTTTTTTTTCAAAGTTCCTGCTCCTTACAGAAACCTTTTATGAGTCATAGACATATATGTGTATGTAAATATATATGCATATGTAAGTATATATGCAAATGTCTATGTCTATGTCTATGTCTATGTCTACACATACCTTTGTGCGGCAGGAGCCCCAAATTCACCTCCTGAGGCCTGACCCAAAAGATACTTGCCTTTATTCATAGTTCAGCCAAGCATGGTTATCTTGCTCCAGTATCACAGCAACCAATTGCATAAGGAGAGAGCAACTATCCTAAACTAGGACACTGCAGTCACAGAGAAACCACAGCCAGTGGTATTTATTAGCATTCACTAAGCATCTTCTACGGGCCAAACAGAGCAGGAAGTTGGAAAACAGTTGCTAGCAACCCCTCTTATATGAAGACAAATCATTTTACACACATCTATGGGTATGGAACCACTAACACTCTAGATTTTTAAAATTACTTTTACTTCTTTAAGTCACCTTTTTTTGACCTATAATGATACACAGTAAGTTGCAAACATCTATGAGGTTTTTCTAACGTATACAACTATGTAACCACCACCACCACCACCACCACCACCGGAATCAAGATCTAGAACATTCCCATCACCCCCAAAAGTTCCTTCATGTCCCTTTGCAGCAAATCCCCCAGGCGACCGACCGCTGGTCTCCTTTCTGCCACTGTAGGTCAGATTTGTTTTTCTAGAATCGCATATCAATGGGATCAAATAATACGTGCTCTTCTGCGTCTGCTTTCTTTTGCTTAACAAATTGTTTTTGAGATTTGTCTATATGGTTCCTTACATTGGCATTTCGTTCCTTTTTATTGCTTAGTAATATTCCACTGTGTGGGTAGTCAGCAATTTATTCATTCCCCTCTCCCGCTGGTGGACATGTGTGGATGGTGGAGAATTCTGCTACGCACAAATCTTCCGACGCACATCTGTTTCCTTTATCTTGAGCAAACACCTGCAAGTGGAACAGCCAGGCCACACAATACACTTTGTGCAGTTCAAGGGTTGGCTTTTATTCATCCAGAGTAAAAGGAATTTCACTGGACAGATGTTGTTTGCTAAGCCACAGCAGTGCCTCAATAATTTTACTCCAAAGATTTGAGGGGTTTGCCATTTTGTTTTCTTTGGGGTCTTGGTACTTTTGTGTGACGATTACATTCTCACGTGTCTGGGCAACTAGGCTGACAATATCCGCCATTGTCTGCGGCCTTCAGTTAATTCAGGTTTGACTTTTCTATGAGAGAGTGCAGGGGGTGGGGGGACAGGAAGGAGGGAGCGAGAGACAGAAGGCAGCACCGCCTGGCATGGTGAAGCTCCCCGCAGTGTCATCTCTTCCACTGCAAATGACATGCACGGAGCAACAGAGGGCAGCTGTCACACCTGTCACCCCCGCGACCCCCTGTTTCGCTCTCTCTCTCCTCCCGCAGACCCTCCCCTGCGCCTGGCGGGCGGGCGCAGCCGCTGCGAGGGCCGGGTCGAGGTCCGCCACCAGGGCGTGTGGGGCACGGTGTGCGACGACCACTGGGACATCAGGGACGCCCGCGTCGTGTGTCGCCTGCTGCCCTGCGGCCCCGCGCTCGCCGCCCCGGGGCGCGGCCGCTTCGGCCCGGGCTCGGGGCCCATCCTGCTGGACGACGTGCGCTGCGCGGGCACCGAGGACACGCTGGGCCGCTGCGGCCACTCGGGCTGGACGCGCCACAACTGTCGCCACCGGGAGGACGCGGGCGTGGTCTGCGCAGGTGCCGCAGCGCGTCGGCGATCGGGGCTGTCCCCGGGGCTCCGTCCTCTTCCTCCGCCTGCGTTCCTAAGGCCAAGGCCCCAGCTGCTGGGATAGCAAGGGCGCATGTGAGGGCACAGTCGTAGGTGGACACCCTTCTTCACCCTGACCTGGCCGTCAGAAGTCAGAATGTCGGCCGGCATGTCCCTCTCACCCAAGATTTGGCCTCTGCCTTTCCTGTAGTACTTTTTATTACCACCCGATACCCCTCTTGGCATTCTGGCCTCCATAGCTGGACCCTGTTTGGGGTGGAGTAGTAGTTTCTTACATTTGTCCTACATTTACCCGGGGAAATCTCAGAGAGTTACGGAATTCTCAGATTTGGTGAACAAGTCCGAGCCCCCTTTGTCTGTTCCATCCTTAAGTTTTTTAACAGGCAAACCAAAGAATCACTCTATTGCTCTTATCTTTATGTGGGAGTTACTCTTGTTTTGCGCAGAAATGGATCACAAATAGAAAAACTATCAGAGTCCCCCTGAGACTAACAGTCCCGCAGAGAGCCATAGAGTATGAGTCCCCTGGGGTCTTGGGATCCTATCTTCCAGACCCTCACTTTCATTGTGTCTGCTCACAGTTCCAGCCATGCCTCCTGCTGTCGGCGGACCCACTGGCAAGGGTAATTCGCTTTCCATTCTTGGATCATACACCAGGGTTGATTGGGTACAGCTACCGAAGGATCAAAGGTCTGGGGCCAAAAGTATCAGAAGGGGTTGAGTGAATCTGGCCAGCCATGCTTCCTGGCCAGGACCCTAGCCACAGGTGACTGTCCCGCCTTGCTTCTGTGCTGGGGAGGCCTTCGATGGCTATGAACTGCCTACTTCCCGGCCTGAGATTCCGAGCATGTCCTGTGCATGGGAAGGGACACCAGCCCGAATTCACTCATGTGATGGTGTTTCTAATCTGCAAAGCCCTGTATTTACTATTCTCTTGGTGTTGATGACACCCGTACTCTCAACGCTTCTTCACGCACACCGGGATCCCTCCCTCCTGCTCCATCGGGAGGTTCTGGGCCCTCTTTCCCTTCCCATTGCTTGGAGTACCCTCAAGCCATGGTGCTCCAGCTTCCGTAGCTCAACAGAATGAGCCCATTTCCCGGCACTGCATGTTCTACTGCTGCCTATACCCTCCTCCTCCATATTGCACGGCTGACGTTTGCTTCTCACCAGGCCTGGCTGCCTCTGCTGTACCCAAAGACAACGGTAAGCCCTCCCCTCTAAACTGCGGGAAGGCGGAACTAAGACAGCAGTTGTCCCCGGGAGAGAGAACGGGTTTTGAGGGGGCACCAGCTTCTGTCTCCACCGAGATCTCTCACATGTCTATCTACTCGCCGGGCTTCAGGAGGCTGGGGAAGAAGCCTCTTAACACCTATGCTCCCTCCCTCTTTGCTCCCACGCCCTTGCCTCAAATAGATGTACATTCAGCCTCGGGTGTCCGCAACACGGGAAAGGGGCCGTTCTCTAAATCTATAGACGAGGCTCTGACTCCTGGCGCGTGGGACGTGTGCTGTGTGTATAAGACTCCCATGATATGGTGTGACTTTTTGGAAAAGAGAGGATATAAATAAAATCAGCGGAAGTCAAGTCAAGGGTGGGGGGTGATGGGAGCTGAGGCAGCCCCCGGGCGCAAAGTACTGTCCATGCTTTATAAAGTAAGCACGCACCCATGTCCCGGACCGACACGCCCAGTGTACCAAATCGTCTTTGTGAGCTTCTCCCCATGCTCCTCCTCCTGCAGCCTGGCTCTCCTGCTTGCCTCACCTCTTCCGAGTCACCATTGACCGAGGTTATCTCCGGAGGCTGGGCTACTCCTCCTGGGACATCCACTTAAATGATGAGCTGTGTCGTCCCCACGTCACAGGGCGCTATCTGATCTTCAACATTCCCTATGGTCACTGTGGCACCGTCAGACAGGTAAGAAACTGACGGGGTGGTGGTACCCTTCTGTGGACGGAGGCCAAGGAGAGAGATCTGGAAAGTTCAACCACCTGTTAAAAACCTGGCAGGGCCAGAAGAAAGGCACGGCCATGATTTTGTTTCTGAATTCAGTGAGACCTGGAGCACTCACTAATTTGTCTGAAATTTTCCTTCCTTTTGGGAATTTAGAGTACGTACTGAATTTGGAATACACAGTAATAAGTGCTGAGTGCTGATGGACTGATGGCTGGGTAAATAGACAGATGGGTGAATGAATAGATGGATGGATGATGGGTGCTGTTCTTTTAGCTCCAAAGCTGAGCATTTTCCACAACTTGCTTCTTTATTCACCGTTAGTGCACACCTACTATGTGCACGCTATGGCGCTGGGCATGGGAGAGGACAAATGATCTGACAGCTGCGTTCTAACCAGACAGCTAGCTGTATTCCCCAATCAAGAAAGCATAGACATTTGGGTATAATGAAATGTGTATGTCTGTCTCATTTTCCTTAACCACCAGCTTATTTCACGAGACAATGTCACTGAAGTTAAGGAAACAAGCGAAGAGTGCGTAACTACAAAATCGCACTTTTCTCAGCATACTTAACAATGTACCATCAATGTACCACGTTACACAGCATGGTCTCCATGCTATTCCTCTCTTCCTTTGTATCAGTATTTAGACACACAGAACAGCAAACATTTGGCATTGTTGGAGGTTTGATTCATCCAATAGCCTGCATGACGCCAAGTGACCGCTTCACTCCATACTTCACATTTTGTCTAGTTGGTTGTGCAGACCCATGGTCGTCCTTATCCTTTTTGCTCTGAACCTTCTAGTTTTGTTTTGTTTTTTTTTTTTTAATTTTTTTTTCAACGTTTATTTATTTTTGGGACAGAGAGAGACAGAGCATGAACGGGGGAGGGGCAGAGAGAGAGGGAGACACAGAATCAGAAACAGGCTCCAGGCTCTGAGCCATCAGCCCAGAGCCGGACGCAGGGCTCAAACTCACGGACCGCGAGATCGTGACCTGGCTGAAGTCGGACGCTTAACCGACTGTGCCACCCAGGCGCCCCTGAACCTTCTAGTTTTTACCTCAGAGGTTTCTGCCCCAGGGGCCGTGCCGGAAGCCCCCCCGTGTCTGCGCGGCAGGCACCCCGGAAGCTTCTAGGCCATCAGGGAGAACCCTGGCAGTGTCCTCTGTGGCCCCGGCTGGCCTAGCTCCTACAGCACTGGGGCCAGAGGACACCGCAGGTCAGGAACCACTTGGGGTGATGGCCAGTCCCAGACCACCCACGGCGAAAACACTGCCACAGGAAGGTCCTGTGTGTGACTGCAGAGTCAGGGAATAAGCAAACCTTCTAGGTGCTGAGGACACAGCGGCCAGCGAGACGGGGGCCGGGCTCCACAGCTCTCACATTCGAGAAGGAGGCACTGCACAAACGCACATATGAGAATCATTTCACAGACCTTAAGATGGCAAAACAAGGAAGAGAATAGGAGATGATGTGGGGTGGAAGGAAGGCCACTTCGAATAGGGTGGCCAAGGAGCCGAGGCCTGAATAAGGAGACGGAGCCAGGTAAAGGAACAGGGGGCGTGCTCCGTGCAGGGGGGCTAGTGATGAGGCCCCCTGGGCAGCAGCAAACTTGGAGGGCTTGAGGAAGAGACTCGAGGAGTCAGCACCGGGAAGCCCAAGGTCAGGTTGGAAGGGGCAGGACCATGCAGTAATGGAGTTTAGCTTTTCCTCTAAGCTGTGCATGTGCATCAGGTCAAGGGACAAGGGAGACGCTGTTTCTTTGGGGCACAAAGAAAAAAATGTCTATTTTTATGGATAAAGTGTGCAGAACGTGAAGAGTGTCTTTGTTGTATTAAAATGTCATAATGGAGGCTGGGAAGGGGCAGGGGGATCAGTAGGAAAGGAAAGGTCTAAAAAGGTGGGGGGCACCTGGGTGGCTCAGTCGGTTGAGCGTCTGACTTTGGCTCAGGTCACCATCTCACGGTTTGTGAGTTCGAGCCCCACGTAGGGCTCTGTGCTGACAGCTCAGAGCCTGGAGCCTACCTCGGGTTCTGTGACTCCCTCTCTCTCTGCCCCTCCCTCACTCACGCTCTGTCTCTTAAAAAATGAATAAACGTTAAAAAAAAAATTTTTTTTAAATAAATAAATAGAAAGGCAGACCTGGTCTGAGCTGACGGGGCGGTCCTTGGAGGGTTCCCAGGCGGACGTCAAGGGTCTGAGTCACACACGCAGAGGCTTCCTGCAATCCACGTCGCTGGGCGGGCTGAGTCTCTGGACGGCACACAGGGCTGTGGGGAGGAGGCTGCCGGAGGCGACGGCACCTCACACAGTAGTCTTCAGCACCCCCTTAGCCCTTCAAGTCCTGCTGGATTTGAAGGACAAGGCTGAGACTCAAGGCGAGCAGGGCCAGGCCCCCAGCTCATAAGGAGCCAGAACCCCTCTGGGGCCAAGAGAAGAGAGGGGCTGGAAGAGAGGAGAAAAGCACAGTGGGCTATGGTCCGTGCCTGGCTGAGAATACCCAGGCTGAGGTGGGGGCACGTGTGCAGGAATTGGGTGGAGAGAGCGCCGGGCAGCCAGCGTGGACCCCCTGCCCCGCCTCATACCAGCACAGCTCGGCCCTCACAAGAGGGAAGAAGGGAGGGCAGGCTCACACACCGGGGCTCCTTGCGTGCTCCCTGAAGTGCTATGTCACTCCGCCGTGGCACTAGGTACCACAGGAGGCAGCCCCAAGGCCCCCTGCCTCCAGCTCGCCGGCCGACTGGCACCCAGCAGGTGTGTGGAGAGGCCTCTGCCGGTGTAGGAAGGTGCTTGTCAGGGAGCCAGGAGCACTGGCCAGAACCTCCCCTCTTGTCCTCCCAGGAAAGTCTTGGCTCCCTCAGCTACTCCAACTCCATCAGAAGCCGAACACGGGGCCACCCTGGCCGAGTCATCGTGCGGCACAAGGTGCCTCAGCTGAAGTTCACCTGCAGGGTGGATGGCCCATCTGCAGTTGACATCAGTCCCAGGGCTGACGTCCCAAGGGAGAGCGTCGGCTATGATGTGTCCATATCCTTCCTCGAGTCGCCCATCAGCCTGGGGCCACACTATGCCAGCCAGAGGAAAGCGGTCTTCCTCCAGGTCACACTCCAGAGCCCCGACCCCAGCCTGAGGCTCTTTGTGGATACCTGTGTGGCTTCTCCAGATCCCCGTGATTTTACGACTGTCAAGTACGATTTGATCCGGCACGGGTAAGGAACATAGAAGGCCTTCTAGGGTTGACTGTTATATTCAGGTGGCATTCCTGTGGCTTCTCTGGTAGATCTAAGTCGTAACATGGTGCAAGATAGTCCTCGTTAAGCCCCAGAGGTAGAGTCGGGCCCCTACTGTCCCTCTGATCTCAGCTGGAGACAAATAGTTATAGGAAGCCTGGACAACGTCCCTTGAATCCCCAAAGAGTCTTGGGCAAAGGCCCTGCTGTCCTGGACTCTGCTGTCCCATCTCACCCTTTCATACCTGTGCCTCCCTTCCCTCTGTGTTTTATGACTTTGTTACACTCCCTATTTGTGGTTCAGGCTCTCAGGCATCTGATCTACCCTGATGGGCTGGCACGTCTTCTCAGCCTAAACTCTTATAGTGGTGAGATTCACTATGGCTGTTTTGATTAAGCAACAAATTGCCAAGTTAGAACTTGGGTATGTTGTTTGCCTTCATAGCTCCCTTGCCCCCTAACAGGAGCAAACACTTAGAGATGGGCCATTGGTGACCGGTGCAAGACAACAAAACCCTATCACTTACTGGTGGCAGCTTCAAAGTGGTGAGAGCCACATGGGACGCATCATCATGGTACCTGTTTCCAAAAGACAGGGGGAGGGGCAAGACGTAGCACTGTGCACGGGTGGCATGACCTATAGCATGGGAGGTGCACAGGTGTGGCATTGAACCGCACTGGGTCTCGGAGTGAGAAAGTTCTTCCCTTTCCATTCTCTTTACAAATAGACCAAGGAGAGAGACACAGTTTGGTGCCAGAATTTTAACAGCCGACATTCTCCCAATTCTGCTTGTTTAGGTTTAAGATGCTCTTCTGTTTCTAATTTCCTAAGGTGGATTCTACATCTTTCTTCATTTCCAACACGTGCATTTGATTTATTTGATTTTGGTGAATTGTATATTCATTTTCACTTAGTTCGAAATATTCTTTTTTTTTTTTTAATTTTTTTTTTCAACGTTTATTTATTTTTGGGACAGAGAGAGACAGAGCATGAACGGGGGAGGGGCAGAGAGAGAGGGAGACACAGAATGTGAAACAGGCTCCAGGCTCTGAGCCATCAGCCCAGAGCCCGACGCGGGGCTCGAACTCACGGACCGCGAGATCGTGACCTGGCTGAAGTCGGACGCTTAACTGACTGCGCCACCCAGGCGCCCCAGTTCGAAATATTCTTTACATTTCTCTGGAGACTTTTTCTTTTACCTCCGGGTTACTTTGAAGTGTGTTGTTTGATTTCCAAATAGGAGTTCTCCAGCAACCTTTCTGTTTTTGATTTCTAGTTCCGTTCCATTGTGACCTGAAGATACATTTTGTGTGATTTCTTTTCTTTAAATTTGCTAAGGTGTGGGTTATGGTCCAGAATGTGGTCTATCTCGGTGAATATTCCATGCAGGCTTGAGAAGAGTTGTGTTCTGCTGGTGTTGGATGTAGTGGTCTGGAGATGGCTGTTAGTCTAGCTGACTGATGGGGCTTTTTAGGTCATCTAAATCCTTCCTGATTTTCTGCCTGCTGGTTCTGTCAATTACAGACAGAGGGCTGTTAGAGTGTCCAGCCATCACCGTGGATTTGTAGATTTCTCTTTGCAGTTCTATTAGTTTTTGTCTCACGCATTTTGATGCTCCGTTGCTACATGTATACTCATTAAGGGTTGTTGTGTCTTTTTGGAGGGCTGGTCTCTTTATCATTATGCAGTATTCCTCTTCATCTCTGATCATTGTCCTGGCTCTGAACTCTGTTTTGTTTCAAATTAACATAGCTACTCCAGCTTTCTTTTGGTTAGTATTAGCATGCTAAATCTTTCTCCATTCCTTTGCTTTCAATTTTTCTATGTCTTTATCTTTAAGATGGGTGTCATAGACAGTTATTAGTTGGAACTTGGGGTTTTTTGTTATTGTTGCTTTTGTTTTATCTGCTCTGGCAGTCTGCATCTTTAAATGGTCATACTTAGAACACTCACATTTAAAGTGATTACTGATATAATTGGATGAAAATCTACCATCTTGGTAACTATTTTCTATTTGGTGCATTTATTCTCTGTTTCTACCCCTATTCTCCTTTTGCTGTCTTCTCTGGTTTCAGTGGAGCATTTTATATTACTCCATTTTATCTCCTCTCTTGATGTATCATTTATACTTCTTTCCTTAACTTTTTCCATGGTTGTACTAGGGTTTACAAAACACATTCTAATTCTGGAAAGAGCCCAAATGTCCATTGACTGATAAATGGATAAAGAAGATTCATCAAAAGGAATGAAATCCTGCCATTTGCAATGACAAGGACAGAGCTAGAGGGTATAAGGCTAAGTGAAATAAGTCAGTCAAAGACAAGTGCCATATGATTTCACTCACATGTGGAATCTAAGAAATGAAACAGATGAACATAGGATGGACGGGGGACAGAGAGGTAAACCATAAAACAGACTCTTAATGATAGAGAACAAACTGAAAGTTGATGGAGGGAGGTGGGCGGGGGATGGGCTAGATGGGTGGTAGCAATTAAGGAGGGCACTTGTGATGAGCACTGAAACTGATATCACACTGTATGTAACTAACTTGGATTTAAATAAAAACTTGAAACTACAAAAACCCCACATTTTAAAATACTCGAAATTCACCTGCAAATAAGACAACCACCACCTTTAACTTCCCCTTTGGGCAAAATAGAGCAGAGCTTCAGAAGGCAACAGCTCTAGCTGGAATTTAATTACCTTGTTTGGTTTTTGTTGTATTTCTCTCACAGTTACCTGTCAGGAACAGTGGTTTTTCTACTCACAATAGTATTTTAAGTTTCTTCATAAAAGAAAGAGTGGGTAGTGGGAAGAGGTGTGTTTGGACTTCATATGTCTGAGTCTAAGCCTGATTATTTGAGTTGGGGTGCATTCACACCATCCTTTAAGTTAATCCTTGTGGCTGGGGGTGGTTTCTTCTATCAGGTGCATCAAAGACAAAAGCTATGTCAACCTCCACTCCCACCAGAAGAACACGGCCCAGTTCAAGTTCAACGCCTTCAACTTTCTCAGCAGCTATGATGTGGTGTATCTGCAGTGTGAGGTCGCCGTGTGCAAAGTGGGGGACCATTCCTCCCGCTGCTCCCAGGGCTGTGCAGAGCGGAGTAAGAGGGATGTGGGCCCCACAGAGACCACAGAAGAGCGGACTGAGCATTTCCAAGTGGTGGGGCCACTGGAAGTCCACAGAGGGACGGGTCGGAACAAGACCCTTGTTTGATTTCTCCACTTTTCACATGATTCTGTTATTAGAAAGCAAAGTCTATTTCCCTTCCGCAATGTAATAAGTTTGAGAAATCAGAAGTTGTCCACACAGCGACAGGTGAAACTGCTAAAGAAGTTCTCTCTGAAGTTTGTTGCTAAATAAACCTTCTCTGATTACTAAACTTCCAGGCAGTCCCTCTCTTTGCCAGCCGGAGATGCTGCGTTTTCTAATTCTTCACTACCAAGCACGTGATCATTGTCTTAACTGCACAAAATGTTATCAAGAACAGAGTTCTCTCTCTCTGTATCAAATTGCCAATTTAAGGTATTTTTTTTAATTGACTCCTTAACGTTCAGATGCTGGTAGGTGGATCTTTTTGTTTCTGTCCCTTGAGTGATGTGAGAATTTCTTTTCAGAGCTCACTAAGAGTCTTAGGAAAAATAAACTAAGTGTCAGGAAATCACTAACCCTAATAACTGATCAGTTGAAGCAAACAGGTCATTTGCTCATTTACTTGTTATCACTTACTCAAAACAAGCTGATTTTGCCCATTTCAAAGGGAACAAATTGCACCTCAGCTTTGTTGGGTTTGGGCGACAGCTTTGACATTGACAGCAAATGGGAGTCTGAGACCCAATCACACGAACCACCCGTGACTACTGGCTGAGCTACCATGCACTCAGTCCGTGTCCCAGATCCTCAAAGCTTTATAGGAAAGCTAAAAAGTACACAGGAAATCTGAAGAGTACAGAAAGAAAGGCTTGTGTATCCCACACCCTCCTGAGAAAGGAGGGCAGCACCCACTTTATCCAAGCTCTCTTTGTATCATCACAGAAAGAGGTCTGCACTAGGCTCAGTCTTTAAAGAGACAGTTTTGGACGTGGCCATTGTTTTTTTCTTTGCTTGTCAAGAAATATTCAACAGCAATGTTTGAAATATGAGTCCTTAAGGCCAAGAGATTTTTCCTTTCATTGTCATTAAATAGCAGTATGAGATAGGATGAATATGGCCAAGTCCCCCGGGGAGGAGGGCAGGGTTTGGGGGAGCCTGGGAGCTAACCCTGAAGTCCCAAGAGATGAAAATCTGACGAGTGACCCAAGGGCGGACATTGCCTCCAAAGGGGAACATCTCAGTTTCATTTCAAACATGCCCTTCGTCGACAACCATCTTGCTAAAAATAGGTTACTGACGTTTACTTTGATGATGTTCCCTGCTTATACCTAGTAGAAGTTGATGAAACATAATTACTGGTCAGTCTGGTGAAGACTGTATCTTTAAATCAGAAGTTAATCATTTGTCACCCAGTGGCTTCATCTTCAGTCGCATGATTTTAGCATCGGGCATCGATTTCACCCAAGGGCTTCAGATGAATTAAGGGGTTTTCCAGGTAAGCTGTGAGCTGCTGGAGTTTCTACTTTCCAAAGCTTATCTGCCCAGTAACTGCAGCTATCCAAATGTGTTGAGGAAGTGAGAGGCTAACAGCTTCCAAACTCAGCATCTTAGGACTTTTAACAGGTGCCTAACGTGAAAAGTATCGACATTGAAAGGACTGAACTTTTCAGAATAAATAAATAAGGGGCCAGTGAACTTCCCAGCCAGGCTCTCTGGCTGTGGCTCAGCTAACAGAAGCCAGGAAGTGGCCCTTTCCACAACTATTCCAGGTGATTCTTAGGGATGCTGAAGTGTAAAAGCCATGGCCACTGCTAAGCATCCTGTGCTTTCTGGATCAAAATGCACTTCACAGAAAACTGCAACCCAAAAACACCAATGGGTACAGACAAAAAGGCCCCAAGACAAGTCTGCTGTCTCCAGCCAAAGGACGGGTAAAGGAGCAGCCAGGCAAGACAGAAAACTTTTACACAATAGCCACCTGGCTCCACGCACCATGGGTAAAACTGTGGCCCTACCCCCAGCCTAGCCAACGAAGGTGAAGCGGGGAGCCTAGACTTTCACCTGCCCTCAGGATCCTTACATCTCCCCTCCCCTGCGCAGGGTGGTGTTACCTGTGGGCAGTAACCAGAGCCTCCCCAACACCCCCCAGGTCAGGCGGAGACCAGGTGGGGAGCCTAGACTTCCAACCCCACCCTTTAACACCACTCTGGGTAGAGCCAGGACCTCAACCCTCATCCAGGGGTAACAAGGCAACTCCACCTTCTGGGGGGAGGAGGGGGCAGCAAGGTCACATGGACAGCCTGGGTTCCACCCCGCTCAGTGGTAATGAGGTGACCCTCCCCATCTTGTTTGCACGTGCTGATATTCCATTGCCCAATTTGCTCTTAGCCTTGCTGACATACCTTGTTAGGCACGTGTCTTGAATACAGCATAATGGAGTCAGAATTTAGCGCTGTGAGACATTCTGAAAATCCTCTTTTAGGAAGTGAGTCTAGTGACCGCTCTGGTGTGACACCCACATCTCCCTCAGATGGGATCACTCATTCTTCAAGCTGCCGGGAGTGTTGGTGGCTGATGGCTCTCGGCCCCACTGCTCTGCAGGAATTCCCTCGGCTCAAGGCAGCTGCCTCAGCCCCATTCGTTGGCTTCAACCACGAGTGGTCAAGGGAGGCATGTAATGGCCGGAGCACCAAGCCTCGGCCTAGGGCCCAGCCCAGGATTCCTGGGGGGGTTGACGGGGCTTTCTGCTGCGACCGCTTCTCTGCTCACCAACTCCCCTGCCGGGTTCTCCTTCCCTCACCCCTTTCAGGGCTTGATCGCAAGCACACTCCCCAGGAATCCTTCTGTGTGCAATACTCTCTATCAGAAGTGGTTTCCCGGGATCCGAGCCATGACAGTCAATACCGGGTGGGGTCTGAGGAAGCAGGTACTAAGACAGGACTTGGGGGGCCGGCCATGGGTAATCACCACTGGTGGCACGTGGAACACAGATAGCCCCTGACTGCAACTCATTTTCTCGTTTAATCCTTGCAACACTCCGGGGTGGGGGGTGGGGGGGGGCAGTTTTACCTTCTCTGTTTTAAATTGTGGAGATCAAGGCTGAAGGTGAACCCGGCGAAGGTAACCCACCAGGTAAGAGGAAGAGCTAACACCCAGGCCACCAACTCCAGATCGAGGACCCTTAATTACTTTACTGCAGTTTCCCCTGAAGAAAAACACTTGCTGATATATATTATTTTATACCTATAATGCCTTGGTATAGCTCAATAGCTCTGCAAAAGGTTTTTTGACGCATGGTAATACAATTTTACAGTGTCTACTGAGTCACGGCATTTGACAATTGTCTTAGTCTTACACTATGTGCCTGGTGTGGCCCTGAGCAGCCCCCAGGCCTGGCCACCAGCATAAAATCAATCGGTTCCTGACAGAAAGATGGAGGACGGGCCAGCACCCAGACAGGTTGTAAGTTCTGTTTTTCTGAATTCGATTTGCCTGTTCTGATTATGTTCTGAGTGTTTTCACATTAGGTTGGAAGAGAACTTCTGCAGTAGCTCTGTGTTGTCATACTGATGGAATGCGGAGGGCACCCAACCGCATGGCCACTTGGGGGAAGTGCTTAGAAGATCCACGTGGACATATTAAAGAGAAAATGGGGAAGATGCATTTCGATTTGGATCTGGAAACCCAGCAGGCTCCTAAAAACTTGTTCGATGAGAATAGAGATGGCGTCTTACTCGTGGTATATTCCCCGGGCATTACTGTGTACCCGATACATGTGTACGGGAGGAAAGTCTTTGGGCATTCAGAAATGTAGTTGCCTCTTTAGATGTTGATCAGAACCCAAACCACGGTGGTACTGAGTGATGAGGTAGAGTTGTAATGTGCATCTAAGACAAAGAATTCAATATGATGTTTGGTATGTGTAAAGTCAGTTCACACTGAGGTCTTTAATATTTGTTCAGCCACAGCAGAGAGGAATGTATTAAGTCAGAACTGACTCCGCCTTGCTACAGGTATGTTTGGCTTTGGTGTTTGATGGGAAATGGGAGAACTGTTGTTTTACTTCGTTAACCAGGAAACTACACAGAAGTCTCGCCTATGATAATCAGGGTCTTCTTTCCAAAGCCCTTTTCTGAGATGTGTTTAAGCTGTAAGATGCTGAGACTCCGCATTAAAATAGTGAGGCGTATGAATAAAAAAGATGGTCATTCTCTTTGTCACACTTCGTTTCAGGAATTATAACGTTCATATATGTTTCAAAAGGTAACACATTTGCATCTAGAAAATAAATACATCTAATGCTGAAGACTTATGTCTTTTTTTTTCCTTTCACCTAATTATTTACTGAAAATGCTTTGTGAAAAAGGATGCTTTTAATTCATTTAATATTTTGGTGGCTTCAGGTCTTTATCATGAGACCTAACTTACATAATGTTCGCTCGTTTCAACCACCCTGCAAGGCAGCACACTGACCACAATGACAGCAAGACCTGTGCATCACTCTTATGAGGCTCTCCCTAATTTATTCATAATGGGTAGCATTTCCTTTGGTGTTCAGGAGGAACGTGTCTCACTTAAGGCTGAACCCGTTAGTTCATATTCTGCAGCTTCTGGTACTTGTAGTCTGTTCTCTGCTTCACAAAATGCCTTGCTATGATCGTAACCACAATCACTACATTCAGAGCAAGGGCCATGAATAAAAATAGTTGCAGACTGTTGAAAGGTTGATTCTGAGTTTCTTCTCCATGTATTTGATACTGAAATCCTGTAATTGGAAAGAAGATAAACATCATTTAAAGAAAGGTATTACTGGGGCGCCTGGGTGGCGCAGTCGGTTAAGCGTCCGACTTCAGCCAGGTCACGATCTCGCGGTCCGGGAGTTCGAGCCCCGCGTCGGGCTCTGGGCTGATGGCTCAGAGCCTGGAGCCTGTTTCCGATTCTGTGTCTCCCTCTCTCTCTGCCCCTCCCCTGTTCATGCTCTGTCTCTCTCTGTCCCAAAAATAAATAAACGTTGAAAAAAAAAAATTTAAAAAAAAAAAAAAAAAAAGAAAGGTATTACTTGGCATTACAAAATGTTCATGAATTGTGTACCTCCTCGCAAATATGAATCTTATGCACCAATTAATGCATGGTATATAATGCCAACACAACATACAGCGACAGTGAGCAAATATTTCAATCAGTTTATGTTTCTGTTTAGAAAGGACAAGATGCCCTTACATTCGTTTGTTTAAATAGTTAATTTGTTTCCTTGACATAAAGTGAAAAACTTGTGACAATCAAGCATCTCGGTCAAACAGAAGCGTGGGTCCATTTATGGATTCTCACTATTTCCCATAGTTGTCAAAATATATGTGATCGATAGAGAAACAACTGGTTTCTCCTCTTGAAACAGGAAAAGGGTACTTTTTTTAAAGTTTTTATTTATTTATTTTGAGAGAGACAGAGACAGCCTGAGCAGGGGAGGGACAGAGAGAGGGAGAGAGAGGGGGAGAGAGAGAGAGAGAGAGAGAGAGAGAGAGAGAGAGAGAGAGAGAGAATCCCAAGCAGGCTCCACACTGTCAGCACAGAGCCCAACTGGGGGTTCAAACTCATGAAACCATGAGATCATGACCTGAGCCGAAACCGAGAGTAGAACACTTAACCGACTGAGACACCCAGGCTCCCTAGAAAAGGGTACTTTCTAATATGGAAGATATTTCTGTAACTTTCATTCACAGATTTTCAACTAATTGCAGACTAATATCCACAGATGCATCATCTTTAGTGAATGTGTTTATAAAGTTACTGGATTTAATTTTTGTGTTCTTTTGCATTTATCTTAGAAATGTTTTGCTACAAACTAGAATCCTACTCCTTCATAGTCCATTCAAATAACAATTAACATAGAGGTCACAAGATTCTTTTATGCCAGGATAATTTTCACATGAGATAAACTCATAAGCAGTTTTTATTTAACTGTGGTCCGTCCAAAGCCATTTAGTTGTGGCTTGTCCATGAGTGGCCACCACCACCTCATTCTCCTGTGACCTGGCAGGGGTCATGTTTCAATCCTCTAAAAAGAAGCAGGGCTGGGGGCACCAGGGTGGCTCAGTCAGGTAAGCGCTTAAGCATCAGACTTCTGCTCAGGTCACGATCTCACAGTTCGTGACTTCAAGCATCAAGCTTCGGATCCTCTGTCTCCCTCTCTCTGCCCACCCCCGACTCCATGCTCACGTATGTGCACCTGCTCTCTCTCTCTTTCTCTCTCTCTCAAAAATAAAATAAACATTTAAAAAAAAGAAGTAGGTCCATCTTAAAAATAGAGTATTTTCTCTTAGAAAAAAATAGCTTTTTTTTCCCAAAAAGGTGGTTGTGTGGGATGCAGGTTCATCGGATTTTCTCATATAGGAGTTAAAATACATTGCTTTAATTCTGTTATCTGCCATGCTGTCTATAACAAGGAGTCAGGAAGCTAAGAGAAAGTGTTGGTTTTAGAAGTGGGAAAGTTATATTTATACTCAAAAGCCACAGGGATCATGGTACATTATCAGTGTATAATATGCTTAAAATGTACCTGGTTTACATTTTTTCAACTAATAGAAAAATTAATCTTGTGTGCTTATTAGGACTTAGCTGCTGATATCATAAATCTCTATACTGTGCATGCTTAAGCAGGAACACAATTGAGCAGAATTTAATGAACCATGAGGTGTTCTTAGATCAGGAAATAGCTTGTTCTTTACCTGAATTTCCACTTGCACTTTGATCCCTTTTCAGACGAATAGGTCCTATGACAGAATCTGCCTTCCATTTGTATGAAGAAATGTCTCGTTTCCTTCTAGAGACACAGCCTTGGTTGCAGCGAGACTGATGGTCACTACTGTCACATATCAAAATCTTACACTGTAGATACACGGAGCCCAGATTTCTCAAGAATTTAAAGGCATTAAATTGGAATCTTCCATAGTGTCCAGAAAACGGATACACCTCACAAGTCTCATCTCGACTACATCTGGAACAGAATTTATGGCACATTTAGAAAATTTACAGTTCAGTCTTTTTGATATTGAAAAGAAATGATACAGAGTTTTGTTTGAACTAATTTGTGGGTCCAAAAATTGCTCTAGAAAGACAATGTCTTTAGCTCAGACCATAGTGAGCTAAGGCTATAGATCTGATTCCTGGGTAAGACAAAGTTTCCTCCAGCAATAAAATTCCTAGTCTATGTGAATTAATTAGAAAACCAATTCAGATATATTAGAACTCAAATGCCTTACTCTACACACTTGCTTTGAACGTGCCAATAGGGTTGATATAAAGTCCATCAGCTTACAGAAAAAGAGGAAAACTTCCCTTTTTTTTTTTTTAGAGAATGCCGCATATACTTTACTAATTGTATTAGGTCTGTGTTCTAAATCTGGAACAAATGAAATAATCCTTTGGTGTTTTGTTGAAAATAATCAACATGGGGGGTTGGGGGGGAAGCAAAAACAAAACCACAAAGCATCTTGACAAAAAATATATTTGTTTCTACCAGCAAATATTTGGGAAACATACTTAAAATTCTAGTGGATATGGGCTGTGGCTGTAGAAATGCTCTAACTTAAAGTATTTGTCACTAGTATACACTAACTGTATTTTGTAAAACAATTAAATTTACTAAACTCCATGGCAGCAGTATAGAAAACAATTATACAGCAGGCATACAGGAATTGTACAACCATACACAAAAAATACTACTTCATTCGAGTCATTATTAATCCTCAGAAAAGCATATCACCCATCAGTACATACCCACTCTTGATGAGGTCATAGGTTGGGGATGCAAAGTCAGACGTGGGAGAGGCAATACAGTTATCAAGAAAAACCACCAAATCTGGATCCGAGGTGTGGATGCTGACTTGAACAAAAAGAGTTTGGTTCAAATCCACATAATATGGTGACTCCAGCAGAGGCTTTTCAAATGAATTGGATTCAAAAAGAGCCATGCTTGTGTTATATTTGCCCAGCACAATTTGATTTTGTATTATGTCATCTTCTGTTATGTACATCATCTCCACAGTAGAATTACGTTCCATTTCACACTTCAGAACAATCTGGAGATGTTTCTGGCGGGTGATCACTTCCGATGCGGAGGACGGAATGAGAGTGATTATGTTGGTGTAAGTAATTGAATGATCTTCTACCTGCAGACCAAGATGGAATTCAAATGTTGTATTTTAAGTCCAATAATATTTTAGAACATAGATATGCATGGCATGTGTGGGTAGGCACACAATCATCTTAAATTGCAAGTCAGCAGCTTGCATGTTGGAATACCCTAAGGCTCAAATGTGCTTTCTTTAAGAAACATGCTGGGTAGGCAGAAAACACGTGAGACGAGAGACAGAGCTTGGCTTAGAGAGACCGGAATACGGAATTAGACAAAACTTTTTACGTTAAAAACAATTTTGAACACAAATTTCCAGCCCTAGAAAGACTCGAGACCCTATAATGTATTGCCTTTCGTAAGTAGCATTAAGTTAGTGCGGCTCCCTGGGCAGTTTCCCAAGTGTATGCGGACAGAAGTCCTGCAGTAGGGTTTCCCCGGACTGCTTTCCCTAGGGATGCGCAGATATTCGTCCAGCTGTTCACGTGGAGCAAAAAATAACGATTTACTTCCATCCTTATTGATTCCCCGGAGTAGCTCCCATTCTTTTCAATGGCATCGTTGTTTCAGGACCTGAGTGAAAAGTTTAGGGAGTACATCCTAAAGGGACCTACAGGTTGCAAATGTTTGAGATCTTCAAGTTCTAGAAAAGGTAGAACGAAACTTATGTCCTTCATGTTTAAAACAAAGCATAATATTTTTATCTTCTCTCTTTACAGAGGAAAGAAGAAGATCATAAAAATACAGCTAGGTGTTTGCTGAATATGAGATGTAGACATTTTCTGTACAAGTATTATTGGTAGACTCTTACACCTGCAGTATCTAGATGCTCGAACTTTCTGCAGTGAGTCGTCAGAGTTCTTCACCTTTTGGAAAAGATAACCACCCTCCAGTTACCCTGATAATGAATGTGGCAATTTGGCATTGGTGTGTAAATGAGTGAGTGCACTTATATGTCCCCACAAGCTTACCACACATGAAGCTGCTAAGGTTTGGGAGCTGTTCGTTAAAGTCACCAGCAAGTACCACGGCGTTATCTAACACATCTCTGGCATGTGACAAAAGCCAGCTCAGTGTCTCGCTTTACCTTTTTGACTGTACCGCATCCATTCAGAGGAATAGAAAATTCCACCACATTTGATATCTTTGGTCTGCAAGTTGGGTCATTTAGTTGTAAGTTATTCTCGCTATATTTTAATAATCCCAGGTAGGATTTACTAATGATAACTCTCATCTTGTCTGAGGAGCAAGTTAAGGATGCTGTTCAGAAAAAACAAAAACAAAAACAAAACAGGGATGATTATGTTTATGTCAACCTTGAACTTTGGATCTTGAAAAGCTATGCGCACAGAAGTATATTAAAAAACTCAAAGCCGGGGGAGAGGGGAAAGTGGGTGATGGGCATCGAGGAAGGCACCTGTTGGGATGAGCACTGGGTGTTGTATGGAAACCAGTTTGACAATAAATTACATATAAAAAATAGAATAATAAAATAAATAAAATGAATGAATGAATAAATGAATGAATAAATTAATGAATAAATTAATTAATTAAATTAAATTAAAAAATAAAAACTCAAAGCCATTTTGCTCTAAACCATAATCAGAAGCCTGAGACAGCAGAGTAGTTGACCCACCTCTTATGACGTTCACCGTGACCTTTTTTGCAACTTGAATCTGTGACTCTATTATTTTTAATTGTGCCTTTACAGAAGGCAATAAGGAAAACAGTCGCTATTTTCTACAGAAATCTTTCTCAAGTTAATAAAATCATTTCCTTCCTCTTGTACGAGGCAATGCACAGAACTGATCCTCCAGCTTCCGATCACGAAGATGTTCCAAAGTATGTATGACAGGCTTGCAAGCAGGGGAGCCACGGGTAGGCTAAGAATTAAAGGGCAGTTTGTACGGGCACCGTCCTCAGAGAGCTCAAAACAGCTAAGGGGTATGACTTACTAGTGTTGACGTTTCCCGCGTAAACTGAAGTGTAGGAAGCAGTGAAGCCTCGGTAGGAGTTGGCGTAATCTGTAGATAGCACAACAGTCAGCGAGTCCGACGAGGATTCAAAGGTGGGCTTCACGTAGCCACACACTTGTCCAAGCAGGCCAGAGGTGGTGGAGGAGCCATCATAAACGGCAATGAAGTCAAATCTGCAGTATTCGTCCACTTCTATGCTAGAGAAGTAGGGCCTCTGGTGAAAATTCAATTCTCAACAGTCTCAGTCCTAAGTGATTCAAGAGTTTTCCTTACGGTGGGATCTCAGGCTTATGATGACAAACCTGGGGCTTTGCCCATCCCTGGTGTGACCTCAGAATCTTCAGAAAAAGAGTCCATTTACTTCAATGCAATAATATTGGTGCTTTCTTTTTTTTAATTGTCTTTAATGTTTTATTTATTTTTGAGACCAAGAGACAGAGCACGAGTGGGGAGGGACAGAGGGAGAGGGAGACACAGAATCTGAAGCAGGCTCCAGGCTCTGAGCTGTCAGCCCAGAGCCCAACGCGGGGCTTGAAACCACAAACCATGAGATCATGACTTGAGCTGAAGTCAGACGCTTACTGGTATTTTCTTTATATACCCATTCTTTGAATAATGCTCATCTAGGAGGGGGTCCACATGATCTTTTCCCTTCCCCAGGTTCCCCATTTGCCAGGGGGGGCTTGCTGCCTTTCTCCAACAGGAGAAATGGACCACAGTACTTACAAAATGTCTTTGAAGTGTAATTTTATCTTGTAACCTTTCTCCACTTGTATGTGCCACACGCAGTAAGCCAGTGCAGGATGTGGCTTTGGGTAATTGGGGCTGGTAAAGGATCCTTCGGAGGCATCCAAGTAACCACCACAGTTTGGAATAGCTGAAAGGGATGTGAGGGTGACCAAGAGTATAAATCACGGGAGAGACTTCACTGAGAGACTTCATTTAGTTTCTGTGCTGTGCGTTGAGCTCAATAAGCAATCCCCACCCAGACCCCCCGAATTTTATTCTATTGCCCTCTTTTGAATTGGTAGCAGACTGAGATTTTCATCTTTCTTTTGCACTGGATTTTCTGGTCACTGGTGCAGGGCAGAGTGACACTGTCCCAGCTTTAGAGACCCTCCACTAAGGTCTTAGCCACGGAAAATGATGTCACACTCTTAGGACTAACATCTGAGGCTCTTCCTCACTTGGCCCCAGCCTAGCTTTCCAGCCTCATCAGCCACCTCCGCCTGACCTACTGTTCCCCACTGTCCTTCCCTCCCGTGGCTCCTCAGACTGTTGGTGCCAGCAGACGGGAGCCCTCCTCCCCTGCTACCCGCCTCTCCCTACCCTACACTGTGGTTCACAGCTCAGCTCGGATGCAGCCTTCGTGAAGACACCCTCGGTCCCTCCCCTCCCCTCCCCAGTAAGCAAGCAGCCAGACAAGTGAAACACAGACAGCCAACACCGAAGGCTCCTTCTAGGAGGGTGTAAAATGGTGTAGGCCAGCTGAAGCCTAGGATGCAGGTCAGGTAGTGGCTAGAGGTAAGGCCCGAAAAGGTGGCCCGGGTCTGGCTTCAGAGAGCCCTGACTGCTCCACTCTGGAGATCCGCCCACACCAAGGATTCAGCAGTTTAAGAGGAGGGTGACATACTCAACTCTGGGCCTCGGAAAGCAAACCAGAGTGGAGCTTTGCTCCTGAACCCACTTGCAGAGTTTCTTGGCATTCTGCTTTGGGTTGCAGCGGAATCTGGGTGCTGTGAATGCAGAACCATGTATTTGTAGCGTCAGACTGCCTGACAGTCTTAGATTCAGATGTGAGATAAGAGATTCTCAGCATGTGCTCCCTGGATGACCTTCTTTATCAAGAATTACCTGGAAGGGGCACCTAGGTGGCTCAGTTGGTGAAGCATCGGACTCTTGATTTCAGCCTAGGTCATGATCTCACGATTTGTGAGTTCAGGCCCCACGTAGGGCTCTGCACTGACCACATTGAGCTGCCTGGGATTTTGTCTCTCCCTTTCTCTCTGCTCCTCCCCTGCTCACTCATGCACTCTCTCAAAAATAAATAAATAAATATTTTTTTTAATTAAAAAAAAAGAATCACCTGGAAGACGTGTTAAACATGTAGATTCTATAGCTCCAAAGATGTTGTGTTCAGACCAGAGGGAGAAGCAGTCCCTGAACAGGCATTTCAAAGGATCTCAGGTTATTATAAAACAGGCTGGGAGCACCTGGGTGGCTCAGTCAGTTGACCATCCGACTTTGGCTCAGATCATGATCACACGGTTTGTGGGTTCGAGCCCTGCGTCGAGCTCTGTGCTGACAGCTCAGAGCCTGGAGCCTGCTTCAGATTCTGTGCCTCCTTCTCTCTGCCCCTCCCCCACTCGCACTCTGTCTCTCTCTCTCTCTCTCTCTCTCTCTCTCTCAAAAATAAACAAACATTAAAAAATTTTTTTTAAAACAGGTGAACTTGGAGAGTCTGCTTCAGTCTGTCACACGGTACACCTCAATACGTAGCCGTCTGATCAGCCCCATCCATCTGCCTCGCGTGGGAGCTGGTTAGAAAGGCAAAGTCATGGGCTCCATGCCAGAACCAGTGAATCAGAATCTGATTTCACAAGCTCTCCAGGTGATTCTTTCGCACACAGGTTAGAGAACCGCTGCTCTCGCACACAGCGAGCTCTCAGGGCACAGACTCAGACTCAAGGTTACAACAACCCACGCAGGAGAGTGTGTGACCTTCTGTGCTCGCAGGTGCAGAGGACGTATACGTGTCCTTACTTACAGGTGCCGGGTGAGAAGTAGTAGTAGAAGATGAAGACAGTTCTTTGCATTCTTACAGAATCGGTGACTATTTGAACCATTAACATATCGGATGATGACTCAAAAACAGGAACGTAGTCATGTTTACTGCAGACTTTCCCGAGCAGAGACCCCTTGGTAGAGTTTCCATCAAAAACTTTAATGTTTTCATTTTTACACCCTCCACTGGGATCCAGCCTGTGAACAGAACACATGTGTGGTTGGAGACGAACCACCAGGCCAGGGGGTTCGGTGTGGAGTCAGTCATTCACCTCGGCATGGCGGTTTGCATACCGGGACCGGCCCCCCTCCCCCGCCCCCCAACATCAACCCGCACACCATCAGTCTGTAAAGGCCTCAGGAAGCACAACTGCTTTGCCAGCGATCCTGTACAGTCAGGGGGGAGGTGGGACTCGGGTCCAGGACTCCTTTCCTTCCCGTCTCCATCTCTCCTGTTCCTCGTGCCCCGGTGCGAACCGTGGGGTGGGATCTTCTTATTTAGAATTCATCGCCTTTGACATTTGGAACCCAAGGCCGTAGAAACGGGAAGCGACTCTTCCTCCACGGCCGCCTCGCTCACGTTAAGGGACATGTAGCATCTCCCGAGACGCCCCTTCCTTCCCTCACACCCCCCGGTCTTCATCCATAAGGACGGTCCGTGCCCTGCACTGGACACGGCAGACCCGGATGATTCATTGTCCTCTGCCCATGCTGACAGGGTCTCTCCGGATGGCCCCCGAATCCTGACACAGTTGCAGGATGGCTTAGAGGGAACACCGCGAGGGTAGACAAACCTGAATTCTTCCACCGTAGCCCCTTCCCTGCTGCGTAACTTTGGCTGAGCTATTCAGGATTTCACCTCACTCTCCCTTCTGCAAATGGGGATATCACAGCCTTCGTCTTATCCTGTGGGAGGTTTATAATCATCTGAACAGGGAGCACCGGCACAGGCCCGGCACACAGAAGCGTCTAAGACGGGAAGTGTTCGTCCCCCCTCCCTTGCTCTTGCCCCGCTGCGTCCTCTCTTTCTCGACACATCAGGGATAATGTATGTGATTCTTAATTAATAGCCCTTGAATTCTGGGAAATACGGAAGCACCCCTTCTTTTTTTCCTTCAGGGCCAAACAGAAGTGAATTCCAACTTCCCTGGCGAAGGGCCACGAGTCTCAAAAGTGTGGCACCTTGACCGCACCAGCAGCACCTGGGAAGTTGTTACCCGTGCACGTTCTCGGGCCCCGGCCACCCCCGTCCGGGTCAGAATCTGGGCCCAGGGTCCCACAGCCGCGCTTTTGCAAAACCCTCCCGCGCTTCTGAGACTCTCTGGTTTAGAACCACGGGCAGAGGGGGAGCGTAGGGGCGCTGGAGCAAGGGTGCCGGGATCCGGTCCCTCTGCTGCCTGTATCGGTCCGTGACTCTGGCCACGTGAAGTGACTTCTCTGGGATTTCTTACCCGCCGAGTGGGGATTAGATCGCATCCATCCCAGAGGGCTGTTGAGAGGACTGATTAACTGGGGAAGTTCTCACGAAGCCCTGAGAGAGTCTGGTAGGACAGCGCCCTGTCCTCAGCTTGGCCTCGCACTGCCATAACCTGGGCACTTCTAGAAAACACTTGTGGGTGTGGGTGTATATTTATTTCAAAATAAAAAATTTAAAATAAAAAAAACACTGCTGCCTGGTTGCCTGCCCTTCCCCCCCCACCCCGATTTATATGAGGTGCAGCCTGGGAATCTGACTTTCTGGAGGCTCCCCTGCTGATTATAATGCATACTTTGAAACCATGAGTTTAGTGTTTCAGGACCTGGAACCTGGAACTAGACTAGCTGGATACTAACTATGGTCATTCCACTCACTATGTGACCTGAGACAAGTGTTCAATCTCCCTGTGCCTGGGATACTCATACTGACCTCACAGGACCTCTGTGACCACAGCCAGGGGCCCAGTCATCAGTCAGTGACTGTCAGCCATTATGACCATCACCATGGTCATGGGAGTTACCACTACCTCTAAGAGCAGCTGATTTTTTTTTGACACAGACTCCTTGGTATGGCCAGAGTTCAACCACCCTCATTAGAAAGCAAAGCCTCTACTTACTGGAAGTGGGAAAAAATGATTCTGATGCTTTTGTTTTCTGGTTTTTCTAGTGTCCAGGTGCAGTCCTCATTGGGATTGAGTTGCAGGATTAGGGCTCTATGGGCATCCGATTGGCTGGTGCCTCCCACGGTGGCCCGGCAGCTAGATTTGCCTGGTAGAGACCACAGTTGGCACTGAGAAAAGTCAGCAGCCCCTGCCCTTCTCCTCGAGGGGTTGGGAATCTACCTCCCACATGTACTGTCCATACAAGCATGCAAGTGATTGTGAATGGTATTTAACTCATTCCAAAGTAAGCCACCAGCAACTGATTTCCCCCTCTTAGAGTCCTTGGAGAGAAAATATTTATGATTCCTCTATAAGTGGTGCATAAAAAATAAAGAATATATTAGGGCATGCAGAAAGATGGTTTTAAAAATAAGCTTTATATCTACAATATACAAAGAACTCCTACAACTCAATCATTAAAAGACAACCCGATAGGGGCGCCTGGGTGGCGCAGTCGGTTAAGCGTCCGACTTCAGCCAGGTCACGATCTCGCGGTCCGGGAGTTCGAGCCCCGCGTCGGGCTCTGGGCTGATGGCTCAGAGCCTGGAGCCTGTTTCCGATTCTGTGTCTCCCTCTCTCTCTGCCCCTCCCCCGTTCATGCTCTGCCTCTCTCTGTCGCAAAAATAAATAAATGTTGAAAAAAAAAATTAAAAAAAAAAAAAAAAAAAAGACAACCCGATAAAAGACAAAAGACCAAAATAGATATTTCTCCAAAGAAGACATAAAGGCCAATAACCACATGAAGACATCCTCAACATCATTAGTCATCGGGGAAAATGCAAATGAAAACCACAGTGAGATACCACTTCACACCGTTTAGAATGTGAAACAAAACTAGAGTCGAAAACAGAAAACGAGAATTTGACAAGGATATGGAAAAATTGGAACCTCCTGCAAAGCTAATGGGATGGCTGCTGGGAAAACGGCCCGACAAGTCCTCAAAAGATGAAACAGGGAGTTCCCATAACGCAACAATTCCACTCCTAGGCATGTCTCCAAAAGGAATGAACACATACGTACACTAATGCTTACAGCCGCGCTAGCCAAAATAACCAACAAGGGGAAACAACTCAAATGTCCATCAAATGATGAACAAATAAAATCTGGTCCATCCATACTACGCAGGATCACTCAGCAATAAAAAGGATGAAGCGCTGGCCCACGGTACAGCGTGGATGAACCTCGTATATATTAAGCTGAGTGAAAGACCACATACATTGTAGGGTTTCATTGATAGGAAATGTCCAGATTGGGGAAATCTATTATAGAGACAGAAAGTAGACTGGTGGTTGTCTTGGGCTGAGAGCACTGGAAAAAACAGCCAATGGGTGCAGAGTTTCTTTCTGAGGTGATGAAAATGTTCTCAAATTAGAAAGTAGTCATAGTGGCACAATTCTGTGCCTATACTAGAAATCGGTAAATTTTACATTTTAGAAGAGTGGATTTTATCGTATGTGGCTTATATCCTAATAAAGCTGTTACTAAAGAGAAGGAAGAGGAGAAAGGAGGGGAGGAGCTGCAGCGGCAACTCTAACAGAATGTGAATAAAAAAATCAAATACTTCAGAATGGAACCCAACTAAGGGTTCAAAACTCCACTCAGAAACCAAGAGCTTCTCATTTTCTTTTTATCTATGACTGATGAGCTATGTCCTTATAACAGTAGTCTCTTATTTCTTTTTCCCCCAACAATAACTACTATTATGTTTATTAGTAAAAAAACATCAGAAAGCCAAGAAAAAAAGTGTATAATCCCACCCATCCAGGAAAAAAATGACCATTAAAAACTTCTTGTAAATACTTCAGAACCTTTCCTTTCCTACTTCCTGATCTTTAAAAATGCTCAAGTGTATGTATTTTAAACATAACATCATATTACACAAATTTCAGGTAGTTTTTTTTCTCTCTCTCTCTCTCTTAAGGTAGATCCTGGGCACCTTTCTTCTAGCTCAGTCTTACTTGTAAGAAACTGCCCAAGTACGTACCTTTGTGTGGATCTACAACTTACAGAATGAATGAGGGACATTCACATTGCTTTTTACAATTGGGTAAATGCGCCGTGTGGTTTGTGTGTGTGTGTGTGTGTGTGTGTGCACTTTTATAATTATTTCCGAGGTATTTACTTCTCAGTAGTAAAATTACCTGGTAAAATTCTTTGTGATTTTTTAAAAAATATTTTTACGCATATTGTCACATGGGCTTGAAAAAAAACTTAGTACCAATTCGAAATCACATCAAGAGCATATGAATAAGTGTTCTCTGTAATACGGCCATTAGATAATTAAAACTTCAAAACTTTGGGCAGAGGCCTCTTGGAAGGAAGTCTCCCTATTTTGTTAGGGAAAAAAAAGAACTGGTTCAAGTTTCTTACCTTCAGACTGGGTCCAGTTGAACTCTGCCAAACACGGCACGATGAAAAGGGCCAAGGGGACAAGCCTGCTCACAGCCTCCATCTCTGTCAGGGGAAAAACAGCCCAGAGGGCTAGCAGGCTTTTATACTTCTCGGTGTTTCATAACCGGCTGGCTGCATGAGCCCTCTGGCCACCTTCAGGGAAATGTGTCAGTGTGACCAGCCAAGGACTAAATTTATGTGGGAATGGAGCAGCTGTGTGACTGGTGTATTATCAGCAATCCCCAACTTGAGTGTTGCCTCTCCGGCTCCTTCCTGGAAAGCTTACAGAAAGTTCCCAGCTAAAAACTGCCTCGCAGGGGATCTCCAGCCCCCGGCCCGTAGCAGGCACTGAGTAATTCATCACGGCACCGAGTTAGAGTTGAGCCTTCGCCCTGTTATTCGTTCAGATCACGAAGCAGGTAGCACTGCTGATATCGTAAGCCTTCACCGCTCTTCTCCTCCAATTGAAGTCAAAGGATCAGCTGGGGGAGGTGGGTGGCACCTGGGCAAAGTGTGGGTCCAGCTAGGTCACTCTGACGCCTGCCGGGGTGCTGACACAGAGGGAGAGGAAGAGCTGGTACAGGGTGGGGAGCAAAAAGAAAGTACAGGTGCAGGTTTGGCTTCAGGAACTCAAACCGTTATGTCCAGAGAGGCTGAAGCAGGTGAATTAAAGTCCCCTTGGCACTGTTTTACAAATGACAGAAAGGAATCCTGTTGTCCAAGGTGAGATGGGTGCTGCAGTGGCAAGGCCAGTGCCTGTGACATCAGGAAGTTGTGCTCACAAGGAGCTTGTATATGGGTCTTCCCTGTTTTCATTCATTCATTTACTCAACAATTATTTGTTGGCTACTGCTCTAGGGCCTGGGGATTCATAATTGAACGTGAGAAACGCAGTCCCTGCCCTCATGGAACTTATTCTCTAAGTGGAGGAGACAGACAACAAACAAAGTAAATTACAAATAGTGAGAGGTACTATGAACGTAATGAAACAGGGTGATGGGATAGAGTGCAGGGAGGATGCGATATTGGGGTGCAATTGAGAAAGATGAAATGTGAGCAAACACAGAAAGACAGAGGCATTTATGTGTCATGTGGGCTTAAGGGATGCATTTTAGGCAAAACAATGGGCAAGTGCAAAGGCCCCGGGGCGGGAATCAGTTGGGCATGTCTACATAATAAGGGAAGGCAGGCCAGTGTGGCAGAGGTGAGTAAAGGGGAGGGGAGTAGAATGTAAGTTAAGGTGAGGCAGGTAATGGTCCAATAATGAAGGATGTGTAGGTCAGATGAGGCATTTGGATTTTATTCTAAGTTCAGATGAAACTTTTTTGAGCAGGAAAACGATGACCAGCAGCTCTGTGGAGGTAATGGTGGATACAGACTGAACTTATAGCTTGAAACCCTTCCCAGGTGCTCTCAACTTTCCATGTTGTTCTCACTGTCCTGCAGCCCAGAGACCCTTGCTTGGCTCTAGGACACTGGGGTTCCTGGGCAGGGCACAGTACTAGACTGTGACCCAGGGGTTCCATTCCTAGTTAGGCCCCTGGACCAGGCATCTGGCTTCATACCAGTGCCACAGCAGCAAGGCCAGCACCTGTGACATTACCAAGTTGTGCTCAGTAAGGAGCTTGGACACTCACCAAGGTCCCTGGCACAGCCCCACTCAGTTCCTGTCAGCTCAGAGAATTCTGGGGCCAGCCACATACCAGGTAGGGACTGGATATCCTGATGTGAGAGCAGGGGGCATCAGTATAGGGTAGGTACCCTTCTGATCACTAAGGACCCCTTACCCTCTGCTGTGCACAGATCCCCACTCCTACCCCTACTTTCTTACTAACACCATCCCCCTGTCTCCTATGGACGTGATCTCCTAGCTCCCTGAACCAGCACCACTGGGTGTGAGAGCTCCATGGTCACTCTTCTGAGAGGGGGCTGACAGAGGGGAAGGAGCCCTGGGTCAGCAATCAGGAGATGAGCAGTTCAGGCCACTGGCAATACCATGAGATCCCAGGATTCCAGGGCCTGTGGGGTTGGTATACCTTATTTTGCTTAATCCTCACTATCACCTCTGCAAGCCCTCAATTTACATCACGGAAACCGAGGCTCAGAGAGGTTAAGAAACTTCCCCAATGGCCCATGGCTATTGAAAGGCAGAGTTGGATTTGAACCGAGTGTATCTAGCTCTGAAGCCCACAGGGTACGCTCTGTCCCTACTGCCTACCAGACGGGTGTCCCAGGAGCCCTTGCCCCATCCTGCCTCCTTCGTGGACCCTGAGATGCCTGAACTTCAGATGTATTCCCAAGGAATTCCTGTACAGAACGTGCTTGCACAGGGCCTCCAGGGTTCTGGGCACTGCGCTGCCCGTTGGGTGAGGTTCAGAAGGAAATGGGATGGGCTCAGGAGCTTGCCAGCGACGAGAAAATCGAAGTGCAAGTGAACACCAAACACCAGGCCTGAACAGGAGACGCCAGACAGAGGCAGAGAAAGTGCTTCAGGAACTCAAGAGGGACAGGTCATTTCCAGATGGGAAGTCTCAGGGCAAGATGCAGGGAAGATGCAGCCTTGAATTTGCCTCCTGAAACTCATCCTGAAGCCTGCAGGGATTTTCGTGGCCATTCCAAATGGCTGCTCTGTGAGAGCAGCCTCAGCTCCCACATCCCTTCTGGCAAATCTCTCCACCACTGGAGTGCGGAAATGGCCTCATCAGCCAAGCCCTCTGGAGAGAGTGCTCTGCTCACAAAGCCAGGGTTTTGTTAACAAGTACAAAATGTAGTTTCAGATGGACAGTCTGTGAGTAAAAAGGGGTCCAGACAGGGGAAAGATCAGGAACAGAGGGGAGCTGATGAACAGGAGTGGAGAGGAGTATGTCCTACTGCTGAGACCAAGAGAATCCTGGCCTCTCCAACTCAGCTGGGGGTTCCGGTCAGCAGTTACAGGCACTGGCAGCTGAATTAGCAAGACTCCGTGTTAAAGGGATCTAGAAGGGAGGGAATCTGCTTCTGAAGATTTGCTTGGAGAATGCCAGAGGGAGAATCTCGGGTTTTCTGAAATGTCTTTTAGGTGCCATTGGGCTTCACCCCATCATTACACAGATAAGCTAACCTAAACCCAGACATGTCCCATCGCTTTGTTCCCACTCTCTCCAAGATGACAGTTGTCCTCCTTCAGGACAGTGTGACAGAACTGTGCAGGAGAGGAGCTAGATGAGAGTGGGTGAAACTGTCGGGAGGAGAAGAGCCAAATGAGCTCCTCCAGCTGGGAATTTCTGCTGAGTCGGAAACTGGAAACGCTCTAAGATCAATATATATTTTTCTTCTGGGCATTGGAGATAACTTCTCTTTATATTGCAATATAATACTACAAGATAGTTGCCCCAAGTCACCAAGTGGCTAGTACACAAATTTAAGTGCATTTATTACTATTTTTTTTAATGTTTATTTACTTTTGAGAGATAGCACAAGCAGGGGAGGGCAGAGGGAGAGAAAGACACGGAATCCGAAGCAGGCTCCAGGCTCTGAGCTGTCAGCACAGAGCTGAATGCAGGGCTCGAACTCAGGAAGTGTGAGATCATGACCTGAGCTGAAGTCAGACCTTAACCAACTGAGCCACCCAGGGGTCCCTAAGTGCATTTATAACAAACAACAACAAACACCAGAGGCAAAGAATTATTTTCAATATTGCATTTATTCAAAACTACATAAATATGTTACATAATACATAATGTAAACATTATAAAACTTGACTTGAATAATAAAACATTCTACTAAGAAAGAAAGACTGCGCATGAAGATTTTTGTGCCCACCCAAGTCAGAGTCCCTCGTTTACATCACAGAAGCATGGTGGCAGGGAATCAAAGTCGGCATACAAGCTACATTCGTCACAGCACTGGAGGTTGGGATAAGACCCAGCAGTGATGGCTGCGGCCGCGACCTTGTCCAGGGGTGAATTTTTTAAGGCCAAACAAAGAGGTGCCTTTGAACATCTTAAGAAAAGACATACGTAAAGTGTAGGATTAGAATTTTTCTTCTCCATCCATTTGTCACAATTATCGGGGTACCTGGGAAGTTTAGGGCTGGAGCCAATTAAATACGTGACACCAGCCCCAAACTAGAGTTCTCTGGCCCTGTCCCAAGTTCCTGTCTAACCCCCTCCTCTCCTAGGATTGTTAGAAATGTAAAATCAGGTTGCAGCAAATAAGGGAGAGTGAACTACAAGCGTGGATCCCCCAGCGGACCGCTGCAGGCCCATCAAGTGCAGAGCGTGATCGGGAAGAGGGTCAACTCAGTGAGGGTAGGTGAAGCAAAGCAGCACCCAGCCACCCAGCCGAGAACATTCTACTTATGAGCTCACAGCCCTAAGCCAGAAGGGGAAAAAAACCAAGGTTCTACACTCACCTGCCTTTGCCTTTTCCAACCCACTTGCCCTTCCTGGCCTCACCCAGGGTGGGGCCACAGGGCAAGGAATGACCTTGCTCAAGCAGAGAGCCCCAGGTATCCTATTTGAGGGGGTATTTTTCACTCTTACCCACATCACTCACTTCAATGCGTTGGCTACTTTGTAGTAAAGACAGATGACAACAGCCATCAGCACAAGCATGGCCACCAGGATACCGCCAGCAATGCTGAACATAATTATTGTGTTGACTTTAGTAGACTTATCTAGGCAGAGAAGTGAAGGCAAGCAGTGAATGTGGCCTCCCTCCCCACACACCCACCTAGCGACCTCAGCAGCTTCCTCTAGTGGAAAAAGAATGAAACCCAAACCATGGATCCTTATGCAAAATGAGTCTTCCCAGAAAGACTAGGACCCTACGCTGGCCCAGAGAGGGGGAAAGGGTTTATGTTTGAAGAGAGGAGACTGAAATACAAAATCCAGAAAGAAAGAAGAACGTGGAAGAGTCCCATTCTTCCTTTCACAGGAAGTAATGCGCAGCTATACAAATGGTTTTAGTCCCAAATACCTGGATTTCCTGAGATACATTCATTTTCAGATTCAGAATTAAGTCCTCACTCGATATCAAGCTAAAAAGTCTATGGGAACGATTAAGGGGATGACTTTTTAAAAAGGTTACATTCAACAATGCTGATCATATACAAATCCATTTTGTAAGTGATACATGTTTCAGGAAAACAGTTTTCTATTCTTCCACTGACAACTGCCATTTTTCCTTCTAAATCCTCCCAGGAAATCCAGTTTTTCTGGAATACGCAATTTGTTTAACCTTATTCCCTGAAACTGGGGGAAAGTGAAGAAGGACTGAAGAATAAACAATCCAACTGCCAAAACATACTTACTATTTTTTTCTTTAAAAAAAATTTTTTTAAACATTTATTTACTTTTGAGAGACAGAATGAGACAGAGCATGAGTGGGGGAGTGGCAGAGAGAGGCGGGGACACAGAATCCAAAGCAGGCTCCAGGCTCTGAGCTGTCAGCACAGAGCCCGACTCGGGGCTCAAACTCACAGACCACGGGATCATGACCTGAGCCGAAGTTGGATGCTTAACCGACTGAGCCACCCAGGCGCCCCCATACTTACTATTTTCTAACTCTTCCATGCTCGATGAACACCGGCAGTAAAACAAAATTACAATTAATATAAACTTTAGGGAACAGTACATCTTATCAGGAATTTCTCAAACTTTTAATTTGAGAAAGAAAGTTCTAATTATCCCGTTAGGAGTAATTAAGATACGAAGTTTGAAGAGCTTATTTTTAGATGCATAGTCTCCACGAGAGCTGGCAGAATGCACAGCCAATGTCCAGCTCCAACTTCTATGCCTGTCAGGCCATACATGGGCTGTGTGACATCAATACTTCAGACACCAACTCCCTTTCAGAGAGTTCTGAATTCCATTCCATGTTCAGATATATGTTAGGACCAACAGCAAGACGAATGTCCAAATCCTATTCTAAATAATTTACTCTCAGTCTCACCTTTTTAAGTTTTCTTCCCTCAGAAAACCTTTTAGGGCTTGACCATTAATCAAAAGCAAATCTGGGATTTCAATAAAGTAAAATGACAGTAGTGTGGTAGTGTGGAGAGTCTAATATCTAAAAATACTCATATATTTAAAAGTTCAATTATAGAAGACTGGGTAGACTTTATATTGTGGCAACACAATAGAATAATAGTTGTAGTCATTCTACAGGACTCAGATATAGGTTAACAGACTTTGGGACATTATACTTCTTGGCTAAGGCAAAAAGATTTCAAAAAGTAATTTGAATAGGATGCCTGTTATAAATCAGGATTCTATTATTTTGAAGTACTCACACCTAACAAAGCTCGTTCAATTAAATGAGGAAACTATTTTAACTATGAAGGGTTATTCCTTGTTGCTTTGTCCAAACCCTGGGTGGAATCACAAACAGCAGGGGAGTTATCAACAAACGCAGTGGCATAAGACCTCTGAAAATTCTTTCCTCTCTGAAAGCAATGAGGAATCTAGCAGAAAAACTGACTTTTTCAGACTCTGAAAATTAAAAGCTTGGTGCAGCTCAGGAAACATTTATTTAAGAAGAACTGAATCTTAGTATAAACAGCAAGGTTTACGGCATTGTTCCATCCTTCACTCTCCAGCTCCATGGCAACCTTGAAAATAACTGCCCAGGCTCCAATGCAGCCACCAAAGGGAAAATAGAGGTAAAGCTCTATCAAAGCCTTATTCCCAAAGAACTGTCATTATTTGACCTGTATGCTGGTTACCTGAAAATCCTCACTTGCAAAGCTATCTGTCTGTTATTTGACATAACGTAAGAGTTCACCCAGTGCAAAAAGTCTTCTTCTAAGGGGATTTTGGCAAAAACAATTACAGACAATAGTTTTAATTTCCTGGCTGCCTGAGGTAGGTGGATAACATCCGGGGCAAATCACAGAGTAGCCAAACAGCTTAAAGGAAAAGTTGGTAAATTAGATGTCCATAGGAGTTTTGAAAAGCTCTGATATATTCCTGGGACTCTAAGCCATGCACAGGTATAGGGTTGTGTGCATGTCTAAGGCTGTGAGCATACTCAAGAAAGACATGAGATGGCCCTAAGCATTCACCTCTGACTGACCTTGAGGCTTTTTCCAAGCAAAAAGTGAAGGCTATGGCAGAGTTTTCAATTGCTTGGCTGATTGCCAAAGGCATGCCCCAACATGCACACAGAGCCCCTCATGAAAGACTAGTGGATTTAATTGGTTCCAGGCATTTAAGGTAATCTTTGTCCAATCATTAGCTGATCACTAAGCTAATCAACAGAGACTTCAGTGTCCACATACAACAAAGATTACAGATTTTATAGAATTTGTTGAGAAGTCACCAAACAAAAACAAACTCTGGATAGCAGGGAGAATCAGATTTCCAGAGTTGCCATGTTATATTATTTTAAATGTCTAGTTTTCATTGAGACTACAAGACATGCAAAAAAAAAAAAAAAAAGAGATAGAGAGAAGAAAAAAAGAAAAGAAAGAAAAAGGAAGGAAGGAAGGGAGGAAGGAAGGAAGGAAGGAAAGAAAAAACAAAAGTATGGCTGATAAAAGTGAAGTAATTAATAAAAAACTTTCCTTAGGAAGCCCAGACATTGGCCCTACTAGACACAGGTTTTAAATCAACTATTTTAAATATTTTCAAAGGAATCCATGTCTAAAGAACTAAAGTATGACAATAATGACTGTGATGGAGAGTATCAACAAAGAGAGAAATTAGTAAAGAGTCAAACAGAAATTTCGGAGTTGGAAAGTGTAACTGAGAAAAATTCATGAGAAGAGCTTAACAGCAGATCTGAGGAGGCAGAAGAAATAATCAGTGAGCTCAAAGATAGGTCAATTGAGAATATCCAGTCTGAGGAACAGAAAAAAAAAAAGGATGAATAAAAATCAACACAGAAATTCCTGTTCCACCACAACATGTAAAAAGCTTGGGAGTTGCCATCCTCAAAATAAGAAAAAAGCTGAACAAATTGATAATCATAATGTCTTCCTAGGTCAACCAGTGAATTGAAGTCACAGGGCAAATAGACACCCCAAAACTGAAGAGACTGGTGAATATAGAGAATCACAGCTTCTCAGAAGCAGAAGCCACTGCTAGAGTCAGCAACTGATAGGAATTTTTAAATGGTAATTGATAAATTGCTGGAGGCTGAATGAGGACCAGCATGGAAGAAACAAATTCTTGGGGTCCCAAGTTTCATCTGGGAGGGGAGCCACTTTCATGAATTTTACCTCAAGGAGATCAACTAGATCTGTGAAGACCACAGAAAAATCCCCTCATGTTTTGGTCTCCACTGATACCGCAGTGGAGGTGGTCTTATTCAGGAGATGAAAGTCCTGAATTTCCAGTAAGCCTTCTCTGATACTACCCCAGCAATTAAGCGGAATGGTGCCTCATTATCACTGGGTCAAAACGAAAAGTTCACACTTCCCAAGATCTCCACGATGGGGGTGTTATCACCCAGTGTTCTCTGACACTAGTCTGGCAGGAAGGGGTGATTTGGGACAATACTTTATAGCCTGGTGAGAGTGAAAGTCTAGCCTAAGTCTTTACTGGGGAGGGGGGGTGGGGGTGAGCCACAGTTTTTTTCTGGGATATTTGGCTGGAATACAGGCTCCCTGTCTTGTCAGGCTCCCCCCCCCCTTTTTTTTTTTTTTGGTCCTTTGGCTAGAGACAACAGGGTTTTGCTTTTTTGGTTTGTTGGCTTGTTGTTTGTTTTTGTATTTTTTTTTTTTTGTTTTTTGTGTTTGTTTTTGTCTGCACCCATTGGTGTTCCCAGGTTGCTGCTTCTTCATCTCCAAGTCTGGAAATATGAGGCAGTAAAAAAACCCAGAGAGCTCACCACCATGTTCCTTGGATTTCAAGTTTCCTAACTTGTCTGTTTTCTTCTCTCCACCTGTCAAGGCCTTGTGTTTGTTTTATACATAACGTCCAGGATTTTTAGTCACACTTGGTAGAAAGCATAAAAGTACACCTACTCCATCTTCCCAGAAGCAGAAGTCCCTCATATGGAAGATTTGGGGTTTTGTTGTTTTTATTTTTACATTTTAGTTAGTTAACATACAGTACAATATTGGTTTCAGAAGTAGAATTCAGTGACTCATCACTTACACACAACATCCAGTGCTCATCACAAGTGCCCTCTTTAATACCCATCACCCATCTAGTCTATCTCTCACCCACCTCCCTCCATCAACCCTGTTTGTTCTCTATTATCAGGAGTCTCTTGTAGTTTGTTTCCCTTTCTTCTCCCCACCCCCCCCCCCCATCCCACCCAACCACACGTTCATCTGTTTTGTTTCTTAAATTCCACAAGCTAAATCATGTTATTTGTCTTTCTCTGGTTGACTTATTTCACATTCTACCTCCAGCCACATTGCTGCAAATGGCAAGATTTCATTCTTTACACACACCATATCTTCTTTATCTTTTGATCAGTCAATGGACATTTGTGCTCTGTTTAGCTATTGTTGACAATGCTTATATGGGAGACGGTGAAATCGATCCTCTACTTAATGGCCATAGTCACTGTGCCAATCCTGCACTTGTCTGCCTCTGAAAGTGAATGCCTCCTTAAATCTTGTGTCCCAGGCACTTCACGTGTCATCTTAGATGGGGCCCTGTCCACCTTTCCACACAGTCTATCTTTCCAGCTTCATCTCTCACTGCATTTCCCCATACGCCATGCATTTTCATGCCACTGAGCCTTGACTAGATGGCTCTCCCAGTCCCTTTCCTCCTCTATCTGCCGTAATACTAACCCTGCAGGGCTTTACTCAATGCAACATCCTCGGTAAATTCTTCACTGCGTCCCATCTGTCTCCCATGTTAATTGCTCGTTTTCCTCTGTATCCATGACACGTGCTTGTACCTCTCTAAAAATTTGAATTCCAGGGGCGCTAGGTGGCTCAGTTAAGCATCCGACTTCAGTTTAGGTCATGAGCTCATAGCTCGTGAGTTCGAGCCCCACGTCAGGCTCTTTACTGACCACTCAGAGCCTGGAGCCTGCTTGGATTCTGTGTCTGCCCCTCCGCTGCTCATGCTCTGTCTCTCAAAAATAAACATAAAAATTTTAATTTGAGTTTCATTTGCCATAAGGATTTCCAGTTCCTGTTTTAACTCTGAACAGACATTTGTCTTGAGTACAGGAACCTACTATGTTCACTCTCACTGAACCCAATACTCTGGAGTTGAATTAACTGTGGGGTGTTTTTCTGATTTTTATCTCACAAAAATGTTTTTTTCCAAGCTTCTTTTCTATGCCCTCCATCGAAGCAGCAACTATTCTGAGGGACATGTTCTCGAATGAGCTTAGTCATGATTAAATAGACAAGTTATGTAGACCTTCCCTACAGAGATGGCCACTTCATTTCTTGGTTTCCTTTTATTCCTGTGGTTACTTGGTTGCCATTTGAGGAGTCTGTACATTGAAAATTTGCCTTGTATCAAGGTATGTTTCACCGGGCAGAAACTCAGGATCCCCAATATCAAACAGAGGGCTTAGAGTCCACTAGGTGCTGACACATTTCATGGGCAATGACCCAAATATGAATTTTGTCAATCTGATAACAACTTGCCTGATCTAAACCTCTAAATTCAGACAGAGCAATAAATTCGGACAAAACAGTAAACCATGAGCATTATTATTTCATTTATTGTTCAGAATATTTTAGGGGCTCCTGGGTGGCTCAATCAATTGGGCGACCAACTCTTGATTTTGGCTCAAGTCATGACCCCACTTTCATGAGATCGAGCCCCATGTTGGGCTCTGCACTGACAGTGTGGAGTCTGCTTGGGATTCTCTCTCCCTCTCTGTCCCTCTCCCACTCTCTCAAAATAAATAAATAAACATTAAAATATAATATTCTACTCATTACTTATTAGTCAGCAACATTAAGCTACTGACCTTATTACTTCCAATATGTTTTAGCAGTATTTTTCTGATCTTCACTGGAGATGGCCAGAAGACAATGACTAAGACTTGGACAGATGAGGAAACTGAAGCACAGAGAGCAGAAGTGACTCCCTTAGGTCCCCTAGCAAGTCACTGGCAGGGCAGGAACTAAGGCCTGGTTCTGTGATCTATCCCTCCAGCCCCCTCCTCCCAGGTCCAATGCCCTTCTACCCCCTCAACCTTTCTGCAACCCTCTGAAATGATGTGTGCCCCATTCACAGTGCCCACTAAACCTATCACCCAGAGGCTTTGATTTTGGCTCGGAGCTGAAAGATATGCAAACCGGTTGCATTTCATTTAGGGAAGGGCCTGGTTATTGTTAATATTTTCATCCTAAGTGCTCACTGGCAATTCACATGTAGTGATCGGTCAGGAGTACTGAGAGTGGGGCAGGTGGGTGGCTCAGTCAGTTCAGTGTCTGGCTCTTGATTTTGGCTCAGGTCATGATCTCAAGATCATGGGATCAAGCCCAGTGTCAAGCCCCATGGCAGGCTCTCTCCCTCTTCCTCTGCCCCTCTTGTGAGCATGCCTGTGCACTCTCTCCTAATAAAAGAAAGAAAAAAAAAGGTACTCAGAGTGGTGGGAGGGGCCGTGTGTTCCAGATGGCAAAAAGTAGGCGGTGGCTGTATGCAGAATCCAGGAGTTGAACTTTGTGATGTGATCCAGGTTACAGGGTTTGTTTTCCTGGCAAATTCTTCATCATTCACACCCACAAGGACTTTCACCCAGACCCCTTACTTTGCCAAGTGCCCATCCTGTGGCTCTCGCCTGGGGCAGGTGGTTGCAAACACCCTGCTACTTGTAAATTGCACATCTGTGGCAGAAAGCAGCCCAGGTTCCAGGCTACTGGGATAAGCCTGTGAGCACCCCCTTACTTGGCCCAGGTTGCATCTCCAGACCTCTTCCACAGCTCCTGCTCTGCTCCCAGGATCTTCATCTTTACCCTCAGACTCCTGCTCAGCTGAGGACCTTGCTATGGTTCTGGCAACTGCCATGAAAAGAGTCAGGTTTTGCCCTAAATAGGAAGGATCTTCCAAACTGAAATCCTCTTCTAGCAGTACATGCTACTATGCCAGTTAATTCCCTGATTAATTCCCAAATCTGTGTCTGTGTAAGACTGGTTCTAATGCTTGCTTTGTCTTTTCAGCCTAAGTTTTTCTAAATGCCTTTTAGCATGCATTATGTTTTGCTGAAAACCAGACATAATGTATCTGGAGAAATGTATAGGAACTGAAGTAATCAGGTTGTTAGTGTGGAGTTTTATGTTAATCTGGTTAAGTTAGGCTATGTTTAACGTTTGCTGTAACTATAGGTGTCAGAGGCTTCAATTTCCTCCAGTATTCTTGCTTTTGTTCCTCCACCCCCGTCTTTGGTTTCCCTAGAAACTCTTTTAAAATAGTGTGCATCCTACTCTTTCAACTGTCATCTGTTTTTACACTGAAGCCCTATTAATATTGGTAAGGCACTGGGGAAGGAAGGCATTCCAGAATCTTATGACTAAATCTATTTTTAGCATACCTGAGTCCCTAGCCTGTCACCATCAAAAATGTCTTTTTTTTTCCCCCTGCCCCTACTTGCTGACTGGAAGGCTAAAGGGGTCAGAGTAGTCTAATTGCTCATCCCCAGGTCACAAAAGACTCTGGTGGTTTCCCCTGAGGGTACACCTTTGTTAAGAACACTGTGGGCTGGAGCATCTGGGTGACTAGGTCAGTTAAGCCTCTGACTTCAGCTCAGGTCATAATCTCATGGTTCATAGGTCTGAGTCAGGCTCTGTGTTGACAGCTTGGAGCCTGGAGCCTGCTTCAGATTCTGTGTCTCCCTCTCTCTGTGACCCTCCCCCACTTATGTACTGTCTCTCTCGTTCAAAAATAAATAAACAAATTTTTTTTTTTTTTTTTTTTTTTTTTTTAGGAATACTGTGGGCTGTATTTCCAGATGGTTACTTTCCCCTCCCCACTGCAGAAAGCCTGATGGGATTCTTCTCCAATCTTCACTGTGTAAATATGGTGGGGTTCCTGGAAGTAAAACCCATAAAAGTATGGGACCTCCTAAATGTGGGCTCTCAGGAGTTTCCATCTCCTAGCTAGCTAGTTCACACTTGGCTTCCAGCAATTTATTAATGACCATTTAAGTGTTCCTACAAGTTACTGCCTCCAGAAGATTCTGTCCCTGATAAGCAAATCTCAAGTGTGATTTTCTGCATTTACCTCTCTCCAGTTTTCAGAGTGGCTCTTTGTTTGCCCTGTGACCTCAATTATCTGGTAGATTTTTTAAAAGTCATTGATTTTCAGTTGAAACAGCTATTCTCTTATGATAAAGACAGTTGTGATGAATTCCAAACTCTTTGCATGTCAGAGCTGAAACCAAAAGTGTTGATTTTTTTTTTAATTAATAATATAAACCCACATAAACAAAAGCTCTTTGGAGTATTCAACCCATGAGAATGTAAAGGGTCCTAGGCCAAAAGTATCTGAGAACTACTGTGTTACAATACACAGTCAGTCACGATTCACACTATAAATACTAAGTTAATAATAAACTGCTCTTTAAAATAGCTAAGCCAATCTGAAAAAGAAAAGGGAGATGACCCAAATGGATAAAATCATGAGTGAAAATGGAATTATTACAACCAATCCCTCAGAAATACAAGCAATTATTAGGGAATACTATGAAAAATTATATGCCGACAAACTGGACAAACTGGAAGAAATGGACAAATTCCTAAGCACCCACGCACTTCCAAAATTCAAACAGGAAGAAACAGAAAACTTGAACAGACCCATAACCAGCGAAGAAATTGAATCAGTTATCAAAAATCTCCCAACAAATAAGAATCCGGGACCAGATGGCTTCCCTGGGGAATTCTACCAGACATTTAAAGCAGAGATAATACCTAGCCTTCTCAAGCTTCTCCAAAAGATAGAAAGGGAAGGAAAACTTTCAGACTCATTCTATGAAGCGGTATTGATTCCTAAACGAAACAGAGACCCAGCAAAAAAAGAGAACTACAGGCCAATATCCTTGATGAATATGGATGCAAAAATTCTCAATAAGATACTAGCAAATTGAATTCAACAGCATATAAAAAGAATTATTCACCATGATCAAGTGGGATTCATTCCTGAGCTACAGGGCTGGTTCAACACTCGTAAATCAATCAATGTAATACATCACATTAATAAAAGAAAAGAACCATATGATCCTGTCAATGGATGCAGAAAAAGCATTTGACAAAATTCAGCATCCTTTCTTAATAAAACCCTCGAGAAAGTCGGGATAGAAGGAACATACTTAAACATCATAAAAGCCATTTAAGAAAAGCCCACAGCTAATATCATCCTCAATGGGGAAAAACTGAGAGCTTTTTCCCTGAGATCAGGAACACGACAGGGATGCCCACTCTCACCACTGTTGTTTAACATACTGTTGGAAGTGCTAGCATCAGCAATCAGACAACAAAAGGAAATCAAAGGCATCAAAATTGGCAAAGATGAATTCAAGCTTTCACTTTTTGCAGATGACATGATATTATACACGGAAAACCCGACAGACTCCACCAAAAGTCTGCTAGAACTGATACATGAATTCAGCAAAGTCCCAGGATACAAAATTAATGTACAGAAATCAGTTGCATTCTTTTTTTTTTTTTTAATTTTATTTTCAACGTTTTTTTATTTATTTTTGGGACAGAGCGAGACAGAGCATGAACGGGGGAGGGGCAGAGACAGAGGGAGACACAGAATCGGAAACAGGCTCCAGGCTCTGAGCCATCAGCCCAGAGCCCAACGCGGGGCTCGAACTCACAGACCGCGAGATGGTGACCTGGTTGAAGTCGGACGCTTAACCGACTGCGCCACCCAGGCGCCCCGAAATCAGTTGCATTCTTATACACTAATAATGAAGCAACAGAAAGACAAATAAAAAAACTGATCCCATTCACAATTGCATCAAGAATCATAAAATACCTAGGAATAAACCTAACCAAAGAAGTAAAAGATGTGTGTGCTGAAAACTATAGAAAGCTTATGAAGGAAATTGAAGAAGATACAAAGAAATGGAAAAACATTCTGTGCTCATGGATCGGAAGAATAAATATTGTTAAAATGTCAATACTACCCAAAGCTATCTACACATTCAATGCAATCCCAATCAAAATTGCACCAGCATTATTCTTGAAGCAATCCTAAAATTTGTATGGAACCACAAAAGACCCTGAATAGCCAAAGTAATATTGAAGAAGAAGACCAAAGCGGGAGGCATCACAAGCCCAGACTTTAGCCTCTACTACAAAGCTGTAATCATCAAGACAGAATGGTACTGGCACAAAAACAGACACATAGACCAATGGAATAGAATAGAAACCCCAGAACTAGACCCACAAAAGTATGGCCAGCTAATCTTTGACAAAGCAGGAAAGAATATCTGATGGAAAAAAGACAGTCTCTTTAACAAATGGTGCTGGGACAACGGGACAGCAACATGCAGAAGAATGAAACTAACCCACTTTCTTACACCATTCACAAAAATAAACTCAAAATGGATAAAGGATCTGAATGTGAGACAGGAAACCATCAAAACCCTAGAAGAGAAAGTAGGAAAAAACCTCTCTGACCTCAGCCGCAGCAATTTCTTACTTGACACATCTCCAAAGGCAAGGAAATTAAAAGCAAAAATGAACTATTGCGACCTCATGAAGATAAAAAGCTTCTGCACTGCAAAGGAAACAATCAACAAAACTAAAAGGCAACCAACAGAATGGAAAAAGATATTTGCAAATGACACATCAGACAAAGGGCTAGCATCCAAAATCTATAAAGAACTCACCAAACTCCACACCCAAAAACCAAATAATCCAGTGAAGAAATGGGCAGAGGGGCGCCTGGGTGGCTCAGTCAGTTGAGCGTCTGACTTCGGCTCAGGTCATAATCTCACGGCTCATGAGTTCGAGCCCTGGTCGGGCTCTGTGCTGACCGCTCAGAGCCTGGAGCCTGCTTTGGATTCTGTGTCTCCCTCTCTCTCTGCCCCTCCTCCACTCATGCTCTGTCTCTCACTCTCTCTCAAAAATAAATAAACACTCAAAAAAAATTTTTAAAAAAAGAAATGGGCAGAAAACATGAATAGACACTTCTCTAAAGAAGACATCCAGATGGCCAACAGGCACGTGAAAAGATGCTCAATGTCACTCCTTATCAGGGAAATACACATCAAAACCACACTGAGATATCACCTCACACCAGTCAGAGTGGCCAAAATGAACAAATCAGGAGACTATAGATGCTGGAGAGGATGTGGAGAACAGGAACCCTCTTGCACTGTTGGTGGGAATGCAAACTGGTGCAGCCACTCTGGAAAACAGTGTGGAGGTTCCTCAAAAAATTAAAAATAGATCTACCCTATGACCCAGCAATAGCACTGCTAGGAATTTACCCAAGGGATACAGGAGTGCTGATGCATAGGGGCACTTGTACCCCAATGTTTATGCAGCACTTTCAACAATAGCCAAATTATGGAAAGAGCTTAAATGTCCATCAACTGATGAATGGATAAAGAAATTATGGTTTATATACACAACGGAATACTACTTGGCAATGAGAAAGAATTAAATATGGCCTTTTGTAGCAACATGGATGGAACTGGAGAGTGTTATGCTAAGTGAAATAAGTCATACACAGAAAGACAGATCCATATGTTTTCATTCATGTGGATCCTGAGAAACTTAACAGAAGACCAAGGGGAAAGGGAAAGGAAAAAAAAAAAGTCAGAGAGGGAGAGAGCCAAACCATAAGAGACTCTTAAAAACTGAGAATAAACTGAGGGTTGATGGGGGTGGGAGGGAGGGATGGGTGGGTGATGGGCACTGAGGAGGGCACCTGTTGGGATGAGCCCTGGGTGTTGTATGGAAACCAATTTGACAATAAATTCCATATTAAAATAAATAAAATAAAATAAAATAGCTAAGCCAAAAACTTACATTGTGATATTGGTGGGAAGTTTTTAAAAATATGTTTTATTCTTTATCTGAAGTGGGGGGAAAAAAACAAAAACAAAAAAAAATCTCCAATTCATGACAAGAGTAATGTAGCACATTAAAACCAAGGTAATCTCAGCAACCACCATTCTAGCTTTGAAAAAAAAAAAGCATAAGATTGAATTTACTCATTTCTCCTTTTTCTGCTCCTCTTACATTGTAATAAAGTTCTGAACTCATACTGCTACCCTTATCAGTTCCGTGCAAAAACATATTCTGAATATGTCCAACCAAGTATAAAATAATCTCTAATCTCAATAATCATTCAGATGGTAAGGAACACAAATATGAGAATTATTTCATAAAGTCCCAAACCACAAGGGAGTTATAGTACCTAAAACTTCTAAGTGTAGTACAGAAAAATTAGTAATTAATTCTGTAGTGCAGTGGAGGTCTATACTTGGTTTTCAACAGTAAAGAGGATTTTCCCTGCTATCCAAAAAAAAAAAAAAAAAAAAACACAAAACCATTGTAGGTAGAGAGAAAAGCATGTGCAAAGGTAGAAGAGACCAGAATGCAGGCAGGAGACAAGAGTATGAAAGGCTTTATATGCTAAGCTAATGAACAAAGACGATGGTGACTCAGGAGCAGGACAATCAGAGGACAGTGCAAAGAATGAAATGGAGAAGATGAAAATGAAAGCTAATAACCAGTGAACAAACTCTGGGGATTATTCAAATGAAAGTGCTTGAGAACGGAAGAGGTAGAGGTGGAAAAAGACAGGAAGGTTTTTCTTTTAAAAAAGCAAGCAAGCAAGCAAGAGTAAAAGAAAGAAATGAAAGAAAAAGAAAGAAAGAAAGAAAGAAAGAAAGAAAGAAAGAAAGAAAGAAAGAAAGAAAGAAAGAAAGAAAGAAAGAAAAAGAGAAAAAGAAATCAAGACTTTGTGGTTTATTGGATATATGGGAATGAAAGAAAGGGAAGGACCACAGAACTCTATAGTTTTCTGACCTACAGCTTTCAGTTTTATGTAAGGAAGTCAACACCCAGTTGGTAATATTGATCTTGTTCATTAACTTGAACTCTGAAAAAGAGTATCTTCCTTTGGGGACTGTCCAAATAGGCTACCATGGATCAAAGTTAAATTATGACCATAGGAAGCCGGACATGGGAGGGGGGAGAAAACACACACACACACACACAAAACTGTTTAGACACCTTAGAATCAGTCTAGATTCATCTTTACAAACATGAAAACTAGGACACTTAACAATTAAGAACTTTTAACTTTCTGATTGCTGTACATATCAGATCCCTCGGTGGGGTTTCTCTTTCAATCTTGGTAAATCCTTCTAATATACACTCTGGATAACAGATTACTCACAAAAAATTACACTCCAATTTTTCTAACACCACTCCACAGATAAAAAGAATGAAAAGGGTATTGTACAAGTATCTCCTGCTTTCCCAAAATTCCCACGACACCACCTAGCTTTTATGAAAGCCCTACATTAACACAGCAAGGTCTTATTTTCCTAACAGCAAATAACCTCTTCACATTTCTTTCGGTCATCAAAAACAGGCACTAATGGAGGCCTTTGCGAAAGAAAAGTGGAAAAACTAGAACTTTTGGAAACCTGGGGATGCTCTTCCCTTCCGGCCATTTCTGTTAAGGCAAAGGTTTTTTTTTGTTTTGTTTTTTGTTTTTTTTTTTTTTTACAAGAACACTCCACTTGCGCGCATGAGGGAAATCCGTATTCTCACTGGGCACATATTGTAACATAACTCAAGAACTCAAGAAAAACAAAAAATTATTTTGCACTGAAACAAAAAACTCAGAACATGCAGTCCTAAAACAAAATTAATATGGCGCAGAGTAAGATTTCTACTTTCCGGACTGAATGCCACCATGAATACATGGCTGACAGCCCAACTACGAAGAATGCTGACATTCCAATTTTATTTGAATCTAATTCTCCAGTTCTTTTACAAGGTAAGGTTGACAGGACGGAGCAGAGAGGCCCCAGTTACCTTCCTATCCCATGGGGCAACTAGAAAGTTCCATCAACTCCTTTTTCCCGGAATCAAAGCTTAAAGGTCCTTCAAGTCCCAGCTCAGATGTCACTCCACCAACACTGGGGTCCCACTTCTGCTCGGGACAGGTTTCTGCTCACAGCCACCGCCGCCCCTCTGGCCGCTTTCCACACCTCCCCTCCAGCGCCGAGGCTGGAGGGCGCCAGGTCACCCCGCCGCCGTCCCGCCCTGGCGCCAGCAGCTCACCGACAGGGCGACGTCCAGCCGGCGCCCCGGCTGCACTGCAGCCCGGTGACACCATGCAAACCTCCGCCTGCTAAAGCCAAACTGCCGGCATCCACGCACCCGCCGCCCGAGAGGACGACGTGCTAGGGGACCGCGTGGGGGTCAAAGAAACCCCAACTGCACGGCCCGAATCACCGCCCAGGGTCTGCGGTCGGCGAGAAGGCCACGGCGTCCGCCGCAGGCACAGCGAGGCTCGGCAGCAGGGCCTCCAGGTCGCCGGCAGCGACGGCACCACTCCTACCTGACGATGGGCTCTCCTCAAAGGACCAACCCTCCCGGGCGGCCAGACAACCGTCGTCCACACCACCTGCTACTTCCTCGGACCAACGTCGAAAAATCCGCCTGCGTTCCCGCCAGTCTCGCCCCGCGCCTGCGCACAGCTCCTTTCGTAGGCCGAGGGGCCGTCGGAGCGCATGCTCCGTCCTTGAGCTCATGCTCCGTCCTTGAGCTCTTCCCGGGCAGTTTTGGAACCGCGTTACTGAGGCTGGCTGGCGCGCGCATGCGCGTCTCCGGTACCTGATTCTTTCCCCACTGGACAAGGAGCGGCTGGTCTTGGAATTGAAGCCTGCCGAGCCGGAAGGCGCTGTGCTTTTTCACCTCCGTCGCTCTGGCGGAAACGCAAGCGGTGGAAGAGAGGTTCCGGGGTTGGCCTCGGTTGGCGGCTGCAGCATGGACACCCGGGCCGAGGAGGCGGGAGTGACTCGCCGCCCGATGCTGGCCTCTTCCTGGGATGCTGCCTGCGGAGCCCTGGCCCGGAGTCTCCATCTCACCCGGGCTGGTGTCGGCGCCCCGGACTTGGACTGGGAGCAGCTGCTGGCGCCGCCTGACCCGGGGTGAGCAGGGCCGGCGGGGACCGGGGCCGCGGCGCCGGGATGGTCGCGCTCCTGGGGGAGCCGGGAGGGAGGCGGGACCGAGCGGAGAGAGGGTGGGGGGCCCGGGGTGCGGGAAGGACTTGACTGCGGGGGCCCCGCATCTCCGCCGGGTCGCCCCCGGGGTCCGCCTCCCTCCCCCAGGCGACCCGACGGAGGCCTCTCTGTTGTCGACCCGAGGGGGCGTTAGAAAAACGAACTGTCGAGAATCCCCATCAGCTTAATTATGAGAAAGAGCCGCGTTTGCCTTTTGTTGCATTCTGCTTCCCCCTCTTGTGCGCACAGTAGGTGCCCAGGGAACTTTTTATGTTGAAGGAGAAGGACTGCAGAGGCTTGAATCCACAGTCGAGGAGAAAGTAGAGGGGAAAACCCCGGTGGGTGGCGTGCCCATCTCCTTGTGAATCTGTCTTGAGCGTCTGTTGGGTGCTTGGGAGGGTGCGGGGACCGCCGTGGTAAATGGGAGGGAGTTCGAAGAAGTCCTGGTGGCCCAATAGGAGGGTCGTGAGCAGCGTTCAGACAGGTGCACTGTGTGAGAGTTTGAACAATTCTTTTCAGCCAAGATCTGGTGATTTTGAAAAGAAGCCTCAACAGTGACCAAGATGAAAACCCCTGCTTCCTTTACCTGAGATGTGACCCTAACGGAGGTGAAGAGATCGTTTCTATTGGCATTTTAAGTTCCGCAAGAAATATGGAAGTATACTTAGGAGAGGAGTACTGTGGAACCAGTAGGGGCAAGAATGTTTGTAGTGATCTGGATAACAGGTTTGTAACTTGTTCATGCAGAAGTGTTCCCCCCAAGCAGTGTTGTATTTCTCCAGCGTTTGTGGTATTTACTGATTCTCTGACATTGAGGCCAGACACTAAGGGAGAGAAGAGAAAAAACATACCAGCAGGAATAGAAGTTTTGGCGCTAGGAATCTTGGCGTGTACATGAGCCCAGTTTGTTATTGTTGTTGTTGTTTTTTAATTTTGGAGAGAGCGAATGAGTGTGAGTGGGGGAGAGGGGCAGAAGAGGAGAGAGAGTCAGAATCTTAAGCAGACTCCACACTCAGGGTAGAGCCCCATTCGGGGCTCAATCCCATGACCCTGGAATCATGACCTGAGACAGAACCAAGAGTCTGGTGCTCAACCAAGTGAGCCACCCAGGGGCCCCTCAGGAGTTTTTATAAATGCGGAAATTGGGAGCTAACAGAAGGCAGATAAGTTGGTAGAACATCATAGCTGGTTAGTGGAGGACTTTGATTAGAATCGAAGTTGTGATAAATGTTTCTTGTCTCTCTTCTTAACTCAGAATGGTCTGTTTTCCAAAAATTAATTAGGCTGGAACTTTGAACACATTTTCTTGTAGGAAGCCTATTACAAATAGTGCACAAACCCCAGACTGTGCCATACAAGTATATTGAATGTGTTATTATACTTTTGATTTTTTTTCCGAATTCTTAAAAAGATTCTGTCCTAATCCTTCTTTAATAAAATTCAAGCTATGAACGGTTTTATTATACCACATAATGTTGGAAATAATGGATATGTTTATTGAGCTTTAAAATATGCTCTGTGCTACATGATTATACATTTGTTATCTTTTTTAATTATCTTATATAGGTAGTAAGTGACAGATGTAGTCTTTTTATCCAATGCAACTCATTATGAACCTACAGTTCTTCATGTCTTACCAGGAAAACTGAATCTCAGGATTTATGTATTGTCCTGGAAACCTTCATTTTTAAACGTAACTGTTAAAAGTGATAATGAGTGAAAATTTTTAAAGTTCATTTCTTTTTTATTTGTAGTGAAGGTGAAAAGATTATTTTGTACAAAAAATATCTAAAATTGGAGTTCTCCACACATGCTTGTAAAATAAAGGTAAGTAATCACTAAATTATAACTAATTTGAAAACTACAGTTGTTTTTGTACTACATAAACTTATTTTCTGATAGCTCACTAATGTGGTAAGTCCAGTGTGGTCCCTGGTTTTAGTTGAGAAGTACTAAACATGGAAGAAGAAATTCTTCTCTAAGAAATTACCAAAATTCAGGGCACCTGAGTGGCTCAGTTGGTTAAGCTTCTGACTTCGGCTTAGGTCGTGATCTCACGGGTCATGAGTTGAACTCCACATCAGGTTCTGCACTGAACAATACAGAACTTGCTTGGAACTCTCTCTGCCCCACCCCTGCCCTGCCCTTCCCCTGCTTGCACTCTCTTTCTCTCAAAATAAATAAATGAACTTTAAAATTATCAACGTTCTTCTTTTAAAATAAATCAACATTTACTAGCTATGGCAATGCTATGTTATATGCTATTATTAATATAATGGTATCGTACTTTTAGCTTTAAGCCTTGGAAAACTGAGTTTAAATACATTTTTTATTTTTATGTAGAACTTAGGTGCAAAGAAAGTGCAGTTTTTGTCCCAAAACATCCAAACAGAACACAGAGAAGTTCCAGACAAAGGCAGTACAGAGTTCAAGAAATTTGGACTGGTGTCTTCAGCAGGAAAAATATTGTTACAGTGAACTTTAATGAGGTCATTAGAGTCTAGGGAAAGAGTACTTAGCTGGAAATCAGAAGCCCTGACTATTAAATGAGTTTTGTTGCTAACAAAACAGCCTTGGTCAAGTTTCCTCACCTGTTTGGACCTACTTTGTGGGTTATACAAGGAGACTAAAGACAGTAAATTGTTGAGTTATTTTTATCTTTAAAATATTTTATCTTGGGGTGTGTGGGTGGCTCAGTGAGTTAAGCATTCCATTTCCACTCAGGTCATGATCTCTCTGAGTTCGAGCCCTGTGTCAGGCTCTGTGCTGGCAGCTCAGAGCCTAGAGCCTGCTTCCGATAATGTGTCTCCCTCTCTCTGTCCCTCCCCTGCTTGCTCTCTGTCTCTGTCTCTCTCTCAAAAATAATAAACATTAAAAAAAAAAAAAAAAACCCTTTAAAATATTTTATCTCTGTGCTTATTATTACTTAGAGAAGGTCACAGAACTGACCTTCCAAGTTGTTAATATTCCAAGATGTTGTTTTAGGAGTAAACGCTAGTAACTTCTAAAGTTTTTTAAATAAAGCGATTCACTCATTCAACAATTAGAGTGCCATTTGATCCCAGATCCTATACTAAGCATTTAGGAATTAATGGAAATAAAATAAATTGGAGCAGAACCCTCATATTGCTAATAGTATAGTGGCCAAGACATGTCCAAAAGTGTGCAAAATATGTCCTACATTCAATAGTGAGGAAGACTTGAGAATCAAAAAGCATGAAAGAGATCACATGGAGGTTGGAATGTAGATGTATAAATTTGATGAGATGTTTATTTAGTTGTTGATGACAGTCTGATCTTTCGTGTCGCACTGAGTTTTTTGATCGTGGATTTGTGTTCACCTGTGTCTTTGTGTGATACATGGGCTTGTGTGTCTCTGAAGGAGAATGTTTTGTGACTGTTCTGTGAAAGTAGGAGGGAGTGCAAGGACCTGTTTCATTTAGGGGGATCTTATGAGGACTTCTTCCAGGGCAATAACATATGAAAATTAAAATAAAAATAATAGCTACTGGTGCACAGTTTTGAGCCCTTAATCAGTGTGGTCAGTACTGGAAATTTTAACACGTACTTCTCAGGACAACTCTGTGAAATCGTTATTACCCTCCCTCATTTTACTCCTGATTTCAGGTTTTTGCCTTTTCCCAGGATCACACAGGCTCTAAGTAGAGTCGTCATTGAACCCAGTTCTGTCTGATTCTAAATCCTATTCCCTTTCCACTTTGCTACTTTGTTGTCCATATCACACATAAAATGTCTTTTGGTTCAGAAACATGGACAAAATGAGGCAGCATGAAGCATTGGGAAAACTACTGGGGTAAAAGCTGGCAGAGCTACGTCCAAAGTTCTGACCTTTACTACCTGGGTGTCCTTTGACAAGTTAGAAAATCACTCTGCACTCATTTTTTAAATATGCAAGGTATCAAGCTATATATTAGATCATCTTGACATTCCCTTACAGTTCTAACTTCTAAAGTACTGACTTACATTTAGTATTTCAGAAGCAACGTAGCATGGGCTCTAGACAGCCTTATTTTGCTTTAAATATTTATATTTACATTGCAAGTTGCAGTATGTTAAGTTCTCAGATTGGTACAGTTTATTTTTAATCCCTTAAAAAAACTGAGTAAATGTTATTTTATGTTTCCCATCCCCATTTGCTATTTTATGTGTAGTCTGTTACTTTGAAAGGGCTTTTTTATTTAAATACTTCTGAGCCTCATGATAAATTTTAATTTTTTTCTATGACTATGCTAGAGAAAATGTAAAAATGAAAATGTATTTAATTTTTTGATTCTTGAATGCTTCACTCTTAAGTAATGAGTAACCTTATTTTTTTTTTTTTTTTTTTAATTTTTGGGACAGAGAGAGACAGAGCATGAACAGGGGAGGGGCAGAGAGAGAGGGAGACACAGAATCGGAACCAGGCTCCAGGCTCCGAGCCATCAGCCCAGAGCCTGACGCGGGGCTCGAACTCACGGACCGCGAGATGGTGACCTGGCTGAAGTCGGACGCTAACCGACTGCGCCACCCAGGCGCCCCAGTAACGAGTAACTTTAAATGATGATTGTTTTTAATATTATTTTCTGAAACTTCTTTGTTTTATAACAGTTGCTCTCCTTTGGTGAAAAGCAGTGTGTGTTCATCAGTAAAGTTGTGGTACACATGAGGCGGGTTTCAGCCAGTTCTTCAACAAGCTCTCCTGCTGTAGGATCAAGGATAGACCTCCGGAGGGTCCAGACTATCATGGAGTCCATGGGGTCAAAGTTGTCACCTGGAGCTCAGCAACTGATGGATATGGTTAGATTTCAGCAGCAGGTAGGTAGAAATGGATTCTGTCCAGGGACTCTTAAAAATTTGAGTGATCTGGGCGCCTGGGTGGCTCAAGTCGGTTGAGCATCTGACTTTAGCTCAGGTCATGATCTCACGGTTCATGGGTTCGAGCCCTGCTTCGGGCTCTGTGCTGACAGCTTGCTCAGAACCTGGAGCCTACTTCAGAATCTGTGTTTCCTTTTCTCTCTGCCCCTCCCCTGCTCACATTCTGTCTCTGCTCTCAAAAATAAATAAATATAAAAAGAAATTTGTTTAACTTCAGAGTGACGGCTTTTTATAAGGACATGTATTGACTTAAATCTTTTCTTTGCTTTTGTAAAATAGCATTTTTGTAGACTTTCCCTCCTACAAAATACCTTACTACAGACCCTCACAGTTTTTCATGAATTTATTCATTCAGCACCTTGTTGGTAGATAAGGCACTATTTGAGCAATTTAGAAAGTTTTTCTCAAGCATAGAGATAAAGAGGAAATTGGAGGAGAGTTGTGTAAAGAATGTTGAGAATAATGGAAGAACTTGTCAAGCTCCTGAGACTACTATTTGAAAGGGTTTAGGAATAGTGTGTCTTTTAAGTATGATCCACAGAACGCCTATATCATAATCCTTTCCAGTGTTTACAACATGCATATCCTGGCCACACTTTTCCACCTACTAAGTCTCCCAGAGTGGGATCCAGGAATCAGTGTTTTAAACAAGTATGCTATGTTAATTTTATGCACACTGTGGTTGGAGAATAACTCTTTCAGTGCAAAGATTCTGTGGAGAAACAAACACTGAAGATTTTTAAAGTTTTGAAAAGCAAAAGATTTTGTAAATAGAAGAGATGAATGATTAAATATGACTAGTTCACTGACCGATTTCTATCTTTTAAAAACTTGACTTGGGGGAAAAAAAAAGATGGTAGAGTTATTTTGGAGAGAGGTACATGTCTTTAAATCTTAAGGTCTTATTCCTTAAGTTGTACTCGTTTTCTTTGCCATGAATTTGAATCCGTGCAGAAGGGTATTGAGTAAAACATCAAAGTGTTTTCCTAGCTATCATCCCGTTCCCCAGAGGTAACTGCTGATAACAGTTTGGTGTGTATCCTTGTAGAGTGTTCTGTGCATGTAGAAACTCTACATAAACCGTCCCAGTCACCGCTCACGGGTTAGTACTATAGACACTGCGTGGTAACTAGCTTTCCTCCCACCGCTTCATGCGAGGAAGTTTGGGGGGACACCCTGGGGAAGGAAGATGGTCCCGTTCAGTCTCCTTTTCAACATCCTAATGTGGGAGAATCCGTATTTGTGGAGTGGATCCTGATTGTCTAGGACTGATTATTGTTAACAAACCAGAAATCTCTGGAATCTAAGGCATGGCTTCTTGGAAAATGCCACATGAACCATGTGATTATCTGAGCATAAAATGGGGGTGTTTCATGCCTGCTACGAAAGTGGTCAGCCACACACTGTTTACAGCCTTCATATGTCAATTTGGACTGGACCTGGGCCTGTCCTGAAGGGGAAAGAAAGGACGTGGGGTGCTGTGTCAGAATCCTAGACCTCCCCCTGCTTCACCCGTGCCTTGGGGATTGCTTGTTTCCTTGAAAGCTTTATTAAAGGTTGACACTCACGAGTCATGCAGGTCTGATGTGACAATACAGACTTTTGTTTTATCACAGTAAATGTTAAAGTTATTCCTTATTTTCTTGTATTTGAAGTTCATATATACTAGCTTTGATTTATTTTTTGCTCTAGTAATTTAGAGTAACCAAGTAGGAATTCTATATCAAAGTACCTAACATACAGCGGTTGTTTAAAGTTACCTGAATGAAAGGCTATGCCCCATTTTCTTAGAGAAAACATTAAATTGTTCAGGATTTATATTATGGGGCTTTTTCCCCTTTAAAATAAAAATGACTTTATAATTTTATTTTTTTCTGAGTATGAAAAGTGACACATCTTGGAGGTTTTTATAATATAAAAGTTATAGAAAATTCATACTTTTATAAGTCTTACAACATACAGAGAGAGAAAACTATTTTTCAGAAATCCGTGTGTGTGTATACACACGCATGTGGATGAAATTATGTATACCCACACATATACATAGCTCTTTATATATACATGTGTAAGTATACGGGCACAATTTTATGTAAATGCTTTTATACTGTACATGTTGCTCAGTAAAATTTTCCATTTAACAGGATATCATGGGCCTCTTATTAAGCAATAAAGCAATATCTCTGTGATTTTTATGGATATTCTGTGGTATGTAACCAATGTAACCAGTCGTTGATTCATGAATATTTTAAGCTTTTTAGATTTTTTTTTTTTTTTTTTTTTTTTTTTGGTAGCATGAGTAGCAACACATAGAAGGAATTTGAATGTCTATTTTTGTAAATTGTTCCAATATCTACTTAGAGTAGATTCTTCAAAGTGGAATTATTTTGGCAGAGTGAGTTCTTTAGATTATTTAATATGTATTTAGCTGTTCACTTTCAAAAGGACTCAATGTGACTTCAAAATAATATATGATAGGACAAGTAAAAATAAGAATTGAACAAACTGACATGAAGTAGAAGAAGGGGTGCTTGGGTGGCTCAGTCAGTTAAGCATCTGGCTCTTGGATTTTGGCTCAGGTCATGATCTCACAGTTAGTGAGTTTGAGCCCCAAGTAGGGCTCTGCGCTGAGAGTGTGGAGCCTGCTTGGGATTCTCTCTCCCTCTCTCACCCTCTCTCTCCTTCTCTCTCTCTGCCCCTCCCCTGCTCACACATGAGCCCTCTCTCTCTCTCTCTCAAAATAAATAAATAAACATTAAAAAAAAAAGAAGTAGAACAGCCACCAGGCACCTGAGGTTTGTTCATTTACTCTAGTGACATATAGACTGACCTGTGAATATCTTGATACTTCATACAGAGAAAAAAAAATCACCCAAAGAGCCCTGATCTGAGGGAAAAAAATGACTAAAAAGCAATGATTTTCTTATGATCCGAATATTAAGAAATAACAGAAAATGAAAATTTGCGTAGCGAATACATTTACATTGGACTTTTTAAAAAATTTTTTTAACGGTTAGTTTTGAGAGACAGAAACAGAGCACAAGCCGGGGAGGGCAGAGAGAGAGGGAGACACAGAATCAAAGCAGCCTCCAGGCTCCATCTGAGCTGTTGGCACAGAACCCGATGGGGGGCTCGAACCCATGAACTGTGAGATCATGACCTGAGCCAAAGTCGGACTCAACCGACTGAGCCAGTCAGGTGCCCCTCCTTCTTTTTTTTTTTTTTTTTTTAATGTTTATTTGTTTATTTTTGAGAGAGACAAGGGGAGCGAGGGGCAGAGAGAGAGGAGAGAGAAAATCCCAAGCAGGCTCTGCACTGTCAGCACTCAGTGTAGAGCCTGATACAGGGCTTGAACCCACAAAATGTGAGATCATGACCTTAGCCAAAATCAGGAGTCAGACACTTTTTTTTTTTTTTTTTTAAATTTTCTTTTTTTGAACGTTTATTTATTTTTGGGACAGAGAGAGACAGAGCATGAATGGGGGAGGGGCAGAGAGAGAGGGAGACACAGAATCGGAAACAGGCTCCAGGCTCTGAGCCATCAGCCCAGAGCCTGACGTGGGGCTCGAACTCGCGGACCGCGAGATCGTGACCTGGCTGAAGTCGGACGCTTAACCGACTGCGCCACCCAGGCGCCCCAGGAGTCAGACACTTAATCAGGAGTCAGACCCACCCAGATGTCCTTCTCTCACAAACTCTTAAACAGCAGGATCTATGGGGTGATATATCCTGATAAGAACCTATCATACAGTTCTATTGTTTTGATTTTAGGATAGAGCCTTATGTCTTAACACTTAGTTATGTTTTCCTCCTGTGGAAAAATTGAAGAGCATAGCAGATATGACAGCCTTCCCTTCAAAGTAAGCCAGAATCTTCTCAGGAAATAATACTGCATGGGCAGTTGGTTGAGGCCACAAAACAGAACTCTTATTCTCCTGGAAATTCTGAAAAGAAACACAGCCAAAGGTAGCTCATTTTATTCATTGAAAAGGTCACAAAAGTATGTAGTACATTTAATTTTAAGTGACTGTGTGGCCTCCATGAAAACTCATTGCAAAAGACATGGCTAAGTAAAAATGAGTAGTTTATCATATGTGGAAAGTAGGGGAATATTTAACTCTAAGAAAATTACCAATTATTGTGACTCAGTTGAGTAGTATATTTTATCGCCATAAATTAAGGAGGCCTTTGTAGCGGAGACGTGAATGTTAATGCAGTTTTACCAAGCATGGTAATATTTAATATTTCCTTTAGGGAGAAACTACGGAGAAATCATTAAAAGCCTGGACTGTGGAGTTAGGTGGCCCAGGTTCATGCCCCGGTTCTGCCACTTAACTAGTTGTGTTACCGTAGACAAGTGACCTTTAGCCTGGGTCTCCTCCACTCAGTATGGGGGTAGTAATCTTAGCCTGCTTCGTGTGGACGTTTTGAGGGTCAAATGAAAGAATGCACGTTGCCTGCCTCACAGTCATTACCCCCAAAGTTAGCTGTCATGACTGTTAACAGAGACGTGTATTTCTTTACCTTGCTCAGAATCGTATTCCCATTGGCGAGCGGCTTCAGTCGGTTTTGGGAAATCCTGGCTACAGACGTGGGATTGACCTGCAGTCATCATCTGCTTCGGGGGCCTTGGACAAGTCCCCGTCCACGCCTTTTCCTTTCAGAACCGGCCTGACCTCTGGAAACGTGACTGAAGACTTGAAAGCTTGCACCGATCAAAGTCTGCAGCCACCCGGTGGCGGAAAGGCTACGAGCCTCCACGAGTATAAAACTGTGTCACCAAGCCATGTTCTTCTTGAGAATGACCTGAAAAATGCGGTTTCTTCTCTCCTACCAAAGAAAGCAAGTGACAACTCGAATATACCTAACTCTGACTTGCTGCCTTTTCTCCAGAGTTTATGTAGTCAAGTTAGCCATCTCCGCGTGGGACGTAACACCAAGTGGCAGGAAACCGTCCCTAAGGCTGGTGGAGACATTGCTGGTGTTGCGTAAGTATTTAAGGCAAGTGTGATTTGGATTTCATAGGTGGAAGAATCAGTTGGAGGAAAACATTCGTTTCACTAACTACTGCCTGAAAATGTTTCCCGAGGTCATTTTAGCAGCTTCTGCATTTTACACATTAACATACTTATAGGGAATAAATATTCTGTAGGGGAGAATGGATTACTTTTAAAGAGGGGTCTAAAACTGAAGATGTTGATCACTTCTTAGGCATTTTATGGAAGGGGTACAAGCATCAAATAAGGGTTGGAGTAGAAAGTTATCTGTATAAATGGGGAGGGGCCGTGGAAACCATAATATAAACATTTGTGCCTGATTATAGTCACTGAGTCATTATAGTAGATTTTCTTTGTAGATCTTGTTTGCCATAGGCTAATTTTAGTCTTGTCATCAATGACATTTTTAAGCTTATAATCGTTTATAGTGTACAGACCCTTATCTGCTGATCTCATAATTCTAATTTTTTTGCAGCCTTGGTGTGATTAATGGGTGGCTAAGTATTTGATATGTTTCCCCATCCTTCATGCTGATGTAATGTGTCAGGATATTGCACTAGACTGAAATTCATGACTCCGGTCATAGTTCTGGCTTAACTCTTTTGCCTTACTGGTTAAATCTTGTGGCTTAGATTTTTTTCACATGTAAAATGAGGTAGTTTTATTGGTTGAAATTTTTTAAAGTCTCCAACAGCATTGAAATTTGAGGAGTTTAGCAACTTATTGGAAAAAAAGTATGGTTTTCAGTAAGGATATTTATTACTTAGTAATACTTTTTAGTAAGGATTCTCGGTAAGGAGAAAAACCATTATTCTTTAGTTGTTGATAGATTACATCAGTGAACTCTAGTTGGTATGTGATGTGGCTAAACAAACAAAACCAAACAAAGCAAACCAAAAAAAATTAAGTTGAGATTAAAAACTGCTGTGGGGCCAGGTGAGCTTGAATGTCTCCATTCCTCTCAGCTCTGTCAATGCGAAATGAGCTAACCTTTTTCAAAATTTTATAGAGAAAGGAAAAGAATTTTCTTGGATGCCAAGTTAGGATAGTTGCGGGGGTTATGTAGTCTTCACAAAGAAGAGAGTGTTCTGGGAAGGAACATTTGGTGCAGGGTGATAGATGTGTTTTTACGTAAAAAGTTACAAATCATCATAATGAAGGACATTCCAGAAAATTATGGACTTTATATTTTTAGTATATGCGTGACTGTATGACTTTATTTAAGTGTTTATTTATTTTTGAGAGAGAGACACAGAGTGCGAGTGGGGAGGGGCAGAGAGAGACAGGGAGAAACAGATCTTGAAACAGGCTCTGAGCTGTCAGCACAGAGCCTGATGCAGGGCTTGAACTCCAGAACGGTGAGATCATGATCTAGACTGAAGTCGGACACCCAACCAGTTGAGCCACTCACTGTTCCCCAGTGTCAGGAGTGTCAAACAACTTGCTGATTCCAGACCTTTTATAAAGATTTCTTCTTTGAGGGTAGAAATTCTCTTCATTTTTATATTCTCATTTCAGTTGTATGCTTACGTGGTTAAAGAATTAAAGATTCAGAATACTTTGGGCACTCAGGGTTGTGGTTGCCTGTTCCATGTGTATTTTTGGAACCTGGAAATAATGTTGTACGAAGACAGCACAGCTATGGAGGCAGATTTCGGCAATGTGTGTTGGCTGCTTGTTTTAGTAGAGTTTGGTTGCTTTTGTGATGACATCAGGAATCATTGTTATATTGTGTGTGTGTGTTTTAATTTATTTGTAGCACGGAAGAGCAGCCTGTGTGCTCCTACTTGGAAAAGGTCCTTACTAAAAATATGGAACTGATGGAAAAGAAGCTTGTGGACTACATTGATCAGCGGATACATAAACTGCAGAAGCACATCGATACAAAGATGGCTTTGTTGATGGACGTGCTGCAGAGTCCCTGCCCCCCACCCGCCGGGATGGCCCTCCGACAGTGGGACTCTGGGGAAAGACTTTCAAACGGAGAAAGATAAGTGCTCGACACGGACCGTGCGCTACAGATATTTATTACGTATTTATTAGAAAGCCAAAACCCCACAAGTTCAAGGCAAGTATTTAATGGCATTTGAGGATCACCATCTTACGTACGGTGACCTCAGTGTTCGTTTTAGCTCTACTTGTTACTGTGAATCCAGTACTGTGCGCTAAGATTTAACAACACGATAGGGTTATAAATTATTTTTGTTTACAGTCTTGTTCACTCTGACAGAAATGTATGTGTGTTTCTGGCTTCAGTGTTGAAACATGTTAAGGATTTTTAATGCAATCCATGAGTCTGTGTTGTATAATGTTTTTGATAGAAGTACATTTTTTATTTATAATAGGGCTTATTTTATGGTCTTAGGAGTATGAAAAAGAATGCTTAGAGTATTTGATGATTTTTCTTTTTCTAATTGATTGTTCATGGAAAATTAGATACCTAAGACTTAAAAGCCTTTCATTCAGATCACTGATTGGGTGGTGTTTACGCTCGGATAACGGCTGAGGCATTGTGTTTGGCATGCGTACGTATGCACCGGGGCCGTTATTATCTGTTTCAATAAAGCGTAGCAGTAGGTAGAAAGTAAACATCAGAACCTACCTGTTCCTTGCTGGGATTATTACTTTAGACTTAGTGTTTGAGGTAAGTTGAGAGAATTCATCCTGTTTGATCTCAGTAAACCCAGAAAGTGTACAGTCCCCTCCTTTCCTGAGCAGGTACAGGTTCTTGCCAGAGGCCTTCTCTCGTGTGTTTCCGGTGTGAAGCTCTGAGGCCTGCATTGAAGGAAGAAAGCGTGTGAATCAAGGGGGCTGCGGTTCTCTCTAGCAGACGTATGATAACTATCGTATGTGTGTTCAAGAGTGATCTAGTTGCCCTTAAAAATAAACCTATCCACTTTGGAAATTACTTGTCTCAAGGAAACAGTAAAGTTTTATTTTCAGTGAATCTTTGCCGAAAATGTTTTATGTTTATGGAAACGGGGTATTTCACACTCATTCAGTGTTTTGGTGAATTTACTCTTTGGAATAAGGGCTAATTTAGGGGCACCTGGGTGGCTCAGGCAGTTAAACGTCCGACTTGATTTCGACTCAGGTCATGATCTCAGGGTCATGAGATCCAGCCCCTCCCCCAAGAAGCCACACTAGGCGTGGAGCCTGCTTAAGATTCTCTCCCTCCCTCCCCTTCTGCGCCTCTCCCTACTCGTGCTCTCTGTAGAAAAAATAAAAAAAGGGCTAATTTAGATAACGCTACTCATTTTTATATACTACAGAGGTAATACAGCATGTGGAACATGCTCTGACCGTAGTCACAGGAGAATTTGCATATCACTTTTTCTAGTCTTTTCTGATTTGTGGGACATTCACAACATGTATAGCTATATGTTCCTACTTCCTTTGACATTTGGGAGAAACATGTCTCACTAGGAAAGTGGTCCGCTGCTCACATTAGCATCACACTTTACAAAGTAGTAAAACACCTGTTCTCATCAAAACCTCTCCACCATTAACAGCCACCATCACCACCGCTCTTGTCAACCACGCAGCATCCACTGTCTCTTCACAAGTGCTCAGGGAACTGAACTGCTTTGCCAGCGATCCTGTACAGTCAGGGGGGAGGTGGGACTCAGGTCCAGGACTCCTTTCCTTCCCGTCTCCATCTCTCCTGTTCCTCGTGCCCCGGTGCGAACCGTGGGGTGGGATCTTCTTATTTAGAATTCATCGCCTTTGACATTTGGAACCCAAGGCCGTAGAAACGGGAAGCGACTCTTCCTCCACGGCCGCCTCGCTCACGTTAAGGGACATGTAGCATCTCCCGAGACGCCCCTTCCTTCCCTCACACCCCCCGGTCTTCATCCATAAGGACGGTCCGTGCCCTGCACTGGACAGGGCAGACCCGGATGATTCATTGTCCTCTGCCCATGCTGACAGGGTCTCTCCGGATGGCCCCCGAATCCTGACACAGTTGCAGGATGGCTTAGAGGGAACACCGCGAGGGTAGACAAACCTGAATTCTTCCACCGTAGCCCCTTCCCTGCTGCGTAACTTTGGCTGAGCTATTCAGGATTTCACCTCACTCTCCCTTCTGCAAATGGGGATATCACAGCCTTCGTCTTATCCTGTGGGAGGTTTATAATCATCTGAACAGGGAGCACCGACACAGGCCCGGCACACAGAAGCGTCTAAGACGGGAAGTGTTCGTCCCCCCTCCCTTGCTCTTGCCCCGCTGCGTCCTCTCTTTCTCGACACATCAGGGATAATGTATGTGATTCTTAATTAATAGCCCTTGAATTCTGGGAAATACGGAAGCGCCCCTTCTTTTTTTCCTTCAGGGCCAAACAGAAGTGAATTCCAACTTCCCTGGCGAAGGGCCACGAATCTCAAAGTGTGGCACCTTGACCGCACCAGCAGCACCTGGGAAGTTGTTACCCGTGCACGTTCTCGGGCCCCGGCCACCCCCGTCCGGGTCAGAATCTGGGCCCAGGGTCCCACAGCCGCGCTTTTGCAAAACCCTCCCGCGCTTCTGAGACTCTCTGGTTTAGAACCACGGGCAGAGGGGGAGCGTAGGGGCGCTGGAGCAAGGGTGCCGGGATCCGGTCCCTCTGCTGCCTGTATCGGTCCGTGACTCTGGCCACGTGAAGTGACTTCTCTGGGATTTCTTACCCGCCGAGTGGGGATTAGATCGCATCCATCCCAGAGGGCTGTTGAGAGGACTGATTAACTGGGGAAGTTCTCACGAAGCCCTGAGAGAGTCTGGTAGGGCAGTGCCCTGTCCTCAGCTTGGCCTTGCACTGCCATAACCTGGGCACTTCTAGAGAACGCTTGTGGGTGTATATTTATTTCAAAATAAAAAGTGGGGGGGGGGGTTGCATAGGAGGCTCACTTGGCTGAGCATCTGACTCTTGATTTCAGCTCAGGTCATGGTCTCATGGTTCATGAGATTGAGCCCCTCCTTGGGCTCTGTGCTGACAGCACAGAGATGCTTGGGATTCTCTCTCTGCCCCTCCCCCGCTCATTTGTACTCTCCTCTGTCTCTCTCTCAAACATTTAAAAAAGTGAAAATAAAAAATTTTAAATAAAAACAGCACTGGTACCTGGTTCCCTCCCCACCACCCCCAGAATATTGAGCTAACTGCACAGTATTCAGCCTGTGCATCTGGGATTTGGGAAACTCCCCTGCTGAGTGATGCACAGCTTGGGGAGCACAGTCCGGTCAGGGGCTGTCAGCCATTCCCATCGTCAGCTGGGTTGTGGGTTTTCCTACCGCAACTTCTGGGTGCAGCTGACATCTTTCCACAGAGATTTGTCAGTATGGCCAGAGTTTTCAGCCATCCTTTTTAGAAGACCAAAGTCTCTACTTGAAGCAGGAAAGGTGAGTCTGATGCTTTCATGTTCTGGTCTTTCAAGTGTCCAGGGACAGTCCTCATGGCATTGAGTTGCAGGACCAGGGCTTTGTGGGTCTTCACCTCCTGCCTCGGATCCCCATATGGCCGTGTAGCTTAATACTTACTGTTTTGTAGGTGTTATTTTAAAGATATGATTGACAAATAAAAATTGTGTGTATTTAAGGTTGTACAACATGATGTTTTGATATATCTATATATTGTGAAATGATTACCCAACTCAAGCAAATTAACATATCACCTCAAATAGTTCCCATTAAACACTTGATATCTATGTATTTAGCACATTTCAAGTAAACAGTATAGACATCTGTAGCCATCCTGCTCTACATTAGGAATCTAGAACTTATCTTGTAGTTAGTACCCTTTAAGTACTTATCTTGAAAATTAGTACCCTTTAACCAACATCTCTTATTTCCCCCACACCTACTCCCTGGTAACCACCATTCTACTCTGTTACAATAAGTTCAAGTTTTTTTGAGATTCCACATATAAGTGAGATCATGCATTTGTAATTCTGTGTCTGGCTTATTTCACTTAGCATAACATCACCCAGGTTTATCCATGTTACTGCAAATGGCAGGGTTTCTTTTTTTTTTTTTTTTTTTTAATTCCATATAGTTAACATACAGCATTACATTAGTTTCAGATGTACCAATGTAGTATTTAGCAACTCTGCATACTACTCTGTGCTCCTTAAAGGATTTCCTTTTTTAAGGCTGAATAATAAACTCAAAATGGATTAAGGACCTAAATGTGAGATCTGAAACCATAATAATCCTAGAAGAGAGCATAGGCAGTAACTTCTCTGACATCTGCCATAGAAACATTTTTGTAGGTATGTTTCCTAAGGAAAAGGAAACAAGGGCAAAAATAAACTATTAAGACTACATCAAAATGAAAAGCTTTTGTACAGCAAAGGAAACAACCAACAAAACTATGGAACCTATGGAATGAGAGAAGATATTTGTAAATGACATACTGATAAGGGGTTAGTATCCAAAATATATGAAGAACTTATGAAGAGGCATAGTCAGGTTGCTTAGTAGGTTAAGCATCCGACTCTTGATCTTAGCTCAGGTCTTGATCTCAGGGTCAAGAGCCTTGTGTTGGGCTCTGCACTAGGCATGAAGCCTACCTAAAAAATAAAAAAGAACTTATTCAACTCAACACCAAAAAAACCCCCAAACAATCCAATTTTAAAATGGCCAGAAGATATGAACATACATTTCTCCAAAGAAGATACATAGATGGACAACAGACTCATGAAAAGATGCTCAACATCACCCATCATCAGGGAAATGCAAATCAAACCCACAATGAGGTATCACCTCACTCCTGTCAGAATGGCTAAAATCAAAATGACCAGAAATAACAAGTGTTGGTGAGGATGTGGAGAAAAAGGAACCCTCGTGCACTGTCGGTGGGATTGTAAATCAGTGCAGCCACTGTAGAAAACCGTATGGAGGTTCCTCAAAGAATTAAAAATGGAACTACCAAAGGATCCAATAATTCCACTTCTGGGAATATATCTGAAGGAAACAAAAATACTATGTTGAAGAGAATCTGCCCTCCCATGTTCATAACAGCACTGTTTACAACAGCCAAGACACGGAAACGACATAAGCATTCATCGATGGATGAATAGATGTACACGCGCGTGCACGCACACACACACACACACACACACACACACAATTCAGCCTTAAAAAGGAAATCCTGCCGTATGTGACAACATGAATGAACCTTGAGGCCATTATATTAAGTGAAGTAAGTAAAACAGAAAGACAAATACTCTATAATACTTATAGATTATAAGTATTTCACTTATATGTGAAATCTAAAAGAAGGGAAGAGAAGGGGGAAAGGTAGGGGGAAGGGAAGGGGAGGGAAGGGAAGGGGAAAAGGGAAGGGAAGGAGGGAGGAAGAAAGGAAAGAAAGAAAAGGAAAGAAAAGAAAAAGAAGAAAGGAAAGAAAGGGAAGGAAGGAGGGAGGGAGGAAGGAAAGAAGGATGGAAGGAAGGAAGGAAGGAAGGAAGGAAGGAAGGAAGGAAGGACCGAGCTTCAAGAAAAAGACATTGGATTCATGGGTACCAGTGGTGGGAGTGAGGGGAGGGGGAATTGAGGAAGGTGGTCCAAAGGTACAAACTCACAGTTATAAGATAAATAGGTGTTAGGGATGTAATGTACAACACCATGACTCTGGTTAACACTCTCATATATACCATATGCCATATGGTATATATGAAAGTTACTAAGAAGGTAAATTTAAGAGTTCTTATCAAAAGGAAAAAAAACCTTTTTTTTGCATCTATATGAGATGATGGATGTTAACTAAACTTACCATAATCATTTCACCATATATGTAAGTCAAATCCTTACGCCGTCCATCCTAAACTTGTACACAGTATTGTATCTCAGTTACAGCAACGAAACTAGAAAGAACCCAACTCTTAGTTTCACTGATCTTTTCTGGTCTCCATTTTATTATTTCTGCTCTGATTTTGCTACATCCTTCCTTCTGCTCTCTTTGGGTTTGGCCTGTTTTTCTCTATTTTTTTTTTTAATGTTTTTATTTGATTTTTGAGAGAGAGAGAGACAGAGGTGGGGAGGGGAGGGGCAGAGAGAGAGGGAGACACAGAATCCGAAGCAGCCTCCAGGCTCTGAGCCGTCAGCACAGAGCCTGACAAGGGGCTCGAACTCATGAACTGCGAGACCATGACCTGAGCTGAAGTCGGACGCTCAACCTCAACCGACTGAGCCACCGAGGCACGCCTCTCTTTCTCGTTTCTTAAGATGTAAAGGTAAACTCTTTATCTGAGAGCTTTCTTCTTTCATAATGAAGCCATTTATCACTGTAAACCTCCCTAGTAGGACTGCCTTCTGTTGCATCCCATAAATTTTGATATATTTTGTTTCCATTTTTATTTATTTCAAGGTATTTTTTTACTTGCCATTTGGATTTTTTTCTTTGACCAATGGCTTGTTCAGGATTGTGTTTTTTAATTTCCATATTTCTGTGAATTTTTCAGTTTTCCTTTATTATAGATTTCTAATTTCGTGCCATTGTGGCCAGAAATTCCATGTGACTTTAGTCTTTTTTAATTTGTTAAGACTTGTTCTGTGACCGAGCATATGATGTGTCATGAAGAATCTTCAATGTGTGGTTGAGAACAATGTGTATCTGCTTCTCTTGGATGGAATGTTCTGTATGTGTTGGGAAGGTCCATTTGGTCTAAAGCGTAGTTCAGTTCTAACGTTTCCTTAGTAATTTTCTGTCTGGATGATTTATCCATTGTTGAAAGTGAGGTATTAAATTCTCCTACTATTCTTGTATGGTAGTCTGTTTCTCTAGATCTGTTAGTATTTGCTTTATATGTTTGGTGCTTTGATGTTGGGTGCATATATATTCACAATTATTATATCCTCTTGAAGAATTAATTCATCTTTTCATTGTGATGACCTTCTTGTCTCTGTTACAGTTTTTGACTTAAAATCTATTTTGTCTGATATAATTAAAGTTACCCCTACTCTCTTCTTGAATGTTCTTGTCTAGCTGTGGTATCAGGGTCATGCTGACCTCCTAAAATGAGTTTGGAAGTGTTCTTTCCTCTTCTGTTTTTTGGAAGTGTTTGGGAAGTACTGATATTAATTCTTTTTTTTTTCAACGTTTTTTTTATTTATTTTTGGGACAGAGAGAGACAGAGCATGAACGGGGGAGGGGCAGAGAGAGAGGGAGACACAGAATCGGAAACAGGCTCCAGGGATATTAATTCTTTAAAGATAAATTTTTAGAAGTAAAACACTTGGTAGAATCATGCTTTTTATGTTTTTATATATATTGTCACATCATCTAGAATAAACTGGTACCAATTTAGTACCCCCTGAAATATATATGAGTACTATTTTTCCATGTTGAGAGCAACAGAAGGTTTTAAAACTAAAAATCTCTGGCAGGTGCCTCTTAATGTATCCCTGTGTTGATTGAAAAACTGGTTCAAGTTTCTTACCTTCAGACTGGGTCCAGTTGAACTCTGCCAAACACGGCACGATGAAAAGGGCCAAGGGGACAAGCCTGCTCACAGCCTCCATCTCTATCAGGGGAAAAACAGCCCAGAGGGCTAGCAGGCTTTTATACTTCTCGGTGTTTCATAACCGGCTGGCTTCATGAGCCCTCTGGCCACCTTCAGGGAAATGTGTCAGTGTGACCAGCCAAGGACTAAATTTATGTGGGAATGGAGCAGCTGTGTGACTGGTGTATTATCAGCAATCCCCAACTTGAGTGTTGCCTCTCCGGCTCATTCCTGGAAAGCTTACAGAAAGTTCCCAGCTAAAAACTTCCTCGCAGGGGATCTCCAGCCCCCGGCCCGCAGCAGGCACTGAGTAATTCATCACGGCACCGAGTTAGAGTTGAGCCTTCGCCCTGTTATTCGTTCAGATCACGAAGCAGGTAGCACTGCTGATATCGTAAGCCTTCACTGCTCCTCTCTAAAATGAACGCCTTTGGATTCTAAAGGATCAGCCAGGCGAGGCAGGTAGTGTGGCACCCGGGCATACTCTGGTTCCAGCTGTGTTGCCAGATGCCTGCCAGGGTGCTGACAGCAAGGAGAGCGATGACACAGGATGAGGAGGAAAAAGAAAGTGTGGGTCCAGGTTCAATTGCCAGGAATTTTAAGCCATTATGTCCAGAGGGCCGGAAGTAGGGGGATTAAAGTCCCTTAAGTACTATTTTGCAGATGATAGAAAGGAATCCTGGTGTCCTTGAACAAGTGTATGAACAAGAACAAGTGTATAAGAGTGTAGAGTTGCCCTCCTTTCTTTCCTTCCTCCTTCCCTTCCCCTTCCTTCCTTCCTTCCTTCCTTCCTTCCTTCCTTCCTTCCTTCTCCTTCCCTCCCTCCCTTCCTTCCTTCTTTCTCCTTCCCTCCCTCCCCCTTCCTTCTCCCTCCCTTCCTTCCTTTTTTCCTTCCTTCTTTCCTTCCTTCTTTCCTTCCTTCCTTCCTTCTTCATTCCTCCCTTCCTCCCTCCCTCCCTTCCTTCCTTCCTTCCTTCGTTCCTTTCTCCTTCCTTCCTTCCTTCCTTCCTTCCTTCCTTCCTTCCTTCCTTCTTCCTCCCTCCCTTCCTTCTTCCCTCCCTCCCTTCCTTCTTCATTCCTCCCTTCCTCCCTTCCTTCCTTCCTTCCTTCCTTCCTTCCTTCCTTCCTTGCTTCTCCCTCCCTCCTTCCCTCCCTTCCTCCCTTCCTTCCTTTCTTTTTTTCTCTCAACAGATATCCATTAGCTAATAGTTTAGGTTTTGAGAATACTGAATTGAACATGAGAGACACAGCCCTACCTTCATGGAACTCCTATTCTAAGTGGGGGAGACAAAAACAAATGAAAAATTCAAATAGTGAGAGGTGCTCTCAGTATAATAAAGCAGGGCGAGGGGTTAGAGAGTGACTGCCTCAGTGGGGGTGGGGCGGGGCAATATTAGAGTGGCCAGGGAGTGCATGTTGAAGATGAAATCTGAGCAAACAGATAAGGGGGAGGCTGTCATGTGTGATCTGGGCTGGAGGGGTACATGAAGGCAAAAGAAAGGGCAAGTGCAGAGGCCCCGAGGAAGCAGCAAGTAGCTTACTTAACACGTCCACAAAATAAGGGCGGTCGGCCAGTGTGGTGGGTGTCACTGAAGGGAAGGCGATGGCAGGGGAGGTAAGGAGAGGCAGATAATGAGGAAAAGGTGAAGGACCTGTAGGTCAGATAAGGAGTTTGGATTTTATTCTCAGTTCAGTTGGAACTGGCTGAGCAGGAGAAAGATGTGACTAATTTTTACAGAATTTTCTGTGGAGGTAGGCAGAGACCGGATATTCTAGGTGGAAACCCTTTCTGGTTGCCCTCAACCCTCTGTGATATCCAGACTATCCTGCAGCCCAGAACCCATCACTGGGCTCTAGGATGTTGGGGTTCTTGGGGAGGGCACAAGCCTATACTGTGACTCAAGGGGAGCCATTCCTAGCGAGGTCCCTGGACTAAGCATTTGGCCTCACACCGGTGCCATAGTGGCAAGACCAGCACCTGTGACATGGGGAAGTGGTGCTCCCAAGGAGCTTGGACACTCAACCAGGTCCTGTCAGCTCAGAGACTTCTGGGGCCAGCCACATATCAGATGGGGAGTGGTGTCCTGGTGTGGGAGCGAGCAGGGGGCATGCCTATGTGGTGAGGACCCATCTGGTCACTAAGGGCTGCTTACCCTCAGCTGTGTCCACGGATCCTCACTCCTACCCCCACCCCTGGCCTTTCTTACCACACCGCTCTCTCTCTCTTACGGATGCGATCTCCTAGCTCCCTGAACTGCCATCATTGCGTGTGAGAGCCTTAGGGTCCCTCCTCCGGGAGGAGAGGGACACTGGCAGAGGGAAAACACACGAATTCCTTCCCCAGAAGAGGAGGCAGATATTTGAGTGATGTTGATTATTTTCCTGATATCCCGTAACTGAAATACTGTAATATAAAATTAAATACCACTTATGGAGCACCTGGGTGGCTCAGGCGGTTGAGAGCCCAACTCTTGATCTCGGCTCAGGTCATGATCCAGGGTCATGGGATCAAGCCCCGCGTCAGGCTCTGTCCTGATCATGGAGCCTGCTTCAGATTCTCTCTGCCCCTCTCCCCTGCTTGCGCTCTCTCGCTCGAAAATAAACAGTAATTAAGAAATAATAATAAAATAAAGTAGATTTTTAAAAAAGATTTTAACTACTACTTAAATACTGACTTGAAGACAATACATGTTATATGAAATGGGAATGAGAGAGGAAAGAAAACAAGGACATTTGCTCGATGTGTGTATATTATGTATATGTATACATACGTCCATAAGTGTACGTGTATACACACCAGTGTATTCATAACAGGTAAGGAGGAAATAATCATAATTACAGTCCCTGTTTCTATAATTGGTCCCAAGGTAGTAGCAGGTAGTTAGTTATAACTGCTCGTTCTGTATTACCTCTGCTTTCATCAAGAACCTCAGCTGGTTGTGATTCTTTACCCCGCAGAATGCCACAAACTTTCATTCCCGAAGGATCTAGGCCATGAGTCATCCTGGCTGGATTGGGTTGTTGTAGTTTGCCATTGGCCTTAATCACGGAGCCTCGTATTATGAAGAGGGGGCCCTGAAGGATCTCCCTCTTTTCACACATAGTCCTCACCTCCACTGTGGAGTCTGGTTTCTCCTTGGAAGTCTGGATCAGTCACCCCAGGCAGCCCCCCGTTGACTCCCTTCTTGGCCTGTTGACTCCAAGACACGAGGAGCCCGTGGTGGCAGTCCTGAGTTCCAGGTCAGGGGAATCACTGTCATGTGTCCCAGTAGAAGCACTCCTTCCTTGGAGCTAAGGCTTCCGGTTAGGCCAGCAGAGCAAAAAAGTTGTGGGAGCAGGAGACAAAATTTATTTTGCTAGGGGTAACTAACAGCGCTAGAGGGAATGGTGAGTGGCGCCACTCCCATTTCCGGCCCTTGATTCCTGAACTGGGCATCCTGACTCTACGAGAAATAGTACCACAGACTGGATGCCCAGATTCAGAGCATCCACAGCCTTCTGGAGAACCTTGCCCCAGATCTGCAAGGTACAGCCACCTGGCTGGTGCTGTAATTGAGACTTCAAAAGGCCACTCCACCAGCCCATGAAGCCAGCTGCTTCAGCGCGGCGGAAAAAATGCACCACGGAAGCCGCAGATGTGGCCTGCATGAGCGCTGTCCCTGGGAAGGAGCCAGGCCGAGGGCCTACTTCCTTTGGAACTGACCGCCTCATGTCCTGGGCCCCACAATGCCCAACGTGACTTGATTGCTCCATTTGATAAATCCTGGAGGGTGTGGTGCTCTGTGGGCTTTCTCTTTTCAGAGGTGCTTCTGAGCACCTGAGAGCGGGAGCTGTGTCTTATGTCCGGAGTAAGTGCCTAACGGAAAGGCTGGAATCTATTAGGTGTCATGGACAATGAGCCCTAGATGAATTTCGTCAATCTGGTCATAGCTTCGCTCGCCCAAACCTCTGAATTCAAACACAGCAGTAAACTCAAGACACAAGAACAAACCCTGTGTTAAATTCTTTCGATCCATTAAGAATATTTTGGGGCACCTGGGTGGCTCAGTTGGTCAGGCGACGGACTTCGGCTCAGGTCATGATCTTGCAGTTTGTGGGTTCGAGCCCCGCGTCGGGCTCTGTGTTGACAGCTCGGAGCCTGGAGCCTGCTTCGGATTCTGTGTCTCCCTCTCTCTCTGTCCCTCCCTGCTCGTGCTGTCTCAAAAACAAAGAATATTTTAACATGGCTCTTTCAATCACCCACATTCAGGTACTGACCTCACTACCATCGGTGTGTTTGGAAGTATCTTTCTGAGTTCCAGTGGAGATAGTGGCTCAAACCGCTTTGTAACTGAAGCGGAAACTACACTCAGGGAGCAGAAGTGACTTCCGTTCTCCACTGCAAGTCAGGGCAGATCAGAACCCAGGGCTTGGCTCTGTGACCTCGCTCACCTTCACCCAGACCCAAGTCCAGTTGTCTCCACCACCTAACCTCTGTGAGCCCTCAGAAAGGTTCTCATTTCCCATTCCGGTCCCTCTGGTTCTGTGAGCTAGAATGCTCTGGCTCTGTGCCGGAAAGCCTGCAAAGAAATTCAGTTGCAGGCAGTTTAGGGAGAGGCTGGGTTTTTTTGTTTTTCATTTTATGTCCTAAAAGTACCTTCCCGGCAATCCACGTTTAATGATACCTGGGAGCGTTGGCAGTGATGAAGTTTGGAGATGTAACAGAGGAACGGGGAGTGGCTTGGGTTCAGAATTAGCGAGTTGAACTTTCGTGCAGGCTACAGGGGCTTGTTTTCTCTGTAGCAAATTCTTTGTAAGGCATACCCACAAGGACTTTCACCCACATCACTTCTTTTGCCCAGTGTGCCCATCCTGTGACTAACCCCTGATGCCTGCAAGGTGGCAGAAAGCGGCCTGGAGCCCAGACTACCGGGAGTAAGCCTGTGAGCCCGCCTTGGCCCAGGTTCTATCCCTGTGCCTCATCCGTGGCTCCTGCTCTGCCCCCAGGCGTCTCACCCATCTTTACCTTCAGGGTCCTGCATTGCCGAGGACCTTGCTGTGGCCCTGGTACCTTCCAAGAGAAGCGTCTGCTGTCGCCTGTGGGAGAGAATCGCCCTACTGAAACCCTACGTCCTCGGAGCCAACATAGTGCCCAGGGGTCTGGAAGAAATCAGCGTCTGGACTGACGGCATGCCCTCAGATGTTAGCACCTGCCAGGGTTTGAAAACTGGTTCTGAGGCTTGGTTAAACCCAAAGGAGGATGTCCATTTTTTTCAGAGTCTCAAGGAGAGGGCTCCGTGTAATACGATCCAAGCAGAATTAAGCACCAGGAAAAAGTTTCTCTCATTCAGAGATGCCGTGTTTCCCGTTGAGCCTAGGGTGCTGGGAAGCTTAGTCTAAACCTAGTTTCCAGATGCTTTTATTTTTCCACCCCAAGCATCTGGCACAACATCCCTTCTTGTTCAACTGGCAACATGCCTTTTTCTCTATTACTCTTAACTCTCCTTCTTATACTGCAACAGAATATTACAAGTTTACTCGCCCCAAGTCCCCAGGTGACTACTACACAAATTTAAGTAATTTAAGTATACATGCCAACAACAAAAATGCCAGAGGCAGAGAGGATTATTTTTCTCTTGCATATTTATTCAAAAGTACATAAATATGTGGTACCTAACATGATGTAAACATGATTTGAACCTGACTTGAATAATGAATTCTACCAAGAAAGAAATACCGCGAATGAAGATTTTTGTGCCAAGTCCAGGTCTTTTGGTTACGTCACAGAATCACGGTGGCAGGGGGTTCGAGGTGGCATTCAAGTTACATTCTTCACAACACCGGATGCTGGGATAGGACCCATTGGTGGAGTCTGTGGTCATCGTGACTGTGGCCTCATTATTATTGATGGTCAGAGCCAAATATGCCTTTGAACATCTTAAGAAAAGACATACACAGAGCATGAGATTAGAATTTTTCTTCTCCATCCATTTGTCACAATTGTCAGGGGTACCTGGGAAGTTTAGGGCTGGAGCCAATCAAATGCATGCCACCAGCCCCAAACTAGAGTTCTCTGGCCCTGTCCCAAGTTCCTGTCTAACCCCCTCCTCTCTTAGGATTGTTAGAAATGTAAAATCAGGTTGCAGCAAATAAGGGAGAGTGAACTACAAGCGTGGGTCACCCAGCGGACCGCTGCAGGCCCATCAAGTGCAGAGCGTGATCGGGAAGGTGCCACAGAGGGCCACCCCCCAGGTTCTGGAATTTACCTTCTAGCTCACAGGCTTAACTTCCCTAGGATGGGAACAGCACTGCTTCTGAGGACCCATCTCTCCCCCATTGGAAGATTCCTCTCTCCCAAAGTTAGTTATCTTTAGTCTGATCTACACTCCCTTGAGTGGGTGTGCCCCAGAATCTTCATACAGCTCAGCTCCCCCACAATCCTACAGGCCCATCTCCTTGTCCCCTAGGCCAAGCACAGCGAATGAGACAACACAGTGAGAGCTCCCCCAACGCAGGTAAGAGTGAGAGAACACTGTGAGAGGTTCAGCCTATCCTCTGAGTGAGTCTAAGACCCAGACTTGTCAGAGCCTCCCCCACAGTCTGCAGTGTCTGGGACAGAGGGAGGGCCTGGCCAACGTGCTGAATAAACTGGCTGAGGGTCACACTGAGAGGGTAGGTGAAGCAAAGCAGCACCCAGCCACCCAGCCGAGAACATTCTACTTATGAGCTCACAGCCCTAAGCCAGAAGGGGAAAAAAACCAAGGTTCTACACTCACCTGCCTTTGCCTTTTCCAACCCACTTGCCCTTCCTGGCCTCACCCAGGGTGGGGCCACAGGGCAAGGAATGACCTTGCTCAAGCAGAGAGCCCCAGGTATCCTATTTGAGGGGGTATTTTTCACTCTTACCCACATCACTCACTTCAATGCGTTGGCTACTTTGTAGTAAAGACAGATGACAACAGCCATCAGCACAAATGTGACAATCAGTAAGCCGCCACCAAGGGCGATGATAATCTTGAGGTCAAGCATCTCACACACACCTGGGCAGAGAAGTGCGGGTGAGCAGCGAACGTGGCTTCCCTCCCCACACACCCACCTAGCACACACTTCCTTCGGCGGGGGAATCATGAGCCCCAAACCACAAAGCCTTACACGTGTAAAACATGCAGGAATCTTCCCGGGGAGGCCTAAGAGCACAGGCTGACCCAGAGGGGAAAGGGTTTATTTGTGGATGAAACGCAACTGAAATGCAAAGTCCAGAGAGAAGGGAATCGGGAGAGAAAATGGGAAGAATTTCTCCCTTTCACAGGCCCTCTCTTGAGCAAGTAGTTTTACTCCCAAACACCTGGGTCTCGTGAACTATATTCCCTGATAGAGTCAGGAGTGACCCCGTGCTGTTCATCAAGTTTAAAACTTGCCATTTTTGAGAATGACTAGGGAGATAGATGTCTGTTTTCTTTCTTCCCCAAATACCATGCTGTGCAATGCTGAGAATACGCAAACCCACACTGTAAATAATATGTTTTAAGGAGGAAAATGTCTTAATACTCCCACTCCGACGGTCATCTTACGGTTTAAGGAGATTCTAGGAGCCCTTGTCCCTCATTCTGTCTCTTGAGGACACCACAGGCCCTTTGGCCATTTTTTCTGCTAAATACTGCCAGGGAGAGGTGTCTGGGATCAGCAAGTTGCTTAACACTCTGAAATTGGGGAACAGGGAGGCAAGAAAGAAGCCTAAATAATATTAAGTGCTGAGCATACTTACGACAATTAACCTGTCCAGATCTGGATGAAGGCCAACTAGTAAAAAAAAAAAAAAAAAAAAAAATTTTTTTAATTTAGGGAAGACGCTATTTTATGAAACCTGTAATTTGAGAAAGAAGGATCGAATCATCCTTGCTAGGAGGAATTAAGATCCAAGGTTGAAGAACCCACTTTAGAAGCGCAGCCACCGTCCAGCCCCATGTCCTATGCCACAGGCATGTGACATCGACTCTCGGGATACCAGCTCTTCACGGAGTTCTGAATTCTGTTCCATGTGTGGGTACATGTTAGCACCCAGGAAATAGAAACACCATTTTGAGCCATTTGATTCTAAGTCTTTCCCTTTTCAGGTCTTACTTCCCTCACACTGATTTTCAGGATTTGACTGCTCCTCAAAAGTAGGTTTAAGATTTCAATTAAAAAAAAAAATAAAAAGATAGAAATAGAGAGGCTTGGGGCACCTGGGTGGTTCAGTCGGTTAGATGTCTCACTCTTGATCTTGGGTCATGATCTCACGGTTCATGGGATTGAGCCCCGAGTCAGGCTCTGTGCTGACAGTGAGGAGCCTGCTTAGGATTCTCTCTCTCCCCTCTTTCTGCCCCTCCCCTGCTCACACACAAGTGCACGTACACACAATCTCTCTCAAAATAAACAAATAAACATTTTTTAAAAAAGATATGGGGAGGCTACAAATCTTTTTACACTTCAAAGTCCAGTTACAGAAGACTGGTTGACTTTATGCTATAGCTACACAATGAAATAACATAATGCCATTTACTAGGATTCAAGTATATGCTCATTGACATTGGAAGATGTTCACACTTGATTGGTGAGATACAAGGGTCACAAAAATGAAAAGTTGAATAGGACACCTGTTTTAGTCAGCTGTGTATGACAGAGGCCCACAGCCAGCCAATCTAGTAACATTAAGAGGAGACTCTGGGTGCAGACGAGACGGCTTGGACTTGTTTCTCCCTGCCTCTCTATCTGAAGTATAACTGTAACCCCTGGAAAAAAAACAAGCGTCAAAGAAGAACTCTGCAAGTTGAAAAGAAGAAGGCCAACGGGGTAGGGACCCCGGGCCTGGAAGAGCAACACAACAGCGGAATAGAAACAGGTGATCCAGGCTGATGTCTTCCAACTCTGAATCTGGCGACAGAAGGTGGTGCCAGTGGGTGTGCTGCTGTGGGATTTAATGCAAGATAAGCGAACATCCTCAAGCTAGCGCCGCCACAGTGGTAAGGTGCGTGGTGTGGCAGCCCCAACTGACAGTAAAAGGTCAGGGGAAGTGACCTGCTTCCTCACTGGTCCCAAGGCTCCGCTCTTCTGGGGGGGACACTGGGATGGCCAGTTGACAGCCCAAAGGGGATCCACCATAAGAAGCATCTTTGTCCCTGTGGGCCAGATTTCCTTCTCCCACTTAGATCTACCAGATGGCGCTAGCCTGGGGAGTCTTCTGCCCCTTCTGGCAGCACTGTCAGGGACCTGAGGGCCCCAGTGACACTACAGAAACTGAACAGATCAAAACAGCACTGCAAAGCCTCTGGACATTAAATTGTCATTGGAACGTCGCCCCACAAAAGTAGACCAGGACCTGCATGCTAAATCTAAGCAGGGTGACTGCCTGATAAAATTAAAGATCTAAGTAGTACTTAGCCGAAACAGCCAGGATCAATGGAAAATCACCTGTAGGACCAAGAAACAGAGAAGTAACACCTGAATGAGAGAGGACCGTAAACTGATGCTATCAGCAAGATGAATCACATGTTGGAGTTATCCAAAAAGGATTTAAAGCAGATATCATAAAAAAGCTTCAACAATCAGTAACAAATCTTCTTGAAACAGTCAAAATATAGAAATCTCAGCAAAGAAATGGAAGTTATAACAAAAGAACTAGGTAGAAATTACAGAACTGAAATGTACATTAACAGAAATTAAAAAAAAAAGCAAAAAGCCTCACTGGATCGACTCACTAGCAGATGGAGATGCCAGGATCAAATCAGTGAACTTAGGACACAGCAAGAAATGTACCCGGTCTGAACAAAAATTTGACAAAACCTCAGGGACCTGTGGGGCCATGACAAAAGATCCAAAATTTATGTCATCAGGGTCTCGGAGAGGAGAAAGGATGGGGCTGGGTTTCCGAAGAAATAATAGCTAAACACTTGTCAAATCTGGCAAAAGACACAGATTCAAGAAGCTGAGAAAAGTCCAAACAGGATAAAGTCAAGAAAATCCATGGCAAGACACATTGTAATTAAACGTACAAAAACTAAAGACAGAGAAACAAACTTGAAAGCAGCGAGAGAGAAACAACACACTGCCTACAGGGGAACACACCAATTCAAACGATGGACTTCTCATCTGTAACCTCAGAAGCCAGACAGATGTAGCACATGACATTTCTCAAGCACTGAATGAGAAGAACTTCAAATTCTATACCCAGCAAAACTACCCTTAAGGAATGGACAGGGGGTAGGAGAGATGTTCTCAGATGAAGAAAAAGAATTTGTTCCAAACAGATCTACCCCTTAAAGAATGCTTAAGAGAAAAATAAAGTGAAAATCACTGAGCAAGTGATGGGGATGGAGAGGAGTAATTTAGGGAGGATCATCAAGAAAGGCCTTTCTGAGGAGGCGATATTTCAGGAGAGGCCTGGAAAAAGGGAGAGGGCAAGCTGAGGAAGTGCATTCCAGGCAAAGAAAATACTGAGGACAGACTCCTGAGACTGTAATGGGTTTGGTGTGCTCAAGGAACAAGACAAAGGCTGTTGGGGTAGAGTGGGATGCGTGCAGGGGAGTGGCAGGAGGAGACCAGTCAGAAAGATTAGCCAAGGATACAATTTGGTGGGGGTTTAAAGCCCTAGTGAAAAGCCTAGACTTTTTCTTTTGCTAGTTACAGAACATTTTTGCAGTGTGTCGGGGTTTTAGGAAAGAACATAGACCAATGGTTCTCAAAACGAGCGGGCTTCCACGCCAGCTGGAGGGCTTCAGGAAATGCAATGGGTAGCCTCACCCTCAGAGTCTCTGATTCAGTATGAAGTGGGGTCCAAGAATCTGCATTTTAGTAAGTTCCAAGGTAATGCTTGATGCTGTGGTTAGCTGAACTAGACTTGAGAACCACTGCTCAACATGATTGTGACTTCCCTTCTGCACTTAAGACATGATATAGAAGAGGGACTTCAAAATTGCTCGAATAGTAATGATTAAGAACCATATGTGTTGGGGCACCTGGGTGGTTCAGTAGGTTAAGCGTCCAACTTTGGCTTAGGTCAAGATCTCACAGTTCATGGGTTCGAGCCCCACGCTGGGCTCTGTGCTGACAGCTCAGAGCCTGGCGCCTGCTTCAGATTCTGTGTCCCCCTCTCTCTCTGCCCCTCCCCTGCTTGCACTCTCTCTTTCTCAAAATAAATAAACATTAACACACACATACACACACACACACACACACACACACACACACACACACACACGTCATTCTTACTGTTTAAGAAGACAAAAAGAGAACACGGTAGAGAAAGGGAAAGAAGAATTTAACATTTGCCATATAGCATCTTCTATATACCAGGGGCGTCATGTTCAGAATATTATAAACCTTATCCCATAGCATGAAGGAGGCTGTGAGATCTTCCCCTTTACGGAAGAGAAAACAGGTCCAAGAAAAAGGCAGAATCACTCATCCAATGTTACACAGCAGGTGAGGGACTACGGTGGAAGGAGACTTCAGATCTGCTCACCCTGGTGTATTTTCCTCTAAGCCATCTTGAAAATATGTCTTCCAAGGGCATTTGGAGAAACACTGTCAAAATGGTAGAAAACCACGTAAGAGATGCTACGTTTGCTTTACCTTGACAGAGGTGGCCATTAAAGAAGAGCTGTTCCTTTTCACAGCCTTGGATTTCAAATGTCAAAGGGAATCAACTCGAAGTAGGAAGATCCCACCCCACAATCCACATGGGCCTGGGGAACAGGAGAGGTGGATTCCAGGCCCACCTTCCTCCCATGACTTGTCAAAATTGTTGGCAAAGCCATTCAGCTCCCTGGACCCATTTCAAGACAGTGGGCGCTGTGTGGTTTGACAATGGTGGCGGTGGCGGCAGCTGCTAGTCTTTGAGACGTTTCAACGTAAACAGACACATCACACGTTGTAAATTGCAGTAACGTAAGCAGTCGGTCCCTCTGCTGGTGGCTCATCTCCAGCTACACGTGTACTCTCTTCACAGTTTTCATCCCCATGGAAAGTGTGAAAGTGAAAACATTAACATTTTTGATGGAAAGTCTACCAACAGGTCTCTGCTAGGGAAAGTCTGCAGGAAAAATAACTACGCTCCATTTGAGTCATTTCATGGTTCAGAAATTCTGACTCTCAAGAAGTCAAAGTTGCCTGAATCTTGCCCTCCTTCTCTTCTGGAACCCCTGGTTCTCATTTAAACATAAACTTTCAGGAGCATCTCCTAGACACACAAGGCTAACACAGACACCTGCCCTGGGTGTTTGAAATCATGAGTCTGTTTCTTCAGAGACAGCCATTCATTAAAGCAGGGGTTCTCTGACTCGTGTGCGTAAAAATCACCCGGAGAGCTTGTGAAATCTAATTCCTGGGCCCCACCACAGATTCTGATTCGCTGGTTCTGGCATGGAGCCCATGACTTTGCCTTTCTAACCAGCTCCCACGCGAGGCAGATGGACGGGGCTGACTGGATGGCTACGTGTTGAGGTGTACTGTGTGACAGACTGAAGCAGACTCTCCAGGTTCAGCCTGTTTCATAATAACCCTGAGACCCTTTGAAATGCCTACTCCTCCCTGCAATGCCATCTCAGCCCCTGAAATGTCTGCTCCTCCCTCCAGTCTCATTCATAAGATCTGCGTTGGGCCTGGAGAAACTTCAAGTTTGACAGCTTCCCCCAAGCGATTCTAATGAAGACTGGAGAGCAAATGATGAGAAATATGGACCTAATTTCTTTTTTTTCAACGTTTATTTATTTTTGGGACAGAGAGAGACAGAGCATGAACGGGGGAGGGGCAGAGAGAGAGGGAGACACAGAATCGGAAACAGGCTCCAGGCTCCGAGCCATCAGCCCAGAGCCCGACGCGGGGCTCGAACTCACGGACCGCGAGATCGTGACCTGGCTGAAGTCGGACGCTTAACCGACTGCGCCACCCAGGCGCCCCTGGACCTAATTTCTTAGGCAGTCAGATGTTACATGGTTCTGCATTCACAGCACCCAGATTCCACTGCAACCCAAAGCAGAATGCCAAGAAACTCTGCAAGTGGGTTCAAGAGCAAAGCTCCACTCTGGTTTGCTTTCCGAGGCCCAGAGTTGAGTATGCCACCCTCCTCTTAAACTGCTGAATCCTTGGTGTGGGCGGATCTCCAGTAGTGGAGCAGTCAAGGCTCTCCAAAGCCAGACCCGGGCCACCTTTTCGGGCCTTACCTCTAGCCACTACCTGACCTGCATCCTAGGCTTCAGCCGACCTACACCATTTTACACCCCCCTAGAAGGAACCTTCGGTGTTGGCTGTCTGTGTTTCACTTGTCTGGCTGCTTGCTTACTTACTGGGGAGGGGAGGGGAGGGACCGAGGGTGTCTTCACGAAGGCTGCATCCAAGCTGAGCTGTGAACCACAGTGTAGGGTAGGGAGAGGTGGGAAGCAGGGGAGGAGGGCTCCTGTCTGCTGGCACCAACAGTCTGAGGAGCCACGGGAGGGAAGGACAGTCGGGAACAGTAGGTCAGGCGGAGGTGGCTGATGAGGCTGGAAAGCTAGGCTGGGGCCAAATGAGGAGGGGCCTCAAACACTTGACTCTGCGGCCACACCTGAAGATGAGTGACAGGGCCGCAGCCCTGCACCGAAAAGACTGACAATCCAGTGATATGGGATGGAGACCTCAATGCACCCCCATGGGGAGGAGGGAGATAGAAAAACACTCCAAGTGGTAAAAATGTGCAAATGAAAAGACATAACCCTCACCTTGATTTAATTTCTTGATCACCACACATCCCCTGCAGCTACTTTAAACCGCAGCAGGCCTGTGAAGGTGCGTTTGCTCGTTCTGACTTCGCACATTTGGCTTTTACAGGTGGAGAAAAGTTACAAGGAGAAAAAGACTTCACAGAGACTTTGTAAATACTATGTATGGTCTCCTGCTTCTGTTGAGCAAATTCTGGCAGTAGTTTCTTAGGAAATAACAATAAAGCAATTATTACAGAAAAACATACTCATGTACAGCAATTTACAAATATAAGAAAATCAGTATCTGTGAATATCTAATATATATATATATACATACATATATATATGTATGTGTGTGTGTATATATATATATATATATATATATATATATATATATATAGTGTAGCTTAGGCCTTCATTAACATGGAAAAACTGAGAAATGGAAAATCAGGAATTAAAGCTCTTCCAAATTACTTCTAGTACCATAATCATGAATATTGTGTTATTGGAATCCTTTTATACGACATACTTGGTGTTCTAGTTGTAACTCTATTGAGATTTCCCAGCCAAAGAACAGACCGCAACTATCAGAAGCTGCCTAATTGTTAACGAAAGGGTTTGGCTTTAAGTGACACACCCTCCTCCTGAGAGCAGGAAGAAATGCTGTTTGGGGCGCCTGGGTGGCTTAGTTGGTTAAGCCTCTGACTTCAGCTCAGGTCATGATCTCGCGGTTCATGAGTTCGAGCCCCGCATTGGGCTCTGCTGACAGCTCAGAGCCTGGAGCCTGCTTCAGATTCTGTGTCTCCCTCTGTCTCTGCTCCTCCTCTGCTCTCTCTGTCTCTCAAAAATTAATAAACATTAGAAGAAATTTTTCTTCAAGAAATGCTGTTTAATGGCTATATATGTGGTGATTAAATTAGGAAAAGCTTGATAAAAGTGGTACAGAGACCTCCTGTCACTGAGGTCAGAGTGAGTCGTACATGAACACTGTATTGGTTCTCACTATTTAAACAACTAAATTCACCAAAACGTTAAACGAGTATAAAACATCTTTTTCACGTAGAACAAATATTAGATGAAATGAAACTATTTCTATTTACTCAAGACAGTTTCCAGAGTAGACGCATTTATTTTTTAGATGCAAATATACCACCCCTCAAGACATATGAGATCATTGTCATTTCTGAGAATTACGTCTGCCAGAGAGAACCGCGAGCTCCTTGATTCATAGGCCTTAATCCTTCTGTGAGAGCCTCAGTGCTTCACGCTGGAAACATATCAGAGAAGGGCTCTGGAAAGAAGAACCACTATCAGCTCAGAAAAGAAGAGTTCCTTATGCTTTCTGGGTTTAGTGAGATCCAACTCGTTTTCCACCAAACGCTAACCTGAAGTAATAATCTTAACAAAGGCCAGTTCTGATTTTTCTCTCCTACCCACATAGAGCTCCAACATGACAGAATGCAAAATTAATGGCCCCATGTAAACTAATGTTGCAGAAACATCACATCTAATTTTTTATCTGAAATAAACAATACAAAATGTAATTATGTGATTGACACTAAAGGTTGTGATTCTTAAGTACTCAGTTTTAGAAAAAGAAAAATATATCAAATACTGTATTTTTTTCACACCCTTAAAACATAAGGTTTTTGTATAAATTAAAACAGCACTTAAATCAAACACATATACAATACAGACTCATGAATTGCAATAGAAATCCTTGAAAAGTTTAAACACTTAAAAAAGTAAATAAAAGCAAACAATAAAAATACTGCAAATAATTTATAACCCTATCGTGTTGTTAAATCTTAGCGCACAGTACTGGATTCACAGTAACAAGTAGAGCTAAAACGAACACTGAGGTCACCGTACGTAAGATGGTGATCCTCAAATGCCATTAAATACTTGCCTTGAACTTGTGGGGTTTTGGCTTTCTAATAAATACATAATAAATATCTGTAGCGCACGGTCCGTGTCGAGCATTTATCTTTCTCCGTTTGAAAGTCTTTCCCCAGAGTCCCACTGTCGGAGGGCCATCCCGGCGGGTGGGGGGCAGGGACTCTGCAGCACGTCCATCAACAAAGCCATCTTTGTATCGATGTGCTTCTGCAGTTTATGTATCCGCTGATCAATGTAGTCCACAAGCTTCTTTTCCATCAGTTCCATATTTTTAGTAAGGACCTTTTCCAAGTAGGAGCACACAGGCTGCTCTTCCGTGCTACAAATAAATTAAAACACACACACACAATATAACAATGATTCCTGATGTCATCACAAAAGCAACCAAACTCTACTAAAACAAGCAGCCAACACACATTGCCGAAATCTGCCTCCATAGCTGTGCTGTCTTCGTACAACATTATTTCCAGGTTCCAAAAATACACATGGAACAGGCAACCACAACCCTGAGTGCCCAAAGTATTCTGAATCTTTAATTCTTTAACCATCTAAGCATACATTTGAAATGGGAATATAAAAATGAAGAGAATTTCTACCCTCAGAGAACAAGTCTTTACAAAGGCTCTGATTTTAAGCTCCAAATCAGAACAGATACCGTCCGATTTTTTAAGCTCTTCACATGTCTTCTAAGAACTTCCCTAAACAACCCTACAATTTAAAGTTTTGCCTTTTGTCACCATCTAAGCACCAGAAAGTTCTTTTCTAACCTAATGCGAAAACATGTAGAAATGAAATGTACTGGACTGGGCAAACAGAAATAAAAATAGTAAAAAGCACTCCAGTTCCTCGAGTTCACCACCAACCAACGAACACTTCAGAGTGTGGTCCACAAAACCCTGGGGTCGCCATGACTTCTTCAGCTTCCATGAAGTCGCAAGTATTTTTATCCTACTACTAAGATGTCATCTGAACTTTTCATCCTCAGATTCTCATGAAGGTACAGTGACATTTTCCAGAGGCCACATAAGGTGTAATGTCACTGCTCTGATAATCAGCACAAGTTGTGGTTGTGTATTCTTCTGTTTCGTAGACTTTCCTAAGGTAGTAAGCTTAGGGCATAAATATTTTTTTCAGAGATTAACTCAGTTTGCTCTTGGTACCTCTATGGTCTTACTAGCTATTGATGATATATACTATAATGCAACATACAGGAGAATGCGACCAAAAAAACTAACATTGATTTTATAAATTTAAAATAGTACCATCGTTATGAAACCTTTTTAGAAAATATATTTTTCATAAAAATTGTCATATTACTATAGAAGGGGCTTATTATTTTTAAAGAAATGAATTTTTTATATATTCTACACAAATAAAGGTTCTTCAGAGTCCTCAATATTTCAAAGCGTAAAGACCAAAAAGTTTGAGAACACCACTCTAGAATATAGGAGGGGTTTTTTTAAACTGTGTTTTGTTTTGTTTTGTTTTTTTCCAGATAACTATAGATATCACAGGAAGTTGTAAAGACACTGCCCTTCACCCACTGGTCCCAATGGTTACATCTCACCTAACAATGGCAGAAAACAAAACCAGAAAACTCATGCTGGCACAGTGCACGTGAATGCCGTTCTATCACGTGTGCACACATTCTTGTGAACACCAGCACAGTCAAGATGCACAACTATTTCTTGACTAATGATCACCGACCATCATGCTGCTCCCTATGGTCACCTCCACTCCCCTCAGCCCCTCCATCGCCGACACCTGACAACCACCAATGTGGTCTCCACGTCTAAAATCTTATTTCGGAAATGCCGTACAGATGTAATCATACAGCGTGTGGCCTCTTGAGATTCTCTTGTCACTCAGCGTAATGTCCCCAGGACCTAAGCTGTTACGTGTGTCAGTGGTTTGTTCCTTTTTATTGACTAGCAGCCTGTGATATGGATGTGTCACAGTTTAACTGTTCATCTATTTTAAGACATTTTGCTTGTTTCCAGTTTTTGGCTATTACCTAGAAATAAAGCTTCCATGAACTGTGCATAGGTTTTTGTGTGGACATAAGTTTCCATTTCTCTAGGAATAATGCTCAGGAGTAGGATTGCTGGGTCATGTAGTAACTGTTGTTTCCTTTTCAAGAAACTGCTACAGTATTTTTTATAGTGGCTGCGGCATTTTTACCCCCACTGGCAATGTAGAAGATCCAGTTTCTCCACATCCTCATCTGCATTTGGTATTGTTACCATTTACCGTGTTTATTTTAGCTTTGGATAACCGTGTAGTGGCATCTTGCTGTGGTTCTAATATTCATTTTCCTAGTAGCCACAAAGTCAATGATGATCATCTTTTCACCTGCTATTTGACATGTGTATCCTTTCTAGGAAAATGGCTCTACGTCTGTTGCCACCTTCTGATTGAAGTTTTTCTAATGTGAGTTTTGACAGCTATTTATTAAATATAAGTCATTTGTTAAACTTGTAATTTGCAAACATTTTCTCCCAGTCTGTAATTTGTATTTTATCCACTTACCTGGGTCTTTTATGGGCAGAATTTTTAAATTTTGATGGGATTCAAGAGATCAAAGTTTCCATGACTGTGATCTTGTGTCATCTAAGGAGTCTTTCCCTGGTCTTAGGTCCCCAGGCTTTTCTCTTATATATTAAGAAAGTTTTATACCTTTATGTTTAGCTGTTATGTCCACGGTAATTTTCGTATAAGGCATTTAGGTCATGGTTCACTTTTTGCCCTTTGGATATCCCATTGCTCTCGCACCACGTTAAAAAAAAAAAAAACAAAAACTATGCTTTTTCCACTGAATGGCTGTTGCACCTTTGTCAAAAAATCAGTCAGCCATAATTGTTTAGGGGTACTTCTGTGTGCTCTATTCATTTTTTTATTTGAAAGTAAGAGAGAGAGAGCGAGGGAGAGAGGGGCAGAAGGAATGAGGGAGAGGGAGAGAGAGGAGATAGGGGGTTGGGGGAGAGGGAGGGAGGGGGGAGGGAGGACGGAGAGGGGGAGGGGAGGGGGAGAGAGGGAGAGAGAGAGAATGAATCCCAAGCAGGTTCCATGCTCAGTGCAGGGTCTGACACAGGGCTCAGTCCCTCGAATGGTGAGTTCGTGACCTGAGCCAATATTAAGAGTTGGACAGGCATTTAACCAAATGAGCCGCCCAGGTGCCCTGTATTTTCACATTTTAGAATAATCTTGTCTACATTTATAAAAAACGTTTTTGAATTTTGGAAGGAATGCCATTAAACTTACAGATCAATTTGGGGAAAACGGACATTGTTACTATTTTGAGTCTTCAAATTCATGAACATGTATGTCTCTCCATTTATTCTGGTCTTCTCTCTTTCATCACCTATCTTATAATTTTCAGTCTATAGATCCTACACGTTTTGCTACATTTTTGTTTTTGCAATTATTTTTCATAGATTTATACATTTTACATTATTTACATGTATTTTTATGTATCTCATCTTCTCTGGAGCATCTAATTTTGTCTCAGAGCACACTGGCTTCATAAAATGAGTTGAGAGGTCTTCCCTTCTCTTTTTTTGGGAAGTGTTTAAATTGGGTTCTGTAAAGGTTTGGTAGAATTCTCCAGTGGAACCACTTGGGCCTAAATATTTCTTTTATGTTAGTTTTCAAACTGTGAATTCAGAACTTTCAGTGGTTATAGGACTATTCTGTTTATTTCATCTTAGTTGAGTTTGGTAGTGTGTGCTTTTTTGAGGAATTAATCCATTTCTTCCAAACTGTTAAAGTTATGAGCATTAAGTTACTTGCAATATTCCTTTCTTTAAGAAGTTTATTTATTTTGAGAGAAAGAGCGTGTGCACACACGTGTGAGGGGCAGAGGGGAGAGCGAGAATCCCATTGTGGTGCTCGACCTCATGAACTGCGAGATTACAACCTGAGCCAAGATCAAGAGTCAGATGCTCAACTGAGTCACCTAGGTGCCCCATTCCCTTTTTAAAATGGACTTAGAATGTGTAGTGACATCTCCAGTTACATTCTTTATATGGGTGATTTATATCTTCTATCTTTGCCTGTATTGCTAGCCAGTCTTACTAAAATTTTGTCAATTTCATTGAATTTCTTCATGGATTTTCTTTACTGTTTCCCTGTTTTCAATCTCATTGATTTCCATTCCTTGTCATTCATCTTCTTTCTATTTGCTTTAGGTTTATGTTGCTAGGCTTCTAAATTACAAATTCAACTTCTTGAATGGTTATGTAGGACAATTCTGATTATTTCGTGTTTGCTGAGTTGTACTTTTGTGTTATTAAGACCTCTCCTCTCTTCTAATGTAAGCATTAGTGCTATCAATATTCTACTCAACACTTCTTTAGTAGCTGCATTCCACGGTTTGATCTACTGTATTTTCATTCGTCTCCAAGTATTTTTAAAATTTCTAATGGGATTTCCTTTTTGAGCTGTAGAATATTTAGAAATGTGTTGTTGAATTTCTAAGTGTTTGGACCATTTTGCTGCTGTTGTTGTCTTTGTTATTGATTTCTAGTTGGTTTCATTTATGGTCAGAGAATATACTTTGTGTGATTTCAATGGTTTTAAAATTGGTTAGGCTTACTTTATAACTCAAGAAATAATCTTTGTGATTCTTCCATTGGTACTTGAAAAAAATGTGTATTCTGATACTGTTGGTGGAGCCTTCTATATGCCAATTAGATCTTGTTGGCTGGTATGTAATTCTTTAGTTCCAAACTATTCCAACTGCCTCACCATCAGATGAAAACTCTAAATTAAGGGAGATAAAACTGTGGCAAAGTGGGTAAGCCAAAACTATGACCTGAGTCCTGAATTCCTGAATGACAAACTACACTTATGTAAAGGATAGGGAACATACTAAATTCTTTTTTTTTTTTAATGTTTATTTTATTTTTGAGAGAGAGAGACAGAGTGTTGTGGGGGGGAGGGGAAGGGACAGAGAGAGAGGGAGACAGAATCTGAAGCAGGCTGGGCTCTGAGCTATCAGCACAGAGCCCAATGCAGGGCTTCAACTCACGGACTGTGAGATCATGACCTGAGCCAAAGTCAGATGCTTATTAACCAACTGAACCACCCACGTGCCCCAGGAACATACTAAATCCTTAACCATTGCTTAATCAAACCTGTGCTGCTAAAATATGAGACTATAAGATCAGGGGATAAGAGCCGGTATACTACAAATAATTATTATCCAAATATATATAGTTTTGATTATTCCAAGATTAGCCCAGGTCAAACATGATCTACAAAGAAAATCTATTATAATGACATGCTTAACATACCGAGCTCAAGAACAGAAAAAGCATAAATAAATAAAAACACAATGTAAAGCTTATGAGTCTACAACTCCTTGGTACTCATTCAAACAACTTTCTACTCCAACCTCTCTGAGGTTATAATCCTCCCACAAAATCCCCGAGAAGTGCTCAAAACCTCCACTTCCAGGCACTTCTTTCAAAGCAACCAATTCTACTTTGTATAATAGTTATTCCTTGTAAGTGTGTTAATGGTAAAATGTGGAAGCTCCTAAAATTATCTTTGGAAACACATTTTTAGGCAGTGTGCACGGAAAAAGTCTGTTTCCCTTCAGGCCATTCACACACCTACCTAATCTAAACCACATCTGTCTCAAAATAAATACTTACGCAACACCAGCAATGTCTCCACCAGCCTTAGGGACGGTTTCCTGCCACTTGGTGTTACGTCCCACGCGGAGATGGCTAACTTGACTACATAAACTCTGGAGAAAAGGCAGCAAGTCAGAGTTAGGTATATTCGAGTTGTCACTTGCTTTCTTTGGTAGGAGAGAAGAAACCGCATTTTTCAGGTCATTCTCAAGAAGAACATGGCTTGGTGACACAGTTTTATACTCGTGGAGGCTCGTAGCCTTTCCGCCACCGGGTGGCTGCAGACTTTGATCGGTGCAAGCTTTCAAGTCTTCAGTCACGTTTCCAGAGGTCAGGCCGGTTCTGAAAGGAAAAGGCGTGGACGGGGACTTGTCCAAGGCCCCCGAAGCAGATGATGACTGCAGGTCAATCCCACGTCTGTAGCCAGGATTTCCCAAAACCGACTGAAGCCGCTCGCCAATGGGAATATGATTCTGAGCAAGGTAAAGAAATACACGTCTCTGTTAACAGTCATGACAGCTAATTTTGGGGGTAATGACTGTGAGGCAGGCAACGTGCATTCTTTCATTTGACCCTCAAAACGTCCACACGAAGCAGGCTACGATTACTACCCCCATACTGAGTGGAGGAGACCCAGGCTAAAGGTCACTTGTCTACGGTAACACAACTAGTTAAGTGGCAGAACCGGGGCATGAACCTGGGCCACCTAACTCCACAGTCCAGGCTTTTAATGATTTCTCCGTAGTTTCTCCCTAAAGGAAATATTAAATATTACCATGCTTGGTAAAACTGCATTAACATTCACGTCTCCGCTACAAAGGCCTCCTTAATTTATGGTGATAAAATATCCTACTCAACTGAGTCACAATAATTGATAGTTTTCTTAGAATTGAGTATCATCCATCAAGTTTCACATATAATAAGCTAACCTAAGGAAATCTACTACTAGCTTATCACAAAAGACACGCCAGATAGCTTACATGCTCTAAGGTACTGATGATGTTCCATCGGTACATTTGTGACGTCTACAGTGACTAAAATGAGCAAACTTTTTGGCTATGTCTGCCTTAATGATTTGCGGCCTCAACTGAACTGGTGCTATGTTATTTCATGACAAGATCCTGGCTCACTTCTGTGATGAGGTTACATGATCTCCCATACAGGGCCTGTTTGTGCCGCACTCTTGGATTCTTCCTCAAGAGAAGAGCAGAACTACTTCTAGCGGACTTGACTCTTAAGTTTTAGGGCTCTATCCTAAATTCAAAATACAGAACTCTATTACACATTCTTATCGGGGGTATCATCTCATACTTACTGTTGCTCAATACCCAGTGAAAGAGAATGAGAAAAGTATTATTAAGGTTAGCTAAAGAAACTCAGGATATACATCTTCCAGATAATCTAAAAAAATGATTCCTGGATCATGCCAACCCCAAACTCAATTCAGTCAACAAATATTTACCAGAAATTGACTTTGTGTTTCAGGCATAGGAAATGAGACAGTGAACAAAACCAATGAAAATCACTGACATGTGGAACCTATAAGGGAGTAGGAAACAATGGAAGGAAGGAAGGGAGAAAGGAAGACAATATATCATGTGGACAGAGACAGTGATAAGTACTTAGGGATAAACAATGCAGGAAAGGGGAATAATGAAAGCCAGAGAAGATGGTGGTGTAGGAGTAGGGGAGTCTCCACAGAACTTCTGTTACTGAAGTGAAGAAATGCTCTAGAAAGAAATGTGTTCTTCTATTGAATCCAAGTTTTGAATAAGCCTTAAATTAAATTATTCCAAGAAGATGAACTGTATACAATTATGTTATATAACTACATGCATATTATATATACAAATTATGTGTAAGTTTTATATAAATTTGTATATAATTGCATGTAATTATATGCAATATAATTTTTCTATATTTTGTATAGAATTACATACATATTATATATATAGCATACAATTATACAAATGTATATATATAAATTACATATGTAATTCTATACAAAATTTTTAAAGTAAACAACTCTCCTCTGGTGGAAACGAGCTTTACTCAATCATGATGACAAAGCTAAATGATTTTTGGTAGCAGTATAACAGAGCAAAAATACCTTAATGACAGAAAATTGAAAAGTCTACATAAACAGCAGTGAAATCAACGTCAAAATTGCATATGACAATTACTTTGGCAGAAATGTTAATTATAAAAATCCAAATGTTAATAAGGTATTTGCTATGCAAGGTTTTCTTTTCTGATATATCAAATTTTGATTATAAGAAACTCACTGATTATAAAAGTTCATATTTTTTTCAAATAAAAGCTCTTTAGGTGATTTACCTTTCCTCTTTGTATTAACTATCAAGGAATTCAGAGGTAAGTCTATGTGGCAGTGCAATAAATAAACAAACTTTAAGTGCTAGTGGCTATTCTATTTCCTGTCGTTTGATTTCACTGAATTCTTAATTTTCTTGTACATTGGCCTTACAAGGTACAACGAGCCCTTTTAAAAGCAGGCAGAAGGGGGTACCTGGGTGGCTCAGTCGGTTAAGTGTCCCAACTTCAGCTCAGGTCACGATCTCATGGTTCATGAGCTTGAGCCCCGCATCGGGCTCTGTGCTGACAGCTCAGAGCCTGGAGCCTGCTTCGGATTCTGTGTCTCCCTCTCTCTCTGCCCCTCCCCTGCTCATACTCGCTCTCTCTCTCTCTCTCTCTCTCTCTCAGAAATAAACATTAAAAAAATTTTTTTAAAGCAGGCAGAGGGATATGTATGAAATAATTTCTAACAATGGATCCATGTCATGTTATATGGAAAACAATTACAGAGTAGCCTCAAAGAACATGAAAGCATTCATGTAGAATTATGTCTATACATATATATGAATATGTAAAAAACTATTGTGTATACATAACTTCATATATGCACATGTATATACCTCCAGGCTTGTGAAAAGTTGTTTATCTCTGAATATCCGGTCAGATATCTGAAAGGATTGACTAACTTTAGTTATCACCTTGAAAAAGCAAGAAAAAAAGATATTTGTATTTCAAAGGTGAAAAAAGTAAACCGTGTAAATCTTGCACACCTGAATTTGTTCTTCGAGAAAATGGGGCACACCCTTTCACTCAGATAACATTAAATGAAAACTACATGCGAGGGCACTTTGATATAGTATCCCATTCAATTTTTCCAAACGATAAAGCAAAAACAAATCAAAGCCAGCAAATTTAAACTTCAAATGTAATGAAATAAAATACGACTTTAATAAAACTTTCAAGAACACAAGCAACCCCATAGCCCAGGTGAAGCAGGGAGAGGCGTAGGACTCCTAACAAAGCTTCCCAGGTTGTTTCTTTCCCCTTCAGGACAGGCCCTGCCCAAATTAATGTAGGAAGGTGTGTGCGGTTATACAACTTCCATAGAAGGAATAGTTTTGGTCATGAAACATCCCTACTTCATTTATTTATTTTTTAAGATTTTATTTTTAAGTCATCTCTACACCTAACATGGGGCTTGAGCTTATAACCTGAGATCAAGAGTCGCATGGCTCTACCAGCTAAGCCAGCCAGGAGCCCCAAAATATCCCTACTTTATACTCAACAAATAGTTGATACATGACAATAGCTTACATGACATTTTCCCGGGAGACATTCCATAGACTCTGGTTTGTTAATAATATGCAATCCTAGAAATCCAGGTATATCATGTAAGAATCATCCCATAAATAGAGCCTCCTCACTTGGAAGAAGTCTTTTATTAGCATGTTTAAAAGAAGATTTAACTGGATCACTTTTTGTCTTCCCCAAACGTCCTCATATACAATGACTTAGTGGGGGGAGGGGGGAGGGCACAGCATGTGTGTTGGATGGAAGGACGTGCACGTATTTCTACAAGTACAGAAAACTCCAGGATACACACCAGGCAGGGAACAGAATGAGAGCTGGGAAAGCACTTTTATGATTTACTTAATGCACTTTTTGTTTAATAATATAAATTATTGTCCAATTGGCTAAAATACAGTGTGTAAAGTGTGCTGTTGGTTTTTGGGGTAGATTCACGTGGTTCATCGCTTACCTACAACACCCAGTGCTCATCCCAACAAGTGCCCTCCTCAATGCCCATCCCCCATTTTCCCCTTTCCCCCACTCCCATCCACTCTCAGTTTGTTCTCTGTATTTAAGAGTTTCTTATGGTTTGCCTTACTTAATTTACTTCTGAACAGATTGAAATTCAAGGCAAAGAAAACATGTATCTTTGGAATTAAAGAATACTTAAAAACATGGCCAAAAAAAATCTATTATCCATGTTATCCCTTTTTCCAAAGCTAAGTTTTTAAAACATAAAAATTGGTCCATGAGCTGACTTTAATTCCTTAACCCTCTCTGATGTTTCCAAAGTCTTGCACACACAAAAAAATTTCTTCTTGTTTTTACATTTTCAATCTCTGTCTCCATAGGATCCTTGTCCTCAATCATTTGTTTTTAAAATATACTATGCATAAGACTCACCAGAGGATGCCTGCTTGAAATACTGATTCCTGGAAACCACCTTCAGAGTTTCAGGTCACTGGCGACAGCCAGTAATCTGTATTTTATAAATATCACAAGGAATTCTGATACAGGCAAGTTCCTTATCTCTACCATTCTTGAAACAAACCCATATTACCCTGGGACCTCAACATTCCAACTACCCCCATTTAGTGCCTAATCCCTCAAAATCTGGTTTCCACTTCATGGTTATTCAAACTGACCCCGTGAAGATCTCTAAGGAGTACTCAGTTGATAATCCAAATCCTATATATCGTATACTTATCTGAAGCCTTAATCAAGACAGACCAGGTCCCTGTTCACATGAAGCTTACATTTTAATGAGATAGACCAATATATAAATAACAACAAAATGATCAAGAAGGCTCTGATGAAAATATGATACAGATTTGGAGGAAAAAGCTATTTTAATTATTTAGTTTTCAGTTTAATTTTTATTCATTTTGAAAGAGAGAGAGAGGGAGGGAGAGTGTACAGGCACGGGGAAGAAGTGGAGAGAGAGGGAGAGAATCCCAAGCAGGCTTCATGCTCTCAGCACGGAGCCCGATGTGGGGCTTGAACTCACGAACCATGAGGTCATGACCTGAGCCAAAATCAAGAGTCAGACGCTTAACTGACTGAGCCACCCAGGTGCCTGGAAAAGGCTATTTTATTTTATTTTTTTTATTTTTTTTTTAATTTTTTTTTTCAACGTTTATTTATTTTTGGGACAGAGAGAGACAGAGCATGAACGGGGGAGGGGCAGAGAGAGAGGGAGACACAGAATCGGAAACAGGCTCCAGGCTCTGAGCCATCAGCCCAGAGCCCGACGCGGGGCCCGAACTCACGGACCGCGAGATTGTGACGTGGCTGAAGTCGGACGCTTAACCGACTGCACCACCCAGGCGCCCCTGTACTATTTGCTTTAAACTTTCCCATGAATCCTATGATCTTAGCAGTATTATCACTTAGATTTTGAACCTGGGGAAATTTATGTCAAAAAGATGAAGCAACACCAATAGCACAAGTACAAATGTCAGCACCAGAACCTGCCATCAGGTCTCCTGACATCAGGTCTTTCCTGCTGCTACTCGGTCGCACCGCTGGTCTCCCGCTCTCCTATTCCTTTTCCCTCTCCCTGTGTCCTTCCCAAACACAGCTACTCCTCATGGACCCTTCTTCCTTGCTCTGGCTCTCCCTTCATTTCCTTCCCCACCCTCTGCTGGGGTGCCCCTCGCAAACCTCCCTTCTGCTTCCTGCCACAGGCACTGTTGGATTCACATCCATGACTCAATACTCCCCAAATCAAACTTCCTTTCTCCCAAGTAGCCTCCTCCCTTGGGTTCCATTTATACTGTTGGGAGCCCCGTCTTCAAAACCTCAATTTCACTTTTAACTCTTTTATCTTTCTCCAGCGACACCAATATCAAGTTAGCTGTCAAGCCCTGACGGCACCGTCACCTTAGCAACTCACAACCCAGCATCAGGTTATACGTCCAATTTCAGACCCTCCTTAACTCCCACCTGGATGAGGGCAGGAACAGGCAGCTGCTCCCCTTGGGGTCCCACATCCTACTGATTCACCGTACCCTCTCATTCCTCTTATGTATAACTCTGGGTTCGAATTTCCCAAAACATAGGCAAAACCACCTATGAACTTTTAAGACAGCATTCAAAGCCCCCTATGATCCGGCCCCAAGCCCAACTCCCCCTACCACTTCTTCACCCCAGAGAAGTGAACTTCTATCCATTTCCTAGCTATATCCCGTTCCTTCTAGCGCTGAAGAGTTAATCCATGTTATTTTCTCTCTCAAACTGCATCCCTCCAAATTTACTTGCCTGGTCCCCTCCTTCTTTTCTAAAGGCCTAGATAAAATGAGACTATAAAGATCCTTAAAGATAGGCTACAGACTAATCTTTGAACTTTCTAAAGTGCTCAAAACACTGCCTCATTCACTGAGAGGGTGCTTAATAAACATTTGCTGAATGAATGAGTAAATTCATGGAAAACTGTGAAGATATGTAACAAAAATATTTTGGAAGAGGGTAAGTCTATAAAATGTTATTTTACAAAAGTAAATAAAGGTACGCATTAAATCAATATCTTTTCAAAACATTAAATCAATCTTTTTCAAAGAAAAAAACCACATCAATACATGTCCTTAAAAAAGCCACCTTTTTGAAATTTTTAACGGTTATCTGGAGAGAATCCATTTCTACCTACCTGCTGCTGAAATCTAACCATATCCATCAGTTGCTGAGCTCCAGGTGACAACTTTGACCCCATGGACTCCATGATAGTTTGGACCCTCCGGAGGTCTATCCTTGATCCTACAGCAGGAGAGCTTGTTGAAGAACTGGCTGAAACCCGCCTCATGTGTACCACAACTTTACTGATGAACACACACTGCTTTTCACCAAAGGAGAGCAACTGTTACAAAACAAAGACGTTCCAGAAAATAATGATATTAAACAATAATCACTATTCAATCAATAATCACTATTCAATCACTATCCCCTCTCTCTCTCTCTTTCTGCCCCTCTCCCATTCTCTCTCTCAAAAATAAATAAACATTAAAAAAAAAAAGGTATCATTTCAAACTGAAAAAATATACAGAATAGCCAAAAGGGACTATAATAAAGTTCCATTCACTTAAATTAATGAATAAAAATAAACTATGCCAATCTGAGAATTTAACATAGCACAGCTAGCTATAATACTATTTAATACAAAAGCACTTCCAAAGTATTTACTGAAATCCTAAAAATAAGTCAGTCTCTTAGAATTTAGGATTATAAGGGAAAGTTAAAATGGTCTAACATAACCTGCTAGTTCACACACAAAAATGATGAGGTCAGGGGTGATTTTCTGACTTGTCAAAGGGCTACCCAAATTAGTAAGAGCAAGCTTGGAACACAGCCCTTCTGGCTTCTCTAGTAGTGTCCTGCTCAACACTTTATGCTGCCTCATTTCATCCATGTTTCTGAACCAAAAGACATTTTATGTGTGATATGGACAACACAGTAGCACGTGGAAAGGAAACAGAATCAGACAGAACTGGGTTCCATGATGACTCTACTAAGAGCCTGTGTGATCCTGGGAAAAGGCGAAAACCTGAATCAGGAATAAAATGAGGGAGGGTAATAACAATGATTTCACATGTTTGTTATGAAGATTAGGTGTTAAAGTTCCCAGTACCTACCACTGAGTAAGTGCTCAAAAATATGCATCAGGAACCATTAACTTTCATATGTTATTGCTCCAGAATAAGCTCTAGTAGGTGTAGGATCTCTCTAAATCAACCTAGCCTTTGCACTCCCACAGAGTTTCCAAAGAACAGTTACAAAAAGCACTTACCTTCAGAGACAAACACAAAACCACATGTAACATAAAAACACAAGTCAAACCAGACCCATGATCCAAGGGTTATCTCCTAAGGTATCCCTACTTATTTATTTTTGAGAGACAGAGAAAGAGAGAGAGAGAGAGAGGAAAGAGAGAGAGAGAGAGAACACACATGGGTGAGCAGGCAGAGGGGCAGACTGAGAAGAAGAGAAAGAATCCCAAGCAGGCTCTGTGCTGTCAGTGCAGAGTCCGGCTTGGGGCTCAATTCCACAAACCATGAGATCATGACATGAGTCAAAATCAAGTCAGACACTTAACCAACTGAGCCACCCAGGTGCCGTTTAGGTCCTCTAATTCATCCATGAGGTACTTCCAAAGAAAGAGATTTGCCGAGGGTCACTTAACTAGTCAACAAAGCAGAATTCATATCCTGGGCCTACGTACTCCGGTTTGGTACTTTTTCTAGGCTCTAGTTTTCACTTCTGTATTTTTCATACTTAAGACATCACTCCAAATCCCTGATTTTTGGATGCTCTTCTCTAAACTTCTCTAATTCCCTTCCACCTTTCTTGATATAATGAAACCAAAACTGCTTGCAGTTATCATGACACCATATTTTCATAGAAAGACAACCAGGAGCAAAGGTAGATGAAGCATATTATGAAACCAACCAGAAAAGAAGCACAAATTACACAAACCCATTTGCAGTTAGCAACTTAGCTAAAATTTAGTGATGACTTACCTTTATTTTACAAGCATGGCTGGAAGACTCCAATTTTAAATATTTTTTGTAGAAAACAATTTCGTGCTCACTAAAAATAAAATTGAAGTTACTTTTACTTTATGATTTTCAATAAACTTAAAAACAAATTGTTTCAAATGAATAAGCAAAAAAAAAAAAAAAATGAAAAAGCAGAATCAGACCTATAAACACAGAACACAAACTGATGGTTACCAGAGGAATGGGCAGAATGGATGCAAGGGCATGGGAGATACAGGATTCCAGTTACGGAATGAATCAATTATGGAAATAAAAGGTACAGCGTAGGGAATATAGTCAACGATACTGTACGGTAACAGATGGTAGTTACACTTGTGAGCACAGCATAATCTATAAAGATGACGAATCACTATGCTGTATACCTGAAACGAATGTAACATTGCACGTCAACTATACTCGAATTAAAAAAAAAATTTGTTTTAGTTGTTTCTAAGCCATTACTTAAATCCTGAGATTCAATTAGGGTAGAATCTTTGTAGAAGAACCTAGAGAAAAATCAGGGACCCTGGGGGCCAATGTTGCTTGAGCCACCAAACTTGATTTTGGCCCAGAGTCGTGGAATCAAGCCCCACATCAGGCTCCCTGCTGAGCATGAAGCCCACTTAAGATTCTCTCACTCTCTTCTCCTCTTTCTCTCCCTCTGCCCTTCTCCCCCACACACATGCTCTCTCTCTCTCACCAAACATAAAAATAAGTCTTTAAAAAAAAAAACCCTAGAGAAATAGCAAACTATAACAGGCTGAATTGTGGGTTACATAGGCTGGGGAGGCACTGTCTTGGGCCTGTCTGCTACTTACAATAGACTTCCTTCCAGAAAAATGTATGCAGTGTTCCAGACTAACTGCCCAACTATCTTTGGAAGAGACACCATTGTACATCCATGTAGAAAAAAGGCCAAGAAGAATAAGGACTACACTGTAGTCTGCACAGTTTATACAGTCTGACTACCTGCTATGACCCTCTATCTAGTCATCTCCCTCAATTAGCTCTAAATTTCCACATTTATAAAAATTGAGAAAGGTGACCTAGACTATCTATCTCCAAGATCTTTTATTTTTTTAATTTTTTTTTTAATATTTATTCACTTTTTGAGAGACAGAGACAGAGTGTGAGGACGGCAGGGGGCAGAGAGAGGAGACACAGAATCGGAAGCAGGCAGGCTCCACGCTCTGAGCTGTCAGCACAGAGCCCGAAGCGGGACTTGAACTCACGAACTGTGAGATCATGACCTGAGCTGAAATGGGACGCTCAACCGACTGAGCTACCCAGGCGTCCCAATCTCCAAGATCTCTTAAAAGGAGAAAGTTCTATTCCTGCTGGTATGTTTTTCTCTTCTCTCCCTTAGTGTCTGGCCTCAATGTCAGAGAATCAGTAAATACCACAAACGCTGGGGAAAAACAACACTGCTTGGGGGGAACACTTCTGCATGAACAAGTTACAAACCTGTTATCCAGATCACTACAAACATTCTTGCCCCTACTGGTTCCACAGTACTCCTCTCCTAAGTATACTTCCATATTTCTTGCGGAACTTAAAATGCCAATAGAAACGATCTCTTCACCTCCGTTAGGGTCACATCTCAGGTAAAGGAAGCAGGGGTTTTCATCTTGGTCACTGTTGAGGCTTCTTTTCAAAATCACCAGATCTTGGCTGAAAAGAATTGTTCAAACTCTCACACAGTGCACCTGTCTGAACGCTGCTCACGACCCTCCTATTGGGCCACCAGGACTTCTTCGAACTCCCTCCCATTTACCACGGCGGTCCCCGCACCCTCCCAAGCACCCAACAGACGCTCAAGACAGATTCACAAGGAGATGGGCACGCCACCCACCGGGGTTTTCCCCTCTACTTTCTCCTCGACTGTGGATTCAAGCCTCTGCAGTCCTTCTCCTTCAACATAAAAAGTTCCCTGGGCACCTACTGTGCGCACAAGAGGGGGAAGCAGAATGCAACAAAAGGCAAACGCGGCTCTTTCTCATAATTAAGCTGATGGGGATTCTCGACAGTTCGTTTTTCTAACGCCCCCTCGGGTCGACAACAGAGAGGCCTCCGTCGGGTCGCCTGGGGGAGGGAGGCGGACCCCGGGGGCGACCCGGCGGAGATGCTGAGCCCCCGCAGTCAGGTCCTTCCCGCACCCCGGGCCCCCCACCCTCTCTCCGCTCGGTCCCGCCTCCCTCCCGGCTCCCCCAGGAGCGCGACCATCCCGGCGCCGCGGCCCCAGTCCCCGCCGGCCCTGCTCACCCCGGGTCAGGCGGCGCCAGCAGCTGCTCCCAGTCCAAGTCCGGGGCGCCGACACCAGCCCGGGTGAGATGGAGACTCCGGGCCAGGGCTCCGCAGGCAGCATCCCAGGAAGAGGCCAGCATCGGGCGGCGAGTCACTCCCGCCTCCTCGGCCCGGGTGTCCATGCTGCAGCCGCCAGCCGAGGCCAACCCCGGAACCTCTCTTCCACCGCTTGCGTTTCCGCCAGAGCGACGGAGGTGAAAAAGCACAGTCCCTTCCGGCTCGGCAGGCTTCAATTCCAAGACCAGCCGCTCCTTGTCCAGTGGGGAAAGAACCAGGTACCGGGGACGCGCATGCGCGCGCCAGCCCGCCTCAGCAACGCGGTTCCAAACCTGCCCGGGAAGAGCTCAAGGACGGAGCATGCGCTCCGACGGCCCCTCGGCCTACGAAAGGAGCTGTGCGCAGGCGCGGGGCGAGACTGGCGGGAACGCAGGCGGATTTTTCGACGTTGGTCCGAGGAAGTAGCAGGTGGTGTGGACGACGGTTGTCTGGCCGCCCGGGAGGGTTGGTCCTTTGAGGAGAGCCCATCGTCAGGTAGGAGTGGTGCCGTCGCTGCCGGCGACCTGGAGGCCCTGCTGCCGAGCCTCGCTGTGCCTGCGGTGGACGCCGTGGCCTTCCCGCCGACCGCAGACCCTGGGCGGTGATTCGGGACGTGCAGTTGGGGTTTCTTTGACCCCCACGCGGTCCCCCAGCACGTCGTCCCCGCGGGCGGCGGGTGCGTGGATGCTGGCAGTTTGGCTTTAGCAGGCGGAGGTTTGCACGGTGTCACCGGGCTGCAGTGCAGCCGGGGTGCCGGCCGGACGTCGCCCTGTAGGTGAGCCGCTGGCGCCAGGGCGGGACGGCGGCGGGGTGACCTGGCGCCCTCCAGCCTCGGCGCTGGAGGGGAGGTGTGGAAAGCGGCCAGAGGGGCGGCGGTGGCTGTGAGCAGAAACCTGTCCCGAGCAGAAGTGGGACCCCAGTGCTGGTGGAGTGACATCTGAGCTGGGACTTGAAGGACCTTTAAGCTTTGATTCCGGGAAAAAGGAGTTGATAGAACTTTCTAGTTGCCCCATGGGATAGGAAGGTAACTAGTGCCTCCCCACCACCTCCACCCATCCTCTTCCTGGAAAGGCTTGTGCAGGTGAGTTTTTCATTTTTTGAAAGCAAAAAGGAAATTAGGTCATAGACAAATGGAGCATCAAGTTCAAAAGTGCTTAAATGTAAAGGTACTGGTTTGCAAAGATTTTTCAGTATTCCAGATTCATTCTAGGTGGTCTACATCAGTGTTTTGATTCTAAATATTTTGTTTCCTGTGGTCATACATTAACTTTCACTCATGTTAACATTTTGGGCAGTCCAAAGGAAAATACGCTTTTCTTCAAAAATCCCAATCTTGAATTTAAGGAGTGAAATGAATGTTATATACTGGATTTTGACTTCCTTAAAGAGGCTGAATGACCAGGAGCCAAAACCTGAAGACTCCCATACGTTCAGGAAATCACCAGATCTTGTTACAAAGCTGTAGTCATCCAGGCAGTAAAGTACTGTCACAAAAACAGACGCAGATCAAATGGAACAGAATAGAAAACCCAGAAATGTACCCATAATTGTATAGTCAACTAATCTTTGACAAAGGAGGAAAGAATATCCATGCAATGGAAAAAAGTCTTTTCAGCAAATGGTGTTGGGAAAACTGGACAGCAACATGCAGAAGAATGAAAATGGACTGTTTTCTTACACCATACACAAAAATGAATTCAAAATGGATGAAAGACCCTAGACGTGAGACAGAAAACCATCGGAATCCTAGAGGAAAACAATAGGCAGCACCTCTTTGACCTCAGCTGTAGCAACTTCTTACTAGGCACATCTCTAGAGGCAAGGGGAACAAAAGCAAAAGTGAACTTTTGGGACTTCATCAAGATGAAAAGCTTCTGCATAACAAAGGAAACAACGAAACTAAAAGGCAACCTATGGAATGTGAGAAGATTTGTGCAAATGACATATAAGGGGTTAGTACCCAAAATCTATAAAGAACTTATGAAACTCTACACCCCCAAAATAAATAATCCAGTTAAGAAATGGGCAGAAGGGGGCACCTGGGTGGCTCAGTTGGTTAAGCACCTGACTCTTGATCTCAGCTCAGGTCATGGTTTCGAGTTCCTGAGATCAAGCCCTGTGTGGGACTCTGCGCTGACAGCACAGAACCTGCTTGGGATTCTGTCTCTCTGTCTCTCTGTCTGTCTCTGTCTCTCTCTCTCTCTCTCTGTCTCTCTCTCTCTCTCTCTCTCTGCTCTTCCTGCACTCCAGCAAGCATGTGGGTGCTTTCTCTCTTTCTCAAAACAAATATTAAAAATAAATGAGAAGACATGAATAGATACTTTTCCAAAGAAGACATCCAGATGGCTAACAGACACATGAAAAGATGCTCAGCATCACTCATCATCAGGGAAATACAAATCAAAACCACAATGAGATACCACCTCATACCTGTCAGAATGGCTAAAATTAACACAGGAAAAAAACAGATGTTGGCAAGGATGTGGAGAAAGAGAAATCCTCTTACACTGTTGGTTGAAATGCAAACTGGTGGAGCCACTCTGGAAAACAGTATGGAAGTTCCTCAAAAAAGTAAAAATATAACTACCCTATGACCCAGCAATTGCATTACTAGGTATTTACCGAAAGGACACAAAAATACTGATTCAAAGAGGTACATGCTCCCTAGTGTTTATGGCAGCATTATCAAGAATAGCCAAAATATGGAAAGAGCCCAAATGTCCAATGTCCATCAACTGATGAATGGATAGAGATGTGTGGCGCGTACATACACACACACACACACACACACACACACACACACACACATATGTATGTGTGTGTGTGTGTGTGTGTGTGTGTGTGTGTGTATGTAATGGAATATTAACCATCAAAAAGAATGAAATCTTAACATTTGTGACAGTGGATGGAGCTAGAGTGTATTATGCTAAGTGAAATAAGTCAGAGAAAGACAAATACCATACGATTCCACTCATATATGGAATTTAAGAAACAAAACAGATGAATATAGGGGAAGGGGAAAAAAGAAAAGCAAACCATGAGACCCTTAACTATAGAGAACAAACAGGGTTGATGGAGGGAGCTGAGTATTACGGAGGACACTTGTGAGGAGCACAAGTGTTCTATGTAAGTGATGAATCACCAAATTCTACACCTGAAACTAATTTTACCATATATGTTAACTAGCTACAATTTAAATAAAAGCTTGAAATAGAAAATAAATCACCAGGTCTTGATTTTCTTAAAGGAAATCTTTCTCTCATCTTTCTTCATCTCTGCTTCTTATTTTCAAGCACTAGCTTTCATCTGAACAATTCCAGGAGTTTCTTTACTGTCATTAGTCTTCTCTGTCTTTTAAAAATGTTTTATATATTTTTGAGAGAGCACAAGCAGGGGAGGGGCAGAGGGGGGCGGGGGACAGAGTATCGGAAGTGGGCTCCACCACTGTTAGTGGTGAACTCAACTTGGGGCTTGACCTCATGAATCTCGAGATCATAACCTGAGCCAAAGTTAAGCACTCAACCAACTGAGCCACCCAGGCACCCCCTCTCTTTTTTTTTAAGTGAGCTCTATGCCCAATGTGGGACTTGAACTCGTGACCTCATGATCAAGGGTTGCATGCTCTACTGACTGACCCAGCTAGGTACCCCTAGCCATCATTCTCATACCCTCCATTTCATCCTCTACACTGCCCTCTGCCCCTTCTGATGCTTGATGTCACCATCACCTTTTCTGCTTAGCATGGCATAAAAAGCCCTTGGTACTGTGACTCTTGCCTGCCTCTTTCCACATACTGCCTCCTCCTTTTGCACATACTTTTCCCTCTACCTAGAATCCCCTTTCTTTGGGTAGTAGGGAATGTCCTCTTTATCATTCAAAACCAAGCAGATATCCACTTTGCTACAGAATTAAACTAATTTCTCTGTAGAATGCTTACCCCTTTTAAGTATGTGAAGAAAAACCACAGCTGGATGGTAAAAAACAGATTTTATTTAGAACTATTGCAGTAGGAGAAAGACCTCTATATACAACCAGGCTCAATTCTCTCTCTCTCTTTTTAAGTTTATTTATTCATTTTGAGAGAGAATGAGGGATGGGTAGAAAGAGGGAGAGAGAATCCCAAGCAGCCTTTGCACTGTCAGCACAGAGCCTGACACATAGCTCAAACGCACGAACCGTGAAATCATGACCTGAGCCAAAACCAAGAGTTGGGTGCTCAACCGACTGAGCCACCCAGGTGCCCCAAACCAGGCTCAATTCTGAATATATCATGGACAAGTGGGAATTTATAGGCAAGGAGCAGGGTGGGGAGTCTGTAGTGAAATTATGAAGAGGAAACATCAGGGGTCCGGGGAATTCTGGCTAAAACCAGCCTAATAGAACATTTGCCAATGAGAGGCCAGGATGGTCAGCACCTGGGGGATGGTGGAAGATGAGGAACCTGATTAAATATCAAGGGTGATCAGATCTGGAGGATGGGGGACTCTTGCTAAACTGACTTGGCAGCAGATCTCTTACTATAACTAGATTTTACAAGGAAGTGCACAGATGAGCCTAGGAGTAGATTTCAGGATCCTGAGTGATCAAGCAAAGAGTCTTTGTTAGATACGATAATTCTGCAGTTTCAGACTTTATCAGTTTACATAGTTGTGTTCTCTACTATCTGTAGGCTTGTCAAGATTAGCAATTATTTTATGCCTTCTAGAGGTGTTGAGCACATGTTTGTTGTATAGAATCGACAAATTGGCAAAGGTTGGGTGACAGCTTTATCACAAACTAAGACACCGAAAAAGGCAAAACTAGTAAATTCAGTCATCTGCTTTTTTCTTCAAAGCCAATGTGGTGGTTGTTCAGAACTGATCTCAATCTTAATATGAAAAATTACTTTTGTCATGAATTGCAACTAACTTTTTTCCCTGTTTTCCCCTTTGAAATAAATCATAAAATGTATGTCAGTACAATACAATTCCCACCAATATCACTAGGATGAACTATGCAATTTTTAACTCACCTATTTTAAAGTTTATTACAGCTTATTAAAATGTAAGAACTCAATGTGCTCTTTAGGAGCATTTTTCCAGTCTGTTTTCAGAATATAAGCCAAAGCATACTGAAAGGTACATTTTAGAAAAAAAAGTGAGTTGGAGTATTAATTTTCCTGAACCCATTCATTTAGTAATACAACAGTTTAAATGTTGACCATCTTAATTTTAAGTATTACTGTATATGTCCTGCCTTTTAGCCAGGAGTATACTCCCCATGAAGGTGGTTATAGGAACTTCTCTTCCTTCCCAACAAGTACCACTTGGATTGTGCCTCCTTCCATTTCTGGCTCTTGCAAGGTCCCACAATTGCCAGGAATTCCCTTCCTCTCACCCTGCCTCCATAGGGGCCTGTAGTTAAGGAAGGAGTTGGGAAAGAAACAATGACTTCCCTATCCTTACCCCCCAATTCTTGTTTATAGGTATTTCCCACCCCATCTCATTTATAACCTCTCTTCTGGTTAGCAACATTGCTGTACTCTATAAAGTTTTTAATACAGCCTGACCTCAACCTTTCTGAGGAAATGTGGAAATGATGGGGAAGCTCTTGATCTAGAGCTGAATCTGTGCTCACATCCATGATGTTGACTATGTAACATCTTCTTATACTAAAGTTGCTTTGTCCAGTAAAAGGGTTAACTTGTTCGAAACATGCACATTCCAAAAAAGACCTGGCTCTTACCCAGCTCCTGGAAATACCCTCTAAGCTGTTGGCATATCCTGCTTGATAAAATTGTCTTTTAACTAGGGGCCTTGGACCCCACCATCTTGAGGTTACGCTAACAATTGGATTTATGGTGAGGGGCCACGTTCTATCAGTTTGACCCTTGAAAGGGCTGAAGACTGAGTAACTAACGTCAGCACATGGGTGCTACATGCCTACCTGACTGACCCCCAATAAAAACCTTAGACACCAAGACTCGGAGGAGCTTCCTTGGTTGGCAACACCCTGCACATGATGTCGCACATCATTGCTGGGAGAATTAAGTGCTGTCGTTACAACTCCACTGGGAGAAGACAACTGGAAGCTTGCACCTGGTCTCACCTGGATTCTACCTTATGTGCCTTTGCTTTACTAGTTTTAATCTGCATCCTTTCATGTTTAAGAATCTGTTATAAGGCACACACAGGAACAAGACATGGTTATATCTCACAGCCATGTTAGATTCGTAACCATGGGTATAACAGCTTTTCTGAGTCCTAACAAATCATTGAGCCCGAGGATTGTCTTGGGGACTACAGCACAGTTGTGGTCATCAGTATATGTAAAGAATTGGACAGGGGCGCCTGGGTGGCTCAGTCGGTTGAGTGTCCGACTTCAGCTCAGGTCATGATCTCACAGTTCGTGAGTTCAAGCCCCGCGTCGGGCTCTGTGCTGACAGCTCAGAGCCTGGAGCCTGCTTCAGATTCTGTGTCTCCCTCTCTCTCTGCCCCATCCCCACTCATGCTCTGTCTCTCTCTGTCTTAAAAATAAATAAAATATTTTAAAAAAAAAAGAATTGGACATTCTTCCATTAGTAACAGCATTTAAATTCTAAATGGGGAAAATAGTAGTTTTATTAGGAGATAGTGTGTATGGTTTCTAAAAAGAACCCCAAACTACTGTTAAATGATATTCTTGCTTCCCTACCTCTACCCACGCATCACTATCCTAGAGTCTTAGTAAAGAGAATAATTTTAAAATAAAGTTAGGGGAAAATATTTGAAAATACAAATAGAGGTGTTAGGGGTGAGGTAGGTAGGAGTCACATAACTGTGTCTTGTTGCTGTGTGTGCCTTACAACAGATTCTTAGACACTTTGATTTAGGACCCCTTTATACCCTTAAATTATTGAAAACTGCAAAGAGGTTTTGTTTGCATGTTTTACTTTTGTAACTTAAAAAAATTAACAACTTGTTCTGCTTGTATCTACAGCCGTATACACTAATGTGAATGAATTCAGTAAAAAGAGTAGATTGAAAAGGTAACCAGCATGAGTAACATGGTATCTATGGAAAAATCTACTCCAGCTTCAGAATACCTGGCTTAAAATGAACTTTCGTAATGGACCCATTTCATGGGATTGTCTTATCCTGCATTCTTGGGAACTCGGCAGTGACCTAGGTTGTTCACCTAGAATTTTAAGATCTGGGTGAACCAACTCTTCTTTTGATAAGTTCATAATGCAGGAAAGTAGCATCCGAGCTAAATGAGTTGTAGGATGTATTTTGTGACTTTTTGTTGTGTTTTTGTGACACTTGCGCTTTCTGAAGAAGTAACCCATCAAATATTCTACGTGATATGCTCACAACCCACTTTGAATATTGTGTGCTTCCTAAAAAATTACCCATCTTTATGCATAATTACAGAATTTTGAAGTATGTTTATTAATGTCCCCCCCCCACAGGGATAAGTTATAATATTGGACTTCAGGAAAAAGGGAAACTATAAAATCCTTGTAGGATTTTTACCTTTGATAGCTGTATTTTTGTATACAATACATATGAACAGCCAAGGTACATTTTCTTAATTGGTAGTTATATTTATCTCTACATGCTGTGGACATTTTACTTTTCTCACTTTCCTCAAATATTAGCTTTTTTTTTTTTAACAGCAGGGGAGGTCTTTATTTATGTGCAGATATCTAATATTTAACACAGTATCTGATACACAAGTACCAAGTGAACATTGAGTGAATAACTTTCAGTGTTAAAATACATGGCTCACTAGACTGTTGAGTTCGTTTTAAACATCTTTGTAACTATTTTAAGCATAGAACAATGGTAGGAAGGAAACAGTAAGAAAGCCCATTAGAAATCTCTAGGAATTGTTTTCTTCCAAAAGAGTTGTTTAGAAAGTTTAAGAAACCAAGAAATTGAAATGTGTAGCATCACTGCTCCTATGAACTAGAGGTTGACAACATCCAGATCCTCCATTATCTTAGCAGAACTGCTTCTCGTACCTGTGATCTTTCCTCAGACACTTTGCTGGTTCTTAGGGTTGAGATTAATGATTTTTCTGGCACGGAGTACCCACTGTCAGCACAGTAGAATGATTGACTCTCTCACACTACCAGGGGCAGAGCAGTCTTTGAGAAATCAGAAAAACACTACATATTGTAAAATTACTTCAAGATCTGGTAACATTTCAGTATCTGGCTCACATTTTGAGATACCTTTGTTAGGATTTTTAAAAGTTCAATGAAGAGATAAGATTGGTGACTTGAAGATGATTCAACTGAAAACGATATTGATAGTGTCGGAGAGGAGCCAGTAAGCTTACAAAGTTTTGTGCCAGCCTGAAATTTACAGGAGTTTTTGAAACGGGTATGAACAAATACCTCACTGGAGAGCAAAGAAAGGGAAGTTCGTTTTCACAGGCCCATGAGGAGATGGCAGCTAACGGGACAAGCACTTACTAAATGTCTACCAGGCTACGGACTCGCTTGTCTTAATCTTCTCAGCAATGAGAAGTGAGAAATTGGAGAGGTTGTGAACAATGCCATGTTTGGGTTAAGGTAAAGATTGTAAAAAATCTGTAGGTTTAGCTCTGGGAATTAGTAAAGAAAAATGAGCAAAAGAGGTGAGGAGTGAGGTTTTATATTACTATTGCTGTGACTGAGGAAATCTGGGCTTTGGCAAGCTAGATTGTTAGCAATTTGTTAGCAGCTGAAGAACTTGAGTGCTGAGTTGGCAGAAAACAGTGTTAGTGACCAGAGGAGAAAACCTGCTTCTGAAGATACTGGGGATGTCAGAAGGTGGAATCTCGGGGCGTCTGGGTGGCTCAGTCAGTTGGGCGTCTGACTTCGGCCCAGGTCATGATCTCACAGTCCGTGAGCTCAAGCCCCGCATCGGGCTCTATGCTGACAGCTCAGAGCCTGGAGCCCATTTCAGATTCTGTGTCTCCCTCTCTCTCTGACCCTCCCCCGTTCATGCTCTGTCTCTGTCTCAAAAATAAATAAAAATGTAAAAAAAAAAAGTGGAATCTCTGATTTTGGAAGTGTCCTTTTGAGCCCTTCACTCACAATCAGGAAACTTAACCCCAGAGCTGTCACACACTGTTTTGTGTTCACTTGCTCTCAGGCGAATACAGCTTCCCCTTCAGGACAAATTAACATGTTTGCAACGGGCAGCTGAAGCAAAGTGAACTGGAAGCGCTCGTGAGAAGAATGAACAGCCTCCAACATGGAAGACTTAGCCGAGGCAAAAACCGGAATCCGGAGCTGGGCACCCCCCACGTGGTAGTCAGGAGACCTTGGCCAGGCAAGAGTCGGGGAGTGCCTGCAGCTCTGAGGGGCAGAACTGAGAGATCAGAACTAGCAAGGTTAGGTCTGTCAAGCATCCTCACTACAAGTTCAGAGCAGAGTGACTGCTCCAGCAGGAAGGGTTACTGACCCACCCCCTTGCTTCTGAGAGGATCAGAACGGACAGAAGGATGATAATTGGGGTGCACTTAGTGACAATGCCCGTGTGGCAATCAACTTAAGAGCGATTTAAGTCAATTTGAACAAATCCTAACCAAGAGTGACCTGTGCCCCTTCAGATTATGTGTTTGTATATGAGTCAAAAGGGCCACAAATGTCTCTCGAGGATGGGCTTGCTTTTTGGTCACTGTGATTACTGCAATGACACCAAAAATAGATCAGTCTGATTATGGGTACTAGAATCCAACACAGCAATGAAAGTTTGGGTCCTTTCCCTCCCCTAAGTTCTTAGCATACTCAGCTTTATCCTTTTTTTTTTTTTTTATGTTTTTTGTTTTGTTTTTAATGTTTTTACTTTTGAGAGCATGTGAGTGCGGAAAGGGAAGAGAAAGAGGGAGACACAGAATCGGAAGCAGGCTCCAGGCTCTGAGCTGTCAGCACAGACCCTGATGCAGGGCTTGAACTCACAAGCTCTCAGATCATGATCTGAGCTGAAGTCAGAGGCATAAAGGACTGAGCCACCCAGGCGCCCCTTAGCTTCATCCTTAAATCAACTGACATGGGAGGGAAGGGGAAAGGAGGTTCAAGGGGAGGGCACTAAAGGGCAGAGACACCCAATGTCACTAAGCAAGACTTTTTAAGTTCCAAGCAGCTACCTGCTTAGGCTGAATAAATGAACTTCTAAATTTCTGCTCAAAGTTCTGTATCTTCATTGCTGACAACATATATTTGAGTTTGGGGCAGTCTGCAACTCAGCAACCACTGCCATACTGCCTTTCGGTTGGGGAACTTGGGCTTGCTGCCCCACTGTCATAATATTCCTTCCTCATTCTTGCACTGGACCAATGGCAAAATGTCATGAAATTAAGAGTATGTTTAACTCGTGGCTCAGCTTCAAAAGAGAAAAGAAAATGTACATACACGTGCCGTGTCAATTTATACCAGATTTAACATTGGGTTACCGATTGTATTTTGCCCCTGTATGTGGATTCTAACCTCACTTGTTCACATTTTGAACATACCACTTTACGACTAAGAAGTAACCCCCTTTAAAATAAGGTGTAAGTTAGAATCCGAATTCAACTTCTCTACACTACATCTGCACACAGGGAGTTTGTCTTATACCTCTCCACAGCTTAGTATTTGAACACGACAATACCTACTGTCCTCTGCATGAAAGCATTGGAACTGAGGTCTAGGGATGTTCTATCCGCCCTCCACTTCCTCACACTTGCTGTAACTCAGGGCACAGTAACTATTTTGCCCTGCCACCTGTCACATTTAGGAGGGGCAGAGGAGCGCGGCCGTGGGACTGTCAGCTTCGCCTGCTATGCTGACCTCCAGCACTTGACCTTTCAAAGACCGCTGGAGAAAGACGCCGAAAGCTTCTTCCGGGATCTTCCAGGGCCGGGTACTTGGTCGTAGCAAGACCGAGTCGCAATTCCTAGTGGCTTGCAAGTTTCCAGCGGGGAGGACAAATCTAACTGAACACTGAGGCCACCTCTCTGACCCTTTGGAAAATGGCCGGAGGTTAGGAAACGCATCACCGCGGCCCGCCGAGCCCAGAGGACTCGCCTCACAAACGGGAGCCCTCGCAAACAGGCGGGCCGCGCACGGGGCCAGGATTGGAAGACCCGCCGGGTGCCCTCTCCCGGCCCCAGGCGGCGCGGCAGGGCTGTGGGAGACTGCGCGTGCGCGCTGCGCGGCCGGTTCCCGAGACGACGTCCCCAGCCGCCTCCCGTCTCCCGCGACAGCATGAAGACCGCCGAGGACGCCAGAGGAGTACATGGCGAGGGGCCGCGGAAGCTAGGCCTCTGCCTCCTCTGCGGCCTGCCCGCGGCAGGAAAATCGACCTTCGCGCGGGCCCTAAGCCCCCGGTTACGGCAGGAGCGGGGCTGGGCCGTCGCCGTGGTCGCCTATGATGACGTCATGCCGGACGCGTTCCTCGAGGAGGCGAGCGCGCGGCCGTTGGTGAGTACGGAGGGGGCGGGGCCTAGCCTGTGGTCGCAGAAGGACATAGAGGGGTTCCACCTAAATGCTGGACTGCCCCTTGTGTGGGAGGTGCGGCCCTGACGGAGCGGGGGAGACTGGAGTTCGAGAGAAGTGGAGTTGGTTTAACGTAGAATGTGTCGACTCCGTCTTAGAAGGATTCGTCGCAGAGATTTATGTGTATATTTGGGGCCTGTACGGTTTGTGTATTGCATACAGTGAGTCTTAAGACGGCGTTAGGTTTTGTCGGCGTGCAGGATGGTACCCTTCCGCTCCCCCACGCCCACCCCCATAGACAAGTATGCTTTTGAAAAGTCCTTTAGGAAGATCGTACTTAGGAGAGGGACAGAATCTCTTAAAAACCACAGCCAGTTTAACGTCCAGCCACCGGTGAATCCTTGTGGGTCTTCAAGTTTACACAGTTGGGGAGTTTTTTTTTTTTTTTTTTTAAGATAAAGGATACAAAATTATGAATAACAAAATTAGTAGGTTCCCTCCCATGACAATAGAAAGCTGTACAAATGAAGGGGCTGGTGTCTGAAGCTCTCTCTTCACTCATTTCCGGGTAAATCTGCCTCTGCCAGCATTAGGAAAAGACGGCTGTTTCTCAGGTGACCACCAGATGAAGTAATGGGCTTGTGTTTAGGCACCTACTTACATATAGGTACTTATAGATTCTCTTTAAGCCTTCAAATCACACTCTGTGCAGCGAGATGCATCCCCTTGGAGAAGCACAAGAAAAGCGCGACCTCTGGGGAAGAGTGGATTCATATCTCCCATCTCGTTCTCCCCCTAGACTAAATACTCTTTGACAGATTCTGAAAAATTGAGATAGATTTGTCGTTCAGTACCTGTGTGTAGGTGGAGGCATCTAAATAAAATACGAATATGATGTGATTCCACTCTCTCTATATATAAAATTATAGTACGTTCGGTGGCTGGCAACTGTATGTATTCTGTCCCGTTCTTGTTCTAATTGTGAGATGACTACAGTATCAAGTCCCTGGTAGCACTAGATTTAGTTGGATGATAGTATTTTCGCCACTTGAGTGAAAGCTGAAAGTTGGTGAGATGTATGGTTGTATTTACTGGGCCATTTCCTCACTTTTATTGTTACAGTTTTTCCACTCCTCCCTGTAGACGGAGACTGTGGGACTCAACTAGTCACCATGAGTAGGAAATCTCACCTTTTAGGAAGTGATCGTGTTTTCCTTCTCCGTAGGTTTAGCTGATGTATTTGTTGTATGTGCTATAATGTCAGTGATGTGGTAAGGCATGGACAGGCAGGAGAGGGACCCTTATCTCCTGTTCCTATGTTTTCTCTCCAGACTGGACCTGCTCGCCACAGTCCTTGAATGGCACAAGATTACCTATGTTCTCAAGTTACTTATTCTCTTCCCTTCAGTCTAGCTTTCCCCATCCCATTCCAACTCTGTTGTGAGCCTCAAGGCTTTTCACCCTGACCCAGGCGCCTTTCGGCAGATCTTTTCTGTCCACAGCTTTTCTCATCTCAAGGGCAAACCAGCGTTGCTTTGTCTAAGCCAATTTTATATTGTCAGGATATTGATTTTGGCTCATTTCTCTTGGATGGTAACAGCTTTTCATTCTTCCATTTATTTACTCATTCAGTCATTTTCTGTACTGGAGCACCTCTTACGTGCCTGACCGTCTGCTGGAGGCCAGTTAGACCATGGACTATTGATTGAGCAGAGAGTTAGAGATGTGCAAATGCCTAAATAGCGTAAGCCCCGTTAGGGTGGAGACCCCGTCTGTGCAAAGCAGGATGTCATGTAGGCAAGGGAGGGTCTGAGCTGCCTCCTGCGTGGATGTGTCCGTGGAGACTTCAGAGGACTATCCTCAGGGAGTAGGAGTTTCTGGGCAGAGGAAACAGGATATCGGAAGACATAGGAGGCAAGGTGAAGCAAGTTGTGCTCAGAGAATTCCACACGGTTTGGCTCTGTGAGCTGAGATGTTCACGTGGGGTGGAAGGCGATAAGCGGGAGCACCCTATTGAGCAAAGCCCAATATAAATTGTGATTTTCCCTCTTTTGTAGCCATCCCAATGGAAGTTGCTTCGACAGGAACTGTTGAAGTACCTAGAATACTTCTTGTTGGCTGTCATTAACGGGTGTCAGATGTCTACCCCACCCAACAGGACTGAAGCCATGTGGGAGGATTTTATAACCTGCTTAAAGGATCAAGATCTGATATCTTCTGCTGCACCGGAGGCCCGGTCTTGCTATCTCTTAACGAAGACTGCTGTTTCTAGACCTTTGTTTTTGATTTTAGATGACAACTTTTATTATCAAAGTATGAGATACGAAGTCTACCAACTGGCTCGGAAATGTAATTAAAACATTTTTTTTTCTTACACACAGACACTTGTTTGCATATTAAAATCACGACTGCTTTTAGTGAGAATTGAATTGGATCAGGAAGTTAGTATAGATTTACTTAATTTTCAAAGCTAGATGTTCAGTATTTTCCTGCCACAGCTGTGATAATTTGCCTGATTTGTTTATTTTGCATTTTGGAAAAAATAGTGCACCACTGATTTCATGGTTTCACATTGCTTTCAGATTCATTAGGCTTTTGCCAGCTTTTTTTAGATTGTTCTCTGGAGACCTGTTTACAGAGGAATGGCCAGAGACCCCAGGCGCTGCCTGCCGAGACCATCCACCTGATGGGAAGAAAGCTGGAAAAGCCCAACCCCGAGAAAAATGCTTGGGAACACAACAGCCTCACAATTGAGAGTTCAGAATGTTCTTCTGAAGCCAGGTATCCTACGCAAAGCTGACCTTAGCTGGGTGCCTCCCTGAGGGAGCACCGTGCCCTTGGCTTTACCCAGGTCCACTCGGTTAACCTTTACACAAACATGGAGATTGCCCTCTCTCCTCTCTAGAGAAGAGGCAACTGAGTGAGAAAGTTAGTTTGCCCAGAGTCCCCGAGCTCGTGGTAGCTCAGATGTGAACCCAAGTTTGCTGGCGCACATGTGCTCTTGTTAAGACTATGTTCTCCCAGGGGCGCCTGGGTGGCTCAGTCTGGTTAAGCATCTGACCCTTGGTTTCAGGATCTCACAGCTTGGGAGTTCCAGCCCCAACATCAGGCTCTGTGCTGACAGTGCAGAGCCTGCTTGAGATTCTCTCTCTCTCTCTCTCTCTCTCTCTCTCTCTCTCTCTCTCTCTCTCTCCCAAGATACATAAATAAACTTTAAAAAAAAAAAAAAACAAAACTATGTTCTCCCAGAGATCAGAGCAGGGAATGCAGAGTTGGACACATCTTTAAAACTCTTGCCACAGTAGCACAGTCTAAATAGGTTGCCCAGTAATTTTCTCACAGAAAGAAAGAGAGTGGAAGTGGTCTGGAGTCCTAATTTTGCCTCAGACCCCCCTGCAGTTACACCACCGCGTATATGTGATGCCTGTGGGCTGCGGTGCTAATGCTTTCGTTTGTGATAGATGTCTTGAGAGTTCTACAGCCGCACATTTCGAATGGAATTTTCGCAGATGATGGAAATGTACTACATTTGTACTGTCCAGTGTAGTAGCTGCTGGCCACATGTGACTCTTGAGCACTTGAAATATAGCCGGTGCATCTGGCGGCCTGAATTTTAAATTTTATTTTAATTACTGTAAACTTAAATAGCCTCATGTGGCTAGTGGCTATTTTCTCAGACAGCACAGTTCTAGGGCTATTTTGCCCTCATTTTCTTAGCTCCTGCCTAACTGTTGTCCACAGGGGACCAGCAGTTTTTAAATGGCTAATTTTTAAAATTCACTTTGTTTTCACTTATCCACTTGTCACTGTCTGAAATTATACATTTTTGCTGATTTAATTATCTGTCTCCTAATGGACATGATGTAACCACTGCTGGACTTAGAAAGTGTAGGGATCTTGCCGTACCCCAACTTATAGCACACAGTTTCACATACATAGTAGTAAATGAATGGATTCTACCTGAACCCTCCATGGCCCCTTGACCAGCGAGGAACTTTGCTAATCCCCATCCAGTAAATAAGAAGCCAGAAAGAAGTCCCTTCTTGAGGAAATAAAGTAGAGTTCTAGTAGCACTTAATGAGGGAAAAGAGAGAATTTCTTTTCAAAGCTTATTGAAATGAGTCTTAGAAAATTAGTATTTTTTTAAATAAGGGGATTCTTGGGGCGCCTGGGTGGCGCAGTCGGTTGAGCGTCCGACTTCAGCCAGGTCACGATCTCGCGGTCCGTGAGTTCGAGCCCCGCGTCAGGCTCTGGGCTGATGGCTCAGAGCCTGGAGCCTGTTTCCGATTCTGTGTCTCCCTCTCTCTCTGCCCCTCCCCCGTTCATGCTCTGTCTCTCTCTGTCCCAAAAATAAATAAATAAAAACGTTGAAAAAAAAAATTTAAATAAGGGGATTCTTTTGCCTTATAATTTGTTTTCAGCTTCTCCATTTGGATTTTGTAAGTAGAAGGTAGCTTCCAAATCTTTTCAATTTTTACCCCTTTGGCTTAGGATCCTTTGGATTATAGCATGTTTATTCCTCTAGAATTCAATTCAGTATTCATAAACACAGGTTCTTTTTAAAAAAGATGTTTGATAGAAGGATTCATTTTATCTCACCTTCTCTTCTAGCCTGAAGTTGACTGATTTATTGCTTACTGCTTTGGAAAATCCAGTAAAATATATTGAGGACAATGTGGAACAAAAGGTAAATCTTCCAATATAGATGTGGTATAAATGGCAAGGTACAACTGTTTGAAGGAAGGTCTTTCTGAGCTGAATGTAAAAAAAAATATGAGTAAAATGTGAAAAATGCCTTTGTCACCGCCTTGGCATCTCAGCAGCACTCTACTTATGACAACTGGCTGCAGTGGCATCCTGGTGGCCACGTGCAGCAGCTGGTCAAAGCCGACTGTCACATTTTCCGAAATATTAGAGCCTGTTAACATATGTTGGTGTTGGTAGCTTGAGACGGACAAGGACAGGAGCACTTGCACCGCACATAGTGACAAACGCTGTAGATGGAGAGCCCATTATTGGACAGATTGTCAGCCCCCGTCATCTAGATGGGATCTCGGGAGGGACAGCTGGAACAGAAAAGCCACCATAACTTTCCTTGTAGTCTCATCAGAAACACATCACAGTTTAGCCACCTCTTTTATAAAACTACCTAACTTCCAGTAACGATGTCTGTGTTGCATAGGAAGCAGACAGAATCATTTGTTCAACCAACCTTCTTCATCAAGCCGATCAGATGCTCCGAAGGATTGTCTCTCAGACGATGAAGGAAGCAAAAGGTATGTTGAGCAGTTGTGTGGGGTTTAGTTGATACAACTCTCCCGCTGTTCTTGTTCCCTTGGGTAGTTGGTTAGCTTTCTGTCACAACGTTGACATCGTTTTTAGTTTCACCATGCAACTGGATTATAGAAAACTAAAAATTCTACCCCCAGAACAGGGTATTCATCCATCCAATACATTTTTATTGAGTGGCTACTCTGTACTAGGCTTTATTCTAGATACTGGGGTGTCAGCAGGGAGCAGAACATTACTTTGACGAGACAGACAGATAAATACATGAGTCTCTGCTGGTGCCCTGAAGAAAAATAAAGTAGGGTAAGGCAGTGGAGGGTGATGGGAGAGCTTCTTTTAAAAACTGTTTTTTAATGTTTTTTTGTTTTGTTTTTATTTTTGAGACAGAGAGAGACAGAGCATGAGCTGGGGAGGGGGAGAGAGAGGGAGACACAGAATCCGAAGCAGGCTCCAGGCTCCGAGCTGTCAGCACAGAGCCCAACGCGGGGCTCGAACTCACAAACCGCGAGATCATGACCTGAGCTGAAGTTGGATGCTCAACCGACTGAGCCACCCAGGCACCCAGGAGAGCTTCTTTTAAAGGGTAATCAGGAAGGCTTCTCAGAGGTGATATTTAAGCAGAGATATGAATAACGGAAAGAGTCAGCATGCAGATATCTGGAGATAGATCATTCCACGCAGTGGACACAGGTGCAGAAACCCCGAGGTGAAGTTATTTGGTAGGTCTTAGAGCAGAAAAGAGGCCACTGAATCGGGTGAAATAAGGAATGGGGAGAGGTGGTCAGGGGCCACATGTCCAGTCAGCAAGCTCAGTGGATTGTCAGTCTGAACTTAGATGGCATGTGTGGTCGTTTTATAAAAGAACTCCTTTAGGGGTGCCTGGGTGGCTCGGTTGGTTAAGCGTCCAACTCTTGATTTTGGCTCGGGTCATGATCTCATGATTCATGGGATCAAGACGCGTGTCAGGCTCTGTGATGACGGTGCAAAGCCTGCTTGGGATTCTCTTTCCCTCTCTCTCTCTGTTCTTCCCCTCTCTCGTTCTGTGTCTCAAAATAAATGAATATTAAAAAAAATTACTCCTTTCGCTTTTAAATATTGAACTCTACACTATATTTAAAATCTGACTTAAATAATAGCCTACCGTTTCTTTAGCTTTTACATGCTAAGTGCCTTATACATACTGTTTCCAGTCTTGACAGCCTCATGAGGTAGGTGTAATTTTATAAATGGGGAAATGAAGGTTCTGAGAGGATCAAGTAACTTACCCAAGGCTGAACAGCTACTAGATACGTGGACAACCTGGGTTCAGAGTCAAGTCTGACTCTAGTTTATGTTTTCTGTTACGCTCCCTGCATCATCGGCATCTATTATTAACACCTTTACAACAGTTTCTTGGAAAAAGAAACAATACACTAACCATATGGTGTGTTTCATACTTTTTTTTTTTTTAACCACGATCCAGAAGCAGATTTTATCTTGTACCCGAGACTGTAGCTCAGTACACGAACACACACGTGCATAGCAACAAGTTTCACAGAACCCTCACGTTTGGTGAGCTCTTCTATGATCTTTTTGATTCCATTTTAGATAAACACAGCTTGCAACCTGCATCTCACTTGTAGGTTATAATCCAGAGTTTGAAAAACACGGGCCTGGAACAGAAACAGCAGCATAATTAGAATAAAAACAAAAATAGTTGGAAATAGTTGCAGGAGCTGGGGCTCAATCATTTGCCTGCCTTGTCTTCTGTATGAAATGAAGAGAAGGGGAGGAGATAGGATTACGCTCAAATCACTCTTGACTTATTTCCCACCCATTAAAAAAAAACTTTTTTTTTTTTTTGGTGAGGGAGGTGGTCATAGCATCTAGATCTATGCTTAAATGAAATTAGAAATTCATTTCTCCTACCACCAAGAAAATGAAAAGACAACCCACAGATCAGGAGAAGATCCTTGCAAATCATCTATCTCATAAGGGACTTGCATCCAAAACAGATAAAGGACTCTTACCACTCAATTAATAAAGATAACCCGGTTTTAAAAACGGGCAAAGGATCTGAATAGACATTTCCCCAGGGAAGATACACAAGTGGCCCACAACCACAAGAAGACACACTTGACATCATTAGTCATCAGGGAGACGCAAACCAAAACCACGAGCGGCCACTGCACCCACTCACTAGGCCAGCCAGAATCAGAAAGTCCAAGAGGCGGTGAGCACGTGGGGAAATCCGAACCCTCGTCCGCTGCTGGTGGGAATGGGAAGCAGTGCAGCTGCTTTGGCAAACCACCGAGCACTTTCTGCAGCGAGTAAGTGTAGTCACCACGGGACCCAGCGATTGCACTGCCAAGAAAGAGAAGTGAAAACGTATGTTCACATAAAAATGTGAACACAAATGTTTGCGTCAGCATTATTCATCGGAGCCAGGATGAGCCTTGAAAATGTTAGACTAAGTGAAAGAAGCCATCACAGAAGTCCGCATGTTGCTTGAGTTCAGTCATGTGAGAGATCCAGAAGGGAGAAATCTAGAGGCACAGAACCCAACGTGGGACTCTGTCTCCTGAACCTCGAGATCATGACCTGAGCTGAGACCAGGAGTCAGACACTCAACCGACTGAGCCACCCAGGTGCCCCCTGAGTTGGAGTCTAAATTAATAAAGGGTATATAGTATGCAAATTTATTTCAATAAAGCTGTTTAATATAAAAATCTAGTTCCTCAGTCACATTACCCACGTGGCTAGTGGCTGCTGTATTGAAGAGAGCAGATCCGGGACATTTCCATCATTGTAGGAAGTTCTATGTTGGACATCTGCTCTAGAGACTATTTACAACAGTTTCAACCACACTGTCATTTCCTATTCCTGCTTTTTTTGCCTTACTACCTGTTAGCTCAAGAACATTCTAAACCAACCATCTTGTCAACAACAACAAAAAAATCCCCTTCAGGCTTATCTTTTCTGCTCATGCATCTCATACCAAGTTATTTAAAAGATTTGTTATCACGTCAGTGTGACCTTTTGTCTACATAGTACACCAGCTCAACTGTGAGTAATAAAATCTGATCAGTTTGTCAGAAGTATTCAAATTAATTTCCTATGTTGTTAGACAGCCTGGCCTGATTTAGTTTATACAAATAATTTGAGAATGTCTTTTCATTTTAGAGGAACGAGTGCTTCCTTTCAACTTGAAGCTTCTAGCAGAAGAACTCAACAAGCTCAAAGCAGAGTTTTTGGAAGACCTAAGACAAGGAAACAAAAAGTACCTGTGCTTTCCAGAAACCACCAATGTATCAGATGCTATTGCTTTTTTTCATCATGAGAAAGATAATATTGTCCAGAAATATTTTTCAAAGCATTAAAACTTTTGAACTTACAATCAAATATCCGATTTTGGTTGAGTTTGCAAAATAAAACCATTTTGCATTACTGGATATTTTCTAGGCCAGTGGTGTGAATTGCCAGACTTGTTTAAAAAAAAAAAAAAAGTCCATTCTAAAGATCCATTTGTCATAACAGAAACTACTTCAGTTGGTGGCTTGTCAGATGTGACGTGGACAATTGAGTATCGGCAGCAGGCTTCCTCATTTACATGCCAGAACCCTTAGGGTAGGGCTGGTGGGGACAGGAGTCTTCGTCAATAAGGCAGAGAAGGAAGAAGACAAGACGTGGATACATGGAGCTGTTTTTGTTTTTAACTCGTGTGACAGATCTTCTCATGGGTAAGGCATTCTACAAATTCAAACCAATGTAGCCATAAACCCCCCCGCCCTTTTTTTTAATTAACAGTTTACATACGGGAAAATTACTAAAAACCTAACTGGACCCTAGTTTTCAAAGAAGAAAAATCGAGATCAATAGAAGTGTTATTTTTTTTATTCATGTATTACAAAAGCAAAGCTTAATTCACAATATGAACTACAGACTAGATATGGTTATTTCAGCATCAAACTGCTCTCTGGAATCCCTAAACAATGTAGTGTTTTGCAACCATACTCAGGTTTTATGTTTTGCATATAAAATATGTTCTTTACATCAAAGTACATATGAACAAAAACAAGTTGTAGAAATCATAATCCCTCTAATAAGATTATTTAATGAAAAAGTCCTTAGCAGGGAATTTCTTTAAAAATAATACATCCACTTGATAAATATCTTTGTAAAACTTAAAATGAAGTTTATCTCAACATTTTTAAAGGAATATCCCCTTTGTCAAACAATTCTGCAGATAAATGGCAAACACTTATTTCTAAAATGAAATAGCAGTGGCAAATATTCAAAGTAAAAGTCTAGCCTTTACTTGAATTTCAAGAAGTTGTAGCTACATACTAGATTAGTAAAATCTGAAACGAAATTATTCCCTGTTAATCTCTTCACAGTTTCTTAAAAAAATATTAGTGGAGATAAATTATCTATGAACTTTAAAAATCTAAACTTATGTTCACTGAACAAAAATAATTTTAGTTTCAGAGCACTGCCTGTTCACAGCAAAGTACTATAAATAGTTCACGTTCAACTTTTCCTAGCAGCTCATTTCTATAAAATATTTGATTAAAAATAAAATGGGAGAAACATATTCAACACTTAATGGAAGATAGTATCATCTTTCCATGTATAAAATTTAACTCACAGAAAATTTAAATAAAATCCTAAATCTTTTTAAAAAATACAATACTAAAAAAGTTTCTAAGGTAGATTTGATTCAAAAACTTTAGTGCATTTAGAATTAATTGTAGCGCTCAAGCACTGACGCCTTTGGAACACGGACTGTGCTCTTTTAAGTCCTAGGAAAATTAGATTTCTAATTCTAGTTTACAATTATGAAAAAAAAAGATATTCTCTGTTTAAATTAAAATGTACCTTCAAAACATCTATCTTTAGTTGTCAGAAAAAAGTGTTTGTCACTATTGGGCCCAGAATATAGAGTTAATAAACTGGTTTTAATGAGAGAGTCCTTCCTCTTTCTTTAATGAAATCTCTCATTTTCTATCTCAGAGTATTGCTTTCGTTTGAATTGCAAAAGCTTCCAAATGATGGCAACCTGTTTCTCCTGGCAATAAAAAAATACTAGAGCCAAGTCAGATTTGGAAATGGTTGCAGGAACGTGGATCTGAGCGGTGAGTGAGTGAAGCTACAAGAGAAATACAATCGTAGATGGCACAAGCCTCAGATCTGACAAGGAAGAGAGTTATTGACAGTTTGGACAGACTCCTTGCTGCTCTCTCAACAGTGCTGCTGAGATTAGTTTCAATTGGACATTAAACCACAAGAACGCCTTTTACTGGCTTTCTAGCATTTGGAAGGGAGGGCAGAAGATTCATTAAGTTGGCACTTGGGGGTTCTGGGGACATTCACTGTCTGTGTTTCCCTTTTAGTTACTATAGATGAGCTGAGGTCTTTTTTGCTTATTAAATGCTCAGTAGTTAGGATATTCTTAAGAAGCCAATTAGTAACACTTTGTAAGATCTGAACCAAATTAAAAAATCAAACTTTTGCAAAGTACACAGAAACCAGCAGTTAGTAACAATATATTTTATTGTTTGACCAAGCCCTCTTCAGAGTAAGCTAGTTATTACACAATATAAAAACAATAGCCTCCTATTCAAAATTATTCTAGATTTAGCAAGTCTTATTTTTGTAAACAAATCAAATACCACACTTAACTGCATCTTCTATTCTCCTACTTTTTGTACCCTTTCCTACTAAGGCGGCGATTCAGTCTCCGTATAGTTTTGTCACTGTACACGAAAAACTGGCAGGACCTGCAAGTAAGCATTACAACTTGAATTCACAGCAGATCTTTTAAATGGCCAATTCTGAAGGAAAAACCAGAATTTGCTCTGCACACACGTTCTCATTTTTTTTAAGTATTACTTCACCACCACATTTTCCCATGTGTTACTATACCACCTCTTCTCAGAAATTATGGACGATGAATGGACAGAGGGCAGGAAATGGACATTTCAGAGATTCTGTGTGTGTGTGTGCGCGCGCGCGTGTACATGTGTGTAAAGGACTGCATTTCCGAGGAGTGAGATGGATGAATTCCACTGTACCTCTTTGGTCATCAAAGGAATAGAAGGAATAACAGAGTCTCAGTATACTTATCAACCTCGCCTGACAATGATGTCAGAATGGAGAATTTAAATGAAAGGTTCAAATTAAAAGAAACAAAAAGGCATCTTTACAGATAATCCTCTTATATTTCTAGCACTCTCCTGTATTTACCTGTGGCTTTTACAATAAACCAGCATAAAAAGATAGGTGTTTAAACTGGAAATGGAATAAACAGGTATTTTAAATATTAAGCCCATTTTCAATTTAAGTTTCATTTCTTTTCAGAACTTTTACCTCATGTTTTTATAGCTTTAATTTGAAAGGAATGCACTATTACATTTCCCCTTATGGAAAACAAAATCTACACAAAGTAGTTCTGTGATTATCAGTTGAAACGAAAGCGCGGCTTCAACTTCAGCAATGTGAACTAAACAGCATGTCAGTTAAGAGTGTTGTTAAAGGCAATTCCTCTCTGAAAACACTGAATAAGCTGTTAATAGACTTTGGAAGAGGCGGTAATTTTACCATGCTGATTCATGGCAGAAATTACCTAGCTGCAATGTGTATGTTGAAATACCAAGAGTAGCAATAAGCTTTGAAGATTTTATGGACCATAAATATGGGAAATTTAAATGAATACCTGTTAGGATTATGACTGCACTCCAATTCTCAAATGTCTAAATGAAACGAGAAAATAGACCCCAATGTGTCTAACTGTTCTAATACATAAGTGACCCTCACCAGATTTTTATGGGGAGAAGAAAAAAAAAGAAAGTTTTGTTTCCACTGTCAAACTTACATTCTATAAATATGTAGATAGACTTTAAATTAGCAGACATCTTATTAGGAATGACCCCACCCCCAGAAAAACAAAAACAATAAACAAAACTGTAAAACACAAAGGTAAAACCAAGGAAAGCATAATGTGATTATTTTCAATCAGTGTTGGTTATGTTGTCCCCTTGCAAAATGACAGGCAAAATCATACTTGTTTTTACATTTGCAGCCACATATGTTACACTGGAAAGGATTTTCATACCCATGACATCCCATATGAATAGTGTAAAGGATGTTGTCGGCGAAGTACATATCACAGTGCTGGCAGTGGTGCAGGAGCTGAGGGTCCTGGACCGGCAGCGTGGGAGCCGGAGTGCTCGGCTGGCTGTTCCCTAGGCTGGGGGTACTAGTGTGGGCACTCGGTTCGCTGCTCGGACCTGCCACCGGACTGTAGTTCCTCTGGCTGTGGGGCGGCCGAGGCTCAGGGCTCGTGGGGGAGGAGCTCTGAGGAATACTCGCGGACACGGCGGCAACGACCGCTTGGGCAGAGGGCTGCTGCATCATGAAAGGCTTCTCATCCGGGCAGGGGACCACGTCGGGGGAGGCGGGGTTTTGGTTCTCCGGTGGTAAACTGGACAACTGTCCTGCCAGAGTCGAGAGCTGATTTAAAGGGTTGTCAACCATGAGGTCTTGTGGGTCCCTTGGCAGGCCACCCGTTGGTGCGGTTTTTGCCATACTTTCATACGAGTCGGTCTGGATATTTGGGATTTCATGGGTAAAGTCGTTAAGGTAGTCTGGCTTCTGAACCACCATGGAAGGTGGACTTAAGTTGATCAGTGCTCTTCTGCTATAGCCCAGATTGCTTGTTTTCTTCTGTAAAACTCCCCACATTTTCTTGCTGCTTAAGGAAGACCTAGTGCCTTTAATTGGTACCATTTTATGCTTGCGCCTTCGATGATGGGACAGGTTACTTCGATCACTGCAGCGGAAGGAACATAATTCACATTTGTATGGTTTTTCTCCTGTATGGGAACGCATGTGGGCTTCCAGATGGCGCTCGTAAGCAGATGCGAATGGACATAAGTGACACCTATGAGGTTTCTCACCTGTTTAAAAAGAAAAATGGGGGAGAAACTGCAAAGGTAGCTCATTTGTGGAGAGTTTCATGTTTTGTCCGTTCATTAGATTTAGAAATTGTTCACGTTTCTTTGCAAAGAAACCTGTACACTTAAATAAAGCTTAAGGACTCTTCAGCCACAATTGGAGACATAGAGATCCATTCTCTTAGTCAATATCATGTAAAAGTTGTTATGGCTTCAGCTGGCATTTTGGGAAAGAGCAAAACTGACAGTACCCTGTGTAACAGTGACTTTACCAAAAGTATGCCTCAGTTATATGTTTACGTACACACCTATACACGAGCACTTCTCCATACATATTCATACACACACACACACACACACATACCCCTTCCTCAGAAAAAAAATACAAAAAGCCTTTCTAAAAAGTCCTTCTATTAAATAGAAAGCTCAAAATGGAAATGAGTTTCCTAGTCCAAGTATGAGTTATGCCAAGTGTCCCTTCAAAATGGCCAGTGCTTTACCTCTACCTTCCTCCTCCTCCTCTTCAGCTGCCAGAGGGGACAATTTGAGTTAGTGCCCTTAGCTGGAAATAGTGTAAAGTAAGTATCTGGAATATGAGATTTGGAGTCATTAATTTAACAAACTAAGTACTGAGTACTTACTATGTGTCAGCTGCTCTTTTAGGCTCTGTGGGCACCAAGAGGGCCCTGCCACAAACCCTGTCCTCAGAAGGGGTCTAGGTCAGCACCACATAGCATGAGAAACCACAGGCACACAGCTGGGACACGTGACCAGGGCTTGCCCAGGGCAGGCACAGCTAGGAGGGTTTCTCAGGAAGTGGGGTGGCTACAGCAAGCCCTGCAGATTAACAATGTAGTCTGTGACTGTATAAATGCCTTGTCCCTGGTCGGCAACTGAAACATACTAAGGATGAAGATAAAAACATTTTGGGGCGCCTGGGTGGCGCAGTCGGTTAAGCGTCCGACTTCAGCCAGGTCACGATCTCGCGGTCCGTGAGTTCGAGCCCCGCGTCGGGCTCTGGGTTGATGGCTCAGAGCCTGGAGCCTGTTTCCGATTCTGTGTCTCCCTCTCTCTCTGCCCCTCCCCCGTTCATGCTCTGTCTCTCTCTGTCCCAAAAATAAATAAACTTTGAAAAAAAAAAATTTAAAAAAAAAAACATTTTATCACTTCACATACCATCAGCATTAACCTGCCCAGCCTGAGAAGCAGATAAATGTTGAGAGATTACTTGGAACACGAAGAAAGATGGCTAAGGAAGGGGAAGCTCTAGAAGGGGCCTTACTTCCTCTCATTATGCTATTGTTTTGAAAAAATAGAGTAACTTCTCCATTTATCCATACCTTGTTATCAGCCATCAATGTTAAACTATTAGAACTATTTATAGGACGCATCAACCTGCCTTCCTTGGCCCCTCTCCCACCCCCAAACAAACGCCTTCTCCAGCTGTTTCTCCGTTACCTGTGTGGATTCTAATGTGTTCAATAAGCCGGGCTGTTCCTTTGCTGGCATAGTTGCAGTACCGACACTTGAGCTTCCCATCAAAGGTCCTTTCAAACCCGTCTACTAACATTCCTGAGTTTTCATCCAGAGAAACTTCAACAGATGGGTGATCGAGTCCATTTTGATCACCATCTGTTCCAGCTATAAACAAAGTATAGCAGAAGAAATTATGCATCTCAGAATCAACTCAATTTAGCATTTTGGTTTTGAGTGGTAAAAAAATCATAAATTGATAGTTAATTTAGCACAAAAGCTAAACTCGTAAGCTACAGACTTTCACTTTCTGAACTGTGGTTAATTTCACACAAAAGTAGTATCCTGTTTTTGAGAACCTTTTATAGGGGGATCTCAAATTACTTACACATACATTTTATCAGTCCTCCACATGCTTCTGAAGAAGAGAGCTGGGTATTATCCTAATGTGACAGGTGAGGAGACAGAGGGGAGTAAGGAGTAATGGCAAAGTTACACACGTTTAAGATTCTAGCCACTTCTACAAATATTATAACTGGCAGTCACGGTAATCTCCCCAATCCTAACTCTATTTACTGTAGTCTAAAGCAATTAATGTTGAGTTTTGCACTGTTCCACTTGGTTTATGCACATGTTCTAGAGGCTGGGATGCATTTAGGATCTTAACATTCTAAATAAGCGCATAAAGGAAGCTAGTCTATCTGATACCTCTGAATGTTAGAACTGCAAGAATTTGAAAGCTAAAAGGTATCGGTCTGGCCCTTTGTTTTTAATGTGATCCGACTACTTCTTTGTATCTATACAGAAACTGAAGGGGCAAGTGCTCCTAATCAGGAAGACCAGAAAGCAGTGGGGACTACAAGCCTTTTCTCTTGGATCCCAGTCCAGGAACCTATAAACTCAAGTGTCAGAAGGGACATTTTTGGTGCTGCAACTTCATGGGCAAAGCACTTCTACTGCATCCCCAGGAAATAGCAGTACTATTTGTGTGAACACGTCAAGCCTCCTCTTCCACTGTTTCCTCCCTGCTTCACCAGGAGAAAAGTGATCTTGCTGGTCGGTGAAAACCCAATATCCAACAGTGCCACGGCATGGGAGGGACAAGGCTGTGTCCCCCTCTCTGATTTCTCTCTCGAGCCGGTGACTCCAAAGATTTAATGTGCATGTGTATGAATCACATGAGGAGCTTTTTAAAATACAGACTGATTCAGTAGATCTGCACTGGGAACTGACATTTTACACTTCTGACAAGCTCCCAGATGATGCCTGGCCACTGCTGTTGGCCCCTAGACTACAGGCCACAGACCATCTTCATCAGGGGTCAGCAAACCTCCCATAAGGATCAGAGAGTAAATACTTTGTGGCTTTATGGGCCACATGTTCTCTATCACAACTACTCAACTCTGCTGTTATAGCACAAAAACAGCTATAGAAAACATGTAAATAAGCAAATATAGCTCTGTTTCGATCAAATGTTACTTACGGATGCTGATGTCTGAATTTCATATAATTTGCACATTAGAGTATTGTTTTGGTTCCCCCCCCCCCCCCCCCACCATTTTAAAATCTAGAAATCTCTCTTAGTTTGCAGGTCATATAAAAACAGTTAGCAGTCCAGGTGGGGTCCGTGAGCTGTGGTTTGTTGACACCTGAGCTACGTTCAGAAATAAATTCCAGTGTGTTTGGTAAGCAAACAAGATAAAGTCTGTCTGTAACAGGCCCAAATGGGTTGCTTTCTCTATTCCAGTTTGCTATCTAAATGGGTAAACAGGTCAGCGCTTTCTTCATTTTAAGAGAGAAAAAACAGAAACCCCCATCATGTCTCTGGTCTAATCCAGATTTCCTAATGGCCAAATCCTTTGTGTAGTGAAGCTGATGTTCGACCCCCTTGGGTTCCTTGTGTCGACAGTTAGCTACTAGAACTTATAAGATGGGAAAGATATTTGGAACTCCTAACCTTCCAATGAGACCATAATGCCTCTCTAGACCATGTTAGGCCCTTGGGGAAGCCTCATTCTCCCTCAACAAAAATCTGACATGTGTAAAGAGGAAAACAAACTGTACTGTATGTTTCTAAGTAAAGATGGAATGATTCATTTTAGTTAATAGTGGTCTTCATCATATGCATAGCTATATACAAACATTAACGTATTTATGAAAAGTGAATTAATTAATAGTATTAAGATGAGTCTACCTCCCTGAAGAGCCTCTGCTTCTTTATCCCCACTAACTGATCCAGAAATCATATTCACATGATGAGTCTGTTGAGTCAGATATTCCTGGAAATCTTTCACGAAGTCCAAAGGCTCTGGTTTCTTTTCACCCATCTTTACTTTTTTCCTTTTTCTTTCTTTCTTTTTTTATTTATTTTTATTTTTTTGAAGTTTACAGTTCGTTATGCCTAGGGGGAAAAAAAGTGAAATAATTTCACACTATTTAGTGAGATCCAATATGTATTAAAACAACAGTGACAAAGATTACTATGTTCAAGGAACTAAACAAAGCTACAAAGAACACAGTACCTGCCTTTCAATATCTTACTATTTTCTTGGTGAACTAGATAAGACATACAGAAAATGTTGAATATTTAATATATTTAATATTTAAATAAACTAGGATTCAAACTTAGTCTTAAAGGATGGAATGAAATTACAAAGACAGAAAATAAGAGAAAATAAGTCCAGATGAAAGAAACAGGCACATCAGCAGGATTATCAATGGAGACAGTAAAAAAAACCAAGTGGCTCAATCAGGGCCAGAGAGAATTTTCTGGATGATGGACATATTACATATCTGCATTGCCCAATACAGTTGCTACCAGCCACACACAGCGATGAGTACTTAAAGTGTGGTGAATACAAATGACCTGAGTTTTTAATTTTATTTAATTTAAACTGAAATAGCTACATATGGCTAGTGACTATCATTTTGGACAGTAAAGGCTCTCAAATCATAGGGTTCACATGGATGAATACTCTAGAAATAAAGGTGATCTAGAACAAGGGGTGGTAAACCTTTTCCATAAAAAGGCAAGACAGTAAGTATTTTAGGCTTTGTAGGTCATAAGGTTTCTGTCGCAACTACTTAACTGTCGTCATAGCTGAAAGCGGCCATAAAAAACGTGAATAAATTGAGTATGGCTGTGTTCCAAAATAAAGCTTTATAGAGGCAGGCCTTAAGCCAGGTTTGGCCTACATGCCATAATTTCCCTGACCGCTGCCCTAGAAATCCAAATCACCACCTCTGCCGCTACCCATCATGCTATGAGAATGGAGGGAAAAAATTAAGAAAGAAAACAAAAAATCTGATGCTCACGTAAAGTATCATATAAGATTTTGTAACCACAAACTAAACCGATCCTCACATAGGTATAATTATGGCCCAAATTCAGAAATCAAATAATGAAAAAGTTTTCTAGTAAAAACAAGATAAGGAAGTCTAGCACCTAGGAGACAAAAGTCTTTTCTTCCAGTAAAAATATTTTTATGCAAATGTCTATGGTCTTGTTAAATATATCTTCTGCTAAATTTTTTTCCTCATTAAATATTCCAACTATTTAATGAGTTATTTCTATCTAAAAACACTCATCTTTGAAAGCCAGATGATTCATTCAGTAGAATCAATCTAAAGATTAGTCACTTCTCAATATGTACGTTTCACATTTTCTCAAAGCCCGGCATACACACAGAAGAGCACATAAATCCTAAGGGTAGAGCTCAATGAATTGTCATACGCTGAATGCATCCATGAAGTCAGCATCCACATGGAGAAACAGAAGGCCACCCACATCCTGGTAGCACCCCGGCACACCTTCCTGTGCTGGTCCCTGAGTCCCAGCAAGGACCCTGCGACCTCTGAAATTGCTATGGCACAGGGTTTGCATATATCAGCTTTAGATAGTGCAAAATGGTTTTTCAAAGTGCTTAAACCAGTTTACACTCTCACCAGCAGTGAACAAGAGCTCTCTTGCTCTACATCCCTGCCAACACACAGGTATTTATTGCTTGTTTCATTGTAGCCATTCCAGCGCATATATGGTGGTATCACACTGGTTTTAATTTCTATCCCTTGATGATTAATGAAGTTGTGTACTTTTTATGTTAATTAGCCATGAAGACACCCTCTATTTTCATACCCAGTGATAGCTTTCAAGTCTTTTGCTTATTTTTCTAATAGGTAAGAGTTCTTTGTAATATTCTGGATATGAGCTCTTTATTGGATATGTGGATTTCAAGCGTCTTCTCTCACTCTGTTTGCCTTTTCACTTTCCTAAAGATAACCTCATGAACACAAGTTCTTAATACAGTCCAACTTCCCCATTTCTTTCCTTCACATTTAGAGTTGTGTCCTTACCAATATCTTACTTGAGGATGTTCTTCTGTAGTTTCTTCTAAAAACTTTACTAGTTTTTTTTTTTTTTTTTACCTTTCATATTTCATCTGGAATTTGTGTATGTATAGTGTGAGGTGAAGAGTCAAAATATACTTTTTTCCCCAAAGAGATGTCCTAGCAACACGCATTTCATAGACTAGCCTTTCTCCACTAGATTCTATTATCACCTTTCTAAATCAGGTGATTATATATATATGTGGCTCTATTTCTGGATTCTCTATTCTGTTTCACTGGTCTATTTTTGTCTATGCTCACACACAACGTGGTCTTTTTTTTTTTTTTAACAATTTAATTTTTATTTTATTTTGAAAGTTAGTGATGCGTGGGCAGAGTCTACACATACATATTTGCATTTGGCTGATGAAAAGAAAAGTTTCAAGAAAGTGCACAAGAAATAAAGGGCGCCAAGCACAGATGGCAACCACATTAAGAACTAAACAAACAAACCTACTCCAGTGTGATTCAAACTGCAGTGGTGGACGGGACCGTCAAATCCACAGAATCTTAAGAGCTGGAAGAAAGTTTAGAAATCGAGTCCTCCCCCTCCTCCTTCATGATATAATCCCCCCTCTATGATCTTATGACCAGCTAGATCCTCTTCATTACATCCCTAGTCAGCAATTCTCTTCTCCCCCCTATAGCTAACATGTCTGCTGAACTCAGTCATCCCTTAAATGGCATGATAATTTTTTTTAGATTCCTTCTGAATTTTTTCTAGGAGGTGTCACAAATTATGATATCCGCTCCTGCATTAAATATCAGAGAATCTTCTAAGGATGGAAGGAGCAGGGGGCATGTAAACAACCTCCTTTGACTGCTATTTAGATGTTTCAAAGAGCTAAATATTTCAAAAGTTATTTCAACCAAATGGAGATTTACACAATACATGTATGTCTCCAGTTTTTTTTTTAACTAAATGGGATTTTTAGTAGATATTCTGATAGTTTTACTATATTAGGTATTTATACACACACACACACACACACACATATTTTTAGTGATTCATCACTTACATATAACACCCAGCACTCATCCCAACAAGTGTCCTCCTTAATACCCCTTGCCCCTTTAGCCCATCCCCTCACCCAACACTCCTCCAACAACACTGTTCTCTGTATTTAAAAGTCTCTTAAGGTTTGTCTCTGTTTTTATATTGTTTTTGTGTCCTTTCCCTTATGTTCATCTATTTTGTATCTTAAATTTCATGAGTGAAATTTGTCTGAATATTTGTCTTACTTCACTTAGCATAATATACTCTAGTTCTATCCACGTTGTTGCAAATTGGAAGATTTCATTCTTTTTGATTGCTGAGTGAGATTCCATTGTATATATACCACATCTTCTTTATCCATTCAGTCGATGGACATATGGGCTCTTTCCATACTTTGGCTATTGTTGATAGTGCTGCTATAAACATTGGAGTGCATGTGCCCCTCTGAATCAGCACTCCTGTATCCTTTGGATAAACACCTAGTAGTGCAATTGCTGGGTCGTGGGGTAGATCTATTTTTAATTTTTTGAGGAACTCCATACTGTCTTTTGGAGTGGCTGCACCCATCTGCATTCCCACCAGCAGTGCAAAAGGGTTCCTCTTTCTCCACATCCTCACCAACATGTTGTTGCCTGAGTTAATTTTAGCCATTCTGACAGGTGTGAGGTGGTAACTCGCCGTGGTTTTGATTTTGATTTTCCCGATGAGTGATGTTGAGCATCTTTTCACGTGTCTGTTAGCCATCTGGATGTCTTCTTTGGAAAAGTGTCTATTTATGCCTTTTGTCCATTTCTTCATTGGATTATTTGTCTTTGGGGTGTTGAGTTTGGTTAGGTTCTTTATAGATTTTGGATACTAACCCTTCATCTGACATGTCATTTGCAAATATCTTCTCCCATTCCGTAGTTACTTTTGCTGTTTCCTTCACTGTGCAGAAGCTTTTTATCTTGATGAGGTCCCAATAGTTCATGTTTGCTTTTGTTTCCCCTGCCTCCAAAGACATGTTGAGTGAGTTGCTACAGCTGAGGTTGAAAAGGTTGTTGCCTGTTTTCTCCTGTAGGATTTTGATGGATTCCTGTCTTATGTTTAGGTCTTTCATCTATTTTGAGTTTATTTTTGTGTATGGTGTGAGATAGTGGTCCAGGTTCATTCTTCTGCATGTCGCTGTCCAGTTTTCCCAGCACCATTTGCTGAAGAGACTTTTTTTTCCATTGGATATTCTTTCCTGCTTTGTCAAAGACTAGTTGGCCATACATTTGTGGGTCCATTTCTAGGTTCTCTATTCTGTTCCAGTGATCTATGTGTCTGTCTTTGTGCCAGTACCATACTGTCTTGATAATTACAGCTTTGTAATACAGCCTGAAGTCCAGAATTGTGATGCCTCCAGCTTTGGTTTCCTTTTTCAGGACCGCTTTGGCTAACTGGAGTCTTTTCTGGTTCCATACAAATTTTAGGACTGTATGTTCTAACTCTGTGAAATGCGGGTGTTATTTCAATGGGGACTGCATTGAATATGTAGATTGCTTTGGGTTGTATCAACATTTTAACAATATTTGTTCTTCTGATACATGAGCATGGAATGTTTTTCCATTTCTTTGTGTCCTTTTCCATTTCTTTCATAAGCTTTCTATAGTTTTCAGCATATACATTTTTCACCTCTTTGGTTAGGTTTATCCCTAGGTATTTTATGGTTTTTGGTGAAATTGTAAATGAGACCGATTCCTTGGTTTCTTTCTGCTGCTCCATTATTGGTGTATAGAAATGCAACCGATTTCTACACATTGATTTTATATCTTGCGACATTGATTTTATATCTTGCGACATTGCTGAACTCATGAATCAGTTCCAGCAGGCTTTTGGTGAGTCTTTTGGGTTATCCACATAGAGTGTCATGCCATCTATGAAGAGTTAGTTTAACTTCTGCCTTGCCAATTTGTATGCCTTTTATTTTTTTGTGTTTTCTGATTACTGAGGCTAGGACTTCCAAAACTATGTTGAATAACAGTGATGAGAGTGGATATCGACTTTAGATCGTGTTCTTGACTTTAGAGGGAAAGCTCTCAGTTTTTCCCCATTGAGAATCATATTCATGGTGGGTCTTTCATATAGGACTTTTATGATCTTGAAGTCTGATCCTTCCTTCTATCCCTACTTTCTGGAAGGTTTTATCAAGAAAGGATGCTGTATTTTGTCAGATGCTTTTTCAGCATCTATTGAGACAATCAAGTGGTTCTTATCCTTTCATCACAATGTGATGTATCACATTGATTGATTTGTGGATATTGAACCAACCCTGCATCCCAGGAATAAATTCCAGCCGATCATGGTGAATAATTCTTTTAATGTATTGTTGGATCATGTTTGCTAGTATTATTGAAAATTTTCCCATACATGTTCATCAGGGAAATTGGGTCTGTAGTTCTCCTTTTTAGTGGGGTCTTTGGTCTGGTTTGGTTTGAAATCAAGGTAATGCTGGCCTCATAGAATGAGTTTGGAAGTTTTCCCTCCATTTCTATTTTTTGGAACTGCTTCAAAAGAACAGATGTTAAGTCTTGTTTAAATGTTTGGTGGAATTCCCCTGGAAAGTCATCTAGCCCTGGACTCTTGTTTGTTGGGAGATTTTTGATTACTAATTCAATTTCTTTCCTAGTTATAGGTCTATTCAAATTTTCAACTCCTTTTTTCAGTTTTGGTAGTTTGGATGTTTCTAGGAATTTGTCCATTTCTTCCAGATTGCCCAATCTGGTGGCATATGATTGCTCATAATATTCTCTTATTATTGTTTGCATTTCTGCAGTATTAGTTGTGATCTCTCTTCTTTCATTTGTGATTTTATTTATTTGGGTCCTTTCCTTTTTCTTTTTGAACAATCTGGCCAGGGTTTATCAATTTTGTTAATTCTTTCAAAGAACCAGCTCCTGGTTTCATTGACCTGTTCTACTGGTTTTGTTTTTTTTTTTTTTTTTAATTTCAATATTATTGATTTATGCTCTATTCTTATTTCCCATCTTCTAGTTTTGGGCTTTATTTGCAGTTCTTTTTCCAGCTCTTGTAAGTGAAGGCTAGGTTGTATATTTGAGACCTTTCTTCCTTCCTTGAGAAGGCCTGGATTGCTATATACTTCCCTCTTATGACCACCTTTGCTGCATCCCAGACGTTTTGGGCTGTTATGTTTTCATCTCCACTGGCTTCCATGTACTTTTGAATTTCCTCATTAATTTCTTGGTTAACCCATTCATTCTTTAGTAGGGTGTTCTTTAATCTCCAAGTATTTATAGTCTTTCCAAATTTTTTCTTGTAGTTGACTTCAAGTTTCATAGCATTTTGGTTTAAAAATATGCACAGTATGACCTCTATCTTTTTGTACTTGTTGAGGGCTATTTGTGTCCCAGTATGTGATCTATTTTGGAGAATGTTCCAGGTGCACTCAAGAAAAATGTGTATTCTACTGCTTTAGGATGAAATTTCTGAATATATTTGTTAAGTCCATCCAGTCCAGTGTATCATTCAAAGCTAGTTTCCTTGTTGATTTTCTGCTTAGCTGATCTGTCCATTGTTGTAAGTGGGGTGCTGAAGTCCCCTACTATTATGGTATTATCACCAATGAGTTTCTTTATGTTTGTGGTTAATTGATTTATATATTTGGGTGCTTCCACATTGGGGGCATAAATATTTACAACTGTTAGATCTTTTTGGTGGCTAGACCCCCTTAATTGTGATATAATGCCCTTCTTCATCTCTTGTTACAGTCTCTATTTTATTTTAAAATCTAGTTTCTCTGATATAAGTATGGCTACTCCAGCTTTCTTTTGAACACCATTTGCATGATAGATGGTTCTCCATCCCCTTACTTTTAATCTGCAAGTGTCTTTAGTTCTAAAATGGGTCTCTTTTAAGCTGCATATAGATGGGACTTGTTTTCTTACCATTGTGATACCCTATGTCTTTTGATTGGAGTTTTTAATCCATTGACATTTAGAGTGAGTAGTAAATAAATTCAGTACCACCGTGTTGCTGTTTCTGGTGATGTTCTCTGGTCCTTTGTAGTCTTTGTTGTGTCCAATCTTTTTTGTTTCATTTCGTCTTTTATCCACTCAAAGACTCCCCCTTAAAATTTCTTCCAGGGCTGGTTTAGTGGTCATGAACTCCTTTAGTTTTTGTTTGTCTGGGAAACTCTTTCTCTCTCCTATTTTGAATGACAGCCTTTCAGGATAAAGAATTCTTGGCTGCATATTTTTCCAATTCAACACATTGAATATATCCTACCACTCCTTTCTGGCCTGCCAAGTGTCTGTGGATAACTCTGCTGCAAACCTGATTCGTCTTCCCTTATAGGTTAAGGCTAATTTTTTCCCTTGCTGCTTTCATAATTCTTTCCTCATCTGTGTATTTTGTGAATTTGACTATAATACGCCTTGGTGATGGTCGGTTTTTACTGAATCTAATGGGAGTTCTTTGTGCTTCTTGGATTCTGAACTCTGTGTCCTTCCCCAGATTATGAAAGTTTTCTGCTATGGTTTGCTCACATAAACCTGCCCCTTTTTCTCTCTCTTCATCTTCTGGAACCCCTGTGATTCAGATGTTATTCCTTTTTAATAAGCCACTGAGTTCTCTAAATCTTGTATCGTGTTCTTTTGCCTTTGTTTCCCTCTTTTTTCTCTGCTTCATTATTCTCCATAATTTTGTGGTCTACTTCCTCCATCCTTGCCATCGTGGCATCCATTTGAGACTGCATTTTGCTTGCAGCATTTTTAATTTCGTCCTGACTAGATTTTACTTCTTTTATCTCTGCAGAAAGGGATTCTATGTTTTTTTCAACCCAATCTAGTATTCTTATTATCATGGTTCTAAATTCTAGTTTAGACATTTTGCTTATATCTGTGTTGATTAAGCCCCTGCCTGTCATTTCTTCCTGTTCTTTCTTTTTGGGTGAATTCCTTCATTTGTCATTTTGGAGGAATAAGAAAGTTAATGAAATAAAAGTTAAAAATTAAAAACAAAACAAAAAAATGAAATAAAAGAAGTTTGATCCTAGGTGTGTTTTGGTCTGCTTGTTGAAAGGTTGATAAAATAGTGTAAAAAAAAAAAAGGGCAAGAAAAGAAAAAAAGGTTAAAAAATGTATTTTTTATAAGCCCTAAATATTTATTAGATTTTTTTTTAAACGTTTATTCATTTTGGAGAGACAGAGAGACAGAGCGTGAGTGGGGGAGGGGCAGAGATGGATGGAGACACAGAATCTGAAGCAGGCTCCAGGCTCTGAGCTGTCAGCACAGAGGCCGACACAGGTCTCAAGCTCATGAAGCATGAGTTCACGACCTGAGCTGAAGTTGGATGCTTAACCAACTGAGCTACCCAGGAACCCCTAAAAATTTTTAAACTTAAAAAAAAATTTTTATATAATAAAATAAAACGAAATAGAATGAAAAATTTTTAAAAATAAAAAATAAAGTAAAAAAACAAAAAAAAGAAAAATACATTTTTTTCTTTCTGTATCCATGCAAAATAAAATGAAAAAAAAAAAAAACCAATTTACACAAAACCAGAAGCAGAAAAACAAATAAATGAACCAGCAAACAGAATTAAATCCAAATGAAGTTACATCCAATTACCCCTAGAACTCAAACTATGAAGTACTCTATAGTCTGTACACTAAGCAGGTAGAGGGACTTGTTCTAGGAGATATGCTCGGAGGGAGCATTTGGGCAGGGCTTGGTGTAATGGCTCCATTCTCCACTAGGTAGCGCTGCTTAGCTTACTGAGGTGGATCCGTGTGGTGCCCGTGTGTGTGCAGGAGATAGAAATGGCTTTACCCAGCTCCCTAGTCTCTGGCACAGGAACTTCATGCTCTCACCAACCCATGATCAAGCACCCCTCCTTTGTCTTAGGCCTCTGTCCACTCCCCACCTCTACTCTGTCCATGTCCAAGCTGTCCGCCTACCAGGCGGCACCTACCTCCAGAGTTTTGATCCCAGGTGGGGTTGTGTTTCAAAACCCCACACTTTGGGGCGCCTGGGTGGCTCAGTCAGTTACATGTCCAACTTCGGCTCAGGTCATGATCTCGCGGTCTGTGAGTTCGAGCCCCGCGTCAGGCTCTGTGCTGACAGCTCAGAGCCTGGAGCCTGTTTCAGATTCTGTGTCTCCCTCTCTCTCTGACCCTCCCCCTGTTCATGCTGTGTCTCTCTCTGTCTCAAAAATAAATAGACGTTAAAAAAAATTTTTTTTCAAAACCCCACACTTTGAGAGAACCCTGTGGCTTGGACCCACTATGACTCTCTGGGGGAAGGTCTTGCTGCACAATGGCCAGGTGCCTGCTGGCCCCAGAAAACGTTTGTGTGATCGTGCAGCCACAGGGATTCAGAGATTGTGGCAAATCACAATACCCAGCTGGCATCAGGTTTCACTACACTCTGGCATATATGTCCCAATACCAGCAAACGTGTCTGCTCTCCAGAGTCCACTGGGACCTTTGTCTGTGGGAAGGCCGTATGGCCTCACCAAATGCTCTCCAAGCAGGGGAACCATTTCTCCCCATGTGGCATGCGGACCCCTCAGACCCTGCTGCCTGCTCCTGGGGATTCGCCCTATTTCCTCACCAGAGCACCACCAGCCACTGGGTTCCAGAACTTCAGACTCTGTGCTCCAATGTTTATAGAATCCTGGTGGTATTGAAACCCTCTCCTTTCTTCCTGTCAATGGTTTTGGGGAACAGATTTCTTGTTCAGTCCCCTGTGTTTTCACTCTTCCTCTCTCTTTCCTAGCTACTTTCGAGGGAGTGTTTTTCCTGCACTCTCCCAATGCACCACACTCTCCACCTTTCTCTGTCCTTTCTCCACAAAAACAGCTCCCTACCCTCCGCTGCTTTTGTCTTCCCCAGTTCACCTCTCTGCACTGCATACCTGCCGAGTTCTGTGGCTCAGGTTATGCAGACTGTTGTGTTAATCCTCAGATCAATTTCCTAGGTGTGCAAAATGGTTTGGTGCTAATCTAGCTGCACTTCAGGGATGAGACAAACTGAGGATCTCCATGCCGCTTGCCTAATAATAATTAGGCAGTCCTAATAATAAAAATCTTAATAACTCAGGTACTAAGGTCCACCAGTACGTTTTTCTTCTTCAAGAATGTCTGGACTAGTCTGGGTACTTTTCAATCTGTTTTCCAAAGCATGAACTGTGGAGTTGAGAAATGAGAAGGCTCCATGACAGCACATTTCCCAATTAACAGCAGCTTGATTGATATTTTAAGACCAAAACTTCTGTTTTAACTAAAGAGAACTCTAATAGATATAGACTAACCCTTAACTATGTCACTCCTGTAGCATGCTGTACTATACAATACTGCAGTGATATTTTAGGAACTAATGGAAGAACACAGGGCAGTTTTTGGTTTCCCTTATTTACTGGCCCCAGACTGATTTTTATTTAATATCTGTATTTCTTGTCTTTCTCTCTCCTCACATCTAACTTGTTCTTTATTCTGAACATATCTATCCAAGTAAGGATGTGCAAATGACCAAATTTTCACTGTTCTTAATGCAACATTTGTGAATAGTTCTTTTCCTCCCTTCTTAGAAGATGTTTAGGGGTTTTTAAAAGGTATTGTTATTACTACATCTTTTCATTGTTTTCTAGAAAGTTGAGGCCACTGAAAGTCTATCCTCTAGATAAACAGAGTATTACGGTATTAGGCCAAACGTACTAGCTTGAAGACTCTAAACAGAAACTTCTCTCAGCCACAGTTTCTTACTTTGTAAAATGGGATAGTACCAACTGGCAATGCTGTTTTAAGTTTTACAGGTATATATACGTAAAGTATCTCACAACCTGTGTAGCATACGGCATGTTCTCAGACAACAGTAGCTATTTTGCAGCAAAAAAAATGGTTATACCCGAGGTCAAAAAATTCTTCCTGTCCCAGATTTTTTTCCCCTTTTTCTCAGTTCATCATAAGCTATCATTTTCTATATATGTTCTTTAGTTACAATGAAACACACATGGTCTACCCTCGTCTCATTAATTCCCATAGCCCAAATTGCGATTTCCCAAACTCATATCTTATTTTACTCTCTTAGGCCACCTCTTTAAATCATTTGCTTTAGTCTGGCTCAACTTTCTCAGTCTTAAGGATCATTGTTGGTTTCTGAACAAGTTTGTTTCAGTTACTTTTTCCCATCTTACCATGCTTATCTAAACTGGTTCTCTCTGCTTCCTAATCAGTGTATTACTAATTGTTCCATGACTATTGTTGATTCTGCTCATTTGTCCTTTAAAATTTAACCTTTGAGGGGCGCCTGGGTGGTTCAGTCGGTTAAGCGTCCGACTTCGGCTCAGGTCATGATCTCGCAGTTCTTGGGTTCGAGCCGCGCATCGGGCTCTGTGCTGACAGCTCAGAGCCTGGAGCCTGCTTCCGATTCTGTGTCTCCTTCTCTGTTCCTCCCCTGCTCACGCTCTGTCTCTCTTTCTCAAAAATAAATAAAGATTAAAAAAAAATTTTAATTTAACCTTTGATCAGGGGCAAAAAAAAAAAAGTGAGCCAGTCAGCTCCAATGAAAAAGGTTATTAAGAATAAGATCAACAATAATTGGCAGTAAGATTATAACTCAATAAAAGGGAAAGGGAAAAAAGGACAACAAAACACACACGGGTGGGAAACAGTGTAAAGATATACATAAAAAGGTATGAAATACAGCAGACAGATTAATCAAATGAGTTCCAGAAAAATAAAAAGATAAGCCAAGAGAAATGTTTTTCAAAAAAATAACAATCAAGAAATTCCAAAATTAAAGATGTCTTTCAGACAGAAAGGGATCATAGAGTGCAAAACAGAACCTATGATAATAAAATAACAGACACATTTTGAAATTTTAAAAACTCAAAGAAGATAAAGAGAACATAAAACTACTCAGAGGAAAAAAAGGCAATCTACCCACGTAAAAAAAAACCCAATCAGACTGATATCTGAGTGTCAAACAGTAGGTGCAAGAAAACAGCAGAGTAATGATTCACTCAAATTTAGAATGTTTAAAATTCCTCAAGTTGATATAGGGTATCTTCCAAAAATCTACATCACAATTAACAGAAAATTTAGTTGCATTCCCTTTGGAATCAAGAACAAGACAAGGATGCTTGCTATTACTACTGCTACTCAATAAAGTACTAGAGGTAGAGGCCCCCCACAATAAGAGGAAAAAGAAATAAAAGGGATGAGGATTGGTAAGGCCCTACAGATTGTCTGTATCCTAATTATAAAAGTTGTAATTAAGAAAGAAATCCTGGTATTTACATTACAACTTAGCATCACTTCTTGCTAATCAGTTCATATGAAAACTGAGATGTGTCCACTGGAAAATATCTGGATATGCTTTGATAGTCTTCAAAAAGCAAGATAAATCTTACCAACTCCTGATTAGAAGGCCTAACATTGCTATGGTACAACATGTGACCATGCAGAAAAAAAAATGCGTGAGATTGCCAGTAAGCAAGCAGAAGAAAATGGTATTTTTATACATGCATCTCAAGTTTTAAGAACACAAATGAACCTAATTACAGAGGATGGCTGGCATATTTTGACAGTCTTGGCTATTATCACATTGTCACATTATAAATTTCACTGCGTTCTCTGCCATAAATTGTGTGATTTTCAATCATAATGCATGATGGACTTTAAAAAAAAAAGAATGCCTACAAAAAAAGGGAAGATCACAACACTGTAAATATGGGGAGAAAACTGTTCTTAAATTAGAGTTTTAAATATATTGATGAGTTTTAACCTCTGATATTTCTGCAATGGTTCAGAAATTACGTGTCATTCCATCCCTAAGCATTTTTTATGCTCCCTTGACCTATATCACATCTATCTCTCTCACACCCTCTTTTACTTTCTCTCTCTCTTTTGCGCACGCGCGTGTACACACACACACACACACACACACACACACACACACACACACACGCACACACACACCATGACAGGCCCTTGCCTAAATCTGAATGGAGTCTTTGGTTCAAAATCCAACTCTCTCCATCTCAAGCCACTATTTCTAATCAACAGTAAATAGAAAAAGAACAATAACTGAAACTACGGAACACTTCCTAATATCAAAAGAAAATAAAGGTTTCATATCCAAACCCTCTTCCTGTCTTTAATAATCATCAGTCTCTGAAAGTTTAATCTAAGAACTTCACAAATTAACTGAAATCTGGAGATGCCCCTAAGACACTGATAAATTTAAAAACCTCTCCAAACATACCATAAAAATCTACTTTAAGAAATCAGCAAACTATAATGTTTCTACTGGAGGTATCTTTTCCACAAGCCATGAATTTAACACCTTGGGACTTGTTAGCCAAAATATAACTTACACAAAATTTCAAAATGGAAGATCATGTCATCAGAAAAAGAAACATATTTGAATTCTCCAATTTTATTACAGATTTGGGTGGTGTATTCCTAACCTGACCTATTCTTTCTACTAAATGATATCAAATTATATCAACCATGGAAGAATTATTCCCGTTCCTTATGATACGGCAAAACTTTTGTGTCTCCCCTGTGATTACTCTGATAAAAGTTAAGTTGGGTCTAGTATGGTACCCCCCGGGGTGTAGGTACATGTCTGTATAAACTGGGTAGAATGTACCTTAACCATTTTTATGCCAATAGTTTCTCCCAAATTACCCATTCGAGGCTCAAAAATAAGGTTCTTACAAAACAGCCAGAGGCTACCCAGTGAAGGAAAGAAGCATTTAAGAAACAAACTTTGGGATCCCAAAAGAACATGAAAACCTCTTCACCTTTAAGCAGGTAACTTAAAACGATTCTCCAACCTTTCTTGGTTTCTGGTATTGGTGTATGAAGTTTTCCGATATTTGTTTTTCAGTCTCACACTATAAATGGGAAGCTGTTGATACACATACAAGTGCACACACATAAACCCTCTCTTAACCAGGAGCTAACAAAACAGGCATCATGATGTGAATTAGAAGACAGCCACAACCATGAAACAGCAGTGACATAAGAACCAGAAGAATTCTCTATGACCTACCTTCCCCCCAAAGTCTATCTTTTTTATTAGCTATGGGAAATTTTTGAAAACAACATGATACAGGAATAGAAATATCTATTTTATTCACCTACTCTTTGGGGGTTACTAACCATAAGGTAGAAAACTGAGCAACCAACTTACTTATACAACAGCTTAATTTGGTGGTTAGGTATGCCTCTACAAAAGTGACTGCAGCTTAATAGATGTGCTTATTTTTATGGCCTAATAATTACAGTCACTGAAAGATTTACTTTGCCATGGAATACACATCAATGGAGAAAGAAGCCTGACAAATGAGGACTGATTTGTAGAGAGAGTGACGTAGACTCTTCAAAGATAATTAGGACACATTTCCTTCGATTACAGAATCGTCCAAAACAAATTCTTTGAAAGCAAAAAGGGACATTATAAGGCTTTGAGAAATCAGAAAACATAACATAAAAGTAAAACATAAAGTTAGAAGATATCCAAAACAGAGCTACACACTCTAACCTTTTCACCCCAAATCAGTTCCTCCTTTTTCTTGCCACTCCAACATTGATGAAATGAAGAGTAATCGAAATTTACTCTGGAGACACACCAAGGGACTCCAAAAGGCCATGGAGGGAATTTCAACTAAAATTGAAAAGCCATACAGAGTTCTGCAAAGAAAAGCACACCACAAATCAAAACCTTTATGACAAAAAGTTAACTAGCATCTACAGGTTTAAGCTAAGAAAATAACCTGTGCCAATTTTAAAATTCCCAGAAAACTAAACTAGTAGATGATGAAAGAACAAAGCAACAAGTTTATTTCAACAAAAGCTACAAAGAACCACCAAAGACTAACAAGCACTAATTTGACTTTTTCCACCCACTGGTGGATTTCTTAAGATTTTGTTTTGGCAAATTCTCAATAATGTTTATTTTCTTAAACTCAAGTTATGAACTTCATTTGTGCACAGTATTGTACACTTACAGAGTCAGGCTTAGTACTGCTGAACAACTACAGTTGCATAAAAATAATGCACTAGTCCTAAGGAAACATTTGTGGGAAAGGGCTAAAAAGGAAACCTCCAAGCACACCCCACAACGAACGAACACTTGATTCCCCTCTTTATTATGCTCTCTTTCGCAATCCCAAACACGTAGGGTTTTCTAGGACGCGGTTTGAACCCCTAGGGGGCAAAAAAACACCAAACATCTCAATTCCCCATAACGATTTCCCAACAATATATTAATCAGTAGCTGTTGAAGGCATGTCATAAATTAAAATAAAATGCAATTTTAAAACTAACTGTCCAGATGTTTAAAATTTTGTTTTAAATAAGTTCTGTTTCTTCAAAACCGAATTTTCCTTAGATCTCACAATTTAAAGTAGCTTTATTTCTTCTCCCAATTGTCACTTCCCATTAGGGTTCCCAATAGCACATTAAGGGGACACTACACGGGCCACGTGGTCAGTGGTAGCTGGAACCGGTTTAACCTCAATTCAAATTCAGTTACAGAGCACTTAATAGTTGCACGGCTTGGTTACCCGCACTACAGACAGTTTATTAAGAGACTTAAGCCTGCCTGAACTGAATGGGTCTTCGCTGCAAAGCCCTCCCCAAACCTCACATCTCCCAAAATGAGAGTGCATAAACAGTAGAAACTAACCCAGGCAGGACCATTAGATAACAGAGGTTTTAAAAGTCCTCCCAAGGAGCAGCCCAGGACTGGCGTCGGGGCAGCATCCTCATAAGGATTCGGAACACTTAGGAGTCCCGCGCCTCGTCTAACCCCCAGGCCCTGGGACCCGGTGAAGACGCAAACCTCGGGGAGACCCCCGCACGACCACCTGTCAGAGCGAGAAGCAGCTCCCTACCCAGGAGTCTCCAGCCCCTGCCTACAGGCGCCGCTCCCTCGGGGCTCCCGGAACCGAGAAACAGCACATTGCGCACTCGGGCCAAGAACACCCTGGGTCGCGACCCTGCTGACCGACCGACCACGCCCAACCTTCCGCTGAGACTGAGTCCCGAGCGGGGTCAGCCGGCCCGCTGCGAACTCGACTCTCGTCTCCCGCCGCTCCTTCTTAACTGTCCTGTTCAGCTGTGTCGCCGCCTTCCGAGCCGGAAGCCTGCTACTTACCACCTGACCACCGCACCGAGTAACTCCCACCGCCTTGTTTAATGCCGCTACCGTCGCCGCCGCCGCCGTCTTCGTCACCGTCGCCGCCGCCGCCATGTTTGTTGTGTCTCCGACTCTCTTCCCGCCCCACAGCCTTGTCGAAGTCTCGCGTGAGCAGGGCTTATGGCAAAGGCGGAGAGGGAGCTGTGTGTCTCTCTTGAGGTTCCGTAGGCACTAGGGGGCGGGGCCAGGGAGGTGTGCTGGGGTGGGGGCGGGGCCTGACCCCGCCCTCAGGCCCCGCCCCTAAGCGCTGGCCCTGGGCCCGGAGGCGCTGAGAAAGGACTTCGCTGGATTGGCACAGTCGCAGCTCCTGCAACACTCATGGAGGGAGCGGCGGTTCGGCTGCTGCGCGGAAGCGCGCTGGTGAGTGCGCTGGTGGCGGCCGCCCTGGGGGTCGGAGACGACCTTGGCCTCGGCGGCGGGGCCTTCTAACGGGACCCAGGAGCCCTCTCCACGTCCCGGGTCCTAGCCTCCTTCTCTCCTCCGGGTCGGTCTCAGACCCTTCACCGAGGGCCGACCTCCCACCAGGCCTCTGGGCGAGCCGGCCTCCGCTTCTGTAAGGAGGGCCGGGAGTAGCAGCTGGTGAAAAGGGGGCCGGGAGATGTTCTCGAAGCTTCTTTGAGGGAGCAGGCATTCTGCCCTCAGTCGGAGTGCCATGACTCCCAGATGTCCTTTGCAAATCTTTGGGCCCTGAGCCTCGGATCCTTAGGGGCAGTTTGCAGAGGTGCCCCCTCTCCGAGGCCAACTTTACCCAATTATTACATTTCACCACCACCCCCAAAAAGATTGTGAAAAATAGTCTCTTTCTGAGCGGTGCGTTTCCCCGTCTTCCCTAACTCAGCCCTGCTCCAGAGTTAGGAAGGGACCTCAGAGTTGGTCAGACTTCGCAACCAGTTAGAGAATTCCCTCAGCCCCTTATCTCATGACCAGGGCCAGAGCATCTCCCATGGGTGAGCTCAGCACTGCTCAGGGGAGCCCATTTCCCTCCGGCTTCCTCAACTTGAGCTGAAACCTGCCTCCCAGGAATATCCACCTGTTGTACCTAATTCCGCTCTCTGGACGTATACAAACTGTGGATTCTTTAAAAGATACTGTGTGGGGTTTTTCTCATTACATTAAATGTTTCCATTATTCAGCTTTTCCTTGGGTAGGCTTTCTAGAACCCTCTCACACTTGGATACATTTCTGTTTGTGAGAACATTTCATTAGAGACTTGACCTCTGCTTGGCTGTAGACCTTTGCATTTGCTCTAAGGAGTTAAAGGCTGTTCAGCTGCCACTTCAGTGCCATGCCCGGAGGCAGAACTCTCCTTTTGTAATTAGAGATAATTAATTTTATTTGACTGTCTTACAGACTTGAGGTATTAAGAAGATTTCTAAAGTCGTCTTAGTGTATTGTTGCAAAGAAATTAAGTCTCTACGGTACTATTTAGTACTATTTTATAATTGTTGTTTAGTAGCTTAAGAAAGACAGTTCCCAGGATTTCACAATTTGACTCTTGTGTTAGAGCCAACACAGTTTTAGACCACACGGGGTGTGGCAGGCACATGTTCTTGGTGTTCTATTTGCATCACTTCATTTAATTCTTAAAACTATCTTCCAGAGTACTAGTTTCGTCAGTCTTTTGGCTGCAGAGGCTAATGCCGGAATAGATCAAGTGACTTGCTCAGAGTGACTTGCTAGAAAGTAAGTGACAGAGCTGGTGTTCAGATTCTAGTCTGATGGGACACTTGACCTTCGTGCTCTGCTACCTTCTTCTCTTCCTTAGCCATGCCAGAAATCTCTTTTGTTTGGATTTGTTGGTTTACTGTGACTGGTTGTCCTTGTTAGTTTCTGAAACTCTTTTGCATTAATCAGCTAATGTAATTGACGAGATGTTGACTATGTAGCATAGTGGTTGAGAATGTGGGGTTTGCAACCTGATTGCTTGGGTTTGAACACAGGCTCTGTCACTCCCTAGCAGTGTTGGACAGGTTATTGAATCTCTGTGGATCTTAGTTTCTTGATCTGTAATATGGGGAGAATAATGGTACCTATCTATAGGGGGATGTGAGGCACTTAAAATAGTGCCTGGCATAGAGTCAGCTGTCATTAAATGTCAGCTTTTATTGCCATGCGTTGAGACATTGGGTAGTATGGCAGATACAATAAAGACCATGAACACTGACCTTTAAGAAGTGTATCTTTTAGTGGGGAAGTTAGAACTATATCCAACTAATCTGATATGTAGGTAGCGTACAAATCCCAACGGGTCCACAGTCTGCCTGTGGACCTCCCTCAGAGGAGGGAGCGGTATACAGCATCATTAGGGGAGAGACAGCCTCTCCGGGAGCTGGGTTTAGATTTTAGGGGAAAAAGAGAATTGGGGAAGACACAGCAACGAAAGGGCCTGGGGAATTTTAAGGAATTTTGGAGTTTATCTTTTAGGTTGTTGAGGGGCCTTTGAAGGTTTTGAGCTTTGGAGGTACATAGTCAGCTATAATCTAGTTTTATTGCTGTCATAGCAAGTGGTACGGAGGGTAGAGAATTGCAAATTAGGGCTAATTTTGGTCCCTGATATCAAAGACAAATGGAAAGCCTGATTTTAGTGAGAATTTTCTATAGACCAGGGACAGCATCTTACATCCACCACCCTGTACACTGTTCCTATTAAGCAAGTCTTAGTGGCTTCATTTCACAGCTGAGGAACTGGGGGGTGGGAGGGGGAGGACGGTATTCAAGGTGCTGTTGTCACACAACAGTCAGGTCACAGCTTGGGCACTCAGCCATGCCTGCCTTCTCAGAAGGGCTCTCTTATCCCTGCACGTGCGTTAGAACTAACATGTCCATTTTGTTGGGGCAACCTGGTTTGTGGGGAATTGACCTAGTCTACCTGTGGTTCCAAAGCATTTTAGGCACCTTGATGTTTTTCAAGAGATCATTTTAAAAACGTATTTTTGAGGCGATTCCATGTTCAGTTAATCCTATAAAGGATTTCTAGACTTTCTAGGACTTCTAGAAACAGGCCTTGGAATCAGAGCACTGGAGTTTGAATCCTGCCTACCACCTCTTAGTGTGATGACCTGAACAAAATGAAAAGGATTCATTCTGCTTTAGACTTCAGACTTCTAAAAGTGTGAATTGAACTTCTAACTGGAAGCATTTTGGAAGCTGAGCAGGAAAGGGATCTGGCAACTAGCCAAAAAAAATCGGAGCAGAAACTAACAGAAAAATCAGATACAGGTCTGAGCCTTTCGAGTACATTACAGACCATGTGGGGTGAATGCTGAAGACAGGCAAAACCAAGACGAGAATTAATGTGGGATATCCCTTAGGGGAGGATTTGTGACAAATGCACTTTATTCAGAGTAAGAGCAAAAGCACAAGCACAGCTCGTGCTATGTAAAGAAAACAACCCAAAGGGAGCAGAGGCGAGATGGAACTCAGGGCCAGCTTATGGAGATGCTGGAATGCACGTTGAGGCAGGGTGTGAACTGGGTCTGTTTAAGGCTAGAGAACTGCCTTAGGTTCGTAGGCTCCCTTCCCTCCTCTTACTATCCACCTGTCCCTGCTGGCATTTTAAGCGTGCAACTCCTGGTCTGGAAGTCGGGTCTCTTGATTCTGGTTTAACTGTTCTTTCTGCTACCCAGCCTGGTTTCCCTGAAAAGGAGGGAAATTCCCAGTAGCTGATAAGGTGTCGGACCTGAGTTAATTGCACGATTAAAAATTTTTAAGTTCATTGATAATCCCACCCTGTAAGATTTTGGAAATAGAGGCCGTTTTGGAAAGAGAACTTGTTGGCCTGGCCAAGGCCATGTAAAGGTGAACAGGTCTCCTTTGTGCTGATTTCCCAGCACTGTGCCCTGTCTTGGTTTATTTCACCCACTCCTGAGACAGTCTCTGTCTATTCTTCTAGAAAGCAGTGGCATGGTTAGGAACCTTTAGATACTGGATGAGGCGGAGACCGATGGAAGGGAAAGGTTACCTTTTTAGTAGTTCTGGAGAACGTCTGGAACCGAAGCTGCTGTTTTTGGAGAAAGCAAGCAGAGGTTGAAGAGGTTCTGGTGTAGAAGCTTTGGCTCGGGGATAGGAAGGCAAAGGAAGGATCAATTTAAAGTCTAAAATGAGATATGTAGTACTTAAATCAGATCTTAAAATAAATATCCTAGAGTTAGTTGGAATTCTCTAAGAGGTCTGCGCAGAGGAAAACGGGAGTCCTTGAGTTGTTACAAAGTGGAGAAGAAACATTGCATCATCTGCTGTCCTGAAGAATTGTTTTATAACCATTACTGACACAGTGGCATTAATAAGCAAATCCTCTTATCTCCGTGTCTTCTCACGTTGGATGTAAAGGAAACTAGCTGTCTTGGAAGGATTCTCCCTCCGCCTACCACAGAGCCTGAGAAAAATGTGGCCAGCTGATTACATAATAGGGCCCTCTCTGTGTTAACTATTGTCCCATAAACCTGCAGAACTGTTTATATACCATGTTGCTCCCTCTACCCCAAGGAGCATCAAAACATCACAAAAATCACCGTTCTTGTTTTGATTAGGTTAATTAACAAGCAGTGAGCATCATTAAACACCTTGGCATTTAACCTTGAGCTCCTGTTTATTATACGAGACCTTGGCACGGAGGACCTGCCCCTCTTCACTCCTACTTCCTGCTGGGAAACTTCTTAAATTGACATGTTTTAGAAACAGGTACAAATGATAAGAGGTTCAATGTTCAAATGTCTATTCGTTAAATTCTTCTAGATTGTTGACATAATCTTCAAAAGCCATGTGAATTTCTGTCCTGGTAAAGCTATAACATTTGGTTTCTCTAATTTTAAAGTAATTTGCTTAATTTAATTTGGGGGGGAGGGCACTAGAATTTTTTAAAATGTTATTTTCACTAGATAATTGTAGGTTCTCATGCAGTTGTTAGAAGTAACACAAAGAGATCCTACATACTCCTTTTTTCTTTTTCTTTTTTTTTTTTTAGAGTGTGTGTGTGCAAGGGGAGGAAGGGCAGAGAGAGAGAGAGAGGGAGAGAGAGAGAGAATCTTAGGCAGGCTCCATGGCCCATCGAAGAGCCCAATGTAGGTCTCGATCTTTTTTTTTTTTTTTTTAATTTTTTTTTTTTCAACGTTTATTTATTTTTGGGATAGAGAGAGACAGAGCATGAACGGGGGAGGGGCAGAGAGAGAGGGAGACACAGAATCAGAAACAGGCTCCAGGCCCTGAGCCATCAGCCCAGAGCCTGACGCGGGGCTCGAACTCCAGGACCGCGAGATCGTGACCTGGCTGAAGTCGGACGCTTAACCGACTGCGCCACCCAGGCGCCCCTGTAGGGCTCGATCTTACAACCTTGAGATCATGACCTGAGCTGAAATCAAGAGTCAGACAGTAACTGACTGAGCCCCCAGGCACCCCCTGCATACTCTTCATCCAATTTGTCCTAGTGGTAACACCTTATAAAAACTACAGTATAGTATCACAACCAAGATGTTAACATTGAGACAATCCATCACACTTACTCAGATATCTCCAGTTTTACATGTAATGTATATATTTTGTCCTGTGCAGTTTTAATCACGCGTATGTTTGGGTATCCACAACCACAGCCAAGCTACGGGACACTTCCATCCTCACAGAGATCCTTTGTGTTACTTTTGTTTAACCACAGGACATCCCTTAAGGCCCTGTAACTTAGTGGCTCTGATTTCCATCTGTATACTTGTATCATTTCAAGAATGTTAGATAAATGAAATCATCGATTTGTAACCTTTGGGATTGGCTTTTTGCATTCAGCATAATAGTCCTGAGATTCGAACAGGTTATTGCCAAGCTGTTGCCGACATGGAGAGCTTGCTTCTTTTATTGCTGAGCGGTATTCCATTTTTCCAGACTGAAAAACTTTTCCTCTGCCCTCTTGGGTTCTGTAGCTGGAGTCTGAAAATTAAACTGACAGAAGACATTAACTCAAGGAAAAGGTTTATTTCGTATGAGTAGGGGAGCCAACAGAGGAACTAGCTGGCTCTTTCAAAGGTTAAAGGTTTCATATCTTAGGGAAAAGGAAAGGGGCAGAAACTGATCCTAAGAGAAAAACAAATAGGGTTCTTTTAGGAAAGACAGATGAGTTTTTAGGAGAACAGACAAGAGATAAGAAAGTTGGTGATAATATTTGTCTCTACAAGTATGGGTGGTCTTTCCATAAAACTCCCCCAAGAGAGGATTTCTGGCACCCTCCTTTCCCCAAAGTTACTGCTTTGAGCCAGATCAGGGAACCTCCAAGAAGACTTTTTCCTGCATTTGTTGAATCTCAGATATCTTCAGATTAAAACAATCTTTCTGCCAGCCCTGGGGTTCCAAGTGGGTCCCCATGCCACGAGCGGTATACCATTGGGTGCTTAACGAATCATCCAATGGAAGACAACGTGGTTGTTTCCAGTTGACTATTATGAATAAAGCTGCTGTATACGTTGGTGTGCAGGTTTTTGTTTGAACTTAAATGTTCATTTCTTTAAAAAATATTTTTTTTAAACATTTATTTATTTTTGAGAGACAGAGACAGAGTATGAGCAGGGGAGGGGCAGAGAGAGAGGGAGACACCAGAATTCAAAGCAGGCTCCAGGCTCCAAGCCGTCAGCACAGAGCCACAGGGCTCGAACTCACAAACTGAGAGATCATGACCTGGGCCGAAGTCCAGGAGCCCACCCAGGTGCCCCCTTAAATGTTCATCTCTTAAGTAAATAATGAAGAACACAGTTGTGGTAATTGCATGATCGGAAAAAACTTGCTGAACAGGTTTCCAGAGTGGCTGTGTCATTTCACGTTCCTAACAGCAGTGTATGGACATCCAGTTTATCCTCATCCTTACTGTTAGGATGTCCTTGGAACCACAGTAGAGGGGACGGCCATCTTGCCAGTGCAACCCAACGAAAAGCCCCTAGTAGCTTGCCAGAACGAGTTGGAGGTCAACCAATCATCGAGCGACAGCACGACCTGACGCGAAAAAGGCCCACCTGGACCTAAACCCGGACCGCTGCAGCTTAAAAACCCCACCCCACCACACCTGGGCGAGACTTCCCTGACTCCTCTCTCCCTCTCTCCCTCTCTCCCTCTCTCCCTCTCTCCCTCTCTCCCTCTCTCCCTCTCTCCCTCTCCCAGAGTCACGGAACCTCACCCGAGACCTTAGTTCCCAAATAAAGCCTTTGACTGCTAAAGTTTTTTAGCCTCTGACTCCTATCTTTACCCTGCCTTATGCCTGACCCTAACACTTACCATCAGCTGGTATTGTTGTTAGGGTTTTTATTTTAACCATTCTGATTATATCTCACTGTGCTGATGTACTTTTAAAATACTTTTTAGTTCCCAGCAGAATCGGAGAGTGGGATATTCTGGTTTGTTGACAGTTAAAAGATCCTTCTTTTAGTATTACACATATTTAATTATATCATAAAATAATCTTATTTTACCCTTTCTTGATCTGTGAAGTTGAGTCAATGCTGTTAGAAAACCAGAGGCTAAAAATGATGTCGCTTAGGTTAAGGGCCGCACAGCAGTAAGCCAAGACTTAATACCTAACTTAACTGTAGTTTTCGACACCCCCCCCCCCACTCCCCCGCCAGCCAACCAGGAATGTAGCCTTTAACAAGTCAACTTGGAATTTCTTGGTCCAACTAAGAAATTTACTGATAGACCCTTTCAGCTCCCCTTAGGAGGGAGGGCAACTTGTCTAAACAGTGCATTCCTTGTTAATAAAAACTTTCTTTTTTTTAAAATGCTTTCTCTGCTTTTAAAAGCCTTTCTTTTATTTATCCCAGTGACACTCCCCCTTGCTAGATGGGATGCTGCCTAATTCATGAATCATTGAATAAAGCCAGTCAGATCTTTAAATTTACTTGGTTAAATTTTTTTTTAACGCAAAAAGGAGAAGAAAGTTACCATCAAAATCTCCTTACTCAGGGTGAGCACCCTAATTATTTAGCTGTAGAATTACTACATGATTTTAATGGACTTGTATGTCAAAAAGGACTTAGTGGGTACCTGGCTGGCTCAGTCACTAGAGCGTGCCACTTTTTTTTTTTTTTTTTTTTGAATGATGCTTGGTTTGTTTTGAGAGGGAGAAAGACAGAGCATGAGTAGGGGAGGGGCAGAGAGAGAGGGAGACACAGGATCCAAAGCAGGCTCCAGGCTCTGAGCTGTGAGCACAGACCCTGATGCAGTGACCTGTGGGGGAGGTCGAGAAGTGGGCTGGATGAGGATGGGGCATCGTTCAAAAGCTTTTTTGAACCTTGTTATTGTTCAACACAAAAAACTGTTTAAAGCCAAACACATTGGGGGCAGACGTGACAGGGAGAGCAGGGATGCTCATTCGTGGATCATTACCATAGACAAGTGAGTGGTTAGGCTTTTGAAAGGTTGCATTAAGAGGAGTTGAGTTTTTACTTTCCAAGTCATGCGTGTTAAACCCGATTCCAGCCCAGGCTACACATGAGAATCATCTGGGGGAGCTTTCTAGAAATACAGAAGCCCAAGTTTCATCTTGAGCCCGTTGAATCAGTCTCATTGGTATGGCTCTCTCTTTTTTTTGCTATCTCAGGGGCAACTCGACCCTAGTGGAGTTGGTGAATGTTCCCAGAATTGACCAGTTTCTTTAGTTTAATTACGTGCAACTATATTTGACAGGTTCCTAAGAAAGCCATAAAGTTGTTCTGCAGTATGATTTATCTAAAACCGAACGTAGCATTTTAAAGGCAAGCCTACTTCAAAAATCCAGAGTGTACATGGATTACACATCACATACTTTAAAAAGTCATAACATTAACATTTCATCAGTAAATATTTCTTTTTTTTTTTTTTAATTTTTTTTTCAACGTTTTTATTTTTATTTTTGGGACAGAGAGAGACAGAGCATGAACGGGGGAGGAGCAGAGAGAGAGGGAGACACAGAATCGGAAACAGGCTCCAGGCTCTGAGCCGTCAGCACAGAGCCCGACGCGGGGCTCGAACTCACGGACCGCGAGATCGTGACCTGGCTGAAGTCGGACGCTCAACCGACTGTGCCACCCAGGCGCCCCAAGGTTTATTTATTTTTGAGACAGAGAGAGACAGAGCATGAACGGGGGAAGAGCAGAGAGAGAGAGGGAGACACAGAATCTGAAACAGGCTCCAGGCTCCGAGCCATCAGCCCAGAGCCTGACGCGGGGCTCGAACTCACGGACCGCGAGATCGTGACCTGGCTGAAGTCGGACGCTCAACCGACTGCGCCACCCAGGCGCCCCAAGGTTTATTTATTTTTGAGACAGAGAGAGACAGAGCATGAACGGGGGAGGGGCAGAGAGAGAGGGAGACACAGAATCGGAAACAGGCTCCAGGCTCTGAGCCATCAGCCCAGAGCCCGACGCGGGGCTCGAACTCACGGACCGCGAGATCGTGACCTGGCTGAAGTCGGACGCTTAACCGACTGCGCCCCCCAGGCGCCCCATCAGTAAATATTTCTAATACACAAGAAAGTGCAGGAAAACTGGCACCCATATGCCCACAACCCACTTTTCCTATAGTTTTCGAGGCTTGTTTATCTGTTTAAACGTTTATTTTGGGGGTGCCTGGGTGGCTCAGTCGGTTCAGCATCCTTCTTTGGCTCAGGTCATGATATCGCAGTTTGTGAGTTCGAGCCCCTCTCTGTGGTCACAGCTCGGAGCCCGGAGCCTGCTTCAGATTCTGTGTCTCCCTCTCTCTCTGCCCCTCCCCACTCACGCTCTATGTCTCTCAAAAAATAAACATTAAAAAAAATTTTTTTAATAAATGTTTATCTTTGAGGGGGAAGTATGGGGGGGGGCGGGGGGTGGAGAGGACAGAGGATCTGAAGCAGGCTCTATGCTGACAGCAGACGGCCCGACACAGGGCTCGAACTCACAAACTGAGATCATGACCTGAGCCAGTCAGCTGGTTAACCGACTGAGCCACCCATTTGTTTTTTCAAGAAGTGAAACAAACATTTGACAAAAACGGTGCCATTTCCACCTTCTCCACAGAGGGAACATAATCCTGACGCTGATGTGTATGCTTCTTGTTCACGTTTTTAAAACTTTTACTTCATCCGTGTGTTTCCATGAGAATATATACTATCATTTGGTGTGTTTTTAGAGTATACATAAATGCGATCATCCCAAACAAATCCTTTTTGCAAATCGCTTTTTTAACTCACTATGATATTTCCAAGATTTATCCATGTTGCTATATGTAGCTCCCTAGTTCATTTTAACTGCTGTAAGCTATCCCATTGAATTATAGAGGAGGAGAAAATATTTTTCACTCTACCCTTATAGGTTCTTGGCTGAGATCCCTGTGTAATAAAAGACAGGTTAACAGGGAAAGACAAGTAAAGAAACAAACAAATTTAATAACTTGGATACCTTCTGTATGAATGGGAGACACCCAGGGAGACTGAGTAACCCTGAAATGGCCCAAGCCACCATCCCTTTAAATACTGTTACCAGCTAAATACAAAAGTTGGAGGGAGGGACGTGCAGTTGTGGGAGGTTGCCAGAAAAAGCACCAGTCAACAAGAGCGGGGCAGTTATGCAGATTTAAGCCCTCCCCTTTTCCCTGCCTAAGTTTCTAGGGACTTAGTCATCCCACTCTTCCTGGTACAGAGAGGAAGACACCCTTTCACTTGAAGATCTCCCTTTTAATGTAGCCAAATGTCTCGTACAAAAGGGTTTTGTCTACTCAGCTTTGAGACATTCTCTTATGTCTGCTATTTCTGAAAAAGAGCCAGCTCAGGGGGGGCGCCTGGGTGGCTCAGCCGGTTGGGCGTCTGACTTCGGCTCAGGTCGTGATCTAGGGGTCTGTGAGTTGGAGCCCCGCCTCGGACTCTGTGCTGACAGCTTGCTCAGAGCCTGGATCCTGCTTCGGAATCTGTGTTTCCTCTCTCTCTGCCCCTCCCCTGCTCGTGCTCTGTCTGTCTCTGTTTCTCAATCATAAGTACACATTGAAAAAAAAAAAAAAATAGCCAGCTCAAGATAATCCTTAGGTCAGAGAGGCATATTTTGTGATGGCAAATTCTTTTCCACTTCAGAATCAGTACCCCACAACTCACGCATTCCTTTGTTGACAGATAATTGGATGTTTAATTCTTCACCTTTATAACTGTCACTGCGTTGCTTGCAAGCTTATCCTCATGTGTATGAGCTAACAGGGAATTGCCGGGCCTTAATGTGTGTCTTGATCTTTATTGTGATTTCTTATACCTGTTTTTACACTCGACCTACAGAGTTTAAGAGTTTCTTCGCACCCCTCCCCCCACTTTGTTAAAGAAAAATTATTCATGACCCTTGTTAAAGATGATGAAGAAGACTTTATCCAAGAAGGGACTACCGCAGGGGTGCCTGGGTGGCTCAGTTGGTTAAGCATTTGACTTCAGCTCTGGTCATGATCTCACAGTTTCCTGAATTCAGGCCCTGCCTCAGGCTGTCTGCTGTCAGCACAGAGCCCGCTTTGGATCCTGTCTCCCTCTCTCTCTTCCCCTCTCCGACTTTGTCTCTCTCTCAACAATAAATAAAAACATTAAGAAATAATTTCAGAATAAAAAAGGGCCTACATTGGATTTTGCGGTAGGGAGGGGAGATCAAGCCCAGTTCCAAATACAGCAAGGGCAAGTACAGTGGGAGTTAGCAGATGCAAAATCACTAAGAAACGTTACAGGCAAGTGGGATTCTTTTGTGGGGGCAAGGGGGCAGACCACCCAAGGTAGGCCACTTTGGCATGAACGTTCGTGTGAGTTAAAAGCAACCAAAACCTGGCGGGTTCAGGTAAAGCTCTATACTTCCCCTTACCTGCCTGCTTATACCAAGAAGAAAGCTATTAACGGAGATTCCTCTTTACCTACGAAACTCACCTGCATGATTGGGTGACCTCCAGACATCTTTCCCCTTCCTGCTTATGGCCTTGTCCCTTCTGTACGCTCAGATGTCTACCCCGTCCTTAGCTCATAAAAGCATCACGTCGCCTGACTGTCTTTGGAATTTCCAGGTCTGTGTGGATTCAATTGGACTTTCTCCTGTTAATCCTTCCCATCTCAGTTTGGTGCTTAGTCCAGCTAGAAGGACCATGAAGGTTAGAAGAAATGCTCCCTCCCTGACACTTGGTAGAGTCACACTCACCAGCCAGCGAGGATTCTTGCTGGAGGCATGCTGTAGTGATCAGATACCGAGGGTGGGTGTTTTCACTAAACTGACCCGGCAGGATTCTTGCTAAAACTGGACTCAGCGGACCAAGGACAGCGCCCAAGGTCAGGGCCTAGTTGGAATGGACTCAGAGGAGCTGACTCATGTTTGGTTAAGGAGAGAGCCTTTGTCAGACTTCCCCAACAAAGTGAGAGAGAAGCTAAAACAGGAGACTGAGGAAAAACTGACCAGAAGGAACGGGAAGACAATGAGAGGGGAGCATTTGGAAGGAGGAGGGTGTGCTCACCTGAACTGAATCTGCTGACAGCAAGTAAGTTGAAGCCTGGAGAGCATAGAGATGTTGGTGGAGGCCCTCCAGGGAGAGGTGCCGGTGAGCGGTGGGGGCACTGAGGAGGCAAGGGCAAGTAGGTTGGGGAAGGGGGGGGGGGGATGGTACTCCAGGTGGATTCGAGCAGGGAGAAATGGAAAAATGTGAGAAGACAAACGTGATGGCTAAGGATCCCGTGAAGGTGGGGAGGGGTGGGATCCAGAGAGAGGTAGGGGGACAGGCCTTTCTTAAGAGGAGGGACAGCATTTACATTGTAAGAGGAAGAAAGGACAGGAGGGGTGGCCCATGCAGGGCCCCGAGTGGATTGGGTGGTAGGAAGTTGAGGTGTTTACTGTTTGTTGGCATTAATTTTTCTGGTAGAAGGTGAGATCGTTGGCTGACGGTGAGGGGCAGAGCTTGTGCGTGTCGGTGGGGGGGAGGCTGGTGGTGGTGAGAGAATGTCATCATTTCAGAGAATGGGAAAGGGCCTAAGTGGAGGTAGGTGACTATGAATTTAGTTTTGGATGAGGCCACACGTGTGTCTGTGTCCTCTGTGCCCTGGAAGCCAGTGCAGAGAGGTAGCCCGCTGGAGCCATTCTTGGCTCGAGTTGTGATGGGAAGTGCAGTGCAGTAGATTGGGGAAGAAGTGGATGAGAGAAGTGGGGATTTTGGGGGTGATGCAACCACTGTATGACTAGCGGCAGGGTGAGCGCAGAGCTCTGTGCATCTGGCCAAACCCAGTGAACTGTATACTACAAAAAGTACATTTTAGGGGTGCCTGGGTGGCGCAGTCGGTTGAGCGTCCGACTTCAGCCCGGGTCACGATCTCGCGGTCCGTGGGTTCAAGCCTCGCGTCGCGCTCTGGGCTGATGGCTCAGAGCCTGGAGCCTGCTTCCGATTCTGTGTCTCCCTCTCTCTCTGCCCCTCCCCCGTTCATGCTCTGTCTCTCTCTGTCTCAAAAATAAATAAACGTTAAAAAAAAAAAAAAAAAGTACATTTTACCAGGGGCACCTGGGTGGCTCAGTTGGTTAAGCGTTCGACTTTGGCTCAGGTCCTGATCTCGCGGTCTAGGCGTTTGAGCCCTACATCGAGCTCAGAGCCTGGGGCCTGCTTCAGATTCTGTGTCTCCCTCTCTGCCCCTCCCCTGCTCACACTCTGTCTCTCAAAAATGAATAAATGTTAGAAAAAAAATTTTTAAGTACATTTTACCTTATGTATAAAAGAAAAGTTGAACCGGGCTCCTGGGAGACTCAGCCGGTTGAATGTCCGACTCTTGGTATCAGCTCAGGTCATGCTCCCAGGCTCGTGGGATCGAGCCCCCTATTGGGCTCCACGCTGAACATGTTGCCTGCTTGAGATTCTCCCTCTCTGCCCTCTCTTTCTCTCCCCCCCCCCCAATAAAAAATAAAATTGAACTGGGTATAAGGGGAAGATGGAATGTTGCTGTGGCAAATGAATCTAACGATATTACAAGTTGTGATACTGAGGCTTATAATAAACACATGCCGGGTCTTCCTTCAGGGTTCCTGGCTCATAGCTCCCCAAACGCTGGGAATTTCCTAGGCGAGAAGAGCAAAGAGCATCTTTCATGAAAATAATTGGGATCCTGTTTGCAATTCCTGAAATAGTTTGAGAGCCTTAAAGGTGAAATGGGTGCCTTGTTACTCATACTGGACCCCTTCCACGGCACTTGAGTTTCTGTCAATGAGATGACTTCTAGACTGCAGCAAAGGGTGGGGGCTGGGTTCCCCGGGAGCCACTCTCGTGATGAGATGGTTGGGCCTTTCAGTTTCACACCCCCCACCCCCTCCACCAGGCTCCTGGGAGGGAAGAGGGGCTGGAGGTTGAGTTAGTGGCCAATGGCCAGTGATTGAATCAATCTGGTCTACATAATGAAGCTTCCGTACAAACCCACTGGAACAGGGCTCGGAGAGCTTTCCGGTCCATGAGCGCAGGGAGGTGCTAGGAGAAGGGTGCCCGAGTAGAGAACACAGAAAGGTGTGCTCTTTCCCCACACCGTGCCCTGTGCATCTCTCTGTGTGGCTGCTCGGGAGTTACGTTCTTTGATAATAAATCAGTAATCCAGTAAGAAAAATGTTCCTCTGAGTTCTGTGAGCTGCTCTAGAAACCTTAATGAACCCAAGGTACTAGGAACCTGCAATCTGTAGCCGGTGAGTCTGAAGCACAGGGGATGGCCCGGGCTTGCCAACTGCTGCGTGAAGTGGGACAGGAGCCATCTTGTGGGACTTGAGCCCTTGACCTGTGGGGCCTGACAGCGTCTCTGGGTTGGGAGAATTGCTTATTTGTGTGGAGAACACCCCCACGTGTTGGAATTGGTCCCAGAATTATTACAGGACAGTCACATCACCCCACACAGGGGGCGGGGAAGAAAGAAGCCGCAGAAACCATGTTTCGATTGCCAAAGACAAAAAGGCCTGTGCACGAGCACAGATTTGTGTCTCGCAGTGGTCTGGGTTAGCAGTTCTGAAACTGTTGTAAACGTGTACTAGGTTTAAGCAAGTAAATCATCCTAGATCTCGAGAGCCAAGTTTCTCACTGTCGGAAAGAAGTTACCACTAAGAAAAGAAAACCGGAATGTGAATTCCGTGGTGCTGGAATGGAATCCAAGCAGGAAAGGGCATGTCTTCTTGCACACATGTGGGAAAAAGAGCTGGGGGCACATTTGGTGGGAACCTCTTAATATAGACATTTAAGGTGCAAAGCCCTCCACGTTGCATTGGAACACTTCCTCGGGAAGAGCCTAAGCGGGGCTTCGCAGGTTCACAAACTTCTCTCATGTGTCCTCCTTTTTACCTTTCACGAATTGTAAAAGCCCGTAGAACTGAAGCACTCTAAAAATGTTGGGAACGATATTTCATTATGCTGGAACACGATGGATATGTTCCATATATGACAGATGTAATGGATTTAGCAAAAAAAAAAAAAAAAAAAAAAACCTACCAGAACATTCCACAGTCAAGGGTTCTTCACCTTTTTGTGTGCCATAGATGAAAGGTACACAGCAGTATAGTGAAATTTAATAGACCTTTACTCAAAATGTTTTAAAATACGTAAAATATACAAGACACAAAGGAAGCCAGTTATGAGAAAAGTTATAAAGATATTTTTAATTGTGATATAGTAATACGTATTTCTTAAGATCTGCAGGGCACCTGGGTGGCTCAGTCGGTTAAGCGTCCGACTTCGTCTCAGGTCACGATCTCACAGTTTGTGAGTTCGAGCCCCGCATCGGGCTCTGTGCTGACAGCTCGGAGCCTGGAGCCTGCTTCACGTTCTGTGTCTCCCTCTTCTTTCTGCCCCTTCCCTGCTCATACTGTGTCTCTCTCTGTCTCAAAAATAAATACACATTAAAAAAAAATTTTAAAAAAAAGATCTGGAAGCAGCTCTGTAGTTTTGAAGTAGTAAGGAGCATCAAGGTGTTTGCACCAATTTATTTGACATGAAAATATCTGTAATTTCTTTTGGTGACAGAGCCACAGATAACTTGTAACTTGTTGCCTCCGTTTCATAACTGAAGGAAATGCTTTATTTCCATTAGAGGTTAGTGAGATAAAGATATAATTTCCCCCATGCAAGTTCATGGACTTTATTGTTCCGTCCACAGGAGTCTACAGACCCCAGGTCTGATCATCACTACTTCTAAGGGCAACAGAACTCTGGTCAGCCGAGTAGGAAACAGATCAGACTCCTGTTACGGAAAGTATTTGGCAAGGCATAAATAACTATTATTCCATTCAAGGAGCAATTGCTGCCCTGTACAAAAAAATGTGATGATGTGGTACAATGGGTTATAACTGTGGAAAATCATTTTGATGGAGTGGACACCAAAGCCGCACAGGCTGAGGTCAACACTGAAGGGCAGGGGACAATCGAAAATCATCATCGAAACCTTGGGCTGTGCAGTTTAAAGGCGAGGCAAGGAAACGTTTCCTTTATTAAAGACTGTCATATTAAAAGGAACTTTTTTTTCTGCCAAAAAGGAGAGGTAATAACGTTCAATGCTTTGGTTCCTAAGGGATTCCAATCCCTTAGCACACAGCCACTATATTTTATTATCGCATCTTCCTACGTTTGTATGCCTACTTTGTAAAGGACCTTTGCCTCTGTTGTCTTGTGATTCTAAAATAATTGCTATGTGTCGAACACTTTGTCGGTAGCAATTTTGAGACTAAAGCGGGTCACGGTTATGTCAGCAGGAAAAAATGGGTATTATTGTCATACCTGCTGGCTTCTTAAGTTTCTCAGTGGTGGGCTTTCTGTTCAACTCCAGTACAAAGGTGATACATTGACTCAGAGACACAAAGAACTCTGTAGGGGGTCTGGTGAAGTAAATAATCTCTTCCAGAAAGGAGAGAGGTGGGCAATGTGTTGGGGTTTTAAAATGTAACAGGCGAGTTTCATGATCATTTTGTGGAGGAGATTAGTCAGCTCATTCATTCATTCCAACATCTCTGGACGGTCCCATTACAGGACTCGTCCCCCCCCCCCCCCCCGCCGCCCACCCAACCACTGAGCAAAACATACCCTTCCACCTCCATAATTCCATTCCTTCTCCCAGTCCGTCCCTGGTGCCTGCTGTCACCGATCACGCTCTCTCCTGCTCCTACTTAGCACTCTGCTGCCCTCCTCAAGCCCCTGTGCACCTCCCTTTCTCAACCCCCCTCTCCTTACCCGTGATTCTTCATCTGTGTCATCAGGAAGAAGACACCACCTCATGTATCCCCCCTCTTTCTTTCTAGTCCAAAGTTTTCCTCTCCCAACTGTGTCTTTTAACAGGAAGAAAACGTTCCGCGCAACTTCGCCCTAAACTATCTGCCTCCTGATTCTGAAAACAAAACAAATGAACTACAAAACTGAACCACATTTTTCTTCCATCTGGCCAACGTGTGTTTCCCCCCTGAATCTAGAGCAGAGCACATCTGTACTTGGGCACATAATTGCAAAGATTGACCCGTATGTGGGAAAGATTAACAGTGGCTTCAAACACAGTGACTCTTGCTCCTTTTCTCTCTCACTCACTCTCCCGTTTTTTACTACCCTTCTTTTTAATCCTGCAAAACTGGATTTTTTTTTTTTTTTTTTTTTTGGCCTGTTCCATGAGCCACATCATGTTCTCCCTTATGCCCTACACTCTCAGGCAATTGGCAGGTGCTCAGAAAGTTCATTTTTAAATCTCATTGAGTAAAAGGAACACACTAATTCTTTTTTTATTTTTTATTTTTTTTTAACGTTTATTTATTTTTGAGACAGAGACAGACAGAGCATGAACAGGGGAGGGGCAGAGAGCGAGGGAGAAACCGGAAGCAGGCTCCAGACTGTGAGCCATCAGCCCAGAGCCTGACGCGGGGCTCGAACTCACGGACCGTGAGATCGTGACCTGAGCTGGAGTCGGACGCTTAACCGACTGAGCCACCCAGGCGCCCCAACTAATTCTTTTTTTAAAGCAGCTTAATTGAAGTATAACTTACATACCATAACATTCACTCCTTTAAAGTGTGTAGAGCAACGGGGTGTCTGGCTGGTGCAGTTGGAAGAGCATCTGATGCTGGATCTCGAGGTCATGGGTTCGAACCCCACGTTGGGTATAGAGATTACTAAAAAATAATAAACTTTAAAAAAATAGGAAAAATTGGGGCGCCTGGGTGGCGCAGTCGGTTGAGCGTCGGACTTCAGCCAGGTCACGATCTCGCGGTCCGTGAGTTCGAGCCCCGCGTCAGGCTCTGGGCTGATGGTTCGGAGCCTGGAGCCTGTTTCCGATTCTGTGTCTCCCTCTCTCTCTGCCCCTCCCCCGTTCATGCTCTGTCTCTCTCTGTCCCAAAAATAAAATAAAATGTTGAAAAAAAAATAATAAATAAATAAAAATAAATAAAAAAATAGGAAAAATAAAGTGTACAACGCAATGACTATCAGTAAATTTACAGTTACAGAATCATCACCACAATCCAATTTAGAACATTCCCATCACCCGCCAAAAGATCATTGTGCCCTTTCTTATTTTGGTTTTTAAGTAGGCTCTACACCCAGCTTGAACTCATGACCCTGAGATAAAGAGTCACGCGCTCTACCAGATAAACCAGCCAGGAGCCCATCATTGTGCCCTTTGTAACCACTGCTCTTTCTCACCCCCCAGCCCTAGGCAGCCACTGCTCTACTTTCTGTCTCTGTGGATTTGCCTTTTCTGGAAATTTCATGTAGATAGAGTCCTACGATCTGTGATCTTTTGTGGCTGGCTTCTTTCACTTAGTATGTTTTTACGTTCAGGAAAAGACTGATACATCATCTGTTTCCCTTGCAATAGAATTCTACAAAATAAAATTGGAAAGGTATGGCAAGTATTTAAAATTAGATGACTTCTTTTTTGTACAAAATTGGAGCAAATCCATTGTTTAAGCAGAATTGGCACGTTTGAAGGATTTGGGCCACTGCGGCAGGGAGATACACGAATGGCAAGAAAAGCCAGCCTTGCGGGTTAACTCTGTTACTACTGCCACAACTACCTCTGGTAGGACCCCCACTGCTGTGTTCTTAGGGGCCCGAGTAGAAATAGTCATCACTGTTTATTGAGCTCTTACTATATGGCAGGTGCTATGCTAAACCCTTCATGCAGATTGTCTCATGAATCCTTACAAAACTCAAGGGACTATTATCTACATTTTGCAGGGAAGGAAACAGCCTCAGAGGTTTTAACTGAGGCTGAAATCACTTGCCCAAGACCACATAGCTGGTAAATACCAGATGCTAAGTTTGAAACTAGTCCAGTCCTTGCAGACTATAGAGCCCATTTTCTTAATCCTTATGCCACATCGTCTCTTACTAATGAGAAGCTGACAAAACAAAAGTAGCCTCAGGAATCAAGAGGCTGGCTTCTGCAGCCAGCAGGGCAGGGGACTCTCCTCCCCCACCCCTGCTCAGTTGCCCTGTGCAACCCACCCCACTCGAGAATGCTCTTTGCGCTGGTCACCCAGTAGTGCTTTTGTTTTCAGGTTTCCCCTTTAGCGAAGTCCGTGGAATGCAACATTTTAAGAATGAGTTCCACCTAGAAAGTTCTGTTTTCTTGAAGGTAAAAGGTAATCATCCGGGAAATTGCTTTAGTTAGAAGAGCTCATCGCTGGTAAAGGACACACACGTTAAACCAACTTGGGTTTTGGGTCCCAAGACTGTGAATTTTAAAATGCGCCAGCTCACGTTCCCCTTCTTTGGTGACGCAAGGGAGAGTGGGTTATAAAGTCATTCCCGAAGAAACTGATGTTCAGATACTTTTCTTTACCTTGTGTGTGTGTGTTCCCTGTTCCGCGGGGGGACCGTTCCTACAGCTAAGAAGACATGTCCCAACTTGCCTGTCTTCTTGGAAAACTCCTCCCCGTGTCCTGAAATCTTCCCAGTCAGCAGCTCTGCTCGGTGTAACGGATCATGGGCCATCCTGCGCCCCTCTGCAGATGTTTACAGAGGAGGAGATGATGATTAAGAACACGGGTGAGTAGACGGCTCACTTTCACCTCCGGACCCCTCTGGTCACCAGTTGGGTCCCTGGTGTGAAATTCCGTGATGTGCCTGGGGGATGTGTGCACCTCAATTTGTGAATGCAACTTTTTTCCCATGAATTTAAAACATGTTTTTGAAAACAGTAAAACCTGCTATGTTAAATAGAATAAAGACGTTATCAGTATTGTTTTTTTTTCCCCTACAGTTAAAAAATTTGCCCAGGAACAGATTGCTCCTCTGGTTTCAACGATGGATGAAAATTCAAAAATGGAGGAATCAGTAATACAAGGATTATTTCAGCAAGGGGTACATACTTTGTAATTCTTCCCATTTCAAACTTTAAAAATACTGTACTTTCCGGCATTCAAATGTAGGCATGCTTTTCAATTTAGGGACTTTAATGATGGCATAACGAAGTCTTCATTTCCTAGTCAGGATTATCTGTGTTCTCATTCATTCATGCATTTATTTTTAAATGTTTATTTATTAGAGAGCATGATTGGAGAAGGAGAGGAGAGAGAGGGAGAGAGAGAATCCCAAGCAGGCCGCACACTGTCAGCACACAGAGAGCCTGACGCGGGGCCCGATCTCATGACCGTGACACAATCGTGACCTGAGCCGAAATCCAGAGTCGGATGCTTAACCGACTGAGCCATCTGGGCGCCCCTGTATGTTCTCTTTTAGATTGAGGTCCTAGTTAAAGATTTTCTTTTAATTGATTTAACATTTGGAATTGGAAATCCTGTACTTCTTAAGTAAAGGGCTTAGAAGCAAGTGAGAGTGATTTCTTTGGACCTGTGGTATTCAACTAGAGGCCGTTTTGTCCCTCAAGAGATATTTGGCAGTGTCTGGAGACGTTTTTGGTTGCCACAGCTAGGGGTGCCACTGACAACTGGTGGGATGGAGGCCAGGGATGCTGCTAAACATCGTACTGTGTACAGGACAGCTGCGTGACAAAGAATCCTCCAGCTCGGTAATGCCCAAGATTAAGAAGCCAACTTTAGTTAGTGAAACTTCATAGTCAAGTGTATATTCTACCTGAATCCCTCTGTCTGTACATGGTAAACTTAGAAGTTCAGGTGACATCTGAATTCCACATTAACCAGGGAAACCGATTTCCAGATTTCAAGTCACGTAGTCCTTTGATGGAAGCCCAGGATACAGAGCAGATAAAAGTAGAATTGTTTTGGGGCGCCTGGGTGGCTCAGTCAATTGAGCTTCCGACTTCAGCTCAGGTCACGATCTCGCAGTTTGTGAGTTCAAGCCCTGCGTCGGGCTCTGTGCTGACAGCTCGGAGCCTGGAACCTGCTCGGGTTCTGTGTCTCCCTCTTGCTCTCTGCCTCTCCCCCACTCACACTCCATCTCGTCTCTCTCAAAAATGAATAAACTTGGGGGGAAAAAAAAGGTAGAATTGTTTAGGCTGTGGGTTTATCAGCATGGAGGCTCCAAGGAGAACATTTTCACAATCACTGCACTCACTCGTCATCTCTCCCTCTCCGTAGGCGTGAAGCAATAATTCATTTTTCATTTTAATACTAGGGATATCCCAGAACTAGTAGCTCCTATTCAGAGCCATTGGCTAAAATCTGGTGTGTTGATCCTGTTTGAAAAATAGCCTTTCTCGCCGAACCTAAATAGTTTTGCTTCTTCCCGGTTTTAAAGAGACCAGCTTTTTAATATCATACATAGTAGTGATTTTTCCACCTTTCTATAAAGCAGTGAAACGTCTGGGAAAATGGAATCTTCTCTGGGGTCCCAGCGGGTCAGATAGCATCCGTGAATCCAGTTTTTTGGGCAGGCTTCGTCTCCACTGTCTGCAGAACCTCTAGGCTGCTCCGAGGAGTCTTACTTAGTGTTTGCTCCACACTTTGGACTCCGCTCTCCCCACCAGAGAGTTCTCGCTGGCTGGGTTCGCTGCGGCCCCACGGCCTGCTCTTCCTTAGGTGGAGCGCCACCTGGAGGCTCTGCTTGGCTGCACACATCCTGCACCGGCTATCCTCAGCCTCCTCTCGTCCCCGTGCTGTGGTCACCTGCCGTAGTAGCTGACAAGTACGGTATTTCCAGTACTTGTAGGGAAATACTTTAGGGAAAATCGGTGCCTTTTTTGGAGAAGCAGTGTCTCTGACAGCTCTAAGGTATTACAATCAGATGAGTTATCACGCCCTCCTCAGACTTCAGGCGCGCCCGAATCCTTCAGTTTTCCCTGGTAGAACATCATTTGAGTTCTCACCGTCTCAGTCTCCCCGCTTTGTGCTTCTACCTGCCCATCCGCTAAGCTTCCCGTCAGCTTAAACATAGCAGCCGGAACCCAGACTGCAGCATGCTGCAGCATTCCAGAAGTGTCTGCGCGGAATGGAAAGGAGCAGTATTATCCTTTTACCTGTGAACAGCTCTGGGTCTTGACTTACACGTACACACATTCTCTTTCTGAAATGAGAATACTTAGAAGTAGGGGACTGGGGACATTTCATGTTCCAGACTTAGGAGTAGCTGCTGAACAGTCAGATGGTCACTGGAAAGCCTTGGCCAGAATCTGGTCATGTTCACCAGGCTCCTCTGCCTTGTCTGTTGTGGTTCAGGAAGAGACCACCAGATGTCCACTAACCGTCCGGACTTGCCACAGTGCCCCCAGGAGGAATGGTCATTCAGTCATTATCTTGGCTGAATGAGTCAAGGTGGAGGCGACTGACCAGAAGAGATCAGTGACCCACTGCCTTCCTCCGTTAGTGTGCGAGACTTTCTCATTATTCCATTCCATTATCCTTCAGAGCATTTCACCAATTTTTGTGTTTTAGATTCCATAAGGAAGCAAATGATAGTTCTAGTGTATAACTACATCCTTTTCAAATTTATATAGTTACATATAGTTTTACAGTTTTTGTAACTTACAACGTAGTGAAGTAGCCATACCAAAGTAAAATGAAATATGCGATTTTAAAATTAGGAACTTATATAGTTAAACTTTGGTTTTGAACTTGTTCTTGCAAGAAACTTTCCCATATAGAAACTGACTTTCTTAATCTGTTTCTTTGTTCTTCCTTTAGTTGATGGGTATTGAAATTGAAACAAAATATGGAGGAACAGGAGCTTCCTTTTTTTCCTCTATCCTAGCGATAGAGGAATTAGCCAAAGTTGATGCATCTGTGGCTTTGGTGTGTGACCTCCAGAACACCATCATTAACAATCTGATTAGAAAACATGGAACAGAAGAACAAAAGGCTACCTATTTGACCGAGCTTGCGACAGAGAAAGTGAGTTGATAGTTGTTGAAATGAATCTGATCTCTTCCAAACTTAGGACATCTTCAGCTGCAATGTTGACTCCTATCCAAGACCACAGCGCAGCACCATTCGTCAGTCAAGCAGTGCTCCATAAATTAATGCTATTAGAAAAATCTATTCTACCTCTCATTTCTGCTCAGCAATTCAGAGAATAATCATCACAGAAAAAAAAATTTTTTTTTTTGGCCCCAATTATATTTTCGTAATACTTTTGTTGGTAGTTTCATTTATGGTGAGATGTCTAGAAAACTGCAGTTATTAGAACCAATTTCATTCAATTTAACATTGAATATACGTGCTTAAGTCTTTAAATCTGTCTTCGACAAATAGTAGGGTATATTTTATGTTTAAAAAAATTTTTTTAGTGTTCATTTACTTCTGAGAGAGAGAGGGACAGAGCATGAGTGGGGGAGGGGCAGAGAGAGGGAGACACAGAATCGGAAGCAGGCTCCAGGCTCTGAGCTGTCAGCACAGAGCCCGACACAGGGCTCAAACCCGGAGCCATGAGATCATGACCTGAGCTGCAGTCCCAACGCTCAACTGACTGAGCCACCTAGGCACCCCAGTAAGGTGTATTTTAGAAAATAATAACGTGAAGATACCATTATTATTTTGATAAGTACAGGCTTTTAAAAGTGGCTAAAGCTTTCGTTGACAAATGTTTGCTTTACCGTATTTGTTATACTGAATACGTATACGGTTATTAACTTGGAATTTTTTTTTGCTTGCATATGTAGATAGGAAGTTTCTGCCTTTCAGAGGCTGGAGCAGGTAGCGATGCATTTGCTTTGAAGACCAGAGCTGATAAAAAGGGAAATTATTATGTCATCAATGGGTCAAAGATGTGGATCACCAATGCTGAGTATGCGGGGCTCTTCCTGGTGATGGCAAACATAAATTCTGACCTTGTAAGTTTGGAAGCAAAATTGCTTCCCTCCCCCGCCCCACCTTTTCTCTTTCTATCTCTTGCCTGCGTGCATTTCCTTTTTACAGCTTTGTCTGAAATCCTTCCTTCTCCTCAGGACTAAAATGTTAGGACAATTGATTTCTTTTCATCCTCTTATTTACTGATCTTCCTGAATAAATACAGTTGATGTGATTATTACTTACATGGAGGACTATTTATTAATTGCCACCTAGTATGTTATATAGGAAGCTAATCTTCCATTCTGTAGGATTCCAGAGTTTCTATTTAATGATGAATGTAAGTACTGACTTAGTACATTTGTTTTTAAGAATATTTTGTGTAGTTAGAAAATAGATACAGGGCAAAAAAGTCAACACATTTTATCTTTTGTTCTTTCTCTGACCTAACAATCGAATTAAATTTTGAAACTTTAAAGTATTTAATAAAATTAAATTTAAAACATGGAAATTCTCGTTATCACACAATACCTTAGCATATCTTAATTTTACTAGCCATAATGGCTTTTGAAAAAGTCAAAGAACCTGTAGCATTCTTAACTCTGAATCTAGTGCTTTCCAGAACTTCTTGTGTCCTAATGCACATGTTGTAATTCTGAGTCCATTAATATTTTTAAAAAAATTTGTACTGATAATTTATTTTGAGAGAGAGAGCCAGAAAGAGAGAGAGAGAGAGAGAACACAAGTGGAGGAAGGGCAGAGAGAGAGGGAAAGAGGCATTCCCAAGTAGGCTCTGTGCAGTCAGGCCAACGAACCATGAGATCATGACCTGAGCCAAAACCAAGAGTCAGATGCATAACCAGCTGAGCCACCCAGCTGCCCCTGAGCCCATTACTATTTAATGCTAAAGTTCAGTTTTAATTTTCTGGTAACTTTCAACTGTTGGAAACAAGGGATCTTCCCAGTTCGAGTGTGGCAATAACATTTTTTATTTGCATTTTAAATCTTTTTAGGGGTATAAAGGAATTACCTGCTTCTTAGTAGATCGCGATACTGAAGGCCTTCACGTAGGGAAAGCAGAAAACAAAATGGGGTTGAGAGCTTCTTCCACCTGCCCATTAACGTTTGAAAACGTCAAGGTGGGTGTCTTAGAATTTCCAGTGAAAGACTGGTGTGAAATAATAAGCTTTGCACGGAATTATCGATGTGCAAGAAAAGTGTCACAATGTTGAGTGTGCATAGGAGAGTATTTTGTAAGACTGGGATGATGTTCTTAGGTGAGACTGTGACTAAATGTACTTATTTTTTAAATAAGTATTTTTATTTTTTTTAAGTTTATTTATTTATTTTGAGGGAGAGAGTGTGCATGCAAGCGAGTGGGGGAGGGGCGGAGAGAGAGGGAGAGAGAGAATCCCCAGCAGGCTCCACACTGGCAGTGCAGAGCCTGACGTGGGGCTGGAACCCGTGAACCATGAGATAATGACCTGAGCCGAAACAGGAGCTGGACGCTTAACCAACTGAGCCACTTGGGGCGCCCCCTAAATGTACTTTTCACAAGAGTTTAGGCAAAGGATGGAAGCTTCTTCCCAGCAGCTGGCCTCAGAGCCAATGCTGAAGATTAATCCCATTTATCCTTAAACAAACTTTTGTTGTTGTTGTTTAATTATTTTTGAGAGCGAGAGTACGCGTGCACACAGAAGAGGGGCAGAGAGGGAGAGAGAGAATCCAAAGCAGGCTCCTCGCTGCTTATACTCATGAACTGTGAGATCATGACCTGAGCTGAGGTCAGATACTTAACCGCCTGAGCCCCCAGGTGTCCCCCCACCCACCCATTTATACTTTTTAATTTATATGCTTGTGAGCCATTTATACTTTATAAACTTGCATTCCGAGACAGGTGTGTGGTGTTGGATATACTAAAGGCCACAAGGTGGGGATGTTACTCAGCGAGCCTGGGAACCCACCTGGCGTCGCCCCACCATTGAGTGGAATCTGTTCGAACCGAGGAAGAGAAGATGGCCAGAATGCTTAGTTAGAACTTGACTCAGGTGGAACAGGTTGTGACGGGTTTTTTACCACTCCTATAGCAACTCGGTTTTTCTGTTCATGAGTGAGCATGTGTTGTGTGTGCCCACGGGGTGACTGTACAGATAGATGTTTCAGCCTCACTAATTCCCCCGGACTGGCTTCTTTCCCGCTTGCCCTTTCTTCCTCTGTTCTGCCCACTTCCTCCCCCAGGGTTATAAAGCTAAGTGTCTTGTTTTATTGTTCCTAGTCTAGATTTTTTTTTTTTTTTAATGATGAATAAACACTTTATTTCTTCTCTCCTTTTCGCCCTCCCTGGGATACACATGTATCTGTGTGCACACAACCTCAGTTGATTTTTATGGGAATAATAGTCTTGGCAGAAGAAAGGTTTCACACCCTTGATTTAGGAAACCACTTGCCTATTTTCTGTAATCTCTAAAATGTTGTATCTCATCCTATAGCATACAGATAAAAATCCCAAATCTCATTTGGGATTGAGGAATCGTATGAGATTACCCTTTCTCTAGACCCATTCATTTGTTTCACACACGCCTGGGCTAGACGCTAGAGGACACAGTAGCAAACAGCACAGACCTGAGTCCTGTGTCTCCCAGAGCCCGTGTGTGGGAAGCGGTGCAGAGGGAGAGACGTGTGTAGCTGACAATTTCCTTGGAATTTGCTAAGTCCTGGGCTGGAGTCCTATGATGCAAATTGGGAGTATTGTGCATGTAAAACTATATAATCAAAATGAACTCTGTAAAATTAAATGGAGAAATAACTACATTTTTCCCTTCAGGTTCCAGAAACCAACATCCTGGGACAAATTGGACACGGCTATAAGTATGCCATAGGGAGTCTTAATGAAGGCAGAATAGGAATTGCTGCACAGGTTAGTCACATTGTGGCCATTTCGTTTGACTCTTGCACAGTGTGGGTCAATTAAAACGTAGAAAGAAAAAAATGCAGTAAAACTGATGAATATTTGGAAGCATGTGAACACAAGATGGCGCCCTTCCCTTCCGTGAGGTGGGAGAATGGCGTCTGACCACCAGCTTGAAAATCCCACTTTTGGTCAATTATGTAATGCCCTGAGAGCCAAACAATGGCTTAGTGGTGACACTTTTTCTGCTTTGAGAATGTTAAGTATTATCTGATACCTGTATCAATCACTTCTCAAATATATTGTAAATTAAATGTGCATTTTTAAAAAAATCTTTTCAATTTTTGAGGTTCATGCTAGAAGAAATTTTTTAAATTAAGAATACATAACAGTCTGTGTAGTATACATCTCTAATCTATAATATCTTTTTTTTAATGTTTATTTTTGAGAGAAGTAGACAGAGTGTGAGTGGGGGAGGGGCAGAGAGAGAGGGACACACAGAATCTGAAGCAGGCTCCAGGCTCTGAGCTGTCAGCCCAGAGCCTGATGTGGGGCTTGAACCCTCAAACCGTGAGACATGACCTGAGCTAAAGTCAGACGTTCAACCAACCAAGCCACCCAGGTGCCCCTCTAATCTATAAATAATGAAAAATTTGTTGCCTAGTGTTGTGCATGTGAAAATCTGGCAATTTTTTGTGTGTAGTGCTTGAAATAAAATAACTACAATAAAATAGGATATATAAGATGAGGACTATTCCATTTTTTTTATCAAATTTGCCCTTTGTAATGCATATTACATTTTTCTGTGAAGTGATACTAGTTATTTTCTTTTTATTATTTTTTTTAACCTTTATTTATTTTTGAGACAGAAAGAGACAGAGCATGAACGGGGGAGGGTCAGAGAGAGGGAGACACAGAATCAGAAGCAGGCTCCAGGCTCTGAGCTGTCAGCACAGAGCCCGACGCAGGACCCGAACTCACGGACTGCAAGATCACGACCTGAGCTGAAGTCGGACGCTTAACCGACTGAGCCACCCAGGCACCCCTCAGTTATTTTCTTGATTAGCAACATGAATAAAGTCTTGGGTTTTATTATAAATGTCGTTTGGGGGACACGTGGCTGGCTCAGTTGGTAGAGCATGTGACTCTTGATCTCGGGGTCGTGAGTTTAAGCCCCATGCTGGGTGTAGAAATTACTTAAAAATAGGGGCGCCTGGGTGGCGCAGTCGGTTAAGCGTCCGACTTCAGCCAGGTCACGATCTCGCGGTCCGTGAGTTCGAGCCCCGCGTCGGGCTCTGGGCTGATGGCTCAGAGCCTGGAGCCTGTTTCTGATTCTGTGTCTCCCTCTCTCTCTGCCCCTCCCCCGTTCATGCTCTGTCTCTCTCTGTCCCAAAAATAAATAAACCTTGGAAAAAAAAAAATTAAAAAAAAAAAAGAAAAAAAGAAAAAAAAAAAAAAAAGAAATTACTTAAAAATAAAACCTTTTTAAAAAATATATCATTTTGTAGAATATATTTATAGAATTTGTAGAATTCATTTAGTCAGTGAATATCCAAAATGTACAAACTGACAGCTTTTAGGTTTTGAAGATGTTACATGTATTAGCTATTAGAATAGTAAATGTCATGCTACTACCCTAGGGGTTTTTGTGTTGCTGTTAATTTGCTGACAAAATATTCTTAGATCAAAACTTAACCCGTGTTTCCCACAAAGCTAGATAATGAGAGAATTGGCATATCTGTTTTTCTTAATGTTTTTCTGTGATTCAGCATCATCAGATATGGTGTTAAAAACCATAGTCTGAATCTCCTTGTTCTCAGACATATAAATAATATAGATGTTCTGGCATTAAAATACACAGCCTGGGCTTTAGTCTAATTACTCTGAGTTATCTTATAACCTAATTAAAAGTTAAGGTCAGGTAGTTACTATTTCTTGGTTAGCATTGTGAATGCCTTTTAGAGCAAGAGTCACATCTGACAGAGACCTGAAGGCATCAGTCCTCAAAACTGCAGCCGAGGACTATTTAGTTTTTCAGTAATGATAGTGAAAACATTGTACAGAGATGAAAAGCCTATTGTGATTGACAGCCAGTGATTTTAATTTTCACGTCAATGTAGGATATTATTAACATGCTGTGAATTTTAGTCCTAAGAGTTTGGTGACAGTTGGCTAAATCAAATTTAAAAAAAAAAAAAAAAAAAAAAGTTTGATGACATCATCTTGACTCAGCCAAAAATGCATTGGGTCGCTGCCTCACTAAAATTTGGGAGGTTTTTTTTGGCAGGGGGGGAGATCCTTTAATTTTTAGCACAATATTCTGTTCTCCAGAAAATTCAAAATAAAAGGCTAAAGGAAAATGTGAACACTAATGAAATATTAATAAGTCTATGGGCATTTCCCACAAAGCTTTTGCTATTGATATTTGTTTCCTTTTTCTATTTTTTTTTTAAATGTTTATTTTTGAGAGAGAGAGACAGAGTGCGAGCAGGGTGGGGCAGAGAGAAAGAGAGAGAGAGACACAGAATCCAGAGGAAGCTCCAGGCTCTGAGCTGTCAGCACAGAACCTGACATGGGGCTTGAACCCATGAACCGTGAGATCATGACCTAAAGCTGAAGTCGGACACTTAAACCAACTGAGCCACGCAGGCACCCCTGTTTCCTTTTTCTAAAACCCACATAGTTTGGCATAAGTAGATGGTGGCTTAAGTGGCTACCTGATGTTGAAATTTGGAAACCATTTCTAAGCTTGAATAGTTCAATACAGAGCTTAGTTAGCAATGGGACAGTTCAGCTAAGATTGTCACCACGTCCTGATTTGTTCAAGTGCCTAAATCCATGTTTTCACCAGGTGCTCTTGCTTTAGCCCTGCAGTGAACCATTAAGGTTTTAAAACAGCTGATGCCGGGGCACCTGCGTGGCTCAGTCGGTTAAACGGCCGACTTCGGCTCAGGTCATGATCTCACAGTTCGTGATTTCAAGCCCCGCACCGGGCTCTGTGCTGACAGCCTGGAGCCTGCTTCGGATTCTGTGGGTGTCTCTCTTCCCTGCCCTTCCCCCACTCGTGCTCTGTCTCTCTCTCTCTCTCAAAAATAAATAAACATTAAAAAAAATTTTTTTAAACGCTGATGCCTAGGCCACTCACCCCCTCCATTCTCAAGATTTAGATTCAGTTGTTAGACCCTCATGTCGCTTTTTTCTTTTTTAATCAAGTCCCCACAAATGATCTTGATATGCCTCCAGGGTTGGAAAACACTGCTCTTTTATGTTCTAGTGCCCTTTCCCCTGAAGCCCTTATTAATCCTGATCGTATGCAGAACAGACAGGAAGATAGAAGGTTAGGAAGTGACCTTCCATGCTTGCCTTCTAGAAGGACCAGAGGGAGCTGCTCTAGTCTTTGAGGCCAGTTCCGAGCAAAATTTCTGTGGCTTGCTTTATGCCTGGAGAATCAGAGCTTAGAGGAGAAGCTTCCTTAGAAGTAACCTGGTTGTACAAGCACAGCCAAGCCGTAGGATTTAGCCTGCAAGAATTCAGTAGACTCATGTGTATGTGAAATCTCTCGAATCTTCTCCCAGTTACTGGAAATTAACTTCTACAAATGCGGTGGGTGAAGGTATTAACACACACCTCGCCAGTCCGTCCCCTACCCCAGCTATTCAATTTGCCTGTAAAAGGGATTTATACCCTAAATAATTAAAAGTGTTAAACTTACAACAAAATAAGAAATTCTGCTCTTTTTTTTTTTTTTTAAACAGATGCTGGGATTGGCTCAAGGCTGCTTTGACCACACTATCCCATATATGAAGGAAAGGATACAATTTGGCAAAAGGATATTCGATTTTCAGGTACGTAATTCTCAGTCTCTTTCTAGCCAGCTGTACTGTCGTGGCTTCCTATTAATGAAGAGCTGTGTCATAAAGCTGTGGAGGACATCCCCTCGGGGGGATTTTAATGGGAGAGGTGGAGAGGAGGAAGGAATAGGTCTCAGGGAGCATACCTGTGAATGCCTTGACCTTCTCCAAGGGCAGAACAACCGTCCTTGAGGCCCGCCTGTGGCATGACTCCTCTCTAAAGATGATACTAGGGTGACTTCAGGGTGACTTCGCATCCTCTAGATGTGTAGAGTATTCAGCACATTGCCTGAGTCTAACGAGCGCTCAGTAAACGGTAACACTTGTTAGGAATCCCCTGCGCAGGTCAGAGCCATGCGGTAATCCTCAAAAGATGACACTTTGACCCTTCTTTCTTGTAGAAGGTACAGTGTGCTGCAGTGGGTACAAACGAGATGTTCTCAGCCAAGCGTATTGGGAAATAGGGGCCTGGTCTAATGATGTAGCTTCTCGGAGCTCCCCAGATAAGGGGACCGTTGGTGACGGTGGCATCTTCCGGTCCATGTTGAGGCCTTGCCGGGTTCGGGAAAGCCTGGAGTGACAGCTTACCAAGCTCGCTTAAGCACTTGACCTAAAAATCCCGAAAAATTGCTTTACATGTTCACAAAACCTTCTTGTAAGCAGGCCCCAAGGACAATTTCTTATTCCATTACCAGTTCTGTTGTGATGTGTTGTCTTCAGGTGCTGTAGTAATTATTTGTCGTTACGTGGGCACACACAGATTGCACGTGCATGGAAATACGAGGCACAGTCAGTTCTGGCCTGGAAAGTCTGAGTGAGCATGTCAGTCCTGGCCAGGGCCCCCCACAGCCTGTGCTGTCGTGACGTCTTATACGTGGGAAGCTGAAGCATCTGGAGGTTGAGTTCCCAAGGACATACAGCTAGTAATGTGTCAGATGATCAGATTATGTCCCAAGGACATATCCGCTAGTAATGTGTCAGATTCTGTCTTGGCTTCTGGTCTGACTTTCATGTTATTGTACTAGCGAACTCTCTCAGACCAGCTACCACACAGATTGCAAGGAAAGGGACAGAATACGAGACAATTTGAGGGAGATCTCAGTACGCCAGAAACTATTTTTGTGTCTGTGGAGTTGGTAAGGGAGGGATACGGGGTCAGGTGTACTAATTGGCATAATCGTGGCACTTCCAGAGATGCCTCTTGTGGCATTAGAAAACACTTAGAAACACTTTTGGAAAACACTTTTGGAAATTTGATCTTGAAAACAACATTATTTATTATATATATTTATTTTATAATATATTTTTATACATACAGCCACATATATCTGATGCTTTGGTTAAAGGTAGAGTTTTCTCTAACTGCTTTAATCTCATTAGAATGGTTTGTGTCTTGCTTTGCATGTGATCATTCACATCTTTGTCTTGTCCAGACTACAAGCTCCTTGGGTAAAGATGAGGCCTCTTCATCCTCACTTCTCTCAGTTGTGTGTTCAGGATAGATTCATTGAATATGTTCTCCATGTCAGGCCCTGTGTTCACAGTGTAGTCAGGGAACCGGTATTCAGCAATCGTTAGTTCTTGTAGGGCAAGAGACATTGCCAGCATCAGCTTTGTGCCTCTCCTGGCACCTGATGTGGTCATTGGAGTGGATAACCTAGATGGCAACTGTTGGTTTAATTGAACCGAATGTGCTTTTCAAAAATAATTAGAATCTGCATTCCACATAACAAGCCATAAACTATTTCTAGAATAGTGATATTGGCATAGAAATAGACAAATTGACTGATGGAACAAAAAAGAAAGGCCAGAAATAGACTTAGGCACGTATGGAAACCTGATGTAGGATGGTAGTGGTATTGCAGATCACTGGGTGGGGCTATTCTTTCCTTGTGGAAAAAAAATGAGACTGGATCCCTACCTCACACCATACATAGAAAATAGATTTCTGATATACTAAAGATGTAACATAAAAAATAAAATTTTAGGGGCGCCTGGGTGGCTCAGTCAGTTAAGTTTCTGACTTTGGCTCAGGTCGTGATCTCACAGTTCGTGGGTTCAAGCCCCATGTCATGCTCTGTGCTGACAGCTCAGAGCTTGGAGCCTGCTTCAGAATCTGTATCTCCCTCTCTCTCTGTTCCTCCCCTGCTTGCACTCTCTCTTAAAAATAAATAAACGTTAAAAAAATTTTTTTTTAAGTTTTAGGAGAAAATAGAGAATATCTTTATGATCTCATGGTAGGGAAATTATTTTGTAAACAAGGCCCCAAAAGACTAATTGTAAAAGATAATAATAATGGTGAATTTGGCTACCAAATTTCTTTTCCTCAAAAGACACCATAAAGTAAAAAGATAAATTAGAAGGAGGATGATATTTGCTGTACACATAGGTTAGTGAGTGTTCAATTTATTATGATGCTTTATAAGCTACACACATGTAATGGATTTTTTTTGTGCATACCAAATATTACAGAAAGAGAAGGAGAATCTATCGGGTATTTTCGAACTGTTTTTAACTGTTCTGCTTGCTGGGCTATATAAGTCATAAGCACAAGGAACTCTGACTGTCATGTTCAGTGCAACATCTTTAGTGCTCAGCACAGTGCCTGGCATATAGTAGGTGCTTAGTACATATCTGGGCGGACAGAGATACTGGGCATGAGAAATTTCTGTTCGTAATAGACATACCCATGTCCATATTTCCAGGATATAGTTTACAACTATAAACTGCTAATACTCATATTCTCACTCACTGACTCACTCCTTTTCTTGATTAACATTGAGTGTGTGCCCCTCCATCCTCTAAAATTTGAAGTGGTAGTGATTTCTTCAGGGTGTTTTATTTTGTTTTGTTTTTTTAATTAGTCTTCTGTTGTCTATAACCCTAAAGAAACTGGTACCTGCTCATGAATATTGCCGTAGAGGTACTTTAATAAAGATACTTAGAGGGGCGCCTGGGTGGCGCAGTCGGTTAAGCGTCTGACTTCAGCCAGGTCACGGTCTCGCGGTCCGTGAGTTCGAGCCCCGCGTCAGGCTCTGGGCTGATGGCTCGGAGCCTGGAGCCTGTTTCCGATTCTCTGTCTCCCTCTCTCTCTGACCCTCCCCCGTTCATGCTCTGTCTCTCCCTGTCCCAAAAAATAAATAAAAAACGTTGAAAAAAAATAAATAAATAAAATAAATAAATAAATAAAAATAAATAAATAAAGATACTTAGAGAAAATGGGAGCTTCAACTGTTCTTTCACTGCTTTGCAACTAACAGCATCTATTTATTTATGTATTTATTTACTGATTTACTGATTTATTAAAAAAAATTTAAGTATTTATTTATTGTTGGAAGAGCGCAAGCAGGAGAGGGCAGAGAGAGGGCGACAGAGGATCTGAAGCGGGCTCTGCACTGACAGGCTAACAGCAGCAAGCCCCACTCAGGCTCAAACTCACAAACCATGACCTGAGCCGAAGTAGGATGCTCAAGCCACTGAGCCACCCAGGTCCCCTCTAACAGCATCTTTTTAATGCACCGAGGCTATATGCAGAATCAAAATTTTATGAATTCAAGCAGATGAAAAATATGTTCACACTTTTGCTTTGCTGGGATTTAGTTTAAGCTTAATTTTGATCATGCAGTGGGCTTAAATTATTAAATGTGACAGTCAAATTTTGTTTTGTTTTTAATTTTTTTTAACATTGATTTATTTTTGAGAGAACAAAGACAGAGCATGAGTGGGGGAGAGGCAGAGAGAGAGGGAGACACAGAATCTGGAGCAGGCTCCAGGCTGTGAGCTGTCAGCACAGAACCTGATGCGGGGCTCGAACCCACGAACTGCGAGATCATGACCTGAGCCGACGTCAGACGCTCAACCGACTGAGCCACCCAGGCGCCCTAACAGTCAAATTTTTAAGCCTCATTTTGTGATGATTTCTTAAGTCTTGACATTTATAATTACATGAATTTTGAAAGTTGTCTGAGAAATAATGTATTTCATTTTAGATTGCATATTTTAATTATTATTTTTTAGATTGGAGATTTTAAAGTATTTCTACAAAATGAATGTAAATTCCTTTGCGGGGGGGTGCATATTTTCAGTGTGTCAGCATTCCATGTCCAGGCAAGACTTTGAGGATAAGCGGTGTTTTCGGGAGTCCTAATTCTCTAACTTGGGCCTAAATATTACAGGGGCTCCAACACCAAGTGGCTCAGGTGGCCACCCAGCTGGAGGCTGCAAGATTGCTAATATACAACACTGCTAGGCTTTTAGAAGGTGGAAAGTCATTCATAAAAGAAGCATCCATGGCCAAATACTATGCATCAGAGGTAAGACAAACAAAACGTAATTCACCTTCCCCTCCCCGTCACTTAAAAGTATTAACCTTTCCACTTAGGAGTGTTGATAATTGGTTTGTTTTTCAAGTAAAATAACATAGACTTTCCGGTTCCTGCAACAGAAAAGCACACTTGCAAACCTTGCATAGGAAAGTGCTCAATTCTACGAGGTCTTGATGTCTTTACAGGCTCTTCTGTGGAAACCGAGTGGCCCAGTTCAGGTAGAACACCCACCATAAATCCCTGGGTGAGCCTCAGTCTGAACGATGGCATCACACCCGTGGCTTCCAGTTGGGGCCAGGTGAATGCCATGGGAGCTCATGTGAAATAAAAACACAAGAAGAGATTGTTTCTGCTTTAATTTAATGCTTTCTGTTGATACTTCTGCCTTCTCTGTTTAACCCATTGGACACTGGCTGGAGAACTTTGCCCGGTCACTGGCTGCTACGGCCCATCCTCAGCAGTATGCCTTATTCATTCCATAGCTTCCGGTAGCCATTTAACATCTCAGCCCCCAAATTTAATCTCCTGCCTCAGCCTCCCTTCTGGGTTCCAGACTAATAGATCCAATTTCCACTTCACCTGCCCAACCCATCGCACCAGTCAGATGCCTGAGCGTCATCTCACCACCCCCTTCCCCGTCGTCTCCACCTTGAGCCCATCATCCAGGTGCTGAGGATTCTGCCCCGAGTATTTCTTGCATTTGTATATTTCCCTCCCTTTCTGCTGCCCCCTATTGAACAAGCCGGGTGATTTCTTCACCAGACGCCTCCACTCATCTTCCGACTGCTCCATTGGTCCTTGTTGCTTCCTCCAGTCCCCTCTTCCCTTTTCTTAGTGTTCACGAGGCCATGCCATTCCAGCTTAACCTTCGTGGCTTCTCACGGCAAATGGAACAGTGCTTGTATTCATTTCCTATTGCCGCTTTTAACAAATGACCAAAAATGTAGTGGCCTAAAACACTGCAGTTTTATTATGTCATGGCTTTGGAGGTCACAAGTCTAAAGTGAGTATCACTGGGATAAAATCAAAGTGTCAGCAAAACTGCCTTTCGGAAGCTCTGGGAGAATCCATTTCCTCACTCTTCCCGCTTCTAGAGGCTGCTCACATTCCGTGACCTGTGGCCCCGTCCTCCGTCTTCAAAGCCAGCGGTAGCGTGTTCAAATCTGGCTTGAGCCGTCCAGCCTCTGTCTTTCCCTTATGAGGACCCTTGTGATGCCATTGGGCCCACCCAGGCAGTCCGGAACCATCTCCCTCTCAAAGCCCTTAACTTAACCACATCTGTGGGTCCCAGTGGTCATGTAAGGTAACAAACAAATTAGTTTGTGGGGATTAGCATGCAGACAGATTGGGGGGCCATTACAGTATTAAACATGCTTGCCCTCAGGAGGCCCGCCTGCCTCTCCATTCTCTTCGCAGCTTGCCCTGACCCCAGCCCACTTCCCCTCAGGTCCTTGAGGTCGATAAACCCGTTCGCCCCTTGAAACCCTCCCACACGTTCCTCAACTTGACATGTCCCCTCACTCGTCCTTTGGGCCTCAGCGAAGCTGTAATTTCTTCACACTGTTCTCCTTCTACATCACATCAGCTTCCCTAGCCAGTTCTCCTTGCCTCGTAGAGTTGATCACTTTCTGTAATTGTTGGTTTGATGTGGGAACCAAAAGAGCCCCCAACCATCGTTTTACCCAGTGGCTGGCAGAGTGCGTGATGCAAAGAAGACCCTTTGTGTATATATTTGCTGAGTAACGATACCTGTCGGTGTGCATAGGTGTCTGAACAATACCCTAATGTTCTTAAGAAAATAGGAATTTTGTGAATAAATACGAGTTGCCAAAAATGGCGTAGAGAATGGGGCTGAAGAGACAATGCGATCCTACAAAGTAACTCCGATCGGCGGACAGCAGTGGCTCCACGTTACTAAAATATTCCGCAGGAGTGTTTATGGTGCATGAGTTATGCGGTTTCAGCATATTATTTGCTGCTTGGTTTTGGCAGATTGCAGGCCTCACAACCAGTAAGTGTATCGAGTGGATGGGAGGAGTCGGCTACACCAAAGATTTCCCTGTGGAAAAATACTTCCGAGATGCAAAAGTTGGTAGGCAGATTTTTTTACGTTTTATTTTGTTTTCTTTTATTTGCCTCTGTAGCTGTGTGGCCTGCTGTCTATGTTTGGTTTTATATTACCGTACTTAGGCAAAGGCAATTGTAATCTCTTCACTATTGTGTTTATTGGCTCTCTTCTTTTCTGGGGCTGGGCTTTTCTCCCCCACCTCTTCCTTCAAGAAGAAGGATGGATTTATATTTTTTAAGACATCAAGTTGCCTTTATAAACGCCTCAACAGAGCCTTTTCGCAAAACTGCAACCAAACTGACTTGTCATTTTTCTCTTACCAAAAATGTTACTACGTTTGATTCGTTCAATGCCGTTCTTTGAAGCTAAGTTCTGATTTCAGAAGCCTAGCGCCCCATCAAGCCTGAGCCGTCTGACGCTCCACTACCAGGCGGGAAGACCAAAACAAGGAGCTTTGAAAGCTGCCTGTTTCAGAGTGACAATCCAGGCTCATGCGTTGATAGATCAGGAACAATGAACTTCAACCGTTTACTACTGATTCTGGAATCAGAATCCAATTTCCAAATGGAATATTTTCATCTCTTAGGCAAAATGACTTTGTCATATAGTACCATATTCAGGGGATATTGAATGATATCACTAGTGACAGTTTTATAGCAAATATACAGAGGTAATGTGTAGAAGCTATGTCTTAATGTAGACACGTAGTTATGGGTGCCCTCCTAATTTTTTTTTTTTTTTTTTTTTTTTTGCTCCCTTTTTATTTAAGGCACAATATACGAAGGAGCTTCAAATATCCAGCTCAACACCATCGCAAAGTGCATTGACACAGAATACTGACGTCCACAGGGACGGGCCTCTCCCCCTTGTCTTGTCGCTGGCATAAAAGTCTAAACTATCGTGCCTTTTTGTGGAAGTAAACCTCCATGGCATTGAAGTATTCTGTTCAAGGCCTTAGTCATGATTCTTGGGATTGATCTTTTGTGTTTTATCTTTCCAGTCTGCATAAATTAGGCACCGGGAAATCATTTTTCAAATTTGGGAAGAAGGGCATCTGTGTTTTCTCCAAAACTGTTGTTAAAGTTGTACACGTGTAAATCACTTCAGCTTCAGGACAGACAGACGTTTCACTCTGTCAGCATTTGGAGAAATGCATGTGAAGTATTACGTACAGACATGACTGCTTTATATTCCTGTTAAATCTTTATTTTTTGGATCAGAGAAACATTTGTTATAGTTGGCAATTCTATTGATCGATTCAATTCTAAGTTACTAGCCTAGGTAGGAACTGAAAATGTATTTAGAAAAATCTAAAAAAAAAGTTTTAAAAAAATGTTTATTTTGAAGGAAAAAGAGAGAGAGAGAGAGGGCAGGGGAGGGGCAGAGAGAGGGAGAGAGAGAATCCCAAGCTGGCTTCTCACTGTCAGCACAGAGCCCAATGCAGGACTCTTATCTCAAGAACCGTGAGACTATGACTGACCAGGAGTTGGAAGCTTAACTGAACGAGCCACCCAGGTGCCCCTAAAAAAGAAAGTTACTTTTAAAAAAGAAAAATCTGGGGCGCCTGGGTGGCTTAGTTAAGCGTCCAACTTCAGCTCAGGTCATGAGTTCGAACCCCGTATCGGGCTCTGCATTGACAGCCCAGAGCCTGCTTCGGATCCTCTGTCTCCCTCTCTCTCTGTTCCTCCCCAGCTCGTGCTCTCTCTCTCAAAAATAAACATTAAATAAATAGATAGAAAAATCTGAAAGTTCTAGTTCTAAATGGAAGTGGGTGGAAAATAAGGGTATAATTCTGTAGGTCATATGATTGAAGGCATTATTTTAACAAAAGAAAGCAATACGATTTGTTCCTATAATTGAGCTGCGTAAAAGATGCATTTCATGATGTTTTCAGCAGATCATTTTAAAAACAAGTTCTTCTCGGGGCTCCTGGGTGGCTCAGCCGATTGGCCGTCCGACTTTGGCTCAGGTCATGATCTCGCGGTTCGTGAGTTCAAGCCTCGCGTCGGTCGGGCGTGTGCTGACAGCTCGGAGCCTGGAGCCTGCTTCAGATTCTGTGTCTCCCTCTCTCTTTATCCCTCCCCTGCTCACACTCTGTCTCTCTCAAAAATAAATAAACGTTAAAAAAAAAAAAAAAGAACAAGTCCTTCTATTAGTTTTCAAGCATAAAGTTTAAATAGTTTGATTTAATAATCAGAATATATTCAGTATTATAATATTCATTTATCACACACTGTTTTTCAGCAACATCATTTCTTTCTGTATTTGAACTGAATAGTATTTCCTCAAACTTAAAGTTACTGGGCTTGACCATGAATAGTAATGCAGATGCTGTGTTTTGGTTCAGTGGTTCTCAAGAGGGAGAAGTCTTGTCCCTGTAAAGAAGTATATCAAAATCTTATAAGGAATGAGTTAGAAGGGGCCTGTAGAGTTTGAAAAAGCATATTCAGTGATATGGAAAATAATATAAAAATAATTTTATATCTTAGAAGGCAAAAATCTATTTGTTTCACAATACAAATTACAGAAAAGCAAAGCTCTACAAAATATAGAGCTGGTGATGCCATCTCTTCAGTATTGGGATTCTCAATCAGGAGAAAAGGACTCTCCTCCCCCTCCCCCAGGCCAGAATACATATCCTGAGTCCCCTCAGGGAAGTAGACGACAGACTGATTAGAGTTTTGTCTCTTCTGAAAAGGTGGGATGGGTCAGAGATGTTGAAAAATGCTTCCAGGTTCATACTGCTGCTGCATGGGAAGCATTTTAGTCCATAAATGAGAGGATCATGCTTATTAAGAAAACCTGACATTTTTAAAGTAATTTTGCTTTTGCACCTTCATGTTTCTTGAATTGGATTAATTTCTGTGATGCAAATCATAGTTAAATACTCAGAATTGGTAAATACAATTGAGATAGGAATTACTTTAAAATATCAGAAAGAAATAAAGACAAATACAGATCTTGGATCAAAAGAGATTACGTCTACGTGACTTTCAAATAGGAAGATGATAGAAATTCATTCAGTCTTTTGGAACAAAAAGGCAGTGTAATCTGATAAAAAAAAAAAAAAAATAGGGGAATGGATGAAATGCCCTAAAACAAGGCTAGACGTCTAGTCTTTAATTTCTGTGATTATGTAAAAGGTGGACTTCACAAATAATGCAGAAGCCAACATTAGTACAAAAAAAAAAAAATCCCACTGGTTCCTGTGGAATTGTAAAGACGTGAAACTTCAAGAAACCTCATGTTGGAATTAGCAGCATTGGAGAAACTCCTGTGTACGTCCAGACCTTGAATGTATATTGAGTGTTGACAAAGTTCTAATGATGTGTACCTTTGTCCATGTTCACAAAAATCAGTTGCAAGTTAGTTCTGTAATCTAGTTAATGTATCTACCTTCTTGTATTAGGGAATTATTGTGTTATTTTGCTTTTTACCAAAAAGGATGTCGTGGGTTTTCCCTGTAGTTCTTCCCTTACACCTTTTCTTAATAACCGTGACTTTAGGGGCTTTAAAACGGTCTATCCCGAGTTTGTGTCTAATGGAGAATGAGCTTGTTCACCTCCTGAAGGCTGTCATTATTCTTCGTGAGTTTGAGGATTGGGCCTCCGTGGCTCTCAGGAGTTTCAGACTTGAACCCAAACACCAAATACGTCTTGGCTGTATTTGTGTGGAAGGAGCTGGGCTCAACCCAACTGCCAAGTCAGTATTGTTAGAGATTTCATTTTACAACACGAAAATGAATCAGCGTCAAAAGATTTTAGAACCACAGAAAGATAAACCTGGAAAGACCTTAGAGAACTATCCGGCCAACTCTTCATTTTAAACGCAAAAGATTCATGACCCAGAATGTTTGCCCAAGGTCATCCGCCAAGGACAAAACAAGACAAGAATCCAAGTGTACGGCTCCCGATACAGTGTTCTTCCTCCTACCTGACATCATCTCTGTTCAGCAGATTTTGGATTTCATTCTTATTATATTTCAGTATGATTGTTGATTTATTTCTTTTAACTGACCAAGAGCGTTTCAGAAGTGGTGTGATTGATCCGTGTCATGACTTACATACATTAATCTCCTGCCAAAGACACCAGCTGCCATCAGTTGAAGCTGGCATGTCACATGTGAAGATCATTGTGTATGATTTGGTTTAATGTTTGTGACATATGTTAGCAAATGTGCTAGTTCTATCCTCACTGTTGTATTTTGCTGATCCTTCATGAAGGGAACGGTGTATGTCAATCAGACTACTCAGTGTCACAAAGTCCGTATTCTATGGAGAATGAAAAACTGCAGCACTAAGTTAACTGGAGATTTTTGCCGCTCTGACAAAGCAAAATCGTTCATTCCACATACAGATGAAGTAACAAAATGGTGTAATCTTCCTGCAAAATACATAACACTTTTGTTTGCCAGCCTGATAGCTTGCCTTTCCTGTAAGCCAATTTCGTTTTCAGAGAAGAGGTCCTACGATGTAGACCAAGTTTAAATTCTGATGCTAAAGAAAATTTTACTGGAGGACCCTTTTTTCTTTTTTTTTTTCTTTTTGCCTTTTTTTTCAGCAAAATAAGGAACTCTTCAGTTTGAGAGGTCACCTGTTTTGAGCACACCTTCACAGGATAGATCGCGTCTACTGATATTTATACCTGTGCTTTCTAGTACTACTTCTGGAAATTTTATATCGTTGTGCCTTTTACTCAGTGATCTTCTATAGCCCGACACCGCAGGTTTCAGCCTATCTGTTCCCCGTTCCCTCCTATGCTACTTTAGAAATCCAGGTATCGGTCGTTCAGCGACCTGTGCCGAGCATTCACTGTGTCCAAGGGTCGAAAGTGCCCCACGGGGATGAGAAAGTAGATACTTAGTGAAACGTGTGCTGATCTCAGGGGTCATTTTTCTGTCCTCGTTGGTGCCTCCTCATACAGAGATTGGGTGGGAAACTACCAAGCCCAACCCTATGCAAAAGTGTTAACTAAGCGCTAACGTCTCTTGAGCTCTTCCCATGTGCCACCTGCTATTCTGTGCTCTTGATACATATTAACTCATAACAACCCTTTACAGTAGGTGCTCCTGTTAGCCCATTTTACGAGCAAGGAGACTGAGGCATGGAGAGGTTCAATAAGATGCTTATTGATACATGACAGAAATGATTCAAACTCAGGCAGTCTGGCTGATGAAGGCCACCCCAGATGCGTTCCTCCGGTCTTACGGGTTTGCTCATCTTCAGGAGGCTTCCAGTAAAATGCCAGGATGATCTTTTCAAACAGGGAAGGGTAGCTAGCAGGCCTGCAAAAGAAATCATTAGGGGTGGTGGGAGCCTGTGTGTTTTGGGAGAAAGACTGGGGAGTGGGGTGGATAGGGTGATGGAGAGATGTGGCTGGAAGGAGAGCAAAGTACTAAAAAGGGCACTAAGGCAATACCAGAAAATGTCCTGCCCTCCAGAGTGATCTGGAAGTTTCCCTGAGACAGGAAGAATGAGAGAGCAGGATAAAAAGCTGAGTGGTGGTATAGGATGTTTGATGTGCAGTTATCTGTATGGATAGCTACAATATAAAGGGGAAAAGCTAACTTTGCAAGTTACTTGTTTTTTTGTTTGTTTGTTTGTTTTATTTATATATGAAATTTATTGTCAAATTGGTTTCCATACAACACCCAGTGCTCATCCCAAAAGGCGCCCTCCTCAACACCCATCACTCACCCTCTCCTCCCTCCCACCCCCCATCAACCCCCAGTTTGCTCTCAGTTCTCAACAGTCCCTTATGCTTTGGCTCTCTCCCACTCTAACCTCTTTTTTTTTTTTTTTTCCTTCCCCTCCCCCATGGGTTCCTGCTAAGTTTCTCCAGATCCACATAAGAGTGAAACCATATGGTATCTTTCTCTGTATGGCTTATTTCACTTAGCATCACACTCTCCAGTTCCATCCACGTTGCTACAGCAAGTTACTTGTTTTTAAAGAAAGCGTGGTAAGTAGGAAAGAAAATAAGGTAGGGGTACAGCCAAACATAATAGGTATACGTGGGTTAAACTCACCCATGAAAAAGAAAGGATGTTAAGATGGGACAAAAGGAAAATACAACTCCCAGCTACCTACAGTTAGAAACGCCAAAAAACAGGAAAGTTGAAGGGAAAAGACCGCACAACTGCTTCAAGAAGTACCAGCACCGAATTAAAGGCACAAATAGTCGTAAAGAATATCCATGAGAAAATAGGAAGATTTCACCAAGAAGGCCCAATAGTCGTGAACTTTATGTCTCTAACAACATAACTGGGAACTATATAGAGCAAAACAAATGGAAATACAATGAAAACCATCGACAAAACCATCATCCTGGGCGCTGACTCAGAAATCAACCAGCCTAGTAGAAAAAGGTAAGAACAGATAACAGAGGATTGGGGTAGCAGAAGTTACAATTGGTGTCAACGGGGGCAGGACTGTCCTTTTGAAATGCAAAAGAACAGCCCTTCTCCAGGAAATTGCTACAAATTCTGGGGAAAAAAAAAAAAACCCAAATTTTACAGGCAACCTTCACCATACACGATGGTAAGTAAATAAATAACAAAAAGAATACAAAAAAGGGAACCATAGCTTTAAATAACTTTGGTTAATTACAACATAAAAATACAGGTTACGATTGTGGACAGAGGCGTGGGAAGCCCAGCTGTCTTGGTCAGGTGCCTAAGGGAGGACGGCCAAGAAGGCGGGTCCCAGACTATTAGGACAGCAGAGTTTGTAGTAGTGAGAAAGTAGAAACGTAGCGAGAGAATAAATAAACGATGGAATTACACATTGTACATCCCATGTGGCAGTTTAAGAGCCACATAACCTCGAATATTTGCCCAGAATGGTACAGATCTATTTCGGTAAGTCCAAGCAGGCATAGAAGTTTTTAGAATGAGCTCGGGAAGTGTGGTGGCCACGCTGATAACTGCACCGAGGGCCTGTGCTGGCACGTGAGAAGGTAGCCCTGGGGGTCATTGGCATCGTCTATACTGTTGGAAGTTTTATAACGGGGTGTAATGGTACTTGTAATTAAATAAATGTAAGAGTAATTGTGATTCGGAAATAAAGCTACCTGTAGGGTTGCTGAGAATTTTCACTTTGGTGCATCATTTTACCTTTCACGGACTTTTCTGCTTTTCTCAACGAGCCACAGCCAAGTAGGCAGCTCCGTCCAGCCACACAGGACACTAGGCTGACAGGACCGAAAGGGATCTGAAACCTAGTCCCTTGAAGGGTTGGCCTCTGTGGGTAAGTCGCACTGGCCCAGTGTAAACAGCTGTCCCGCACAAAGCCTTGTACGTCTTGCTTTGCTGAGCAGGACTTTCCCAGGGAGGTTTCTCGCACTCAGCTGCATACTGGGCCACCTGCACTGGCCTTGATGTTAGCATCTTGCCTCTTGTAGTTTGATTTTATGTGATCAGACCTGAGATCTCCAAACCTAGTATTTATGACCTGCGAAGGAAAACTTTTTTTTACATTTTAGATGGCATATAAATATGTTCATAATATCCTCAGTTTTGCCTCTTGCCCACAAAATATTTACCGTCTGGCCCTTAGGGAAAAGTTTGCCAACCCCTGATTAAATTATTGCCTCTTAAATCAGATTCTACGGAAAAGGTCAAAGCTAGTCTGTTTGGAAAACACCAAAAAATAATAATAATAAAGGAAGACACGATGTTCCCTGAGACCTTGGGTCATTATTCCCTTAATTTTATTTGTAGCCTATCTGGCCCCATTGGCTCCCTCCTTCAATCTCTAACAACGTCCAAGTCTCCCATCTTTAAAAAAATAAAACTTCCCTGTGGGGCACTGCCCCATAGCACTGACAGGTGGTCACATGGCCACAGGCCTCGGCTCAGGGCCTGCTCCTTTAATCTCAGCTGACATTCACTTTTGTCAGTGGGCTTAAACAATACTCTCAAAAATTATCTTTTTACCGTTAATTGGTGACCTATTATATCCATTGCAAACTATACTTTTGGCCACCCTCTTCTTCCTAAGGCTCTCTGCTTCCTTCGTTTTTTGTTTTGTTTTTGACAAAACACCCAACTGTTGGCTGACGCTACTGGTTTCTTTTCTTTTAAATGGAAATTCTACCATTTATCAAGATTCTACCATTGTACCTCTTACCGTCCTCTGTTCAAAGCCTTCACTGAGCTCTAGAATAACTGAGTCTAAAAAAGGCAGACTGTGGAATGCCATCCCCAGAATTTGCTGGTCATTAGGTCCGATGCTTATTTTCAGATCTGCCCTGGCAGGATGTCCAGCAGGGTCTTGGAAATTTATGTCTAAAATGCCTGGAAGGATTAGGGTGGGAGGGAGAGACTTGGCAGTCTTACGTAATTACTGATGGTGTAAAGACTGACGAAGTCCTCAGGAGAGTGGAACAGCCCTGTCACAGACCTTCTGCCCCTAACTTACCTGAGATCCTGCTCTACCGGTCAAATCACTGGGCCTGGAATCCGTTTCAGAATCCCTCGGGGGATTTTTCATTGCACACTAAGAATTGAGTGTTCCAGGGATTCCAGCCCCAGAGTCCACGTTCCTTTTCAACTTTCCAGCACCCCAATATAGCAGGGCCAGCTAACAAAACCCCAGACCTTCCTTAAATACCCACCTGTTTAGAGGGCCAGAGAGGCAGCAGGTGGAAGGGGCAGGACACCTTCCCCTTCATCCTACTGAGTTCAGAGGTGACTAGCTCATTACAGATTACCCTGCTTCTCTCCTCATGTGGTATTGAGAAGCTATGCACCAGCTGTTTTCCTAGTTCTGTGGAACCAAAAGCAATTTAGGGCAATGAATGTGTTCATTGCATTTCTCCCACACCAAAATAGGAGGCTCGGTGGGGCTTGTTTAATGAAAACTTACCTTTATTAGCAAGAGAGTTAATGAAGAAACTACGGATAAATTACCTTAGATGCAGTGTTTTAAACCTAATAATTTTTCTTAGAGAGAAATGGATTTTTTTTTTTTCTCTCTGTCTCTCTTGGCGATGTAAGCTAACAAGTAATTCCAGAGTCTTAAGGTTTTGTACCTTTGGAGGGTCAGGGAGGCTGGAGGGAATACATCTGGTTGAGTGGCTTTATTTTGCACGTGGTCATATGACAGAAACCTATCACTGTGTAACGTATGCGCAGTTCCTTTGCACATTAATACTCCGTCTTATCAACCCAATTGATTTTTCCAAGTAGACAAAGGCTAAGGATATGCTTATTGATTGCTGCTAAGCTCATTTTAAGCGTATTTTAATAAAGAGCATTTTGCAACTAAGACAGCCCTGTACTTATCCAGTGGGCAAGTCTTGGGAATTACTCAGATTGAAATGTACTAACGTGAAAACAGTTGCCAGATACAGAAAGGTGTGTTTTGTTTTGGTTTTGGTTTAAGATTCAAAAAAAAAAAAAAAAAAAAAAAAAGCAATTAGGCTCTGTCAACCGGTCATGTTCTCACAAACCAGGTCATCATTTGGTGCTGGCATTTGCGCGGTCTTTGAGTTAACGCACTTCTCGACCTCAGGGGACCCCGAGTTTGTATAGATGTTCGACACAGGCCAGCTGATGTTTTTGGCCTGGAATTCGTTCTGGGCCTCAGCACGTAAGGGCAGTTTTCCAGAAGAATCAAAATTTCAAAAAAAAAAGTTGCTTCATCACCTCTGACTAATAGATGGTGAAGAACCTGAATCCGACTCAAAGACTGCAACATTCACCACTGGCCCCTTGGGGGAAAGGGTTGCACATGATGATGCAAAAGCCAGCATGTTCCACAGGCATCTGAAGGAGTATCTCTTGAGAGAAAACCCTCATAGTTGTTAACAACCAGCAGAAGAGCGTGCTCTCAGGGTGGGTTCTTTGGTTGGTTGGTTAGTTTTGAGTCTCTTGTGGGACTTCTCTCAAGACTCATTTCTCTTGTAGTCCTGTTATTGTCCTAGGGCCTTAACTCCTAACGGTTTTTCGGCCCCTAATTCCTCTATCATTTTTGCTACTATTTCAGTCAGTGGGTTTCCTCTGAGACCTGTGGCAATGTCCGCACGTCCTGTGGAAAGAACACAGGATCCCCCAGCATCTCTGCAAATGCCCTCTGAGGGTTGAACAGGCTGGTCCTGCGTGTTCGTGAGCCTGGAGCTAGCCTTCAACTGGGGGCCGACCCGAGTCTTATTGTTTTGTCAGTGATAACATCTTTAATGAAAAGGGGTACAATTGCAGGGATGTTAATTTGATGTGGATCCACTGAAAACGTTTTCACATACATTTTCATTGTTCTGATTGGTAAGGAAATCTTCATTCAGTAAAGAATGCATAGGGGCACTTACTTGACTGGCTCAGTCCATAGAGTGTGCAACTCTTGATTTCAGAGTTGTGAGTTGGAGCCCCACGTTGGGTGGAAACGTTACTTAAAGTTAGATCTGAAAACAACAAAAAAGAATGTGTAATGTCCTGTTTGTGATCACTTGATTATTATGAGTTTTAAAAATGTGAGTGGATCACCTCTATGAGGATTTTTTTTTTTTTTTTTTTTTTTTTTTTTGAGGGAGAGAGTGCAAGCAGGGGAGGGGCTGAGAGAGAGAGGGAGAGAATATCCTAAGCAGGCTCTGAGGCAACAGTGCAGAGCCTGACTTGGGACTTGATCCCATGAACCGTGAGATCATGATCTGAGCCAAAGTCAAGACTCAAACACTAAACTGACTGAGCCACCCAGGCGCCCCTCTATGAAGCTTTTCTATTTCTTATTTAGTTCGAGTTTTTGTGTTTTCTAACTTTTATATTTGTGTGTTCTATTTCTGTTAAGATCATATACATGCTCCTGAGCCACGGGAGTTTTAAAAATAATTTTATTCATAATGTACAAAACTGGAATGTATTTTCATTAAAAATGCAAATTAAAGTTAATGAAAAATTTGAAAATTATTTTTACCCATTTTCCAAAGTTATTTTTAAAGTACTTAAAATCATTGATGTAAAAAAGCAAAATAACACTCTAGCTATAAGACATTTTCATTTTGGAAATTTGAACTATTTATTAAATACTTTTTATAAAAAAGACCATTCACAAATCTAGCATCCAGTTACCATCGAGTGGGTATCATGTGACGTGCACGTTACATGTAGGTCACATAAATAATCCAAGTTCAAAGTCATGTGAATTATGAATATTGCATCATGTCAGCCACCACATAAAACTGTTGGGAAACCATACCAATTCATGGAAAGTTCTGGTAGTGCCCACTGGAACACAGAGGAGCCAGAAAGAGGAAGCTCATCGCTTTGGGAAATGACCATCGACTCTGCAAGAATGTACTGCATTCTTGTTCTCTGAGAGGAAGGATTTAACAAGTCAGTGAATTTGTCTGTTTCCTGAGCAAATCCTCCTTCCCCCCAGAGCAGTATCTGAGAAGAGGCTGGGAGCCAGGGGTCATCAGGTCCTGGCTTTCAGGGTCAGGGTGAAAGGGTGCCTGTATCTTAAGAACAGCAAGGAGGCAGCCTGGGGAACCCCCCGGGGGTGCTGATGGGGGTGGCAGGGAGAAGCCCATGCAGAGGGAAGGCCTCCAGCAATCCTGACTCTGGGGAGGTACCATGGCCCCAGGGGTGGGGGTGGGGGGTGGGGGGTTCTGAGGGAGAGTCCAGGCAAGGATCTGAAGGTTTGCAGCTGAGCCCGAGTTCATGAGGATGCTGAGCACAGGTAGACCCAAGGATGACCGAGGGCCTTTTTTTTTTTTTTTTTAACGTTTATTTATTTTTGAGAGAGTACTAGCTGGGGAGAGGCAGTGAGAGAGGGAGACAGAGGATCCAACGTGGGCTCTGTGCTGACAGCAGAGAGCCTGAGGCGGGGCTCGAACCCACGAACTGAGAGATCATGACCTGAGCCCAAGTGGGGCGCTTAGCCAACTGAGCCCCCCTGGCGCTCTGGGTGCCTCTTATTAGTAAGGAAAGAAAGATGGAGAAATACATCAAACTAAGTTGGAGGGATTAAAAGGTGGTTTGTGAGGTCTTCTGAAATTAGGGGATGCATTTTCTTTTCTGGATGAGGGAAACTTTTGGGATAGCCAGGGACAGAAGGGAGACGCCGGCCAGAACCATGAAAAGCTTTGGTGGAATCGCCCAATTTGGGGGACGAGTGAAAGAATCTTGCCCGTCTGATATTGGTCCTCTAAATTCGCACGTTGAAATCCTACCCCACAAGGTGACAGCGTCGGAGGTGTGGCCTTTGGGTGGGGTGGGGAAGAATGAGATCAGTGCCCTTATAAGCGGGACCCCAGAGGGAGCCCTGACCCCAGAGGGAGCCCATGTGAGGACACACCAATAAGACGAACCTCATCTGACACCGAATCTGTGCCATGATCTGGGGCTTCCCAGCCTCTATGAGAAATAAATTTGCTTATAAGACACTGCTCCCTGGGGCACCTGGGTGGCTCAGTCGGTGAAGCGTCTGACTTTGGCTCAGGTCATGATCTCACAGTTCGTGGGTTCGAGCCCCGCGTCGGGCTCTGTGCTGACAGCTCAGAACCTGGAGCCTGATTTGGATTCTGTGTCTCCTGCTCTCTGCCCCTCCCCTGCTGCACCCTGTCTCTCTCTCTCTCTCTCTCTCAAATATAAATAAAAACATTTTAAAAATTAAAAAAAAAAAAAAAAAAAGATACTGCTCCTGCCCCAGCCTCCAAAAGAGCTGAGACCAGGTGTTGAGAAACCATCCATGGGATGGATGGCCAGGTAGGAAGCGCGAATTGGTCAGAGTAGCATCTTAATAAGTGTTTCCCCTTTCTTTTACTCATCATTTCTAATCAAGCAGGAGTTGCCACAGGAGCTGAAATATCATTTGGAAAAGCAGCCGGACGGGGCCAATGGTGTTTGCCAACACGGCTCTCTTTGGGTTTGTACTTCGTTAAGCCACTTGGATGGAGGAGGAATGAGCCTTGTCTCTGTTACGTCACATAGCTTGGAAAGCCCAGAGGCCCGAGGCCCCAGAGCCAGTTGAAACAGCAGCTTACCAAGGCCAACAGGCTTAGGCTCCTTCCATCTCTGTGCTCCGCCGTCCTTCCCGGACATCATCCTGAGCCCGGGGCCTAGGCGGCTGCAGCCGCTGGAGGTGTTACCCACCGACACAATCATGTCCAAGGAGAGAAGAACATTGTAGAAGCTGTGCAAACAGATGGCCTCCACAGACTACTCTTCGGACCCTCCTGGCCAATTTCGGGTCACGTACGCACTCCAAAATCCTCCCTTGGAAGGAAGGTAGGATTGTCTCCAGATCAACAGCACCCACCCAGGAAAGATTGGCTCCCTGACATCCACGGCTACCGGGGAAGGGGTAGTTACCAAAACAAAATCTAGATCTGCTAGGAAGGCAACAGGGAGTGGATGCTGGCCCCGTGCATCTATGTTCCAGAGCTGGGGGAACAAAATACCGCAAATGAGGTGGCTGAAAACGACAGAAAGGCATTGTCTCACAGTTCTGGAGGCCGGGAGTCTGAAATCAAGGTGTTGGTGGGCTCATATACCCTCTGGAGACTCTAGGAGAGGATCCTTCCTTGCCTCTTCTAGCTTCCGGGGGCTGCCAGTCACCCTTGGGGTCCTTGGCTCATGGCAGCACGGGCCCCAACTCAACCTCATCATCACATGGCCGTCTTCCTTCCGTGTGAAGTATCCATGTTTCCCGTGTCTTCTAAGGACACCAGCCCTATTGGATTTGGGGCCCACCCTAATGCGGTGTGACCTCATCTTCACTTGATGACACCTGCAAAGGTCTTATTTCCTAGTAAGGTCACGCTCATAGTGTGGGTATGAATTGTGGGAGACACCGTTCGAAACTGTACATATGGTAACCAGCTGTGCCCACCACCGAAAGAAGACATGTCCCGGGTCAGGGGTCTCTGTGAAGCACAATGAATGATTCAGAATGGGTTCCTACAGAGGGTGGATCTGTTTAGAGGCCAGTGTGGTCTTGGTAGTGGCACATGGAAAGCCCAGTCGCCAGTGGGCCGCCTTCGCTGGTTCTGCCTCCAAAATAATTCTTCATCTGTACATCTTTCCATCTCTACTGGCACTTTAGTCCAATACAAGGTGTGATCTCAGTCTGGGGACAGTACCCCCTAATTAGCTCCCAGCTTCCTCTCTTCCCAGGATCCAACCCATTTGCCACCTATCCGCTGATGACAGTCTTTTAAACGTCAGTTGGATTCTATCTCTCCTCTTCAATGATTTTTCTAGACCCTTGCTGTCCTCTATGATAGCTACTGACTAGCCCCGTGTGACCATTTCAATTTAAGTTAGTTAAAAATAAATAAAACGTGACATTCGATTCCTTAGGAGCACTAGCCATGTTCCAGAGCGCTCACTGGCCACGTTTGGCTGGTGGCCACCGTATTGGGCAGCACAGCTATAGAGCATTTCTGTTATCGTGCAAAGTTCTGTAGGTCTGGGCTGCTCTACAGGACACAGCAGCTGCTTCCTCCAAAGAACAAACGATGCCCAGAGTGCCTGACTAAGCAAACATCATCCTTCTCCAAGAACTTTTGGCTTTGAAGCAGTGTGGCAAGATTAATTTTCAGAGATTGTTTTGGTGTTCTTTTGGTATTTTCTCCTTTCCCTTCTCCCCATGCAAGGAGGTTCCGTGATCCTTGCCTCACACAAGGCTGGCAGCAGCCCTTCCTGACTTCTGTTCCTATTTTCGGTGGAAACAGGGTTTGAAGGAGAGGAGACACCTAAGTCCAATGTGGAAGATAAGGCTTGAGGAGAGATGAATGTCTCCCAAATTAAAGAGGGGTTTCCCAGGTCAGGAGAGGAGAGAGAGGCCTTCATGCCTTACGTGTAGCCTAGACTAGCATCCTGGGAATGTGAACCAGAGGGAACGGTGTCCCAGACATGTCCCAGACGAAACAGAGAAGCCAAGCAAGGAGGTGCCCAGACAGTCCCAGTTTATGCCTGTTGCCTCAGAATAATTGTCAACAGGGCCATCTTTCACTTTCAGAAGGGCTTCCCAGTTTGGGCAATAAATGATAAGGTCGGCCTACCTAAGTGCCTCATGTTGTAAGTTCAGAAAGCCACCAGGGGTAGGACCACCTACCTCCTCACAGGACTCAGAGAGGTGCCACGAGCCATGGTCCACGTGAGAGGAGCATAGGCTGAGAGGGAGGAGAGGGTGCTTTACTTCCCCGAAGTCAAGGTGGTTGAGGGTCCTACAAGGAAGGCAGCCTGGCATTTTGTTCACAGGTGGATGCCTTACTTGGCCCATAGATTGATGCTTTGCATAAGAGCAGGAGAGGAAAGGCCCGGGAAGCAATGACATGATGAAAGGACCCCCAGAGAGAGGCCCAGACCACCCTAATTTGAGTTCCTGGTTCCAAAAAGTGAAAGCACGTGGGTTCTGCACATACCGGCAGGCCTGAGAGTTGGCTCAGGAGGTAAATGAGATCGTGTTATCCGATGTTTCTGGAATCCTTTATGTTGAGGACAAAGAGGTATGCACAGAAGAGGATGGAGCCAGCAGTAGAATGTAGCCACTCTTGCTAGAAGAGACCCCCAGGGCCCAGAGAGCAAGTCCTTGATAGCAGGACTTGGTGTAGCCAACACTCCGGCATCCTGTGCATAGAGAAGGAGCCAGCACAACGAGGTCCGTGAGGGACCGCACCCCGCCTGGCCATAGGAGGAGGCAGAGTTCTCTTTGCTCTCCCTCCTCGCTCCCCGACTCCACAACCAACCCCAGCCCCAGATGAGGAAAGGAAAAAGTCAAGAGAGACCCTGCACTCTCCCCACCCCGCCACACACACACACACACACACACACACACACAAGCTGCTAGAGCCCCAGACAGGCATGGCCAGTGCTGACATTCAGGGCACAGCTTCAAAATAGACACGAGACTGCAGTAACTAAGCTATTGTAGTGAGCTGAGATCGACTGTTGTCAAGGGACTTGTCCCCCTAGCAGGAGCCAGGGACTGGGTCCAGGGTAATTGGGGATGATTATTAGCAGAGATCCTCAACGCTCTGACTCAATAAGCTTGTACAATCAAACCTAAAGGAACACGTGATTTCCTTCTTGCTCACCTGTGTTGGGGCACAGAGATCCACACCAACCACCCTCTGTCACTGGACCACTTCCTAAGATCTTCAGCTGCTGTGATCCCTGGGTCCCTGGCCTCATCCTCTCTCTGCAATGGAGACTACATAGGAGACCCCCCAGAGCAAACTAGCTGGTGGGACAAGATAACCTGAAAAGTCTTCTGAAAAATCTCAGAGTTGTAAGCTGTTGCTTGGGACGCTAGGGACTTGTCAGCTACCCTCTTATTCACCTTGAGAGAACCAGAGCCTGGGAGGGTGAGGGCCTTTGCTCCCATGATGGTGCAGTGGATGACCAAGGGCTTGGACCCGGATATCAGACTGCTGGGGTGTGGCTGTCTGCTCCCCAACTTAATTGTACAGCTTGGGTGGCTCAGTTGACCTCTCTGGTGTTTTATTTTCTGAACTGTAAGATGGAAATTGTGCTTGACAGCTTACCATTATGAAGAAGGTATACAATGCCTGTATTCCAAGCCCCTTAGCAGAGAACCTGGTATCCAGTAAGCCCCTCTGTAGATGTTAGCTCTTACTCTACTGCCTAGTTTCCTGGCTCCTCCTGACTCATAAAGTCAAACCAACTGCTAACGAACAGGTCGGAAAGTAACGTTGAAAACTTCTGAAGTCCCATTTTTTTTTCCCTCAAATTATAGCAAGTCCCTTAGCCAAGGGTGAAATACCCTGACCCGCTTGGTTAGAGCGGGCATCAAGGCCACTGCCGCATCTGGCGGTGCAGCCAGCAGAAAATGCGGAGCCTGTTCAAGCACTTTGGCTTCCGCTCCAAGATGATCTGCATGACATTTGGGTCAATCAATTTAGAGATAATGATTCTTGCCGCTGAGCTGTGCGTGTCCAATCACAAGAAATAGGGGTCCCCAATTGATTTTTGTGGACTGGTTTCATTTTCTCGGAAAGCTTTTCAGGTCAAACATTGGCCAGAGCTAGGGTGCTGATAGGAGGTGGCATATTTCCATCTACTTTTGCCCAGAAATGTCTGGCTATCATTGTGCTCTGTTGAATAAAATTGAAATCATCAAAGCCCTTTGAGGCATTGCAAGGACATTTTTCAAGCAGGACTTTTAATCGGGAATGGGGGCGGGGCGGGGGAGGGGGGGAAGGACACAGAACATCTGTGGAGACACACACACATACACACACTCACACACACACACACACACACACATATATATATATATATTTTTTTTTTTTTTTTGGTCTTTTCCAGAATAAATTTCTCACAGCAACACAGTGAGATTCAGGAACCTGGGGAGGGGGCTCTCTTCCTGTGCTATGTTTCCCCCACACACAAACACAATGTGTGGACTTCATTTACAGCAATCTTTAAAAAGTAAAGTACAAGGAAGCCTAAATGAATAGTTAATTAAAAATAGGCAAATGGCCTTATTTCTTTCCTAAACTGGTTGATGTGTGCCCTGTTGTGGGTTTTTTGAGAACACAAAACTATTAATTTATGGGTGCAAAGAACAGGGAATTAATCCTAAAGAGCCCTGCAGCCTTTGAAGACCTGAATCATATGTTGAGCTCGTTTAAAACTTGCATAGGAAATTAAGGTAGAATAAAGCCCTTTAATTTGAAAAGTGCATCTATAGTTGCCATCCCTAGGATATCTGCAGGGTCATTATTCAGAAAGGTTAAGGAGGACTTTATTTTTTTATATTCACTATGTATTCCTCAGTCCCAGCTCACCATGGTGCATTTCAACTTATAAAGAGAAGAAGATAACAAAAGGGGGAGGGGAGCTTTTTATTCACTTTCCACTTAATTTCCTTGCCGCCACGCCAGTCCCAGCTTAATGAATGTAATTGCTACCTTTGATGAAAATACTATTATCAAGATCACACATTACATTGGAAAACAGTTTTTCTTTAAACACAGCTACTGCAGTCTCTAATTATGCATGTAACAAGTGTCTCCCGAACAAAAGAGCATGTTGTCTACAATTGCTAGGAATTGGAGCAAGGCAAATTCGAACAAAGGACAGATTAGATTTGCTCCCGCTCCACAAAGCCCATCCCTCTGATTAATTTCCTGCAAAAACTAAAACAATTCTCTTAAAAGGAGCTCACCCTTCTCCAGAATGATCCATATGCCATTTGGGTCTTTCTATAGGGTGATAATGGCCCCTGATTTGAACTCGTGTTAGAAAATAAGAAAGGGCTTTTATGAACTTCCTCTTTCATATGCAAATGAGCAGCACGAGATCTTGAGGGATAATGAGCCCCCCAAAAAGTGACTTTTCAGTGGCTGTGAAAGAGCTCGCTGGTAGGGGAAAGTCTGCATTGAGCATGTTCAACCTAATTATTTTATTAGTTCCAAGAAATGAGGCATCTTTGAGAAAATATTTCCCATGCCTGCTGAGACTGGGCGACAACAGCTTTTCTGGGGTCAGCTTTCCTAACAGACAGACCGTTTCTCGACTTGTGCATAGACTTTTCTAAACGGATTCACGACTACACATAATGTACACTTACTAGTTTAGGAGGCTCTGGGTTTTTATGGCACTTTGCTATGGATGCTGGAGGCCACATTTATCAAATGTGGGCGAGGGGCTGGACAATCCCATAACACCTCAGTTCTGCCCCCCAGCATTTTTCAGACCCAGAAGAAAAAAGGCGAGTTACTTTCCAACACGATGTTAGCCAGGAGTATGAGTTCTAGAGTCGGATCGTCTGGGTTCAAACCTCCATTCGCCATTTACCACTCGTGTGACGTGGAAAAAAAAATCATCTGTGTCTTTATTTCCTCAACTGTCAAACAGGGGTAAGACTGAAAGTGCAGTTAGCGTTAACTAAGGTAATACTTGTGACACGCTTAGTGCAGTTCCTGGCACATAGTATGCACTCAATAAATTTTACTTGTTGATATTCTTACAACCTGGAAGATCACTGGTGTTTAATGAAACATTCGGTTCGTGTTTGGGTTTCCCAAAGTACTGTCCATCACCTCCTTGAGTCCTTAAATCCGGCTGCCTGCTGCCCCTGGGAAAATGGTACAGGATGTGTCATCTCAGATGGGAATCCTGTGCCCTGTCCAGGGAAGACAAGACTGCCAGAAGCAGTTCGAGGCCATCCCAGTTAGGTGTGGAGCTCTCTTTTGCCGCAGCTCTGCTGTCTAGAACTGGCCTGACCCTTTTCAGAGGCATGGTCAGGAGCCCTTATCAGGATGAGTCTCAGACACGGTCCATAAAGGACCCGCAGGGACAACACAGGATGAAGCCACGTCTTGTCCGGAGAAGGATCTGGATACATAAAAGGAGAACCACCATGCACGGATCATCACTATCCTAGGATCCGGTACCTGAGTCCTTGGGTCACGTGGCTTCCTTAGGGCAGTGAAAGGGATCATCACTCTGTTCACCAAGGAACTCACCATCCGTAAAAGTCGTGCCCACCAGCACCGCATGTCCCTTCCTGCGGAGCTCCAGCGGCCATCTTTGCTCACCTGTGCAAACCCTCATCTATCCATTGCAAGGAATAAATCGATTACAAAGGGAAACTGCAAATTGTGCCAACCTTGCAGATTTCATGGTGTCGTGAAAATGGTGCCGGGGAAGCGTTCGTGTGCAAAGCTCTTGGCGAAGGAGGATCTAGCCATTCTTAATTTGAAGAGAAGCACGGAAAGGGCGTGGGCACAGCAGACACCCCGGAGAGAACAATCTGAGTGCCGGGGATTAAGACGTGCGCTCATGAAGATGTACGGCGCCTCCGGATAATTTCACAAAAATGACCCTCTGTAAGACTGTGCTGTGAGAATCACCCACCCAGAGTGGCCCACAGAGTGAGCCATCACACAGTTTTGTGCTGAAAAGCATACTTCCCCAAATCAACATTCGCTTCATTCTTCTCTCAGGCCAAGATTATAGATGCAGTTATATCCTTAATTTCAAAAAAAAAAAGCAAGATACGTTTGTTTGAATAAGTCATAATACAAATTTTAAGTGGTAAGACAAAGGTAAGTTTTAAGGCTAATTCCACATCAAGCCTCTTTTCTCATCACCATTTGCTAAGAAAGGAGTCCCCGGTTTTATTACATTACCTCTGTCGAGCACCAATGTTCCTAGAATGACGTGGACCTTGTGTGGCCCAGGTGATACCTCGGGATCCCTAGGACAAACGGCACACGTTCCAATATTAGGAGCTCAGAGCTGTGCAGCTCCTGTCTTTACCTACCTCTGCCCGGAGTGATGGGGAAACACTCTCACACAGAGGAACTGGTACCCCTGAGATTTCACTCCGGGGCCGGTGGGGCGGGCTCTCCAGGTCTGTGCTATCCCGGCAGGGAAGGCTTCCCCAGTCTGGATGGCCTGCCATGGCGCCTGTCAGCACAAATCTCTGTGACTGTGGTCAGAGGGGAAGGAGCCCAGCCGGACTGGACTCAAGTGCACAGCACTGGGGCTGCAAGGCATGGACTTAAGAGGGATTGAAGGGTAGCCACAGAGGCTCGGCCTTGGCCTCAGGCGCCTTACACAATCTGAAAACCGCTCTGCAAACAACAGGCAGCCTTCTGGCCCCCCCCTCCCCTGCCACCCCAGGAGCAATGGAGAAGGGCCAGCACCGGGCTGAGAGCAGGCAGACGGTGCAGAGATGGCCCTTACTTCACCACAACAGCAATTCTGTTCTTTTCCAGGAGACTGATGGCCCTGGGGGCAGCCCGCCGGAATCCTGGTCCCGGCCACAGCCCTGGGAGGGGGACCCAGTGAGCACAGGGGCAGAGGTGGAGGTGCCGGGCGCAGGGCAGCCTGAGAGCAGGAAGGGTCCCCTCGAAGGTCCATACATCGGTCACCTGTCCCGTCCCTCCTGCTGCCCGCACCCCTGGAGACAGGCTGGAACAACTGTTTCTGAGGACCCTCAACAGGGGGACAGCGTTAAAGACAAGGGAGCTTTGAGGCAGCATCTCTGAGTCTTGATGGCGGTGCAAATGACCAGCCATTTCCTGGTCCACTGGTTAGCGGAATTAGCATACTGTGAGTGGGAACAGCCTCCATCTGTCTTCTGTGCTCTTCATCACCCGCGGCAAGGTGGAACCGGCACCTGACCTTTGAGTCCATGAAGGGTAATGCCCCACACTCCTGAGAAGACGTGCTCGTCTCCACTGGCCACATCATGGGACTCCAGAGCATCCTCAGCCTGCCGTGTAGGTCACATCTACCTCTGGGGGTGCTGGTGTTTACTGAGGGCTCCGGGCTCACCCAGCCGAGAAAGGGGCGAGCGAGGAGCTCTGGCTTTGGAGTTGGGACGCCTGGCCTCTCTGCTGTGTGCCGTCTGCGGGTTGCTGGTCGTCTCTGGCCTCATCAGTCAATCAGGGGTTGTCAGAGCAGGTCTTTCGAGGTCTTCTAAACCCCGATTTTCTGGCTTCCCTCCCAGAAAATCTTTTCCAACCTTGCCCTCACCTTTCCCCCTAACCCAGGGACCCAGCCCCAAACCTGCCCACCCCCCACTCCCATAGTCTGCCATTGTTCCCATGGCAATCCCATGGCAACTGAATACTCTATCCCTAGGAGACTGCAATCCCAAATTCGCTCCCTCTAGGCAGCCTCCCCCTTAACTCAGCAGGAGATCTGGCCCTGGCTCCCTCCTTGTGTTTGCCTCTGCTCAAAGCCACGAGCTGGGTTGGAGGACAGAGTCCCTGGGGGAAGAAAAGGAAGATAAGGCTGGGAGAGGCCTCCCCCCGTGCCCCCCAAAGCGGGGTCTCCAGGATGCCCCCACTGTCTGCCAGGGGCTTCTCCTAAGGTCAGCCAGCTCCTGGAGCCACAATGCGCATCCTATAAGGTGGCTGGTGCTTCTGGGTAGCCGCCACGCTGAGGGAGGGCTGGCTGTGTGTCAGGGGATTTGACCATCGATGGGGTGCCCCAAACAGTTGGTTGCAAGGTGTTATTTATAACTCTCACTGGGTGTAATTTCTGTCATCGACTGCACAGGAAGGACCTGTGTGGGCCAAGACGACAGGGAAACTGGGCTCCAGCAGAGCTGAGCTGGGTGTGACCTTGGGAAAATTTTTTTTTTTCCCTCTTTGCAGTTTGGTTTATTCATCAGTTAAATAGATGGTTGAACCAGATCATGGCTAACCATGGTTGAACCAGCCTTGACCTGGAAGGCTTCAAAAATGGCAGAGGGGACTGGAGAATGTGTACTTTAAAAAAATTTTTTAATGTTTATTATTTTTGAGAGTGACAGAGACAGAGAGAGACAGAGGGCGAGCAGAGGAGGGGCAGAGAAAGAGGGAGACACAGAGTCCAAAGCAGGCTCCAGGCTCTGAGCTGTCAGCACAGAACCCGATGTGGGGCTCAAACCCATGAACCGGGAGGTGGTGACCCGAGCCAAAGTCGGAGGCTTAACTGACTGAGCCACCCAGGCGCCCCCTCATTTTGCAAAGTATTAAGTTATGGCCGAGGACACTGAACCATGTGACTCACACGCCCAAGTTCGGGCGTCTGCCCAAGTAGGTTTGGGATGTGACTGCGGTGTAACCAGAGGCAGAAAGAAGCCATCTGGCTCCCTTACAGGGATCTGTCAGCCCTGGAGGGACCTGGAAATCTCCCTGGATCTGGCCTGCTCCCCGTGGGGAGAAAAGGAGGGGCCTTGGCTGGGGCCAGTCACAGGGTGGGGGCTGTCTCATCTGCTTGGTTGACGGTTGACGTCATGCACTTTCCCTTCCATTCACAGCTGCAATCACATGGCACTTGCTTGGCGAGCTTTTATGTGTTCCTCCAAACCCCAGGCTATTGTGGGCTTGCCTTCTCCTCCGTTCCCTGTGCCTGTACCGCCATCATCACAGTCCTGCCTCCGCGCTGGCAGGAAGACTTTGGCGATGGGCAGTCAGGCTGTAAGCCCCTGGAGGGCAGGGCCTTCTGTGCCCTGGGATGTGGCCCAGCATGTGCTTAACCGGGGTTTGCGGAATGAAGGAATGAATGGAAAAAGCGAAAGGAGCAGATGTACGGGATGAGAACATCCCAGGATGAGGGGCAGAAGCCAGAGGCGGGAAACAAACCAGTGTTCAGGGACCTGGGAGTGATGGGCTTGGATGAGTATGGGGGTGCAGAGAACCTACTCTTGCTTTTTATTGTTCGTCTCACTGGTACCTGGATTAATTTCTGTATCACGCACTGCACTGTGAACCTCATGGACACATTTGACAGTGTCCACATAGGCTTTTGCCCGAGACCTGGCACATCTTAGGTGCTTAAACAGAGCTCATTAAATGAATTACTTAGATATGGGGGGAGGGCAAGAAGGTAGACAGTGCTTTGCAGGCCTACAGGCACCAAGAATCCAAGTCCATTGCACGGTAGCTATACAAAATGCAGAACGCCCACTTAGATTTGAATCTCAGATAAATAATGAATCATTTTTGGGGCGCCTGGGTGGCTCAGTCGGTTGAGCGGCCGACTTCGGCTCAGGTCACGATCTCGCGGTCCGTGAGTTCGAGCCCCGCGTCGGGCTCTGTGCTGACCGCTCAGAGCCTGGAGCCTGTTTCCGATTCTGTGTCTCCCTCTCTCTCTGCCCCTCCCCCGTTCATGCTCTGTCTCTCTCTGTCTCAAAAATAAAGAAACGTTAAAAAAAATTTAAAAACAAATAATGAATCATTTTTAAATATAAGGATGCCCCAAATATGGCATGAGACATACTAAACTATTTACGGTTTATCTGAAATGCAATTAAACCGGTGTTGTGTGGGTTTTTGCTTGTGGACCTGCTTGCTTGTTTTTGTTGTTTCGTTTCAGTTTTGCTAATCTGGCAGCCCACCCTTCCCTCTTTCCTCCCTACTGTACTTCTCTCTGGTTTTGTCCTCCAGTTGACCTCAGAGTCACAAGATGGTTGCTGGAGCACCAGCCTCCATGTTTGCGATTTAGAAAAGCAGAAGGATAAAGGGAGAAAGATCTAAAGAACACCTGTCTCCCATCAGAGTCAGCCTCTTTTTTTTTTTTTTAATGTTTATTTATTTTTGAGAGACAGAGTGAGCAGGGGAGGGGCAAAGAGGGAAGGGAGACATAGAATCTGAAGCAGGCGCCAGGCTCCCAGCTGTGAGCACAGAGCCCGAAGCAGGGCTTGAACCCACAAACTGTGAGATCGTGACCTGAGCCAAAGTCACATGCTTAACAGACTGAGCCACCCAGGCGCCCCTGGAGTCAGCCACTTTTAAATGGATATCCTAACTTAAATATGGGCTGATTCTTTGACGATTACAAGGAGTCATTGTTTATTTTACTAGGTATGAAGGGTATTGTGGATATATAAGAAAATGTCCTTCTTTTCTGGAGCTGCATCCTAAAATATTTACATGTAAAGTGTCATGTAAATAAGCAAATAAGCAAACTGTTAACAACTGTTGAATCTGGGTGATGAGTATGTATGGGTGCCCATTATCCTAGTCCCTCTACCTTTCTTTTCTCTTTTTTTTTTGGGTCATAGATTTTAAGATATTTTTCTAAGTGATCCCTATACCCAGCGTGGGGCTCGAACTCACCATCCCAAGATCAAGAGTTGCACGCTCCACTGACTGAGCCAGCCAGGCACCCCCCTCTACCTTTCTTTATGCTGGAAAATTTTCATAATGAAAATGTATTTTTGGTGGTCCTTGCCTAACTTTTATGTTTTCTCACTGTCCAAGCCTCGCAAAGAGAAGGCTGGGAAAAGTAGTCTTTGAGCTGCCATACTGATGCCTGGATCTAATCAGGCTCTTTGTCATTGAGGACAAAGGGGAGAATGGACATCGGGCGGGAATGCACAGTGTCTGCCCAGGGCACAATTTCTCAGCTCCCCCTGTAGGGCACATGGAGAAGCGAGGACCACAGTACCCAAATCTCTGCTTTGGCTTCCTTGTTGGAACCAGCCCTTTCTGGTCTTACTCGGCCTCCCGATGTGATTTCTACCCTTAGAAGGGTAACTAAGTCACAGCCAACCCCTCATCCATGGTTGGGTATTCACAGGAGCCCTGCTGAACCCCAAATCTGTGCATTCTGCAGCTTTTTCACCCTGCATTATCTTTTCAGGGACCCCTGAGGCTGCCTTCCTGAAGAAAATGGAGCCCAGCTCCTTCCCTCCTGCACCAAGAGGAGTTGACATTTCCCGGGGCACTGGGCTGCCCCCACGGGGGATGTACCAATCATGTGCGGAAGAAAGATCCTTGAACAGAAGGCCACATTCAGGGCTATGCCCCAGGTAAGATGATTAGGCGGTTTGTTTGGCTTTCTGCCTCTGTGTCTCCATCTGTCAACAAACCAGGAGCTAATGGCTCTGGGTGTAGTGCTCGCTTATATCTCAAGAACTCAAAGCCATGATAAATACAGGCTGTGCTGCGTTCTACATATTTGGCACATAGTAAGCCTGCTATGAGGACTTGAGGGGGGAAGCTTGGGGGGCATTCTGGTCCATCAGCTAATGAATGGGTGAACACGATGTGGTCTATTGGTGTGATGGAATATTATTCAGCCATGAAAAGGAACAAACTACTGATAAACGCTACAACATTAGGTGAACCTTGAGAAGATTATGCTAAGTGAAAGAAGCCAGTCACAAAGGACCACATATTGTTTGATTCCGTTTAATTTATGTGAAGTATCTGGAACCCGCAAATCTTCAGAGACAAAAAGTAGATTCATGGCTTCCTAGGGCTGAGGGTTAAGGGGAACTGGGAAGTGACAGCCCGTGTGTTTTGGGGGGGGGGGTGATAAAATGTTTTAAAATGGACTGTGGGGATGGCTGTGCATATCTGCAGTTGTATTCAAACCCATTGAATTGGGGGCGCCTGGGTGGCTCAGTTGGTTGAGCATCCAGCTTCAGCTCAGGTCGTGATCTCACGGTTTGTGAGTTCGAGCCCTGCGTCGGGCGCTGTGCTGATGGCTCGGAGCCTGGAGCCTGCTTCCGATTCTGTGTCTCCCTCTCTCTCTGCTCCTCCCCCACTCGTGCTCTGTCTCTGTCTCTCTCTCTCTCTCTCTCTCTCTCTCTCTCAAAAATAAACATTAAAAAAAATTTAAAACCCATTGAATTGTACACTTTAAATGGGTGAATTGTATGCTATGTGAATTATATCTCAATAAAGCTGTTTTTAAAACAAAAAAATAAAAAGACCTTCTGAAAAACAGCAATAATATCAAATGTTGACGCTGGGGGTGCCTGGGTGGCTCAGTCGGTTGAGCGTCCAACTTCAGCTCAGGTCATCATCTCACAGTTTGTGAGTTCCAGCCCTGCGTCGGGCTCTGCGCTGACAGCTTGGAGCCTGGAGCCTGCTTCCGATTCTGTGTCTCCCTCTCCCTCTGCCTCTCCCCTATTCACGCTCTGTCTCTCTCTCTCTCTCAAAAATGAATAAATGTTAAAAAAAATTTTTTTTTTTAAATGTTGACGCTGGCCAGGACTCAGTGCATTGTGGACGCCCAGGATGCCATCCTGTCTGGAAGATTCCCAGCATCGATTTGAATTCTAGAAGCCAAGTGGCACTGGATATGGCGGGGTGGGGGGGCAGGAGCCCTGGCTGCCCAGGCCGAGCCGCGAACGGTCGAGTTAACGTGCCTCCACTTACATATACTGATTGTGTACCTCCCTCTGTTCCCGGCGCTAGATCTATGAGCAAGAGGAAAGGAAAAAGGAGTTCAGGTTTAAACTCTTATCACTAAAGTGAGTCTCCCTCTACATTAAAAAACTATCCAGACCCCGTGACAGGAATGGGCTCTGTTCTTGGGGCATAAATTCGTGTGTGTGGAAAAAAGACTTATTGGGGAATTTAGCAGTATTTTTCGTTCAACTGGCAGTTGCTAACCATTACACCAGTATTTATTTGATTCTTAAAGAGTACAAAACCATGGACCACAAATAAAGAAGATGGAGTAATAGTTTGTGGCTGGGCCACTAGCTTTAAACTTGAAATGAAGTGTCCAGTTTTGAGTTACTGTGTCCAACCACCATTTGTACAGTTTGAAAAGTGGGGGCATTTTTCCAGGCTGTCAGTGCGACTGTAGTTCATTCCCGTGAATGATATCGCTGAAGGGGCAGTTGTTCTGCTACGAGCACTTCACTCATGACCAGAATATATTAAATGTATTAATCTGTGCCTCCCGGCGTAATTTAGGAAGGTCCTCTATTTGACACATTCCTGTACATCCTTGTTTTATTGCTTGCTCTCGCAGGTAACAATGTCTCAAAAGTCTTGCTCCTGAATGAAGTTAAAATTACATGTCACCCAATAGCATATGCAGTTTGGTGGCTTATTTTGCTGTCAGAATTACCACCCTGCAACAACATGAGACGTTAATGGGGACGTGGCATGATTTACCTCGGCCGCTCCGGGCCCGCTGGCCGGGGAGGACTCCCCACGTCCCAGCGGCCATGTGCTTGGGGAAGCCTTGGCCGCCTCAGCCCTCCGGCTCTGTCTTTAACACCCAAACCGTGTCACCGAGCGGGGCCGGCCCCTCCTAAGAGGAAAGTAAGTGCTGTGTGAGGCAACTCCACCAAGTCATGGTTAAGTTGCCTTAAATGGCTGGGGGGAAATGTGTATTTCAAGCAGAGAGGACTTAGCCCGTTTCGCATGCAGCCAGGCTGGTGGCTGGCCTGTTGAGAACGTGCCCCAGACTTCGCGTTAGACACGTCTGTCTAATTTTTAGGCTAAAGGGAGCAGCCTGGATTTGCAGCTTGATGCCGTCTTTTTCCACCCTCCCAAGCCAGCATCTTTGGAACGTTTATCTCAGGTAACAAGACAAGGCACGAAGCCAGGGTATATATGCCTTTTAACGAGATTATGGGTTGCCCACACGGGAAGAGTATCGGATGTAGTTTGAAAACTCCCGGGGCTTGGACCAGTGGCTGCATTTGGACTTCCGTGGGTCCTACGGGCTTGTTGCCTTTGTGGAATGCTTGCCCCATTTTCCTATATATACACTTTCAAATATATAAAAATATATAAATATGTATGATATATTTTGAAATTATATTTTATGGCTGCATTGGTATCGAGAACAAAATCTAGGCTGGACCCATTATTATATAGTCTCAACTGCTATATTAACGTTTTTGTTTCTGCTTCTGATGTGAAATGAGACCTTTCCAGTGGCCCTAGGCGCTGTGCCTGATGGGTACGTGAGCCCTGACCTAGGCTACAGGACCCAAGCCTCCAATCTTCCTCTAGGAGTTTCTTTCTTTTAAAGCCAGAACAGCCTGGCTGTGGCAGCTCACAGGAGAAGGCTTAGGTGACCGGTATCTCACGTCCCCAAGCCTGGCCCGGATTGTTCCCCCTGCTTCCTACGGCTCCCCACCTCGGGTGATGACATCAGATGCATTCTTCTTCGCTGGCTGCCTCCCCCTCCTGCTTATCCGTCTGTATTTTAAACAAATAAGCCAGGGCCACTGCTGTGGATTTTCCGATGCATTCGAGCGCTGGGGACAGCTCCTGAGTGTGGGATCAGAAAGCTCCACCTGCAGGCATGGTTGACGCACTGATGGGAAGGGCACTGGTTAATGATGGGCCACCTTGGCTGACCCCGACCCCATCGACCGCGGCCTTCTCCCCAGACGAGCCTCTGCGGTCCGGTCAGCTGCAGAGAGTTTAAAGGGCAGCTGTCGTCCTCGGTCACCAAGCCCGCCATTAATAATGTTTTCATCCATGACAGTGACAAACCCGTGGTACTCGAAGAGAGTTTATTAAGGTCAGTCTATAAATAAGAATTAAAAATTTTAAAAAAGGGGTTGACACCAATCAACAGACAGATGAAGAAAATGATTGGGAGAAACAGCAGATACAGGACAAGGAGCGGGAAGGCGAGGCCCAGCCCGCTGTCTGTCTCTGGCCTCGCCTGCCGTTCAGATTCCAAGAAGCGGCCTTAGGACTTGGAGGCTTCGTGAATCCAGGCCCTGGCTGATATTTTGTCATTTAGTGCCTGTTCTCTGGGCTGATAAAAAGGATTGCAGCCATTTCTCTATGTCAAGCCCGTAACTGAGAGCTGGTAAAATTTAAATGTCTCATCCGTCCTCGGGCTTGCATGCAAACAGCCTCACCCGAGGGCTCGGATCCAGGCCCGCAGGTGAGTGACGGTCAGTCCCTGCTTGCCTGGCCCAGCCCTTGTCTTGGGATGGACAGAGCAAGTGGCCACAGAGAGCTGTGAGCCTGAAATGTGTCTTCCTGCAGCCTGGTCCCCGGGCTCAGAGGGCAGGATTCTCTGCGGCAGCCTGCGTGTGCATGGGGTGTGGGCACAGACTATGTCGGGCTTTCTCACAACCAAGACGATTTAAAAAAAAAATTTTTTTTTAACATTGATTCATTTTTGAGAGAGAGAGAGAGAGAGAGAGAGCGTGAGCAGGGGAGGGGCAGAGAGAGAGAGAGAGAGAGGGAGACCCAAAGCAGGCTCCAGGCTCTGAGCCATCAGCACAGAGCCCGACGCAGGGCTCGAACCCTGAGATCGTGACCTGAGTCGAAGTCGGACGCTCAACCGACTGAGCCACCCAGGCGCCCCTACCACCAAGATGATTTTTAATCACGTACTCAAACAGCTGTTTTCCAAGCTCTTTTGCATGTGTTAGCTCATCGGGCCCTCACGAGAAGCCCGGGAGAGCCTCAGGACAAGTTGGATGATCTCTGTTTAGAAGATGTTCCAGGCACACAGAGGTTAGGCTGGTCACTCAGGATGTAGGCACAGAGCCAGGTCACTGTCCCCTAAATGTGGGGAGAAGAGGTGGAGGAAGGCTGTGGGCGGAAAGTCTAAGTGCTGAAGGAAAATGAGACTCAGCAGGCATTCTGCCTGGCAGGTACGACCACGGGTACCAAAGCCCGCTCGTCTTGGCTTTGGTGATAACCAGGGAGCATCGCCATGGCCCTGCAGGGCTGTCATGCCCTAAAGAACCTTCTGAAACACCACATTGTTGGAATTGGGTCTGGTTGGTGCTTTGTTCCACATAAGGGCACGTCACCGTGTCCCTTCTTTCAGAAAACTAGACTGAAGCACTGTGGTCATTAATTCTGAGTTAAGCAGAATCATCAATAAATCAGAATGCCCCCAATATGGAAGCAGGCAATAGAGAAGACGGTAAGTTCCTCTAAATGCCCTGTCCATTAGTCCTCAGATACCCCACGATCTGTGCATAAGCTGGAGGTACTCAGGGATACACCAGAGACCAGGAGATGTGCAGACAGAACGCCCACCCAGAACCCTGGGCAACGAGGAGAAAGACTTCAGAGCTTAGAGTCCAGAAGAGAGGATTCTGGCATTTAATTTGGTTTGGCAAATGTCTAGTGAGCCCGGCTTCCATGCCAGACCCTGAGCCAGGGAGCACGGAGGTAAGGCCGAGGTGAAGCGGCCCCGGGCCCCTGAGCTTTAGGGGGAGAACAGGCCGGCATGTGCCCAGCTGTGAAGACCTCATCTGAGGGAAAGGAATTCTAGAGATGCCTCACAGAGGAGTCGCCCCAACGGAATTGAGCCTTGAAGGACTGGTGGGACAATGCCACACGGGACAGGGAAGGGCGGGCTAGGTCACGTTATGGGCTGAATTGTGTCCCCTCAAATTCATATGTTGAAGTCCCAACTCTCAGGACCTCAGAATGTGACTGTATTTGGAGATAGGTCTAAGTTTAACTTTAAATGAGGTCATGGAGGTGCGCCCTAATCCAATATGACTGGATGGCCGCTGGGAACATCCATCTAAGCTCAAAGCCAAGGTCGTGTTGGAAGATGTTTTGGGTCCTCTCTGCTGACACAGCAGCCTCCGTGGTGGGGGAGAGTACGGTGAGCTGGATAATAGCCCCCGAATGGATCGGGTCCCAGTCTCAGAAATTGCCAAGTTTCCTTGTAAGGAGAAAGGGTCTTTGCAGATGTGATCTTGAGATAGGGAGATTATTTCAGTGGGCCCTAAATACAATTACATGTATTCTTATAAGAGGGAGACGGGGATTTTCCACACAGAGGAGAAGGCAGTATGAAGACAGAGCAGAGACGTTGGCCTTGAAGATGGGAGGGATGTGACCACAAGCCAGACAATGGTGACAGCCACCTGAAGCTGGACGGGCAAGGAACAGAACTCCCCCCTAGAGCTTGGAAAAGGGTCCCGACCACACCTTGGTTTGGGCCCAGTTACACTGATTTCAAACTTCTGGCCCCAAGAACCGTAAGAGAATAAACTCTGCTCTGTTGAGCCACCTCGTCTGTGGTGCTTTGTCACAGCCACCATAGGGAACTCGTATGGAGAGTCAGGCCAGGGCTCTGGGCTCAGCCCTAATGCCTGCTAGGTGTCCGGCCAGGGCCTCTATGCCCTCTCTGTGAGCCTCTGCTTCCTCCCCTGTGTGATGGGAACAACAGTCGGTTCGTTCTGTGCACTCCGCGCCTCGTTCTCTGAGCCTAAGACAGTTCTGCAAGGGCCTCGTAGGTTCACATGCTCCTCAGGGGGCCCCGGCAGCAGCCCAGCCAGGCCTGGGAGCTGCAGCAGAGCACCAGCCCTCACCAACTTTCCCACCGGTCGTACCCAGCGCGGTAGCAAGCCTGGAGGCCCCAGGGACGCCGGCCTGGGAAGGCCCTGACACCTACGAAATGTCGCTAAGGTTGGACGAAAGAAGGAAATCGGAAGTTTGCTTTCCAAAGGCCCAGGGTCTCCTCGGATGGCCTGTCCCCCTGGTTCCATCCCCAGTGACGAGCGGCACTGGCGTCCCAGCCAAAAGCTTGATTCAGGGGAGGATTGCCCTCTCTCTCCAGCCAAGGCTTGCACGTGAGAGACGGTGTGCATCCCGGCAGGCTGGGCAGAGGTGAGAGGGGCTCATGCTCCAGAGGGACCTCCAGGCAGCCCCTACTCAGTGGGGTAGGCTGCTCTTCATGCCTCACCACCGGCCCTGGGAGCGATCCCAGGCCAGGAAACATGAAGGTTTTGCAACTGGTGAAGGAAATTCTGTGGACACACCTGTGCTCCCTGACAGCAAACCCTCTTGGGGCCCTTTCCTGGTTCCCGGTCCTTCCTCCTCCCCAGGCCTCTCGGACCTGGATCCCAGCCTCCCCCACCTCATCCCTGCTCACCTTCATCACGGCACTTATCACGGCCCGAAATTATCCATTTTTTACCTTGTACATTGTCTGCCTCTCCCTCTAAGAAAGTAGGTGCATGGAGGAACGCAAGGCTGTACCCGCAGTGCGTCTCTGCACAGAGAACCTGCTCCATAAATAATGAGTGAGTGAATGGATGAGTGAATGGACAAGAAGGGCGCTCAAGACCCAGAACAACCTTCCACGGATGGCGAGGAGGGGATTCTCCGAATCAGGATGAACCCTCAGCTGGAAAGTGAAGTCCTTCTCTGAGCAAGCAGACCTGCCCCCGTTCTTCTAGACTCAGCATTCATTGGGCTGATTTCTGGGAATCTCTAGAGAGCTTTCCAGAAGCTTCCAGAGCAGAAGTGCGAGGAAGGTTCCCTCTCCCTGATCCTGGGCTTGAAGTCCAGGGGCAGAGGGACCAACCAGATGCCACTGTGATGCATGCGGTGGGTTTTGATGACGTGCCTGGGGATCAGACAGGACCAAGAGGGATGGTGGCTGGCAAGGTGGATCCAGGCTGGGTATCTTGGGTGCATTTCGTTGATTTTTTCCCCCAGTGTTTAAAGCAAAGTCCCAAAAGCATGCAGCTGGACTTCTTTCAAAAAATGGCAGCCAGGGGCGCCTGGGTGGCGCAGTCGGTTAAGCGTCCGACTTCAGCCAGGTCACGATCTCGCGGTCCGTGAGTTCGAGCCCCGCGTCAGGCTCTGGGCTGATGGCTCAGAGCCTGGAGCCTGTTTCCGATTCTGTGTCTCCCTCTCTCTCTGCCCCTCGCCCGTTCGTGCTCTGACTCTCTCTGTCCCAAAAATAAATAAACGTTGAAAAAAAAAAAATGGCATAATCTCACCGTAACTGGGGATGCCCGACACAATTTAGGCTGCTGAGACCCGGTCTGCACAACTCACCCTCTCTTGAACTCCCCACAGTCTCACCCACATTCTAGGGATGAAGGTGCCCCTTTCATTCCTTCCCAGCATCTGATTCCCTCAGTGACATTTTAATCAGTTGGGACGGCAAGGGAATCTTCTCTCCGTCACCCTCTGAAAATCGTTAATTGTTAAAAAATTCTTTTTTTTTTTTTTGCTGCTTAAAGTTTCATTACTTTTAAACAATCCAATTTTACGGGCATTGCATCCTTAATGTGACCTAATTACGGGGATGTGTTGGTAAAGAAGAGGTGGGTTACTTCATTCAGGAAGTTTTGTCTTCCCGAGGAAGGGGCTGATGGGCAGATTTCCAGGGAGTCCTACATCACTACACTCCGGAATTACCCATAGTTGTACTAGGGGGCTGGGAAAATGCTTCGTTACAAATAATTAAATTAAGCACAACCAGAACCGCACGGAGGAGACACCAGCCTTACTTAAAAGCGATGAAATCCTCAGCTTCAGAGTACATCTTTACTGCCTTTACTACTTTCCCACTCTTCTCTTTCTCTCCAGCCGCTTTCGGTGGGGGGTGCTTTTCCTGTACTCTCCCCCCGCCACCCCGGTCCTCTCTCCGCCAGCACGAACAAGCTCCCTGCCCTCTGTGGCTTTTCTCTCCCCCAGTTCACCTCTCCACGCCGCGTACCTGCCGAGTTCTGTGGTTCAGGTTGTGCAGATTGTTGTGTTAATCCTCAGATCAGTTTTCTAGGTGTGCAGGGTGGTTTCGTGTTGATCTGGCTGCATTTCAGGGACAAGAGACGCAAAAAAACTTCCATGCTTTTCTGCCATCTCGGTCCTCCTGCCTTTACTACCTTTCAGTCTGCCTTTATGGCACCAGTCAGTCCTCACTAGCTTGCGATCCCCCAGGAGGCAGCAGGGAAATTCCCCTACTTGACTCCACGTGAGTGGGTTGAGGTCAGGAAACCTACATCCGAGTCTTGGTGCTGCTTCTTAACCAGCCGCGTGGTCTTGGATGAGTCATTTTTGTCCTGAGCGCTGGTTTCCTCGTCTGCAAAATTGGGAAAATAGTAAGCCAAGCCTCCCCAGAAGTCGTGAGCATCACTCGGGATGATGGAAGGAAACACACGTTGCAAACTAGAAGGGCCAGACACACTAGTCTCCCCTCCGCCTCCCCTGAAGATTGAAGAGGGGGATCTTGGGGAAGTTTGTTCGCTGCCCGCTGGCCAAGCTGGAATCCTCCCCGGCAGACATTCCATCCTGGCCTCTGCCCGAACACCCCAACACTCCTCCTACCCTTTCAGGAGCCCCCTGCCCTCTGGGGCCCCAAAACATCCTGACATTCTTTTTTTTTTAATTTTTTTTTCAACGTTTATTTTTTGGGGGACAGAGAGAGACAGAGCATGAACGGGGGAGGGGCAGAGAGAGAGGGAGACACAGAATCGGAAACAGGCTCCAGGCTCCGAGCCATCAGCCCAGAGCCTGAAGCGGGGCTCGAACTCACAGACCGCGAGATCGTGACCTGGCTGAAGTCGGACGCTTAACCGACTGCGCCACCCAGGCGCCCCCATCCTGACATTTCTTATCTTCACGCCTTGCTTTCATTCTCCTTGCTGGTGACTGTAGGTCTGTGGAATGGGTATTTCAGAGAGCCCAACGCACAGGGCATAGAACGATCGCCTGCACAATCCAGCCCCTTTGTTTTTACTTAAAATTCAGTCACATGATGATGGGTGATTCACTGAAATCAACCACATGGTTTTATCAGGGGCCTCAAAAACCACAGATTCCTTTAGGGTTAAATATACACATGCATGTTGGGGCGCCTGGGTGGCTCAGTCGGTTAAGCATCTGACTTTGGCTCAGGTCACGATCTCACGGTGTAGGAGTTCGAGCCCTATATACGGCTCTGTGCTGACAGCTCAGAGCCTGGAGCCTGCTTCAGATTCTGTCTCCCTCTCTCTCTGCCCCGTCCCTGCTCACGCCATCTCTCTCTCTCAAAAATAAATAAATATTTTTTAAAAATCGTTTTAATATACCTGCACATATATCCAGGGCCACTGTCCTCAAAGAAAGCGAGCACTGCAGAGAGGCTATGGCCATCTTTGCCATCGGTGGGTGCCCACCCGCCTGCCACCTGGAGTCGCTCTGGAGCCGTGGTCACCTGCCTCATTTGCAGATTCTACACCCGGTCCAGTACCTTCCCCTGCTGTGCATGCCACATCTTTATTCTTTGGCATCAGTAATGACAAGTCATGTTTGGGGAACGACATGACTTAGCAGAGACCCCTTCAGATGCCCCTCAGTGGGACTGGGGGCCCTAGAGACAGTGAGGGGACACAGACCACCAGTCCTAATGGACACTCGGGGGAGCCAGCCAGGTTACAGAAATGCTGTCTTAGAAGGATGGCCACAGCTCAACAAAAGAAACCTAGAAGCCGAAACCAGGAAGTTTCTTCCCACCGCAGCCCCCCCCCCCCCCGAAGGGGCAGCTGACACTGATGGGAAGGACTCTGGGGTGGGGGTGTCTGCTGAGGGGTTTTGCTATTCTGGCAGCTTCACTTGGTTGGTGGGAGCCATCGTCAGCCCCCTTCACCCCCGAAGCTGCTGAATTCCCCGATGGTGGATTTGGTTCCCGTCTCCCTCAAGACAAAAGGCGCTATGGCAACTGGAAATGATTGTTGTGATTAATCATTCCTGACATCTAAAGGGTTTGCTGCTGAGGTCATCTGACAGGGTGGCAAAACCCATGGGCCCAAGGAGCAGCCCCCTTACTTTTTAACTGGGGGAGACTGGGGATATCACTGGCCTCTTAGAGCCTCAGTGTCCTTACCTCTAAAATGGGACCAGTGACAATTACAATTATAGTCGCCATTTTGTCACAGGGTCACCGTAAAGATTAAATGGTATCAGCTGTGTAAATTACCCAGCAACTACTAAATGTTCAATGTATTTTGTTTCAGTTCGGAAGTACTTTCACTTGTGTTAATCACATTTTATCCTTATGGTAACTTTGTGAGTTTGTAATTATTATACCTATTCTCCTGATGAGGAAATTAGGGCTCCAAGAGGGCCCTGGACTTACTTGTGATCACTGAGCCAGCAGGGGGTGGAGCCGGAAATGGCCCCAGGGTCCCCCACCCCCACCCCACACTAGCTGAGCCACCTTGAATCTTCAGTGTGCATCAGAGGTTCATTTTCCTCCCCAAATCACTCCCAGAGCCCAACAAACCCATCAGCAGGGCCAGCTAGACTAGTACTGTCTATATTACGGAACATGTGGCCACGTGTAATTGAAATAAAATCAAGTTAAAAACACAGTTCTTCAGTTCTTGTGGCTGGTGGTCACCATATTGGATAGTGTGGCATTTTCGTCGCCTCAGGAGGCTCTCTGGGACAACGCTGAGCTCTCCTCTCAGCGTGACCTTCGTCTCCATGCACAAAAACTCTCTTTGGGTCAAAAACAGCGCTTGTTTTATTAGCAGCGGTCAAGGAGGAGATGGGAAGGTTTCTCAATCAGTAGCCAATGTGACGGCCAAGACAGAGATGTTACCATTTTGAGCAGAAGTAACAAAATCCTGGCAGGGCAAAAGGGAAAATTCACTCATCAAGTATTGTTTAAATTATTTGAAAATATACTGCATCTGTTTAATGTTTAAAGCAAGAGAAAGTGGCAAAGTAACCGAGCATGAGATAGCTTTCAATAAATAATCATGGAATAAATAGGAATATTCGCATGGGAGCCCTGGAAATGCACGAGTAGTTTGGTACCAATAAAATGCAAAGGATAAAAATAAAATACAATACAGCAGCAAAAGTATTTATATAAATCATGAAAATGTAAGGAAAGAAAAAGAGCCAGCTGCCCCAGCTCACATTTGGAACAAGGTAATACGAGAAATATAAGTCTGCCACCAAAGACTGTATTAGAAGCTGGAAATAACGAACATGATTGCATTGTAGTTTTTCCAAGGGTGAAATTTACAAACGATTTACTGTAAATGTTTACCCAGTGTACAATAGAGAAATGTGATCAGAGATAATTTATCTTAAAA